>NC_080094.1:18287500-19688333 GCF_950005125.1 Chionomys nivalis | reverse complement strand
TTAAAAAAGAAATCTTTCCTAAAAGAGAGCCGTCCTGAATTAGCTTCACTGCTGAATCTGCTGACTTGTAAAGGACTAACAACAGTGTTTCTCAGGCTGTTAACAACAGGAAGCACAGAACACTCCAGAACTGGTTTCTTTTCTGAAACCAGTATTCTGATACCAGAACAAGATACAGACATACAGACACAACAAAAGGAAGATAGACCAAGCTACATAGCTGCAAAAATTCTCAACAAAATATTTGCATTCCCAAATCAAGATCGCATTGAAAAGATCATTGGCTTTGATCAAGTTATCTTTAGAGATTTAGCTATAGTTCTACATACAAAAATCAATAAATGTAATAATACACTATGTAAACATTTTCTAAAGAGTAGAAATCAGATGATCATCTCAATAGATTTAGAAATCCTTATGACAAGATCTGAACTCCTTCATTATGAAGAGATGGCTCAGTGATTAAAAGCAACTACTGCACTTGCAGAAGGCTGACTTTGGTTTTCACCATCCATTTGGGTGCTATCACCACAGCTCCAGGGAATCCTCTGCTGTCATCCTTGGGCACCCACATACACAGACACACAGATACATAAATAAATTTTTTTAAAGATTTATTTATTATGTTTACAACATTCTGCTTCGATGTATGCCCGCACACCAGAGGAGGGCACAAGATCTCAGTACAGATGGTTGTGAGCCACCATGTGGTTGCTGGGAATTGAACTCAGGACCTCTGGAAGAGCAGCCAGTGCTCTTAACCTCTGAGCCATCTCTCCAACCCCCATAAATAAATCTTTAAAAAGAAAACAGATGCATCTAAGATAATTAAGACAGCCTCAGAAAAATAGATGTTCTTTTTTGTGAGTTAGATTTTGTATAGTTACATAAAATTATGTACAGATATATAAAAAGAAAGTAGAAACATTATATACTATAGAACATCATGCATAATAATAAATGCACCTTAAAATATTGACACATAACCAAAAGTAGTTCACTAAAAATAAGCCAGTTGAGTGGCAGAAAAGGCAAATGTGCATGAGCTTGCCTCAAAGACCAATGAACTCTTGTCTTTTGCAGACAATATGAGGAAAATCAGGTATAGATTGCTACTGGAACATTTCATCTCAGAACTAGAAATAACTTTCTGATGTTGCATTTTAGAGACTAAGATCACCAGACAAAACAGTTGTATTTCTTTACCTGGGAAGCATACAGCTTTCTGGCCACAACAGAGGTAGATTCAGTCCTTTTAAACCTTTGTTAAAACATGACATGCAAATTTTATTGCTTTTTATGCAAATTGTTCAGTATTCGTTTGATACTTAAAAGTTGTATCATGCTGGACAGTGGTGACACACACCTTTAATCCCAGCACTAGAGAGACAGAGGAAGGCGGATCTCTGGGAGTTCTAGGCTGGCGTGGTCTACAAGAGCTAGTTCCCGGACAGCTAGGGCTACACACAGATACCCTGTCTCCGAAAACAAAACAAAAAACGTCTTTCTCCTTTCCTGTCATATAGCTTAGTCCCAGTTCCAGAATGAAGAAGCTGCCTCAGGGTCGCCCTGTGCCTCCCCTTGGACCTGAGACAAGAGTGTCTGTAGTCTGGGTGGAACGCTACGATGATATAGGTACTGTATGAGGAAAAAGGTTTTCTCTAAGAATGATTAGGTTGCCAGTGACCTACCAAATGTCTGAAAAGGGCGGGTACAGAGACTTGCAGTTCATAAACCTGGGTTTGTATTCCAGCTTCTCTACCCATTTCAAGAAACCTGTTAATTGGGCATACTTGTGACCCTTCTTTTCTAGTTAGGAATATTTGATAGATTAGTAGATACAAAGTCATTAACTGTTTTGTTTGTTTCCTAGTTAGTGTTCCCAGCCTTCCCAGGAGCTCTGGGCCATCTTTCCATGTGCACAGGTGGTCTCGTTTTTATATAATTGCTTCCTTTGTCCTTAAAAGTTCTGCCATGGATAACTTTCTTAGGATTTTCGTTTGACTTAAGAGCATCAGAAATGCATGCTTAGCTTAGCACCCTGTCCAGCTCAGGGTTTATAGGAAAGTGTCGTTCTGCTTCTAACCACGCCCTCACAGCCACAGGTTATATTCTCTGAAAGCTCTCTGCTTTCGGTGCACTGGGCCAAACATTGTGAAAGACAGCTGTTTTTATGTGGGGAGTCATTAGGGTTCCACACTGTGGTGCAGCACAGATGGTACTTGTTGCTGCCTATGAAGAGGTTAGGAAATGAATTCGGGAAAATCAGGCGGTGGTAACTGTAATGTTGTTGTTTTCTAGAAAACTTTCCCCTGTCAGATCTGATGACAGAGATCAGCACTGGTGTGGAAACCACTGCTAACAGTAGCACTTCTCTGAGGTACTGTCCTCTTCTTTGCTTGAGTTTATCAGCATGTCTGTTTGTATCTGTTGGTTACACTTAATAAAAGAATAAAGAATTATAATCAAACAGTGGTTAAAGGCAAATAAGGAAAGAATCAGGACCTGGAGAGATGGCTTGGTGGTTAAGAACATTTGTTTTTGCAGAAGATCCAAATTTAAAAAAAATAAAATTTTTAAAGAATCAAAGAAAGGGCTGGCAAGATGGCATTTATGTGGCCCCTTTTTCCGTGTTTAAATATGTGCTAGATTAGTAAATACATCTGTAAGCTGTTCTTTGGTTTCCCAGTCTTCCCAGGAGCTCTGAAGAGGGGGAAAAGCCAGCATGTGAAATGCTCAGGAAAAAACAAAATTAAAAACTTAACTTATTGAAATACAATTGTTATACAAAAAGTTGTGCATATTTGGCGTGTTCAGTCTTAAATTTGGAGGTCTATTTTACATATGAAACCATCACCACTATATCCTGTAAACATACATTATCACCTCTAGAAGTCTCATACCACTCACAGTACCTATAATTTATTATTTTTTTGTTTTTTGAGACCATTTGTTATTATTATTATTATTACTATTACTATTTGCTTTGCCCTCTTAGACTTTTAATAATGTAATGCAGTATTACAGCCTTACTCAGTATAATGAACACTTAACTTCTAGGACTTACTTGGTCTGCATAAATGAAATTTTGTATTTTTCCACCAAAAACCTTCCTGTTTCCATATTTAATCTCTGACTTTATTTTATGTTCTTCAGATAAATTCTATTATGTAGAAGAATTTATCTTTATATGCGTAACTTATACGTATGTGTATATAATTCCCATATTGGGCTTTTGCTGTTACTGCTTGTACTCTGGGCTCTATCTCGACACTGTCGCAGCCATGCTGACAACAGGTCCCAGGCCCTGATACGTGTTCTTACACCTCATAGGAAAGATTCTTGTGTCTGAACTAAAAGGACTTATCTTTTCTAAGATCCACAACTCTTGAAAAAGAAGTCCCAGTAATCTTCATCCACCCTTTAAACACTGGATTGTTCCGGATAAAAATCCAGGGAGCCACTGGAAAATTTAACATGGTCATCCCCCTTGTTGATGGGATGATAGTCAGCCGGCGAGCCCTGGGTAAGTGCTGTGTGTCCTGAAGGACAGCAGTCCTGACTTTCTTTGTTTTCCTTCACCTTTAAATTTTATTTTATTCTTATTCTTTGATAATCTCATAGATGTATTTAATGAATTTTAGTCCTTTTTCACTTCACAGTACATTGCCTCATTCCTCTTTGTTCTGCTGAGGCCCTGTCAACATTTTATGGTGTGTGTCTCACTGAATTTAGATATGCCCCATGTATGGCTGTGGGTTGGAGGTTATTGTACCATAGGATGCCAGCAACTGTATCGCTGTTTGCCTTCTTTAACACTTTCATAAAACACAAGTAAGGAGATGGTCTTAATAGTCGCTGCATGTAGAAAATGCTGCTGTTTAAGCTTTAATCTGGTAATATAAAAAGGCCTTCACTAACTGAATGAATTAACTACCTAACTAAAGAGGAAAACAGAGAACATGGGCTGGAAGAGCAGGCTTTGACTCTGTCCTGAGCTAATGTCTCTCTCAGCAGTTTCATCTTGGTGCTATGTTTGTCTCTGAGGTGGGAAACCATGGGATTGCAGTGAAAGAGTTGCAGTGTTGAGAAAATGGTCCCCTGAACATAGCTTCCCTGACAGCTTACTGACAGTTTTCTCACCTGTCTTCAAGGCTTCCTGGTGCGGCAGACTGTAATAAATATTTGTAGAAGAAAGAGACTGGAGAGTGATTCCTACAGTCCACCACATGTCCGTCGGAAACAGAAAATCACTGACATTGTCAACAAATACCGGAATAAGCAGTTGGAGCCAGAGTTTTATACTGCCCTTTTCCAGGAGGTTGGTCTCAAGAACTGCAGCTCTTAGAGCACAGTCTGCCCAGGGCAGTGGACTGCAGAATGGGCTCTGACATCAAAGCAAGACAGTCCTGAAAAACACAAGCGAATCACTCCCAAGAACTCACTGTTGAATCACCAGAACCATGATGTGAAGCCACTGGCTCGAGGACTGCCTGCTTTCTGATGATGGACCTCACACAGTCACACTCCTGCTGAAAAGGACAACAAGCATTTTAGCCATAAACTTTCTTTTAAAGTGACAATTTTAGTAAATATAAGCCTTTTGAGGATAAAGGCTTTTATGCATCAGTTAAATACATACATTGGTAGTGTCAACAGGCTTGCAAGGTAGGAGCTGAAGATAGTTTATACCTCGCTTTTTAGGAGGGTGTATTCAAAATTAAAATCAGTCTCAGAACCTTCCAGAACTTTTTAAGGCTCAAGTTGACACCGTGAAGGAGGAGATAGCAGCTTTGTGCTCATGTTTCGATCTATTTGTTACCTGTCATACTGACAGGTGAAACATAAAGGGTTTTACTCAGATGAGTCTGACATTAAAATATTTCCTATTTTTTTTCTCCATGTTTAAGCAAGTTGCCCCTCTCTCTGCTGTGGAGATCTGTCATATGGCCTCAGCTTCTTAGCAGACAGATGGCAGTGGAGGCACAGCTGTGTACTCTAATGGCTGTGAGTGAGCAGTGATGCCTCCGTTGTCCATTACTGTTCAGTTCGATGGCCTGATGATAGGGTAGGCATGGTTTCTTGATCAAATACCAATAATGGGAGTTCACAACAGGCTGAAAATTATTTCAGGACCAAGCAGCAAGCTGCAGTAGTTCTTGGAGGGTTCTATTCGTGGTTCAGGAAGAAGTGTCCCACTCACTCAGCTCTTCAGAGAGCAGCTGCTTCGCAGTCCATAGAATCAGTGTCATCTCCATAGGTGGCAGCTGCTGTTATGTTTCCTGGTCTTAGCCAGCTGAAGGTACAAGTCCCTGCCAGGACTCTGGAATATTTCAGTCACTTGACTGTTGTTTCTCTGCAAGGGACTAAGCATAGGAGGTGGCCAGAACCAAACTGTTTTAGGACTCCTGTTACAGTGTTCACTATATTCCAATTTTTATGTTCTTACTCCTTCAGTAAGATTATTTGTCTTAGAAAACAAGTGACATGTATGGTCCAAAGAGGAATAATCAGAGATTAACAGGGCTGTTCCCCCGTTGTCATTAAAATCTGCAGATCAGGGTCTACTGTTTGGTTTGAAGTTTTGCTCTTTCCCTAGGACATTAGGGGCAGTGTTACACCTGCTCCTCTGTGCAGGTGCCTCCATTCCAGAAGTGTGTCTTCTGCGGTCCCTGAGCAAGAACCATGGGTATAGCATCCCGTAGGCTGAAGTTTGCCACAACCCCCCCCTTTTTTTTCTCTACTCAGGTACAGACCCCTCTCTCCTCCAATCTTCCTTGTCCTCGGTGTCATCCTCTTCCTTCCCACTGTGAGTCTAGTTCCCATTCGAGGCATAGTGTTCTGCCTTTGATTTTTTTTTTTTTTTAAAGCCAGGCAATAATCTAATGTCTTCAGGTGATACCATGGGGTAAGGAATGGTAAAAATTAGTAGTGAGGTTTTCCCTAAAAATATTCTAGTAATTCAGCAAGAAGAGGTGAAATTGAACAACCTTTAAGATCCTTCCAGACTGACACTTCATTTCTTGTTCTGTGTGAGGTGAATAAAGAATCTGTACATACATGTGCAACTTAGAACATTCCAGAGGCTACAGATAACTGATAAAGATGTACTTCTTTCCTACTCTGGGTATTGTTTAAATAATACCAGAAAGATGATGTATGGGATTTATGTGTTGGGGTGGGCTTTCTGGCCCTTCCCCTTCGGTTGGCTCTAATTTCTAATTCTTTATAATTTTGATAACTTTGGTAAGAGAACAACAATGGCAGATGTAGTTTGAAATCTGGGGTACATGGTGATTCCCCAAGAAGGGAGGGAAGCCCTAGTGTGTACAGCCAACAGAACTTGGGATGCACCCCCTCACTGGTTCCTTCTGTTCCACACACCATCTACCTACCAGAGGGTGTGATAAGATCCTTGGGTCTCAGAGTGTGGTTTGGAATCCTGCTCATTGAGTTCACCCTCCTGCCTGCGCTAAGATCACTTTGAACAGAATCTTGTCAGAGGAACATACTTAGTACATACAATAATCTTAGAAGTTCACTTGATAAATTTGCCCACACAGGCTCAGAAACTTTGAAGAAACACTGGAACCAATCTGGACTGTGGTTTAAACTGATCGGTTGCTGTACTTGGATGCCTAGGCACTCCCAAAGAGGAACATTTGCTAAGGGTGTTTAGGCTGGCAGCCCCCTCCTGTTCACTTCTGAAACTGGGGGCGGGAGTAGGGGATTGCTCCTTTGCCTGGGAGCACAGGAGACAGGGCTCTTAACCTCTTCAAACCTTGCTGCCACCTTTCCCATTTGTCTTGAGTTTCCTCTTAAGACCTCCTGGCCTTTGGCTCCTTGAAAAGAACTCCCGTGGTAGGGCAGCCCTCCCGGCCATACAGATGCATGTGCCATGCACATGTGTATATGAGCATCTCCCTCTTCAGCTCCCTGATCTTAGGGTAGCTCCATCATGGGGCTCACCCATAAAAACACCTCCACTTTGGCTGGCCCTGTCCGTGTCTGGCTCACAGGTAGTAGGACAGCCTGAAAGAACGGCTCCCTGTCTGCATTAGGGGAGAATCAGGTTCTGCAGGCTGACCTCTACAGTGATGAGTTTTCCGGGGTGTATTCCTATTGAGAAGTGGAACTTCCCCACAGAGTCAGCCTTGGGCAGAGCTGGGTAGGTAGGTGGTGACAACTGTCTTAGAGGACATTTGACACTCTCCTGGCATCAGTTGTCCATTAGCATTTAAAGCCTGTTTAGGCTGGAGCTTTGGTGTTAACAGTGACCATTGGCACCCACTGGTCTGTTCTCAGCACTCTCTGACATTCCCTCTTCCTGAGGGATCCACCTGGCAGTGGAGTCACTGGTCTCACTGCTGGCAGAGCCGGGCACTGCATAGTGTTTTCTCAGAACAGCCACCCTTGTTCTTCAGACAAGTTTTTTAGTGATGAGAGGAAATGTGTAATTTGGGATTCCACAGTGCCTTGCATATGGTAGGCGCCCAATACCTATTTGTTGAAGCAAATCAAGTTCTTTGTCCCCACAGTGACCAACGCATCTTCCTCTGAAGGGCTTGGCAGTTGTGGCTAAAATCTAAGTATCATTATTTGCTCGAAACCATATTTACAGTTTGTATGAATTTCGGTATATTGCCAAGATGGGATCTTTTTCCTATTGTATTTTCTGTAAATATTTCTGCCACTGATCTGTAAAGTAAAGGATATGTAAATATGAAGGTGTGCCTGTGTCCCTCGCTGCCTGTGTTGGATCTGCGCTAGCCTGGGAAGAAGGTGCAGAGGTTCGTATTTATGCCTGTCCTCCGTCCACAAGAAACCCACGGGATATTGAATGTAATACACGCAGTCAATTAAATTTTAAGGAGCTTCTTATCTAATAACTTGGTGTGTCCTTTTGGTTATAGGCCACTGGGCTGGCTCCTGCTTGGTCATTCTTAAGTCACTCTCTCCAGGAGGGTCTGCTCAGTTTTAGCTAATCTAGGTTTTCACTCTAGGTTTTTTAGTTTTCCTATACTCAAAATTAGGCTAATTTTAAGAGAAAAGGACATGCCCTTCTAGTGCTGGCAGGAGTGTGTAGAATTAAGATACAAAGGCTGGAAGTTGGGGGATGAGTGAATCCTGGGGTTTTCTGCCTGTAGAGAAAAGTAAGGACATTCCCAGATGGGGAGGGCACAGAGGTCACCTATGCCCTCACTGCCCCTTTGCACTGGTTGGCTCAGAGGGCTTTACAAGAAGCATGTTGGGGCCATGAGCCTGGCTCATAGGTGATGGGCTGGCAAATCTTGGACACATAAGTGAGAGCTGTTAATATGCCTGCCTGCACCAGGAGCCACCCCTCCAACCTGGCACCAACTCCACAGAACTGCTGTCCTGCTGCATGTGAGCTGCCTGGGACCCAGAGCCGCCTTCTCCCTTTTTCTTATCCAGCTCTACCTGCCAGCACAGGACCTACAGCTGGGCCAATTGGCAGAAGAAGCTGATTTCAGTGGCCCATTTTGTGAAAGTTTCATAGCTAGCCAAAAATATAAGCATTCAAGTTTTTCCACCTCTGTGGCTCAGCTCTCCGACACAACTCCATACTGACCCGGCACCTAGAAATCCCAGCCCCGACTGCTCCTTTTCTGGCCTCTGGGCCTGCCTTGTCCACAGCCTGCCGTGTTCTTAGGTGCACGTTTGAATCCTGTTTACCCAGACTCCTTCTGTGGGTCCACTCAGCTTGGCCTGGTTCCCCCTCTCTGTAGACTGGTGTCCTCCTCCATGACTTGCCCTCTAACCCAATTTTGATGCATCAGCTTCCCAGTCTAGGATGACCCTGACTTCAACCTGTGCTCTTCCACTATGAGATGCTGTGTTCTCCCACATCATGCCTGCCTCCCGCCCAGTCATGACTCAACCGCAGGGGTGCAGCCTCAATGAAGGAGGGTGAGCCTAGGAACTGGCATGCTTAACGTACCTCCCAGCCCCACTCATCTTTTGAAGACTGCACAGGCCAGTTTATTACAGATGTCCCCTGACCCCCAATGCCCACTTCCTGCCACAAGTGTAAGTCCAGGCCAGGTGGGAAGGATGATAGGTGTTGTCTTGCCCCACCGAGACAAGGGGGCAAGTTTTTAGAAGTTCCTTGCTAAAACTCCTAATAAAGGTAAGTAGAGGAAGCTTCAAAATAATGTTAGTGTTAAGTGGTGGCTCAGTGTGTGGCCCGACAGATTTAGCCTACAACATTCTAACAATGTCTCATCCCATCTGTTTGTGTTTGGAGGGGCAGATGCACCCAAGGTGTTTTCCTCCTCATCTCCATTAGAACTGGGTCTTTGGCTGGATGGAGCTTGCCGTTTCGGCTATTCTGGCTAGCCAGCTTGGCCCTAGGATTCCCTGCCTCTGTTGGGATTACAGGAAGGCTGACAAACCCACCTTTATGTGGATTCTGGAGACCACCCCCAACTCTGGGCCTCATATTTGTAGGATAAGCATCTTATCCCCCTCCCCTATCTCCTGTTTTAAACTTGAGAGACTCCACATAAAAGCCAGATGCTAGGCTCTTGTGGGGGTGGGTAGTGTGGCGATGCTGCATCTGCCTTTCCTCTGTGGCAGCTGTTGCTGGAGCTCCCCAGGCTCTTACCTTCCAGCACTGAGCTTCCTCCGTTCCCTACAGTGCCCTGTCCCACAAGCGCGGGCCGTATGCTGGTGTGTGTGTGTACGTGCCACTGGAAGCAGCACCCAGGGCCCTAGCTGGTTCATGGCCACACTAACTGTGAGTAGGCGAGTACCTTTTGTGGGCCGATGTTTGTCCTTCTGTTTCTCTGAGTTTAGAATTGCTCAGTTCCGTCAGAGGCTCGCATGAGCCCGGTGGCTGCTGGGCTAGTCCAGCCCTGGCCGTCCTTCTCAGAAGTCAGCCTGTCTCCCAGCCAGACCCTTTCAGCTCCCTCTGCCTGAGGACTGTGACTTCCTTGTTACATCATGCTCACTGATAAGTCACAATTGGGCTGAAAGCAGAGCCTGGCCAAGCTGCCAGGCGCTCAGGGGCAGCCTGCCTGCTCAATCCAGGTGGCTTCACATGGCCACAGGTGCACAATGAAGTACCCTCTGGTGCCGCTGGTGAACGACCTCACGCTCTCTTTCCTGGTGTTCTGGCTCTGCCTGCCTGTGGCTTTGCTGCTGTTCTTGATGATCCTCTGGTTACGATTCTTACTCAGTCAAGGTAAGCTAGTCCAGGCTGGTCTCTTCATTTTGGAAGTGGGCACAGAAGGGGAATAGCACAACATTTTAAATGCAGCTTCAGTTGAAATAAGTTTTTTCCTTCCTTTTTTCCTCCCTATCGTGTTTTGCTGTTGTTGTTGCTGTTTTGTTGTTTTTGAGGTAGGGTCTTATTAGACAGCCCCAGCTGTCCTGGAATTCACTATGTAGACCAGGTTGGTCTTGGACTCAGGTCTGCCTGCCTCTGCCTCCTGAGTGCTGGGATTAAAGGTGTGCACTGGCATGCTGGCAGTTGGGAGTTTCTTAACAGAGTTTGATTGGCGCGTATGCGTGTCTGCTTGTCTGTGGCCCCTCAGGGCCACTGCTAGTGCTCAGGCTGAGCTGCTGAATTAGGAAACAGTGCTCAGGTACCTAGCAGAGCTCGGACTGGCTCTCAGCTTTATTCGGACCCTCCCCCATGTGCTTTTGTAAACAACATGAACAGCGGGGCATAGCAGCCTTTGCTGTTTTGAGGGGGGAGGTCACACTATTCCGGTTTTTGGCCAGGCCTTCTCTGGTACACAGGATCATGGAGGCTTGTTGACTGACAATGGTCCTGACTGCAGCACTTTAGCAAGACTGGGTAAAACAGTTCTCAACCTGTGGGTCACGACCCTCTCACAGGGTCACATCAGACATCCTGCATGTCAGATGCTTACATTACAGTTCATAACAGCAGCAAAATTACAGCGATGAAGTAACAATGAAAATAATTTTATGGTCGCAGTTCACCACGGCTTGAGGAACTGTATTAAAGGGTCGTAGCATTAGGAAGGTTGAGAGCCACTGAACTAAAGGCTAACATAACTGACCGTGAAAGAGGCTAGGTGGCCAGAGGGTTGGGATATAGCAAGAGGCACCCTGTCTCCCCAAAGATCCCTCTTAACTCAGAGGCTTTTCTTTCCTGTTTCTAGGCTCTGTGACCTTAGGTCGACTGGGCAACAGTATGCCTAGCTTGCTGCCAGCTCTGGTCACAAGTTACTAAGGCAATGTGAGCAGCACCCTGCACGGCCTGCCCCTTGATCCTCTTGTCTGGCCTGCTCATGGTCTCACGGCAGTTTCCTGGCAAGAGCCTCAGAGGGCCTCTGGTTTCTGAAAAACATGTTTTAAGCATATTCACCTCACTCCTAGGGTGGGCCAGAGTCCTCCCTTGGGGCCCCACCCAGGCAGTAGGCCTGGCAGCTAGGGGAGTCGAAGGCTTGTTGGAAGCTGTCTCTGGCTGGGGGTGTGAGTTGGTAGAGTGCCACGTAGCATGCAGGAAGCCATGGTTTTGATAAACCAGGCATGGTAGTACCTGGTGTACTCTCAGCACTCAGGAGGTAAAAACAAGAGGATCATGTCATCCTCAGCAAGTCTGAAGTCTGGGATACACCAGACCTTCCCTCTGGAGTCTAATATCGGTTCCTTGATAGATTATACTCAAGTTAACTTTGAACACTTAAAAGTCATACTGAATGCCTGATGCATACTGTCTCCCTCCAACCCTGAGGAGAATCCTGTAAAGAGTCCCCATTGCCCACGTGGGGAAACTGAGGCTTGCCAGGAAGAAGCAACCTGCCCAGGGTCGCAGCCTGGGCAGTGTCATCGGTACAGATTTCAGGGCTGCCTGAGCCTCAGTGTCCTCACCACGAAGTGAAGGCGGTCACAGCCAGGTACACGACTGTCAGGCGGAAGAAAGGCTTTCTGAGATCTAGCGCTCTTGTTGCAGGGAGCCAAGGACCTGTGTACATGGTACCTAGGAGGTGCTTGTAGGCACAGTCAGTGCCGGCTGAGTCAATGGTAGCTGTGTCAGTGTGGAAGGAAGGACAGCAGTGACTTTGGGTGGCTTCTCTGGAGATGACATCTTACCTCCACCTTTGAAATAAGCCCTTTGATCTTCAGTGAAGTCGGCCACTCAGAGGTGACAGCACCCTGGTGTCACTGTCTTCTAACTCTTAGTTTCTCTGTGTGTTCTGCCCTGGTGCTGGAATCTGGTCCAAGGTGGTTGGTGGCTTGCAGCCTCAAGAACCCCACCCCAAGCCTGTAGTTTTCTTTTTTCCTTTTTTTTTTTTTTTTTTTTTTTGGATTTTCGAGACAGGGTTTCTCTGTAGCTCTTTTGGTTCCTGTCCTGGAACTAGCTCTTGTAGACCAGGCTGGCCTTGAACTCACAGAGATCTGCCTGCCTCTGCCTCCCGAGTGCTGGGATTAAAGGCATGTACCACCACCACCCGGCCCAGGCCTGTAGTTTTCTAGCGTCATACACTCTGAAAGATACAGGTAAGACGTCAGGTGTCCATCAGCTTCGGGTGTGCCACCGAGTGGCTGGACCAGGTCTCCTATGAAGTGAGTGTGGCGGTTGAGTCGCCCAGGCCTCTCATGAGAGATGTATGTGCTTTAAGGAATTCTTTCCTTCACATGCGTGTTCACCACCATGCAGTGCAAATCACAGATGTTTGGTAATGACTGGCCTAGAAGATGAATGATGGGCAGGTCAGTGACTCGGGGTCTCTTCAGTGTTTCTTGTCTCTACAGAGTCAAAGGAAGATTATTCAGATTTATGTTTCAACTGGGAGCCCTGGAGCAAAGGACCTTCTGAGTCTGGCCATGAGGAGACATTCTGTGACTATGAGGACAGGCACCACTGGTGACCTGTTCTACCTGGTAAGATCTTTGTGGGGGATCGGAGACTGCAGGAAGACCTTGGGCCTGCCAGCAGCTGACTCACTAGAGCAGGCTGCCTTGCTGTATGGATGCCCTGTGCCCTGGTCATGATGAAGAACTGACTGTCTTGCCATGCTCTACTAGCTTCAGGGATGTGACCTGAATGGGACAGCGAGGATATGAAGACAGGGCAGACACACAGACATAGAAAAGTTCTGACCGGGTGATCTGGGTTCTCAGAGGGAGCATGATTATTACATACATTTGGATAGGGAGGCAGGGTCCATGGTATACAGCTGGACGAGAAATGTCTTAGGGTTTTATTGCTGAAAAGAGACACCATGACTGTGGCAACTCCTAAAAAGGAACATTTCATTGGGGCTGGCTTACAGTTCAGAGGTTAGGTCCATTATCCTCATGGTGGTAAGCACAGTGGCATGCCAGCAGACATGGTGCTGGAGAGGTAGCTGAGAGTCCTACATCTGGACCCAAAGGCAGCAGGAAGAGACTGAGATACACTAGGCCTGGCTTGAGCTTCTAAAACTCAAAGCCTGCCCCCAGTGACACACTGCCTCCAGCAAGGCCACACCTCCCAATAGTGCCAGTCCCTATGAACCTTTGGTGTCATTTCCATTCAAACCACCATGAGAAATTAAGGTCTGTGGTACACAGCTGGGTGAATGTTAGAGGAGGCTGCTAGTTGGTTCCCGGCTGCTCAGAACCGAAATAATCACACAGATACTGTATTAATTAAATCACTGTTTGGCCCATTAGCTCTAGCTTCTTATTGGCTAACTCTTACATCTTAAATTTAACCCATCTCTATTAACCTGTGCATCACCACTAGGTCGTGGTCTACCAGCAAAGTTTCAGCATGACTATCTCCAGCAGCAGTTCCATGACTTCTCACTGACTCCACCTTCCTTCTCCCAGCATTCAGTTTAGTTTTCCCCACCTAGCTCTGTTCCCCTATAGTTCTGCTATAGGCCCAAAGCAGTTCCTTTATTAACCAGTGATATTCACAACATACAGAGGGGAATCCCACATCAGGTGAAGAGACAGGTTTAGCTAAACCCATAGGTATAGTCTCTGTAAGAGAGCAGTCTTCAGGCCATGCACATCTGGGGGAAGAAAACTATAGTGGGCTGACGTGGGATTCCCCTCTGTATGCTATGAATACCATTGGTGAATAAAGAAACTGCCTTGGTCTATTGATAGGTCAGAGTAGAGCTAGGCAGGGAAAACTAAACTGACTGCTGGGAGAAAGAAGGCAGAGTCAAAGAGAGAAGCCATGGAACTGCCTCCAGAGACAGACATGCCGAAACTTTGCCAGTAAACCTCATCCACGTGGCGATATACAGATTAATGGAGATGAGTTAGTTTAAGATATAAGAGCAAGCTAGAAATATGCTTAAGCTATTGGCCAAACAGTATTGCAAATAATATGGTTTCTGAGTGGTTATTTCAAGTCTGGGCAGCCAGGAACAAACAAGCAGTCTCTTACTATAGCCCATGATACCAGTCTTCATCCTGGGTTGATGGTCCTGGAATGTGCCAAGTGTGTCCCCTCTACTATGGCAAGGATATTCTCATCTCCATATATACTGGGAACTTGGAGTACCAGGTTGGTTAAGGAATTTACCCACAATGCCAAGTGGTGGTGGTGCAAGCCTTTAATCCCTGCAACTTGAGAGGCAGAGGCAGGTGGATCTCTGAGTTGGAAGCCAGCCTGGTCTACAGAGTGGGTTCCTGGACAGCCAGGACTACACAGAGACCCTGTCTTGAAAAAACATTAACCAGAGGAACAGTGTGGTGATACTTTGTGCTGTAACAAAGCTTGCCTGAAGATCAAAGGGCGGAGCTAGCCACTAATTAGCCATAAAGGCCAGGCAGTGATGGCACAAACCTTTAATCCTAACACAGGGAGACAGAGGAAGAGAATCTCTGTGAGTTCAAGGCTGGGCTACTTGGAAATTGATTTAGTCTCAAAGAGAAACAGCCAGGCAGTGGTGGCTCACACCTTTAATCTCAGTACTCGGGAGTCACATGTCTTTAATCCCAACACTAGGGAGGTGGAGACAGGAAGGGTTATGGCTGGGCAGAGAGGAATATAAGGTGGGAGGAGACAGGAACTCAGGGCATTCAGTCTGAGGATTTGAAAAGATAGGATACCATTCAGTCTGTGTTATGCCCAAATCCGTGAAATCCCCCCAAAGCCCGAGAAAAAGGAGACCGAGTCCCGTATGTAAATGCAAAAGCCTTTATTTTATGCAAGTTTGCAAACTCGGTCTCTCCACATGTCCAACATATTGGAATAAACGGAGAGCCCCGAGCTCAGTTAGAATTGGGTTTTTATAGTAGTAAAGGTGGGGGTGAGGGGTTTCTGAGGTTCAGAACCCCTGATTGGCTGACATTTGTCTAGGGGTGTCCTGGAGAGTGTGTGCTGGCAGGTGGTCCTGTCTACAGCAGTTGGAATGTTAGGCATTTCCTTTGGATCATCTGTTCTTGGGTGGTGCTCAGGTAATCTCACTTGTGGTTTTTCCTGCAACCAGGTATTGCTTCAGGGTAAACTACCAAGACTCAGGCCTCCATTAAATTTATCGATGGCTGAGTCCTACACTGGCAGGTGATAACGGTTGGAAGTAAAGAACTTCCTTTGGATGATCTGTTCATATTTAGCTTGTCATGGCTGGCTCCTACAGTCTGAGGATTCGGTAGAACTAAGAACTAGTGACTGGCTGCTGTGCTTCTCCAATCTTCAGGCAAGCTTTATCTGTTAGGTCACAAACAAAATGTCAGCACAGAACAGTCTTGGCATCCATTCCCACGGGGCTAATGCCATTTCCAGCCAGTGACTCCCGGATACCTGTCAACATTATGCTAATCTTCTTCTGAGTTCTGTCACCTGCCCATTTAAGCTCTCTATGTCTGGGGTGGGATTCTCCACTCCCATTGCCACCCAACACCCAGTGGCCTTGTCCCCTTCTCTTTCCTACCTCCCTTCACACCGAGGGGCAGCTGACTCAGGTAGCTGACTCTAGCCACCACCTCCTGGCTCAACCTCAGGCTCCCTAACATCCAGCCATGACTGCAGGTCCTGGCGACACACATCTCTCTGTCCTCACGGCTGTCTGACTGTGAGCATGGTCAAGCGCCATGCTCTCTAGTTGATATGGCTGGTGGAAGTGGAACTGTGAACCAGGGCCACTCACCCAGCCCTCGCCGTGCCTTAGAGCCCTTGCTTAACTTTCTGGGCCACAGCCTCACCAACTGAGATCTTTTCCCCAGAAAAACTCTCACATAATCGCGTGATGGGTTGGTGCACAGGGTGGGCTTCATGATTGTTGAAATCACACAAAGCCCCATGGTCAGAAGTCTGTGTTTGATTTCACTCCCTGCTATGGCTGTCTTTAATTGTTTTGGTGTCTTAGTGTTAGGGTTTGAACACAAAGACTCAAGCATACTAGGCAAGCTCTGTATCACTGAGTCGCACACATCACCATCCAAAATTCTCAGTTTGGGAACAAGAGACCATCCATGTCCATTGTTAACGGGCCCCATAGTCAATGAACGGGGCAAGCAAACAATATTTTGACTTCATGAAAGGGCTCGGCCTGTCTACAGATAGCCCCCCCCCATCCACTATGGCTCTTATCCTTCACTGACTTCATTCCTAGCCCAAGCACTTCTTATTCCTGGCATGTTTGTCTAGGTATCATCTGGGCCCAAGTGGATGGTGGGAAGAGAACATTGGGGACCAAGGAGCCTTCCTGGGACCTCCGGTAGTCAGACCTACCAAGCCTCTTGTCGAATCATCCGTCCTCCATCAACACAGGTGACCTGAAGCCTTTCAGAGAAGAGTCAGGCCCAAGGAGTTTATAGGAGACAGCTGGCCAGCTCAACTCCCAGGAGGTGTGGGGTCCCTATTAAAGAAATGGGGTTCTTCTGTGCCCTGCCAGAGCTTCTGATGTCCGTTCATTCACCCCCGACTCCCTCTGGACTGTCCCACCCTCACGTCCGCTCTGTCCCTCTGAGCTTCCAGCGTCACCCAGCAAAGCAAGCTCGATCCTTGTTTAGACTGTAGTGTGCCTGTCTACCGCGTCTGCTGTGTTCTCCTTACAACGGGAGCATGTGTGAGTGTTCGCTGTGTGAGCCCCACTCTCCTGAGAGCCTCATGTGGGACTGTGGCTAAAAGGGTTCTTCGAGGGAAGATCTTGGTTATCCCTCAGTTACAGAGAGGGAAACTGGGTACAGCAGTTGAGTAACTTTGCCAAGACATAGTGGAGGAACAGGAGTTCCTACCCAGCCCAGTGATTCCTCAGGCATGTGCTGACCCAGTGTCCATCCTCTCCAGGTGGGGAACTGGACACAGGTGGTGGGAGATTTTTAATTTTTTTGTTAAAGACAGGGCATACCTATGTAGCTCTAGTCTGGAACTCACTGTGTAGACCAGGTTGGCTTCAAACTCACAGAGACTAGCCTGCCTCTGCCTCCAGAGTGCTGGGATTAAAGGAATATGCCACAGTGCCTGGAGAATTCCCAGTCTCCTGCAGCCCTTCTGGTTGCCCCAAGGCAACAGGGAAGATGCGCTAAGGGAGGAAACAGGCCTCCCAGGTACTATCTGATGTCACGTTGTCCCTCCCCCAACATCCCACTGGACACCACAAAAACTGAAGGCGTCCCGAGAAGATAGATCCTGACTTGCTAATCGGCAGCCATTCACTATTGCTCCTCAGTCCTGTGAGAATGACCCACCCACAGCACCGATCAGAGCACTTCCATCTCCCGAAGACTGTAGCTCCCTGCGGTCCTGCCCAGGGTCCCAGCTCCGCAGAGTAGCACTGTCCTTTGGGATCCGCCCAGCCATGTTGCTAGTGAGACTTCTCTTCCACCAGTGGGATGCGATGACCATGCCTGTACTTCACCCACAAGTCGCCTCTATGTGGAGATGTTCCAGAAGGTTCCAGAAGGTGCAGGGCAGGCCACGCAGTACAGCTCCCAGAAGTTGCCAAGTCTCCCCACAAAGGGTGACACCAACGCCGCACGAGAAGGTCATGTTTTTCTAAACCTCTCTACATTACCAGCACATAGACACATACACAGACTCATACACATCCTCAGGTTCTCACGGGTACAAACGTGCCTCATTAGGGCTGCAATCTGTCTGATGGGCCTGGGCTTCCGGGTGGCATGTGAACAAAATACCTTTGGTAATGGCTCCCACTCAGCATGGCTGGAGCTGCCCCCTGGCTTTGCCTGGAGTCTTCTACACCAACCCTGGTATAAGGAACGGGCATCTGCTCAAAGGTCAGAAGCCCCTTGTAGCTAGGCATGCTGGGTACCGACAGAAGAGCTTCCAGGCAGTCCTGGCCATGCCATCCAGCTCCCTATCACTGCTCCAACCTGTCTGGAAGTATGTGGAGTGGACCCCAAGGGGAAGTAGGAGCAGCCAGGCCCTTCTGCACCTGCCGAGGCTGCTGGAAAGATTTCTTGGGAGAAGGTATGATTGTCGGTATCTCTGATGCAGCCCATGTCTCTCCCTGGTCACACCTCCAGTCAAATGCCAAGGATGGCCTCCTGCATAACTGTGTGTGTGTGTGTGCGCTCGCGCGCGCGCTCGCCTGGGTCTTTCCACAGCCTCTAGGTCTCTCACACTGCCACATGTTCCTTACACACCTGCAGTCCTGCAGCCCCCTCCTCTTCCCTACCACTGTTTTGAGCCTTATGCCCTCATCTGTAGAGCCAGTGCCCTCTAGGGAGCCATAGCACAGGGCACAAGTTTAGGGGCTTGAGCATCTGCAGGCAGTATCTTTGGGTGACAGAAACTACCTGGGTGAGGTGAGGGCACACCAGACTGGGCCCACTGAAAGCCGTCCCTCAGAATCTCTCCTGGGCTTCCCAACATCTGGTGGCTGCAACTCAGGTCCTTGTCTCAAGGCAATGCCATCAGCTCTGTCTTCACATAGTCAGTCCCCCCGGATGTCCGCTGCCTGCTGTCGCCCCCTATCTACCCTCCGTGCCAGGGCCCTGCTCATGCTGAACTGGAGCCTGTTCTAATGACTCATTCTTTGTTTGATTTCCTGTCAACATCCTATGTCCATATAAGGTCACATTCTGAGGTCCTGGGGGGTTAGGACTTTACTATCTGCATGGAGAGACACCAATAGGGCCCTGAGTGCAGAGCACTTTGCCAATGGCCTATAAATTTCCATTAAAAAAACAAAAAGTCAGGCCCTGGACACAAGGGGAGCTGTGCCAGGGCAGTAGAGGTGCTGGCCTGTCATCGGTTTCTCTGAGTCCTAACACCAACTCCCAGGACATGTGACTCAGAGAGGTTAAGGCATTTGCTGGAGGTTGCACCACACGGGTGGAATAGTGCTATGGGGGCACAGAGGTATGGAGCAGATTCTGAGCCCAGAACATGGTCCCGGGGACCAGGTGTGAGGAACACAGGAGTCCACGGTAGGAAGTGGGTTGTCCAGCTCTCAGGCGGCCTAGGGAGGAGTTGGCAGCCTGCCAGGTGCAAGGGCCCACAGGTCTGAGTCACCACTGTGACCTAGCTGGCCTGCCGATACTCCAGGGACAGGGCCATGGGGCTGAGGAATGTTGCCAGGGGTGCAGAGGTGGGGCTCACTCCCGCCCCCAGGCTTCATTCTAAAGACACGCAGCTATCCAGGAAGCTGGGAGGCAGCACTTCCTGCCAGAGGCTCAAGAGTTTATTGTGTGGGATCCAGGCCAGTTGCTCACTCCTCTTGCTTTCTCCCGGCAGCTGGGTTTGTAGTTCTAGGTTAGCATGAAAGATCCTACAGACCCCCTCCTCAGAACCCGCAGCTAGCAGGCTCCCCGGGAGAACGTCCTGTTTGCTTGAAAGATTCTCAGGATCAGCAGCTAGCCTGCTCTCGTGAGAGGAAAACAGGATATCTATAAGATAGGACATCTACAAAGCAGGATGACTTCAAAGTAGGATACCTATAAGATAAGAGCAGGATGTCTGCTGCCAGACATCCATGCTGGGAGAGGAAAACCATTCATGCCCCCCCCCCCGCCTCATTCCGATAACCACGCTTCTGCTTCTGTAAATTGCTTTTTGCTGCCCTCTTTCCTATAAAAAGTCCTCCTCCCAGTCTGCAGGTGCGCAAGTCCTCCGAAAGACTTTGCCGCCCGCAGGTACCTGTGTCTACTTAATAAACCTCTTGCAGTTTGATCCGACTCGTGGTCTCGGCCTGGTCTGTGGGTCCGGGGTCTCCACCTGAGGGAAGGTCCCTACCGGGGGTCTTTCAAGCATTTGCTCAGGCCCTAGCTTGCTCACTCGGCGTTCATCCCCGCTTCCATTTGCCGTTCCCCAGGTGCTTGTTTTTTATCACATCACTTGGAACCTGCTGGCTCCCCACACAGCCCCCCTTCCCCTCACCCGCATACTTGTTTGCCCATCAGCCTTCTAGCTTCTCACTTAAAGGTCCTTGTGACTGACCCCCTCCCTCAACCATTTTCTTTTTTTTTTTTTTAAAGATTTATTTATTTATTATGTATACAGTATTGTCAGTATTCTGTCTGCATGTGTGCCTGCAGGCCAGAAGAGGGCACCAGATCTCCTTACGGATGGTTGTGAGCCACCATGTGGTTGCTGGGAATTGAACTCAGGACCTTTGGAAGAACAGGCAGTGCTCTTAACCACTGAGCCATCTCTCCAGCCCCCAACCATTTTCTTTTTTAAGATTGTATGTATATGTAGTGTGTGTGTACATATGTACACAATGCATTGCTGGAGCCCAAGGAGGCCAGAAGAAGGCACTGGATGCCCTGGAGCTGTCATTACAGTTGTTTGTGAGTGGCCCAGTGTAGATGCTGGGAACTGAACTCCAGCCCACTGCAAGAGCAGACATTCTCTTGGCCAGTGTGCCATCTCTCCAGTCATTCGGACTTTTTCTCATCCCACCCCTCACCGCGTTCTTCCACCATCTGTCCACCTATCCCTTCATCTGTCCATCCGTCCATCCATCCATTCATCTACCACCCACCCACCCACATGTCCATCAATCCACCCACTCCCGGTCCACCCGCCTATGACCCATCCTTTATTAAGCACCTACTGTGTTCCCCACACGCAGCTCCATGAACCCTCATCATGTACCAGCTTCACCCCTGTCCTCCTTGCTGATTCTTCTTACACGCGGGGAGGAGCCTCGGCAATTGGACCCCAGCTCCTCTCCCTTCCTATGACGTCATTCTCTTGTCTCCTCCTGAGGAAGGAGTGCTGGGAAAGTGGACGGTTGTTCCCTGCATGACCTGTCTGAGACGGTGGGGTCCTGCAAATTAGGCCTCCCGTGAGGCCTTCCATCTTCCAGGAGCACGCGTAGTTCTAGGACTGGGGCTCCTACGGAACCATGTTTCGAGTTTCTTCAACTCCGTTGCTTGATTCCTTTGTACTTGGTTCCCCAGTTAAGAGTGCCTGGGACCTCCCTTCTTTTTTTTTTTTTTTTTTTTTTTTTTTTGGTTTTTCGAGACAGGGTTTCTCTGTGGTTTTTTGGAGCCTGTCCTGGAACTAGCTCTTGTAGACCAGGCTGGTCTCGAACTCACAGAGATCTGCCTGCCTCTGCCTCCCGAGTGCTGGGATTAAAGGCGTGCGCCACCACCGCCCGGCCTGGGCCCTCCCTTCTTAAAGGTAAATATGCTTTCACGGTCACTGGCTCTCAGCTCTCCTAGAAGGGCAGCCTTATCCCTGTGATAAGGCCATGGCATTCTGGTCAGGGAGCAGGGACTTGTGTTGTGCAGCAGAGGCAGGGTTAGGACCACAGATTACACATCCGCCTCCCCTGCAGGAATCCCCCCCCCCCGCCCCTGCCCTGACAGCTACTCCACCGTGTGCTTTCTTGACACCCTCTGTTCCACTGCAAGGCCAGCCCCACTGCCGACCCTTGGTACTCTCTGCCTGCTTGCCACCACCATCTTTGCACAGAGGAGGAAGTCACAGCTCCCAGAGGCTTATGGGGAGGGATTATACCAAGGTGAAGCCTTGACTTCATTGATTTTATCTATTATTTTTGGTTTTATTTTGAAATTGGAATGGCTGTGGGGATGAGAGTGGCCAGATCAACAGCATAATTCATGTCTGGTACACGTGTATTTGCTTACTTGATTTTAAAAAAATTTTTTTATTAGATTAAAATATATGTATAGATATTTTGCCCGCATGTATGTCTGTGTACCACATGCATGTAAAGCCCACACAGGCCAGAAGAGGGCATTTGGCCCTCCTGGAACTGGAGTTACAAGGTTTGTGAGTTGTCATTAGGTCATTGAAGAATAGCCAGTGCTCTTAGCTGCTGAGCCATCTCTCCAGCTCTGGTTCTTGAAGCAGAACCTCACTCTGCCACCCAGGTTGGCCTTGAACTCAGGATCTTCTTTCGCTGCCTTCTAACTTCTGGGGTTATAGGCAGGTGTAACAATGCTTAATTTATGCCTCTTTTTGTGCCGTTTCTGTTTTGGCAAGGGGCCAAGTGTGTGCTCACACATACCTGCCTGTAGGCGGTCCTAGCTAAGTCAGCCCCACCTCAGTATGGGGGTGTCTTGGAAGGGTGTGCCACAGGCCCTGCCACCTTCCTCCGACTCTCGTGGTGATTCATTCTGTCCCAGAAGCAGCATCGGCCGCCTTGTGTGCCTGTCCATGACAGAGCCTTCTCTTCTCCCTGCTGCCCAGATGGAAGGGCTGGCCCTGCTGCCCCTGGCCTCACCCTGCCCCCGGATCCCACGAGCCCGCATTGCCAGGCCACCGGGGCAATGGGCCCCCGTGGGCTGCAGGTACTGGTTCAAGGGTGGTGGAGGGAGGCTGTGTGCCGGGGACAGGTGTCACCTCAGCCTTCACAGCAGTCCTGTGGGGCAAGAGTCCTTTCAGGGTGGTCCTGATTGTTCGCCATTCTGAGTGATACTGGGGACTAGCTTGGGAACAGCCATCCCTAGATCGATGTTGCAGGTGTGGAAGTAGCCTTGGGATGCTGACAGCTCCTGCAACCCTCATTTGCTGCCCAAACACCTGGAGACTGGCTAGGGTCCTTCCCCAGAGAGCGATTCAGGAATTGGGGTTGGTACTCTTAGATGGGGCTACTCCGGGCTCTGGCAGGGAGTAGTACTCAATAGACCTTTGTGCCACCTAACATAGCCCCCGAGCGCTGGTGGGGGTTCTGACCCATGAGGGGTGGTAATGGGCTCAACAGGGGAA
Organism: Chionomys nivalis; assembly: GCF_950005125.1. Lineage (NCBI taxonomy): Eukaryota > Metazoa > Chordata > Mammalia > Rodentia > Cricetidae > Chionomys > Chionomys nivalis. The sequence continues at coordinate 19,665,235 of NC_080094.1, read as the reverse complement.
ACTTGTTTGTCTGTCCACTTAGCCTTGGCCTGTTGGATGTGTTGGCTTCCTGCTGCTTCTGTTGGGACATGCACACAACAGTTACTCTCTTTGAGTTCTGTGTGTTAGGCATCCCCAACCCAAGGACTCTTTCTCCACCTGAATCAGGCTCTCAGGGGAACTGGCTTTCTTTCCCAGATGCTAAGGGTCCACACATTGCTTCCTGCATCTGAATGACGGCATCCAGCACCTTCAGCCTTCCCTTCTGTCGCCTCTGCCTCTGCCACCTGCCTCTGTCACTAATAAGGTGGCACCAGTGGTGACCTTGGGCCCACTCAGGTTGTGCAGGCTCCCCCTCATCTAGAGGACCTGAACAGTAACAATCATAGAACATAGTCACAAATTCTGGGGATTAAGATGCGAACATCTTTGAGGGTCTCATCATTCTATCTATGAATCTATACATCCATTCCATCACTGTATACTGTGATCACCATCCATCCATCCATCCACCCACCCATCCATCCATCCATCCATCCATCCATCCATCCATCCATCCACCTACCCATCCACCCATCCACCCATCCATCCATCCACCCATCCACCCATCCACCCAACCATCCATCCATCCATCCATCCATCCATCCATCCATCCATCCACCCATCCATCCATCTATCCATTCATCCACCCACCCACCCGCCTGTCCATCCATTCATTATTTAACATCCCACCTGTCTATCCAAAACCAACCTACCAACCTATTTGCAAATGCGGCTCTTCTTACCTCTCCCCCCTTAATCTCCTGTTATTAATACTGGATCCAACGGTGAGAACCTCTGGCCCGTTGAATGTGCTCAGTAATTATGGTTGAGTGAACAAACGAATGCTACTTCTGAGTGTGAAATTTCATAGCATCCCCTTTGTTTACTTGCAGCAACACAAAAGGAACGAAAGTGAGACATGCTTGCCTCCCGGAGAGTGACTTTCCAAACTCCATGGTTATGTAAGCGTTGTTTTAAGTTTTATTGGTATGATTTATTTTTGAGATGGTCTTACTATGTAGCCTAAGCTTGCTTCTAATTCTCAGTCCTTCTGCCTCAGCCTCCCCAGTGATGAGGTCACCATGCTCAGCATTATTATATTTTTTAAGTGTTTTTTTTTTTTTTTTTTTTTTAAAAAAAAACTAGTTAAGGGGATGGGGAGATGGCTTGGGGGTAAAGCTCTTGCTGTGCAAACATGAGGACCTGAGTTCAGGTCCCAAGCATGCAGGTAAGGGCCAGGTGTGGTGATGTAGACCTGTAACCCAGAGCTAGGGCAGGGCTAAGCCCGAGCTGTGTGAGGCCAGGTGGATCTCTAGAGCGCACAGTCCGTCCAAAGTGGGAGCTGCAGAGACTGTGAGAGACCCTGTCTCAGGAGTGTAAGGTGGAAACCAATAGAGGAAGATTCTGGCCTGCACAGGCCAGCATGCTCATGCACCCCCACATATGTGTACCACACACACACACACACACACACACACACACGAAATAAAATGACTATTGAAAACATTTCCTCAAATGTGCTATATACTCAATACTTTCGCCCATCAGAACGATGTTAGAACATATGGTCAGTAGGTGCCTTGTACCAAACTCTCACTATGAGCCTTGAACAGGGTGTTCTCTCTGTCTTTTGGTTGAGAAGGGTGGCATCTACTGTCCCTCAGGTGGCATCTACTGTCCCCCGGCAGAATACCACTTCCCTGGGACAGTGTGGCCGTGTCCCCTCCAGGCTAGGTTTAATGTGCCATCCACAAAGTCACTACGTCAAGGCTCCCACCTCTGAGCCTTTTCATCTCAGCTGTCATTCACTGAGTCATTTGTTTACCCAGCAGGTTCCAGCTAGGCCACAACCTTCAGGTGACATGCTCCATTCACCTGTGTTTATTGCGGAGGTCTAGGGCTGGCCCCTCAGAGCTGCTGGGGAAAATATTCACTCAATGAATGCAATACTCACTGCTTGTTCGTGAAGTTCCAGGTGGACAGGGAAGTAGAAGGTCAAAGGCTAGGAGGAAGACACAGGAAGCTTTGGGCTGGGGTGTGGCAAAAGTCAGCGGCTCATCTAGTAGGGTTTCCTGTAAAGTGAACAGAGTCAAAGCACAGAATCTTAAAAACTATATCACAGTGTTGACCTTGGGAAGAGACTTAAACTCCCTCTGAGCAAGGTGACCTTGGCAGGGTTCTCTTCTCGCTGCCCAGTAGAAATATGCTTTCTGTTTGCTACACAAAATTGCAAGTCAAGTTCCATTTCTCATGTGGAAATTTGCAAATATTTATATTGCAATTTATTTACTTATTTGTGTGTGTTATGTGTACATGCATACATAACACAGCATGCATGTGTGTGTATGTATATGGGGGAGGTCAGAGAATAATTTGTATGAGTTGTTTCTCTCCTCCTACCCTGTGAGACCCAGAGCTGGAACCCAGGTTGTCAGGTTTGGTGGCAAGTGTCTTTACTGGCTGAGTCATCTCAATGACCACAGCCATGTGACAACTTTGTTCCTAGCATTGATATTCACTCATCGTGGTTAGTGAGCAGTAACCGAGCCAACGTGCTGCAGCATCTGCTGACTCTTGGCCAGATTTTGTGAGAGAACCATCAGCACTTTGAAACCAGGGACACACAAGCTGTTTCTGGAGGACAGTGTGGGCCAGAGAGTCTGAAGGACAGTGAGAGCCCATGCGTCTGGGGGACGGTGTAGGCCGGTGCTTCTGGAGGACAGGCAACCAGTACCCTCTGGTAGAGAGTGTCTATTGTTTTAGAGTGGGGGACGGTATATGCTGTGTGTCTGTTGACTGTGGCTTGGTTTCCCCAAAAGCAGGATGGTCTTGAGCCATCCTAGCTATTACTTCATCAAATCATTCAGCTCTCTGCGGACCGGTGGTGTACTGAGTAATTGTGGCCTCTTTGGAGAGCAGTTTTGACTCATGCTGACCGCCACCAAGAAAGCAGTGTTTACCATGGAAAAACATTACAAGCTAAATTCACCTGTTACTCCCATCCTCAACCCACAAGGACAGTCACCAAGGATGCTTTAGTGTACAGCCTGTAGGATGCTATTCTTTGTGAATACACACCAACATGTATGTATAATGTACATGTGATGGTTCATATTGACAGGATCTGAAATTACTTTAGACAGAACCCCAACACCACAGTGAAGAACTGTTGATGTTACATTCCTCTTAGCATGCCTGTGAGGGACACTCTTGATTAGGGCTGGAGACCTCCCCTAAAGGAGAGCTTTGACAGCAACTGAAAGAGGAAGCTGTCCTGGGTACGCACACACACCTCCTTTAATCCTGACACTGGAGGCAGAGGCAGGAGGTTCTCTGTAAATTCAAGGCCAGCCTGGTCTTGGTCTCCATAGAGAGTTCAAGGTCAATCAGTGTTATGTAGTGATGCCCTATTTCAAAATAAATCAATAAAAATAAAAGAAAGGACTCAAGGTGAGCACAAGTATCCCGCACCCTGGCCTTCCTGGCTGCAGGTTCAGTGGGCCCAAGTTCCTCCCCCTTGAGCCCCACCACGATGGATACATTCTCCAACTACATGCCAAAGTTAATACTTCCATCCTTAAGGTGCTTCTGTCAGAGGTCTTATCTCAATAGCGGGAGAGTAAGACAACATACATGGTCCTTTCATGTTCTACCTGCATGTATTCACGCACACACACGTGCGTTATTCCCTGATGTATGGTACTGACTAGCAATGGACGGCCTTTTCCACTTCACGCCAGCTGCTGGAGACAGGTTGACGTTGCCTCACCATGGCTGTCTGACGTTTCCTTTTGTTCCTTGTTTGGTGACCTCCTCTGAGTGGAATCTGGGGTCCTTTTCCTGGCTCTTGTTTTGGATAAGTGCTGTGGTAAAGGGTACAGCAGTGTTCTCTATCAGACAAGAATCTCTGGAGATTTATCCTAATGACAAACTCACAGGACAGGAATCTCTGGTCCTAAGACGCCGGCTTTGAGGACATTGAAATATGTCCTCAGGGGGAGTTCCAGGAAAGCTGTGCCCCTTACAGTCTCAGGGGTTCATGAACTTGCACCCTTATATTCTTGTTTTTAACTGTTATTTCATTATCGGGGGTGTGCAGCTGTGTGTCACAGCATACTTGTGGGGTTAGGAGGACACCTTTGTGGAGCTGGTCTGTCTTTCCACGTTGATGTGAGTCCTGAGAATCAAACTCAAGCCTTCAGGCTTGCACAGCAACCTCTTCTACCCCTGTGCCGTCTCGCTGGCCCTGTTTCTTGGTATTCCTTTTTTGTTTGTTTGTTTGTTTTTCGAGACAGGGTTTGGAGCCTGTCCTGGTAATAGCTCTTGTAGACCAGGCTGGTCTCAAACTCACAGAGATCCGCCTGCCTCTGCCTCCCAAGTGCTGGGATTAAAGGCGTGCGCCACCACCGCCCGGCCTTGGTATTCCTTTTTTTTAAGGCAGTGTCTTGAACCAGGTGTGGTGGTGCATGCCTTTAATCCTAGCACTCCAGAGGCAGAGGCACAGCACTCTGTGAGTTCAAGGCTAGCCTGGCCAATAAAGAGAGTGCCAGGACAGCCAGGGATATACAGAGAAACCTTGTCTTGAAAAACAACAATAAAAAAGACACCACACAAAAAACCAGGGTCTCACTATGTGTTTATGCCTATCCTGGAGCTCACCATGTAGACCAGGTTAGCTTTGAACTCATAGAGATTCATCTTCCTGCCTCTACCTCTAGAATGCTGGGATTCGAGGCATGTGCCACCATGCCTGGCTCATTATTGACAGTATATTATTATATTCTTTAGTTTTTGTTAATTAGATACAAATAAATTTCTTGTAATGAGTGTGTATGTGTGTGAGAGAAAGAGACAGAGACAGAGAGCGTGTATGTGTCCTAAAACTCATAATATAGGTGAGGACAACCTTGAACTCTATTCCCCCTGCCTCAGAGTGCTGGGATTACTGCCGTGCACACACCCCACCATTTATGTCATGTTTGGGATTCGACAGTGCGCCCTAGGCAGGCCTTCTACCAACTGAGCTGCATCCCCAGCCCCACATTTTGCCTTTTAAAGGTCACTGTTGATAGGCTGAACAGCTTTTCCCACGCTCAGGATTTCCAAGCTGGAGCCGAGAGGCAGGAAGACCCGTTTTGATCCTAGGTTGGCTATCGGATTTCCTTCATCAATAATAGCTAGATGACTTGGCTAGTAACACCTAAGTGGCTCATGAGCCAAATCACCCGTAACATCCTCAACTCATACCTCAGTCATGTGCAGCCCAGGTCCCTGCCACTGAGGTCAGGGTCAACTGACCTTCAGATAGCATGCTCTGTCTGCAAATGCAAGATCTGAATGAATCACCGGCACACTACTCAAATGACAAGGTTAACCTGCACCTCACCTGCCAGCTGTGGGCCTCTGAGGGACACTACTCAACCTCTCTGAGCTTAATTTTCCTTGGATCTAAATGACTGTGATGAACAGTGCCTACGTGGGCTCATTGTGAGGGTAAAATGGAGTCTATGCTTGGCACAGTAACTCAGCTATCAGCGGTCAATGGGAGCATGCTTAGAGGCCATTTTCATGGGAACAGCATACCCAGGCCCATTGGCTTCCTGCAGTGGTAGTTTGACGTCGAGTTCTGAATCCACATCCTTCTTGTGAAAATCCCCCTCTTCTCCGAGCCTGTACTCAAGTTGGTGCCATTCTGAGAGTGGTTATCATCCACATGGATGCCCTTGGGGATCTCCACTGAGGCCCACAGAGCTGGGCGACTCTCCGAGGCCGTAGCATGGTCCCTGGGGTGCTGGCACTCTGCTGCCCACCACTGCCCTGGGATTTTCATCCTGCCTGCAGTTTACAGGCATCCTGTAACAGTTTACAGGACCCTGCTTACATGCCAGGCATCCCTAACTCTACCACCTCCGCAGCAGATGCTGAAGGAGTGTGAGGATGCCTTTGTCCCGACTCACACTCATGCGGGCTACGAGGGTTCCCTTGGCTGTGTGTCATTCTGATGGGTGAAACATTTCACCAGCTTGAATTTGCCTTTTCCTGATCTTGTGGGTTCTGTATCCTTTCATAGAGAGAGCACTGATACTTTGTCTCCAAAGTGTGTAGAATATACCAGCTTTCCTAGTCTATTGGTGTTTTTATTATTGATTTCTGGGAACTCTTTATATGACTAGATAAAACACTGTCATTTGGTTTTAATTACATTTATTTATTTACTTAGTGTGTGTGCGTGGGGTGTGTGTGTGTGTGTGTGTTTAGGTGTTGTCTGCCTCTGCATCTGGGTGTGGAACTAGAGTTTCACTTGAGGTGTCTTTTGCTTTTGTTTTCTGTTTGTTTTTGTTTTTTTAAGACAAGGTTTCACTGTGTAACTCTGGCTGTCCTGGAACTCTGTAGACCAGGCCGGCCTCAAACTCACAGGGATCCACCTGCCTCTGCCTCTCAGTGCTGGGATTAAAGGCGTGCGCCACCACTGCCCAGCTTCTACTTTATTCTTGGACACAGGGTGTTTCACTAGATTAAGCTCATTGTTTTAACTGGACTGGCTGACTAACGAGCCTCTGGGTTCCTCCCGTCTCCAATCTTCTCCCAGCACCAGGATTATGGGCACACATTACTGCACTTGGTGTTTTCGTAGGTGCTGGGAATCCAAACTCAGGCCTTAAAGTTGCATTTTGCTCACTGAGCCATCTCCCAGCTCTGGCAGTCTGGCTGTTAAGCTCTTGAATATCCAAGAAAAAAGGTGAAAGATGAGAACCCCGCAGTGAAGGCCCTCCTGGCAAGGCACGGCTTACAAGCCAGTCCAAGGTAGGCAGCTGGGTGCTTTTCCCACGGTGATACTGATTTCGGACTGCTTTGAAGAGCAGGTGTTGAGGAAGCAAGGATGGTCCCTGTGAGACCTAAGATCACTAAAAAGCATCTGCTAAATATTGGTCATCTACACGCGTGCCACTGTCTGGAGAGAAAAACCTACAAGTCATGGAGGTTTTTTTTCTTTTTTTTAAAAAAAGTTTTGTGTGTGTGTTTCCTGTGTGCCCATGTGTGTAGGAGTAATTGCACATGTGTGTTCATGTGTCTAGGCCAGAGGTTAATGTCAGATGTCTTTCTCTATTGGACCTTCCTAGAGCTAGCTTACTGATTGGCTTGTCTGGTCAGCAAGCCCTAGAGTCTGTCTTTCTATGTGCCCCTGACCCAATGTTAGGGTTCCAGATGTACAAACCAGGCCTGGCTTTTACCTGGGTTCTGGGGACCCAAACTCAGGTCCCCATGCCAGCACTTTACCCTCAGAACCATCTCCAGTCCCTCTCAGAGGTTTTAAAAGCTCTCCCTAACCTCCTAAAGTCAGCTAAAGACACATTACAGACCAGAAGCCATGCCTCCAGGACCCCAGCAGTTGATTGGGCCATCAAGGTGATAGGATACATCAGGGCACAGGGAAGACTATGGTGGGATTTGGGGTTTGGGACCTACTTAATGTGGTTAATGATACATCTTTCACCTGGTATGTCTAAAATAGTTTAGCATGTAACCAATATGAAATTTTAGCAGGCAGACATTTTACACTTCCAAATCTGGTGCCTAGTTTCCATTTATAGCAACATCCATTGTAATGCTGTCTTCTGTGGAAACTTCCATGTGCATTGAGAGCACACAGTTGGGCAGTGGCTTCCTGCTCCCAAGGTGTCCTTCCATCCTAAACACACCTCAATGCTATGGTGGCTCCTTTTTCCCTTGTGACGAGGTACCCAACAGGAGCAACATAAGTCGGCTTCAGATGGCTCATGGTTTGAGGGAACAGAGACATAGGTGGAGAGAGATTAATTCTGTGTGTGTGTTTGCATGTATGCGTGCACGCACAATTCATGTGTGTGCACATGCCCAGAGCCTTGTACAGACTAGGCAAGCATTCCATTCCTGAGCTACATCCTCAGCACAGTGAATACTATTACAACTCAGAGACTGAGTACAAAGATTGAGTCACCTTTTGTTTTTATTGTTTTGTCTTAAGAGGAAAGCGACTACTTCCTTAGAGGGTTTTGAAGAGCCCAGCCGAGGATACATGGGCATTCACCGCTCTTGTAACCTCTCATTCCCCCTGCCCTCTCCCTCTCCACACAGACCCTGCCTCACAGATGGCACTGCAGCCATCTTCCGATGTGCACTGTGCAATAAGGTTCAGACTGTGCACCGTGCCTTGTGCAATAAGTACGTGCTTCCAAAGGTATGCCGTCCACACCGTGGTCCTAGGCTGAGTGAGGACAGTGCATGAGGCGTGGAGAACCCATGTCTGTCTATATGCTTATCGAAGGCTATGCACCCAAGTTTCCCTGCCACGGCCATATGCCCATGGCTATGTCCTGAGATCACTGCTTAGCATCTGCTCTCAGAGGCCTGATACCTGTCCTACTTTGAACTTGAGTCACCCATTAGGGTTGGCAATTGGAATACGTGAAGCATGTACACTTCTGGTGGCATGCGTGTGGCATCTGGGAATGTGTCTGAGTGAGGAAGCATGGGCTCCTGCCTCTCTTGGCAGAGTAGTTTGGCCGCTCAGGAGTACCCTGTGTTAATCAGCTGTTGGTTGCATAACAAATGGTCCAGCATCAGCATCGGTCATTTAGAAACTCAACCATTTGTTCTTGTTCAGATGTTTGTGTGTGCCTGGTGTTAGCTAATCTAGCCTAGGCTCTACTTGGCTTTCCCTAAAGTCAAAGGCTGTTGGGAGCAGTGAGACCCCAGATCCTGAATTTCTTGTAATCCCCTGATCTGAGTGCCTACAGCTGCTCTGAGCATGAGACCTTCAGGAGTTCCTGATGGCAGGAGAGTGGTTTCTGGTGGGTTTGGCTAGGGCATGGCTATCTCTATATAATCTGCCCCCGAACACAATAAAGGGGCATTCTTGGGGAATTCAAGGATGACCCGGGTCACTGTCTCTCTGTCTGTGTGTGTCTGTGTATTTTAACCTCCAGCCCCCTTGCCCGAAGCTTGTGAACTGGGTGCCAGCGCACAGAGCGCAGACACGGGGGGCGCGGTGCGTGGCAAAAGGCATTGACACACTATCCAGCCCTTCCTCCATCGTCATCTCTGGCCCATCGCCAACTGCTCTTCTTTCTCTTTATCCCCAGGCTTTCCCTTCTTCTGATTGCCTGCCTGCTCAGCGAAGCAAACCTTGGTGCTGGCCCAGCAATGATGGCCTACTGCACTCCCAGCATGCCCCACTCAGGCCTGTCTCAATCCATCTATCATTGCACAACAGTAATTATGAGACGAGAGGAAGCTCCCAAACAGACCAACAGCCCTCAGCTGGTGTGGCAGAGACAGGGATTTCAGCCGATAGGGTCAAGATGGGCATGTGTAGGCTGGTGGCATTCCCTCTCCATCCAGGCCGTATCCAGCCAATCAGAGAGGCCACACCTAGCAGGAAAGGTGCTCAGGGGACTTGCCTAGTACTTGAGAACATAGTCTATGGGGTCAGAAGGCCTGGACTGTCCTTTCTGGCCGGAAATCTTGGGTGAACTCTCTTTTTGAAGCAGTGAAGGCTGAATGGATCGGCCCATGTGAACAGGGAGTATCCCCATCCATAGAGATATGATGCTGTTTCCTGGCAACATTTGACACATTCCGGTTGTCACAACTGAGGAATGCTATTGTTCAGATGGACAGAGGCCAGAGATGCTGCTGCACATTCCTGACGCAAGGGATGGCCCCCACCTCAAACAAGTGACCCCCTGGTGCCAGCTGAGAGAGCCACACTGTGGAGTTCGGAGCAGAACCAGGCACAGGCAAATGGCAGTTCTCTGGGGACCAGGGTGAGGGCCAACTGTCACTATAACCGCATCACCTGTATTGTGGCAAGAGCCTGTTCCTTATGTCGATGTCCTCTAGTGTGTACGGCGAGGATAATGGCCCTGCTGCTGTGACTATAGTCGGTGTTAGTGCAGCATAAAGGCTTTTATTCCCGGGGTGCCAGGCTTAACCACCTGTCCTGCTCTAGCCTTCGTGGCTGCTGGCAAGGAGCCCCAGCCACACCTCCACCTGCTCATCAGGTTGTGCCACATTCTTGGTCTCAGAGTCATGTCGACCTTGGCCTCTGAGGAGTTTCTCCCTTCCCTTCCGGAGACTCTTAGCCTTTTGTGTGTTCCTGCAGCTCTACCCTGCTCTGCAGCCAAGGCCTCTGTCGCTGTCAGCTAGCTGGTAAAATTGCAGGCCTAAACCTCTCTACAAGGGTGTCTTACAGAACCAGGCTGCAAAGGGACAGACAGACACATCCACTGTCTCCACTGTCACACAGGATAAGTGAAGTTGGACCTCCACCAAGGACTTCTAGGGCCACTGGAGAAAGAGAAGGTGCCACGGGGAACTCAGAGAGGAACAGCTTTGTTATGGGGCAGCCAATGCGTTCAGAATTCCTCCTCTACACCCGGGACCCCAAACCATCCAGTGCAGCTGTTAAGAGACCGGGACGTAGTAAATAGAGTATGTGCCACACAAGGAGATCCTGCATTCGGTCCCCAGCGCCCCGGCGCATGGACCTGCATCTGTAATGCAGAGCACTTCGGAGGTAGAGCCGGGTGGAGCTCCGGAGCTCAGTGACCAACCAAGCTAGATGAATCAATGGGCTTCATTCAGGCTCAAGGAATGACCCTGACTCAAACATTAGGTGGAAACCAGGTGTGGTGGTGTATACCTTTAATCCCAGAACTCAGGAGGCAGAGGCAGGCAAATCTCTGATATACAGAAAAACCCTGTCTAAAACAACAACAACAACAACAACAACAACATAATAATAATAATAATAAATAATGATAAGGTGGAAACTGAGGCAAAACACATCACACATCCACATACATATATACATTTATATACACATACACATACATATACATACACTGCACATATACTACACACCAAGACCTTTGAAACCTGAAACCTGGTGTGGGGTTCTGGCTCTATCCCTTGATTATTGGGTAAATCTGTGTGGGTCCTCTCATCTCTCTGGAACCATTTCCTTGTCTGCAAATTGGGGAAAATTGTGTCCCCCACACGGGGCTGATACATCAACTTGAAATAAGCCTGGGTCCGCTGTTAGGCATGTGTGCATGCTCAGTAGTGAGAGGGGCCTGGGAACTGGAGGTCGCCGTTCTTTGCATGCCTGACACGGGCCACAAATCAAGGGTGGTTGTGAGGCTCTGAGAAAATTCCACGATGGTGCTCAACTTTCCTCTTCTTGCTAAAAGGGGACACGTGGCCACAGGAACTGTGTGTGTGTGTGTGTGTGTGTGTGTGTGTGTGTGTGTGTGTGTGTGGCTTCTTCCCGTTCTCCCGCTTGTTCTCTCTGACCTCCATGGATAACTGCTCCCCTCTTGCCACTCCGCTAGCGTAAGGTGACACGGTGGATGGCCCTTGTTTGCACTTCGTTTCTCCAGTTTTCAAAGTGTCAGGAAAACACGCAGATGCGGTAATTTCCAAAGGCTTCTAGAGGCCGCTAAGCACAGAGCTGTGCGCCAGCATGGGGTGTAAACAGACTCCCGGGAGGCATTGGCTCTGGCCTTCTGGAAAAGCATAAACAGAGCCCAGCAGCCAATTTTATCATTAACCGGCAATGGATCTCCAATTAGGATGCCGCTGCTGGGAGAAAATGGCCAGCTCTCCCCGCTTCCTCCAGGCCCCGACACCCTCACACTTTGCCACACTTGAGTGTGTTTGGAGGTGGAACTGTTGGTAGCTCCACATGGAGCTCAGGGACAGGGGGAGGCACAGCCAGGGTCCTGGGATGAGGTACAGGACGGACAAGGGGTGTAAAAGGGACATGGAGTTCTTCATGCAGAAATGATTGAAATTCCAAGATGACGGGGCTGGATGTAAGGTTCCTTTAGTGCTCATCTAGCCCACACAGGGCCCTGGGTTTGCTCCTCAGCACCACAGAAAACAGGATGTGGTAGTGTATGCCTGTAACCCCATCATTCTTGCTACACTGGGTAGTGTGTTTGAATCCATCCTGGGCTACATGAAAGCTTATCTCAAAAAAATAAAAAAATAAAAAATGCCAGAATGGCATCAGCAGAACATGAAGCCAGGAATGGAAACTTCCTGTGTACACTCTTGTTGTAGAATATTATTTTAAGGTGTGCTACATTTGTTCGTGCTCTGAAACATTGTTTAACGATGTAAAGGTGTGTTGCTTTTGTTTATGCTGTATTTGTTTAACTCTGTGAAACTGTGGGGTTTTTTTCCCCCTGTTTAAAACACCTAATGGGCTAATAAAAAGTTGAACAGCCAATAGTGAGGCAGGAGAAAGGGTAGGCGGGGCTGGCAGGCAGAGAGAATAAAGAGGAGAAATCTGGGCGAAGGAGGAGCAAGGGAACAAGGAGAAGAGCATGCTAGGGGTCAGTCACCCAGTCACGCAGCCAGCCATGGCGATGGAGTGACAGTAAGACACACAGAAGTAAGAGAAGGAAAAAGCCCAGAGGCAAAAAGCAGATGGGGTGATTTAAGTTAAGAAAAACTGGCAAGAAACAAGCCAGGTAAGGCTGGGCATTTATAATTGAGAACAAGCCTCTGTGTGTGATTTATTTGGGAGCTGGGTGGCGGGCCCCCGAAAGAGTAAAGAGTAATAAGACTAAAAAAACCACAGCCAACAAACTCTTTTCCCGGTGTAGTTGTACGGTCATGCATACACAGAAGCTGACCTTGGATCCTGGGTCACACCTCTGGATCACATTGGAATATAAGGATATTCAATGTGTGGAGCTCAGATGGGGTGGGGAGCAGCAGCTCCAGAGACCCCACAGGCAATGAGAGTAAAGTCAACACAGAGACAAAAACCTACTACAGCAGTCCATTTTGATGGCAGTTTGTCAAGAAGTGTCATTATCTCGCCACTCTGAGCAATTCTGCTTCCAGAAGTCTCTCCTGTGGTTACCTCTGCACAAAGGAGCAGAGCATCATCCTGGCATCCTGGCAAATGCAAATGACAGCGTCACGGGGTGGCTGGTTCCCTCCCCAGATGGGGATCTGTGAAATAAACTGCCCTGTGAAGGAAGGGCAGGGACTCTTCTTGGTAGCCGCCAGCCTTTTAGCAGAGGTATCAATGGCATTCCTGTGTGGTCAGTGAGGAAACTGAGCCCTAGGGCTCCCTGAGAAGTGAAACTGGGTCACCCTGTGTGAAGAATAGGGCATCTGGTCCAGGTTAAAGGCACCTGAGGAGAAATTCCCTGCATCTTCCCATCAGGGTCCGCAGGGGTGATGTGTAACAAGGTCACAGGTAAGAGTCCCTGCTTTACTTCTGCAGGAATCCTTGCATTGACTGCAAGCTGGTTAGTGATGAGAAAGAAGTCTACGGGTGTTTTCGTCTAAAACTCATGATCCTCCTGCTTCAGCCTTCCAAAGACTGTCTGTCTTGATAGGTGTGTCACCACCTCAGAAAGATTTTGAGAGGCAACCAGCACCAGCTGTGAGGGTCCTGAGCTTGTCAACGCTACAACTCACCTGCATTCACACTGTGAGGGTCAGCAGGGTCGCATGTGTTCTCAGAGCTGTGCAGCCATCATAGAGCATGTTGTCACCCCACTAGAAACCCTGCCGTCCTCCGCAGTCACTCGCAATGGTGTCAGGTGTGGCTGTGCTGTCCCAGCTACCGTGTAATGTCCACTTGAAACCATCAGAGCTTCTGAGCACCTGACATTGACATTGTCTTTTCTGGGCTGCCTTTTGGTAGGTGGTCTCTACCACAAGATGGCCAGGGCTTACCCAAGGGAAGTGTGCTGCCTCTGTAGCAGGGTGGCCTGCACTTTGAGGAGGAGACAGACTTCGCACTGATGTCAGGGAATGCAAGATGAGCTGGAGTCGTGTAAATGCCATACCTTCATGTGGAAGGAAGGGGGTCAAGGGTGGGATGCAGAAGGCTTGAAAGACAAACTACACAGTCCAGGTCATGAGAGTCTGGAACTGGGACCCTGACCCCATCTATCATGGCTGCAGAGGTCAGTCTCCTGAGTGATTCTAGATTTTATCAAGTTGACAGTCAAAACTGACCATCACCCAGAACAAGGACTGTCGGCCCTGCTAAGGGGATACCCTGGCCCTTTAGCTGTCCTTGGCATCGGCAGCATTGCTTGTGACCAAGGATTTTGAAAAGGCCAAGGATCCTGGTCTGTTTGCTGGGAGCCAGTGTCTGATATCTGGAGAGACACTAACTTCAGGGCAGCAGGAACCGAGCCTGGCCTGACACCCCCTTTTCACTTGTACAGCCCTGGCCCCTCTACAGGACCCACGCATCTGCAACAGCGTCCTCTGAAGTCACGCCCTGCAGACTACTCCCACTCCCGGCTGTCCTGGGCAGAGAGCTTGTCCATGGATGGCTTCTGGTTGGAGGTGGAACGGATCCAGCAGAAGGGCGACGTGAAGGAGGAGGACAGGGTTGGAAGCGGAAGCCAGCTCCTAGAAGGTGAGGGACCCTAACTGGGCCTGCGAGGTGGATGTTAAGGCCTTATTCCAGGGGACGGATATGCCAGGGCCCACACACGGTTGAGAGCCTGGAGGATTTCTTTGCCTGGACTGTTGCAGCGGTCTCTCCGTTGGTTTCCCTGCTCTATGCGTTCTATGCCACTGTTAAAAGGATCCTCTGATAAGGCCGATCAGTTTGTCATCCATTTGATGTAATAACTCAGGAAAGATCTATCGAGTGTCTCTTGTCTGCTACGTAGTGGATTTTTTTGTTTTATTTTGTTTTAGTTTTTCCGAGACAGGCTTTCTCTGTGTATCCCTGGCTGTTCTAGAATTCGCTCTATAGACCAAGTTGGCCTCAAACTCAGAAATCTGCCTGCCTCTGCTTCCCAAATGCTGAGATTAAAGGCATGCGCCACCACACCCGACTGCCAGGCAGTTTAGACACTGGGATACAATGGAGAACACCAAACAGTCTGGGAGGACCTGAAATTCTGGCAGATTCTAAGCACTCTGCCCAGTACTTACCCCCTAGCCCCTTAGGATACCAGCAGCCATGTGTCCCTGTAACCACATCATAGGCCTCTAAACACAGTAGCATAGAGGAGCACCAACCCATTGCTAACATGTTTCACAGTTCTGGGGGTGGCAAGGCTCAGCTGGGAGGTTTGCTTAGTCTGTCCTTCAGTGAAAAGCCCAAGATCATTTGGGTCAGAGTCATCTCAAAGGGCTCTTACCCCTGTGTCTGGCGGTGTGTGTGACCTCCCATATCTGTGACCTGAGTCCAGACACCTCCATGTGGCCCAGGCCTCCTCACAACACGGCACCTGGGTGTGAAGAGTAAGAGCCTGGGAAAGAGCCAGGGACGCTGTCCCTGGCCAGCCTTGGGAGACAGCCACCGTTATTTTTCACTTCCTGTTAACCAATGTGCACCCAGATGCCAGGGGAGGGGACTCAGAGGCCACCTCTCGGTGGGGTGACACTTCCCATAGCCCACAAGCCTTTCCAGAACTGGCCTGGGACCTATCTCTGCCTCATCGTCTAGTCTGTCACTCCACCGCGCTCTCCTCTCTCCAGGCCTCCTTTCTGCTTCTGACCATGAAAGCACACCCCTGCCTTTGTCCTCACTGCCTCCTCCCTCCAGAATATTCTTTGTCCAGGTGCTGGGCTCAGAAGTGTTTCCTAACTTCTATACCACAGCACTCTGATAACCCTTAGACTTTGGCCCGATGTTATTCATTTCTGTAGCAACCATGCCTTGGCATATCAGAACATTTGCTCACATATCACCATCCTCCACTTTCCATGGGGCCAGGGCATCACCAAGGCTCCCCACTTCCGCCTGTGTGCTGGTATCTGGGTGAACTGGGCATGTTTCCATTCCCCGTCTTCCCTCGTTTGGCAAGTGCGGGAGTGATGAGGGCGTGACGAGGCTGCCCACATGGAAAGTCTGATCTGGCCTGTGCTTCAGCTTCGCTGGCCTTGGTTCATCAAATAGGCCACCTGGGACCGATGGACTGGTGTAGGGGCTCCGTAAATGCAAATCCCTGGTAAGGTCAGAAGTGGAGCCCGGAGACAGGCTTTCTTGCTTTATACCACAGCCAGCAAATACATCAAAACCAAACAAAGGGCTGGAGTCAGAGTGCCAAAGGCTTGAAGACTTTTCAGACAACAGAATAAAGACAGGGCTGGTGTAGGTTCAGGACAGAAGGAGTCAAGAGCATGTGTAATTCATTATATCGTTAGACTTCAGCGCAAGAACGACGGCTTTTGTTGTGATGTTTCCACACACGTCGCTCGTTCTACTTTGCTCATACTCATGCCTCCCACTGCCCTCTCCCGTCCCTTCTCCCGACGGTCCTTTCTATGGTGCCTTCTGCACATGGCAGGTGGTGGCGAGTACTCCACCAACGGTGGGGATATTGTCCTTTACGTGGCTTTAAGGTGGTCCCTACTGTTTGTTGTTCTTATTAGCAGTTACACCTGGGAGAGTGGAGTCTAGAAACGAGACCAACTAAAGTCTCATGCAATAGCCAACTTTATTCAGAGCATCAGTTTGTACTCTGAGGGTTAAGAAGAGTCACCCGAGGAAAGTGGACAGCCACAGGACGGCCACAGGTGGCAAAAACATGCCCTTCCATAAACAGATAATAACAGCCCGTTGTAACGAATAATCCGAAGTAAACTCACTCCTGTCCGCTACACCTGGGAGGGGCACGAAAGCATAGTCCAAGAACAAGTCCACGTTGGGAAGAAACTAAGGTCACGGGGCTCTTGTTTTCCTGGAGTTTTCTCACAAGGACTCAGAATTCCCACAATTCTATTCTTAGACCGTGTTCTGACATCTACAAGCAGCCGCAAGGCTCTGTTGGGTCCCCCTGCCTTGGAATTTTCCTCTCATCTCTTTCTTCCGGATGCCGAGCAAAGCCTAGAGGTGCTTCCTCTGACGCTCTGTGCTTTCCTTCCATTCTCCAAAGCTCCCTACCCCCATGTGCCTGCTTGTCACCCGAGGCTGACCTGCCAACTACAACAGCGTGGTCCTTTCTCTCTCTTTCTCTTTTCTCTCCCTCCTCTGGGCAACTGCTGCCCTAAAATTTTTTCTTTTAAGCTTAAAAAAAACAATAAAAGGTAAAAGTGTGGTATGACAGAAAAGTTATAGTTTTAAAGGATTTATTTATTTTTATTATATGTGTGTGGGCGCTTTACGCGTATCTGGATAACACGTGCATGCACTACCTACCGAGGCCAGAAGAGGGTGTTAGCTGCTCAGGAATTGGAGTTGCAGACTGTTAGCTGTTCTGAGAGTACTGAGATCAGAATTGGGGCCCTGTGGAAGAGCATCCAGTGCTCTTAGCCACTGAGTCATCTCCCCCAGCCCTTGTTTAGTTATTTTTGAAACCATCATCTCCTTCCTGACTACCTTATTCAATTCATGATGTACAGTCACGCATGCCCCACCTGCCCGCTCGCAGGTCTGCACAACTTCTTTGGTGAGCACTTGGCGGTTTCCCCCACGACAAGGCCAGTGCCTCCCCAGGGTGGTCTGGGTAACTGGGGACAGTGGTCTAGGCAGCATCCCAGCCCCTGACCTGAGTCCTGGAGCAGAGTTCTCACAGGTGGGACCGGAAGCTATAGTCTCAGCATGGTTTTGTTATAGGCTGCTGGCACAGAACCCACCTCACTACTTCAACGTACAGAGGTCTTGAACAGAGGCTTCATGCTGTGCGTGGCTGGACCTGTATGATCCTGTGGTTGGTGTCTTTGTCAGAACTGGGAGTGGAAGTGATTTTGTGGCTATATTGCAGAACCAGAGTGTATGGGGCCCTCCCTAGCTTGCTGTTTCTAAGTGTTCATTGGATGCTAGCCACTGTAAGCGCACCTAGCGCCCACCTGGGGAGAATCAGGTTGATGATAATGGGCCTCAATACGAACACCACAGAAGCTCCTCGTATCGGCGTGATCATATATGATTCTATGTGAGGCTTACGTTAGTTAGCATGGCTAACCACATATGGAATTCTGTGTTTTTATCTGATGTCCCTCCCTCTGTTGGCCAAAGGGGACACTGAATCCCAGTGGCTACGGGACACAGGTCTGTCTGGCCTTGTTGGTGGCCTGGGCTCAGATGGCGATCACCAGGGACTCCTGTCTACACTGACACAGACCCAGGTGGCTGCTGTGTGCCGCCAGCTAGACACCTATGCCCGCTCAGCCCGAAGACGACACAAGCCACCCATCAGAGATGTCAGGGATATCTTTGGGGTCTTCACCGCAAGGGTGAGTAGGGGCCATTGGGCACTGTCTTTGGGGGCTTCTGCGATGTTGTTTCAACTCTCATGTGCCTCTTTGCCTGCCACTGTGTCCCCAGGCTGTGTGGGATTGTTTGTATGCTGCACGTGACAGAGTATATGTGCTTTTTGCCACCATGTCCTTGGACGCATCTGAAAGTTTCTGGCTAAGTCATTACTGATGCAAACATAGTGCTTTTTGTTGTCATTTGCATGTTCTGCTGGCACTGAAGCCTGACATACTGTGGGCATCTTCTTTCTGGGATCCATAGGAAGGGTGCAACCCTGTGGTTAAAATGATAGGCATCAAAAGCAGCCCCCATTTCCCTCCCGATCCATTCAGCTGCTGTGGGATCTTGGCCAAGTAACCTAGCCTCTCTGAGCTTCAGTCGCTCTACCTGTGAGTGGGTCTTACCTCCCAGGGTCTGTGTATCGCCTCCCACGGGACTAACTGATGCTGTCTACACTTTGTATAGGAAGTGGTTTCAGAGAATGGGGCCTTGGGAATGAAATGGACCCAGATCAATCCTGTGGATTCTGCATCTCCTGTAGGTAAGCGGCCTTCGTTCTTCAGGGCCCTCTGCACCTTCTCCTGGTTCCTCTCCCTCCCTGCACAAGGGCAGTAGGAAGAAATACCAACAGGACAAGTTGGGTCCTTAAATGAACTACTGTCATCAAGCCCATGGGCCTCAGTCCAGAAAATCTGGGGCTAGGTGATCACTTCTGTGGTGCTCAGATAAGAAACCACTTCCTGGGCAATGATCCCAGCTAGAACACCACTTCCTGGACAGCATGCCTGAGTCCATAGCCTAAGAACTTGCTTCCTAGTCAGACCAGTCTCTCTGCTTTTGATTTAAAGGGTCCACAGATCTCAGGGGACCACAGGAACCAGCTGAAACAGAAGAAGTCTTCAGCATGGACTCTGCCTACTCTGAACAAGCTGCTGTGCTTCTACAGAGGGCCAGGTCATCTCTGGGAGGCACCTATGCCTGGGACAAGGGATCGCTGCCGGTGAGGATGCTGCCCCAAGGTCCTTGGGCACTTCTCCATCCTTCAGCTCCTCGCACTTGCCAGGCTGCTGGGCACCCATCAGGGGAGTCGTTGAAGACTCCCCCTGCAGCCCTTAGCTGGGTGTTGCTTGCTGGGTGTCAGGGACCAGGAGCAGGCACCTGGGGGCTCTCTCGGTGCCTCAGTTGAGGATCCTCATTGCTTTTGTCTTTAGGGGCGTCACCCCTTATCCAAGCAGCTGATCACCACCTCCTAATAGTTTTTCTAGTTATTTTGTTTGTTTTTAGAGACAGGGTCTCAGCATTGTAGCTCTGACTGTCCTGGAACTCACCATGTAGACCAGACTGACCGCTAACTCAGAGATAAGCCTGTTTCTGCCTCCCAAGAGCTGGGATTAAAGGTGTATACCACAACACCCAGCTTTTCTAATTACTTCAAAAATATAATCTTGGAGCCTGTTAGGTAAGAGAAACCCAACTTTTTTTTGGTTTTAGTGTTTTACTTCCTCAAATGTTGAATATCTCAGCATATTAGGATCAGTCATTTATAATTAAGTATTTAAGATTGAAAGTTAGGGCCAGTGAAACGGTTGAGTGGAAAGAGGTGCTTGCTGCTGAGCCTAACAACCTGATTTCAGCGTCTGGGTCCCACATGGTAGAAGGACAGAGCCGACTACTTCAAGTTGTCCTCTGGCTACCACATGTATGCTGTGGCACATGTATACACACACACACACACACACACACACAGGAACTATACAGCCAATGGTTGACCTGAACTCTCTATGTAGACAAGGCTGGCCTCAAACTAGAGTTTTGAATGCCTCTGCCTCCTGAGTGTTTAAATTAAAGGGTAAATCAGCGTGTGAATCTCTGAAGTAGGAGCTCAAGGCCTATGGGCTATATTTTACCCATAATTATAAAATGCAGCCACGGTTATAGACATTGCCTCCATAAAATGAAAAGTGGTTGCCAGGTGTGGTGGTGTACACCTTGAATTCCAGCACTCAGGAGGCAGAGGCAGGTGGATCTCTGTGAGTTAAAAGCCAGCCTGGCCTACAAAGTGAGATCCTGTCCTAGTAAATAGATAGATGATAGGTATATGGGAGATAGATAGGTAGATAGATAGATAGATAGATAGATAGATAGATAGATAGATAGATAGATAGATAGATAGATAGATGAAAAACACCTGACTCAGCTTCTGGCTTCCACATGCAGGGGCATACATGTGTGCCCCACATGCCTGCTATATTCATACACACATGCATGCATACCACAGATGCACACATGCAAAACAAATACAACACGGGATGCTTCCATTTCCTTTGGTGCCCTAAGGGCACTCTGGAAGGTGATCTGATCAAGCCTGTCAGGAAATGCCGGAAGACTATTGCTGGCCACCTCTGACTACACAAGGCTAAAAGCTGCCCGCAGAACCCCAAATTAGCCTCTAGGTGGTGCAGCTGAGCAGCCTTTATTTTTTCTTTTTTCAGTTACTACTCCACCATTGTTCACAGGGAGAAAGAGGAGCTATGACTGTCTATACACCAAGTTTTGGGACAGAAGTAGAAGCATAGATAAAATGAGCAAAATGCAAGAATAGAAACATGCTAAGAGGTCCGTGGTGGTTCCTCTCTTCCAGGCCCTCTTGGATTGCAGCTGGCAAAACCATCTTCATTATGGTGGCATTGCTAGTTTTGAGCTTGTTACAGTGTTGCCTTTAGGCTCTCAGGGGCACTTACAAAAGCCTCCTGAGGTGGGTCGTGTGTACAGTTTCAGGCAAAGAACTGGATACAGAACATCACCATCTGGCAAGAGACAGAGCTCAGACTTGAGTCCAGTGTGGACCCTGACAGGGGTCTTACCTGCTCTGGGCTCCTCCCACCCAAATGCCGCTGACGTCATCTTACCACCTCCTGACAGGCTGTCTTTCCTCCCTTCCCCAGAGGTTCCGAATCCCCAAAGGCAGACTGGGTGTGACCAGGATAGGAGACTTGTCTTCAAGGGACATGAAGAAGATCCCTCCCTTGGCCCTGATAGAGCTCACAGCCCTCTATGACGTCCTAGGCCTGGACCTGAAGAGAAGCAAAGCTGGGAAGTGGAAAGGCTCAGGTCAGCATGTGTGCCAGACGCCCGCCCGCCCCTCTAAGCTTGCACCTCTACACCCCTCCTCCACCCACCCTCGGCTCTGTGAACTTGAACTGTCTGTCCTGCTGCCAGGAAACACTCAGCATGGTTCTGATTTCTGTGGATTTTTTTCTACAAGTGGAAACAGTTCCTAGCCAGTGGCACGGTGCAACTGTAACCCAGTTCTAGGGAGGCTGAGGCAGGAGGATCATGGGTTTGTGACCAACTTAGGCTACATAGCAAGATTCTGTCTGAAGAAACAAACAAAACACAATTCATGCTCATTTTACTCTGTTCCTATTTAAGTAAATACAGTAAAATATAATGCAAATATAAGCAGTGTTTGGTTTCAGTGCTCTCTCTCTGTCTCTCTCTCACCCTTGTATGCATATCCCCCCTAATATGATGATTGTGGCCATTTTTCACTTTCCCAGTTCTACATCCTGCACCTTTTCTATAGCAATGCTTCATAATGAACAGCCCCCCCCCCATAAATCTATGACTTAATCATTCTTATCTCTCTCTCACATGGGTGAGCTGGTGCTTGCTTGGTTCATCCAGCTCAGGTGTGGCTGCACTGGGGCTGTTTCTAGCTCTCTTTCTCCTCACTGGACCACCTGGCCATCCAGAGCAGCTTCTCCTGGCAAGAGCAGAAACACGGGCCAGCGCTCCCGCCTAACCAGCGCCTCCGTGTGCATTGTTCAGGTTTCCGTGTTATCAGTCTTGACTCTTCACACAGGCAGGGCCCACACAGGGGGTGGGGTGCACTCTGCGTTCCCAGTGGGGACAAAATACAGGTTCATGCAGCAGAGAGGGTGTTCAGAAGGCATGCCGAATTTGGAACAATAGTTCCACTTACCACAGCTATTAAACTTTCTCTGGAAACATGGTTTTCAGGACTATGAGACAGTTCAGGAAGGAAAGGCTCTTGCCGCCAAGCCTGAAGAGCTGAGTTTGATCCCTGGGGCCCACATGGTAGAAGAAGAGAACCAACTCTCAAATGCTGTCCTCAAGTGATATGCATGCACCCCCCCACACACACACACAAAGAAAAGAAAATATAATTTTTTTAAAAAAGCATCTTAACAGTTTTAAGTTAATTTTTCTAGCTATTGTACAAAATTATCAATTTTATTATGACATTTTGATATTAGTGTATCATTGTACCTTGCTCAAATCCACCCATTGCCTTTGCCTAGTCCTCACCTCTGCTGGTCCTTTTCCATCTGTCCTCCAGAGAGTCCCCCTCTGCTTACATCACACACACACACACACACACACACACACACACACACACACACACGGATTCCACACATACGATATGAGAGAAGATTCCACACATGAGAGAAAGTCATATTTTGTGTTTCTCTCCCCAGTCAGCCTCTTTTGTCCCCCTCAAACAACTTTTAGATCCCCTTCCTCCCCCACAAGACTTCTACTGTCGTGTGTGTGTGTGTGTGTGTGAGTGTGAGTGTGTGCAGGTGCGCGCACATGTGTTTAGATTCTATTCATGAGAAAAGCACAGGTCACTTATCCTTTTGAGTCTGGCTTATTTCACTTAACAGGATGATCTCTGTTGATTTTCCTGAACATAGCATTTCATTCTTCTCTCTGAATAAAATGCCATCATATGCAGGTATCAGTTTCTTCATCTATCCAGGCTTGATGGTCATCTAAGCTGGTTCTGTATCTTGGCTGTTGTGAGTTGTGTAGCAGTAACAATGGGTGTGGAAGTGCCTGTGTTGTGTTGCACTGGCTAGCTTCCTGTGGGTGTCTTATCAAGGTCCTATCAGTTAGTAAGGCTTGTTTTTGTTTTATTTGTATAGAGTATTTGCCTGTATGTGTGTCTGTGTACTGTGTATGCAGTACCCTGCAGAGGCCAGGAGAGGGCATCAGAGTCTCTGGAACTAGAGTTGTTAGCAGTCACGTGAGTGCTGGGAACCTTACTTGGGTCCTCTGGAAGAGCAACAAGTTCTCCTCACTGCAGAGTCCCCAGTTCTGTAGGGTTTTTTCTGATAAGTCACTACAGGTTTTCCACAGTGGCTGCACCAGCTGGTACTCATACCAGCAGTGTATTGTACACAGGTCCATGTCCCCCGATATCCTTGCCAGCATTGGTTACCGTTGATTAGGTTTGATGACACCCGCTCTGAATGGATAATATGGAGTCTCAGTGCAGTTTTGATTTGCATTTCTCTGATGACTAAGGATGTTGAACTTCCTCCCAAATATTTATTATTTTTTGTTTTTAATTTTCAGAACTGTCTATTCAATTTGTTCCCCTGTTATTGACTGAACAATATGAATTTTTCAAATTCAATATTTGGAGCTCTTTATATATCCTAGATATTGATCCCCTGGTGTATATATGGTTTGGCCATAGTTTTCTCTTGCTTTGTAGACTACCTGGTAATTGTTCCCTTTGCCAGTAAGAGATTCTTTTTTTTAATTTCTTTAATCCCATCTGTCAATTCTTGGGGTTGTGTTTTTGTTCTTGGGATGCTTCCCACAAAGTCTTTGCTTGTGTCATTATCTTGAAGTATTTTTCCCTAACCACTTCAGAGTTTCCGGTCTTACATTAAGGTCTGTGATACATTCTTTTTTAATGGGACACTTCACGAATATGCGTGTCATCCTTGCTAATCTCTGTATTGTTCCAGTTTTTGGTGTATGTGCTGCTGAAGCGAGCACAGGTCTTTGGTACATTTTGAGTTTATTTGGGGGAATAACGGTTCTAGTTTTGTTCTTTTAGATGTGAAGATCCAGCTTCTCTGACACTATTTGTTAAAGAGGCTTCTTTTCTCTCTCTCTCTCTCTCTCTCTCTCTCTCTCTCTCTCTCTCTCTCTCTTTTTGATTTTTTCGAGACAGGGTTTCTCCGTAGCTTTTGGTTCCTGTCCTGGAACTAGCTCAACCAGGCTGGCCTAGAACTCCCAGAGACCCGCCTGCCTCTGCCTCCCGAGTGCTGGGATTAAAGGCGTGCGCCACCACTGCCTGGCTGGAGGCTTCTTTTCTCAACCTTGTCAAAAGTCAGGTGGCCATGGCCATGTGGCTTTATTCCTGGGTCCTGCGTTCTATTCCACAGACCTGTGTCTGCTTTTCTGTCTGACTTTTTGCCATTACGGCTCTGTAGTGTGGTTTAGATCAGGCATTGTGAGGCTTCCAGTGTTACTCTTTCTGCTTAGGATTCTGACTGGCCATTCAGAGTCTTGTGTGCCTCCATATGAATCTTAGGATTGCTTTTCCAGTGCTGTGGAGACTGTCACTGGAGTGTTTGTTGACAATCTGTAATATACCTGTTTTTACGATCCTCATTCTGGCACTCCACAGACGTGAGGGGCCTTTCTGTCCTCTAGTGTCTTCCTCACTTTCTTTCTTCAGTGATTTAAAGAAAACCATAGTTTTTAGCCATTATCTATTTTCCTTCTCATGGCCATACCATAATATATTTACCCATTTCCCTATTCGAGGATATGCATTATGTTCATGTTTTCCCTCTTACAAACACAGCCACAGTTGTCATATCTAACAGTTTGAATACATCTTAATTTAAAATAATATTTTGAGGCAGCATCTCACAAAGTGTAGCCCAGGCTGGCTTCTAGCTTTCTGTCTTCCTGCCTCAGCCCACAGAGTACTAGGATTACAGGCATACGCTATTGTTCATACTAAGTTCTGGGCAGGCACTACCCTTTAGTAGTGTATATGTTCGTCTCAACTCTCTCTGTCAGCATTGTGCATTGTTTTGTGTGGGCCCCTCAAAGGCGAGGGACGGCAGATTAGAAAGGTAGAAGGAGGGGCCTTCAAGCAGTGGGGAGAAGAGCAGTGGAAGAAAGAATGGAACAGAAGACAGTGGAGGGCTTGTCTGGGAACAACCTGAGCCAGGGTGACCGAGATCCCTCTGCCCTGGACTGTTGGTTTACACTAGAGCAGCAGGACATTTTTCTCTTAGTTCGTCTTTACCTGGGGGACAGGGCTGCACTGTGGCATGCCTGATGTCACCAGTGCTGAGGTCGGATACTTCAGTTCCACCTTTCCTAGAACTTGGTTCTTTGGAGGAACAAGTCTGATTCTAGTGGCCCCACCAGGCCTTGGGTTGTTGGGAATCCCTGCAGACCTTGAGATGCACCTTCTCCTCTTCTGGCCTCCTGCAGACTCGGGCCTTTTTGGCGTGCCCCTTCACAGCCTGCTGGAAGCTGACCACAGAGTCCTCCCCAGCGCCCAGGTCCCCCTGCTCCTGCAAGCTGTAAGTTACCCCCAGCTTGGGCTTACTTAGCCCTCCTTGAAGGGCTGGCTCTGGGGAACATTTGGGAGATGCCTACCACAAGGGGAAGAACCTGGGCTTTAGAGAAGGGGACCTGGGTTCAAATTCTGATGCTGGAAACTACTGACTCAGAGACTTGGGGGCAATTCTGAACTTCTAGATCCTTTCTTTCAATGTCTGTGAGCTGGGGTTCTAACACAAATCTTCTTTTGTTAAGGACTGAGGGAGAACATGCCCCTGAAGCTCTTAGCGCAGTGTGGTCAGGAAGTTCAGAAGTGCTGAGGATTTGGTTTGGGGGTAGCATGTACAGGACCCTGGCTTCATCTTGTTATTTGAAGGAGTCCTTCTAGAATTCTCCCTTTCCCAGTTTTCACGAGAGATAGACACACCCTGCTCTACCCGTGTACCAGCGGTGGCTGACTTGAGTGATGGTCTCTTCCTTTGGTAGTTGCTGTCCTGTTTGGAAAAAAGAGGGCTGGACACAGAAGGCATCCTCAGAGTTCCTGGATCCCAGGCCAGAGTCAAGGTAATGGCTGATTTCTTCCATCTCTGAAGGCTGCCTTTCCTCTCCAAGCCCTGTGTTGTGTTGGGCTGGGTGAGAATTTGGGTCTTGGCTGATCTGTGAGCTGCTTTTGGAGTGGTTATGGGATTCCAGGAGACAGGTAGGGGGCCCAGTAGAGCCATGGGCTCTGGGGTCATGCTGCCAACACCTGTGGAACGGAGCCCTGCATTCAATAGCTTGACTCAAAATGGCATCCGATACTCATAGTAACCATGTTGGGAAGGTGCCATGGTTCTCCCCACCTTGAAATCAGACACTGAAGCACAGACAGGGTGAGCAGCTTACATGGGAGCTGTGGACAACTTCTTGGTGGCCTTTCTTTCTCTAGGGATTGGAGCAAAAGCTAGAGCGAGGCTTCTATGCTGGCCTCGTGAGCTGGGACAAGGTTCATCCCAATGATGCATCCGACCTGCTCAAGAGGTTCCTCCGGAAGCTGCCTGCACCTCTGCTTACAGCCGAGTACCTCCCAGCTTTTGCAGCAGTGCCCAGTGCGTGTGGAAGTCCCGTGCATGTGGAGGGGAGGGTTGTGGCAGTCCCGTGCATGTGGGGGGGATGGTTGTGGCAGTCCTGTGATGTGTGTGTGTGTGGGGGGGTGGGTTGTGGCAGTCCTGTGATATGAAGGGCACCGTGGGAGGTTGGGAGTCCCTGGCCTTGGTGCTTGGGAGAAAGTGGAAAAAGGCAGTGGCGGGCAGATTGGTCCACCTGTACAGACGTGTCTGTCTCCTGGGGTCTCAAGCTGCTGGGGCAGGAAGTGTGTTTTCATGTATGTGAGCATGTCCATGTATGCACAGGCACCTGTGAGGTGGATAATGGTTTGTGTGTCTGTCAGGTGTGTCTCTTGTACACATTTGCATAGGGTGACAGGAGAAGATGAAGAGGCTGGGGTTTTGGGAACTGGATCTGTTAGCAGTCCTGACGTGGACAGGGGCTAGCTGACTTTAGTTCTTTTCTTAAATGTTTATTACATCTTAAAAGTTTTGTTGTTTGGGGGGGCACATGACATGGTACACATGTGGAGGTCAGAGGACAAGGGGGGCATGTGACATGGTGCACATGTGGAGGTCAGAGGACATGGTTCTGACATCCATGGGCTGGAGCTTATCAGGTTTATGTAACTGTGGACACCTGTGTGTGTTGGTCATTCTGCCTATGCACACACAGGTCAGACCCTCCTGTTCCACACACACATAAATTCCTCATTGGACTTCTTTATGATTCTCCCTGTACAAACCCAGGAAAACCTGACAAGATTGATATTCTCTCTCTCTCTCTCTCTCTCTTTCTCTCTCTCTCCCTCTCTCTCCCTCTCCTTCTCCCTCTCTCCCCCCACCCCATCTCTCCTTCCAGGTGGAATTGATTGTTGAGATGATTAGTTAATAAAGGGCTCTCCACACAAGCACAGAGACTTGAGTTCATGTTCCCAGATAGAGCCATATGCCTCTGCAATCCTAGCACAGGCAAATCAGAGGCAAGAGAACCTAGCCAGCTAGCCAGCCTAGCCAGTCAGCGAGTTTCAGGTTCAGTAAGTGATCCAAAAAGTAGGGTAGAGAACAATTGAGTAAGATCCTTATTTGGTGACCACCTCTGGCTTACACACACGTGTGCGTGCACACACACACACACTCACACTCATGCACACATACACACACATACACACACACACGTTTAGGCTGTTTGAACTCCACCATCCGCAGCAGCAGGGCAGTGAGTGTCTCCTTGCCTTTGTGTCTCACAGCCTCCTTTCAAACATGCATCAAGCCAACCATCCCCAACACACTGGCAAAAGGACTTGACTCCTTCCCAGGCCCTGATCCACCTTCTCCTAGGCCCCCCTCTGTTGGTAAAATGCCCACAGAGGGTGCTCCTCCTCTTCATCTTGTCTCTTTGTCCTCCAAGCCTGCTGCCCTCTGATTAGAAGAGGTTTCCCCACACACCACTGCCACCTGCCCAAGTTCAAATTTCAGGAGCCCCCCTGAAATGACACGAGATGCATTTCTATAACTTTCACCCCTATTCCTCCTAGAGACTCTGACCTCAGGTGCGGGCCAGCTTCCTTTCCAACCCTCATCTTGCAAAGGTTATTACAAAACCTTCCATCCTGGACAGTGAGCTACGCATGGCATGTCCCCTCCCGGCGATGACTTTCTGGCCCTTGGCATTCTTGACCCTGGGCCATAGCTCAACTCAGTGTCTCTCCGTCTGGGCATGTATACAGATACACATGTGCATGTATGAGTGCACATGCCTTGAGCATGTGTGCCTGCTTCTCACTAGTGAAGTGTGGTGAGTGTCTTGACCAGCACTGGCTGGGCTTCTGTCTGAGCATGCTAACCAGGAAGTAGTGGCAAGCTGTGGAAAAGGACCCGCTGGGCTTCCCAGCATTGAATTTCTCCTAGGAAGAGTCTGGAGGAATAAAGGAGCCTCTCCATCTCTCCCTTCCTCTTCTGCAGACATCCCTGACCTGAAGCAGCGCCTGCAGGCCCTCCACCTGCTAGTCCTCCTTCTGCCTGAACCCAACCGCAACACCTTGAAGGTAAAAGTGGTTTTGGTGCCCTGCCTCAGCCCTCAGCCTCAGTGCTGGCTCTGAAGGTGCCTACCCTGTTCATGACTCGGTCACCCAGCCACGCCGTCCACCCATCCCTCTCTCCTTTCATCTTTACTATGTGACCCTTGGCACATTTTCTAAGCCAGATTCTTCCTCTGCAAAATGGACCCAACAGTAAAACTTCCTGTGTGGTCTCTCTGCTGACTTACCCTCAGCGAACTGGCAAACCCGCGTGAGCGGTTAGCTGCTGGGCCGGGAGGACAAGGTGTCGATGGGGGCCAGTTGTGAACTACCCCTTGGTGAAGAAGCACTGTGAGGGTTGGAAGCCCAGGGCTGTGCTGGAATTCGAGGCAGGTTCTGTGCCCTTCCCTAGGCGCTCCTGGAATTCCTCAGGAAGGTGGCAGCCCAGGAACAGCACAACAAGATGACCTTGTGGAATGTTTCCACAGTGATGGCCCCCAACCTCTTCCTGCCCCGGGGACGACCGCCCAAGCTCCCCAAGGGTGAGAAGCAGCTGGCACAGGGCGCAGCTGAAGTGATGTGCATGATGGTGCAGTACCAGGATCTGCTTTGGACAGTGAGTGACAGCCATGACAGCAAGTCAGGGGCGGGCTGTCCACGGTTTCCACCCACCTGGTCTCGCTGGTGTAGCTACCTACCTGCGGCTGTCTGTCACGGGCGCCATGTTTCATGCTGCCAGATTGGGCTCCTCTTAGGATCCTGAAGTCTTTCCTAGCTTCCCACGGCACCGTGGCTGAGCTGACCTGCAGGAACTCCCCCAGGCCCACTGGTTGGGGTTCTCAGAGCAGGAGGCCAGTCCAGGTGTGTTTCAGGGGACATCTCTGCCTGAGGTGCCAATGAACAGCTCCCCACACACGCAGCTCTCTCCAGAAACCTCAGGGACCGCTCCATTCTGAATCTAAAATTCCAGGGTGCTCTGTGGGACTGAACATCTAGCAACCATCCCACTAATAGCCACTTTCGAGGAGTCCGTTTCCAAGCCCTGTGTGGGAGGAGCCGCGGTGGCCTGAATGGGGCCTTGCTTGGCCTCTTGCCCACAGCACCACAGACCCCAACCGACACATGATTCCTTTTGGCCAGGTTGCCTCTTTCTTGGTAGCCCAAGTGCGAAAACTGAATGACAGTAATGGCCGTCGCTCCCAACTCTGTGATGGGGGCCTCAAGACTTGGTTGCGGAGGACACATGTAGACAGGGACAAGACCGGGGACGGGCTTGAGGCGGTGAGTGCCCCCCACGTCAGGCGAACGGAGAAAAGGCACCTTGTTGGGGGAGGGCGTCCGGGTTTCCCATCATCCCTGCCGCCAAGCTGCCTGGTATCATAGTCTGTGACCGCCAGAGGGCTCCCGAGCAACATCGCAGAGGTGGAGGAGCCGGTGGAGTACCAGAGAGCTGAGGCCTTAGGGTTGGGAAGCTGGCCTGGTGGGGGTTCTCCAGGAAGCCACATATTTGGCCTTAACTTTAGAAGGCACTTTGCGTGTCTGGGTCGGAGGTCCGAAAGTGGACGGGGTCGTTTTGTGGGACAGGGCTGTGGAAGAAAAAAAGAGTTTCTGGAGGACACAGCAGCATAGAGTCCACAACACAGTCCCTTGGGAAAGGTGTGTGTGTGTGTGTGTGTGTGTGTGTGTGTGTGTGTGTGTGTGTAAGAGGCGGGGGAGCAGGCATGAGCCTGGGGGCATGTGTGCACATCTGTAGATAGCTTGCATGTGCTCCTGTGTGCATGTATTTCCACACCTGGATGTATGTGTGGGTTTGTGTATGCATGTGGTGTGCATGTGAATACTGGCCCAAGCACACATGTGTATGAATTCCAGGGATGAAAGAGCTTTCTGTTCTTCATCTCCATCATCTCTTCCTCCAGACTCCCAAAGTGGCAAAGGTCCAGGTGACCTGGCCTAGCACGGATCTTCTGCAGGTGCCTCTGAACTCTAGCACCAGAGTGACCCACATCCTGAAGCTGTTCACAGAGCGCCTCAACCCTGGGTCACAGCCTGAAGACAGCAGGGAAGACTCAGGCAGCATTCTATCAGAGTAAGGGCCACCTCCATGAGGCACCAGGTCTCCCTTCTCTCCTGCAAGGTACCAGGAGGGCTCAATCCCTTCCAGCTGCAGGTCATGAGGAGTTACATGTGTTCTTGACTGCCCCTGGTCTTCCTCTTTCTGGGTGGTCACAATGAATTCTCCAACCTTTATAGAGTTTCTTCAAATAATAATGAAGAGTGTCCCCATTCATTATTGGTTTTAATATATATGCTTAATAAATGGCTGGTATAGGTCAGACATCATATGGAATGCTAAAATGGTAGTGAAAGGACTCACCAGAGGGGCTGGAGAAACATCTCAGTGGTTAAGAACACTGACTGCTGTTTCAGAGGACCCGAGTTCAGTTCCCAGCCTCCCGGGTCAGGCAGCTCGCAGCCACCTGTAACTCCAGCTACAGAATATATGATGACTCTGGTATCCATAGACACTCATACACAGGTGCATGTATACCCCCCATACTCATAATTAAAACTGATTATAAAAAAAATCCAAAGAGGTCCTGGTTTTACAAGCTCATGATACATGGAAGAGACAGACATAAGTAGAATAGCCACTAACTGTCAAGTTAAAAACTGTTTTAGCTTTTCTAAGAGATACAGAGAGCAACAAGAAAATGCAATGGGTGCCTACTGTAGTCTGAGGACAAAACAAGGCTTCAAGGCAAAAGAAATTGCACGTGCAAAGGGTCCCAAGGCAGCAGGGAGCAGCACAGCTGACTGCATTGGTGAGACCGAGATGTGGGCGTCATTCCCAGACACGAGAAGTAGCCAGAGCCCTCGGGAGCTTTCTTCATGGGTTTGGCACAAAGACCCTCAGAGTGTCCATCCTTACCAAGTGTCTGATCCAATTCCTTCTACAGATAAGAAAATGAAGGTCCAGAGAGGGGGTAGGGCATGTCCAAAGCCACAGAGAGAGTCAGGGGCAGATCCTAAAGCTAAATTCAGGATACCCATAATTATTCGTGATAGCTATCACACAGAATCATACAATGCCCACATTCCACCTTGATGCAGAATCTGCCTCTCATGGCAGAGGCCTCTCTTCCCATGTGACACCCCAATCTCACCCCTCCGAAGCCCATTTCCGATGTCTAGCACGAAGGGACCTTGTGGCAGAGCGCCTGGGGCTGATCTTGGCCAAGGTCTATCTGGATGCCACCCTCTGCGACTGGATGCTGGTCTCCTCCAGTGCCTCCAGGTCTCTCAAAAGGGTCCTTAATTCCTTCCAACTGGGACCACAAATCCTTGAGGACACCCCTTCCCAGGCCTGGGGTGGTTTTGCCTTCTCCAGCAGAGCTCAGTAGATTTTTCTCTCTGTCTCACAGCACCACCAAGCCAGCCACCTTCCTTGTCTATGAAGTTGGAGGGAATATTGGTAAGTTCCCATGTAGGAAGTGAGCCCAAAGCCTGGGCTCCTGGGAGCTCCTTGACCTTGAAAGAGAAAGAGCCTTCCCTCCAGGTTTGTCTCCTGCAACTGGTAGGCACTGCTGTGAGGGCCAAGATGAGCATGGCTGACTTAGGAACTCTTCCTGCCCGGACAGCTCTACACAGGGCTGATTCCCAGATGGACGAATGACCCGTGTTTAGTATGAAAGTTGTCAGTGTTACCACGATGTGTCAAGGACACCCCCAGGGAAGGGAAATCTCAGCCCTGCACGTGAATGCCTTTAGGAATGCTGTAGGCCCACCAGCATCCAGCTCCTAGGGTCCTCGTTTTGTGAGAACCAGGGACAAGCAATGACCCTCAAACTTGAGTGGGGCATTAGAGTTACCTCCAGGGCCGGAATGACAAATGTCTGCGTCTTGAGAACTCATGTTTCTAATAAGCTCCTTCATGTGCTGAAGCTGCTGGTCCAAGGACCAGACTACCCTCAGAGAACCACTGGCCAGGAAGGGGAGACAAGACAAGGTCCAGGAGTTTATGGTGGCTGAAAGGACAGCCTTGTGTGGAAGGAGTGGAGGAGGCTCGGGCAGGCATTTCAGGAGCTTGTGGGATCCACCAGGGGGCGCTGGAACTCATGCTGAATGGCTGTATCAGCGGGAGGCTAAACCACAACCTCTGGTGTGGACGCCTGGGGAAGAGGGGTTAGAGTTCCCAGCAAAGCATCTTCCCCCATCAGAAATCACTTCAGAGAAAGGGATAACTCTGAACCACAGCAAGGCTCCCATAGCCAGAGGGTGGTACCTTGTCTGGTGAGAGGCTCTGGGCAAGACAGCAGCATCTTTCCAGTCACATTCTCAACCTCCCGGTTCCCTTCTTCCCACAGGTGAACATCGCCTGGACCCAGATGCCTACCTCTTAGATTTGTA
The DNA here is from genome assembly GCF_950005125.1 of Chionomys nivalis. Classification (NCBI taxonomy): domain Eukaryota; kingdom Metazoa; phylum Chordata; class Mammalia; order Rodentia; family Cricetidae; genus Chionomys; species Chionomys nivalis. The sequence continues at coordinate 19,632,107 of NC_080094.1, read as the reverse complement.
CCGTGCCAACCCCCACGGTGACTGGGTCATTAGACAGAGCCCCACCTAAGCCTCGAATCCTAAGAAACAGCCTGGAACACCCAACCTGGGAGCAGAGTTCTTCACGTGGAAAGATTGGGTCTTCCCAGAAAATACCTCTTCCATGCCAGACAGCACAGAGCTGGGTCTGCTCCCCCCATCCTCACCACACACACAGAGCCCCCGAGGATGCCACCTAGGGCACCTGCATCTCCACAGGTGTCTGTCCACAATTTCCAGAAACGGAGAACAAAACGGCAGCACCCCTCTGAAGAACAGGTGGGAGCTTCCGGAGAATGTTGCTTTAAAGGCAACCCTACAGTATGGAGTGGGAAATCACTGTGACCATGGAGGACCCTTTGTCTTCTCTGAGACCCCAACGATGCCCTGGACAGATAACAAACTTCACTTTGCCCTCTTGTATCTTAAATGCTGTTTTATGGAAACGTGTTGTTTTATAGCATATTTAAGTTGCTTCAACATTAAACTCATCACTAGCTCAATGCCACTTTTGCTTTGTTCTTCCTAGCCTGGCTCATGGTGGATGTTGTCTTTCTGGCAGCTGACTGGAGCTAGGAGATGAAACACCTTACTGTGCCTTTTTTCCCATGGGCCCTGGCTACACCTGAACCTGCCCCATCCAGCAGGACCCTGAGGAGCCCCAGAGCAGGGAGGGCTGCTGGAGGAAGGACAGCTGTTGACAGAGGTTTCTGTCCCACCTGGTCCTGCAGCTGTTCATTTCCAAAGAAACACACAGAGGCCCACATTAATTATAAACTGGTTGGCCTATTAGCTCAGGCTTTTTACAAATTCTTACATCTTAAATTAGCCCATAATTCTTGTCTGTGTTAGCCACGTGGCTTGGTATCTTTTATCAGTGAGGCATTTTCATCTTGCTTCCTCTAGGTCTGGATGAGGACTACAGACTGAGCCTTTCCTTTTTCCAGAATTCTCCTATTCTGGTTGCCCAGCCTATAGACAGCAATCTCTGCAGGGCAAGGTTGACTTTCTGGCACTCCCAATACTTGTCACTTAGGATCCCAGCTCTGTCCCTTCTTCTTCCTGCCCAAGTCTGCCTTCTCCTCAGTGGAAGTGAAGCCTCATCCATCCATTCATTCAGTAATGAGGGTGCTGAGCCTCTAATTTATATTAAGAGTTTTACAAACTCCACCTTCACGATACTCTAGTGTTCCCACTTCAGCTCTTCCCAGTTGAGACAGATTCAAGACCAAGGAGTGATCCTGGAGGCCTGGAGGGTGAGCACATGAGATGGAAGGGAAGACCACGATTAGAGGGTACGTTATCACACAAATTGCCAAAATAGGCAGACAGAGCTTAATTCTGCTGAGGGACTCCGAGAAACAATGGTAGAAACTGTCCATTTGGGTCACCCCATCCCAGAGGTAGAGAATTAGGTGTGTAGGAGCACAGGAGAAAGATTCACCACTTGGCTTGGCACTGATAACATCTGGGTCCTCCTATGGCATGCTAATGGTGGTGGTTGTGATGATAGTGGTGATAACAGGATGATGGTGAAGGTGGTGATGAGGGTGACCATGTGGAGATGGCGGTGGCCACAATAGGATGATGGTGATGATGGTGGTCATAATGATGGCGGTGGTCACAATAGGATGATGGTGATGATGACAATGGTGATCACAATAGGATGATGATGGTGGTAATGGTGGTGGTGATGGTGGCAATGAAAGTCATAATGATGGTGGTCATGGGGTGGCAATGATGGTGATGGTGGCAATGGTGGTGGTGCCATGTTGAATGCTATGACTGTAGAAAGACGGGGAATTTAAATATCTTTTTATGCAATTGGATGTTTTGCCTGCATGTATGTCTGTGCACCATTTGCATGCCTGGTGCCCACAGAGACCAGAAGGAGGTATCCAATCCCCTGGAACTAGAAACACAGATGGTTGTGAGCTGCCATGTGACTGCTGGGAATCAAACCCAGGTCCCCTAAAGAGCAACCAGCACTCTTAATCACTAAGCCATGTCTTCATCCCCAGATTAAAATATTGCATTGGCTTCATTCATGATTCTAGGAACAAGCAGGCTTCCAAACTAGAAGGGCCTTGAAGAGCTCAGGGATTGAATGTGGTCAGATATTACAGACAGGAAACTGAAATGGCATAGAAATAGATTAACTGCTTTCAGCTTGGCCTTTGCCTTCCCAAGTCAGCTGGCCATGGTCCCTGCTGGACACTAATCAGCTGGCCATGGTCCCTGCTGTGAGCACTCATCAGCTGGTCATGGTCCCTGCTGGGCACTCAGTGGCTGTGGTGGCCTGAGACTCAGCTGTTATGCACCATGCACTCCTAAGTTAGGCTCTCGTAGAGTGGTGCTGCAAATCACTGTGAAAAGATGTGTGTGGCAGAAAACACCTCTTCAGGGCTAAGTTATGTAATGGTGATACTGGTGGTGGTGGTAGGAATTGGTGACTAGGATGGCATTGATGATGGTGATACTGATGGCAATTGGTGATGATGATAGTGGTGATAGTGAAAATGTAACTGGTGGCGATGGTAGTGGCAGTGGTGGTGGTAGTGATTGGTGCTGATGGTGAGTTGTTGGTGGTAGTGATTGGTGCTGATGGTAAGATGGTGGTGGTAGTGATTGGTGCTGATGGTGAGTTGGTGGTGGTAGTGATTGGTGCTGATGGTAAGATGGTGGTGGTAGTGATTGGTGCTGATGGTGGCAGTAGTGATTGGTGATGATGGTAAGATAGTGGTGGTGGTGACTGATGACAATAATGGTGAGGATGATGGGTGGTGATGATGGTAAGATGGTGGCGGTAGTGACTGGTGATGATGGTAAGATGGTGGTGGTGGTGACTGATGACAATGATGGGTAATGGTGGTGGTGGTGACTGGGGTTGATGATGCTGGTGTAGGTGGTGATTGGCGATGATGGTACTAATGGTGAGGATGGTGATTAGTGAGAATAATGGTGGTGGTAGTAATTGATGACAATGACTGACAATGATGACGACGATGATGATGATAATCTCAATCCTGTTGAAAGTTTTCCCGCTGAAGACCTAGAAGACTCTCATTTAAAGCAGTATTCTGATTTGTTCTCTGGACCTTTAGACTGTCTAGTGTCCCTGACTCTATCTCTATCAGTCACCTGTGTTTGCCAGACACATGTAATTCTTTCCATGTCCCCAGAAAACCCAAGTCCATGCCCATTTCAGGGCTCTTGCCCTTGTAATTGTCTCACTTAGAATCCTTTTCCACAGTCAACCCCTTCTACCTTTAGATCTCAGGTCAAGTGTCCCTTCTTCCAAGAGACCACCCCACCTGAAGTTGCTCCCTTGTGTTCTTTCCCTCTCCCCTTCTCTCTCTCTCTCTCCTCTCTCTCTTTCTCTCCCTCTCTCCCCCTTTCTCTCTCTCCTTATCTCCCCCTCTCTTCCTCTCTCTTTCTCCCTCCCTTTCTCTCCCTCTCTCCCTTCCTTCCTCTCCTTCTCTCTCCCTCCCTCTCTTCCTCTCTTTCCCTCCCTCCCCATACATGTGCATTTCCATCATTAATTTTCTTCTTAGCATTTAACACTGCCTGAGATAATCTAGTTGAATGAAATTATCTCCGTGATTGGGGATCAGCTCCTCAGAGGCAGATGTCACGTGGGGGTTTCCTCACCTTTGTAGATTTGATAGCACTATAAGTGCATAATAAAAACTGATTGACTGGATGAATGAATGAATGTGTTCATTCTTTGTCCTCTGGACCTTTGCTTGCCTGCTCCAGAAGCCACTGCAGTCTCCACATGCCCTTACTCTGACCTGCCTATTTGGTGGCCACAGAGGAGAAAACTCACGGGGAGTGCCCACAGGTCCTTGTCAGTACTATTATTATTAACGTGAGCCAGGCAGCTTAAGGTGGTGACTAACACTGTCCCCGCGTGGGTCTCAGCCCCTGTGCTGGCCTCATTGCCTGCCTCTGTCACTAACTCGCCCAGCTAGGCTGACCACAAACTCTGTAGTTTACTAACCTAGGCCGGAGGTGGGCACACACTCGAAGTCGTGCGGGAGCCTCAGCTTGCCTGTGTGCTACCTTTGCAGGCAGCAAGTCCTGGCTGTAGGGGAGGATCCCCGTTTAATCGCATGTCAGTTGTCCCATTCATCTTCAGAGTTATCTGAGAACTCATCGTTTTCCTCGCAGTGGTGTCTCCATGATTGATGATTCCACAGTCGCCCCTCTGCAGGCTTAGCACAGCTCACAGTGGGGGCTCGGCTCTCCGGGCTCTCTGCAGGCTGGGCTTGAGTCATGCATCTCTTACCCGGTGCTTTAGGAACCGAACCACATCCTCTCCAAACCTAAATGTTGAAGCTCTGACCTCCAAGTGGCTAAGTTTGGATATGAAGCCTTTAAAGGGGGCTAAAGTTCCAAGAGACGGTTGTGTCGGGTACTAGACTGATGTGGCTGGTGCCCTGAAGGGAAGAGGGGGTGCCACAGGAGTCCTCTCCCACCCGGAGCACACAGGAAAGGCCAGAAGACGCAGGGAAGAGGCAAAGAGCCTCAAGGCAGAAGACAGCCTCACTCTGAAGCTCATTGCTACAGATCCAAAGTCTAGAAATCCAAGATCAAAGTGCGAGATGATGTGCTCTCGGCAAGGGACCAGTGTTAATTTTCTAAGGTTTCCATAGCAGGGCACCCACACCCCCACGCTTTTGAAAGGAAGAATGATGGGATTTAGCCAGATATCCTCAAATAGATAGAGCAAAGGGTAGAGGGGATGCCAAGCAGAAGAACCCAGTACGCAGGCGCATGCTTCCCTTGGCCAGGGATCGGCTTGGACACTCAAGCCTTGGACTTTATTCCACCTGTGCAGGCTGCAGCTAACCTGGCCAACTGCTCTGTGCACCTAAAGAGTCACAAGACCGTTTCCAAGTTGTAGCAAGAACTGTGAGGATGTATGAGGGGGTCTACAGTCTCTCAGCGGCTGCGCTGAATGCCTTCTGTGTGCTCAGAAGACTGGACTAAGGTTCAGAGAATTGCAAAGGGCAGGAAATGACCCAGCCTGCACGGAGCTCATAGACTGGCAAGACAGACATCAACTCAAAAATGAAAGGCATCAGAGTGGGAGAAAATCAACTGGACAGAGAGGAGAGAGGAGGCCAGGAATGTGTGACGTTTAGAGGGGTCCGGAGCTGGGACCCCCAGAGCTGGCCTGTGGGAAACTGGGGCTCAGTGCTGGTGGGAGTTCTGAACCTCAGTCGTTTGTTCTGTTCCCAGTTGAGAGCTGGGGGTGGGGTGGGGTGGGTGTCGTGCTCTGCCCATGTGCAGGCAGGCTGACCACCTCCGTCACGGGCAAGACCTCGGACAGAGCACGCCAATGGCATGTACAGGCGTCATGGGTTCCCAGGGGATGTGGTGGAATGGGCCCGTGAGGCATTACCAAAGAGGTGATACTTGAACGGATTATAAACTGCGGGCAGCCATGGGGACAGCTGACCGCAAAGACCCGCACATAGAAGGAGCTGAAAATTTCTAGCCAGGGTCGCCTTGAAGTTCACCCAGGTGTTTGAGTCAGAAAGGTCTTCAGGCTGCCAGGACAGAGGGACAGCTCAATCCACGCCCCCAGCTTTCCTATCCAGGTCCCCCACCCTACTTGTAGTCGGGCTTCCTCCTTTTCCCCTCCCCCAACTTTGAGTCGAGTCAGGGATTGGCTATCCAATACAGGAGGTGGGGCTTTGGGGGGCTCAATCCAGGAAATGTGGGCTCTATGTTATGCAATGAGGGAGAGATTGAGAAGTGCTACCCAGTAGAGGACGAGGGCAAGGAGGCTGCAGGGCAAACTGACAAATTCCGAGGCCGCACCCCACCCCTCTTGCCCAGTGCTGAAAGACACCGTCTCTGGCAGCAACAGAATTGTCTCTCTCTCAGCTACAGGATGTCAATCGAGGCCGAATTTCCTGCTGAGTCTGCAGTCCGGTGAAGAAAGAGATGCTAAACACGGGGCATCACACGAATTGCTGTGTGATAACGATTGGCAAACGAGATGGAGGGAGGGGCAGGGTCCTTTAGTGGTTGGAGTCGGGAGCTGAAACAGGCCTGGAATTTCCTTTGGGGAGAGGTGAGTTTCCAGGGATGCACCACTTAAGCACAGTGGAGTTCAAGGTGAGACTTGAGAGTAAACAGGAGACAGGTGGAAGGGCCCCCGAAAGCAGCGGGGAACAGTACTCTTGGAGTTCAAGCATAGCAAGGACGGTTCCTGACCGACCCTGCAGAGACTGCAGGCTAGGATGTCCCCAGCGGCGACAAAGGAGTGAGCTGCCTGGGACGGCGCAGAAGATGCATTCCAGAAGGGTTTGGAAGAGGGAAACCAGTACTTGAAATTCTGAACCTACCTCAGGGCTGCCTCAGCTCCCCCTAAACACAACCGCAATGTCCCTGAAAGAGCCTGCCCTGCTGGTCTGCTCCGAGCACTTGCATGGGGCTCTCACTGCCAAACACTCCAGCGGGGAATCACACACATTCTTGGTGGCCTTGGTGGACACCTTTGCTCTTGGAGATGCCTTCTATACTCAAAATCCGAAGACGGAGCAGTCAGCGACCTTATTCAGCGCAGGTTGGCTCTGGTGTCCCAGGCAGTGCTTTAGGATGCAGTTCTTCAAGATGCCGCTGGGGGCAGAGCAGCGCGGGCTCCCGCTTCTCCAAGCCTGGCAGGTGCTTCCAGGTCCCTGGTTTTGGGCAAATGACACTCCAGGTGCAGATCCATCATTCTTTCTGGTCCCTCATCCTTGGAGATTAGAAGGATGGGTGCTGAAGAGCTTTTAGGCGTCGTTAAGAGGCTTCATCCACGCATGAGGGACAGTGGGTTTTATCTGTCTGGGTTTTCAGGCCTGAAAGGGAAAAAGGTGGGGGTGGAGTGGAGGGGTTTATGCGTTGAGCTTGACAGATCCCTAGAACCAGCGCTGGGTGGTGGAGAGGAAAATGGCACTGTGCCGTCCCAGCCCCCACCATGAGCTGCGAGAGGGGCTGTCTCGCATCTCTCCCACCCCTACCCAGTTACTTTGTATTCTGGGGGGAGGGGAATGGGAGCCACTTGCCATTGTCCCTGAACACTGGCAGGAGGCCCAGGGAGGAGCTCCCCAATAGGGAATCCGCAGCTGCCTGTCTTTAAGGTAAAATTACCGTAATTACCCCAATTACCAAATCCATCAAGAGCTTTGGACTGAGGATCAGAGAACAATCGGCCCTGATGGATCTGAGGGGAGGTGGAAGTGAGTCACAGAGTAGGTTGGTAGCAAAATGAACAAAGTTGCAAGGGTGGGGATGGAGAAATGAATGAGATCCCACTTTCCCTTCTCGTTGAGACGTCTCTTCTTTATGAAAAATATCTGCCAACCTTGCGCGCGCGCGCGCGCACACACACACACACACACACACACACCTCTGAATCCTCTACGTTGTATAGAATCCCATGACCATGGCCACTTAACTTGGACCTTGTTTGCATCCTCAGAGAGCTCAAAGTAAGACGACTGGGAAATGGCAAATGACCCCTGACCCTGGCTGTGAGCCAGGCCCTGAGCAAAGCCCTTAGCAAGCTGTGTCCTCGGGTCCCATGAAGCAGCCTTGGTCTCCCCTCACATGAGCGTGGCTCACATGTTCTCTGCTCTGCACACTCCAGGAACCAGGCTCTACACTGCTTTCCTTGGGTTCCCCTCACCCTGCTCTGCTTGGCACCCTAAGGGATGTTAGGGTCTGATGAGGCCTGGCACAGCCAAGCCAACCAGCATTCTATGAATAGCAGGCCTCAGGGAAAGCCTTTGGACTTTCCACTGGTAATTCCTACAGTTTGTGGCCAGATTTTTTTAAATTAATATTTTAAAGTTAATTTAACTTTTATTGAAGTTCAAATTTTAAGACATTCTGTGGTATTATATTTATTGAATGACATTGGTGGTGTGTGTCCCTTTGAAAACTACCAGGGCCAGTAAGATGTCCCAATGGGGTAAGGCACTAACCGCTAAGCCTGGAGACTTGAGTTTTAGTCCTGGGATGCACATGGTAGAAGGAGAGAACCCCTCTGGAAAGTTGTGCTCTGACACCCACATGTCATGTGTGTCATGGTATGCATGCATGTGCATACACATGCAATTTTAAAAAGTCATGTCAGAAAGCAATGTCAAAAGTCACCTTAAGCCGGGCGGTGGTGGCGCACGCCTTTAATCCCAGCACTTGGGAGGCAGAGGCAGGTGAATCTCTGTGAGTTCGAGACCAGCCTGGTCTACAAGAGCTAGTTCCAGGACAGGCTCCAAAGCCACAGAGAAACCCTGTCTCAAAAAACCAAAAAAAAAAAAAAAAAAAAAAGTCACCTTAATATTTGGCAGTCAGTAGTAACCCTTTCAAATGAGTAACACTGAGTTTGTTTGTACCGTACCAAAATTCTAATATTTGCTGGATAGTGGTGGTGGCTCATGCCTTTAATCCCAGCACTCTGGAGGCAGAGGCAGGAAGATCTCTGAGTTCAAGGCCAGCCTGGTCTACAGAGTGAGTTTCAGAACAGCCAGGGCTACACAGTAAAACTGTCTTAACCCCCCCCCATAAATAAAATAAAAATAAAATTCTAATATTCAACATCAATACTATATTTTATTAGTTAATAGCTTTCTACTTTATTGGATTTTCATTTAAGCACATAGTGCATTGCCAGTTACAGTTATATGTTTCTGAGCACTAAAAACTTTAATATTAATGTTATATTTAATGAAATTTGTAGCATGGTCTATCATAAATGAAAATGTACAAAATATTTCATTGTCTTGGAGAGTTTAAGAGCTAAGTGAGTTGTCATTGTGTAATAACTTCAAAGGAGAGCATGGGGTGCCTGCCTCTGATCCTCAGTACCTGGGAGGCTGAGGTAAGAGGAAGATGAATTCCAGGCCACTCCGAGCTACCAGACAACCTAACGAGATCCTGTGTCAGAAGATAAAAATATAATCAACGAAACCTTAGCAACTTTCTAAGATACTCAAACTGGTTTGCCACTGAGAAGAGATGTAGGAAAACGTGTTGAGTAAATTTTGTGTTGGGGTCCCAAAGAGATGGTTCACTGGGTAAAGGTGATAGTCACGCAAGCCTGGGGACCTAAATTCAATCCCTGGGATTCACATAAAGGTGGGAAAGAGAACCGGTTCCACAAAGTTATCCTCTGCTTGTGTACAACGGCACATTGGGCATGAGCACATAAACACACAGTAGTGGTGGTGGCGCACGCCTTTAATCCCAGAACTCAGGAGGCAGAGGCAGGCGGATCTCTGTGAGTTCGAGGCCAGCCTGCTTTACAGAGTGAATTCCGGGACAGCCAGGGCTGTTACGCAGAGAAACCCTGTCTTGAAAAACAAAACAAAACAAAAACAAAAATAAAAAAAAAAAAACATAAAAAACACCCCAAAATACAATAACAGTAAACAAAATAAGCTTTTAAAATGTAAACTTAGCATTCAGCAATCATGTATATCAGTTGATTCAGACTCTTCCCTCCTGTAATGTCCTACACTAGAGAGTTCTGTAAGGCACTGGTTTTTCATTTCTGTTTTTCCCACTCATCCCCACACTGCAATATATTACTCATCTGATTTTAATGTTTCATAAATATGCATTATGTGACCAGTTTCTAAAAATTATTTATTTAAGCCCGGTGTGGTGGTGCACACCTTTAGAGACAGAGGCAGGTGGATCTCTGTGAGTTTGAGGCCAGACTGGTCTACATAGTGAGTTCCAGGATAGCCAGGGCTATATCATGAGATCCTGTCTAAAAAATTATTTATTTTTATGTGTATGAGTGCTTTGCCTGCCTGTATATCTGTGTATCATGTGTGTGTGTGGTGTCCATAGAGGCATGAAGAGGGTATTGGATCTCCTGAAACTGGAGTTACAGACATTTGTGAGCTGCCATGTAGGTGCTGGGAATTGAACCCTTGTCTTCTGCAAGAGCAGCCAGTGCTGATAACTGCTGAGCCATCTCTCCAGCTCCACATATCCAGCTTTTAAAAAATGAATGTGGACAGGAGCCAGGTGGGTGATGTTACAAGTTCAAAGTCCCTGCACAGAGAAGAACTATGTACCCTGAGAAGAGGCAGATACCACAGCCATTAAGCAGCCTTCTCCTTAAGAGTCCCCAAGGCCCAGCTGGCTCAGGAGGCCAGTCACTGGTGCTTACAGCTCCTGGCCACCTCCTTACGGGTCAGGTACATAGAAAGACTTTCCAAAAAGCCAGCAAGCCCATGTCTCCCATGCCAGAAATGTTTGGCTAATGAAAGTCCAGCAAACAGACTAGGGTCACTGGGAAAATCAGATGTGATCCATCAGTCACGCCCCACCTGTCCCTTCCATGCTTTCTGCAGTGAACCTCTAGTTAGACATTGGTTTCCAGAACTCCTCATGGGACCCACCAGTATGAAAGACCCTGCTATGGCCCAGGATCATCTTGTTGAGAAAGCATAGCCCTGACCAACCTCAAGAAGGAGTTTAACATCTAGGGCTGGGCTACTTAGCTCTCCGGCCCTGCTGTGGTTGCTCCACCCCCCCATCCAGTCAAGCGACTGGTTTTACTCTCTTACAAATCATTTACCAGTTTTTAGCACTCTTCACTTCTGTTCAACCCTAACCATATTTCAGAAAGACTTTCTGCTGGTGGGAGGCTCCCCCTCAAGCCCTGTGCTGCTGGAGGCTGGTCGTCAGGTCAGTGATAACTTACCACAAGGCGACTGTTAACATTTTTATGAGGCGAGCTGCTGTCCTACAGTAACTTTAAGAAGGACCAGGCAGCCAAGCCCTCTGGGCTACCCCTTGAAGCAGTGATGTCAACAGTACTTGGGAATTCCCCAAGACTGAAGGAGACTGAGACCAGAGTGAAGGCAAGTCTGGGTCAACACAGAGGGTACTGACCCAGAGCCCCAGTTCCAGAACTTGGCCTGGACCTAGCTTGTCCTCACTTGTCCTCAGTGTCTACAACTCCAAGGTAATCCTGCTGGGCAAAGATAAAAGACCTCGCCGGGTGGTGGTGGTGCACGCCTTAAATCCCAGCACTCGGGAGGCAGAGGCAGGAGGATCTCTGGGAGTTCGAGGCCAGCCTGGTCTGCAAGAGCTAGTTCCGGGACGGGCACCAAAGCTACAGAGAAACCCTGTCTCGAAAAACCAAAAAAAAAAAAAAAAAAAAAAAGATAAAAGACCTCACACCGAGGCCAAATGCCCCCTAACTTCATCAGGATTTATATGCTTAGTAACACATCCTACTTCTTGTTGCCAAATGGGCTCCATTATGGCTACTTCCATGTCATTGGCCTCCTCTGCTGAGATCTGGAGGTGACCAGGGCTCAGCCTCAGTCACACTGGATATTCTCTGCCACAAGGGCAGGCTTCACTTCATTCTAGGGGAGGAAATCTCCTTCTACACATAGTTGAAATGTGCTTGTTTTGAGTTCAGCCTAGATGCCATCCGAATGACCTGCCTGCCTCAGAAGTGTGACTCGGGAGCCGTGGCATTTACAACCCCATAAATCTCAGAGTCCAGATGAGAATCTGACCAGAGGGGCAAGACTAAACCTTAAAATGTTCCGCTATTTCTCCTCCCTCCACAATCTGCTAGCCAAAGGTAGGGAAGACAGGTCCTTGGGGATGTTGACCCGCTCTCCTCTGGGTTGCCAGATCTCCAAGTGAAACTCAATTAAAGATTCAATTCTTGGTTTTTCACCTATATGTAAGGCAGTAGAGGCTCTTGCATCCTAGCTTGTCTGAGATCAGAAAGCCCTGGGGTTCCTGGGCTGGGAAGTCCCTGTAGGGGAAGTTCAGAGCCTTGGGCACTTTGTTGGGTGTTGCTGGGTCTCAGGTCCCAGTGTGTAAAGCCTCCAAGGAGAGGTAAACTGTGCTCATCAGGCGGGCCTGACCTAACACAATGACAGACTTAACAGAAAGGGCCTTCGCAGCTCTGGGGGAGAGAGGGCCAAGGCTGGTGCTGGCCTGTGCAGCTCCCCAGAGGCTTCCTGTGCAGCACAAATCAGTCCGGAGCAACTACTCCGTAAATAAAGGGGAGGTGCATGTGTATTTAAAGTACAGTGATCGCATCAAAATCATCCTTCTGAAAAGGAACAAGCCCAAGGCAAGAGAAAGCAGGAAGGAAACAGACCCCATTCAGTTCTTATGGCATAGAAAAGTCCGAATGAGGGGCCTGGGAGAGGTCTTAGGTTAGAAAGGTGCATGCTGCACAAGTGTGATGATCTGAGTTCAACTCCTGGAGAGGACTGACTCCATAAAGTTGTCCTCTGATGGCTATACAGAAGCAGTGGCACACAGGTTCACACAGATACATTATACACACACACGCACATAATATATATATATATATTAAAATAATTTTTTTTTTTTGGTTTTTTGAGACAGGGTTTCTCTGTAGCTTTGGAGCCTGGAACTAGCTCTTGTAGACCAGGCTGGCCTTGAACTCACAGGATCTGCCTGCCTCTGCCTCCCGAGTGCTGGGATTAAAGGCATGCACCACCACTGTCCAGCAATAAAATAACGTTTAAAGTCAAAACTAACCTGCAAGATAGAAAAGACATTTATAGGCTCTGGAGTGTAGCTCAGTGATTCAAGTGTTTGCCTAGTGTGTCCAAGGCCCTGTGCCCCACCACTAGCTCTGCAAAAAAGGAAAGGAGAGAGGAAGAGAGGCAGGGAGGGATGGAGGGAGGAAGGAAGGAAGAAAGGAATAAAGGAAAGGAGGAGGAAGATAGAGACAGACAGGCAGACAGACAGCCTGTTGGAGGAAAGGCCTGTGGGGGATCTGGGAGAACTCACGGACTGAGGACCAGGGAGCAATCTAGGATAAGGAAAGAATCTTAGACCAGAGCCGATCACGTGGATTATGGCCATGTTTGTCCAAACTCCTAGGTCTGCGCTGTGGGAATAAGTGCATTTTGCTGTTCAGGAATGATGTCCGCACAAGATAAAGTTTTCAGATGACCTCAAAGGGTTAAAAATAAGGTTCAAGTTTGGCTGCTGTTAGGAATAAATGAGTTAATAATGCCCGCCAAGCCTGTTAGCTTGGAGCCTGGTGTGAGGGTAAATGGTAACCATGGTAACATGGAAACAAGACTTTTGCTCAGTAAGTGGGACAAGGAGAGAAAGGAACATAGAGGCCAGGTGGGGGTTGCTGCTGGCCTCCAGGGAAGGCCAGCCCCTGCACTTGGCCTCTGATGCTGTGGGACTCCCCTGGGCCAGAGATTCCCTGATCACCACTCTGCAGCCTCTAGCATAGGGAGCAGCAGCCTGCGGCTTAGACCCTGCAGTCCTTCGGTACCTAGAAGCCCAGGAAGACAGGCTCCCATCTACCAAAATGTACATCTCTTAAGTTTGAGCCAAAAGAAAGAACTAATATCCAACCTGCTGTCACCCACAGCAAAGGTGGTTTGTCATGATCTCAACCTGGCACACAGCCTCTTCCATCCTTACAAGTTCGCGAAATAGACAAAAATGACCGATGTTCAGAGAGGCAAAGTGACTGGCCCAACATCACACAGCTCTGAGAGTATTTGAACCCAGGTCTTGCTACCATAAGGACAGACTCTAGGTCTGAATGTTTTCCTGCACTAAGAGAAAACAATTTATTTATACAAATGTGGAAAAATGAACATATTTACCATTTGGGGGGCTAAAAATTGAAAATAAACTCTTAGTCTTTCATTGCCCATGTTAGGGTTATAACTCACAGAGGAGAGAGAAAGAGAGAGAGACAGGGAGGGAGGAAGAGAGGGAGGGAGGGAGGGAGGGAGGTATGGGGAGAGGGAGAGGGAGAGAGAAAAAGATGGAAAGAAAGAAGCTAGGAGAGCATCTGTAAGTGCAATGGCCTTGCTCCTGGGAAGATGAGTCCTGCTCCTGGTGTCCAGGCTCCTGGTGTCCAGGCTGCTGGTGGCTTACGTTCACAGACAGCACAGGGCCTTTCTGCAGGGAGCTCCATTGCTAGGCTCAGTCTGAAGCCCTTGCATGTATTCCTGAATCTCCCTAGGTCTTACCCTTGCATCTCAAGTCCTTCAGACAGGCTGTGCTCAGGTCTCCAACCCTGGATCTGACAGTCCTTGGTCTTCCTAGCATGCCAAGGCCCTGCCAACTTCAGGAGGCCCCGTTTTCTCCAGGATGACCTGCCCCTCCTCCCAACACTGTTCCTCCTTGGGCCTGGAAGGTTGTTGCAGGAGCAGGGTCAGCACGCAGACCTCTCTGCATCCCCAGGAGATGGCCTCATTCTGCCCATCTCGTTCCAGGCCCTAGCCAGCCCCACACCAACCCGTCACCAGCCAGGGCCTCCTCACAGCTTCCCTTCCAGTCCAGGTTTGTTTTGAATTCACAGCTCATTTGAAGATCAAAGCAGACAGGGTCATGCGACATCCAAGAGCTCAGAGGGCCCCTCCAAACCCTGCAGTCAGGGACCCCCTAAACAGGAAGGGGTCCCCCTTGGATTCCCTTTGTTAAGGGATTGGGACCTGGCTCCAGGTTCCCCCTCCACAATGGAGCCAGAGGTTAGCAGGTGGGGGAGGCTGTGGCCCAACCACTGGCATCAGCCCCTCCACTGGAGCCTGAGCAGGACAAGGACAGTTAATTCCTCTGGTGTTATCTGCTGGGCACAGGCGCTGGTTGCATAGCAACCCAGATTGCTCTCTGTCTCCAGTGCTTAGGGAAAAAAAAATCAGTATTTTTTTCCCCAAGTCGCCATCAATGAATGAGCTGGAGATGGGCCTGGGGCAGCCCAGCCTCCCTGTCCTTGTGCAGTTATTTTGCAGAAAACAACATCCCCACCCCCAACACATTGATAATCTCCCACTTGCCAGGCTGGGGTGGCAATGGCCCTTCTATCTGTTGGTGGAGTGATGGGCATGAGGGATGTGTTCAGGGAGGTAGGACAGCCTGAGATCAGGGCAGCAGGCATGAGCTGGGGAGCCTGGGCCAGCTCTGGGAACAGAACATTCTCCCCAGCTCCTTAAGAACTAATTTTGGGCTTGATGTAGCTTAGCTGGTACCATGCTTGCCCGACATGCACAAGGCCCTGGATTTGATCCCCGGCACTGCACAGACTGGGTGTAAAGACCCTATCTTTTATAAAATAGCAATAATTCTTTTTCTTTTTCTTTCTTTCTTTCTTTATTTTATTTTATTTTTTTGTTGTTTTTTGGGACAGAATTTCTCCCTGTAGCCCTGGTTGTCCTATAATTCACTCTGTAGATCAGGCTGGTCTCTGACTCACCTGATCCGCCTGCCTCTGCCTCCCAAATGCTGGAATTAAAGGTACATGCCAGGGCTACACAGAGAGATCCTGTCACAAAAAAGCAAAAGTAATAATAATAATTCTTGAGCATTTGGGGCCTGGATGTAGATAATCTTTCCTGGAGAGCCCGGAGACTCTGACAGTTGATTCAGGGGGTAAGAAGCTAGGTTGGCCTTTCCCTCAGGCCCTTTCTGATGCTAATATAACTATAAATATAAATTATACATTAAAATATATTTACATAATTTATGCAATTATAGAAGCATAAATTTAATATTTACATATTAATACTATCATATATTTATACTATATCATATGTTATATTAATAATTATTAAAATTATAGAAAATACGCAAATACAAAGTAACTTCACCTGATGCTACTCTCTGACCCCGTCTCTTTCTCAAGGACTCTTGATCACAGCTACAGCACCGGCCACAAGGACATACTCATGGCCAGTTCTCTTGTTTATGAGCTGATATTGTGACCAAACATCACATCAGCCACTCTGGTGGTTCAACCCAGCTTGACTTCTAAGATGTTTACCATTAACTGCCAGTGTGTACATGACGAGTGGTCTCGCCTGTGGGTGTGCTTACAGACTCTGGGGCATCGGTGGTGACAGACAGTGTCCCTCATCCTCACTCCAGCCTCTCTGTGTTGGATGTGGGTGTAGACTCAACTCTTCCTCCTCCTCTTCTTCTTCCTCCTCTTTTTTTTTTTTTGTTGCTTTTTTTGTTTGTTTGTTTGGTTTTGGTTTTTCGAGACAGCGTTTCTCTGTGTAGCCTTGGCTATCCTGGAACTCTCTATATAGACCAGGCTAGCCTCAAACTCACAAAGATCTGCCTGCCTCTGCCTCCCAAGTGCTTCTTCTACACCAAGTTTCTTGCTGAGGCACTTTTGGGCACCATGTCCTTTGTTGCTTTTTTATTTATTTATTGGTTGAGACAGTTCTCACATTGTAGCCCAAGATGACTTTGATTTACTATGCAGTCAGGGTGGACTTGACTTTGTGATCTTTCTCCCTCAGCCTCAGGTAGGCACTATGTCTTTCAAACCTGGCATGGGTATTATATTATCCCATTTTACAGACAGTTAAAAAGCCAAACCACAGACTGCATTCACAGTAGCCTGGCAGAGAAGACCCTTATGGAAGAGCAGAGGATGCTTCTTTTGGGGCCTGAGGAGCCAGTGTGTATGCTGTGTCTCAGACATGGCATCCTGATCTCCAGGGAGCAGGATGTCCCAGCTCAGTTGCTGCTGCCCTTTAGGTCTGTAAATTAGCATTGTAATTGCCTCTTAACTATTCATGGTCATGAGAGGGGGGCTGGCCCCGCCTCTCCTCCTCAGCCCTGTCTAGAGAGCTGCACACAGCTCCCTCCACAGAACTGGGGACTGCCCTTCCCCTCATGAAGAACTTCACATTTCTGATCCTCAGTTTCTTCCTTCGCAAGCAAAGGTGACCATCCAAGCTCAAGGCGTTTTCTGATGAAAGAGAAAACCTCACACGTTTCCCGGCGCATTATGGGCAATGGGTTGTGGCTCTGTTTGGAGACCCAGGGAGGGCAAGGATGTGCCGGTTAGTGGTCCAGCCAGGGTTGGTGCTCTGGTTCAGGACTCTGAGCTCAGGTCTTTTTTTTTTTTTTTTTTGGTTTTTCGAGACAGGGTTTCTCTGTAGCTTTGGTGCCTGTTCTGGAACTAGCTCTTGTAGACCAGGCTGGCCTCGAACTTACAGAGATCCGCCTGCCTCTACCTCCCGAGTGCTGGGATTAAAGGCGTGCGCCACTACCGCCCGGCTGAGCTCAGGTCTTCTAATTCTACTGTGCTAGTTCTCACACTGACTGTTCCCTACCGGACACAGCTTATTTCTGGGCTAAATAATCTCAACATAATTTGAAGATCTCCACTATAAAGCAAGCATCTGTAGCTGCTGAGTTACCCAACTGGGCTCTTACTGTTGAAATGAAATCCAGTGCTGATTGTGAGGTCCAGCTGCCTTAATTAAGATCCAGTCTCAAACCTTCATTTCCTTACCATCCCCACCCCAGTGTGGCTTTAGGCCAGTTGCTCAACCTCTCTGTCCTGCAGTAAAGAGAGAGGATGATAGCAATGTTGGTCCTGCAGGGCAGCTCCTGAAGGCAGCGCGGACCTGGGCTGGCTGCTGGGAGTCTGTTTATTTTTGTGAGTGGGAACCCCTGCGGTGACCATGGGCAAAAGGCTCTTGACAGTTCACTGTCATTCAGACCAGAGACAGCGGCAGCTTCTTGTTCTTATTCAATTCCCACATGAGTTTAAAATCTGACTGGGAGGCCCAGATTGCCCATTTATGGAAGGGAAGATGGAGGCTCAGGAAGATCAACCGGCTTTCCCAAAGACACAGGCTGGAAAGAGGCGACTGAGCCAGGCTGTGAGGTCACATTCCTGTAATTCCAGCACTTGAGGAGGGAGGCTGGGACAGGCACTCAAGGCTGGTGGGGCTACATAGTGATACCCAAACACACATACACACACACACACACACACACACAGGAGGAGGCAACTCTCTCCTAGAGAAGCCCACACTCACAGTCTTGGGCACCTTAATTTTTCCTTCTCACTTGCAGTGGTTCTCAACCTGTGGGTCCTGACCCTTTATGTGGTCGAATGACCCTTTCACAGGGGTTGCCTAAAGCCATCAGAAAACACACAGATATTTACATTATGATTCATAACAGTAGCAAAATTACAGTTATGAAGTAGCAACAAAAATAGTTTTATGATGGGGGGCACAACATGAGGAGTTGCATTAAAGGGTCGCAGTGTTAGGAAGGTCGAGGACCACTTGAGACTTAAGGCTTTTGCGCCACACTTACACTCCAGGAGTCTACTAATAACTCCTAACTCCGCTTCACACACGAGGAGGCCGGGAGCTGCTTTCCAACGCTGGGTGCTCGCTTCGGCCCTTAAGCCATCTCTGCACTGTCTTCCCTCTCTGGCCCAAGGCTCTTGCTGTCCTGCCTTCTCCTTGGACACCAGCACCTTGTCCCTCACCCCCACCCCCTGCAACACATACTCCTTAGTACTGGTTAAAAGCACAAAGAGGGTGGGTGGTGCCCAGTCCAGGCTCTTGGCAGAGGCTGGAGGACAACAGTGCTCGCTGCCCCTGGGCTGGGCCTATGGACCTTGGAAATTGTCCCCTTTCAGTTAGCTCTTGACACAAGGCCTCCAGGCTAGGAGTTTACCCAACCCCTAGCTCCATTGCTCAGTTTAGGGCTGCAGGCCAGACTTGCAAATCCTCCTGCAAGAAAGACCCTCCCTCCAGGATGGGAGAGGGAAAGAGAAGGGCAGGGGAGGGAGAGGACTTTGTCCCAGGAAGGAGGGAAAGGAAAAGGCATTAGATTGTTGCCCTCCAGGATCCAGAGACATGAGCTGTCTGGCCCCTCAGGTGCCTTCCTTCAGTGAGGACACCCACTTAAGATCCTGACCAAACCTACAGGGATCCAGACTTCTGGGCCCACATCTGAGGGCTGAGTGGGGCTCTTTCTGGAAGGGTCTTGAATTCCACACAGACTACCTGGCATCTAATCTGAGGAGGGAATTGAGGGGAGAAGGAACAATCACGAGGAGAAGGAATGGGTTACTTTTGTGTTCTAGAATGATCCTTCCCTCCTTCCTGGATATTTTGGGGTGGGAGGGATGGAGGGGTGACAGTGAGACCCAGGGACAGGGACAGGTAAGAGGCACTTCTGCAGGCCAGGTCTGACCAGTTTTCATAGCACTGAGCACCCACCACTGGATTGGAACAGTCGGTTGGTTTCTATTCTGTCTCTGCACCGGGCTGTGAGCATCTTGAGCACAGGGCTTTGTTCTGCTTTCTGCAGTTTTGCTGGGGTCTGGAGGAGCATTATCTAGTGTCTGAAGAAGGAAAGGGGAGCCAGGGGAGGAGGTGAATAGGTCTCAGCACTTTGTTCAGATGCTTACACATAGGAGCGGCTCTTTAGAAAGCCGATAGCTAATTTCTAGACTCAGATGTGAGAGGAGATAGGTCAGAATAATAGATTCTAATAGTTGATGGTGTTTATTGAGTCTTCCCTTTCGGGACTGAGTTGCCTGCTGCAAATGGCTTATCAATTCTCATATCAGCCCTCTGACATAAGGGTTGCTGGGTACGAGGCCCAGAGATGTTAAATAATTGTCTAAAGTCTACAGCTACTGAGTTACAGGACTCTGGTCCTCAGGGGTCAGCCCCACAGCTATCCTGCTAACAGGTAGCTCCATGCACGCATACTATTGCTTAGTGGAGCAGGTCACAGACATGCTTACCCCAGTGCAAGTATTCCCCTGGTTGACTCCTTTCCAAGGAAGCAGAGGCCCTGAGTGGCCCTGTGCAGGCAGAAAGGTCCAGGATGTCCTTGTGGTCCAGGATGTCCTTGAACTAGCTATGTAGCTGAGGATGTCCTTGTAAGTCTGCTCCTCCTGCATCCATCTCTCCACCGCTGCCATTATAGGCATCTGCCACCACAGTGGGTTTATATAGTCCTGGGAATCGAACTCCGAGCGCTTCAAGCGTGCTAGGCAAGCGCTCTGCCAGCTGAGTTACATCCCTAGTTAACCATCACTACTTCGTGTGTGTTAAGCATTTAACCTTGGCAGCAAAGTAGAGCAATGAGGTCCACACTGTTAACATTGGCTGTTTCACAGTGGAGACAGCGAGGTTAGGTTAAGTGACTTTCCTAGGTCACACAGCTGTTACTGGGACAGCTGTGATCCAAATCCAAGGAGTTTGAGTTCACATACCATCTTCTGCTACGGTTCCCTCTTCACTGACTACACCAGGAGGCCAGGGTGGCCAGGGTAAGCCCAGGCTGGCTGTTCCCTGTGTCAAGCGGCAGCTGCCCAGTGCGGCTGGAATGGTGTTGACTCTATGACTATTTACCTCTGCAGGATGAGAGGGACAGCCTCCAGAGCACCCGCGGTCCAGCTTAGGCTGAGGCAAGATAGCAATCTGCATCCTCCATCTCCTGTCACGGGCATCCTGCCCTCAATCACACACATATTTATTTCTCCTAATCGCTCTTCCTTGCTGCGATAAAGTCATTTCTATAGCGCCGACGACGTGCGTTTCATCTGAATTAAGCCTGCTGGTGTCGGTCAGTTTATTTTGGAGAATCAGACTAATAAAAGAAGACACATTTCAATGGGCCCTCCCTTTTAACTGCTTGTTTTCCAGGATGCTTTTGTAGGAGTCTCATTTGAGTGTGTGCAGTCTGCATACCTACTTCTAGAACTCTGGGATGCCAGGAAGACCATCTAGAGCCTGTAGGAAGAGTCTGAGTCTCCCTTTGACACATGATGGCACGCTGACATTCTCCCTATCACGTGACCATCACCCAACCTCTGGGGAGTGGTTCCCTGGGAAGGCAGAGCAATGCTTTCATGCAGAAGGGCTCTGAGAGACTTGGGTCCAGCCCAAGGATGTCAGCTCATGCCCCACAGAGAGCAAGAGCAGAGAAAAACTGGACTGGCTGGTTTCAATGCCTTCAGCCCTCCCTCTGAGGGAAGATGGAGGGAGACTGAGGGAGTCTTTTCTGGAAGCTTGTTCATCATTGACTCATTCATCCTGTGCCAGGCCTATCAGAGAAGCACAAGACACTTGGTGTGTGCAAGGGTGAGCAGAGTGAGCAAGGCTAGGAACCAACACCAGCTCGTGACATCCTCGGCCAGTCCGGCCAGTCTAACTGCCTGCTGATGGAGCAGGGAGCTCCAGGGATGCAGGTTTCCTGAGTTATCCCCTGGGCTAGTGCGACTTTTGGTTCATTCCCCGTTCTGAGATGGGCTTGTCTGTGATGCAGCTGCCTTTGAGACATCCTTGCTTCTGTAAGATAACCCCTCACCCACCCCATACTCCCATAAGTAACCCCGAGAAACTCACTGGTTCATTAAGATAGGCTAGGTGGTGGTGGTGCACGCCTTTCACCCCAGCACTCGGGAAGCAGAGGCAGGTGAATCCCTGTGAGTTCGAGGCCAGCCTGGTCTACAAGAGCTAGTTCCAGGACAGCTTGGACTGTTATACAGGGAAACCCTGTCTCGAAAAACAACAAAACAAAACAAAACAAAAAACCAAAAAAGATAGGCTTAATTTGATAATTTATTTGTACTGTCATGATGTCCTCTCCCCAGGAAAAACCACACAACACTCCACCCCCCAGATTTCTGGGATTACAGGTGTGTGCCGTCTCTTCAGGCTCTGGGTGTATATCTGTGGTGTCTGCACATGTGTGTGCTGACAGGTTTGTGTATTCTACCCATTCGGAGTATTGTAATCAGAGCCATAAGTTCCGAAGCCAGAACATCTGTGCTCTGAATCACATCTCCGTTGCTGAGGAAGCTCAGTGTTTTCCTGTGTGGATTGGTGGTGTTGAGAGAAGAAGAAAGTGCACCAGTGCCCTGCAGAGCTCAGCACTGCATCTCAGAGGTGGCGAATGTTCAAAGAATAGTTCTCATCACTCCAGTCCCTTCAACCTATGGGACAGTCTCAGGTACCCAGAGCCATGCTTTCTTCTGCCAAAGTCACCTGAAGTCATTCTCTCTTGATTCTTTCTTATGCTACTCCATCAGAACCACTGACGAATCCCCAGGGCTCCCTGGCAGCCCTTTTGTTGTGTTTTCGTTCTTCCTAGGATGCTCTTCTCAGTGCTGCACACCTACCAAACACCCGCCCCTCTCCCAGCCTCATCCCCTCTATTAAATCCGTACTCCTAATCGGCCCCTCCAGCCAAGTGGTCTGGCAGCTGATTGCAATTGTGTGGGTTATCCAACCACATGCAAAAGAGGAATCTCCTGATCAGCCACAGACTCAAGATGCTTTGTTCTAAGCCCATAAGTGTGATAATTTTTTTAAAAAGTGTGTGTGTGTGTGTGTTTGAGTATCTGTGTGTGAATACAGGTGCCCACAGAGACCAAAATAGGGTGTCAGCCCTCATGGAGCTGAAGTTAGAGCTAGCTGTGACTCACACGATGTAGATGCTGGGATTGAACTCTGGTCTTCTGCAAGAGTATCAAATGCTCTTAATCTCTAAGCCATCTCTCAAGCCCCACATAGCAATGGACAATTAACAGGAGCTCCTTGAACCATTATCTAGTGGCTTCAGTTTACCTTTACCTTACATTGCTATTTTTGGGAATACACAGAAGGCTCCTCCCTTGAGTGTCAGCCTTATTCCACGGCAGTCCATGGTGTAGCATCTACAAACCTCTCTAAAACAAACATTGATGTTCTTGTCACTCACTGCTATGATTGAAAGACCTCAAATCTTCAATGAAAGACCTTATAGGGCCATGAAATGCCATCTTTTGGGAACCACACAGCCACTGCAGTCATGAACTCCCAGCAGCTGTGGGTGAGTGCAACAAGCCTGCAGAAGGATGGGTCCTTCAGCAGCAACGCATGGGTGGGAGGAGAGTTTAGGAGACCCTTGCCCATGTTGCTAGACTGTTGCCTACCGATACAATCATAAAGAGGGAGAGTCATTGCCTTCATCGTGTGACCCCATGAGGGTGCAGTGAAGAATACCAATCCAATGACCACAAAGATGGCACTGGTTGTACTAAATGGGTCACCAAACCAAACTGAAAGCCATGGATCTGGGAGGGAGATAAGAGAAAGTATGGGCAGAGAGTAATAAGAATGCATTATATAAATGTATGAAATTGTCAAAGAACTAGCTTTAATAATATATATATATATATTTTTTTTTTAACACAAAGCCCATCAAGGGAATCAATGGCCTTCATCATGAGCTGTCCGTGGTACTGAGTCTTTATTCGAGGGGAGATTCAGACGCATTATGTGGGGGTGGGGCGCCCTCCTGCCCTAGGGCCATCCTGTTCAACCCCTAGGCTTTGTTCCTATGCTGGCACGTGAGAGGACCAGCTTTCCTATGGGGATCAAGGGCTTGACAGCATCTGCTGAAGCTGAAGGAGGATGCTTGCACCTCCATCCTTCTTTCTCCTCCCCCTCCCTCTCAAGAACCACCTGACCGCTCTAATAAAAAATCCAGCTTTATGTAAATACCCTATTCTCCAAGTAATAAATGCCATTAGCTGAGCCAGACTGAGCAACTGCAGGCTTTTAAACATCCATTTGAAGATCTCTGAAAGCTCTCTCGAGGCTCTTGCCTGTAATTCACTAAGGGGGAGTTGGTAATAACTGTGTTAAATGGCCAGGGCCGGCAATTCACAGGAGGTGTGTCTGTTTGCATGTTGTGTTGGTGGAGGGGCTTCCGGGGAGAAGATGCCTTTCCTCCCATGCTGATCCGTAACTTGTTTTTAAGAGTTTCCCTGGGGGCTCACAGTCCTTTGATGAGCCACTAATGAAAGAGCGCATCTGACAATTAATTTCCCTGGAGTTATTATTGTTGTTTTGGCAACAATTCTGTGAAAGACCTTAATAGTCACCTGGCCTCCCAGTGGTTGAGGAGAGTCATGGGTTGGAGGAAGGAAGGGATTGTAACCGGTTTGTTCACCAGTTATGGACCAAACACCAACTGTGCACCAACACTGTCCTCCATGTACACCCTGCCTTCAGGGAGCTCCCAGTCTATTGGGAAGTAGGGGGTGAAAGGAAACAGGCTGGCACTGTGATGTCTAGTGTGGAGTGGAAGTGTGGGGAGCTCTGGGAGCCAAGGGTGGCAAAGGATACAGACTAAAGGGGTCACAGAAGGCTTCTGGGACCTTGGTGGTAACCTAGGCAAAAAAGGAATGTTCTGGGAAGAAGGACTGACATTTTCAAAGACGTCGAGGTAAAGATAACTCTGGTGAGATGTTGCATTGTTGAGAATTCTCATTTACTGCTAATGTGTCCACAAAAGGCTATGTAGCCATTTTGGAAAACCAGCTGGAGACTGTCTAGCAAAGTTGGAGGTGTGCAAGCTCTGTGAACAGCTTTGCACTTCTTTCTAAGGACAGTCATGTGCACAGCAGGAGATGACATGTGTGCAATGACCCACATCCCTAACACAGGTAGAATGACACACTGTGGGGTCATCACACACAGAGCACAGCAGGAACAGTAGAAATTAGTGGACAGATGACACATCGGCATGGCAAGACTTCCTTACAGCCGTGCCAACAAACACAAGTTCAACTATATTCAGTACAAGCTGAGTTATTTGAAGGGCTAAGGATGTAGTTCAGTGATAGAGCATTTGCCTAGCAAGACCCTGCATCCAAATTTCAGTGCTGCCTGCAAAACAAACAAATAACTAATTAAATAATAATGAAAAATTGTTTGGGAATATGCACAATGGCAACAGACTATAAAAGGAAGTGAGAGAGTCCTTGACCCCAGAAGCCAGAATGTGACTTTTTCTGGAAAGAGAAAGGGGACATGGAACAGGAAGATCACATGGGCAGGTTCAGGGAAGGCGATAGTTATTAATCTGAGTTACAGTCTTGATGATGTTTATCATTATTTGATGAACTATGCACAATTAAATTCTTGAATTTATATACACCTGTAAAATATTTCTTAAGTAAAGAATAGGTGTCGTGGTGATCCCACACTAGCTCAGAACTGAGAGATAGTTATTTATTTAGGGGTAAACTTACAAATCAGGATTCTTTGCTTGAACAATGGATGGAGATTGAATCCAAACAATCTAAATGAGCAGTCGGTGAAAAGGAGCAAGGGGAAGGAGGAAAATAGGTAGCCAGCCTGACAGGAACAAACGAAGAGAGGACAGGTTTATTTTTGGTTATCATTTCGGAGGGTTCAGCTCATCCTGGAGGGAGAGCGGAGTGGAACATCTCAGCTCATGTCATGGCTGGCCAGGAGGAGGAGAAAGGGAACAGAGGTAGTCTCTCACTTTCTTCTTTCCTCTTTTTTTGTTCTGCCTAGGCCATTAGTCTATTGGATGGTGCCACTCACATTCAGCATAGATTTTCCTCCTTGGGTAATCTAGACACGTTCTCATGACATATTCATAGGTGTGCCTTACCAATCATCTCCTAGGCTATTCTAACCCTGATTGTGCTAACAGCTGCAATTAACTACCACAACCAGGATGGGAAGTGCCATGAAGCTGTTTCTTGGTGACTTGGGATCTTTGACATGAATATCCAAAGGTAAATGGAGCTCAGGGGAGCTAAGTGGTCACTTGAATGCAGGCCTGATGATCTTTGAAGGCGTAGTTTATTTATAAGAGTTATCTGTTCTTCTGGAACAAGCACTGCACTGTGGGCATAAATACAGAAGGCAGGGTCATGTCCTAACCCCTTCACAGCCTTGTCTTACAAAGGAACCAAGATTAGAACTAGAGGCCTGGCTCAGAGGTTAATAGAGCTTCCTGCACAGTCATGAAGGCCAAAGTTCAGATCCCAGAACCCACACAATGAGCCGGATGTTCCACAAAATAAATTAGTATGTATTTTTCATGCCAAAGTCTCTCTTACACACATGAACAAATTCCAGGGCTTATTTTTATTTTAAAAAGTGGTATCACATTGTCTTAATTGGGGTTACCATTGCTGTGATGAAACACCGTGACCAAAAACAGCTTGGGGAGAAACGAGTCTATTTCACTCACAGTCCCATGGAACAGTTAGTTCATCATCAAAAGTGGTAAGAGCAGGAACTCATGCAGGGTAGGAGCCTGGAGGCAGAAAGAAACTGATGCAGAGGCCATGGAGGGGTTTTACTAGCTTGCTCATCGTGGCTTGCTCAGACTGCTTTCTTATAGAACCGAATCATCAGGCCAGGGATAACACCATCCTCCCACATCAATAACTAATTAAGAAAATGCCTAAAAAAAAACAAACAAAAAAAGAAAGAAAGAAAGAAAGAAAGAAAGAAAGAAAGAAAGAAAGAAAGAAAGAAGGAAAGAAAACGCCTTACGGGATTGCCTACAGCCTGATCTTAAAGAGACATTTTTCTAGTTGAGGTTCCCTCCTCCCAAATCACTTTAGCCTGTGTCAAGTTGACATAAAACTAGCCAGTACACACATTATACTAATTTCTCTGCGATTTGATATTTTCATGTTCTTACCTACCATGGACATCATTTATGATCGTCTTTTCTGCACCAATTGATTTTTTTAACCCAATTGCTATGGAATATTCCTCAGTTTGGATGTAGAAGAATTCACTCAACCAGTTTCTGTTTATTGACTTTTGGCTCATTTCCAGTTTCCATCCACACAATGTTCAATAGATGTTTATACCCACACATCCTGAGGCCTTACTTTCTGTAGAATAGATACCCAAAGCTGAATTGTTAAGTGAAAGAATCCACGCTTTGATTTTGACGAACCCTGACAGATCACTCTCTCAAAGATTGTGGTCATTCACACGTTCACCACAGACACAGGAGATTCTTATTTATCGACACCTTTGCAACACTGGGTATTATCAGTTCTCAGGGTGTTCCTCCACACCCACCTGATGTGATTTCATCAACAAGTGAGCAAAGAAGAAAAAAAATGAAAAAGCAAAAACCCCAAAGAAAACCAAGATTATTGTTATTTTTTAAATTCCCTTCCTTGGCCACTATGAAGGCTGATTATCTTCCCATGTATCCATTTATTGCTATCTTTTCTTCTTCAGGGATGCTAGCTCACTACTTTTTTGTCTTTCTGTCAAATGGTTTCTCTTTGCATTTTTTGGTTTGCAGGAGATTTTTGCATGTTTAGAGCATGAAGCCAAGGTTGGTGATGTAGCTCAGTTGGCAGAGTGCTTGCCTAGTGGGCATGAAGCCCTGGAGGGCATGAGGCTCTGGAGGGCATGAAACCCTGGGTTCAGTGCCCAGCCCCATATAATGCAGACTATGAACACCTGTAGTCCCTGCACTTGGGAGGTAGAGACAGGGGCATTAGCCGTGTGTAATCATCTTCAGGTGTATAGTGAGTTTCAGGCTAGTCTGAGCTGCATGAGATTCTGTCTTAAAACAAGCAACCATGATTGTTAATCTGTTGTCCAGTGAACTATATCTTTCCTTTATAGTGACAGGGAAGTGGGAAGTGAGTTTCCTGTAGATGTCAGAAGGCAAGAATCAAATGCTAGAGAGGGCTGTGCTTCTAGGTCCCCTTCATAGGGTTATCTCTAGACCCATGCCTTAGCTCAGACCCTTAGAGTCTATTTTCCGGGTGTTATTAAAGTGGATTTTCTCAGGGCATTGTCTAAAGGCTTTGTTCAGAATCACTAGGCGCTTCACTGAAATTCAGGCTCCAGGGCCGGGGAGGTGGTTTAATCAGTAAAGTGCTTGATAAACAACTCAAGGGTCTGAGTTTGGATCCCTAGGATCATGCCATGTTGTGCATAGCAGTGCATCTCTGTAACCCTAGTGCTAGGGGAGGGGGAGAGGAGAGGAAGTGAGCAGAGCTTGTTGGTCAACCCATCTAGTTGAACTGTTGAGATCCAATATATATAAAGGGCATTTGTTAGATTGGCTTATAGGATGCAGTCCTGGTATTTCAACAATGGCTGTCTCACACCGAGGAGGCTGAGAATCTAGTAGTTGTTCAGTCTATGAGCCTGGATGTCCCACAGCTTCAACCTGGCACCGAAGAACAGGGGGATTCCTGGAGACCTGCTGGTCTTTAGACTGTTGTAATCACAAAGAAATAGTTTCTAACACCGTTGAAGGAATGCCACAGGAACATGATAGAATAACTTGCCAGTGAGAGGGAGGGCAAAGAGGCAAAAATCACAGTTTCCTTCTTCTGTGTCCTTTTATATAGTCTGCCACCAGAGGTGTGGCCCAGATTTAGGGTGGGGCTTCCAGCTTCAAATAATCTGATTAAGAAAATCCCTCACAGGCGGATCTCTGTGAGTTCAAGACCAGCCTGGTCTTACCAGAGCTAGTTCCAGGACAGGCTCCAAAACCACAGAGAAACCCTGTCTCGAAAAACCAAAAAAAAAAAAAAAGAAAAAAAAAGAAAATCCCTCACAAGAGTGCCCAGCATCTTGGGTCTTAGTTGATTCCAGGTGCAGTCAGGTTGTCAACCAAGATTAGCCATCACAGTACCCATTGTTCACCTCTGGTCTACACACACACACACACACACACACACACACACACACACACAAAACACACCCATATTCTGTGGCCATATGCCAAACTATTGAGTCTAAATCTCTAGAAGAATCTACACTCGAAGAGGCTTTTGAAGGTTTTTCTTGTAGTCACTAATAGAGAATTAGGATCCTACTCAAGGCCCTCGAATAGTGTGCAAAAGGCACACTGACTAGGGAGACAGATTCGAAAAGGACATGGTGACCCTCACCCCCACAACTATCTCATCTCCTCCACCACCTCTATTACCCCCATTCCCACCTCGATCAACCCCATCCCTACCACCACCTTTACCTCTACTGCTACCAGCAGCACCAGCAGCCAGGAAGAGCCCTAAAGGCTGAAGCATCAAAACAGAGCCATCACCGGGGACCTTTTGGTCTAATACCTTCTTTAAGTCATATCGAGTTTTTGTAGCAATAAGAGAGAATCTAATATATCACTTTTCTTGTCAGTATAAAGGTGTAAATGTCAACTTCCTGTCCTCTTTTGGGTGAAGATTTGACAAGGCACTTAGCACAGCACCCATTTTAATCAACAAAGAAGCCAGAGAGATCACAGGGTGGCAAGCGTGCCATATCCTGTTTGAGCTTTGGGTGGATTTGAAAATTGCACTTTTAATTAAAATTGGCATTTCTGAAGCTTGGATTGTAGCTAGCTGTTTTGCTGGGGAATTGCAGACTGCGAGGCCAGCAGTCTGAGAGGGGGGCTTAAGAGTGTAAAGAGAAGCTGTGTGTGAACAGAGGCGCTTGTTTAAATAATGAAGTGGAGAAAAGATAATGTAAAAATGCGTTTCTGTTTGGTTAGCCTTCCTTGGAGATGCCTGTAATCGCGGTTGAGCTGTCCGAAGCGCTGACGGCGGAGTAAGAGGCTCTCTTGATCACATCCACCCCGCCCAGAGACAAATGCCTGGCCTGTGCTCTCCAGTGGTTTGGCATCTTTCATAAGTTCATTTCCAAGGAGAAACACACCAGCAGGTGCTATCCCACATCATTAAAGCTAAGGGTCCTTTCCATGCCCAACAATGTGTGTTCCTCTGGCATGGTTTGCTCTCAGCTTTTCGAGACAGTCTCATTCTAGCTCAGACTAACCTTGAGCTGGAAATTTTACCACCACACATGGAAACCTAAAAGATGTCATTCTCAAATCATTGATCTTTTTGTGAACCCCAAATCATTGATCTTGCTGTGAACCTCAGAGTTGGCAGGTTTCTGTAAGCTTGAATTGTGGGTGACATAAACTATTATTAACGCCATTTCATAAACTATTAATTAATGGAAGACAGTGTGAAGAAGGAGCATTTAAAATAACCTCTTTCTCTCTTTTTGAAACAATAGGGATTGAACTTGGGGCCTTGTGCTGGGCAGGCATGCCACCACTGAGTCACATTGCAGACCCATTGAACCCTATTGACTACCATTGCACATTGTGTGAATTAGATCAGTCAACACTGACTTGACTCTGCCTCACACAAAAGACATCCCGTTGACTACAAACTCAGAAGTGTCACTCACACAACTCACTGTTAGAAGAAGGCACAGCCCAAGGTTTCATCGGGAAAGGCAAGGTATCCCTGGTCAGAAGGCAGCAGCAGACACTTGGATTAATGATCACTTTCCTCCCTCCCTGACAACTATATTTTTCTTTTTTGCCATACTGGGGGTGGGGCCCAGGGCCTGATGTCTTCTAGGCAAATGATCTACCACTGAGCCACATTCCCAGGCTCAGGAAATGGACTGATGGTTTACATGGCAAAGTGTGATGGAAGAGGCAGTCTGCTGTGGGAAAACCTTCTTGTACCCTATAAGATTTGTCACTCATATTGGTTTATTAAAATGCTGATTGGCCAGTAGCCAGGCAGAAGGATAGTCAAGATGACCAGACTAGGAGAATTCTGGGAAGAGGAAAGATTCAGTCTGGAGTCATCACCCAGGTGTAGAGGAAGCAAGATGAAAATGTTGCACTGAGAAAAGGTACCCAGCCACGTGGCTAAACATAGACAAGAATTCTGGGTTAATTTAAGTTGTAAGAGCTAGTTAATAAAAAGCCTGAGCCAATAGGCCAAGCAGTTTATAACCAATACAAGCCTCTGTGTGTTTCTTTGGGACTGAACAGCTGCGGGACCAGGCAGGACAAAACTTTTATTTACAGTAGCCTAGTTACACTGAATTAAGTTTGGTTCCCAAGCCCACCAAGTATTTTTTTTTTTTTTGGCCCATAGAAATAATACAGCTCTCAAAATAATGCATGGATTTTATGTATTCTAGGCTGCCCATTAATTCACTACGTAGCTGATAAAGATCTTGAACTCCTGCCTCCACCTCCTAATTCTATGTGCACAACTATGCCTAGTTCATACAGTGATGGGTTTGAACCCACACTTTGTGTATGCTAGTCAAACATTCTACCTCTAAGCCATATCCCCAGCCTGGGGAATAATATTACTTCTGAGCCTAGTCTCCTCAACCACAAAAGGAGACTAATAAAGGACCATGGCTAAAAGGCTGTTGTGGGGGTTGGAGAGATGGCTCATCAGTTAAGAGCACTGGCTGCTTTTCTAGAGGACCTAAATTTGACTTTCAGCACCCATGTGGTAACTCACAACTGTCTATGTATAACTCCAGTGCCCTCTTCTGACCTTCCTGGACACCAGACATGATTCAGGGCATACAAGTACATCCAGGTAAAACACTCATCAAAATAAAATAAATAAGTTTAAAAGAACACTTTCAAAAGAGATTGCTACTGGGGCTAACTGGGGTATCATATGTAATGCACTTGGGCCAGTACTTGACACATTCCCCTCCTTTGTGTGAGTTTTTATTGCTGTTATTACCAAGAGTGCCAGAGAAGGACCCTCCTGCATGCTCACCACCTCCAGGGTGGGATGCCTGAGGATGCTTGCTTTTGGGAAGCAGCTGGTGGATGCCATGCTAACTTTCTCAAGAGAACCAAGTTACCCTGTCCTACCCCCACCTCCCACCACAGGCCTACAAATATTCCCAGAGCCTGTTGGGTTCCGTTTTACTACTTGAGCTTCCACATTCATGGTCCCGGGAAGAAAGCCAGCCCAGGAAGGGGTCTGTGCACGATTATAAAGATGAAGAAATGGAGACTCTCAGCTCAAGATCTCATTGACTCCTTCCTCCCTGGGGGCCAACTCCAGCAGCTGGAGAAGCCCGTCATTAACTCTCTTTATTATCTGCATTTTCTGCCTCACTGGTTCATCTGAGGAAGCAAATGGCTTTCAGTCACGTCTGGCATAGAGTTGGCCTTATTGGCTTCAGGAACTTGGAAGGAGGCAGGATAACTGCCATCACTGCCCATCTAGAAGGTTTCCACATGAGATGGGGAACTGGTGTATCCTTAGCCAAGCGTGGTTCTGGGGCCGAGTTTTCACCAGTCATGACTTCTGAACCCAGAACCCCCTAACAATGTCTTTTTGAGGACCAGCCTTGTCTTCTCTGGCCACACTCATGTGTTCACTCTTTGAGTTTCTTTTCTTTCTAGTAAAGTGTCTACTCAGTACTGCTCCATGCCAGGTGGTGGTGGCACACACCTTTAATCCCAGCACTTGAGAGAGGCAAAGGCAGGTGGATCTCTATGAGTTTGAGGCCAGCCTGGTATACAGAGTGAGTTCCAGGACAACCAGGGCTGTTACACAAAGAAACCCTGTCTCAAAATAAAAAATAAAAAAAAAAAAAACATTTACTGCTCCACAGGGCCAGGCGATGTGGCTTGAATTTTGCTTGGACAGCAATGAACTGCTTAGCAGTGAGAAACTTGAGACTCCAGCCTCAAGCTCGCCATATCTGAGCTGGGAACGGTTGTGTTCAGCGGAAGAGCATTTACTCGGCTTGCCTAAAGCTCTGGGTTTGATCCTAGCTCTGAGAGGGAAAGTGGAATAAAACTGCATATGAGTTTTTTACTGATTTTTATTTTTTGTGTATGGGTGTTTGCCTGTATGAGTGTCTGTGCACCGTGTGCATGTAGTGCCCAAGGAGGCCAGAAGAAGGTGTCAGATCCCTTGAAACTGGAGTTACAGACAGTTTTACACTGCCATGTGGGTACTGGGAATTGAACCCTGGTCCTCTGCAAAAGCAGCCAATGCTCTTAACCACTTAATCTCTCTAACCAATGCATGTGGTATTTTAAACAAGGGAATGGCTTGACGTCTTGCTGAGGATTAATGGGCCTCTCATTTGTGAGGCATTTTCCAGATTCTGCACAGGTAGAGCCCAGAAATATCAATCCTATCCTCAGAATAGCAGGGTAGATGTTATTGCCACCCCTACCTTGTGGGTGAGGAAACTGAGGCACACGTTAATCGACTTGTTCAAAGTGACACAGTCTTTTCCCCAGCTGACCTGCTGTCACCGAGGAAAGACATACACTGTTATGGTTTATTTACAGTATTGTCTATAGACAGCAGAATTGCTGAGATTTGCTGGTCTTCTGGTTCTGGAAAGCCTCTACCTTAAAGGAATAAGGTCGAGTGGGGCACTCAATGTCCTCCTCTGGCCTCTGTGCCAAGTGTAAGCACGTACACCCTCCCCATGTGCATATATACCAGACACTTAAGTGAACATGCACAACTAGAGAGCACTGTGGGAATATCGCCTCTCCCTGCCAAAGTTATACCTCCCTCTTAGGTCCTGTGGCTTAGGAATGAAGGTCCCCGAGGACATATATACAATTCTGTGTATGTGGATTACCAGCGGTGATCTCCGATTATCCTCCAGGAGTGAGGATGTAACAACTGTCACTTATCAAAGCTGCCGCCACCACCCTCCTGTGGCCCAGTCTTGGGGGAACACAGGCTCAGGTGATTAGATGGATCAAGGATACACACTGATGATGCCTTTTCCACTTTCCAAAGAAAAGAAGATGGAGAAAATGAACACTTATTCAGTAACAGGTACCGATTTTCAGTCTGTGGCCAGGGCTCTGCCACCCAGAGGGAAGAGAGATTTCCCCAGGACTGTGGCAGGTTGATGGCCACCAGGGCTCGACCCCATCACTTTCTGACTTATTGTCTTTACTTCGGAAGAGTCAAATGTGTATGGAGCACCCCTGAGATAACCCAGATAGGTCCATTCATGTGGATTTAAGTCTTCCCTGCTCACTGGAAATCAGCCGCAGTGTGACAGTGGACCTTGGGTCAGTCCTGAAACAGCAACTCCTTTGGAGTCACACCATGTACTGCATGGCTCCAGCTCAGAGAAACCCCAGAGCTTTCTGTAAGCTGAGAAATGGAAACCACTGTTCTGTTTTAACAAACAGGGTTGGGTTGGTGAACTTAAGGAAAGAACAACTCAGTGTTAGAGTTAGGGAAGAGGGATGGAGAGATGCTCAGTGGGTAAAAGCGCTTGCCAGGCGAGCATGAGGATCTGACTCTGGATCCCAGCAGCCACTTGACAGGCTAGGTTTGGTCTGTGTATGCCTGTAGCTCCAGCCTTGAAGGAGAGAAACAGACAGATTACTGTTGTTAGCTGACTGCCAGCCTCATTGAAAAAGGTGAGCTTCGGGTTTAGTGAGAGACCCTGTCTCAAAGGAATAAAGGCGGAGCAAGGCGGAGTAAACATCTGCTTTATTTTTGCTTCCTCTGGTCCTTTTCCAAGCAGCTATGTGAGGCAGGTGTCTTTAGGGGAAAACCCCTATGTTAGTACTGTTAGGGTGTTCTTTCCTCTTGTAATGAAGTCGAGAATGCCCAGAGATGTTCCTGCCCTCCATCTTCATAACTACAAGTGTGCCCGAAATGCTCCCACCTGCCAATTTTACCTTGTGAACATGAACTCCTTGACCTTGAGTTGAACCTATTCTACACTGTGTCCTTCAGTTATGATCTTAGCATTCACACTATTTTGTTCATGGTTGTTTTGGGAATAACCTTGCTCTTGCCCACTGCAGCTAATAAACCTTTCTCTACTCTTTGTAACTTTTCTCTGACACTCTTTTGCTTTTTGGACAGCTATTTTTGGCGTTTCATTCAAGATATTCATCTGTTGGATTCAGTTATGCCCTCTTTGGTCTTCATTAATGTGTCTAAATGTCTCCAACTCCTTTAGTCTCTCCTTGTGTTAGCTGAGCTGTTTTTTCTTCAACCACACGGCAATCCGAAAGAGGGGACTCAGAAATGCCTCTCCACAATTTGGCCTTTGGAGGGACTCTTTCTCCCCTTCCCTCACCACACCCTTCCCTTTTTTCCTCCTCTGCCTGCTTTTCCTTTCCCACTAGCTCTTCCTCCATTCCCTTCTTCAAAAGTCCTCGCGGGTGCTGTCCTTGGTCCTGACCTGTGTTTCCCTCCTTCAGCGGAGGGAAAAAAACGATTAGGGGCTTAGTGTTGAATCCAGAAACATCCTAAAACCAAGTACTCTGCCTTTGATGCATTCAGGGCAGCTGCAGTACTCAACAGACAATGGCCTCGATCAGAAATGCCAGGTGGCCACTGCCCTGCCCCCAGACTTTGACTTCAGAGCTCCAATATTCAGGCAGAGCCTTATCTAGTTGCCTCAGGGAATGCTGTGGGTTCAGTGACTGTCCCACAGGGACCAGAACACGGTACCCAAGCAGGATACCAGGGCCGGAGATAAGGCCATGAACAGAGTCCCTTTGGCGCTCAGGTGCTGTTGATCAGAAGTCAACAGCCCCACAGCCCTGGTGATGACAGGCACCAGAGATAACATGCCTCGTGATCAGCAGCCTTAGAGGATAGACTGTCACTGGCTCCCAGAGATAAGAGAACAAAGAGCAGCCCCTCTAGCTGGGGAAAGAGAAGCAGCAAAAGTTAAGATGGTCTCTGACCCCATATAGCTGCCAGGACCCCATCCCCTCTGACGAACCTGGGGCCCTTTGACCAATTATGCAACCAAATCTTCTGACCTCTACTCTTATGGATTAATCGTGTCATCTCTAGAGCACAGGTGTTAATGAGTGACAGCAGACAAGAGGTTTTCTCCCCACAACTTTGCCCCCAGAACCTGCCCAGGAAATAGAGTAGGGAGAGCAGGATAAAGTGAGTGGTCTATTCAAGTGATGGACTCAGGCTCAGCAGCCTCTCCAGGATCATGAGCATGCTGAGGGGTGCCCAGAAAGGGGCTGCAACCGACACCCAGCATCTCCCTCCCTCCGTCCCTCGTCCCTCCGTCCCTCCCTCCCTCCTTCCCTCCGTGTCTTTCTTCCTTCCTTCTCATCTTTTTTCTTTCTTTCTTTCTTTCTTTCTTTCTTTCTTTCTTTCTTTCTTTCTTTCTTTCTTTCTTTCTTTCTTTCTTTCTTCTTCCTTCCTTCCTTCCTTCCTTCCTTCCTT
The DNA here is from genome assembly GCF_950005125.1 of Chionomys nivalis. Classification (NCBI taxonomy): domain Eukaryota; kingdom Metazoa; phylum Chordata; class Mammalia; order Rodentia; family Cricetidae; genus Chionomys; species Chionomys nivalis. The sequence goes on along the minus strand of NC_080094.1, from coordinate 19,596,463 downwards.
CCTTCCTTCCTTCCTTCCTTCTCTTTTCTCCTCTTCTTTCATTTTCCTTCCTTCTTTCTCATCTTTTTCCTTCCTTCCTTCTCATCTTCTTTCTTTTCCTTTATTCCTTCTTTTCTTCCTCTTTTTTTCTCCTCCCCTTCCTTCTCCCCAATCCATGATCTCTTACCCTACATCCTGGAACTTACTAGTTCCAAGGCTGACCTCAAACTTTCAGCAACCCTCCTAACCCAGTAGCCTTCGAGTACTTCAGATTGCTGTTGTTTTCCCAGGTACTAAGGATTGGACCCAGGTTCCTACCTATGCTAGGCAAGTGCCCTGTGCTGGGTAGTACTCTGTAAGTTTTGTACAAGCTAGAGTAGTTTTAAAAGAGGAAACCTTAATTGAAAAAAATGTCCACACCGGATTGGCCTATGGGCAAGCCTGGTGGTGCATTCTCTTGATTGATGATTGATGTGGAAGGGATGGCAACCCTGGGCTGGTCCTGGGTTCTATAAGAAAGCACCCTGAGAAAGCCACGAGGAGCAGGAAGCACCGTTCCTCTATGGCCTCTGAATCGGCTCCTGCCTCCAGGTTCCTGCCCTATTTGAGTTTTTTGTGGTGATATTTTGTTTGTTTCTGACAAACAAAGCTTGCCTAGAGATCAGAGGGTGTAACTAGCTGCTAGTTAACCATAGAGGCCAGGCAATGGTGGCACACACCTTTAATCCCAGCACTTGGGAGGATGAAACAGAAAAATCAGGAGTTCAAGGCCACCCTGGGTTACATGAGGTCCAATCAGACTAAAAGATAAACAAGCTAGACAGTGGAGGCTCAGGCCTTTAATCCCAGCACTAGGGAGGTGGAGACAGGAATATAAGATGGTAGATACAGGATCTCAAGGCATTCGGTCTGAGGATTTGTAGAGACAGGATTTTGTCTATTTGGTCTGAGAATTAGGTAGAGGTAAGAAGTCTCTAGTGGCTGCTGCTCTGCTTCTCTGATCTTTCCACTTTCACCCTCCATATCTGACTCTGGGTTTTTATTATTAAGACTAATTAGTATTGCGCTTCGGTTCCTGTCCTGACTTCCTTCAATAATGGACAGTGACATGGAAGTGGATGCAAAAGAAACCCTTTCCTCTCCAGGTTGTTCATGGCCGCGGTGTTTTGTCACGGCAGTAGGAACTCTAACTAGAACACACCCTGACACTGAGCCATGTCTCCAGCTCTTGCAATCTGCATTTTCTGGATTCTTCCTTACTGCAAAGACCTCACACTGGAACCCTAGTTCTGAGGTGAGTCCTGTGGCCCTGACTCCCCTCCCTGCACTGATGCTCTCTCCTTTCTGTAGCTCCACTAGTCATGAAGTAGGGTATCAATATGCATGCCTTCTAGTCTTTGCCTACCTTAAGCTTGAGGAACAGTGTTGAGGTCTGGAGAGTGTGGGTTAAAACTGAAGATAAGTTCAGGTAGAGATGGGAGAGGCGATCTGAGAAGCAGGAAGAGCAACAGGAGCTGCTATGCATGGCAAGTCAGAGAGGAAAGAATTTATCCACACACAGAAAAGACCAGGAAGTGAAGACAATGAGGGTGATGCCAGAGGTCCATCACGAAACAGCATGGAAGGATAGAGTGGCTTTGTATTACAGAGGACTGGAGCAGGGGCGGGGAGGGGCCATGAGTATAGAGAAGAAGCCGCCTATGAACAAAGAGGAGGCAGGGCAGTGAGGGAGGCAGAGAGACTCGCCATCCCACGAGTATGTGAATGGTGCAAGACAGACCCCAGCCAGGGTCCTGGCATCTCTCCCAAGCTAAGCCGAGCAGAATCTGCCTGGCAAAGACTTGCTGTCAGTCCCAGCAGAAAACTCTAACCCAGCAAGTGCCAAATGAGGCCTGAAGACTCAAATATTTGCTCTGCTTTGCCCTTCTTGTTCAAACAGGGCATCTCTTTGGGGATGGAGGCTGCGGCTACTGTCAGGAAGTAAGAAATCAGCGAGGGGGAAGCAACTGCTCTTGGGGCCACTAATGAATCCCCCAGACTCCTGAGCTACCGGAATCCATTAGCTCGATAAAGCAGCGAAATAATACCAGGTTCTTTTACGAGACATCTGTTCAAACGAAGCCACCCTTTCCCCGCCACGATGGACTCTATCCACTCCCTGTCCCTACTCTGCCTTGACTGCATTGGTGAGTCAGGGCTGTGAGTTACTGCCTCTCTCTACTCTAGGCCACAAGACAGCATGCCACTGAAGAAGGTGCTGTGATGTCATGACCTTGGCTATGACTGCATGGTCTGTGGAGGCTATGATCAGGGTAGGTTTCTTTTTGCCAGTGTGTAGGAGACTATGCATGCTCCCATGGGCTTAGTTATTGTGTGTGTGTGTGTGTTCATGTGAAAACGTATGCAACATTGTCCTACTATGTAAATGTATAACTGTAATGGGGCCCCAGATCTTAGCCCAACTGACTCCATGACAGAAGCACCATTCAGGCTCTAAAACTCAGCGCGAAGGCGGTATCACCTGCAAAAAATGAAAACAAAGACCTAACCCACCAAAGTCCATAGTTCTGGAAAAGTCTCTAAATGTTCCAACCTTGGGGCTGGAGAGATGGCTCAGTGGTTAAGAGCATGCCTGCTCTTCCAAAGGTCCTGAGTTCAATTCCCGGCAACCACATGGTGGCTCACAACCATCTGTAATGGGGTCTGGTGCCCTCTTCTGGTCTGCAGACATACACACAGACAGACTATTGTATACTGTATACATAATAAATAAATAATTAAAAAAATTCCAACCTTGCTTTTCAGCTTCTTCAGTTCCTCTAACTCTTCCGACTAACTGTCCTTGGTAACTGGCATGTCAATCCTGGGCATGGTTTTGTGCTGAAAAGCTCATCCTAAGAAAGGTTCAGGGCTACACTGGGATCCTGGACACACAGTGTAGTCACTGGATGGTTAATAAATACTTTCTACTGGCTTAAACTCAGAGCTGTGCAGTCTTTCTAGTGACCACCCCACAACGTTATGTCATGTGTGTAGCTGTTATTTTAAGATCACGGGTAGAGGACAGTGTACTTTTCTAATAGAATTTATTTCCGTGTTGTAATAAACTGAACATGTGTGTTGGGTGAAACAGTGCATTATTGGGTATGATTTGGTGGTTCACTGTGAGACACTTGTGTGTGTGTGTGTGTGTGTGCTTGCATGTCCACTGTGAAATTACCATGACATTTGCTGAGTTGTGTAGTCTGTTCCTTCCGACAACATGATCACGTGATGCTATGAGTTGTGTGCTGGGCACACTGACATCAGGGAACACTGTGCTTGGCTAGGAGTCCTTGTCACTGATCTTGTGACTAGCAGGACCCAAGTCTCTATCTTCCTTCCCAATGTGCCAGGGATACTCTGAGGAGCACCTGGCCAGTGTACGTAGGTGTTGGTGGGATGATAAAACACCTCTCTTCAGCTGCTAGCTGAAGGGGCAAGCCCAGGACAGTTCGTCCAGGGCAGAGGTGGCACCAGGAGGTATCAGATGCAGAGACTGATGGAAATATAATACCTGTAAGAAGAAACAAAGAGGGCGTCGATGGCCACCGAGCCCAGGGCAGAGTCTAGAAGTTTTAGTACTAGCAGCTTCCACATCCTCGGAATCACAGAGATGCTGGCTTAAGATTCCCAGAGAGGTGACCAAATGTTACGTTTTCTTTATGTTTGTTTTTTTTTCTCTCCTCCCTGCTCCTCCTTTTTAACTCTACCAGTCTATGCAGTGACAAAGCACTGAGAACATCTGCTCTGGGAGCAGCCCTTAGCTGACGATAGGAGTGAAAAACCAGCCATCCACCCCATTCCTCAGGCAGCTGGATTCAGGAGTATATAGTTTATGCTGTCTCCTGAGGTCCCCAGTGGGACTGAGCCCTAGCGGTCCAAGCAAGGAAAAAACGCCCAGAAGGCCCCTTCTCATCTGTTCTGTGGCTCTTTCCCATTCACTTTCTCACTTGATTTTTCTTTTGTCAGTGATTTTAGAGTCACCTGCAGCAAAAGACCAACCCTCACACCGCTGCCTCAAGGCTGACTTCCTAAGACAAGTGAATAGATGGACCCACAAGGTCCCTCAGCTTAGGGGCTCAAAGAGTGGTGGGCAGAGCTGTCAGAACAAAGAAGGCTGTGAGGGAGAGCACCATCCCTTCCCACACTGATGTCTGAGCCTCTTCTCCACTCTGGAAGATGACAAGTGAAGACTCAACAGCAAAGATCCTGTCAGCATATCTGCTCCCTAAATATAAAATATATTTAATATATAATCTACTAGTATAATAGAATGTGTACCATATTATAACATGATATATAATACATTATCATATAAATATACATGATAATTATGATATAATAATATATGATGTATTATTATATATCATATAATATGATATATAACATGCTTATATAAACCAAAAACCAAGGTCTTACATAACCTAGGCTAGTCTAAAACTCATTACATAGTCAAGGCTGGCCTTGAACTCCTGGTTCTTCTGCCTCTACCATCTGAATGCTAAGATTACAGATAAAAACACCTCACCTGGCCTTCTCTGATCTATGAGGTATCTGAGGCATTTAATCTCTCTATTGAAGTCTCCATTTCAGAGGTATTGTTCTGGAGGTCATGGGCTACGTGTGCACCCCACCCCACAGCTGTGCACCCAGCGCTTCCTCCCACAGTCCCCACCTCGCCAGGGCCAGCCCTGAGAACCCAAGGCTGGGAAGCAGCAGCAGCAGTTCTGGAACGCTCTGCCCAGACCTCAAGCAGCTGCAGCCCTGGCGGTTCCATCTGGACAGGATTCCTCTGCTCAGTCTGGGCGGGAAGCAGCGTGGACACCATCAGATTGTATTGCTCTCTGTTAAGCCTGCCTACTTCCCTGGGGCAGCCCCACCATCTGCTTTGGCAGTTTTCTGCAGGAATGTATGGTGTAAAAAAGACCCCTCTTTGATGGGGCCCAGCTGCCTGAAGGTCAGCCCTGTGATCTGCGTCCAGGCTTGGTCTCAGGGTGGGCGCTATATAGCCTCTGACAAGTGCCAGTTTATGTCACCACACACAGCATCCTCACCATTCTAGCCTGTGCCCCCATTGCCCTAGGGCTCATTCATGCATAGATGGAGTCAGAGAGCCTCAAACAGGCTTAAGTTTGAAAGTCCACAGTGAACACATGGCTGTCTCAAGCAGCACAGTGACAGGATTCTGAAGCTATCTGGAAGGTAAGGTTGTTGAGTGGCTGCTTCAGTAACGTCCTCAGGCAGGCTGTTGAGGCCCTCCACACACAACCCCACCTCTTAGCTCACCTCAAGCCTTGGTGGACAGTTCCAGAGCCCATTGGCCAATGCCCATCTCAGGGGCCCAGTTTACACTTCTTCTCAAAGAGCTGGGCTGGGCCATTTTTAAGACCACCTAGAAGTGCTAAGGAGTGGCGTTTGAGTAAAGGCTAAAGGAGGTGAGGGGCAAGCCTGTGGGTTCTAGAAGAGAGAACAGTGTAGGTGTGGGACACAGCCAGTGCCAATTCCTAGAGCAAGAGAGGACATGAGAAATAAGTATAAACAGGCTGGGAAAAATAAAGAAGGCAGAAGACATCAGAGGAGGTGGGGAGATTGTACAGGGCTTTGAGGGCCTCAAGAAAGTCTCTGGCCATTGCTGGAATTTAGGAGCTGTTATGGGGTGCGTGGTAGGGGTAATTAAATCAAAATCGGGTCAATTAGGCCTTTGTAACTTGAAAGTAACAGTAATTCCACCACCACCACCACATACACCTTAGTTTTGGTAGAAAAATCCCCACTGGGGTCTAAGTCTGTCCCTGAAACCTAAAGAGCAGACCTCACCTAGACCACATGTTTGGAGGAGGATCAGTGTGATACGGAACAGGAGATGCTTCAAGAGAATAGACCCTGGAGTGACATGAAACACAACAGACCTGTTGGTGAGGGAGACATCCCAAGCTCGCAGTGACTGCTTAAAACACCAGACAGTATTGAGCCATATCCCCACACACAACATCTTTCAGTGTGTGTACACGATATGGGACAGTTTAGTTTACAAATGAAATACAAAGAGATTGATTACAACAGCTATCAGTCTGCCCAGCTCTAATGTATGTTACAGAAACTGTTAAGGGGATGTGGTGTCCTCTCCTGATAGAGCCAGAACAAAGAGCATTTTCAGAGCTCAGTCGTCTGCAGGCAACTAAACCCCAAAAGCGCAATCTCGGATAAGGAGGACTGCTGTCACTGCTGTTCCCATTTCACAGAGGACAGTGACCACCCAGCAATGGCTGGTGCCCTGCCCAAGGTCACGTAGTCAATGTGTAGAAAAAAATAGGACTGAGATCCAAGAACTCAAAACTTTAGTTTCAGGATGCCCTTTTCTTCAGCCTGAGAGCTGCCCTCCTCGCCTTCTTGAAAGCCCCATGGTGGGTGGCGCTCTCTGAAAAGATAACCAAAACAATACTAGGGAGAGCGCTGCTGACTTTGTCCCAAGTGAACAGATGTGGCCTCAGTGCTGCCAGGTCCCTCCCAGCCTGGGCATTCAAGAGTGAATGGTTGTGGCCAGATAAGCAGCGACCCCTGCTCCCCAGATTCTATGGCCCAGACCAGGAGGGAGTTGTCCTGCACCCTCCCTTCTAGGCCACAGCAGGAGTCCAAATAGGCAATTAATTACTGCCGGCTGGCGCCTGGCTCCTCTTCTCCCATGCTCAACGGAGTGTGTAATGGAAATGGGACCAGAACAGACTCCCCTGCCCAGAGGGAGCCTAGCATGCCAGCAGAGGACCAGCTTCAGGGAGAAGTGGGGAGGGGGATTGAGATGGAGAGTGAGTTTATTAAAACAATGAGCTTTCCTAGTTCTGAACCTTCCCCACCTCCTGGCAGCAAAACACAGGCTTTTCAGGGCTCTGCCCCCAAGTGACCCCTTGCTTCAGCCTGAGAATGGCAGCGTTGCTGGCAATAATCTCATTGCTGGCAATAATCTCAGCTTGCATTAATAGCCATCATTAGATATGCTATTCCATAAGCTCTGTCTCTTTAAATCCTTCAATCAGCCCTTTGATGGCCTGTGAAACCTATTTTACTGATAAGCTATGCTGAAACCCAGAGAGGTAGGAAAGTAAGATAGAGTGGTGACCCGACAGACTCTTGGGTCAAAGAGACCTGTTTATGGGACTCACTGGTCATTTGACTTGGGTACCTTGGCTTGCTCATCTTTGTGCCTTGGCTTCCTCATCTACAAAGTGGGGGTGACAAGCATATCCATCTCATACGGTTGCTGGCACTGATTAACCTCAAGTATTAATAAATTACGAGTGTGGGTCTTGAGGCCCCGATGTAGCCTTACTCTAAGTAACGTCAGAAGACTAGATGAGTCAGATGCTCCTAACACAGGAGATGACCATCACAAGTAATTAGGAGATTTCACTCATGCAAGGCCAGGCCCATTGGGGCTCTCTCATCCTGTCCTTTACACCCCTCCCCAGGCAGCAAGCTTGGTTGGGTATTGTTTTCTGTTCTGGGTATTAAGAACCTAACAGAAGGCAGGACAGACCACTCAGCAGGTAAAAGTGCTTTACTAGACAACACAATGACATGTTTTCTCCTAGAATCCACAGAGTAGAAGGAAAGAGCCAACTGCCCCTGAGCATTATCCTCTGACCCCCACACGCACAGCACAGAACACACCTGCCTGTGCACATGCATGTGTGCCCACACTAGAAGAAAGAAATACAAAGGATTTTTTTTTTGTTTATTCCCCAGAGACCCACTTAAATACTGATAATGAATTTGCTTTCATAAAACTTAAACCTTGGGAGGTTTAGGTAGGATAGTCAGGAGTTTAAGGCCAGCTTATCCAGCCTGTGCTCCATGACACTGTCAAAACCAGAAAGGACAAGAGGGAAAAATGAATTCTGTTGTGATGAGCTCATGCTACACTGTACAGTGCTCCAAGATTCCCACACGTGGACTTGGGTTGTTGGGAAAGAAGGCTTTGCTGCTTGGACAGAAGCCATCTTCCCCGCATGCCTTTACCCCTATTCCACTGTCTGCAATTTTTCCACATTAAACCCTAAGCTTCAGGAACTCTGAAAAACTAAGTTTAGATGGTCTTAGGCCCGTCCCCCATTAGAGGTCCTTAGAAGTCCTTCAGCCTCACTGGGCCATTATCGTCCCTGAATGGGGGCAGTTGATTCCTCTGGATATTTAGATGGACAGATTGACATATAAAAGTTACAGCATGACAAAGGGAAGAAAAAAAGAACTCCAGTCTCATTGGTGGCATACAAGACACAAGGCGCAAACATGAAAGGAGGCCAGGACTTCCCTTGCCTCAGTCACAACTCGTTAGGGGTGCTGTGTCTGCTCCCTCTTCTCTAAGGTAGGAAGAGGAGCAAGTTCATTTCTGTCGTCTCAGCATTAAGGCCAGGGCCCAGTGTAGGGCAGAGCACTAGAGAATGAAGGAAAGGGGAGAGGCAGGGATGGATGGGTAAAGACGGGGAGAAAGGAAGGACAAGGAAGAAGGAAGAAAAAAAATCTACTTTTGGGCTACAGAGCACAAAGCTTATAAGAGGAAAGAGAAGGAAAAGTAAAGACCACTGCTTAGCCTCTGCTCAAATAATTTCTACATTTTTGAAAATTTTGTTTTGAAAGGTGTATTGTTTTTGCCAGGGTGGTGGTAGCTCATGCCTTTAATCTGAGTTCTAGGACAGTCAGGGCAACACAGAGAAACCTTGACTAAAAATAAAAAAAAAGCCCAAACTAAACAAAAACACACCCAAGGTTTATTATTTTTATTTTGTGTGTATGCTTGCTTTGCCCGTGTGTATAGATGTGCACTTATACATGCCTGCTGCCCACAGGGGCCAGAAGAGGGTGCTGGATCCCCTGGGACTCCAATTATGGACACTTAGTGCTGAGAGCCACTCCCAGGTTCTCTACAAGAACAGCAAGTGTTCTGACTTCTGAGCCATCTCTCTAGTTCCATCCCAACCCCAATTTTAACGTTTTAATTAAAGAATTCAAAGATAATTTTTTTTTTGTTTTGTTTTCTAAGATGGGGTTTCTCTGTAGTTTTAGAGCCTGTCCTGGAACTTGCTCTGTGGATCAGGCTGGCCTCGAACTCACAGAGATTCGCCTGTCTCTGCCTCCTGAATGTTGAGATTAAATGCGTGCACCACCACCACCTGGTCCAAGGGTAATTTTTAAAAAGTAAAGTACACAAAGGGTGGAGGATACTCTGTGTTTTGCATCAAAAAAAAAAAAAAAAAAGTAAATGAAAGGCCCAGAAGAATGTCAGTCTCATCAACTTCCTGTCGTTTAGCATAGGACTCCAGCCCTCCACGAGGATCTAGAGCAGTTAATGGCTGCTGGTGAAGGAAGATTTTCTTCAGTGGGGTAACCAGTGGTAAGCCGCTCTCACCTATGCCCCTGTAAGCCATCATAATGAAACTCTTCTGGCTAAAAAACAAAACAAAATTTAAAAAGATATGTGCCCAAGGGGAACGACATCATTGGGAAGGGGACAAGAGAGGGCGAGAAGGGGGAGGTAAGTCAAGCATATTCTATAAATAACATTATTATGCAAAATCATATATGCCAATAAAAACATTAAGGGCAGGGCCCGAAAAGATAGTTCAACAGATAAAGGCATTTACCACTAAACCTGATGCCACTTGAGTTTGATCTTAGGGGCCCAGTGTGGTCAAGAGACAGAAGTGACTCTGACCTCTCCTCTCTCATCATGGCATGTGTGCACCCATGCACATGCATATATACACATACAGCACAATTTTAGAAAATTGTTTTAATCTAGAAAAAGAAAAAAAGCAAAACAAATATAACCAAACAACCAAATAAATAAACAAGAGGAGGAAATGGGACATCTGACTATAGTCACAGGCAAATGGAGCCTCTCCGGAAAAGCCGCAAGCAGTTTGAATCAGATGTGCAGGAAACAGGAGTTAGAGGAAAGTTTTCACTGCGTGCATCTCACATGAACATACAGAGACGCATCGTGTGTCTCACACCATGAGCATACATAGATGCATCGTGCGTCTCATACCATGAGCATACATTGATGCATTTCATGCCATGCACATACATAGATGCATCGTGTGTCTCATACCATGAGCATACATAGATGCATCGTGCATCTCACATGAACATACAGAGATGCATCGTGTGTCTCACACCATGAGCATACATAGATGCATCGTGCATCTCATACCATGAACATACATAGATGCATGCATTTCTGAGCCACATGAAATAAAAGTGAATTTAGAAAAGGAGCGAATGCAGAAAGTTTCTGCTCTGGGAAAAGGCTAAGTCAGAGGCTGTGTCCCTTGCTTGCTCACTGGGGGCACTGAGTGAATACCTCCTTCCAGTCCCTCTCCTCAAGCACTCAAGCTAATTATGGGCTTGGGGTCTCCTCACCTATTGATCTTGAATCAGGAGCATTAGATGGATTCCCAGGAGTCTCTGGCTTTCAAAGTCATTTTTCTATACTCTACATCTCTGTTGTGTGTTGCCTGTGGTCCCTGGATGTGCTCCCATGGTGGCTGAGGGGCAGAGATGGTGGTAGCTGTTAGAGATGAAGACATCAAGAAAGACCTCAGTGGGGAGGACAGAGGCCACCCTAGGAAAGAAGGTGAAGAGAAGAGGGGACACCTGAACACAATAGGGTTGAGCAGCAACACAGAAACCCCCTGCCCCTGCTTTCCTTGCATCCTCCCCACTCCCACCTGTGGAAGCAATGGAAGATCTGGTATCTTGTTAAGAGACTCCCAGGAGTCCTGCAGGGGTCATGCCCTGACCTCAGGTGTCACTGAGAGTACGGATGTACAGTGTGCCAGGCTCTGGGGCCTCGGGGTGATCTGTTTCTGCTTGTCTTAGTAAGACATCAAACTCAGTGCTAACTGCTTCCAAACCCTACATCTCGGGCAGGACTGTCTCTTTGTCTTGAGTCTGGCCAGCTAGAGCCAAGCATCCAGTTCTGGTCCAGTCTCTTGTAATTAGAGAGAAGCAGAGAGGGGCCCTGGCCCCAGCTCCCCTGAAGCCATGCTGCCCCTGCCCTTCCTGCAGTGCCATGGAACCTCTGGATCCCACCAGGAATGCTCCTTTGGACTGGAGTTAGTGGCTGAAGTTGCGCGTACAATGAGGTGATGTGCACGGGACACTCAGCATATTAGATGGGAAGAATTCTTGATTCATGAAAACAGTCTATGACAAGCACTGGGAAGAGAACACAGACTAAGACTATACGCATGCCCTGAAAGGCAGTCTGTGGCAGGAGAAAGGCAGACTCCATTTCTACAGACCACCATGAGTTGGACGGTCCAGCAAGACTCCCTGGATAAGATAGGAGGCCCAGAGGGAAGAGGAAAATATCCCAGCAGGGGAGAGAATAAAAGGCAAGCCTTGCTGAAGTACAGAATTGGGTGACTTAGGGACTCATTCCCACTTCCCAAGTCCAGCCTCATGTGAGCTATGCTTCCAGTGAGTGTTTGGTGTCCCTTCTGGTCCTTGCCTGGCTATCATCACTGTGGTTTCTCCACAGGTCTGTGGAGAAATGCCTCTTTGATCGGCTTCATGATGAGGATCAAATTTGGGTTTGAGTGTCATTGTGTCCATAGAGGCAGCCTGCAGTGATACAAGATGCCAGCACAAAGGCCTCAGGATGATATAGCCCTGGGTCACTTGCATGACACAGCCCTCCTTTGGGGTGGATGTCGAAGAGAAAGAGCCCAGAGACTCAGACCCTCTTCATCTGGAGTGAGGAGCATGCTGGGATTTTCAGGCAATCCTCGAGCTGTCCTTAAATGAGCCCTAATGACTGCTGATTGCTCCTTTGTCACTGGGCTGCCTGTCAGAGCCACTTCCATCTGCAGCAGCAGGGGTGAGGGTGGGGGATGGGGACTGTGCGACCCCCGTGCACACTAGCTTCTTATTTTAAGATGAACACGTGTGGTGGGAGACTGGAGTGGCCCCCTCCCAGCTCTGAGAGATTCAGACACAGAAGGCGCGGGGGACATGTAGGGGCTACTCCACCTATGGTGCACATCTCTCAATGCCGGGGCAGGATCATGTCCCTTTGGGACTGATGGGTAACAGGCTCGGAGATCTGATAGAAGACAAACAAGACCCAGGTGAAGTTTCCTTCACCAATTCAGTCAAAGTTGGTTACCAAACACTTACTCTCTGGTCAGCATGAGCTGCATACTAAATACAAACCCAAAATCCTGCAATCTCCCACCAGCGCTAGGAAGCCAAGTGAAGCAGGCACTAGGGCAAGTGTGGGCGTTTCTCGCTGAGCCAGTTCTGCAGGTCATTTAGGCTGAAAGTGAGCAACAAGCAGGGAACAGGGAGGCAGCAGGGACTGGGGGCTGAGGATATGAGACAAAGGATTCTAAGAGGAAATAAATGACCCCTGGTGTCTATAGGAAATCTCAGAGAGCTCACATCCTGGGTACGGTGAAGGACCCAGATGAGCCGATTTGCCCCTTGAAGGCACCACAAACCGAGATTGTATTGAACTGGAGAACCCCACCATAACACCACAGAAAGCCTCCACCCAACTTCCTTTGGATGCTATGGGCAACTTCCTGCACTGCCATTCAACAATGAACCCCCCTACACACACACCAGGGCTGGAGAGACGGCTCACTGGCTAGAGTGTTTGCTATGCAAGTCTGAGAACTGAGTTCGCATCTCAGCACTTATGTAAAAATCTGTGAGTGGCATCGCACACCTGTAGCTCTGTGCTACGGAGCAGAGACAGGTGGATTCCAGGCACTTGCTAGGCAGACAATCTAACTGGGACAGGGAATTCTAGTTTCGGAAAGAGACCTTGGGATGGTTGTTCTTGGTTGTCAACTTGACCATACCTGCAATGAACTACAATCCAGAAACGGAGGGCACACCTATGTAAGATTATTTCGCTTGGTATGAAGTGGGCGAATCCACTTCTAGTCCAGACTTTTGAGGTAGGAAGACACACGATTCTGATCTGGATTTTGAGGCAGGAAGACCCAGCTTTACTCTTGGCCACAGCTTCTGGGGAAGCCGATATAAGGACATAGAAGAAGGAAGCTTGTGCTTTTTGCTGCTTGCTCTTTCCTTGCGAGTCCATTCCTTCACTGGCATTAGAGCCGACTTCTTCAGATCCGTATATATCCATGTGGATACATGTGGAGAGAGAGATACGTTCATTCTGTAAGTTCTGCTGCTCTAGACCTTGTCTCACAAAGCAATCCTAGGAGCCAAAAAGCTACGGAGAAACCCTGTCTCGAAAAATCCAAAAAAAAAAAAAAAAAAGCAATCCTAGAAATGACTGAAGAAGATATCCTGATGTCACCCTCTTGCCTCCACACACCTGCGCTGGTGAAGGTACACACATGCACAGCAAACAAAGACGGTGATCACATCCTTTCCTCATTGCTGGGGCATAGTTCCGGGATGATTACCGGGTTTAACAGAAGAGGAAACTGGAGCCACGAGACTAGGGGTCACTTGCTCAGGAGAAGGACATCAGCAGCAATGAAGGTGACTGTAGAGCTTTGCTCTCAACCAACATGACCCCAGAGCTGTCCCTTGACCCAGCGGTCATGAGGGCAGCCAGGTGCCCTTTGCTGCCCTGACAGTTGCTGGAACAACTTCAGCCTCTCGCTGTAAACAGCAAGCCCCTCCCCCTCCTTCAGCCCGTCTTCCCCACGGCCCCACTCAGAGCTCAGAGCTATTAACCAGGTCACACTGGCTTGTCCCAGTCTGATAGTTCCCTTAATTGCCTTTTTATAGCACGTCGTACAACTGTTCATTATGCTGTCATACTTCCCCTCGAAGGCAGCAGTGGGGGAGATGGATGGAGGATGGAGACCCGTCCAGGTGGCAGGGGCAGTGGGGGGCACCAGTGTGTGCAGCTTATTTTCTACTTGGCCATACCGAATTAAATGCATGCTTCTCACACTAACACACAAGCCAGTTATAAGTGGGGAGAGAATCCACAGCCGCTCTCCAACAGTTGACACATTATCTTTATTATAATGTTACTGGAATAGGCAAACACTGAAAGCTGGGTACAGATATCTTATCCTTTTTGCAACATACAATTGGAAATGCAAATACAACGTAATACTGCAATACAGAGCTTTGAAATCAGAAAATTCATTAACACAATTAATGCAATGTGATGGATGGGGGTGCCGCTGAAATTAAATTCCACTCACCCAGTGTCTACAGTTCCCTGTGTTTCTGTGTTTGGACCCCCTCTGTTGTTGTTTTTTTTTTTCTTTTGTCATAAGACCTGTGACAGCTAAAGCAGGATTGGGCCACCCTAAAGATTTAGAATATGCTGGTACGTGTTTTCGATATAAAATAGGAAACTGGGCAATTCTCAGGATGAGCTCACACATGCCATTCTAGGAACCAGCAAGGATCTCAGGACCCTTCAGCAGGCACAGGGATCTAAGCTATCCTGTGGGAAGAGCCTTGTGTTCTTAAAGTTAGAAAGCCCAGGACGTAAGACCCACCCACTGAGGCCAGATGTCTTCAAGTTTCTTTGAGCATCGTAGAGTCTCAATGCAGGTTTGCAGACCCCTCTTGGAGCCCTGAAACCAAAGCTCTTCCTGGCAGACTCACTTGAAGCACAAAGACTAGGAGAGCTGTTCTGATCTTGGGTTTGAATCTTAGATCTGCCACTACCTTTCTGCGAAGCACTGAGAAAGTCACTTAATCTTGTATTCCGGTGCCCCCATCTGTAAAATGGACAGGAAACTTATCCACACTCAAGGCGATGTTATGAGACTTGATGATGTTGTAACTCAGATTTGGCATTTAGTGTTGACCTAGTGGAGAGTTAACGTTTACTAAATATTACTTAAAGTTATTATTGGACTGGAGAGGTGGTTCAGAGGTTAAAAGTACTTTCTGCTCTTGCAAGGGATTTGGGATCAGTCCCCAGCAGCCATATGGTGGTTCATCAACTGTAACTCCAGTTCCAGGGTATATATGATGCTTCTGACCTCTGAGGACACAGGCATGTGTGTGGTGAACAGACATACATTCAGGCAAAACATCCATACACAACAAATAATAAATCTTAAAAAAAATTATTTTTTGAGGCAGGGTTTCTCTGTGGGCCCTGGCTGTCCTGAAACTCACTCTGTAGACCAAGCTAGCTAAAACTTCTTATTAGTGGTGTGTGTGTGTGTGTGTGTGTGTGTGTGTGTGTTAGAGAGAGAGAGAGAGAGAGAGAGAGAGAGAGAGAGAGAGAGAGACAGACAGACAGACAACGGGAGGGCACACATGCCACAGTGCATATATGGAGGACAGAGGAGAGCTCAAGAGTAGAGCTGTTTCTTCCATCGTGGATTTCAGGAATTAAACTCAGATCACCAGGCTTGCCCAGCAAGTATTTTTACCCATGAAGCCATCTCATCACCGCTAAATGTTATGTTTGATATCAACTAACTCTAGCTTTCAACAGAACTGGAAGAAGCTTCTAGTAGAAGTTTCCAGATTGAATTCTCAGACCATTGACTCACCAGGGTTGGGTTTGGAGAGGGGACTGTGGCCCCATCAGATGTCCACAAGGGCTGTGATTGAGAAGAACCCTTGCCTTGGTCTCTGAGCTGGGGTCTGGCAGAGGAAGGTCATAGCACACTCCATTCGTGCAGGCTTTGTGTATGCTAGGCAAGCTACAGCCTCATCGTTGTTTGTTTTGTTTGGGATTTATTATAATAACTTTTAATGTGTGTTTGTATGGTGTGTGTGTGTGTGTGCATGCACATGAGTGTGTGTGTGTATGTGTGCTAGTAGTATACACAAACACATGGAGATCAGAGGATGACCCACGGAGACAGCTCTTTCCTACTTGGGGTCTGGAAATCAAATGCAGATCATCAGGTAAATTCTTTTATGTGTGGGACTGGAGAGATGGCTCAGAGATTAAGAGCACTGACTGCTCTTCCAGAGGACCCAGGTTCATTTCCCAGCACCCACATAGTAGCTCACAACTGTCTGTAATTCCAGTTCCAGGGGACCCAACACCAGCACACATAAAATAAAATTAAAGAAAGAAAAATTCTTTTATGCAATTTTACTTGCTCAACCATCTCATTGCCTCCCCTCTCTTTTTTAATTTTTGCAATAGAATTTCATTATGTAGCCCAGGCTAGCCTCCAAATCCATTTCCCATTTGCCTATGCCCATCAAGCCCAACTTGAAAGTAGGTTTTGTCCAGCATAGGCTGACCAAAGAAGCTTCTAGCTGAAGCAAGGGCCACTCCCTCAGCCTCAGTAACACTCTCCTCACCCCCATCATTTCCCTCCCTGCCTTCCCTTTCCCCTTGTTGGTGCCACTAACGATCCAGTGTCATCTCCCTGTGCCCAATTCTGCAGGTGTTGCTTTAAAACCAACTGTGGTGGTAGAGGACAACCTTCGCAGAAGAACACGAAGAGATTGACAGTCGCTGGCGTATTTGAATGTCTCACCTTGTGACCGTAGGGGAAAATCCCCAGAGAGAGTTTTCAATAGTACCAAGCACACCCACAGCCCCCAATAAAGACTAACTCTGTCCCAGCAGGACCAGGGGTATAGGGGGCCAGACCACAGTGCTTCTGAGCTCCTGGCGTCCAGGGTCCTTGTCGCATAGGCTTGCTGGGACCAGAGCCTCTGTTATGATGTCTCTCAGTTGTTATATGTGCTGAGCCCAGGTTCCAAAAGGAACTCCCTGGATCTGGTCATGTTCCCCAAGCTTGTCTCAATACAAGTCATGTCTGGTATGTGAGCATATAACTGGCTTTCCGGTACATGGAAGAGAATGTGAGCATAGAAGCCACATCTACCTCCAGGAGTTACAGAAGTCAGAATTTAGGACCAGACTTAGGCCATTAAATATTGGTTCTTGTATGGTTTAGAGCAACCCAAAATGAATATTGGTGCTATGTATGGGAGACAGTGAGAAATAAAGATGACATGTTTTTTATGTTCTGCCACACACACACTCAGAGAGAGAGAGAGAGAGAGAGAGGGAGAGCATGCACACACACACACACACACACACACACCACACACAATTGACAGAAGGGCTGTGTTTTCACAAAGGAGAGCATCATTTGGTCTAATCCACCAACCAGGTCCAGGGCTCTTTCTTCAATTCTGGGCAGCTTTCTGTGGCTTTCGGGCCTACCAAGGGTAGGGAGTGTGCCCACATGTCCCTTGCTTCCTGGTTGCTTTCAAAACTCTCAGCACAGAAAGCATGAATCTAGAAGCCCAACAGTCAATGAAATCTAATATCCCTTGGGCATGGTCCCTGATAGGACATTCAGCTTTTTCTTGGATGTCCCCATGAGAGGATATGTCACCACCTCAGCAGAAAAGCCTTCTAGGTTCAGTCACTAACATACTTGAATGTGTTGTACCCTGAGCCAGCAAAGGCAGCCCTTACACCCTCTAGTTTGTACCTTGGAAGGCAGAAGTCAGGATCTTTGTTCTCTGTGTGTACTGCCCACTCTGAGCCTTCTACCTGGCTGTCTGGTCCCTCCTTTGTGCTTGTGGACATAGCATGGAGAAAGTGCTTCTACTATTGGGCAAAACCCGCACAGCTCCTTTCTGCTGTGAGAAACACCTTAGGATGCTTCAATTGCAGGGTATCAGAGCCTGGTCCCTCAGCAGGAAAAGGCTCACAGAGAGAAAAGGCAAAGGAGGGCTCTGAGCCACAGTGGGGGCGGGGAAAGGGGGGTCTGTCTGTGATCATTCAGCCCCAAAATGATCCTCATGATGATGACTTTCCAGGCCATTAATTCAAGGGCTCCAGGCACCCCTCCCCCACATCACTGCCTGCTCTGGGAGATAAGCCCAGTTCTTTTTAACCCTACCTCTTCCCCCAAAGTGGCTTCCATCTCTGCTGGGCAGACATTTAACTCTCTGGATCCTGAAAAGCTTCAATGACTCATGGTGCCCGTGCATCAGGAAAGGAGGCACACTTTATCTGGGCCCCAGAACCCTGATCCTTGGCTTCCTAGGAGTCCTGGGAGCTTCTGTCTATACTCTGTCAGGAAGTCCAGGTTCCCCCAAGGCAGAGGGACCCCACGGTGGCCCTAGGAGAAGGTACCCATCCCCAGACAGGACAGCTACAGCTTCAGTTCCCTTGCCACAAATCCCCCTTCCCATTTCTTAGTCACCAGATTTGGGGGTCAGAGGGGAAAACTGTGGCACCCCAGCCTCCTTGCCGGTGTCCTGCTGCCTGACACTCTTTCCCTTCCCATCTCTTTTTGTCTTCTCCTTTGTTCTCGCTTCTTTACAATCAGTGGTCACCTAAGGATGCTCCTGCGTGGTGTTTTCAGTGTGACTCATGTGTCCTCATGTCTAGGAGCCTGCTTATTATGTATGTTTCTCCATGTCTGCACCTACCTTTGTGTTGTATGTGTCTAAGCCTGTTATCTGCCTGTGAGAATGACTCCTCAGTGTCTGGTTTCTTTGTATGGGGCCAGTCTTGGTACAAATCTGGCATTGTGTGTGTGCTGGTCTGTCCTTGATCTGTATGTAGTTCTGTCAGTTGCCCTGTATGAGTCTGTATGTTCATCTGTATGAGTCTGCCAACATATTTGAACCTGTAGGTTGGTCCTCATCTTCTCCACGTTTCTGCTACTTGGTTTGCCATTGTATATGTGTTTATGAGTGTATGTATGAGGTTTGCCATTGTGATATGTGTTTATGAGTGTGTGTATGAGGTTTGCCATTGTGATATGTGTTTATGAGTGTATGTATGAGTATGTATGTGTGAGCTTGTACGTGTATATGCTGTGTTTCTACTCAGGGTCGTAGCCCATGCAGAGTCCTACCATAGTGGGCACCCAAGAAAAGCCATGCAGAACAATCTAGAGTCAAATGGCTTCACGAAAGCACAGCTTAACTCACCATCAGCTGGCTCAGTCCCATCCCTCCACCCTCTTTCTGACCCTTCCCTTATCCCCAGGCCAGCTCAGAACTGGAAGGGGCAGGTGGGGCTGAGACAAAAAGTATCCTAGCCCAGTTTGCTCAGACTCTCAGACGCTGCCACAACCTTCTGTATGCAGCCCCGCACCCCAGACAACAATAAGTAGCAGCTGGATACAATAACGAGACCAGTGGCAAAGGCTGCCACATATTAGGTATGAAATACACATAAAGTAGTTTATATACAAGAGTTTTCTGAATTCTCTGAATAATTTATACAAGGCTGATCTCACACGGAAGGGATGAGAAAATGAGAATAAGAGGAACTAGGGAGGGCAGGCCAACACCCTCGTGCTGGGATAGGATGAAGCAGGATTACCCTGTGAATGACTGGCTGCTCCGGAGCTTGCCACAGCCACTTCCAGCCTGGGAGGAGGCATTCACTGCAAACAGTGGGAAGAGGAGGTCCTTCCTAGGTGCTGCTCACAGCCCATTTTAACCAGAGGAGCTAAGATCTGATTTCGGATTTCACCTCTCTGGGCAGTGAAGGATCAAAGACTCAACAACAGTCCAAGAGAGGCGATGGAGGTTTACACAGGCGAAGGATCTCTGGGGGAATCGTCTAGCTCCCTGGGTTCTAGGCTGGCTTCCCCTTGGATGACCTTGAGCAGGACACTTCAATACATTGCAGGGATGAGGGTTTGCTTATCTGTAAAATTAGGGATGAAACGAGGCTCTGTCAGGATATTTGAAGATGGGGGGCAGGATAAATCAAGTGCTCCCTCAAAATTAGATCTCAGAGCTGGGAATTGGGGTGAGGAGTGCAGGTGGGGACCACACTTGCTCTGGTAACTCCAACAGAATAGCCAGGCACATAAGATGGTAAAAAGGTGCACAGAATGAGTGAATAAATAAATGGCCTCGTTTCTCACCAATGAACCCGACAGCCCACTCTGGCATAATAATAATAATAATAACAAACACTGTAAAGAAAACAAAAGAGAAGATAAGTGCTTTGGACTTGTTTGTCAAGGAAGGCATCCGTAACTATCTTAAAGTGTGTGTTGAAGGGCACCAGAGGTCACTGCAAAGACACTAGGTCCCTCCACCTACATATGTCAGGTGGGCCGGAGGAATTCCTCCAGGAAGAAGAGACTAGGAAGGGACGGAAACCCTTGTCTGGAGGAATCTGTAGGGCAAACCTCTGGGTTGAAGGGTCCCTTCTGTTCAAAGCTTTTTTGGAAGGGAGGATGTCCGTGTACCTACTGGGAAGGAATCTCTGTCAAGTCTTTGCTTCTATCAAATGGCTGGAGGTGACCAGAATTCACCATGTTAGGGGGAAGGGTTTGATCTTGGTTTGGCAGGAAGTGGATTTTTTTTTTTTTTGCAGTGGGCATGTGTGAGGGAAGGGGGCTCATAGGGAGGGGTGAGGAACACTGTCCGACGTATGGAGGTCCCCTACTTGGGAGAGAGACCTCTGTCAGAGACCAAGAGGTGCTTGAATTGAAGGGGGAGGGGCTAAGGGTAGCCCGTCTAGTCCTGGCAGCTCCTACTCGTTGGTCAAAGCCCTCAGGCCGCCCTACTTGTGCACTGACCTGGGCTAATCTAAAAATACTGCACTGGAGGGAGAGACTGGGGTTCCCACGAAGAATGAATCTTCAGAGAGGACATGGGGGGGGGGTCATTATCATTTCTTTCAGCTTTCCTCGGCCCAGTGACAACGCTATCTATGCTGGGTCTGCTGCAGGTTCCATCCCGTGGTTTATTGCTCTGGAGTTAGAGAAAGAACCTAGCTGAGGACATAGGCAGGGACCCACACGGAACAGCCTCAGCCGACCCACACCCCACGGAGACTACAAAGGGACTCACGCCAGGACACACGCAAGCAACTCCATTCAGGAACAGCAGCTCCGCACCGAGTCTCCACTGCGCACAAAACCCCACATGGAACACACACGATTACCGAACCTCACGCTCAGAGTTCACACAGCGCCGAACCACAGCGGTATCTGATGCGATGTCTTTGTCTCTGGATCTCTTTGGTCTTCGTGCTCGCACACATACGCACGACACTCAACAGAAGCATCCAAGCTCTCACAGTCCAGGGGGCGGTATCTGAGCCTGGCCGAGCGCACCCGTATATCTGCGCCCTGGTTCACAGGACCGTGAAGCCCGCCTTTCCTCCATCCTGCCTTTGCTACCGAGAGGCATCCTTTGAGTCCTGCTCTTTCCAAGCCTCCATATAAAAAGAGAAAGAGAGAAAGGAAAAAAGCGAACTGGCAGCCTTTCGCCTCCACTCTGTGCGCATCAGGAGAGCAGTTGGTGGTGAGCTACCCGCTTCCATCGTGGCATCCCTGGACGGCAGAAACGGCTTAGGTGGTCCTGTCCGGGGCTGAACGTCTTTAAAAGTGATCCAAGACGTTCACTCCTGTCACCAAGATGGACTTACGACGAGATTTAAGAGCGCATAATAGATGGCAGGGAGACAGACAGCCCGCCCGGCTCCGCTAAAGACCGGCAACTGTCTATGGCTATCCGGACTTCAAACCAGAAGTTCTGGGTCCGAAAAGCTTGGGGACTCTGGAGGGATTGTCTGGGGATGGAGGACCTCAATAACCAGCCCACACTGAACTCCTCCCTCCTTGCAGTGGCGACGACGTGGGACGGGCCAGGGAGCCCGCTAGCACCTCCTCCAGAAATGCAGCACTTGGGGGGCTCCCCACCCACACCTCCCCGTGCTCCTTCCCACCGCCTTCCCAAAGGTGCCTCTTTCCAGTCCCTATCACACTTCCGAAATCTTCCGTGGCCCCTTTCCATCCTCCCAGCCCCCACCTCACGCCCCCCGGCTTGGGCAGTATCTCCTTTCCGCCCTCCGCCCACGC
The DNA here is from genome assembly GCF_950005125.1 of Chionomys nivalis. Taxonomy (NCBI): domain Eukaryota; kingdom Metazoa; phylum Chordata; class Mammalia; order Rodentia; family Cricetidae; genus Chionomys; species Chionomys nivalis. The sequence goes on along the minus strand of NC_080094.1, from coordinate 19,574,645 downwards.
ACCGCCTGACTCCGAGGGGGTGCGAGCGCATTAGGCTGCGCCCGCGTGGGGGCGCCGCGCCAGCCTAGCGTAGCTGCTCTGACGCCGCCGTCGCCGCCGCCCTCCGCAGCCCGGCAGGCACCCGCGCCAGCTCTGCAGAGCACTCGTCACCTCTCGGGCCGGTCCCACCGAGAGCCAGCCTATCACTCCCGGAGCCAGCCTCGAACGCAGGGCGCGAGGGTCATGAGCCAGAGCGCCCCGGGGTGCCGCGCCAAGAGCCAGCGGAGATAGCGGCCCTCGCTGCCTTAACACGCGCTCGCCGCGTCCCCAGACCCTTCTGTCCTTTCCTCCTGCCCCATCGCCACCATGGCTACCCTGCTCCGCAGCAAGCTGACCAATGTGGCCACGTCCGTGTCCAACAAGTCCCAGGCCAAGGTGAGCGGCATGTTTGCCAGGATGGGGTTTCAGGCGGCTACGGATGAGGAGGCGGTGGGCTTCGCGCACTGCGACGACCTCGACTTTGAGCATCGCCAAGGCCTGCAGATGGACATCCTGAAATCAGAAGGCGAGCCCTGCGGAGAGGAGGGCGCCGAGCCGCCCGTCGAAGGAGACATCCATTACCAGCGCGGCGGCGCTCCTCTGCCACCGTCTGGCTCCAAGGACCAAGCCGTGGGAGCTGGTGGCGAGTTCGGGGGTCATGACAAGCCTAAGATCACGGCGTGGGAGGCGGGCTGGAACGTGACAAACGCCATTCAGGTGAGCGCGGGATTCCCAGCTCTTACTGTCACCACCCCCACCTGAGCGGTGATTGCCGGGCTCTGCTCCCACACGAACCCCACAGAGGTCTAGGTTTCAATGCCCGCTCCCCACAGGACATGAGATCTACGCCCCCAGGTGGTGTCCTGTTCAGATCCACATAGCCTCCTCTTACTGCCCCTGCGGCAGGACAACTTGGCTGAGGTTTGGGGCGGGGTGGGGGCACAAATTTAGAGACCCTGCAAAAGCTGGAGAAATGGGGAAGGGCTTGGGGCGGAGGCGGGGGTGGGAGGGAGAAAGAAAACCGGGATCGGAAGGGACAGTTTGCCTTGGGCTGCGGAATGGAGTCACAGCTGCATTTTTCCGGAGGAGAGAGGGGGTGAGGGCGGGGGGGGGGCGAGGGGGGGGGAGGGAGAGCTGAGCTGGGAGTCTCCTCCTCCGGACACACGCAGAAATCGTGCACACGTACAGAGACAGACACGTCTGTCTCCTCGGTCCCCTTCCCCATGAACAAACAGGCACATGACATGCATTGATTTACAGTTGACGAGGTTACCCGAGACGTACTTGGTACACCCCAAGGCTTTCCCCAATTGCAGCAATACTTTTTACACAGCAAGTGCCCATGTCCTAACTTGATTATAATGCATGCACACACAAGCACACACTCAGGAAGACACAGCACCCACTTGACTCGTGCAGCTTTGTTGGAGAAAAACAGGTTAGCACATAGGACTCCGCGCCACGCAGCTGCGCAGACTGACTCCTTTCGCCCGAAATCCCGGCTGCACCGCAGAAACCCAAGCGCCTCCTCCACCTTTGGTCCAAGCAGCTCCAGAGGCCGAGAACTGCCTTAGGCCGTCAAACTCGTCCTCTGTAACCTCTAATCCCAACCCCTAGTCTAGTCCCATTCCCACCAGGAGCGCAGAGCTCCTACGCTGAGTGATTTGGATTTCTCAAAACAACCCTGGGAGCGGGCAGGGGTTGATGGGCCCCAACTTCTGGGAGGGAGGAGGCCTCGATTCTGGGAGCCCTTGGGCTCTTTGTCTTGGCTCCCTAGCTTCTCTGGAGTGTTGAATCGTTGAGACAGAGAATGTAGGTTTCTTAGGGGTGGAAGGCGGCAGCTGGGTTTCTTTGGATTTTAGATTCAGAGGGATGCTTAGGTGTCTCTCTACCCGTGGCACTTCCCACTCAGGGACAGGAGATTGAAAGAATACAGGATAGGGTTGGAGTCCCAGAGGCCTTCACCATTGCAGGTGTTCCCCCCCCCCTCCGTGTCTTTCATGGCTCCGTTCTCTAGCCCGGAGAAAGGTAGGCTGGAGGTGCGCAGGCCTTGGGAATCTTGTATTTCGTTAGCTTTTTTTTTCTCCATGTAAATTACAAACGACATTGCACCGCTTTGGCCCTTTCATCTGATCGGATTCTAGAGACCTGTAGGCTTTGGTTTCCCGCAGCAGCAGTCCGGCTTCCTGAGTAGGAAGGGTCCTTACTCTGATGCCCTCTGCAGATTCCACTTAAAATACCCTTCTTATGGATCGTCCAGGCCCCAACTCCAACCTTGTCCTAGGGGTCCCAGTCAATATTCCCGCCTCCTCTCAGTTCCCCAAAGCCCTGTGTCTAGCCAAAGTGTCTGCATATTTCTTTCTTTCTGGCTTCTTTTGGGTTTCAGTCGGTTCCTTTCTACCCGGCCTCCACTCCTCTAGTTTGACCCTTAAGACACCTCATTAATGAACATCCCATTCCAGGCCACCTTAAAGACGGTGCCCGGCTCTTCGGAGCTTTTCAAAGTGACCTTCTGGGACCGTGTTCCTTCCAGTATTGTATCCCCTGGAACTATCTGCTAGAATTCCTGTATTCCCTTCTACCCTCAGACTCCTCCACCCCCACACCCCCGTTCCCCGCACTAGCCTTCCCTCTGACTTAACACTCAGCTTTCGCTTTGGTGCCCCTTTCACGAGGATTCGTCCCAGTCTCCCATCCTTTCCACTTGGTCGCTTAGGCGCAAGTCCCCCTCACCTAGCTCCCTCTAGCGATAGTTTTGGGCTATACCCCCCACAGTCCCTTTCCAAGGCTGCCTGGGCTGAGCTCCTGGATCTGGTTGCCTTTTTGCACCACAGGGCATGTTTGTGCTGGGCCTACCCTACGCCATCCTCCACGGCGGCTACCTGGGGTTGTTCCTCATCATCTTCGCCGCAGTGGTGTGTTGCTACACCGGCAAGATCCTCATTGCATGCTTGTACGAGGAGAACGAAGACGGCGAGGTGGTGCGCGTGCGGGACTCTTATGTGGCCATAGCCAACGCGTGCTGTGCTCCCCGTTTCCCCACGCTGGGTGGCCGCGTGGTTAATGTGGCCCAGATCATCGAGCTGGTGATGACGTGCATCTTGTACGTGGTGGTGAGCGGCAACCTCATGTACAATAGCTTCCCGGGGCTGCCAGTGTCTCAGAAGTCCTGGTCTATCATCGCTACGGCCGTGCTGCTGCCCTGCGCCTTCCTGAAGAACCTCAAGGCCGTCTCCAAGTTCAGTCTGCTGTGCACGCTGGCCCACTTCGTCATCAACATCCTGGTCATCGCTTACTGCCTCTCGCGAGCGCGTGACTGGGCCTGGGAGAAGGTGAAGTTCTACATCGACGTCAAGAAATTTCCCATCTCCATCGGCATCATCGTTTTCAGCTACACGTCGCAGATCTTCCTGCCCTCCCTCGAAGGTAACATGCAGCAGCCCAGCGAATTCCACTGCATGATGAACTGGACGCACATCGCCGCCTGCGTGCTCAAGGGTCTCTTCGCGCTCGTCGCCTACCTCACCTGGGCTGACGAAACCAAGGAGGTCATCACCGATAACCTGCCCGGTTCCATCCGCGCCGTGGTTAATCTCTTCCTGGTGGCCAAGGCGCTGCTGTCCTACCCGTTGCCCTTCTTCGCGGCCGTCGAAGTGCTGGAGAAGTCTCTCTTCCAGGAAGGCAGCCGTGCCTTCTTCCCCGCCTGCTACGGAGGCGACGGTCGCCTCAAGTCGTGGGGGCTGACGCTGCGCTGTGCGCTGGTGGTCTTCACGTTGCTTATGGCCATCTACGTGCCGCACTTCGCGCTGCTCATGGGCCTCACCGGCAGTCTCACGGGCGCCGGCCTGTGCTTCCTGCTGCCCAGCCTCTTCCACCTGCGCCTGCTCTGGCGCAAGCTACTGTGGCACCAGGTCTTCTTCGATGTGGCCATCTTCGTCATAGGCGGCATCTGCAGCGTGTCCGGCTTCGTGCACTCACTCGAGGGCCTCATCGAGGCCTACCGAACCAACGCAGAGGACTAGCGGGCGGGGCCCCTGCCTCCAGATCCCACCCCGCCTATCCCCATTACCACCCCCTATTCCTCCCCCCACACCCCAGCCCCGTGCGCCACCGCACTAGGGAGGCCGAGCTTTAAACATCTCTGGTTCCTAGTTGCTGATTATTCAACGGGGGACGGGGTGGGGGAGGGAGGGGATAGACATCCAAGGTCCACTGCGTCTGCGTTTCTGTCGTCCTTTCTATTCCACACCGCCCTGATTTGCGGGGAGGGAGAGTATATTTGTGGAGAATGTTTTCTGTCCTTCCTGGAGCCTCCCCCGCCCCGACTTTGGCTCCAGTCACCGGTAGGGGTGGGAAGGGAGGGGAAAAGGGGCTCACGCAGCTCGCAGGCTCAGAAACTTGACCTTGGGGATGGGGTGGGGGACATTTCACAGCCATCCAGTGCTTGGAATCTACAGCGTCCAGCCATTTCCAGCAAGAGCGCTCCCCATGCCCTAGACATTTCAACTTTGCGGCTAGAAAGGCTGGTGGGGAAATCCATTTCGGGCGGGCGACTTCCTTCTGGAGAAGCCGCGGCAGGAGCCTGTTTGCCTGCCGGTTTTCAGGAACCCAAACTCATCTTGTGCAATGTGTCCGGTTGTGGAACTGTATACTGTGCGTGTGGTGTGCTCGTGGTGAATAAGATGAAATGTATATCAGAAAAAAAATCTATCTCTAATTTAAAGTGCGGTGCATAATAATTATATCCGCAAATAAAGAAGAAACAAAGGCGTTTCTGGCCTCCGGTTCCCGGCTGCCCAGCGCGGTGGTAAGTGGGAGGGAGGTGGTGGGGACACCCAGCACTGGGCAAGTAAAACAGGGAGGGAGGAAGGAACAATTGTGGTTAAAAGGTCCTGGGAGAACTGAGTTGGTTCGATGTCAGGATGAAAGAACCAATGGACCCCTTCCGGCAAGAATTCGGGGGAATTCATAGAGAATATGGTGGACTCTTTCAGCTTCCAACCCTAAAGCGGCAGGGTGCAAATTTACTGAACAAATGTTTGATTATTAGGGTTAGGGCTAAGTTGGGTAAAAGAGTAAACTCCTAGTTTACAGTAGGGGGCGTATTTCAGGGCGAGGGGAAAGCCAGGTAACAAAGGACCGAAAGCATAAATCCCTTGAGGGTCTGCAAACTGCGAGGAGACCGATAGAGGAGTGGGTTGTGGGTTTTCCAGGCCCTTGGGACCAGGCGCCAAACCCGTTGTCTTTCAGGCACCTAATACCCTCAAAACACCCTACCTCAATCCCCCGCTGGGGTTTACGCAGCCAGCCAAAGGGATTGGCCGTTTACAACAAGCCCTTGGACCATCATCCCCACCCACCCCCACAACCCCAGCCTCCCAGCCACGCCAAAGGGATTGGCCATTCCCCACTCCCCTGCACAGCTTGCCAATGTGATTGCCTGATTTATCCAAACCAAGGAATGGGGTAGGGACTGGTCTGGGTGGTATTTTGTTTTTCTGTGCTGCCTTGAGGGGCATTTGCCTGGGTCTGCTGGGAAAGGTTAGGGTACTCTTTTAGTATGGAGCTGGAGGGCTGGGCTGCTCTTGGGTGCCCCCTCACTGTGGGAGGAGCCATCGTCTAGGCACAGGCTTTTAGAGTGAATCTAATGACTAAGCTGGGTGCCAGTCTCTCTGCAGTGGGGGAGGAGGGAGAGGAGAGGAGCAGGGAGAGGAGGGAGAGTGTATCTGTGTCTCACAAACACCTTAGTAGATGTGTGTGTGTGTCCACGGCATAGAGGGCTGGGTCTATGGTGCACATGTGACAGATGTGATTCTGCAGCCACAGAACCGGACCAGGAGGGAGTAGGCTACCAAGCAGCGCTAAGAAGGCCGGTTGAGATGATTGTCCCCCTCACCGTCTCCTTGCCTTATTTCCCTTTGTCCCTATGGCGCTATGCTCAGGCAACAGCACAAATCAAAGAATTCTATTCCCAGTCCTCCATGATCACTGATGTCTCCCAAACCCCGGGAGGAGGGCGTTGAGTATCCGTCCTCCTCTTGTGTCTGCTTCCCGGTAGACCAGGAATGTGCTCAGACCCAGAGCCCACATTGTAGCTCAGAAAAGGCTATGTCCTTATCCGTAGAAGGACAAATGAGATTAGCAGTAGGGACAGGAACTGCTAGCTCTAGGATTTGCTTGCATTTCTCCAGTGGGTTTTGGCTCCAATCTTTGAGCTCAATTTGAAGGGGCCCAGGCGGGTCCTCAAGAGCAAATCCTGATGGTGGCATTGGCATAGAGCCCCCTAGAGTCACAAATGGAACTCTACACCCTAGTGAGTGGGTCACTAACTATCAAATTAGGAGCCAGGTTCCTGGGGGAAATGGAGGCAGATGGGACCCATCTCCATATTTTCTCGCTTCTCTCCAATGTGCATGAACAGAGATCACAAAGAAGTCACTAGCCACAGTGCACTCACCCCTGCTGTCTGCTTCCTAGGAGAGCAGCCTGGGAAGATGAGGACTCTGCATCAGCCTCACCCCATACACCCAGGGTTCCCAACAGTTCCTATCAGGCATCCTGACTCCGTGTGTTGTTAACTCTAATAAGCTGCCCCTATCTGCTGCAGAGATATGTCAGTGTGCCTGTCTTGTGCCCTTGAGAAACCACAAAGACCATGTCTGCCAGCCTCAGAGTCTGGAAGTGACCCTGGCTCACTTCCCCAGTGGTCAGAGCGTGAGCTGCCGACCCTCAGGGAGGCTTTCTTCTTCACTGTTTTGGTGCTTGTCTCCGAGTTCTCGCTGTTTCTCCCCACCTTCACCTCCTGGAGTTAATTCTGTTCTCCCTCTCCACCCCAGTGCTTTGCTTCAGTATCATTTGTCAAAACCGAGTCTTCGGTGATTTATTTTGCCAAACTCTTGATGCTCTAGTATGGTATTTTGTTATATGATGCACCCTATCCCAGAGACTGATATGTTCCTTGTTCAAGGGGAACCACTAAGCCATGGAGAGGATCCAGGCCTTGCTGTGCATCCTTCGAACTCCACTGTCACCAAGCCACTGCCAGTGCCTCCCCTGAACTCCTGTCTTATCTCCCTGGGGGCTTTCTAGGATACCTTGGGAGACACAATTTGGAGTTGAGGAGTCATCTCCCAACACTGAGCCAGTTAGTGATTCCTGTCTCTGGTCCTCTGATGAAATGACTTGAGACCTGTCTTATAAAGAGACCCCAGAGGGATCTGATAGCTCATCAGTCATGTTTTATTTGACTCCCTCTGTCTTCCCTGTTTCCTCCCAGCACTCCCTGGGATCTCTAAGCAAATTAAGTGCATTTGTGTCTTTGTTTCAGTTTGCTTTTGTGGAGATCTAAGGCAAGACATTTACTTACAAGAATTTTAATCTAATGTAGTATCACCACCCCCCACCCCACCCCAACCCCCAAGGTGAGACTCTGACTAGGCTGGAAAAAGCAGAATAAAATGGGAAGTACTTTAAAGACTGTCCCCATTCCACCCAGATGTTCGGAGATAATAACCACCACAATTTCTCCTCTCTTCCTGATGTGTCGTTGACTTGGGACCATTGGCATGAAGAAGACTGAGGCAATGTGTTGGTGGATGGATGGATGGACGGACGGACGGACGGACGGATGGATGAACAGATGGACGGATGGACAAGTGGGTGGGTGCTTTCATAAATGTCAGTGATTGGATGAATGAGCAAATGGGTAAATGGATGAGCGAATGGAAGGAAGGATGGGTAGACAGAAAAATGAGTCAGTGGAGGAGCCAAGGAAAGGATTAGTGGCTAGATCAATGGATGAAAAGAAAGGAAATGGAGGATGCAGCCATAGCAACCTCCTCCTCTTCTCATTTTCCTTCTTTATCTTTTTTCTTTTTTGGACAAGGTTTCACTGTGTAGCCCTAGCTGGCCTAGAACTCATTGTGTAGATCAGGCTGCCTCCAGAGGGCTAGAATTAAAGGCATACACCACCACACCTGGCTTGTTTAGTATTTGAGACGGAATTTCACCTAGTCCAGGCTGGCTTAAACTTGCTGTGTAGCCAAGGCTAGCCTTGAACTCCCCCTGCCTGCACACCTTGAACACTGGGATAACAGGTATGTGCCACCACACCCCGCTTTTGGCGACAGTCTTTAAGCATAGTAAACTGCCGGGGCAGATATTCTCTGCTTGGCTCCCTAGTACATCTTCACCAACAGATCTCACACAGAATTTACCTAAATGTGTTTTGTAAATTAATAGGTAGATATTTGTATTTACAAAGATTATCAGCACCACTGTTACATCAAAGCTATGGGAAAACAAATATGGGATCAGCCGGTGGAGTATGTAAAAATGACAAACAAAAACCCTAGGCCAGGGCCCTTGGGCAATAATATTTAAAGATCAGGCGAAGGAAGAAGAGACTGGCGAAAAGGAGCCGGAGAGGTAGGAATTAAAATAGGCTCGAACTGAGGAACAGGCTTCAAGGAAGAAATGGTAAGATGGTTTCTTTTCCCTTTGCAAATGTCATCTTGGGACAGGGATGGAGGTGTGGACATCCTCTGTCCCTAATTCCTAGCGGTAAAGAAACCCAAGAAGCTTCTCAGAGAGCAGTGGAGCAGGGGCTTGCTAATGGGGTGTTCTAATGGGGCCTGCCTCTGAAGAGTGTGCTAAATAGGGAGAAGGATACCCAGAAATGAAGGAGAAGGGGATGGAGAGAGAAGGGCAGCTCAAGTGCACAGGGAGCTTGGCTGCCTGCAGTCGGGGTTCCTCTTCAACAGACCAGGATGCAGGGTCACATTTGAAGTCTTTGAATGGGGCAGCACATGTGGAAGCCAATGCTAGGGAGACTAGTGGCACAGTGGAGAAGTGAAGGACAGAAAATGATTATCTGCTTCCAGGACATCGCAGGCAGGTATGCTCCTTTGGGAACCTGGAGTTCAGTTCACCAGAAGCTGCAGAGGTTCCCAGTAAGCATATTTGAGGAGCTGAGGGTGTGAATTGTCATCCTTGGGCCTTCACCAGCTGGAGGTTCATGGAAGCGGTGGTAGCTACTGGGCACTTCCCGCAAAACTGTTAGCTGGAGCCTAGGCAGGAATTCAGTCAAATGTTCAATCAGACAGTGGGATAAAATAAAGACATTTGATCTGGTCTCGAAAAATTACTTTTCATACCCTCTGCTGTATCCCAGAAGCTGCTAGAGCATGCACCCCAAAACAAAGGAGTAGGCTGGTGTGTGGTGTGTGTGTGTGTGTGTGTGTGTGAGAGAGAGAGAGAGAGAGAGAGAGAGAGAGAGGGAGAGAGAGAACTCTAACACTTAGAAGGTTGAAACAGGAGGCCAGCATGAGATACAAAACAAGACCTGACTAAAAACAAAAACAAAAAAATGGAAAACCAATCAACCAAATCAACCCCAAATTCCCCACAAAACCTACAACAACCAAAGCAATCCCCTCCCCTTACTAAAACCAGGTTAGAAAGTAAAGGGAGTGACTAAGAGAAATCCCACACAAGACAAGATAGGGCGGGCATTCAATGAACCATGACGTGATGGAGAAGAAGAATTCAGGCTGACAGCTGTGCTATAGCCACAGGGGCCTGTGACCAGGCTGGGGCAGTCTGCTAGGGACTTAGGAAGGAAGCAGGAACAATGCCATGGTTTCTTGTGTATTAAATGACTTGTTTATTTTTTTGAAAAGGTTATTATGTAGCCAAAGCTGACTTTGACCTCACCAGGCAGATGAGGTTGGCTTGGAACTCCTCACCTCTTACCTCTACCACTGACACGCTGGGATTACAGGTGTGCACCAACAACTGCACCTCACCTGAAACTTTTTTTTCTTTTTTGTTTATGTGTGTGAAATAACTGAGGGATGTTAAGAAAATTGGTGGAGAGTTTGGGGTTCAGCTATCAAAAAGCACAGCTGTGGGGCCCTTAATAATGGGATCCACTTAACTTGCAGAGAGAGGAACGCAGGCAAAGAAGAGCATGCCTAGTGCATGTCTGTTAAAACCGGTGCTGAGTCAGTCACATCACCTCCCTTCCACCCTGGTGACAAGGTTACATCTAATAAGATGACCACATGGGAGAGTTAAAGCAGTAAAAGGAAGAAAGAGCGAACATATGTGTATGTATCATATATCAATCGATAATTAATAGCCCTTTTCTCAATATTTAAAGTCTTCCTGAGAGGACAGCCCGTGGGAATTGAATAAATATATTTGTAGATTTTGTTCAGTAAAATATACATACTGAAATACATAATCTTAAGTAGACAGCTTGATGACGTTTTACAAAGTCAATTAATGTGCACTGTCACCTGCCATGCCGCGCCAAGAAACTTAGTAAGTACCCCGGAGCTTGGAGTTTGGCTCAGCCCGAGAAGGCACTGAGTTCCATCCCTGAAACCTACTGCGTGAAGAAAACAGACTTCCTGACGTTTTCCTCTGACTTCCACTGGTACATTTTGGCACGCTCCCACACCCATCACTCAATAAATAAATAAACAAAAAAGGAAAAGTCAAAGGGAAAGGAGATTAGCTAAATATGGTAAAGCAAGGTGAGGTGGGAGAATGGGGGGGCGGAGTGCAGCCAGGTGGGGGCGGAGCCTTGGTCAGCCAATTAACACAAGGGGCGTGGTTACGCAGAGGCCCCGGGGCTCACAACTGGGGCGGGGCTCCTGGCCAGCCAGTTAGCACGAAGGGGCGTGGCCACAGGAGGCCTTAGTGGACGACCTAGACCAGGCGTAGGACTTCCGTTCTGGACCAACAGAGTTCAGAGGCCCACAGAAGGTTCTGGATCGCCAAGAAGGAATCTGGTGCAAAAACCAGCTCCTTGAGTAAGGAGGAGGCTTCCAGACACTTTGGGGCTCCGAGATTCAGGCAGGGGCGGGGCTACGTGGCACACGCGGCGACGGGGCGGGGCCGGCGCTGGCCAAGATGGAGACGAATGTGTTCCGGTTTCGAGATGCCCGCGCCGCTCCGGATCCGGTGCTGGAGGCCGAGCCGGTGGCCTTCGGCTCGCAGCCGGTTCCGCTGGTGCTGGACAACGGATCATTCCAGGCTCGCGCCGGGTGGGCGTGCCCCGGACCGGATCCGGGCCCCGAGCCGCGCCTGCAGTTCCGCGCCGTGTGCGCGCGCGGCCGTGGCGGGGCGCGGGGCGGGCCGGGGCCGCAAGTGGGCAACGCGTTGGGCAGCTTGGAGCCTCTGCGTTGGATGCTGCGCTCTCCTTTCGACCGCAACGTGCCGGTCAACCTGGAGCTGCAGGAACTGCTGCTGGACTACAGCTTCCAGCATCTGGGCGTCTCCTCGCAGGTGAGTGCGGGCTGGGCGGGACGTCACTCCAGGCAGTCTAGTAGTAAACGCTTCCCGTGCGTCTGCCCTGTGCTAGGAGTTAAAGGTGTAAGGTTACACTTGAAGATAGAGCTCACGTGATTATTAACAGTTTGGCCTAATAAGCTTGAATTGAGCGGGGAATGGTGTCATACACCTTTAATGTTAGCACTCCGGAACAGGGGCAGGCAGATCGCTGTGAGCTCAAGGACAGCCAGAACTATTACACCAAAACACCCTATCTCAAAAAACAAAGAAATCCCAAACAAACAATAAGCTTAAATTGACTCTACGTTAATGCTTTCCAAAACTGAAATGTGTACCTTTTTTTTTTTAGATTTTATTTATTTATTAAGTATACAGTATTCTGCCAGAAGAGGGCACCAGATCCCATTATAGATGGTTGTGGTTGCTGGGAATTGAACTCAGGACCTCTGGAAGAGCAACCAGTGCTCTTAACCTCTGAGCCATCTCTCCAGCCCTGAAATGTGTACCTTATAATTGGTTTTGATCACCTTTTTGAAGATTTATTTCAAATTATTTCAAAATTGTATGTGCGAGTGTGTTTGTGTACCAGCCTTAGGTCTGGGAGCGTCTGCAGCGGGAGTCAGGTGGTTCAGAGTGGGTGATGAGGTTGCTGGGAAACTTGGGTCCAATGCTACCAGTCTCTCCAGCCCCCATTAAGTTTTTAATTAGAGATACAAAACAAATCCAGCCTTGCAACTTGGATTTGGGATTATTTTTGTATTTCATGCATGTTCTGCCGTCATTCATCTATTTGTGCTTCTCTTTCAAAGTAGGGCTGCGTTGATCATCCCATAGTTTTGACAGAGGCCGTGTGCAATCCACTCTATTCACGCCAAATGATGTCGGAGCTCCTTTTTGAATGCTACAGGATCCCGAAGGTTGCCTATGGGATAGACAGCCTCTTCAGCTTCTACCACAACATGCCCAAGAATGCTCTTTCCAACGGCCTCATCATTTCATCCGGCTACCAGTGTACACACATTTTACCCGTCTTGGAAGGAAGGTGAGTTGCGCTTGTGGCATTTAAGAAGCTTTGATTGAGGACCTACTGGAAAACTGGAATGGAAAGGTACCTATTGGGAATGTCTGGCAAGCGCTAGATGATGAACTGAACTGGACTTGGCTCAGACCTACATTAGTGTGTGGCTTCCTACAGTATTTTACCTGTCCTTCGGGGCCTCTTTGAGAGAATTCAAGTGTCTAACTGACAGTTATATAATTTTACAATTCTTATTTATGGGAAATAGCACAGTATCTACCCATAGTAGACATTCAGTAAACTTTTTTATTTATGGTTTTTCGAGCAGTAAACGTGTTTTGAGTACGTTATTTGAATATATTTATTTCTCACTTTAACCTGGCAGTGGTGGCACATGCCTTTAATCCTCACACCGGGGAGGCAGAGGTAGGTGGGTCCCAGGGATTGAAATCAAAGTCCTCAGCCTTTACAGCAAGCACCTTTACCAGCAGAGCAATCTCACTGTCTCTTGAATAGATTAAGTTAAGACCATCTTGGTATTCTGGATTCATTTTTTGTTTTTCAAGACAGGCTGTCCAGGAACTTGCTTTGTAGACCAGACTGGCCTTGAACTCACAGAACTCCGCCTGCTTCTGCTGCTGGGATTATAGGTGGGATTATAGGTGTGCACCACCACGCCCAGCTTCTGGAGTCATTTTTTTTTTAAGAAGTTTTGCATTGTAAACTCTTTAATTCATATTGCTCATACCTTTAATTTTGGTTATATTGTCTAACCTGTACTAGCCAGTTGTGGAAATTTTCAGAGCTGAATAAGAGGCAGGTAGTTCTAATCTGTTCCTGTCTCAGAGTTTAGTCTTATTTTCTTTTGTGAGATGACCCTAAAGGTTTCCTATATAAAGAGGTGTGTACCACAGGCAGCATGCTCTGGCTCCAGAGCTGGATGCTTGGATTTGCAACCCTGCTAAAGTGAGACGCATGCCCTTCATGTGCTTACACATCTAATAAAATGCCCTTGGAACTGGCATGCTTGACCATTTCCCTGTTACTTCTAGGACCACCCACCTCCCAGAGGTACAGGCTGAGCCACTAGCAATATCTTGCTTTGGAATGTGTGTTTATTCTGTTGAACTGTCTTTTTTTTCCCCTTGTTTTTTTTTTTTTTTTTTTTCCCTGAGTTGGGGTCTCTGTATAGCCCTGGCTGTCCTGTCCTGGATCTCACTATGTAGACTAGGCTGGCTTAGAATTTACAAGACATCTGCCTGCCTCTGCCTCCCAAATGCTGGGATTAAAGGCGTAAGCCACCATGAGACTGGTCAGAAGTTAAAGGGCCATGTGTCTGGGTGTGCAGTAGGAATTCTGGCCTTTGGTAATGCACCAAGGGACTCTTGCGGATGTGGGCTTTAGGTGCCCCAGCCTCCACTATTCTGCCTCTTTGTCTGCATTCAGTTCCCCTGCTTTCCCCAAGATGTCCCACATTTTGTCTTTTGTGCTGCACAGACTTTCAGTGTTGTTCTTTCCTACTTTGGTGCAGGCTGGATGCCAAAAACTGCAAGCGCATCAATCTCGGAGGAAGTCAGGCGGCTGGCTACCTGCAGCGGCTCCTCCAGCTGAAGTACCCGGGGCACCTGGCAGCCATCACGCTCAGCCGCATGGAGGAGATCCTACAGGAGCATAGCTACATTGCTGAGGACTACGGGGCAGGTGATGCAGGGGACCTTGCTCCAGTTTCCCAGCTCTGTTGACCTTTGAGGGTTCTTCGTGTTGTTACCAGTGTGGCCGTTGCTTGCCCAACATCCATCTCCCCTTTTGCTGTTCACTGTGAGATTAGCCAGTGAACCAATTGCCATGAACAGGTTCCCTTCACACACTGTAGCTTTATAATGTGTCTCCGGTATAGCTTGCAGCTTGTTTTAAAAGTTAGCATTTTTGAGAGAGGGAGGACAGTGTGCCAGCTTAAAAAGTTTGAGACCAGTTGGGCATGGCAGTGCACGCCTTTAACCCCAGCACTCAGGAGGCAGAGGCAGTCAGATTTCTGAGTTCAAAGCCAGCCTGGTCTACTGAGTGAGTTCCAGGACAGCCAGTACTATACAGAGGAGAAACCTTGTCTTTACAAAACAAAAAAAGGTTTGAGATCAATTGAAATTGCTTTAGCTAACGTCCTTAGAGTGAAGTCAGAATAGCTCTCGGGTTTCAACAGATCTTGAGCTTTTATTTTTGAGGCAGTCCCCTTACACAGTCCAGGCTAGCCTCTGCTCGAGTGTAGCCTCCTGTTCCTGCCTTGGCCTCTAAGTATCCTGAACTTCTCATTGTATTTACTTTGATGTTCTTTTGGTGGCTATATTGCTTATTGTACAAATGTGATAAATAATGTTTTTCTTACAAATGTATAATTCTGATAAAACTCAAGAACTATGGTTAGTAGTTCTATTAAGACACTCTTTCCCACAGTGTGTGACTGGGCTTTCTTGTAGTCATGAAAGGTACTGGCCTTCAGCCCACCACTGCTGAGCTTTGGGAGGGCAAAAATAGTATAATGCCTTTATCTGATTTTTATGCTTTAAACAGAAAGCTTATTTGGTCTACTCTAAGGACAGAGTGCTAGAAACTAGCAAGAGTACTGCTGCACCCAGATGTCATTATCTTTGAAGATGGCTCATTGGGTAAATGTGCTTGCTTCCAGAACCCACGAGTGGAAAGAGGGAACCAGCTATAGCAAGCTGTCCTCTGACCTCACGTGTACGCCTCACATATACACGAATGTTAAAAAGATTGAGGGTGGGGATGTGGCTCAGTGGTAGAGAGTACTTGCTGTCCTGCGTCCCATCCCTAGCTTAGAGTGAATCAGGCATGAGCAGACTTGCCCTCCCAGCACTTGAGGGTAGAGGTAGGATTGGAGGATCAGATATCCAAGGTCATCTTTACCTCACGGTGAGTTTGAGGCCAGCACAGACTGAGACCCTGTCTCAGAAGGAGCAAACCTGGAGGGTGGAGAGCTGGCTCAGAGCACTGGCTCTTGCAGAGGACCTGGGTTCAGTTTGGAGCACCCACATAGTGGCTCACTACCATACCCAATTCCGGTTCCAGGGCATCTGCTGGTCTTCATGGGCATCAGACATGTGCACAGTGTCCTTAACACACAAATAGGCAGAGATAAAAACCAACCACTCACAAGTACACAGAAAATTCAGCAAAGAAAATAAAAACAAAGTCCAACCCTAATTGTGGTAGAAACCATAGAACATAAAATTTATCATCTGCCTTTTTTTCTCTCTTTCTTTTTTTTAAATATTTTGTTTTTTGGACAGTCTCCCTTTGTAGGCCCATCTTGACATCAAACTCATGGCTCTGCTGCCTCAGCGAGGTTCATCTTAAACGGTGATTAGGGTAGCTGAGTCGTGGTTACAAGCTGTGTCTTCAGAACACCTTTGTTAAGCATCTGTGGTTCATGAGGCACAAAGAAGTTGGGGAGCTAGACATAGAAAGTTGTGGGTTCCCTTTCCTTCCTATACTTTGATATTAGATTAGCTTTTTTTAATTTTTTTTTTTCTTTTTATGAGACAGGGTCTCACTAAGAAACTATGTAATCGCAGCTCACAACCTTGTCACTCCAGATCCAGGGGATCTGATGCCCTCTTGTGGCTGTCATGAACATTGCATGCATGTGGCGCACAGGCGTATGCAGGCAAAAATCATTCCTGCACATAAAATAAATTTAATAGCATGTAATTCTGTGAATTCCCCTTTTCAGCACTGCTGCTGTGACTGCATCCCATGAATGTTGATAGATTTTCATTTTTATTGAGTTTTATATTTTCTGATTTCTTCAAGACTGCTTCTTTACGTGATTGTTTAGAAGTATTTGCGAGACACCTTTCTTTGATTTATATTTGATTTAATTCTACTATGGTGAAAGAGCATTATTTGATGTCAGCTAAGCTTGTTTATTGTGTGACCCGGCATGTAGTCATATTTGAGGGCATTTAATGTGCTGTATGGTAGGGTTCAGGTCTCTGAGGGTGATGGTGGTCAACACTGCTATAGCCTTGATACCCCCTTCCTTCTGCTAGTTCTGTTGATAATTAGGAAGAGTGTACTGGTGTCAGTAGGTGTGATCATGGGTATCCCTATTTCTCCTGTCAGTTCTGTCCATTGTTTTATTGTTTTTTGTTTAACTGAGGACCAGACGTTACAATGCTAGGCAAGCACTCTATTTCTGAGCTCTGTTCCCAGCCCCCGTCTGTCAGTGTGTGCTGTTTGTTATCTGGCTTTGTCTTGTTAGTTGCGTACTTAACATTGTTATGTCTTCTTGTCCCTTGACCTTTTATCCTTATTGGTGTCCCTTTTTGAGTCTAGCAGTTTATTTTATTTTATTTTCTTTGAAGCATACTCGAACATTTAGAGTCAGTCTGGCAGGGCGTGGTGAGACACACCTTTAATCCAGCACTAAGGAGGCAGAGGCAAATGGATCTCTGAGTGTGAGGCCAACCTCGTTTATTAGTAAGTTCCAGACTAGCCAGGGCTACATAGTGAGATCCGCCTCAAAACAAGCAAACAAATATAAATAAATTAAAGACAATCCAGCTTTCTTTTGAATAGGATTTATATGGTTTATCTTTCCATTTATTTAATTAACAGCAGGGTCTCATGTGCTCAGGCTATCCTCAGAACTCCCTGAATGTCTGAGGATAGCCTTGAACTCTTAATCTTCTTGCCTCTACTTCTCAAGTACTAGGATTAGGGGCAGGCACCACCACTCCCTGCTGGCATCCCTTTATCTCTGTTCTTTATCTGTGTAATTCAGGTGAGCTTGTAGTGGTCGTGTTATAGTAAATGTTCCTTCGGGGATGGCATCCAGGCCTTGTGCTTCTCAGTAGCACTCTGTGGGTGCGAAGACCATTTGTGTTTGAATTTAGGACTACTATTTTAATTTTTCTCTTTCTCTCTGACTTTTAGGTTATTGGATTTCCATTTTATTTTATTTTTAGACAGTCTCACTGTGTAGCTCTGAATGACCTGGAACTCATTGTGTGGTCCAAGCTGGCCTTAAACTGAGAGATCCTTGAAGCAGAAGGTGGAGTTAAAGGGTGTGTCACCACGCTCAGCTGGGCTGTGTTCTTTAGGTGGTTGTTACTCTAGAGTCTAGGAGTGTAACTTTTTCTCATCTTTGTAGACTCAATATTGATCACTTCAGGGAAGCCATGTTAGCAGCAGACTTTATGTTTTATGTCAAAGTGTCTCAAATGCTGAACTTGTGACCACTGAGAGCCCAGCAGACAGTAGTGTTTTTATTATTTTTAGTTCATGTTAAGTGATTCATGAGGCAGTTAGACTGGTGTGTTTAACAGATTTACTTAAACTCTGGCTGTTGGAGCTTCCTTCCTGTGTGATTTCTGTCTGGAGCCCCTCAGAGTGGTGTGTGTGTGTGCCCGGGTTTTACGGCTGCGTTTGGTGTTTCTGTGGAGTCAGAGGTTCTGAGTGTGTTATTGTCACTTGTGCTTGGCCTCGACTTTCCTATTCACTGCTAACAGGGCTTTGACCCTCTAAAGTCCCCAAACCATTTCTTTGAAGAATTGCAGAAGTGGCGGTGTCCTGATTACTATGAGAACAATGTCCACAAGATGCAGCTCCCGTTCTCTAGCAAGCTCCTGGGCAGCACGCTGACGGCTGAGGAGAAGCAGGAGCGGCGGCAGCAGCAGCTGCGACGGCTGCAAGAGCTCAATGCCCGGCGTCGGGAAGAGAAGCTGCAGCTGGACCAGGAGCGGCTGGAGCGGCTGCTGTATGTGCAGGTGATGGCAGCAGGGCATTGCCCTGGCCTTGCTCTGTAAGGTGCTTCTGGAATGTTCTGGTTTCCTTGGCCATAATGTGCATTGGAACTGGAGCCCAGAGACCAGAATCATTGAGATAATTTACATGCATAAAGCAGATGGTCCGTGCAGAGCCGCGGCCTCCAGCTCTGTTTAGTCTTAGGGCGGCGTCTCAGTGAGTTTCACAAAGTGACACTGTGCATGTTCCAGCTCTCAGGTCAAGGAGCAGTATTACCGTCATCTCTTCAGTGACTCCTTCCCCCTCAGAGATGACCACGTCTGTGATTCTCTCACCGTAGATTAGGTTTCACTTACTAGATGGTGCTGAAACCAGGATGCAGTGCTAACTAGTCCAGACAGTCGGAGAGGAGGGCAGGCGTGAGCCTGGGCTGGGAGCCGGAGGGGTGGTTCTTCTGGGGGCTGGCTAGGGAGCCCCAGAACACTCACTCTCTCTCTCTCCCTCTCTCCCTCTCTCCTCACCCCACACCTCTCTCCTGGCTTCTGAGCTACTTTCTCCAAGTTGGTGACTGCGCCTGCTCTGGTTTCAGGAGCTCCTAGAGGATGGCCAGATGGACCAGTTCCACAAAGCTCTGATAGAGCTGAACATGGACTCCCCAGAAGAGCTGCAGTCCTACATACAGAAGCTCACCTTGGCAGTGGAGCAGGCTAAGCAGAAAATCCTTCAAGCAGAAGCCAGCCTCGAGGTGGATGTGGTGGACAGCAAGCCAGAGGTGACTGGGGCCTGGGGAGGTACTCTCCTTGGGTCCTTAGGCTGGACAACAAGTGCCTTCTGTATCTTGCCTTGCTCTGGGGCCATACAGCAGGTCTCTGTAGACTTGAGGAGGTTTCAGACATGTTTCCAAAGCTTGTTTTAGGAGCCTGGGGAGATGGCATTGACCCCTCAGTTATGAAGAATGAGTTTGGATCCCCAGTACTCAGACTGGGTGTGATGGAGTGTGCCCGTAATCCTAGCCCTAGGGTGGCAAAGACAGGAGGATCCCCAGAGCTCACTGACCAGCCAGTCTAGCCAAACCAGCTAGCATCAGGTTCTGGAAGAGGCTGTCAGAAAGTACAATGGAAAGCCAGGCAGTGGTGGTGCACACCTTTAATCCCAGCACTCAGGAGGCAGAGGCAGAGGCAGGCAGATCTCTGTGAGTTCAGGCCAGTCTGATCTACAGAATGATTTCCAGGACTGGCTCTGTAAACTACTGGAAACTGTCTCAAAAAACTAAAAAAAAAAAAGGGGGGGGGGAGAAAGGAAGAAAAAAAAAGAAAAAAGTAAAGTACCATGGAGGGGCTAGAGAGATGGTTCAGCTGCTAAGAGCTGTCTGCTCTTTCAGAGGACCCGAGTTCAGTGTTCACTATCAACATTGGGTGACTCATAATCGCCTGTATCTCCAGCTGGAGTTTCCACCAGCATCCTCTCCTGTGTTCTTCCCGCAGACCAGTCCATTGATTGATAATGCTGGACTATCACGAGAATGCTATGCGGACTAGACTTTGGACTTCTTAATTCTTCTCTCTCTCTCTCTCTCTCTCTCTCTCTCTCTCTCTCTCTCTCTCTCTCTCTCTTTCTCTCTCTCTCGCTTTTTCTTAGGCTCTCACACTGCAGCTCTGGCTGTCCTGGGATTCGCTCTGTAGACCAGGCTGGCCTCAAACTCCGCCTGCCTCTATCTCCCAAGTGATGGGATTAACACACCTGACCTTTTTGTTTTTAAGTCGTGTGGTCATGTGCAGGCATGCGTGCTGTAGCACACAAATGTGAAGGTCAGAGGACAGTTTTTGAGAGTTAATTCTCTCCTTCCCCCTTGTAGGTTTCAGGGATTGAGCTCAGGTTGTCAGTTTGGTGGCCAGCACTCTTACCCTTTGAGCCATCCTGCTGGTCGTTGTTTAGTCTTTTGTTAACTCATGTCATCCCCACCCACCTCCAGTGTGAACTTCTCTGAAGAGTATTTAGTTTTCAGACAGGTGTTTGGAACGCTGGCCGAGACCCCATCCATTTTCGGGATAGAATCAGAGGTGAGATTTGCTGGTGACCAGTTTCTCCACTATTTGATTGCTGTGTTCTGTCCTCAGACCCCTGACCTGGAACAGCTGGAGCCCTCCCTGGAGGACGTAGAGAGTATCAATGATTTCGAGCCCTTGTTCTCAGAGGAAGCGCCCGAAGTGGAGAAGCCAGTCACCACGGTCCAGGTTTGATCACTGCTACCACATGTGCTTTGTGAAGCTGTTGACACAAGTGACCGGCCCAGTCTGCTTCTAGGAGCCTTGAAAGCCCCATTTGTGCTTCAGCAAGGGCACCAGTACTCCCAGTGTCAGCCAGAGGCTTTCCCTGGTGGTTGTTGGGGGTGCCAGGGCCCCCCTGAATGTGAGCAACTGATAGCAGAGGTATCTGTCTAGTGACTGAGGTCTCCAGACCTGCAGACTGGCTCTCAGTGGTTTCCTTTACATTTTAGCCAATGTCGTCATCCCTGCTGGGATCTGTGCCTCTTGTCATGATGGCAGCAAGATAAACTGACCGTACCCGAGCCTTCGGTGGGAGGAGGTGCTGGACCAGGATGGGTGGAGACAAGGTCTCCCCATCTGGGCTCTTCACCGTTCCTTTCCAGAGTCCCTCCTGCAGCTTGGGCACAGCAGTGTGTAGGGATTTGTCATTCTGGGGTTGAGCAAAGGTGGAAGGCAGGGTCTTGAAGTGAAGAGAGCTGAGGCGGGGTGGCTCCGACCTGGACCAGGAAGCTGGGCTGGAGAAGTAGCCTGAGAAAACTGATAGCTGGGGGATTGTCGTCATGGCCCAAAATCATCTCTTAAACCTTGGGTTTGAAGCCCGTGTTTAACTTGGCAGCGTATCATCAGCTCTTCGTTGGGACAGAAAGGATTCGTGCTCCAGAGATTATTTTCCAGCCTTCTCTCATAGGAGAAGAACAGGCGGGGATTGCAGAGACCCTTCATTACGTCCTGGAGAGGTGAGTGGGGGACCACCCCATCCTCACCAGAGCCTCTTCCTGGGTTTTGCCTGGGGAAGGTGACTGATGGGCGTGGGAAGATCTGTAGCTCTCTCCATCACTGGCTTTACTCAGATAGTCTGCTCTGACCCGGGCCTGCAGGGAGAACAGGTCTGAGCTCCCTCTGTTTGTGAGCTCTGCAAACTTAACCTTTGAGTCTGAGCAACAGAGACAGTGCACCCTGGCTTTCATGTGAAACTTGACATTGCTAAAAACCAGTGACTGTTTGACTTATGTATTCGTTGAGATAGGGGCTCCTTATGTACTCAGTGACCTTGAAATTTTCAGAGAAGCTGGGATCATAAGTGTATACTACCATACCCAGCAAGACTAGTGATTTTTTAAATTTAATTTAATTTTTAAATTATGGGGGGGAGATGTATACATGAGTACAGGGACCTCTTGAGTCCCCTGCAAAAGCAGTGTGTACTCTTACGTGTGTGTGTTTCTCCTGCATGTATGTGTGTGGCATTGGATCCCCTGGAACTGGAGCTGCAGATAGTTGTGATCTCTCATGGAAGTGCTAGGAATTGAACCCTGGTCTCTGAACAACCAGTGTGCATGTGGTGTGGACTCTTAACCACTGAGCCATCTCTTCAGCCCCAAGACTAGTGTTTTGTTTTGTTTTCCACTTTTGTTTTTTCAAGACAGGGTTTCTCTGTGTAGCCCTGGCATTCCTGGAACTTACTCTGTAGACCAGGCTGGCCTCAAACTCAGAGATCCACCTGCCTCTGCCTCCCTGGTGCTGGGATTAATGATGTGTTCTACCACACCCAGCAAGACCAGTGATTTTTAGATCATTCTCCAAATACTGCAGTGCTTATGAAAGACTTCCCCTCTTCTTGTAGGCACGTGTTTATATAGCGCTTACATTTCTATACGAATGTGCCTGCCACTTGTGCAGGCAGTTCCCACAGTGAGTGTTCTTCACTCCAATTGAGCGGGTGCAGTGTGTGGTTTGTTGTACTCTGGTTGCTTTGGTTACAGTAGGTTGGAACAGTGGCTATTGTGATCCTAAGCACGGCTGCCCTGGTCCTTGGGCTTTCTCACTGTTCTCTGAAGACTGTCCTGGCTTTCTCCAGCTGGCTCTCTTGGCAGGCATGACTTCTTCCTCTCCTCTCTCTCCCTTCTCCAGCAGCTGTTGAGATTTACAGCTTTCCTGCCCTGTGGGTTTTCTTCCCCCACCTCCCAACTTTAATAAAAGGATCTTCGGGTTTAAAAAAAAAAGTGTTACAAAAGCAAAAACATTGTGGAGCCGTGAACGAAGAGCAGAATACTGGTTTATCTTTTAATTGTCACGCAGACACTGATAAGTTGATTGCTCTACCAAGAACTTACCTTTCCTGGCCTGTCTACAGTGTGTTCCAGCAGCCAAGCTGGAGCATCCTTTCTGTGTCTTCTAGGTACCCAAAGGCTGTTCAGGATACCCTGGTCCAGAACGTTTTCCTCACTGGTGGGAATGTGATGTATCCAGGTATGAAGGCCAGAATAGAGAAGGAGCTGCTAGAGATGAGGCCCTTCCAGTCCTCCTTCCAGGTACCTATTGCTCTGTGTCTTCTCCTGCCCACTGTTTGTGATTTCATCCAGCCGCTGGCTGGTGATGAGTGGTGACCAGGATTCTGCAGTCACCCACTACAGAGGGTCAGCGACTAGCCTTGTCTTTAAGCCACAGTCAGCTGATTTGGGATGTAAGTCCTGCTTGTGCGTCATTCTGGTCTTCCATTTAGTCGATAGGATTGAGCATGTACTGAAGTTGGAAGAGCATCCTCAGTGTAGGAGGATTCTCAACAACCACAGCAAGAGCATCCTAAGTTCTCCCAGGGAGGCACACACTGTCTGATAGTTCACTAATCTCCAGACAGGGTCTGGTTCTTCTGGAGTACCAGGAGTGTGCTTGGTTGTCTCTTCTCTGGATAGCTGTTATTTGAGGTCCATGGGGGAACAGGAAGGAGGCTGAACTGGGGAATCATGTGATTAATTTACATTTTAGAAAGATAGTGTGAGGTCAGCCCGTATGCATAACCAGTGAGTTCAAGTCAGTCTAGATTCCATAGGCTCAATCTCAAAAAGCTAAGAGAGGAGGGAGGGAGAAAGAGAAAGATTTTTCACAAACAGGACAAATCATATTTTTTTTTCTTTTGCTTGTTTTTATGATATTGGTTATTTTTGTGGTGCCAGTGGCGAAGCCCAGAGCCACGAACCTGCTGTGTAGGCACGCTGCCATTCAGCCACATCCAGTTGTGTTTCTTTCAAGCCATTTTAAAGCATTACTAATCAGACAATTTAAATGAACCAAAATAAAAATAAAAAATAGAGGCCTTGGGAGGCAGAGTGAGGTGGATCTCTGTGAGTTTGAGGCCAGCCTGGTCTACAGAGTGAGTTCCAGGACAACCAGAGCTATTACACAAAAAGAAACCCTGTCTCAAAAAAACAAAAAAAGAAAGAAAATAGGTTGTAGGGGTGGAGAGATGTGTCAGTGGTTAAGAGCACTTTCTGCTCTTGCAGAGGACCTGGGTTTGGGTCCTAGCACCCACGTGGCAGCTCACCAGTGTCTGTAGGTCAGGTTTCTGGGGATCCAGTGCCTCTTCCGGCCTCCATGAGTACCAGACGTGTACATGGTACACAGACACACGTGCAATAAATAAATCTTTAACAAAATCAAATTGTGGACTCAGTAGTGTTTGTGACCAGTATTATTTATGTGTCTATTTTCAGGACATATTCTTGTCATGTTTATAATTTTAACCAAACAGAAAGATTAATGATAGCTTGTTTTGTGGCTTTTTTCCACTTTGAGATTATTGTGACAGTTTATCAGTTTGAGCCATTGTTTTCATAGCTGTGTGGCACTCTTGTGACCACTGGTGGCACTGCAGTTTTTATAGTCACAGTAGCTGCCACTCACTGAACACTGTGTCAGGCAGAGTGCCAGGCCTGTACTCGCCAGAGCAGGGCTGTCATCTTACCAGATAGCAAGTCTCCTGTGCACAGGTCTTTCTGTGTGGCAGCCTGGGTAGTCTCATGCCCAAGCTTGCATTTACCTTTGGTTTTTTCTTTTTCCTCCTTCTCCTCCCCTCCTCTTCTTCCTTCTCTCTCTTTTTTGAGATTGGGTCTTGCTTTTTTGCCCAGGTTGGCACCAAGTTCATCATCCTTCATCTCCCAGTTGTGCCACTCTGCCAAGGCTCCAGGCTTGCACCTGTGCTTCCTCTGTTGCCCACAGCCTGTGCCCACCTCTGCTGCTGTGTGTGGCCTGTGCTTCATTTCCAGAAATTCCAAATCCACCAGTCAAGCTTGAGAACTATGGTTGGCAGAGGAAGTGGGGTGGGAATTGAGATAAAGACTCCAAAATAGGAGACCTATTCAGAGTAAGGGCTTTACCGTGACTGACCGGGTAGGGCTAGTTGAGGGGCCTCCGGTGGCTGTTGGCTCCAGCCTTGCTCTGCCTGGGACACTGGCAGTATCAGAGAGTGCCTGGTCACTCTGCTCTGCTGTAGTTTCTCCCAAGTTCTCTTGTTGCCATGGTCAGTGCTGCCCTGCACCATCCAGGTCACCCCTCTCCTTGCGGCAGTTTGTGATTATCAGCATCACAGAGCAGGGGCCTGGCAGCTGTCCCCTCTGACCTGGAATGGCGTGCCTTGGTCACGAAGCTAGACCTGTGAGTTGGTGCCTGTGCAACTGTGTGCTCTTTCTGAGAGGCTTAGTTTTGTCTGGAGGGTGCAGACTGTTCCACACAATGGAGGCATCACCTGGGCCCTTCTGATGTTTCTGAGGATGTGGGAATGGGGTGTGGCTGAGCCTGCAGGACCTTCCTCCCTGGGCCTAGAGCTCTGGTAGGAGATGCCTTTTTTCAGAGTGCCTCTGCTTCTTGTTCCAGGTTCAGCTTGCCTCGAACCCAGTGCTGGATGCCTGGTACGGTGCCCGAGACTGGGCCTTGGATCACCTGGAAGACAGTGGAGCCTGGGTCACCAGGAAGGACTATGAAGAAAAGGGGGGCGAGTACCTCAAGGAGCACTGTGCCTCCAACACCTACGTTCCCATCCGCCTGCCTAAACAGGCCTCACGTGCCTCAGAGACTTCTGGGAGGGGCTCCGGGGCCAGTGGAAGTGGAGCTGGTGAACAGGCCTAGCAGAGGGTCTCCGAGATGGCTGTGTGCTTCACACAGGATGTAGGCAGTATCTGGGACAAGGACAGTGCCTCACTTCACTCCCTGGGTCCACCAGCTTTGTTTGGCCACTGACTGGATTTCTCCTGGGAGCACAGCAGAGGACAGCAGGTGATCTCCCTCAGTGAAGGACAGAGTGGCCTCTGGCGTGAGAACCGCAGGCAAGCTATGGTACTGCTTTCCTCGGCAGTGCGGGAAGATGGCTGGAGGCTGGAAGTGGACGGGCACAAGGTGTTTCTCTCGGCATGTGAGAGCCTCTGTTGTTTTCTAAAAAACGCTCTGAAGTTACTGGTGTAGTGTGTATTCTTCTGCATGTGTGGCAGTTCTGTGACCGCCTAGAATGTTCAAAAGATGGTGTTGAAATTGTGGAAGTGGTCATCCTGAGTCTCAGGAGTGGAAAGACCCCACCCACCCCATCCTCTGCCTGGTGCGTGTCCTGAATGGACACACTCAAGAACTGAGCCCGGTAGCCCCAGCCACAGCTGCTAATGGCAGCGCAGAATCAGAATCCGGATGTCTGGATCCCAGGGATCTTGAGCGCACTTAGGTGACGCGCGCACCACACAACCTACTTACTGCCTCATCTCGCTCTGAGTAATCTATTTCCAGTCTTCAGGGACTGAGAAACTGCAGGCCAGAAGGGACGGGGTGTGTGGGGGACCCTGGTGTCCGACCCACGAGTTCCTACGGCATTTCCTATTGAGTCATCGGCTGTGCTTGGCAGGATGGCAAGAGGAGTCTGGACCTGCCTTCCCAGCACCATCCAGGGCTAGAGATGGGCTAAGCAGGGGCCATCTCAGCGTTCTTCCTTCAGTCTGCAGTTCAGACAGCCCGAGTAGCAAGGTCAGGTGAATGGTGAAGGGTTCTGGACAGGTGAACCTGGGACTTCACACTGTGAAACTCAGGAAGCTGGATTGCTTGGGTTTTAGGTGTTGATGAACACGGGAGAAGATTAGGAGCTGAGGGAAGGGATGGGCTAAGGGGCTAAGCCATGAGCTCTCTAGTTTTGTCCCCTGCGACACATGCCATGACGTTTTGGCCTCCATATAGCACTTAGGGAATCCTACCTGGTACCAGAACATGTATACTATGGACTTTAAGCCCTAGCTGGTTCCTTTCTAAGCAGCGACATTTCCCTGTGTCTCATGCAGTTCAGAGGGTGCTAGGAGCTTGGCCTTCAGAGCTTCAAAAGAAGCATCTTGTTCTGTCCGCTCTGCTGCTAATTTGTCACAGCAGGCAGCCAGGTGGGAAGTTACAAGAGGATGTAACTTGCCCCCTCCCCCGGACCCAGGAGACATCGGCAAAGGTTCGCCAAGTAAGCCCGTGTGTCAGTGAGGGAGGAGGAAGGGCTCCTGTGGGTCTTGACTGTTCCAGGTACCCTGTAAAAATAATGTAGATCATGTGGTGCTTATCTTGTAAATGGCCTGTTTGACCTAGCATGATGCCATCATGACCTCGGGTTTGTGATGTCGCAGGTGGCAAGGCATCTTGAGCTGTCTGCATTGTCTCACATCTCCCTCCCTCCCTCCCTTCCTTCTTTTTCTTTTTTTCTTGAGTGGTCTGGCAGTCATTGTAGACCTGGCTGACTGGCCTCGAGTTTGTAGCAATCCTCCTGCCTCTGCTTCCAGAATGCAGGATTATAGCTAGATATGTGGTGTCACCACACCCAGCTGTATCGTGCTCTGTCAGTGTGCTGGGCATGGAGGTCACCTCTGCTCAGCTGTTAGGAATGCTCAAGGCTGCCGGTGGATGCTGGACTTCAAGTCTGAGGAAGCTGTTTGCAGAGCAGCTGTCTCTACATCCCACTGGAAGGCCCAGGCTCTGGTTCTACATCCTCACCAATTCTTATTTCTTAGTCTTTTGTTTTTGTTTTTTGTGGAAGTCAAACTAGCAGTTTTGATTTGTGTTTCCCTGCTGGTCGATGGAGTTGACATTTTTGCTCTTGTCTGTTGGTTATATGAGTATCTTTTGGGATGTAGTTGATCAGAGTGTTGGCAAAAACTTGCCTCCTGCTCGTGACATCCTTTCCCACACTCCGGCCCCCAAAGTAGGGAGGTTACAGTATTGAGCTACACTGGAAAGTTAGGAATTACCCCTCAGTCAATCCTAGCTCCCCTCAGTGTGGGAATAGGCTAGTGAGCCTGCAGGTCCTCTGGTGCCACCTGGTGGCTTTCTGGGGGGAGCCACAATGGCACGGATGCATATGTGTGGTGTAGGACCAGATTTATTTGAAAAGGCGTGGTGTACTCTGAACCCGAGATGATGCCTACTCAGACCCCAGAGACTCTCAGGGGAGCCTGCCACATTCACCCTGCCCTGTCATGTGTCAAGGTCTTGCTACGCAGCCCAAGCTTGCTTCAGACCCTGGATCTTCCCCCTCTAACCTCAGTGCTTTGCTGGGGGTGTCGGCGGGTGGCACCACCACCATCTACAATTTGGAAGAGTGCCAAGTTTGAAAGAGCTGCCCTAGGCACTGGGTGAGGAGACTGAGAGCACAGGTGCATTCTGGGGCAGGCAGTGTTTTGGCGCTGAGGCAGAAGATTCTTCAAGGAGAATTTCAAGTAGGTTTGATGACTTAAGCCTGTAATCCCACAACTGGGAAATGGAGGCCCAGGAAGGTAAGAGTTCAAGGATAGCCTCAGCTACAGAAGGGTTTATCTAGGAGACTAGAGTAAGAGCGTATACAAGACCCTGTCAGGAGAAAAAAATATAAACATGTTTCTGACTGTCAAGCTGCTGCTTTTCTTCCGCAGGCTCAGTTCCCAACCTGTCCCTTTTGCTCTCTACTTCCTGTGGGATTCTTGCATGTGGCTCCAGAAAACAGAGCCTGCTGGCTGGCAAGGGAGAGGCGTCCCCCTTCTCCCTGCAAGCTTGAGAAAGAGCATCTTGAAGATGGGTCCAAGAGCCTGGTGTGACAAAGCCTTAAGTAGAGATAGCTTGCATTCGAACTTTGCCCTTAGCTCCAGGGTGAGCTCTTGTATGGAAAGCTCTGATTGTCATCTGTTTTGAGTCTGTTTGAAATGCTATGTGGGAAAAAAAAAATTTAAGCCACCCGGGTTTATGTGTAAACCATGTTCCATTGTTGTCTTGTTTTTAAAGTGTTTGGGAGCTGAGTTTGGCTCAGTAGAATGCTTGCCTAGCATGTGCAAAGCCCTGGGTTTGCATAATATAAATGTGGTGTAGTTTCATAATCCCAGCACTTGGGAGGAGGAGTCAGGAGAGCCATCCATGATACATAGTGAGTTTGAGGCCAGCCTGAGACTCCATCTCCATAAAAGGAAAAGAGCCACTTAAATTGTCACTGTGGCTTGGTTAATATTCCACCCTGGTAATAACTTCCCTTTGTGTGCCTCTGCTTTTAGAAGTGAAGCCCTGGGGTTGTGTGTGTGTGTTTGCTCATTTGTTGTTTGGTTGGTTGGTTGGTTTTTTTCAAGGTAGAATTTCTCTTGCTTAACAGCTCTAGCTGCCCTGGAACTCGCCCTGTAAACCAGGCTGTCCTTGAACTCAGAGATCCGCCTGCCTCAGCCTCCCAAGTGCTGGGATTAAAGGCACGTGCCACCATTGCCTGGCTGCAGCCAGCACATTTAACAACAGAGCCTTCTCCCCAGCTCCTTAGGTCTCCTTTTCTGTCTAGGTGTGGTGGCACGTGCCTGTGATCAAAAGACCAGCCTGCTACATAGCAAGATCCTGTCTTAGAAACCACAGCAAAAGAATCCGTGTTTTAGGGTGCCAGTTTAGTTCATCTCAGGAATGAAGCCCTTGCCCCATATATGCAAGACTCAGCGTTCCATCCCCAGCCTCGGAAACCAAATGAAGCTACATGTGCCTTGTGCAGTGGAGTTGGAAGTCATGTGTTGTGACAAACCAGCCCATTTGGGGCACAATCCATAAATCCAAAGGGAAGCCAGGCAGCCCAGTTATGTAACTGTGGCTTACACAGAAGGTTTTATTTTAAATGACTTTAAGTAGATCACTTTATTTTTAAGTGACTTTCACAGTTGTTGAGGAAAAAAATAGTTGAATGTGTATCTTTAGTGGGATGTGTTCTAAAACAGAAAGAAATGGCAAAGGAATCTTTTCATAATTATGTTAATAATAGCACAATATGGTTATTCTGAGGATCAATATATGTCTATATTCAAATAAATATTCTAATGTTAGGAGCCAAACATTTCAGTGTGATAGGATGTAAAGATGTAAAATCGAATGAAAGGAAATTTGGTTACTCTAAATTAGAATTGCAGATCCTGAGATGAACACATGATGTTTCTTTTCTTCAAAAATACTAGTGGCAGGCCGGCAGGATGGCTCAGTGGGTAAAGTCACATATCTGCGAAGCCATACAGCCTGAGTTAGAGTCCTCGAACCCACATTAAGGTGGAATGAGAGCTCCAGACCTCCACACATAAGCCGTGATGAACACACGCGTGCATGTACATGATGATACAATTTAAAAGCAAAAGCGCTAGTGTCAAGCTGGATAGTGTGGTGCATGCTTGTAAATTCCAGCATTTAGAAGGTGCACTCGGGAGGGTCAGGAGTTCAAGGCTGCAGAACTGGTGCGAGGCCACCTTAGGGTACAGCTCCCTAAGGCCTCTCGACTCACAGCCTTGCAGTTTTCAGTTCATGGTCCACAGTAAAGCAGAACATGGGGAGATGGGGATGCTGGGAGGGAGGCAGAGATGTCACCGATGCCCGGATAGTGAAGATGGGAGAAGAGGGACTATAGCTTCCCCACCCCCTTTAAGGACGTGCTATCAATATCCTTTGCCTTCCCAATAGGCCCCACCTCTTCAAAGTTTTGACCACCTCCCAGTAACATG
The DNA here is from genome assembly GCF_950005125.1 of Chionomys nivalis. Taxonomy (NCBI): domain Eukaryota; kingdom Metazoa; phylum Chordata; class Mammalia; order Rodentia; family Cricetidae; genus Chionomys; species Chionomys nivalis. The sequence continues at coordinate 19,544,517 of NC_080094.1, read as the reverse complement.
ACTCTGAGGATCACGTACATATCCTTTGGGGACATCCAAGATGCAAATCAAAGCATAGGTGCTTCTAAATCATTTAAGAGTTTTCATGTTGGGCTGAGTGTGGCTCAGTGGTATCGAACCTGTTTAGAATATGTGCTCATTGTGTATGTGTAATGTGTACATGTGTGTTTGCGTGCATGTGGAGGCTAGAGGTTGCTAACTTATCTACTGAGGTAGAATCACTCATCTTGGGGCTCACTGACTTGGCTGGTCCAGTTAGCTGCTTGCTCTGGAAATCCCACCTCTGCCACCTGACCACTGGAGTTGCAATGGGGCCACCACACCTGCCCAGCTGCTTATGTGGGTGCTGGGGATCGACTCGGGTCCTCAGGCTGTCAACAAGCACTCTGAGCCATTCCCTCAGCCCATGGTGGATAATTTTGATTGTCAATTTAATGGGATTTAGGATCACCATGGAAACAGGTCTTGGGTTCATGTCTACAACAGATTATCTGGAGTAGATAAACAGAGGCGGGAAATCCACCCCAAATGTGGGTGGGGTCTTAGAGAGCAAACCGAACCCCAGTCTTCCTCACCAGCTGCCTCAGGCTCCCACCATGATGGACTGTTTCCCCCTGGAACTGTAAGCCAAGATGAATTCTTCCTTAAGTTGCTTTTGTTGGATATTTTGTCCTAGGAGTGAGACAAGTAGCTATTACAGCATGCGAGTCCCTGGATTCCATCTCCAGCATTGCCAAGACGATCCTGTTGCCTATGCTCTGGTTTGCTCGTCCTTGTCTTTACATGGGTTAAAGGGTCTAACTCTCTTCTTTATCCCGTCTGCTTCTGTGTGGTGTTTCATTGCCTGTGTGTAGCATAATTTACCTCTTCAGATGGTGTTTGTCTTGGTGTGGGATTGTGGTGGTGGGGGCTGTCTTCTCAGAGGACTAGCCAGCTAGACCAACTATCTACTGGGTGGCCGGTCTCCCCTACCCTGCTGTAAGCCCCACTTACGTTGTTTTCAAAGGATTTCCGTACCCGGGAACATTTTCAGACTTACTTGTCTGTTCCACTCATCTCTCTTTAATTCTGAACTCACCAAGAAATTTCGTAATGGTCACTTTATATACGTGGTGCACAAGCCTGTATCCTTAGGGCTCTGGAAGCTGAGGCAGGAGGATCCAGAATTCAAGGCCAGCCTGGGCTATACCGAGAAACCCTATCTTAAACAGTATTTTCCCCAGACCTTTGTAGGCAGAGTTGTTCGTTGGGACCACTGACTCCCAAGTAACCACATAGAGACTTATTAGTAATTATAAAGGAATGTTCGACCAATAGCTTGTTACTAACTAGCTCTGACATTTTAAATTAACCCTTGGTTCTTATCTACACTCTGCCATGTGGCAGTACCTTCTTTCATCTTGCTCCTCTCCCTATCTCCTCGTGACTCCTGAGACTCCTTCCTTGTCTTCCTCTACCTGACCAGCTATTGGCCAGCCATCTCTCTTATTAGCCAATGAGTGTAATCCATATTTACAGTAAGTATACAAAGATTGTTCCACAACACACCTTTCTGTATCTTTCCCTAATTCTTTTTCCTTCCTCTTCCTCTTTTCCCCTATTCCTTCTTCTCTGTCCTCAATACTGTTTTTAGTTTTCTTCTACAATTACTTTATTTGTGTGTGTACATGTTTGTGTATGCATGCACCTATGTATATGTGTGTACATGTTTGTGTATGCGTGCACCTATGTATATGTGTGTACATGTTTGTGTATGCGTGCACCTATGTATATGTGTGTACATGTTTGTGTATGCGTGCACCTATGTATATGTGTGTACATGTTTGTGTATGCGTGCACCTATGTATATGTGCATGTGGAGACCAGAGATTGATATTAGATGTCGTCTTGATTATTCTCTACCTTTGTGTGTGTGTGTGTGTTTACACCCTCCAGTGTGCAGGTATGTATACAGTTGTATTTCCCTGTGAAGACAGGTGTGGAGGCCAGAGGCTGACATTGTGATAATCTCCCTCAGTTGATTTTCTACCTTGTTTTTGGGATAGGGACTCTCAATGAACTTGGAGCCAGCAGATTGTCTAGACAGGCTGACCAACAGGCTTTGGGGATTGCTCATCTTTATGTCCCTAGTGCTGAGATGACAGGTGTATGCCACCATGCCTGGCTGTTTCCATGGGTGCTGAGGCCCCCGACAAGGGCTCCTTGCCTGTGCAGCAAGCACTTTGCTGACTGAGCCGTCCTCCCACTCCCTTATTTAGTTTTTATTATTGGCTTTCCCTCTGGGGTGTTTTTGGAAATAATTTGTCAGGTTCCAAAATAATCGTGTGAGCATACTTATTTGCATCTTATTATAGATTCAGAGAAGGTGGCATCTTTCCTCCATTGACTCTTCTGTCCCCTGGCGGAATGTGTCAGTTCTCCGCAGCCAGGCCTTCATCTCACGTAGCATATCTTAGAGGGGTTGCTTACACGGTCCCCACACAGGTCTCCCGAAGCCTCTCACTCGTTTTAGCACTTGGACTGTATCCTGTCATGCTTCACTTCAATCACTCCACCTTTGGCTGGCATTTGAATAAATGTTTCCAGATTTACTCCATTATAAATAGTGCTGCAAGAAAATATCCCGGCACAGATATGCATGCGGGTGTGTGATCGGGAATGGTGTTACTACAAATGGAATTGCTAGGTCGACAATTTGAATAATAAAGCCAGGTATGGTGGTGCCCGCATGCAATCCCAGCATTGCAAAGGCTGAGGCTGATGGGTCACAGCTTTTGAGGCCAGCCTGGGGTGGATAGTGACACCCTGTTTCAAAGAAAGGAGGGAAAGAAGGAAGCAAGCAAACAAGCGGGGGGTGGAGGGTACTTGTCATTCTCAACACTTAGGAGGCTGAGGCAGGAGGATTAGAAAGTTGAGGCTAGCCTGGGATGGGATACAGAGTGAGTTCTAGACCAGTCTGGGCTCTCTAGAAAGACCTATCTCCTTGCCCTCCAGCAAACAAACAGGCAAACAAACCCACGAAAACCCAAATCAAGTAAAGATAAAGGGTATGCTGATATAAAGAAATTGGCAGATCGAAGAACAGTGTGCTACCATGCAAACATCAAAGCAAAGCTGAGGATAGACTCAGGGACCACACTGGCACAAGCGTCCTGGGTGGGTCCTGGGCTTGGTATTGAGGAGGGAATCGCAACAAGAAATGACCATAACTGCGTTCTTACACTGGTCTCAATTGGGCATCACTGCTTGTCTGTCCCCTGGCTAGAGGCCACAAGTGACCATGCTGCCACCGTGACTCTGGGGTTTTAGCTCCACATCTTTCTTCACTGCTGTGAACACCCGACTGAGCAATTACTTATATTTGGGAGTCAGTTATCAAGGTGAAAACCTGATTGATCAGAGAAGCGACCAGTGACCTGTCTCCTTCCTCGATCCAAACGGGCCCATGAATCTTTCTATGCTCTTCCTACTACTTCCATCTCTCTCCATGTATCCTGGGTCTTTCAAAACCTCTATTGCTAATTCTGGTCAGCTAGTAGCTAGCTCTGCCCTCTAATTCAAGGTAGCTCCACCCTCTGATTCAAGGTAAACTCTATTGGCAGTCTTGGGAGTGTCAAGAGTGTGATCAAAGTATCCCACAGCCCCGCAAACACCTGCACTGCACACAGCCAGGCCAGGGTATGGAAGCCCCTGAGGGCCGTGGCTGTCTACAGGGAACACAGTGAGCAGAGTGCTCCAATCATCTCGCTGGGCAGCTCTGGATCCAGCCATGCCAGAAAGGGTTTCTAAGCAGAATTCTTTGGGACCTGAGCCACAAACAAGTGTGGTTGTCAGGCCCCAGGAGACAAGAGAACTGGGGGGAAATTGGTCCCTCGCGTACTAAGGACTTGAATGCTTTTCTAGCAAACTCCAGTGGCAGTGGGGAGTCAGCTCTGGAAGCTTTGATGAAGGGCACCTGAGCCATGGGCAGCAATGAGAGTCCAGTTATTGCTGCAGAACAAACCACCCTTGTGCAGTGCCTTAAAGGAGGTGATAGGGCAGTCGTGTTCCAGATTACAGAGCCGTCTGGGCTCCATATTGTAACAAAGAGCCAGCGTGGGTGTGCTACCGCTGGACGCTGCTGCTGCTTTGTTTTGAGTTTATCTCCTCCCAGAAGCCCAGGGTCTTTAGAGGAGCACAGGGTTGGTACCCAGCAGACACTAACTAGACAGCCTTCCAAGAAGTGCCGAAGCCGGGATGTCCAGAGGATGAGGGAAGAATGATTAGTTGCCGGCTTCTCTCGGTAGCATCTGCCGGCTGGGAGGTGAGTTGGAAGACCGTTTTTAGGATGTTAGTCTGCCGTCTTCTCAGATGATGGGCTCTGAGTGAAGTGTGATTTTGAAGATTCAGGTCCCATTCACTCTTGGCAGATAGCATCTGTGAGTGACAAGTGACCTTGAGCTCCCACGTTCTGGTTACCTAAGGACTGGTCTGCAGATCCTGCTGGGTCCCACTGGGAGGGTCACTAGTCTTGTCAGTCTCTGCAGTATCTACAGCCATAGGGACCTGACTGGGGCAGGTGGTCCAGGTGACCGCACTCATGTCTGGAGTCTTGGCTAGGGTTCCTGGGACAAAGGGATCAACTGGGTCATTCTCAGCAGACTCTCTTCTCCCTGTAAAGCTCTGACTGGTCGCATATTATATAGATCAGACTAGCTCTGGACCTATGGCTACCTGGTGTTCTTGCCTCCCTAGTGCTGATACTGCAGGCATGCACTCACCATGTCCTGGTTTGTTTTTTTGTCATTTAGTTTACTCTAGCTGGGCATGGTGACACACACCTTTAATCCCAGTACTCACGAAGCAGAGGCAGATGGATCTCTGTGAATTTGAGGCCAGCCTGGCATAGGTGTACATAGTGGGCAGCTAGCCAGGGCTACTTAGTGAGACCCTGTCTCCAAAAAAAAAAAAAAAAAAAAAAGAAAAACTTATTTTTTTAAATTTACTCTGTGTGTGTGTAATGGAATATGTGTGTGAGTCAGAGGACAACTTTCAGGAATCAATTCTCTCCTTCCATTATGTGGAATCCAGGATTCAACTCAAGTTGTCAGTCTTGACAACTAAAGTCTTTACTTGCTGAACCAATGTATGAGCCCTGTACACAGTGTGTATGTGTGTGTGTGTGTTATTGGTGGTGGTGGTGTATCTATGCAGATGCACATGTTGGCCAGAGGTCAACCTCAGGTGTCTCTCTTAGCCAATCCCCTACCTTAGTTTTTAAGACAGGGTCTCTCCCTGACCCTCAAGTGCACCAGTTTAGCTGGCTTGGCTAACCAGTGATCCTCAGGGATCCTCTTGTCTGGTCCTTCCCATTGCTGGAGTGACATGTTCCTCTTTTGTAGGTGCTGGGCACCCACACCCAAGTACTCATTCTTGCTTGGCTATCACTTCACTCCACTGAGCCATTTCCCTAGCCTCTCTGCTCTGGTTTTCTGCACAAGGCGGTACTGCTCCAAGGAAGCCAGGCCCAATGTGAGTGCCTTTTAACCCTGTCTGTATCCCATTTGCTGACAACCCATTGGCCAAAGCAAGTCCCACGGATGAGCCCTAAGTTAGTGTGGGGGGCTGTGGGGAAGCTCAGCCCTCTGGATATTGTGGTGATGTGGCGTGAAGAGCAAGGCCTGGCATGTTCACAACAGTTCACAACTGTTCACAACTGTCTGTAACTGCATTTCAGGGGATCTGAAGCCTTCTTCTGGCCTCCACGGGCACCAGGCATGCATGTGGTACACATACATACATGTAGACAAGCACTTATACCCATAAAATGAAACTAAATATTTTTAAAGATCATATAATATGAGGAACAAATAAAGAACCTATGAGATGTTGGCCTATGGCCTACACACACACACTCACTACCATACATACACATAGTCACATATGCTCACACATATGCTCACACACACTTATTCACACATATACACACACTGTTTATAAGCCCCAGACTTGGGGATGGAGGGAGCCTTTTTAGGCAGATTAAACACAAACATGTGGAGCTGGATCCAGTGCAGACTGAGCTACTGAAGCCTAGGCTTTGATGAGAGGACTGATCAGGGGAGGGGCAGCACAGAGGAGGGGTTAGCTAATGCCTGTGCTCCTAGAGACTCAGTGGCAAGAGCTCACAAACACAGGCCCGAGAACCAGGTAGAGCTGGGTCCCTCCGCCGCTCACCAGCTCTGTGGCCAGGAACCTCCACATCCTCACTGTTGTTTTTTTCATCTGTGCAACTGACCTTGCAAGGTTTTGAAAATTAAATGAATGAGCAAGGGCTTCTCCTGGCAGAGGGAAGCAGTCTGTAAGTGGCAGAGAGTGTGGTTGGTGTAACAACAGGGACTTAAGATGGCAATGGCCTGTGAAGCCTAGGACAGGCATTGGGAGGATGAGAGCAGGGGCTTGTGATGACTGAACAAGTGGGTATTGCTCCCGCCTGCCAGCCTCCTGCTGGGACCACCCTTTATCTAGGAGAGCGGCTTCAAGGGCGTTGAGGCATTGTTCAGAGTGGCAATGTACTTAACCATTTGGCAGTGGGATGAGAATATCAGGACAGATTACATTTCTTCAAGATGAAGGAGTCCAATCCTCTATGATCATCCCCATGACTACAATGGGCACAGTTCATGTGCTGGAGCCTGGAGCCCGGGATCCCAGCAACATGGGGTTATTTTTGGAGATAGCCTCAAAGAGGTGATTAAATTAAAATGAGACTGTTGGAATGGCCTTGATCCATTCTGACTGCTGTTTGTGTAAGAGAAAACTTGAACACAGAGACGCCATAGTGCGTGTGCACAAAGGGAAGGTCACGTGAGGACATGCCATGGCATGTGTGCACAGAGGGAAGGTCACGTGAGGACATGCCATGGCACGTGTGCACAGAGGGAAGGCCATGTGAGGACATGTTATGGCACATGTGCACAGAGGGAAATTCATGTGAGAACATGCCATGGCACGTGTGCCCAGAGGGAAGGTCATGTGTCACATGTGCACAGAGGGGAGGTCATGTGAGAACATGCCATGGCACGTGTGCCCAGAGGGAAGGTCATGTGTCACATGTGCACAGAGGGGAGGTCATGTGAGGATGTGCCAAGGAGGTGCCATCTGCAAGTCCAGGAGAGAGGCCTCAGGAGAAAGTGGGCTCGAGGCTTGCTACACTGAACTTGGATTTCTAATATCCAGAACCAGAAAAATTAGTCTGCCTGTGATAGTCAAGACAGTCGTGCCAACCTTATCGAGTGACAGGGTAACCCAGAGGGACTCTGTGTTTTCTCCCTTGGAAGCCCATGCTTTTTTGTTTGCTGGTTTATTATTATTATTACATGCTTATTATATTATTTATATAATAAATTCATTATATTTTATTACATTATTTATTATAGGATAGTATATTTATTATATTATATTTCTATATTATACAAGTCTCACTATGTACCCCTGGCTGGCCTGGAACTCACAGAAATCCACTTGCCTTTTCCTCCTGAGTTCTGGGATTCAAGGTGTGCACCAGGACTCCTGATTTTGAAGCTACACTTGAGCCTAGCTGCTCTGCAGTAGAAGCATTTGTTAACCCATCTCAATGGGCCATCCTGAAAGATCTTCGGTAGGCAATCCTCTCGTAATCAATGTTAATCACCAGACACTTGGGTGAAGATGCCTCCAGGTGAGTCCACCCCCAACGATGGAGTCTTTTCAGCTGGCGCCCAGATGTGTGGGACAGAGCCAGGGTGCCCCTGACGCTGCCTTCCTAAATTTGGACCCACAGAAATCATGAGCAGAATAAAAGGGTTGCTTCATTCCACAGGTTCTCAGCAGTGTGACTCCCTCTGAGAGCAGCTCAGAAGCAACCGGAAAGCTTCTCCGGAAGCAGCTCCTACCAACCTGGCTCTGTCTTATAAAACCAGGGAATAAAAGGTCAGATATAGTGGCACTTGCCTGTTATCCCAGCATTGGGAACTGAGGCAGGAGGGTGGGCGTTCAAGGCTAGCCCAGGCAGCACAGCAAAACCCTCAGCTCAGCAATCTCTGTGGAACATGCCCTGCTTTGACAGAGAGTGGATGCTGCCACCTGGTGGCCAACCGGATCAGCAAAAACAGCTGGTTTCCAAAGCTTTACTGTCACTCATTAATTCCACAGACTTTCACAGTCTGTCACTGTGGTGGGTTAAGTGTTATTTTAAAAAACACATCATGGGGCTGGAGAGATGGCTCAGTGGTTAAGAAAATTTGCTGCTATTGCAGATCTGTAACTCCTGTTCCAGGGGATCTGAAGCCTTCTGGTCTCCACAGGCACCAGGATACACATGGTGCACATACATACATACATACATACATACATACATACATACATACATACATGTAGGCAAGCACTCATACCCATAAAATGAAGCTAAATATTTTTAAAGATCATATAATATGCAGAAAGAATAAAGAATATCCGAAATGTTGGCCTGTGGTCTACACACACACACACACACACATACACACGTGCATACATTTTATTTTAAGAGTAAAGAAAGGAAAAAAGAAGAAAGGCTTCCTTGCAGTGATTGAAAGCGGGCAATATTAGTAAGAAGCTAATGTTTGCTGAGTGTTTGTAACCCCACCAGATACACTGACACATTCCACACAGTGACTAAGAGAGATTTTATCACCCCCATTTTATGGTTAGGACAACTGAGGTAAGAGAGTGAGAAATGGCCACAGCCTGGAGGGACCCAGCTACAGGGTCTGGGGCCTTCAGCCCAGGGGCACAACCAACTCACGTGGCCGCATATTTCTTGCTGTTCTGTTGGACCCCCCCCCCCCTTTGGCTAAACCCTGCACGAAGCCAGCAGAGCAGTGACCTTTACCGTTTTGTTCCCTTGTGGCATGGGAGGCGGAACGGATCTGCCGGGGTCAGCGAGGGCAGCCACCTCACCTTGTTTCAGCCTTCTGCTGCTCACGTGTCTGTCCCACACAGGGGGCATCACACTTCTAGAACTCTGAACAGAAACTTCCCACTGTGGGTGTCATTTGCAGCTGGATACTTGTTTCCCCTCCATTGTGTTGTCCACACATGGCACGTCCCACAGGTAGCTCTATTTCAGCTCATTTCTGTTGTTCCGAATTCCATTACTTCCCTGCTGGCAGCCGTGTAGGTTGCTGTGTGTTTGCTCGTACAGATAAAGCTGTAATGGATACCCTTAGATTATCAGTTCTACTGCATTGGTGGGGATTTTTCTCTAGACGGGCATCGTTTCCTAGGTTTTCTTTCATTTGAGGGATAGGGTTTCACGTAGCCCAAGCTCTTCTTGAACTCAGGATGACACTGGATTGCTAATCCTTTAGCCTCCACCAACCAAGTGCTAGGATTACAGGCAGCACCACTGTGCTGGAGTTGAACCCAGGGCCTTGTGCTTGCTAGGCAAATCCTTTACCCACTCAGTTACACCCTAAGCCTGCTTGTTGGGGTCTCAAGACTTGTGGATCCAATTTTCCTCCATAATGCCATGTTTCTCCAAGGTTCCACAGTCCTCATTTGACAGGGCACTGGCAGATCTTCTCTGTCACGTGACTATAAACTCACATCCTGGCTGCTTTAGTTAAACTTCCTGCTGGTCAGAAGCTGAGAGAGCTTCAGCCCGCCTGCTAGTCGGGGATAAACATCCTTTGCCCCTCAGCTTTGTATGTGTCTCTCCTAAGTCTAGATGTTAAGAACTCCGAAGGCCTTCCACAACCCTGTTGCATGCAGAAACATGACAAGCGTCATGACCTTCAGGCTTCTGCCTGCTGTAGGTGTCCCACATTAGGACAGGGCAACAATTTCTCTTTGCTAGGGGATGACGTCCAGACTCCCCTAGAAGCATCAGGAGACAGTAGATGGGGACTGGAGAGTCAAGGACAACGGCAGCAGCGAAAACAGCATTGGGAGGAAAGCCGCTCAAGCCTCCTGTAACAGCTTCTGAAATAACTACTTGGCTGCATTTTATCTCCTCCTCTTCCTCCTCCTCCTTCTTCCTTTTCTTCCTCTTCTCCTTCCTCCTCCTCCTCCTTCTTCAAGACAGAGTCTCATTTAGCCCATGATGCCCCGAACTCACTATACAGATGAAAACAGGAAGACCTGGCAGAGCAAAACTTTTATGTCATAAATCATGAAGGAACGTCAATGAGAAAGAGCCCAGGCTCCCACGGTCCCCTTTGAGGACATGACCCAGTGACCTAAAGACTCCCAGTGGTGTCATCCAGGGGACCCATGTGTTTAACAAGTTGTCCTTTGGCAGGGGACACACATAGATTCAAACCGCAGCAAAGACCCTCTTTCCAGACATAAGCCGCATCCTGAGGAGCTGAGGGTGAAGACTTCATCATATGCCTTGGAATGCAGGTTGGGAGGACACTGTTCAGCCACGACACTGTCTGAAGGGAGAGGACAATATTAATTCACTACTCACAACTGGATGTAAAACTACAGCCCAGTTCCTGGGGCTTTGAGTGAATTTGTTATTTTTTTTTTTAAAGTAAAATGTTATTTCCTGTATATGGGTGTTTTGTCCCAATGTATATCTGTGAACTGCCATGTGGCTGGTGGGAATCAAACTCAGGTCCTCTGGAGGGGCACCCAGTGTTTATAACCACTGAGCCATCTCGCCAGTCTCTGAGAGCGCTCTTGAAGGTCTTCCCTGAGGAAGACATTTGAACCTGGACTTGAAAGAAGGGTGGGATAGTGAACCAGGCAGAGGGGAGAGGATGCCATGAGATGACATTGTTGGGTTGAGCATCTGGCTTGGGGACATCTAAGATGACTTTGGAGGTGGTGGTGCCCTGTTCCAGATGCCACTCATCTGAGCACCTTTTAGGACCGCAGATCCTAGGCCCCAATCCAGGGCCATAGACTCCAAATCTTCACCTCCCATTTTCTCATCCTACAGCTACAGAGAAGTTAAAGAAAGAAGGAAGCAGGGCTGGAGAGATGCCTCAACGTTAAGAGCACTCACCGTTCTTCCAGAGGACCCAGCTTCAGTCCCCAGTGCCCACATCCGGTGGCTCACAACTTCTTAACGTTCTAGCTTCAGGGGGTCTGATGCCCTCTTCTGGCCTCCTCAGGCACCAGGCGCACACACATACATGATGATATACATACATCATGTACATACATACATGTGATGCATATACATGCGGACAAACACTCATCCACATAAAAATCAAAACAAAATAAAACCCTAACCAAAACCAAAGCAAAACAGGGTTGGCTATCACCTTGGGTACAGAGAATATATGAATTCCTAGCTGCTTACTTTTCTCTCTTAGCTGTTTCCTTTTCCTGTCCAGGATCTAATCAAGATGTATACATTTACACACACACACACATGCACATGCATGCACACACTTGCACACACACACACACACAAAAGAATGAGTAATATTTCTTTAGTTTCTTTTAACCTAGAACGACTCCCACCTTTAACAAAGGCTACTAACTTTTAAGTGATTCCAGGCTTGTAGAATGTCCCACATTCTAGATTCATCTAAATTTTCCTCTTGATTAAAATCAGGTTAAGTATTTTTGGCAAGAAAATGACATTGAAGATGATGGGTAGTCTCTGCACCATGTCAGAGAGCAAACAATGCCACACTGTCCCTCTCTGAGTGACACTGAGGTTGAGCCTCAGGGGGAGACAGATACATCTTTTTATTGTGAAGGTGCATGTGTCCCCTTTTAAATTGGTAAATAATCTGTGGGTGATATGCCGGCTGGTTTTATGTCGATTTGACATAAGCTAGACTCATCTGAGAGGAGGGAATCTCAGTTGAGAAAATGCCGCCATAAAATCCAGCTGTAAGGCATTTTCTTAATTAGTGATTGATTCCTAGGGGACGACCCAGCCCATTGTGGGTGGGGCCATCTCTGGGCTAATGGTACCTGATCTATAAGAAAGCAGTCTGAGGGCTGGAGAGATGGCTCAGTATTTAAGAGCATTGCCTGCTCTTCCAAAGGTCCTGAGTTCAATTCCAGCAACCACATGGTGGCTCACAACCATCTGTAATGAGGTCTGGTGCCCTCTTCTGGCCTGCAGGCATATACACAGACAGAATATTGTATACATAATAAATAAATAAATATTTAAAAAAAAAAAAGAAAGCAGTCTGAGCAAGCCATGGGGAAGCAAGCCAGTAAGCAGCACCCCTCAATGGCCTCTGCATCAGCTCCTGCTTCCAGGTTCCTGCCCTGTTTGAGTTCCTGTTCTGCCTTCCTTTCCTGATGAACAATGATGTGGAAGTATAAACCAAATCATTCCTTTCTTCCCCAACTTGCTTTTGGTCCTGGTGTTTCATAGGAAATATAGAAACCCTAAGACAGATGAGTTTCTTTGTTTTGGGGTTTTGAGCCAGAGTTTTCTATGTGGCTCAGGCTGATCTTGAATTTAAGATTTTCCTGCCTCAGGTTCCCAAGTGCTGGGATTGTACGTGTCTGCCACCATGCCCAGCCCTATTGCAATGTTTTGAAACAACTGAATATTCTTTTATTTAGTAATTCTTCACCTGGTCTTAGCACTTATTGTTGATGCTTTTCTCCCTTAATTGCACTGATATAGGAAAATGGAACTGGCATTTTAAGATCTATTTTATTTCTAATTAGTCATGTGTGTGTACGTGTGTCTCTGTGTATATTGTACACGTGAGTGCGGATGTCTGTGGAAGCCAGAGGTATTGTACCCTCTGGAGCTGGAGTTATAGGTGGTTTTTAGCTGCCCAGTGCAAGTCCTGGGAACCGAACCTGGGTCCTCTGCAGGAGCAGTCAATGTTCTTAACCACTGAGGTGTCTCTCTCCAACCCCCAGCATCTTTGTTTTAATAAGCATTGCATACAGTGTCTTAGGGTTTCTATTGCTGTGAAGAGACCACAGCAACTCTTTTTTTTTAATTGATTTTTATTGAGCTCTACATTTTTCTCTGCTCCCCTCCCTGCCTCTCCCCTCCCCTTCAACTCTTTCCCAAGGTCCCCATGCTCCCAATTTACTCAGGAGATCTTGTCTTTTCCTACTTCCCGTGTAGATTAGATCTATGTATGTCTCTCTTAGGGTCCTCATTTTTGTCTAGGTTCTCTGGAATTGTAATTTGTAGGCTGGTTTTCTTTGCTTTATGTTTATAAACCATTTATGAGTGAGTACATATGATAATTGTCTTCATGGGTCTGGGTTACCTCACTCAATATGATGTTTTCTAGCTCCATTCATTTGCTTGCAAATTTCAAGATGTTGGGTTTTTTATTTTTTTATTTTTTGCTGTATAGTACTCCATTGTGTAAATGTACCACATTCTCCTTATCTATTCTTTGGTCGAGGGACATTTAGGTTGTTTCCAGGTTCAGGCTATGACAAACAAAGCTGCTCTGAACATAGTTGAGCACATGTCCTTGTGGCACGATTGAGCATCCTTTGGATATGTACTCAAAAGTGGTTATTACTGGATCTTGAGGAAGGCTGTTTCCTAATTTTTTGAGAAATCACCATACTGATTTCCAAAGGGGCTGTACCAGTTTGCACTCCCACCAGCAATGGAGGAGTGTTCCCTTTACGCCACATCCTCTCCAGCATAAGTTGTCATCAGTGTTTTTGATCTTGGCCATTCTTATAGGTGTAGGATGGAATCTCAGAGTTGTTTTGATTTGCATTTCTCTGATGACTAAGGATGTTGAGCATTTCCTTAAGTGTCTTTCAGCCATTTTAGATTCCTCTGTTGAGAGTTCTCTATTTAGGTCTGTACCCCATTTTTTAAATTGGATTATTTGTTCTTTTGATGACCAGTTTCTTGAGTTCTTTGTTTATTTTGGAAATTATACCTCCATCTGATGTGGGGTTGGTGAAGATCTTTTTCCATTCTGCAGGTTGTTGTTTTGTCTTGGTGACCATGTCCTTTGCTTTATAGAAGCTTTTCAGTTTCAGGAGGTCCCATTTATTAATTGTTTCTCTCAGTGTCTGTGCTACTGGGGTTATATTTAGGAAGTAGTCTCCTGTGCCAATGCGTTCAAGCGTACTTCCCACTTTCTCTTCTATGAGGTTCAGTGTGGCTGGCTTTATGTTGAGGTCTTTGATCCATTTGGACTTGAGTTTTGTGCATGGTGATAGATATGGGTCTATTTTCATTCTTCTACATGTTGATATCCAGTTATGCCAGCACCACTTGTTAAATATGCTTTCTTTCTTCCATTTGATATTTTTTGCTTCTTTGTCAAAAATCAGGTGTTCAAAAGTGTGTGGATTGATATCTGGGTCTTCTATTGGGTTCCATTTGTCCTCCTGTCTGTTTTTATGCCAGTACCATGCTGTTTTCAGTACTGTAGCTCTGTAGTAGAGTTTGAAGTCAGGGATTATGATGCCTCCAGAAATTCTTTTATTGTACAAGATTGTTTTGGCTATCCTGGGTTTTTTGCTTTTCCATATGAAGTTGAGTACCGTTTTTTCGAGATCTGTGAAAACTTTTGCTGAGATTTTGATGGGCATTGCAGTGAATCTTACTTTTGGTAAGATTGCCATTTTTACTATGTTAATTCTACCTACCCAAGAGCATGGGAGATCTTTTCTTTTTCTGGTGTCTTCTTCAATTTCTTTCTTCAAAGATTTAAAGTTCTTGTCATACAAGTCTTCCACTTGTTTGGTTAGAGTTACTCTGAGATATTTTATGCTATTTGTGGCTATTGTGAAGGGTGATGTTTCTCTGATTTCTTTCTCAGCCCTTTTATCATCTGTGTACAGGAGGGCTACTGATTTTTTTTTTGAGTTAATCTTTATCCTGCTACATTACTGAAAGTTTTTATGAGTTGTAAAAGTTCCTTGGTAGAATTTTTGGGATCACTTATATAAACTATCATATCATCAACAAATAGTGAGAGTTTGACTTCTTTTCTAATTTGTATCCCCTTGATCTCCTTTTGGTGTCTTATTGCTCTAGCTAGGACCTCAAGAACTATATTGAATAGATATGGAGAGAGTGGACAACCTTGTCTTGTTCTTGATTTCAGTGGGATCGCTTGGAGTTTCTCTCCATTTAGTTTGATGTTGGCTTTGGCTTGCTATATATTGCTTTTATTATACTTAGGTATGTTCCTTGTATCCCTGCTCTCTCCAAGACCTTTATCATGAAGGGATGTTGTATTTTGTTGAAAGCTTTCCCAGCATCTAATGAAATGATCATGTGGTTTTTATTTTTCAGTTTGTTAATATGGTGGATTACATTGACAGATTTTTGTATGTTGAATCATCCCTGCATCTCTGGAATAAAGCCGACTTGATCATGGTGGATGATGGTTCTGATGTGTTCTTGGATTCGATTTGCCAGTATTTTATTTAATATTTTTGCATCAATGTTTATGAGTAATTCTGTAATTCTCTTTCTTAGTAATGTTTTTCTGTGGTTTGGGTTTCAGGGTAATTGTAGCCTCATAAAAAGAGTTTGGCAATATTCCTTTTGTTTCTTTTGTGTGGAACAATTTGAGGAGTATTGGTATTCTTCTTTGAAAATCTTGTAGAATTCTGAGCTGAAACCATCTGTTTTTTTTTTTTTTTTTGGGGGGGGGAGATTTTTGATGACTGTTTCTATTTCTTCAGCAGTTATAGGTCTGTTTAATTTGTTTCTCTTGTCTTGATTTAATTTTGGTAAGTGATATTTACCCAGAATGTTTTCTATTTCCTTTAAGTTTTCCAATTTTGTGTAGTAATTTGGATATTCTCTCTCTGCCTTTTGGTTAGTTTGGATAAAAGTTTGTCTATTTTGTTGATTTTTCTCAACGAACCAACTCTTTGTCTCATTGATTCTTTGTTTCTATTTTGTTGATTTCAACTCTCAATTTGATTTATTTCCTGCCTTCTAGTTCTCTTAGGTGAGCTTGCTTCTTTTTGTTCTAAAGTTTTTAAATGTTCTGTTAATTCACTAGTATGGGATTTTTTTTCCAGCTTCTTTATGTAGGCATTTAGTGCTATGAACTTTCCTCTTAACACTTCTTTCATTGTGTTCCATAAATTTTGGTATGTTGTGTGGTCATTTTCATTGAATTTTAGGAAGTCTTTAATTTCTCCCTTTATTCCTTGACCTGTTGATGATTCATGTGAGCATTGTTTAATTTCCGTGTGTTTGTGGACTTTTTTCAAATCAGTATTGCTGTTGAATTCTAGTTTTAAGCCATCATGATCTGATAAGATACATGGAGTTATTCCAGATTTTTTTTTTTTTGTATCTGTTGAGGCTTGTTTTGTTACCGAGTATGGACTACAGCGATTCTTAAAAAGGAAAACATTTAATTGGGGCTGGTTTGCAGTAATAATACAATAATAGTCCATTATTGTCAGGTAGGAAGCGTGGTGGCATGCAGGCAGAGATGTGCTGGAGAAGGAGTTGGGAGCTCTACATCTTGATCTGAAGGCAGCAGAGAGAGATTGTCACACTAGGTCTAACATGAGTGTATAAAGCCTCAAATCCCACCTCCACAGTGACACCCTTCCTCCAACAAAACCACACCTACTCCAACAAGGTCACACTTCCTAATAGTGCAACTCCTTATGGGACAAGCATTCTCTCTCTCTCTCTCTCTCTCTCTCTCTCTCTCTCTCTCTCTCTCTCTCTCTCTCTCTCTTTCACACACACACACACACACACACACACACATCTAGAAGGTCATACCTATTCAAACCACCACACATGGTTTTTCATCTAAGGGAATGTGGGGGGTTCTGAAGTGTTGCTATCAAGGCACCAAAGGCACTAGCTAAGATATGTTGTTTATTAGACTTGATTAAATGCATTTCTGTAGGCACTAAAGAAGGAGGGAGCATTGCTAAGACCAGGCCTGCCTGCCCTCCCCTAAAGCATTCTGTACTCAGCCAGGTGTGAGAGAAAAGGGACTCAGGCAGAGATACTGAACCCTGGCTCCTGAAGTGACGCAGATGGGCCTTTGCAGCCTATCTGGGGTTTTCAAAATCTGTGTGTGGACTTAAAAACTCAGCACCCAATGATTCTAATTGTGGAGGTCTGCAACATAGCCTGAGCATGGCAGCCTGAAACTGCCAGTTTGCTGACACATCTGGACACATTTGTAACCCCAGCATTTGGGAAGCTGAGGTGGGAGGATTGCAGGTTCAAGGCTTACCTGGATCACATCATGAGAGCCTTTCTCCTTTTGCTTTTTATAGTGTCTCCATGTTATAGTCCTGCTGGTCTTGAACTTGCAGTAATCCTCCTGCCTCAGCTTCGAGTGCTGGGATTATAAGTGTGTGCAACCACACCTGGAAGACACTTTATTTTTCCTCCCCCAGAAAATAAAACAAACAAACCTAGGGAAAAATACAAATAGCAGTTCACCTTGACCCTTAGTGAGCACTGACTTACAGCATAGGTAGTGGCCTAATTACCACCAGTGACCTGGGGATTCGTCCACACCAGCTACAATTCCGACTGTGTGGAAATGGCTTCAGGGAGCAGGCCCAAGAGGTAGAGGAAAGGTCGCTTCCCTCAGAAGCACAAGGGCGTGGGAAACACACACACACACACACACACACACAAACACACACTGTACAATTAGAGTTTTACAGAGCAGGAAATGGGCCTGGGGAAGAGGAAAGGACTGCCCAGCCGGCTCCTGCCAAAGCAGGGACACAGCAGGGGCACCGCAGGGATGCCTTTCTCCAACCCCCTCCGTTGCTTCAGACCATGTGGCATCTGGACTTTCTACACTTCTGTGGTTTTTTGGGCCTGGCCTGGGGCCAGGATCATCGCCAGTGTCATCAGCATGAGGAACAGGAGCCACCTAGGCAGGCAGGCTCCCGTTAGGCTGCCTCCTGGACTAGACTGCGTGACGGAGTAAATAAACAGGCCAGGCCAGCACCTACCTTCTGGCTGGCATCGAGCGCTAGTCGATCAAATTACCTGCGGCGTGAATCCTTTTAGGGACTGGAATTAAGTCCTTTGACAGATCCTGTGGCCTCTAGGACTCACTTCACATGGATATAACCTGTTCACTCCCTGAGTTATAATGGGGAATTTACATAACGTTGGGACTATACAATACCTTTGCTACCTCCAACTGACTCAGTTCTGGTTGCGCAAGGGAGCTAACGTCACATAGCTGCTTAAGTCTTTATAAGCAATCAATGTTTCAGATTTTACGTGTGGGAGACAATTCATTTGTTTTCAGTTGTTCAAACAGTTTCTGTAGCTTCTTACAACGTGTGCTGGCCTTGAGCACTAATGCTTTCTAAACAGTCCACAGAAGACCTTGGAATGAATGGCTAGGGTGCTCCAGTCTAGGGACAAAGAGCACTTTGGAGGACACCAGCGTTCTGCATCCAAGAGCTGCTTTAAGGAAGAAAAAAAAAATCTTTATTGAGTTCTGAATCACCTGCCATGTAATTCACCCATTTGAAGGACGTGATTGGCTGACTTTTCAGTAAATCCCCGCTTGCGTGGCCACCACAGCACCTGCTGAAGAACATTTGGTTCTTTCTTCGTCTTTGTTTGATTGATTGTTTTTTTCAAGACATGGTTTCTCTGAACAGTCCTGGCTGTCCTGAAACTCTCTTCTGTAGGCCAGGCTGGCCTTGAACTCAGAGATCTGACTGCCTCTGTCTCCCAAATGGCTGAGATTAAAGGTATGTGCCTCCATGCCTGGCATTAAGGAACATTGTATCATCCTCAAGAGAAATGCCCTTTACCAGTCGCCCCCCAACTGCCCCCAGCTTGGACAAGCATCAGTGCATTTTCTTCTCTCGGTGAGTCTGAGACTCCCTGAGTTGTTGTTTTCTTTCTTTTTGTATCTTCAGTCATGGTCTCATGTATCCCTGGCTGGCATTGAACTCACTGTGTAGCTGAAGATGAGCTTGAACTTCTGATCCTTCTGCCTTCACCACCTGCATGTTGGGATTGCATCACACCTGCTTTACGCGGTGCTGGGGATCAAACCCAGGGCCTTGTGTATGCCAGGCAAGTGCCCTATCAAGTGAGCTCTCTAGCCAGGGTTCTCTGTTCTGGACATCTTCAGCAGAATCATGTGGCATCTGACCTTGCACGTTTCCCTTTTCTTTTTATGTAGAAGTGTGCTTTCAAAAACTCACTTATGTCTTACCAATGTGGCTGCTTAAACGTGAGCTGAACAAAGGCAATAACAATAGACATGCCAACACGGATGGGGAATAGTCCATAAGACCTCAACTCCACACAGGGAGCCAAAGGCAACTAAGAAATGCGGGAAGATGGAATATTTCCCCAGGGAAGAGCACACCAGTTTGGCTATATAATACCAAAGGGTCAGCCCTGAAAACAGACATACAAGTGACATTATACAGACTCAGCAGGCTGTATTTATGTATTAGGACTATGTATGTATGTAGGAATAGATGGATAGACATATATGCATGTAACCACAGTTAATGGAAAAGAGGCCATGAATCTGAAAGAGAGAGCAAGAAGGAGTACCCTGGAGGGTTAAGAGGGAGGAAAGGGAAGGGAGAAATGATATAATTATATTACTATATTAAAAGATAAGAGATAATTTTTTAAAACCTTATTTGTGTAGTGGCATGTCCAACACTTTAGTCCCTGGCCTTTTAAGAAAAAAATATTTAATTTTTTATTTACATAATCCTCTTGTGTATTCTTCAAGTGCAGGGATACAGGTGTGTGTGTGCCCTGGAGGCCAGCAGAGGGCACTGGATCTCCTGGAGCCATTCAGTGTATGTGGTTGGAAATGAACTCTTCTAGAAGAGCGTTGAATGCTCTTTACTGCTGAGCCATCTCTCTGTTCTAGTGGCTCTTGACCTTACTGACACTGTGACCCTTTAATACAGTTCGTCATGCTGTGGGCACTCCTAACCACGAAGTTATCTCCTGTTATCTCATAAGTGTCGTCTTCTACTGCTATGAATTATAATGTAAATATCTGATATGCAACCCCCAAAGGGGTCATGACCCACAGATTGAGAACCTCTGCTCTAGCACCTCTCCTTCCTTTAAAAAGATTTATTTTACACATGAATGTGCGCACATGTGTGCGTGGTGTGTGTGTGTATGAATATTTGTCAATATTAGTGATGACGTTTACTTCATTTCTCTCCAGCTCACACACGAGTGGGCTCCATGGACTATCTACCGACATGTCTAAGCTTTTCTCTTTTTTTGGAGGCAGGCTTTTAGGTAGCCTAGACTGGCTTCTGATTTTACTGATTTCTGTGGAAGATGACCTTCACTCATGATTCTCCTGCCTCCGTCTCTCAAATGCTGAGATTCTAAGGATGTGGCACAACATGTTGCCTCCTTGTCCTATTTTTAATAGAGTTCTTTTTATTATTGAGCTCTACGAGTCCCTTATATATTATAGGTAAAACTCCCCTATCTGATATAGATACAAATATTCCTTCCCATTCTGTAGGTCATTTTTGGTTCACTTAAGATTGTCATAATAAGGATGGAGAGAGAGCTCAGAGGTTGAGAACCCTGGCTGCTTTTCCAGAGGTCCTGGGTTCAATTCCTAGCAACCACATGGTGGCTCACTGCCATCTATAATGTGTTCTCGTGCTGTCTTCTGGCCTGCAGGCATACATGCAGGCAGAATACTACATACATAATAAATAAATAAAATTTAAAAAAAAGATTGTCATAACAAAATATCACAGACTTGTGGCTTCAACAACAGAGATTTATTCTTCTTGGTTCTGTAGGCTGCAGTCTGAGATGAAAGTTGGTGGCGCTGGAAGCCAAAAGTAGTGGTGCATGCCTGTACCCTAGCATTTGAAGATCAGGAAGGAGGATCAGACATTCAAGACTAGCCTTGCCCAGGTAGCATGTCAGGATATCCCAAGCTATAGAGTAAAACTGTGTCTCAAAAACTCCAGAAGTGGGGCCAGGCAGTGGTGGCCCATGGCTTGAATCCCAGTACTTGGGAGGCAGAGGCAGATGGATCTCTGAGTTCCAGGCTAGCCTGGTCTACAGAGTGAGTTCCAGGACAGGCTCCAAAGCCACACAGAGAAACCCTGACTTGAAAACAAAGCAAAAGCTCCAGAAGCGAGTAAGTTAGTTTTAGAGTTTCAGCTTTTACATATGGTTCTAATCCATTTTGGGTTCTGCCTGTGGTGTGAGGTAGGGATCAGCTTCATTCTTTGGCATGTGGCTCTCCAATTCTCTCAGCACCGTTTACTAAAGACCGTTCCTTCCTCATAAAGCCGCCTTGACACTCTTGTTGAAAAGGGGGCTGGCTGCAGATGCAAGGACTTACATCTGGATTCCCAGTTTTGCCCCTTCATCTGTATGTTTGTCCTTAAAGCTTTGCCATTTTGTCCTGATTGCTGTAGCTTGCTGCTAAGTTTAAAATGAGGAAGCAAGAGTCCAGGGCAGTATACTTTCCCTTTGGTGTCTAGCACCGTGAGAGGTGTGAATGAACCGTAACACCACTGAGAGTTGGTGCCCCCTGACCCTGGTAAAGACTTCATCTCCGGGACACAGGCTCTAAGTTCAATGCATGCCTAGAGAGATGGTTTCCTTGCTCATTCAGCCCCCAGCTCTTCATTATAAATCAATGGAAACATCCTGCAGAAGACAATGGCCCCCATGGGTTATTTTAAACATCTCTCCGGGTCTTCCCCACCTGATCTGCTGTCACTAGTTGCATCAGAAACAGTATCATTCACAGCTGGATTATTAATGAACCAAGGGGGAGCCCCAGGCAAAATGAAAGGGGACTTTTAGGCTTGGGACAACCCAACCTGTGATAGGTTTTGTTGTTGTTGGTTTTGAGACAAGGTTTCATGTATCACAGGCTGGCCTCAAATTCATACGTATTGCCCTGAGTGCTGGAATTCCATGTATTTGCTACCACACCGGACAGATGTGGTGCGGGGGCTGAACCTAGAGTTTTGGGGCCTGTTAGGCAAGGACTACCCGCTGAGCTACATCCTCAAACCAACCCACGGGTTTACTCCTCCAAGAAAAGTAACTGAGTTTGTTCAGCAAATAGGAAATCAGGGTAGCTTTTAATCCCAGCATTCAGGAGACAGAGGTAGATGAATCTCTGTGAGTTGAAGGCCAGCCTGGTCCACAATGAACGAACTCCAGGTCAGCTAGGGCTGTATAGTGAGACCCTGTCTTAAAAGAAGATAAAAAGGAAATCAGCGCTCTTAGGCCATGTTTCTGGGGTCCTGACTTCTAGCCCGAGTGCTGCAAACAGGTTTCCCGAAGGTCGCTGGGATCCTAAACTATGAGTCTTGTCTGCTTCCCCAGTGTCTTAGCTCTGGGGTACTTCTGGCTCTAGTCTGGAGGCTGGGGAAGTGCAGGAAACAAAGCCCATTGTGGAGAAGAGAACCCCATTGTTCTAAAGTCTGTGTTCAAGGAATGTGGGCTTCAGAGAATGTTTGGGATGGGGTTTTTCTCTTTGTCGACTTTCTCTCCTCTCCCTGGAGTGGGGGAACAATTTAAAGAAGCAACGTTGAAAATGAACTTAAACACAGTTAAACCCATTTCCCTCAAGGGAAGACACACACTGCAGGGCCTTTTGTCCAGAAGCCGCTTCCGTTACATGACAGAAGCTCAGGGTGTTTGGGGCTTCTTAGCGTGAAACCTCAAGGAAGCCGGTTGGTCTAGATCCTCTGCATCTGAGCTGGTGGCAGACATTAGCCTAAGCATGACCACTTCCTTCCTCCTTCGCTTCACCTCCCCTCTTTCCAGATGGAAGAAGCAACGTGAGTCCATGTCACAGGCCACTGCCTGTTGCTTTTTTTTTTTTTTTTTTCCAGCTGGAATACTATTCATATAGCCCTGTCCCCTAGACAAGGCTTGGCCTGGCTCCAGGTATTTGGGGAGCTTTCTGACTCAAGTTGACCAGGGCCTTAAGGTGAGAAATTGACGTTCGGGCACTGACCCCATCCTGTGAGATTACTAGGTAGATTACCACCCCTCTCTGGGCCTCACTAGATATAGCTGTCAAATGGGAACAGAAATACCGTCCGGGCTTCTCCCTGTCTCTACTGAAGGTTAGGGGTGGGGCAGAGTCCAGGAGAACTATTTCGAAGCCTGGCTGTGTCTCAACAGCTTCCAATTTCCTATAGCTCAGAAAAGGGGTCCCTATCCCGAGGGCTCTAAGATCTAGATCTGGTTGGGCGCGCACACGCACGCGTGTGCGCGCGGTGGCTAGCCCCTTGGGGCTGCGCCCGCCCAACCCTTTCCCTGGAGCTTAGGCCCCGCCTTAGGGGAGGAGCCAAGAGGCGGCGCGGTGGCTCGCGACCCAGCAGAGCTGGCTCTGTCGCCGCACCACCAGCAGCAGCTCAGGGACCTGCAGACCAGCCGGGGCCGGGAGCCGCCCGGGGCAGGGCTCGAGAGAGCGGGTGAGTAGAAAGACACTGTGTTTCTTTGCGCTCTGCGGGGCTGGCAGGCAGGTGGTCTTGGCGTCTGCCAGTCTGGCTGACGGAGAGGGGCGCCTTGACCAAAGGCGGATGGCTTAAGATAATTGGGGTGGTGGGATGTGCTGGAAAGGCGGGTACCGAGGGTGAGGGCCTGGGAGTTGGGCCACAGTGGGGACATTCTCCCATGTCTCGTTCTCGGATGAAGAGGCTGGTGTAGGGGGTGCATTGGCAGGTTGTTGGTTGGAGCTGTGATGGCTGGATCTTAGGGGCGATGTGAGTGAGGTTCGTGGTCTGTCTGGGCTACCGTCTGCCAGGGGTTACAAGGCTGAGTGGCTGAGCCATAAACACCAGACGCCCGGGACGCGCGGTCTACGAGTCGGGCATGGGGGCGCCGCCCCCTCGCGTGGCGGCGCTTGGTCTGGGCTGGCTACGGCAGCGTGCAGGGAGTGGAAAAAGTCCCGGGGGCAGGCGTCCCGGCGGGCAAAACTGACCCAATGAGGGATCCCCACCCCTATAGCGCGGCGGTCAGTTCGGTAGCCCCCGGTGTGGTGGTTCCCAGAAGGGATGCGCCGGGCCTCTCGGTCGGCGGGCCGGCGTGGGTGAGAGCTGCGGGTCGCCCGCTCCCGGAGCGCTCCACTCCTCTCGAGTCCCGCGCATCTGCTCCCTCAGGGAGCAGCGCCCCCGAGCGCTCTGAACGCTCAGAAACCGAGCAGCCCTACCCCAGAGGTCGACTGAGGGGTCTCCCACAAGGTCACACGGAGCGCCCAGATCGCCCCGGGTGGGAACGAAGAGCGGGAGGTGCTCCTACCCTCCTTCGTGGCGGATGCGGATTCTCTTCCTCTGCGCTCCCCTTCCAGCCCAGCCTCCTGCTTTACGGAAGATGCTGCTGATGCAGCTCCCAGTCCCGGGCGGATAATCGGGTCTAGGTGAGCTGCGACTCCGGTCCTCCGGGCAAGCCAGCGGGGCGCTGCCACCACGAGCCGGGCCTGGGAGCCCATGCTCCCTGGAACCTGGAAAGCGGAGGAACAGAGATGCAGCTGCACAGCGCTTCCCAGAATCGAAAGCCAGTGCTTTGCGCGCCCATGTGATTACACTGTTCATAAAGGGCTCCTGTTCTTGTTGTCAGAAGCGCCCACCAGCTCCCCGGCGGTCGGGAGCACCAGGTGCGGCCTGTGAATCGCCCTCTGTGGAGGACCCAGAGCGCGACAGTGCCAGGCGCCGTTCCCCTCCAGGCTCTATGGGGAAGGGGCTGGCGGTAGCCCTGGGCCCTCGGGGGTGCTATGGGGGGACTTCCATGTGTGCCCTATCTTGTGAAACAACCTCCGTGGGGAATGAGCTCTCCTCCCAGACTGAGCTCAGCCCAGCTCAGCTAGAGACTAGCTGTCTGCCTGCGGGCGGGCCCTGCACTCGGTTCCCCATCAGCACCGATGTGTAAGAAGTGGGGCGAATGGTCGCGATAGGATAACCGAGAGGCCTTGAGTGACGCTCTTGGTGCAGTGGAACATCATGGATGACCCTACTAGGCAAACACGTCTTCAGTAAGGGTTTGAGTGGGGCGTGTCCCCTAGCCAGGTGCAGAAGTGGAGCCCCGGTGGGTGGTTCTGCAGGGGCTGGGGTGGGGGTGGGGTTCCACTTTTCCTCCCTCAGTTATGTCACAAAGAACCAGCTTGCAGGAGGCGGTGGGGACCAGTGACTCCTTCTAGCGAGCTGCCTGCTTGCAAGGCCTTTCCCACACACGTTCCCACCACCTTCTCTCCCACCTGTCACCCAAATCTCATCATCTCTGCCCCAGTCGCTGGGATGTTGTGGGCAAGATGCCAACTAGACTGTCAACTGTCTCCCCTAACAATCTCTCCCCGACCACCCCGGTTCTTCTCAGCCTTTGGAATGGCTTCCTTTCCGGAGATTTCTTGGTTTCTAGCTGTCCCTCATTTGTGGCTCAGGTGGCAGACGCTCCCTGGGAAGTCCCCTTGTGATGGGATGTTTCCTGTTCTAGAAGTACCAGGTGAGGAAGGCCAGTGTTTGGTGCCCACACAGACTTTGTACTTCGTGTTCAGGGAGCCAGAGGAGCGGAGGTTAAATTCTAATCTTGCTATTCTGTGTTTTCATGAGTGCCAGTACCAGGGCCAGGGAGGAGAAGCTGAGGCAGGGAATTGGTTTCCTGTGGGGCTCCTTTGAGCTAACCACCCATCCTGTCTCGTGAAAACCAAGTTCTAAAGCCTCAGAGAACTCGCTCTGACCAACAGCAACTGAGTGAACTTGGGCCAGCAGATTGCAAAGGCAGCCTGGATTCAAGGGCTGGGTTTGGACTCACGACAACCTCTGTTGTTGACCTTGCCTCTTCTCCCACCCTAGCATCCTGTGCTCCCGGCCTCCAGGGGGTTGTAGTAATGTAGACAGTGGGTCCCAACTGACCACCCCCCTCTGTCCCAGACCGGGACAGCCCTTGTCTCAACACATCTTAGAGATCAACCCTGGGGGAGGGGCAAGCATGCATAAATGTATCACAGAAAGCGATCAAAGTGTGAAAGTATTGCAAATCGAGGAAGCTGTATGAGTCTAGTTGAAACAACAGCTCTAAGCTTAAAAAGCCTTGGGATTCTGTGTAAATCTCTCTCCAGCCCCCCCCCCATAAGAATCCTGTAATTGTCATCTTCATGAGAGCTTCAAGGACTATGTGAGATAATAGAACGAAGAAGCACTTCGTGGATACTGGTAGGCAGTCAGGAAGTGACTCTTGTCACCAGCACCTGTTTCTTCCTTTCCTTGGACTTTCATGGATCCTGCCTCCTCCCCTGCTATAAGGAAATAGTGCCTCTTTCCACAGTTCTTGGGACAGAGAAAGCCTCTTCCTGTCTCCTGGGAAGTGGGTGCTGTCCTGGGAATTGGGATCTTGCATGACCCCTTCCCCAGGGTTCCTCTTCCATACCTTGTGCTTAGCAAAGGGTTTCCACAATCAAGACAGCTCTGGGGGGGTTCTCATCTCAGGGAAGAGGCAGGCTTGCAGACAGAGGGCCTGGTGGGGTCAGAACTCCAACGGTAAAAAGTGGGGACTGAGGGCAGGTTTGAGTCCTCACGCTCATAGACTCCTTATATCTTATGCAGGTAAGCTGCCTGCTAAAGGCGGTAGAGCAAGCAGAAAAGAGATACTGGGGGTAAAGCCTTAGCTTGGGGCTATCCCTGTATGAATAAGTGTTCACAGATGTTAGTTACTATTATTATTAGTCTATTATTGCCAATAACAGGTGGGCTGGATTTACTGTGGGAGCACATTTGATCTCTTCAGTGGCAATTTTCCAGGCGGTGGGTAACGGAGGGGTGGGTACCCATGCACGGAGAACTGCGTGTGTTAGAGTGTACAAGCTGGAAAGCTCCGGATGGCTTTGGCGAGCTGGGGGTGGGGGTTGCTGCTGGAGCCCAGTCAATGGAGTGTGATGCAGGTCTTGGTAGGAAGACCAGGGAAGGAGTCAGAGGTCATCCTGCCAGGGGCTGTGCCTGGTTAAATGCTCACTGACCCGAAGCAGCGCTCCACTGCCTTGTCAGGTGGAGGCTCTCTGCAAAAGGTTGTCTGACTGTACTATCCAAGGAAGATCAGGATTCATTTCTGCATGGGAGGAAGGGCTGGGCTGGGCTTTGGTATGGAAGCATTCTCCTCTCTATTCCTTTAGGGTCCCTTAAGGAAAGCACAGAGCTGACCTTCTCTTGCCTGACATGTTGCCCCATGTCATAGTCTTCAAAGATGCTATGGGCCAGCTGGGCATGGTGGGATATGTATGTAATCTCAGCACTCAGGAGGTTAAGGCAGAAGGAGAAAAATTCAGGGATGGCCTGAATTTGTGAGACCCTGAAGGAAAAAAAAAAGGATGTCATGCGCTCTCCTATATGCTCTTTGTAAATGTCTAAGTTGACTGCACAGAGTCTAATTTCTCTGACTTTGTGTGCCCCTTGGTGCCAGACAGTAGGCCCCTTATGGTTGGTCACCATAGGAACCTGCCCTGGCTTTTGGGAAATTTCTGAGTGCAGGTGACTGTGGGGGTGTGTTTCTGGATATCCCAGGATAGGCATTCCGCCGAAGTCCCACAAATGTGCCTTGACTAGGGCAGTTTGTAGCTTGATTGATGGGGCAGGTGGTGACCAAGTCCCAAGGTGGCCCCGGGGAGGAATGAGTCTGTTAGGGTGACTGCCAAGAATATCATGTGATCCTGCCTATAGACAGAAGACATCCAAACAAATGCTTAACTATTCCTTTCCCATGGATGATAGAGTTCAGGGTTCAAATTACAATTCTGCTTTCCACCAGTTTTTGGACCTTGGGCAATGGTTCTGTTTCTTTGCACTCCGATATCTTCATCTGGAAATACAGACCACATATACTGTATACACAACACACATATAAGGCATTCTGAGTTCTTCTAAGGATTTTAATCCTATGTAAAGTGAAGGGCTTCCAAGCTTTTTGCAGAGAGTCTCACTATGTGCTGAGGCTAGCCTTGAACTCTCTGTCCTCCTAGTTCAGCCTGAGTGCTGGGATTGTATAGGGGTGTACCCCCAAGCCTTATGTGCCTTCTTAAAGCTGCACACGATATTGGTATAATCTCTACTAAATTTTCTTCCATGACTTTGTCTGTAACCATACTTAGAGTATGTAATGATCATTATTATTTTATGCTTCTTTTTAAATTATTTAAAATTTTTCCTTTTTAGATTTATTTACTTGATTTTGTGTGCATGAGTGTTTTGCCTGCGTATATGTCTGCACCACATACATGTCTGGTGCCAGCAGAAGTCAGAAGTGGGTGTCGGATCCCTTAGAACTGGAGTTACAGACAGTTGTGAGCCCCCAGGTGGGTGATGGGAATCAAACCTGGATCCTCTTCAAGAGTAGACAAGCCACCTCTCCAGCCCCTAGTCTTCTGCTTTAGCCACTAGACCTGTAGGCATCATGGAGGGTCTTGGTCAGTGTCTAGAGATGTCTTTGTCAGGGCCAGCTAGGGGAAAAACAAGAAGGGGACTAGCTGACATCTAGTGCATAGAGACTAGGAAGGCCTAGAATGACTCCCAGATGTTAATAGTGTCAAGGCTGAGATTGACTACACTAGACCTATGTCCTCCCAGGTCGATGACTGTATCTGATTCATTCAGCTGTGTCCCCAGGTGCCCAGTGTGATGCTCAGAGCCTGGGAGTTGATCCATATGCATTAGAGGAATGAATGAAGACTTGGAAGGCGTCATGCATCCTGGAGTCCCCCGGTTTGGCTTACAGGACGTTTTGAATGGGCAGGAGAGATTTAGATGAACCTGCACGTTGAATAGCCGCTCGGTCATCCAGCCCAAAGGCTGTCAGATTGCTCATGCTATTTCCCCTTGAGCAGGTGCACAGGGGCCTGAATTAACACAGCCTCATGGCAGTGTTACTGTGCAGTTGCTTGTGCCAGACACAAGGCCCATCTTGATTCTCGAGTGGGCTGGGAAAAGGGGCCATAGGTGCTAACAAGAAACGCCCTGTCAGCTGAGCCCTGGGATCTGCCAGGCTGGGGCGCAGCTGCTGTTAGCTTCCTGTTTTTCCCCTTTCTGTTGGAATGAAGGAAACTCACTGAATGGCTGTTTTTCCACTGACATTTACAGCAATGTGATAGGCCTTGGATTAATGAGGTCAAGCGACAGTGTGAAACCTGCCTGATAACTTGAAGCCTGGCCAGCAGGAAGACACGCTCGTTGTCTTTGGGCTGTTTGATGTTTCTGGATGACTTTGGGCAGGAAGCAGGGGTTATGACTGCTCAAAAGAAGGACGCGTTTTATGGGCTGCGACTGTAGAGCCTGGCATTGTCTCTTTTTCTGATTCATTGGGAAGACTTATTTTAATGTGGACTTTGAAATAACCAGCTTGTTAAAGCGAAGATTCACTTTGAGTGACACAGGTTGCTGAGTGGAAACCTAGACCATAGAGAGGATATCCCCCCTCCAGCCCCTCCCTGCCTTAAGTAGAAGCCAGAACTTAATTCAGGTAGGGGGAGGGTTGCTGGGTGTGTGCCTTACACTGATTGGGTTAGGATTAGAGTCTAGACTCTGATTTGGCAGGGCTCAGACTTCAGCAGCTGTGTCTAAGGGGCTCCTGGGAGAGGGGGTGTGCCTCACTACCGGTTTGCAAACGTTCCTGAGTAGCAAGCATCTGGGGAACCCCGAGTCTACAGGTGAGGGTTCCGGGTGTGGACCACTCAAGCACAAAAGACAGTTCAGTCCGTGCCTGTTTGCACAGCCATCTGCTCTGCTGGCTGCTTTCAGAGTCACAGATGTTAAATATGCCCAGCCCTGGGACCAGATGCAAGTGACAGGATGCTTGGGCTGAGGGAACAGCTCAAATGGCCAGAACTGGTATGGTTGAGTTTACAGGGCTTCCGACAGCTCTTGTCTAGGGATGCACCATTCCTGGGCCATCTGGTCACCTGGGGGTTTCAAAAACACAGATCCCTGGGCTCCAGTCCATCCTACCCCTGTCACAAGCAGTCCACATACGCCCCTGGGAATCTGTATGTTTTAAAATAGGCCAGGAGATTCTGAGTTACAGCTGGAGGGGGAGCAGGGGACCAGTACCCTGTGTACTTGGATCCTGGTGCAGGGCTGCGTGCATCCCAGTGGCTCCTGGCTAAAAGGGGTGCCCAAGTTCAGCTTGTGCTTGCTCCCAAGCTCTGCACCCTGCAGGGTTGCCTCTGCCTAGAGGGAGGGACACCTGTTTCTTAATTGATCATGAACATGCGGTTCTTATGAGCTTGCCTCTAACTCTTTAGTCCTCCATCGGCTCTTAATGGTGGCAGTATTAGCAATCCTGACTCTACTGCTCAGGAAAGTGAAGCACAGAGATGGTCAATGACACCCCCAAGGTCACACTACCGATAAGTGGCAAAGTGGATTTGAACCTAGTCCATCTGGCTTCAAAGCCCTTGTCCTTCATTGCCACATGTGCTGACTTTTAAAAAAGTCTCTCTCTCTCTCTCTCTCTCTCTCTCTCTCTCTCTCTCTCTCTCTCTCTCTCTCTGTGTGTGTGTGTGTGTGTGTGTGTGTGTAGAGAGAGAAAGAGAGGGGGAGAGAGAGAGAGGAAGAGAGAGAGAGGTCAGAGGACAGCCTCAGGTGTCTGTCCTCACCTTGCACCTTGTAGGAGACTGGATCTCTCTCTCTCTCTCTCCAATGTGTGCTTTTTGGGCTAGCTGGCTGAGAAGCCTCTTGTCTAGTCTCTGGCTAGGATTGGTAGAATTCCAGACACTTGATCCTGTGTACATCTTCCAATAGGTTCTGGGGATCTAAACTTTGTTTCTCACACTGGCATGGCAAATACTGTACCCACTGAGCCACGTCCCCAGCTCCCACTCTCTGGCTTTTGTTGTGTAAAATGCTTTCTTCTCTCTGTGGGGTCATTCCACTCCAGGTGAGTGTCTTCTAGTCTTTCTTCACACAGGGGAAGCTAGCAGTGACCTTGGCTGGCTTTGGTGGCACACCTGCCTCCACCACCTACTGTGATCTTGAGCATGTGTTGCTTTTTTGTCTCGGATGGCTGAGCCTCAGTTTCCCTATGTGTAAAGAAAGCATAGCACTAATACGTGATGCAATGATTAAATCCCGACTCTGCCCAACAACAGGATGTATGGATAGATAAATTATTCCTGCATTCTACAGCCCTGGATGGCTGCAGAGCAGAGGGACAGGGAGCAGAGCACTGTGTCATTATGTCCCAGGGGCTGGGTCCTTCATAGTCTTCACCAGGTTGCTGGATGGCTGTGGCTTCCTTCAACACCCATAGCCCCTGCGCCCAAGATTCTTGTACTGTTGAGGCCCCAGGGTCTGTGGCAGCCCAGTGAGCCCTCAGCTCAGTGTCCCCATCAGAGCTGGCTCTGTTTCTTGTCATCCAGTTGCAAGTAAAAGCAACTCATGTTAACACACACTCTCCCCAGCACCCCTGGCCATTCTTGGTTGCTTTCTAGAATCACTAACATCCTCAGCCGTTCTGTGGACAGGACAGAGAGTGAATGTCGCATGATGGACATGGCCTCTTGCCTTGTGATGGAATAGGAATGATTTTCACCAAGTTTCCATCTGATTTTTCCCCTTGATGTATAATATTAAGTTTTTCTTACTGCTGTGTTTTATGCTTTTTAATTATAGAAAGGATACAAGCACATCATAAAAACCCCAACATTACAGAGATATGGAAAATGTAAAGTAAAATTTTTCCACTGCCCTCCCTAGACTCTCCTGCCCTTCTCCGGAAGGAATCCCCAGGTGCCTAGCTTTCTGTACATTTTTGATGCACACACAAACTCATATTCATTTACATGTTTGTCTTTTTTTCTTCTCCACACATCTAGGTAACACTCCTCTGAGATTTTCTTTTTCAACTAACTTGTCTGAGCACATGCCCAACACATAAACGTATGTCTGGGTCTTTAAGGTTAGGAGGAATCTCATTGATAAAAATCCACCCTCATTTATTTTGTTGTTCCTTGTTCATGGTTAAAATTTCTTCTAGGGACTGGAGAGACAGTGCTCAGTGGATAAGAATGCATAGTGTTCTTGAGGACCTGGGTTCGATTCCCAGAATCCACACGATGGCTCACAACTTCCAGCTCCAAGGGACTGGGCTCCCTGGCTCCCCTGGTACCTGCCCACACTTGGCATACACTTGGCACACACTCGGCACACATTCACACACACAGACAGACGTGAATACACATAAATCTTTAGAAACTGCTTTTTCTCTTTTCCTGCAGCAAGGGAATAATGTGCCACCTTGGTTTCTGCAGGTTTGTCTTTGCACACCACTCCGAGTTCACCCAGAACCAAATGTTGCAGCTAGAACTGGGCCAGCTCTCACTGACTTGTTTTTCTCTGGTGTGGATGCTGCCTTTGCCTTTTCCCACATGGATACGAAGTGCTTTACTTCTTTATAGGTACCAGCTGAGGAGGCTTTATTGTGGTGCCCGGGGCCAGAGGTGTTTTGCATTTCCCCCCAGATTTTGGAATATTTTCAGATACTCAATGATGTGCCTTATAGATGGGACCCAAGTCCAAACCTGAACTCATTTGTCATCTCCTCTCTCTTCCACCTTTTTCTTCTGCTCTGGGATTAAATCTAGGGCTCATGACATAGGCAAGCACTTACTACTTACTGAGCTATACCTACCTCCCCTTTAATCGAGCTCGGGTCCTCATGTTTGAGCAGCAAACGCTTTAACCACCAAGCCGCCTTCTCAGCCCCCCCGCCCCAGCACCCCTTTGACGTCTTTTTATTTTGTAACAGGGTTTTGATAAGTAGCCTAGATGGTTTTAAACTTGTGGTTCTTCTGCCTCAGCCTCCTGAGTAGTTGGGAGGACAGGCCTATGCCATCGTGTCTGGCTTCACGTTTGTTTGTCTTTATATACACTGTGATACAAAGCCGGAAGGTAATGTATTATAATACTATTAGTGTGCTGGGTTTGACCGTAGCCTGTCGCAGGTCAAGGGTAAAACTATCCATTTATGGTTTCGTGGCAGATCTCAAAAAGCTTTGGATCTTGGAGCAGTTTGGATTTTGGAATTTGGTGCTCAACCTGTAAAATAACCTGGACCAGGTTTTGCAGTGATTCAGATTTTTTTTTTTTTTGACCATTGGATGATGCCTTTATAAAAATTGTTAACTTCATTCTGCTTGGCCTTATGCTTTGGATTAAATATAAAATTAAATTAAGCCAGCGTCTGCCCTTAGGTTGATCTCATCCACGGCTGGCGGAAGTGGTCCAGTAAAGCAAGAGCAAAACAGTGTGGTTCAGGCTGCACCACAGGTTGGCGTGTGCTAAGCCAGCTGCTATTTATCAACCCCTAGCTTCATGGTTGGCACAGGTGAGCTCATCAGACATAGCATGGACCGTGTCTGGAATGAGGTGACTGATACTCTCACCTCATTCAAAACAACTTGAAGCCAGGCATGGTGGTGTGTGCTTGGATAGTGCCAGCACTTGAGAAGGATCATGAGTTCAAGGCCAGCCTGGGCTATCTACTGTGACTCTGTCTCAAGCTTCCTGGGAAGTAGGGAAGGGATGGGGGTCTGGGGGTTCTGGATGAGAATCAAAAAATGTTGCAGCAGAAGAGGCAGAAAGTTGGGAAGGGACATCTCCAAACTAGGCTTTTTGGTGGTTTCCATGTTGACTAATAGGGTTCATTTGAGGAAGTGTTTGCAGGTAAATCTGAAGCCTGCAATGGTTTCTTAGCCCTCCCATGTGGGGGAAGTCATATGCTAGTCCAGAAAGACCCAGCCCAAGGAAGCAGAGGGCTATCTTTCAAAACTCACACTCTTGGCGGTCCTGAAGGTGATAGGCTTGGCTGTGGTGCGTCAGACGTACAGAGTGCTTTTCAGTGAGGCAGTGAGCAGCAGAGATTTCCCTGGGGCTTGTGAAGGGGCCTCCTGTGCAAAAAGAAGAGGCCTGTCTAGCTGGGGACTCTCGCCCACTCACAGGCAGCAAAGCCAGCCCTAGACATTTTCCTGTTCCAGGCATCTATTCACTCCCCTGGGCCAACTCAAGGCAGTGAGCAGTTGGGGACGTCAGCTGGAAAGGGACCCATTTGTTGTTTTATGGTGCTGCCTGGCTCATGAGGCAGAGCCCACGGTGAAGCTCTGAGACTGAGAAGATGAGGGTCCTGGTTCCGAGTCCTGCAGTCAAGCCCTGCCTGCAGAGGCGGCTTGAGCAGTGGTTATAAAGAAAGTTTTGGCTGGGAGAGGTGGCACACACCTTTAACGCTAGCACTTGGTAGGCAGAGACAGGTAGATTTCTATGAACTGGAGGCCAGCCTGGTCTACCTGGCAAGTTTCAGGCTAGCCAGGGCTACATAGTGAGACCCTGTCTCACAAAAAACAAACAAACATATAGGCTGTGAAGAAGACTCAGAGGTAAGAGTGTTGACTGTATAAGAATAAGTTCTTGAATTTGAGTTTCCAGCCAGGCATGGCCCTGCATACCTGTAAGCCTGGCGCTGTGAGGGAGAGGCAGGGTTATCGGCACTTGCTGGTACCAGCCTAGCTTCAGGATCAGCGAGAGACCCTGTCTCGAGTGATTGTGGTAGAGAGTGATAATGCAGGATACTCAATGCAGTCCCCTGCTGTCCCGTATTTGGGTGTATACCGCTCCCCCCCCCCACGTATCTTTCTCCGAGGCCTGTTATAAGCTCTACATCTGATGGAGAAGATAAGCACTCAGCTGGGAGTCAGGAATGCAGTTGCTGATAATTCCAACAGACAAGGACATTATTTCATCATGGCGCCTGTTTTCCATGTTGAGCATATTAGCATCCTCTGGCACGCTTCATGTTCTACAGAAATGTCTTGCTTTAGACCTTCTCGGGCGTTAGAACCTTCTGCTCCAAGAAACTGCAGGGATGGTTGCCAAGTCCTGACACGGAGGTTCTTGGAGGCACAGCACACCCACCTGGGAAACGTTTAAACCTACCAGTTCTTGGCTGTACCTCAGACCCATTAGCCTAGGACGTGCCAAGGGGGGCCTCTCACACATCAGAGCTCTTTTTAAACTCGTAATGATTTCTTATGGAAAAAAAAAAGCAATGCAGAAGATACATACGGCTTTGAGGGGTGGCTTCTCTCCTTTGCCTGGGTTCCAAGGATTGGAATTGGATTAGCAGACTTGTGTGGCAAGTACCCTTACCCATTGGGTCATATTTTTGGGTTTCTTTTTAAAACAAAGAGAACAAAGAGAAGAAATACATCAAAAACAAAACAAACAAAACCCCAACAACAACAACAAAGCTGTGGTGTTGTGTGTGTGTTTGTGTCTGTCTGTCTGTCTGTAGGTGTGCATTTGTGCACATGTTTGTGGATGTGTGTGGAGTCCACATATCCAGCTGTCTTTATGCTTTTTGAGGCAGGGTCTCTTGCTGAGTCTGAAGCTCATGGTTTCGGCTAGTCTGAATGGGCAGTGATCTCCACAGATCTGCTGGTCTCTACCTGCCCAGCACTGGCTTTAAGCTTTTTAAATTTTTATTTTTTCTTTAAAAAACATGAATGATGAGAATCTGAATTCAGAAAAAAATATATTTTAACACCCATTTCATCTCTAGAAAATATATGCATTTTAAGTAGATTTTTCACAAACTGAACATGGCTATGTTATTCATTTCCCATTGAAGACACCGAACATTCCTGGGACCCCAGAAGCCCTGCTCTGCCTCTGTCCAGTCACTGCTTCCTTGACTCTACCTTCATGCTGCTAACAGTTTTTCTTCTTGTTGAATTTTACATAAGGGGAATCATACACTAGGCATTTTTTATGTGTTTGAAAAATATTGGTTAACATTGTTTCTATGACTCACCCTTATTCTTTTTTTTTATTTTTTATTTTTTTTTATTTTTCGAGACAGGGTTTCTCTGTAGCTTTTGGTTCCCGTCCTGGAACTAGCTCTTGTAGACCAGGCTGGCCTCGAACTCACAGAGATCCACCTGCCTCTGCCTCCCGAATGCTGGGATTAAAGGCGTGCGCCACCACCACCCGGCTCTCACCCTTATTCTTGATGGCTGGATATTGCTCATTCCCATGGCTGTATAATATTCTATTATAGGGGTGCACTCACCCACCATGCTATTGTTGCTGGACACTTTGGACTATTTATTTATTTATTTTTAATGTATGAATGTTCTGTCTGCATTCATGAGTATGTACCACATGTGTGCAGAGTGCTCGAAGGCCAGAAGCAGGCACCAGATTCCCCTGAAACTAAAGTTGCAGTCAGTTGTGAGCAGACACATGGTTGCTGGGAATCAAACCCAGGTCCTCTGGAAGAGCAGCCAGTGCTCTTAACTGTCTCTCCAGCCTCATTGTTTATATTTTGGGTTTATTACAAATGATTCTGTCATGTGGACCTTCTGTTGCATCTGTTCTAGGGATGGAATTGCTGGATTAAGAAGTGTGTTTACCCACATTTATAAGCTACTGTTGAGTAGCTTTAAGAATGGGTTTGAACCAATGCATAAACCACTCAGGGCACGGGAATCCGTGCTGAGCCGTTGCTGTTTGCTGTGGGTTATGCATTATGTGGGTTTAGGTGTGTATTCCCACCATCTCCATGTGATTCAGGCAGAGCTGCACTTATCTTGAAAATGTTAGTGGGGACGAGGAAGGGCTACATGGATGCCTGTGGTAGGAGCCTGTTATGGGCCTGGCCTGGAGTTCCCCAGAGGAGGGCATTCTGCGGAGGAGGGCAATGTTCAGGATTGTGCTTTGTGTGCACATGACTCATGGAGATGGCTCTGGAGACTGAGCTGGAGGCCTATGAAGCTCTGGGAAGAGGAGGAAAGACTCGAGTCTCTTCCTGTTAAGGCCTGAGTGGGCTGGGAAGACAATAGATAGGTAACTAGTAGTGTGTCTAGATGCCGTCAGGGGGTCTGCCTTGAGGGTCACGTTGTAGATTTGCTCGTCAAAGCTTACCTAGAGCCAGGCACTAGGAAGACCCTGGAAAAGGTAAGTCAGCATCAGAACTGCTAACTGTCCTTAGTGAGGACCACATCTCACACAGGTGCAAAGGAGAATGGAGCTCGAGGGGTTAATAATGTTGGTTCTTTGTCAAATCTTCCTCCTCCTCTTGATCATCCTTCTTTTTCCTTCCCTTTCTTTTTTCCTCCCTCCCTCTCTCCTTCTTTTCCTCCCTTCCTCCCTCCTTCCCCCCTTCCTTATCTAACCCAGAATGATCTTCAACTCAAAATCCTCTTCTTCCTCACCAGTGTAGAACGCCAGACCTGGGCTACCATTGCCTACTTAGTACACCTAATATTTCTGATCATCTGTTTGTGTTTTTTTTTTTTCAAGCACTCATTTCTTTTGCAACCTTGGGCAAAGCTTGGATGGTTGCTTTAAGGATCCTTATCCCTGTTGATTTCAACATCTGTTTCATTTTGAGAAGATGCCATTGGTTGCCTTTTTCTTGAGTTTGGGTCATGTTTTCCCAGTTTTTAACAATTTTTTTATCTTATATCAGTTTTATTTTATTTTTATTTATTTTTGAACAGTGTTTGGCTAGGCATAGTGGTGCATGCCTTTTATCCCAGCACTTGGGAGACAGAAGTAGGTAGATCTCTGTGAGTTTGAGGCTAGTGTGGTCTATGTAGCAAATTCCAGGCCAGCCAGGGCTACATAGTGAGAACTTGTCTCAGAAAAAAAAAAATCATTTAAATTTTATTTTATGTATATGAGGATTCTGCCTGCATGTACATATGTGCACCACACCTGGTGCCCACAAAGGCCAGAAGAGGGCGTCAGATCCCACTGGAACTAGTGTTACTATGGTAGCCTCCATGCGGATGCTGGGAACCAAACCTGGGTCTTCTGGAAGAACAGCAAATGCAATTAACTGCTGAGCTGTCTCTCCAGCCCTTTTATAGTATATTAGATTATACCCCACGTGTTGGAAAGATTCGGAGAGAGTCTGGATTCTCTTGTGTTTCTCAGAAATGGAAGATTTTAAATAACTGGCTACTAGCTCGCCCAGTCTCCAACTCCAAGCAGCATCCCCTGGGCAGGCGCTATAGCTAGGGCTGCTATTGCTGTGATGAGACACTGTGACGAAAAGCAACTTGAGGAGGAAAAGGTTTATTTGGCTTATGTTTCCTAAGTCACAGTCCATTGAGGGAAACCGAGGCAGCAACTCAAACAGGGCAGGTAGGAACCTGGAGGCAGGAGTTGATGCAGAAGCCACGGAGGAGTGCTGCTTACTGGCTTGCTCCTTATGGCTTGCTCGGCCTCCTTTCTTACAGAACGCAGAACCACCAGCCCAGGGTGGTACCACCCACCATGGGCTGAGCCTTTCCACATTGATCGCTAATTACGGAAATGCCCTAAAGCCTGGCTACAGCCTGTCTTATGGAGGCATTTTCTCAACTGAGGTTCTTTCCTCTCAAGTGACTCTAGCCTGTGTCACGTTGACCTAAAATGAGCCAGCGCAGTGTGCAACAGCTGAGATCTTGGGCACTTCTTTAAGGCTGATTTGCACTACTTGGCATCTTTCCAGGATATGTAGCATCCAGGCAACGTGGGGTACAGTCTCCCACCTTGCTTCTCTCCCAGCACCCTTTCTGCTCTGACCAGATGTCATATACTACTCCATGTTTAGTCACTGTCCTGTGACTTTATCTTTTGGTGATAGTGGTGGGTGGGGGGCAGATACCTTTCTTTGCTTTCCAGCTGCTGCTGACTGAATTTTGCCCTTTAATTGCTCAAGTCATGAGAGAGAAATCTTTACCCAAAGATTAGCTGCCACACAACACATCTGAGGAGGGAAACCCCCCACACTCAGAAGCTAGAAAAATACAAGTCACCTTGCACTGCTTTCGTCTTTTAACTGTTGAGTCCCCTGGAGCTTCTGCGTGGTTTTTGGTGATTCCCAGCAGGTCTTCTTTGGAGGGTGGATGGGCAGTGTCTGGAGTTCCCAGTTGTATGTAGGCAGGAGGGTTGGCCCTGCAGGAGCTCTCTGCCCTCACTAGCTGTAGAATCTTGCTGAACGGCAGCAGCTTTGTTCACTCAGGAGCCCTCGGAACCACCCACCTTCCTGCTTCTGGGGCAGCAGGTGAAAATGAATACTCATTTGCTGACTAAGTAAAGAAGGCTTCACACATTGAAAATAAAAGGGAATTGGTAGAGAAAATTTCCAGAAAAAAAAAAACCCAAATTAGGGATGTGGGGATGGATCAGTTGGTAAAGCGCTTGTGCACAAGTGTGAGACCCTGATTTTGGAACCCTGCGCTTGTGTGGAAGCTGGTCATAG
Organism: Chionomys nivalis; assembly: GCF_950005125.1. Lineage (NCBI taxonomy): Eukaryota > Metazoa > Chordata > Mammalia > Rodentia > Cricetidae > Chionomys > Chionomys nivalis. Next base: position 19,505,342 of record NC_080094.1, on the reverse strand, counting down.
AGGCACATACCTGTAACCCCAGTGCTGGAGAGGCAGAGGTGAGTGAACCCCTGGAATTCATTGGTTAGCTGGCCAGTCTAGCCAAGTTGGTGAGTTCCAGGCACAACGAAAGACTTTTTCTCAAAAAATAAGGTGGAGAGTAATGGAGGAAGACACCAGACATCAGCCTCTGACCTCCGTCCTTTCCCCCATACATCTACATGTCTACATGTGTGTGGGGGCATGAGGGTACACACACACACACACACACACACACACACACACACACACACACACGAATCCTTCCAAACTAGTTACTTATTAATGGCCTGAAATATGAACTAGAGAGAGTTGCCATCATTTGAGAGGAAATGAGAGTGTCTCAGACATCCAAGTGCAAAGCACCATGGTTAATAGAGTGAGCCTCGGGTTTTGACTCAGGAAACTGAATTCTATTGCTATAGTAACACAGCTTCCTGCAATGGGACTTTCAGGTTCAAAGGGAATAGAGAAGCCGGGGTCTGCAGAGTTCTGCACGCCCAGGAGGAGGGAATCAAAGGGAGGAACTCTGGCTGCAGATCACAGGCAGTGACAGAAGTATTGTCATGCAGTCTGCCACAGCCCACAGCGTGCATCTCTGCATGGTAGCCCAGGAGGTCACAGGTGCCATACCGGGAGACTTCAAAACCTGCATTTTGAATTAAAAAAAAAAAACCAAAAACTATCCATCAAACTGGAGAGGTTCTGGTAACTTCCTGTTTCATGCCCTGGGCAGGAGAGGACCAGACAGTTGCTGTTGTGACTCTGGGTTGGGAGTTGTTCCGAGAAAAGAGAATGAAAACTCACTCACCAGAAAGGGGATGTCTGGCCGTGGAGGCTGAGCCCCTAGTGCCTTGGAAGGGACAGTAAGTGAAGGTTAGAGTGAGGTACACCCGTTTCCTGGCCAAGCCTACGTATGAAGTCCGTTCTGACACTAAGCGAAGTTCTGACCCGAGTCAGCTATTTCTTACTCTGCGTGGATTTCATTTATTTCCCTTAACAATACTTCTTCCAGCCAGTGTCACAGCACAGGCCTGAAATCCCAGCACGTGGGGAGTGGAGGCAGGAAAATCAAGAGTTTCAGGTCACCTTTGGTTACATAGTTAGTTCCTGGTCAGCCTGACTTAAAACAAAACCAAAAGCCAGAACAAAACGAAAACCAATAAACAAACAAGAATTCCTCTTCTTACCCAGTCAGACTTCAGAGCTCATCTTCTTTGCCTGCCTTTTTTTCTTTTTATTTTCTAGCAGGGGAGATACTAAACATACCAAGCAAATGGTTTAGGCACTGACCCATCAAGCAGATGGCAAGCTGATAAAGAGATGCCAACAAGGAATAGCTGGACCACTGCCCTACTTACAAGTGCCCTAACCTCTCCGAGTCTGTTTTCTGTTTTTGTTTTGTTTGGAGACAGTGTCTTGTATACTCCAGGCTTGTCTCAGATTTGATAGAGAGCCAAGGATGACTCTGAACTCGCAATCCACCTGCTTCTACCTCCAGTGTGCTAGGGTTACAGATGTGCCTCACCATACCCAGTTTCTCAGGTGCGGGGGATCAAACCCAGGGCCTCACACATGCTAGGCAGACGCTCTACCAACTGAGCTATAGGGGCAGCCTAGTCCTCTCCTCTTCGGAATGAAGACAATAGCTACATCTTCAGAACTGTGGCATTACCCGCAGGACATGTTACAGTGGACCTCGATGGGGGAAGAGGTGCTAATTCGAGAGACTGCTATTGTTTCTTGGCACGCTTTCTCCCTGGGTTCGCTTCATGGGCACAGATAACAGGCCCTGAAAGGCTTCCCTTTAGCTGAGCTAAGTGCGTGTTTTGCTGTGTTTTGCTCTGTAACGATCTTGACAGTTACCTTCTCTCCTGTGAATTGGTCTGTCTGCTGTCTTACCCAATATGTCTTCTTAGTTGTCTCTTTGCTAACGTTGTAGACTCTAAAATCTTGTACTTCATGTGGAAGAGCTTTTAAAAACCCTTAGGGTGCTTTGGGAGTCTCTCCTCTGTTCTTCTGCTGTTGCTTTTTGTGCATAAAGTTTGCATTTGAATCCCAGATAGGCCACTGACTGGCGGAGAGCTGGAATCACTAGGATTCACTCTGGACCTTCTCTCTTTCACCCTGTCCTCCAGGTAGGGCCATCTTTAAACTCAGTTGCTTCCTTGGCGTTATTTTAACACCTCAGCAAATGGTTCATATGGAAAGTCTTGTAAAATCACCATCCCAGCAACTTCCCAACTGACTGAGCCTGCCCCTGGCTGCAGGGGGAAGGGTAGGGGTGTCACAGCTCACTAGGGCTGTTTCCCAGAAGTCTGTGGTGGAGAGAGGAGTCCTGTTAGTGATTGGAATGCTCTTTCTCTTTGCTAGAAAGTCTGTGCTGCCCTCAGTGCTGGGGATGGACAAATAGGGAATCTCTGCATCCAGACGGAGGAGGGGGTCAGGTGGGCCCTCAACAACATACTGTATCTCTGGGACAGTACAGGGAGAGGGGACAGACAGCTGTCCACACTGCCATTTTGCTATAACTGGCTCAAGATGTCACTTTCTCAAACCTGGCCTTCAACACCTTAGCACGATGGAGCCTAGGTCCATCTACCCCCAGGGGTAGATGAGCTGCAGATACCTTTGGTTTTTGTTCATCTCTGAAGTGACAGCAATTCTGTGTTGTTCAAGTGATGTCCTGGGGTCCAAGAGGCCCTTCTATCTGGTTTGATAACATTCTGGACATTTGTGTTTAAGGCTAGAGGATTAAACTGGTTTTGCGTGTATATGTGTGCACACATGTGTGTACACGCATGTTAATGTGTATGTGGGTGCACATGGAAGCTAGAGGTTGGTGCTGAGTGTCTTACTCTGTCATCCTCCACTTTATATATGGAGACAGGGCTTCTTACTTAAACTTTGAGCTTTCCGGTATCTAGTCAATTTGATATAGGGGGTCCTCTGTCTTCCCGTCTTCCTCTCCAGAGCGCTGTTTATGTAAGTTCTAGGGATCAGAACTCTGGTATGCTTGTGCAGAGAGCGTGTTGCTCCCTCAGCCTTATCCCCACACTGAGGACTGCGGTCTTAAGTAGGGGAGGGAGAGGGAGAGGGGCGCAGAGGAGATGCTCGAGACAAGACTAACAGCCATCCCTTGTTTAATGATCCGTGATCTAGGAGGATGTTCCTGTGGCCACGGGTGGCCTGCTTTGAAAATGATCCCTCTAGCTTCGAGGGAGTTTTTCTGTCCCTGCACAGGGGTGGGGGTTCCACACCCCCAATCCTGGGGGAACCGTGTTTGTAATATGACTCCTATTTTCTTCTACTTAGCTGTTATACAAGCTTCTTTGGGAAACCGGTGACTGTGATTGGCAGGGCCACATGGGATGTTTGCGGGCATTATATTAGGTCTGTGTGTCCCTGGCCTTTGCACTTTTGTGTCTGTCCTCTGAGCCCCTCCCCACACTGGCATTCTTACCTACAAGTGGTCTGGCTCCTCTGGGTTCAAGTGTCTACTGAGAAGCTCAGTGTGGAAGATTGATATGTTCACGGGCTTCCTGTGTCCATTGACCCCTTTGAAGTTGTCTTGGAAGCCTAAGGAGGCCATGTCACCTTTACATGAGAACCAGCCCCAAGCATCGAAGCGTCATCTGCTTGAAATGGACCCGACAGGTTGCATTGCCACCTGTGGGGCTCCAGACACGCTCAGCAGAATTCTTTCTCCTAAAGGGATGGTTTCCTGGTCCAGCCAGGGTTGGGGCTCCCGGGCAACCTGTCTGCTACCCCACTGCGTCTTGTCTCTTTGCAGTCTGATGGGTGGTTATTGAGTTCCTGGGGACCCCGGCATTGTTCCAGGGCTGGCCTGTGTTTTGCATTAGAAGGTTTTCTCCTTATGCCAAACCGAAGCTGCTTCCTTCCACTGCCTGTCCATGAGCCTGACTCTGCCTGAAGCTGGAGCAGCCAGGATCCTCAGGAGTCCAGACGAAGGTCATTAGTGCCCCAAGGTTGACCATGTTTTGTTTCCCGAGAGAGCTCGGTTCATGGATTGTCTGGCCATTCTTCATTCCTGTGGATTATGGATCTTGCTCATAAATTTGAAAGCCTGTAAATGGGCTTCAGGCAAAGGGGTCGGGGCCACAGTGTGGAGATATGAATGAAGGAATGTATCTGGGAGAAAGGGAGTCGAGGAGCAGATCCATGAGGGCTCTAGTCCCTCATCAGATTTAGAACCAGGAGGCCTGTGCATGGTTACAGTGCCCAGAGTCTAAAAGGGTCATCCCTACTAGAGTAGGACAATCCGTGTACCAAGTCCCCTGAAAATGGGGCCGGAAGGACAGGGGTAATTTCTAACTCAGCTATCTGGAGCACCCAGGGCCCAGAAGTCTCTTTGCTCACCGGTGGAGCCTCTCTATTGATGCTGTTATTCAGAAGGATTGTGGGTGGGCGGGGGTGTGCATCCTTTAAGAGAAAAAGCAGGGCCTGAGTGAGAGCTGGGAGGAGGCACCAGGGCTGTTTGTTTTGTTTTCCTTTTCCCCTTGTGCTCAGCAGTGCAGGAAACATGGGAGAAAAGCGCTCGTGGCCCTTCCTCCGGAGCTGCCAAGACGGTGGAGAAGAATAGCCGAGGAGCCGGGGGAAAAATGCAGAACATTTTCTTTAATAGTGTGAACTTTGAAACTCTCTTCTCTCTGACTCATGTTTGAAAGTCTCTTCAATTTAAATCTACCTTACCTCGTGCTGTTTTTCTCAAACCAGTAGGCTGGATTCCAAAGATACGTCAATCAGCTGCTCCTGTGTGTGTGTGTGTGTGTGTGTGTGTGTGTGTGTGCTGGGGGGAGGTTCCTCCCTCCCAAGTCAACAGCCCTGACTACTGTAGGAACCCAGCCTTGACCTTCTGTCCTCCTTCAGGGCTGGCCTTCCACTTAGACCTGTTGAACCAGAAATGGCTGTTGTAGGAGAAAGTTCGGTAATGTCAGTAGTAGCCTCCTGCAAGAGACCTCCACCGTTCCCGGCTCACTAACCCTGCATCTTTAAAAATATCCTTGCCAAGTGTTAGGATGTCCTGGGTTATCGGTAACTGCCTTATGTAATGAATGGAGTTTGTTGACTTGGCCAGCTGGAGTTCAGAGACTTGGTGATTAAGGACCCCCTTCATCTCCTGTGCCATCCAGCTGTTGGCTTCATCTGGAGATTGCCTTCAGCAACACCTTCCCTTAGGGCTTCTAGCTCAGTGGGAAGGAAAGGTTTCTGGTTGGGCTTCCTTAGGATGTGTGCCTACCCTAGAACCAATCTCTGTGTTTGGGCTCAGGTGCTTGCGAAGAACTCTGACCAATCAGGGCCCAAGATGATGGAAGAGGTCTGTGACCCCATGAATCTTCTCTTCTCCAGGGGTACACTTATTCCTAGCAGCAAACCCATCATACACAGCCTTTTGCCCAAGGAGCTTCCTGTCAACCGATAGCTCCACCTCCCCACAGGACCCTGGTCAACTTTCTTGCCCTTTGCCTTATTGGTCTGGCTCGTGATGCCCAGTCTGTGGGAGCCCAGATTCACACACTGGCCCCTTGTACTCGGAGCAGCAATGTTGAGTAAGTGCACAAAGAAGAACCAGGTTTAGACTCTGCTAGATGACAGGCAAGCTCAAGGTCTTGAGGGGCAAGGTGACAACACTTTAGTGGCCTTTTCCTGCTTCTCCCAGGGCCCAATGCCTTGGCCTTTAACTTCCTGTTGGTCACAATAGAACTATTTTGGTACGTGGCCCAGATGTTGGGGAAATTCAATGTCCCACCCTACTTCCCCTGGCCTCAGATTCTTCTCACACTCAACATACTTTCTGGATGACTTCATTGCCTTGGCCTGTGCAGACCCCTCCCATGCTTATACCCCCAGCCCAGCCCCTTTTTGAGCAGATAGTCCATTGGAACTCTCACCACACACTTACAATATTTCTGTTCCACCATGGATTTACCTCCAGGCCTGGCTTCCTTGGGAGATCCCCTTAAGGTACTGAGACTATCATTCTCCCAGGGCCTGGTATCCTGCACTGTTTCCATTGTCCAAGTGTGGTTTGGGATGCAAGAATCTCTTGAAGAAGCTACTTCCCAGCTCAGTGGAGTCCTGGATTCCTGGGTTCTCCCAGCACCCAGGCCAGTGCCCTTCCCCGGGGGCCTGCCTGGCTGCTGCTGGCCCCACCAGGCAATTCTTTAATTAGCCTGAACAGGGTTTTCTCAGATGGGGGCGGAGGAGGTGTGTGGGTCTATCGGGGGAAACTAGGTCACCTGAAAACTAGCAGTCAGGAGGGAGCTGTCCTGGGGCCCTGCTCCAGGGAACCCAAGGGGTGAGATAGGAGGGGCTGATAGGCAAAGTCACAGAAAATATGCCCTGGCCCCTTTTACTGGCTCTGGGGAGATGCTGTCCTTATCTTTCTCCAGGGGGCTGGGCGACTGTTCTTAATTTCTTGGCCTAGAGCAAAGAGGGCAGGGCAGTGGCATGGTCTGTCTGTCTGTCTGGAGTTTGGGAGTTGGGGAGTCCAGCTCTTGCCGCCAAGCAGTCACCCATCCTGTGCTCCCTTGCCTGTTTTGTCATCCATCAGCTGGGCAGGGGCCACACCTGTCTGCCCTCATCCCTTAGCACACTTCTGGCATGTGGCAAATGTTGAGAAGTGTTTGTTGAGTACATATGGATGCTGCTGGGGCTGGGGCTGCAACTCAGTGGTAGAGCCTTGCTGAGCATAGGCAAAGCCTTGAGTTCCCTCCCCAGCACTAAAACTAACCCCCCCCCCCGCAAAAAGCCCATGTGAGCCGTTCTAAGGCTGTTGTCATGAGAACCAGTTGTCATTGTGAGGCGGCTTCCCCAAATGTCAGTGACTTACATATTCTGCCAACACTGAATTCTGTCATTATTTCATTTTTCTTTACTACCAAGCTACTAGTTGTAGATTGAAATGGAGTTATATAAAAAAAGGAAATTTCATGTCACTTCCATAAATAAACAGTAACTGTGAAAACAAATCCACAGAAAACCAAATGATGTTTTTACATTTTAATCTAAATACCACTGCTGTCCCTTCCCCCAGGCCGAGAACCTCGGGTGGAGGGGAAGCGGGGACGACTGTCTGTAGGTTTACAAGGGAGACTGGCATGGCTCTAATGTTACCACCTATGAACATCAGGCTGAGGAGGAGAGAGGAAGGGAAGGGAGGACAGAGTAGGGGAGAGGAGAGGAGAGGAAGGGAGGGGAGGGCAGAGAAGGGGATAAGAGGGAGAGAAGAGGAGGGAAGGGGAGGGGAGGAGAGAGGAGAGGGAGGGAAAGGAGGGGAGAGGAGGGAAGAGAAGGAGAGGGGAGAGGAGGGGAAGGAAGAGGAGAGGGGAAGGGAGGAGATAAAGGCCTGTATTACCAGGTTTGGTTTCAATAGTTTTTATTAGTGTGCGTTAAATGTACAAAGTAGTGACTTTTGTTTGCGTCATTTCTCTTTCATGCTTAGAACACCTGGTGGAAATGATGGTTAATGAGTGTTTCTCTTTTGGTTTTTATTTTTTTCTTTGACACATGGTCTAATACTGTTCGCCCAGGCAATCTTGGAACTTGCTGTGTAGCCCAGGTTGGCCTCATACTCACTGGAGCCGGCGTGTCTCAGCCTCTCAAGTGGTGGATCACAGGCCTGAGCTACCATCCTCTGCTAGGAAGGTATTTGGGAAGTGGAAAGCATGTTGGCATGCAGCTGCCTGGCATGACTTCTTCCTGCTGTCACTTGGTGTGTTTTGGGGCCACTCTACCCAGTGTGTGTGCAGCCAGAGCACTGTAAGACACTGGACACTTAGGTGAGCTGGACACCAGGCGACACTCTTGCTCCGGGGCGTGATGTAAACATGCTGGCCACTGTCAGTCCCTGGAATCTAAACACCTTAGCTGAGGGCTTGCTGGGCAGCTTGCAGGCCCGTGCATGCTATGAGGTATAAACGGCTGTGCCCTGCTCCGTGTCGTGGAGATTCCAAGACGGCCTTCCTTTTCTGTGCTGACTGGATCTCTGATGCTTGGATGCTGCTGTGTCCCTCTGCCTCCTACAGGGCTCCAAACTCAGTGACCACAGGAGCTAGTGATCCGTGACACAAACATAGGTCAGGTGGGGTAGGATGTTGGGAGGGACTGGGGCCAACTAGAAGGTGTGTGCTCCACGAGAGGGTACAGCCTTTCTTTGCCGCTTTTGGTGGCTGCCATGAGAGTCCATGTGGCCAGATCTTGAGATGTTCTATATCTGATGCTGGACATAAAAACTCCAAGTTTTAAATGTGAGTACTTGAGATGTTGAAGATGGTGTGGGCTAAACCTAAACAGACTGGTAAACGTGAATGGACTAATACAGGAGGCTTGCTGATTAAGTTTGGCCTGTAGTCCAAAAGTATACCTTACAGATCTCAGACGTTCTTGATCTCTTCAGTCTGGGCAGCCCTGTCCTCTCCAGAGGGTGTGTGTGTGTAAACCCAGGGCTTCTTGTATGTTAGCAAGCAGCCCAACAACTGAGCTACATCCCTAGACCACAGCTCCTCTATTTTTTTAGCCGTGATGTTGGTTAAGTGACTTCATCTCTTTTCTTTACTTGCAAGACAAACATGATAGTGCCTGCTTCTCTAAGTAGCCGGGAGGATTGGGTGGGTTTTTAATTGACAGGCAGGAACCTTCCAGAAAGGAGAACTAGTCTCCCATCCATCCTGGAGCAGGTGTTCACATGAAGGAGAACTAACATCTGGTTGTCCAGCTCCAGTGAGACCATCATAGCACCATGTTAGGGCATCCAACTCCATTCTATGTGCTCAAAACCACCCGGCCACAGTATCTTCTCAGTGGCCACAGTACAAACGGGAACAATACTGGGAGCTGCCAGGGAGCCTGTCTCACTGTGCCTAGCTGGAGGGAGGGAAAGCAGGTGCAAGCCCTCTGGAGAGGAGAGTGGAGGTTTCTTTCTTTTTCTTTTAAAGACTGATTTATTTATTATGTAGACTCACAACCACATGGTTAGCGATTTCTTTCAAACTAACCGGGGTAATTACCAGATCACCCGACAGCTGTGCCCTGAGGGCATTCGCCATGAGAAATGAAAACTTATGCTCGCACAAAAACCTGTCCGTGGATTTAAAAGCCACAGACTGGAAGCAACCCAGATCTTTTCCAGTAAGTGGATGGGGAAACAAATTAATGTGCAGTGGAATACTAGATAAGAATAAAAAGGAATGAACTATTGACACGTATGGTGATTGGGATGAACCTCAAAGGAATGATCTGTGTGAAGAAAGCCCTCAGTTCTTACTTGCTTTCTACTCTTGTTTTTATAGTGTTGTTTGAACAAAAGCCTAGAGGTGGGGAGCAGATCAGTGCCAAGGACTGGGATGTGGGTGGGTTTGGGGGTGCATAAGGGGGCCCTTGGGAAGTTGCCGGGAGGGGTGCTTGTAGCTGAGGAGCGGTTGATATTTTACTGTGGTGGTATGCATTTGTGAAATTACTTTAGAACTGTAACTGGGGAGTGTGGATTACAGTTGGTGGGTCACGTCCCTGTTTTCAAAATAAAAAGTTAATTACAAAAGGATTGCAAGACTTTTAAAACATGTTATATTATGCATTGAACCCAGGTTCCATGCATGCCTGACAAGCCTTCTACTCCGGAGCTAGAGCCTCAGGGTTTCTTTTTCTTTTCTTCTCCTCCGCCTTTTGGTTTTTCAAGACAGAGTTTCTCAGTGTAGTCCTGGCTGTCCTGGAACTCACTCTGTAGATCAGGCTGGCCTCAAACTCAGAGATCCACATGCCTCTGCCTCCCCAGTGCTGGAATTAAAGGTGTGTGCCACCATACTGGCTTCCTTCCTTCCTTCCTTCCTTCCTTCCTTCCTTCCTTCCTTCCTTCCTTCCTTCCTTCCTTCCTTCTTCCCTCCCTCTTTCCCTCCATCTCTCCCTTCTTTTCCTTTCTTTCTTTCTTTCTTTCTTTCTTTCTTTCTTTCTTTCTTTCTTTCTTTCTTTTTCTTTCTTCCCTCCCTCCCTCCCTCCCTCCCTCTCTCCCTCCCTCTCTCCCTCCCTCCTTCCTTTCTTTATGCTGTTGTTTGCTTGCTTGTTTAATTTGGAGACAGGGTCTCAATAAGTGACTTAGGCTGGCCTTGAACTCTAGCTCAGACAGGATTGGAACTTGAAATCCTCTTGCCTCTGCCTTCCCAAGCAGCTGGGATGACAGGCTGCCACCAGACCCAGAAACTCTGAGTTACTTAAAACCAAAACCAAAACCAAAGCAAAGCAAAGAATACGAAAGCCAAGCTGCATGTTTCCTGTTGAGTCTTGCTCTTGATTTATCGACCACTGAGATAGACCTGCTCAGACCCCTGTGACCCTGTGGCACTGTCAGTTTGCCCCCTCTCCAGCTGCTGCTGGTTTGTCTTCTGGATTCAGGGATGGAGGGAGACTGGCCCATTTCACCCCGTCTTGGCTCCTAAGGGGCTGGACTTGAGATCCCTGATGGCTGGTCTCTGAAGGAAAGGCAGTCTGGAGGGAGGACATTGAAGCATAGGCCGCAGGAGATAGCAATGTCTTCCTAAAGTTCAGACTTGATTCCCCAAGAAGGCAACTTTTTTTGTTTGCTTGTTTTTGCATCCCACAAATGTGGACCCACCCATCCTTCCGTGTTTCCCAGCAACCGGAGACAGCCTTGCCTGGTGGATCGAGGGTGCTCTGCCTTCACGCCTCCATCCCTTCTTTGCTAATAGATGTGCAACCGTAGCCAGCTCCTTTATTCCTTGAGTACCCTGGATATTTTGGGAGGTGACAGTGCATTTTGCAGATGGGAATATAATCTTCGGAAGGTTCAAGTGATTGTCCAAAGACCCCTTTCTTCTGCCTCAGAGCACCCAGGGTCTGTGCTGATGTGAAACCCACTTGGCTTCAATCTCTGAGAGCAGATGTATGTCCTTTTCCTTTGAAGATTCTCCAACATGTGTATGTGGGAGGACTTCAGCCAAAGATTCTAGGTCTAATAGTTAGTAAACTTTTGGGGTTGGGGGGGCACTTTAACCCTTGAAATTCAGGATTCTAAAGGGACTTTGTTTATGCAGATTGTTTATTTTTACTGTCTTTGATTTTATGACACAGTCTTACTGTATAGCCCAGGCTGGCCTCAAGTTGATAAATGTGCTTGCCACCAAGTCTGACCTGGGTTTGATTTCCAGAACCCAGAACATCATGGGAAGAGAGAATTGACTCCTGCAGGTTACCCTTTGACCTCCATATGTGCATCATGGTGCTGTGTGCCACAGCCCAAAAGAAATAAAATGTAAAAGGAAAATAGAAACCTATCATGTGTTATAATTTTGCTGGATATTTTGATGAAAAAGAAATAACTGTCCTAAAACAAACAGAGAAAGCGAGAAAGTTGCCCTGTAAGTCTGGCCCTCTGCTGGGCTTTACCTGAGTGACGGAAGTCACCTGTTGTGTAGCGTTAGGATGCTCACACTAGGAGAGTAGAAAAGGTTAGCAGTGTCTTCTCCATTTATGCAAACAGTTCTGACTTTGTGGGTGCCTTGAAAGGGCCTCAGGGGTCCCTCCACAGGGTGCCTGGGCCACACTTTGAGAACCACTGCAACCTTACATCCTTCTATTTTCTTCCAGCCCAGTTTGTCCATCCTTATTGCAGCATGCCGTCATAATGAGTGAAATGTGGGGAGCTTAAGTGCCTGGCATCTGTGTGTTGGAGGACTGGGCTTCTATTTGTTACCTGCCTGCCTCTCTCTCTCTGCCGGCTCTCACATAGCTCAGGTTAGCCTCAAACTCACTATGTAGCCAAGGATGACCTCACACTTTTGATCCTTCTGCCTGAACGTCCTCAGTGCTCAGATCACAGGTGTTGACTTCCATACCCTAGTTATAGGGTGCTGTGGATGGAACCCGGACTTGGTTCCCACCAGGCAAGGAAGGAGCCAGCTGAACCCTATTCCCAGTCCTCAGGGCTTCTATTTGAATGCTGCACAACCTGGGGTTTCCTGGGTTTAGTTGCCCCCATGTTGTCCTGAGCCCCAAGATACCCTCTAGTTCCACTGTCACGTGACTTACTTCTTGAGGTAGGATGTCTTTGCACAAGAATGCTTGCTGCAAAGGGCAGGCTTCTGTTCGCTGACTGTGGCTTGAGAGGCGGGCAAACACCACCATGCAGCAGAACTTTCAGGAGGAATGGAATGGTCTCTATCTGGGTATCCAGCGTGGGAACCACTAGGAAGTGTGCACGTGGGTGTGACTGTGAAACTGCGTTGTTTTCCTTTCACTCAAACGCTGGCTCACAGCAGAGCCAGGCCTTGCTGGGACCCACTCTCTACTTTAAAAAAGCTACATTTTGCTCTTGGCACAAATGGAAAGAAAACCTCAAGGGATCTCTGGGCAGGGTGGTCGGGTGTTTCTATACCATACGATGTGTATTCTCGGGGCTGATCAGTCCATCTGTGTCTGTCTTCCCTCTCCAGGCCCCACCATGAGGCCCCAGCCCCTCGGGAGCCGCTGTGCTCCCCTGGCCCCCGGCACACCGTGCTAGCCTCAGGAGAGCAAGGGCAGGCGCGGGGGCCATGGCCAGCCACGTGGACCTGCTCACCGAGCTGCAGCTGCTGGAGAAGGTACCTACGCTGGAACGCCTGCGCGCAGCCCAGAAGCGCCGGGCTCAGCAGCTGAAGAAGTGGGCACAGTATGAACAGGACCTGCTTCACCGTAAGCGCAAGCATGAGCGGAAGCGCAGCACGGGTGGCCGTCGCAAGAAGGTGTCCTTTGAGGCCAGTGTGGCACTGCTAGAGGCCTCATTGAGGAACGATGCCGAAGAAGGTAAGGCCCCTGGCTCCAGAACCTGGACTGTACAGGGGCAGGCAAATTCTGAGCTGCTCCTGAGGTCAAGTGTGGGCCACCCCATCAGTCCACATTAGGAAGAAGACGGCCCTAGGAAAGACTTCTCCCCAACTCCTGAGACAATCTCATGTAGCCCGGGGAGGCTTCCACTTGTAATGCAACTGCGTATGACCTTTAATTTCTGACCTTCCTGCCTCTACTTCCCAGGAGCTGGGACTGCAGGCCTGTGCCATCGAGCATCCCTTTCCACCCCCAAGCCTTGGCTTTATCTTAGATTGTTTGAGACAATGAGTCCAGCTTTTGGCTAAGGAATACAATAACAATTTCCCTTCCCTCCCACAAATATTTACTGACAGCCTGCTTCCTGCGGCATTGGTACTCGTGCAGAATGATGACCACGTGGTATCCCGTGTCCCCCCCACACCCAAGCTGGCTACTCTAGGATGTTGCATTTCTGGAATCCTTTTCTCGGGTCCTTACTCAGCCTGTGGCATGCTGGTCTTCTTTTTCATGCTGGGAGGGAACCCAGGGTCTTATAAACGGATCCAGCACTCTCTCCAGAACCCATATCCCTGAATCTGTTCTCAATTCACTCTCCATGGCCATATCCATGGTGGAGGGTGGTGAAGAACTAGACCCTGGGGGCTGGCGACATAGCTCGGAGGTTAAGAGCACCGACTGTCCTTCCAGAGGACCTGGGTTTGATTCCTAGTACCCACACAGCAGCTCACAATCAGCTATAACTCCAGTTCCAGGGAATCTGACCCACTCCTCTGGCCTCCCAGGTACCAGACATATGGGATGCACAGACATACGTGATGCACATATATGCATGTAGGCAAAACACACATACACATAAAATAAAAATGATAACATCTTTTTTAAATGTATCTAGACCCTGGAGGTGGACATCTGGGTCTAAAACTGGATGTGCAGGTCCCTGTGTGATCTTGACACAGAGAAGTTCTTTTGTTCTCTGTCCTTAGACCGTAGCACCCTCATGAAGGCCTTCTGAACATTCAGTTGAGTAATACCTGTGAAGTATCTCAGACACGGCTCTCATGTTAACTATACATTTATGATTGTTTTTAAATTTCGCTTTCTGACTTTTGAGACAGGCTCTCAGGTAGCCAAGCTAGTGTCTATGTAGTTGAAGAGGACCATAAATTCTTGATCCTCTTGCCTCCACCTCCCAAATTCTAGGATGGCAGGTATGAACTATACAACATAGCTGATGTATCAGTATGTTTTATTATATTGCTACCTTTTATTTCTTTAAATGTGTAGTTTATATTGTCATGGATTCCATAAGTCTGGAAGCAGAGACAAGTGCACACCATGTTGTCCAGGATGGTTTTACTCTCTGAACTGTGGAAATAAAGGAATGCATGTTCATATGGTTTCCGGGTTGCACGGTTACCCTGTACTGCTTACATTCAATAACGCCCACTTTACAGATAGGGATATTGGATTCAGAGAGATTCAGAACCTTGACCTGGTAGGATAACAGGATCAGAAACCCTAGGTAGGATACTACCCCATGGCTTTTCAAGTTTGCTTTCTACAGCTAGAATGGCTTTGATCAGGCTCCCTCAGTGTGCATATACTCACATAACGTCTGCTCATTATAGCTGCAGTTTGTGCATATGCCCTTTGAACCCTCAGGAGCATCCGCACTACCCCTGGAGAAGCCTGGCATGTCCCCTGGATTCCTCTCCTCTCCTGGTATTGAGAAGCCTAGCATGTCCCCTGGATCCTTCTGGACCCTCTCCTGGTATTAGGCACTAGAACAGTTAGTGAGAGCTGAGGGCTGGAACACTGAGAACATAAGAGACCATGGACGTTCATAGGCCGAGTGTCCCTAACCATGGAAATCGGAAACATTTGGGGCACCTACATAGATGTTACATATAGAAACAAACACGCCTGACCTCATGGGATGGGTCATAAACCACGGGTGGGCTAGAAATGACGCCCAAGCTGCTTGTTGTAAGTAAGCAGGATAAGAAGTGAACTTACGTTGACTTAGGTTCCATTCTCGAGCAATCATCGTATTTCAATACGTCAGACACGCCTCATCGCAAGTCTTTCAGATAAGAGATACAAACCTGTGCTCCCCTGACCCTCCAACTTCTGGACTGCCCCGAAAGCACCATACCATTGATCCCGGTAATACGGGGCCCTAGGACGTGAGCAGGGCCAGGCTCCCAGATCCACTGAGTTTCAAACGGCTCAGGTGAGAGCTGGGGTGAGCCCCTGAAAGGCATGATGGCTCAGGCTGGGGATGTGGTCCCGAGGCTCCTTCCCACGTGTGATTTGGTGTGCTGGGTGACGTGGCGGCCCCATCCCACTCAGGGGGTGGCTGGCAGGCTCATGACGAGGTCTAATTTTTGGTGGAGGTGACAGTTCACTAACTCCTCTCTCTCCGCGTGTCAATTGCGCTCTTCTTCTCTGGAAAACCCCATTTCCCCTCCCAAGGAGCTCTGCAGGCTCTGAGAGTTGGCTGTGTGTTTTGGAACAGTTGATGGCACCTACCCAGCCCACTACCCAAATATCATCTCTTGTTGACTGTCAAGTGTGCTGCTTGGAAGAAACATGGCTTCCACTCCATCCCTAGCCTATGACCTTGAACAATTTGTTTTCCTCTCTGTTTTCAATTAAAATTGAAATTAAATTTCAATTAAAATCCACATCATGGAGCATGGAGGACTTGGGTTCGAGAGAGTGTGGCAGGAGTTAGAATTGGTTCTAGATTTATGTAGTTCAGCTGGTAGAGGGGTTGCTTAGCATGTGTGAGGCCCTGCATTTGGTCTACGGTACTATGTAAACTGGGTATAATATCCACACCTGTGATCCCAGTACCTGAGGCAGGGAGGTCAGAAATTCTGTGTCATTCTTAGCTACATACTGAGTTCAAGGCCCCAGCCTGGGCTACACGAGAAGAGCAAAACGTCCTAGACCTTTGAAAGTTACCCTGAACCCCGTGGCGGATCAGCAGTGATTTAAATAGTTCTCCAGATAAAACGACTTTAATGTTTAAAAAAATATAAAATTCATACAAACAAATTCTTATTAAATCAAATGATATAGCATTGTACAGAATAACAAGTCCCTTCCTCTCTTCCTTTCCTCCTTCTAGTCCCTGCTTGTTGATCTGAAGTCTTTCCTTCTAGTATTTTTTCTCTTTTCTCTGTGGACCGGGAGGCACCTAGACCTTCATATTTCCTTAAGCTTTTATGCAAGGAAAGGCATCCTGGGATCCCAGGCAAGTGACTCCAGTGTTCACTCCCCCTCCCCAGTATGAAGTCTTGGAGTTATGTGTGCCAACCACACGCAGCACAGCAGACTTGCACGGTTCGCTGTGTAATGTTTTATAGCTGGTATCACCAGGACCTATACAATTTCCCCAGTAGTTTTTCTCTGTGCACAGTGAACTTTTGGGCACATGTCTAAGTATTTATCTTGGACAAATGTGGAAACATGTTTGCAAGCTGAAAGGAACTCATTAAGAAACAACCTCTGGATTGGTGTCATTGTGGAAAGCTGTGGGGCCGTGTGAAGGGGACCCTGGGGTCCACGGGTGTATGTGTTTGAGGTTGCCGTCCGTCAGCCCTTGAACTTGCTGATCTCTGCTCAGCTTCCTGGCAGCCTGACAGAGCTGACTGAGAACGGCTTCTGCTTGCTGGCTGAGCTGCTGTTTGGGAGGCTGCTGGGGTGTTAGCTCACAGAGGCGAGGGAGCATGGGTGGCAGCTCCCCACTCTCTTGAGCTCATAGCATCCTGAGTCAACCTCCCCACCTGCAGAGGGGGTGGGTGAGAGTTGTTCTCAGAGAAAAACAATCTGGCTAATGTCCTTGACCTAGGACCTGCCTGAGCCCCTCCCTCACCACTCCTCAGCATCTTTTGATTCCTCCACTAGGCTCTACTTATGGTCTCCTTGGCACCTTTGGGTGCGTGCTTCCCTCACCTGACATACTTTCTCGAACTCTTCAGGTTCCCAAGGAGAGCTCTCCACAGGCCTCTGGGCACTTCAGCCATCACTAGCATAGAACCGGTGTACCTCACTGTTTCCTGAGAGGCTGCAGAGAGCCAGGGGGTTGGCGTGCAAACTGCAGTTTATCCCCGAGTTGAGATCTCAGCTCTCCCACTGACTACCTGTGCATTGTGGGGACAGTAACCTAACTTCCCAGACCTCAGTTTCCTCACTCGAGCATGTGAATACCCCTACCATGTAAAGTCGAGGGGCTGACTTGACTTGGTAGATGCTGAAGATGTGTGGTAAGAAGCGGGGAAGAAGCAGAAGCTGTTATTTCTGTGCTATCTATTATTCCACATTTGCGCAAGCTCTCCCTGTTATATATTCTGACTCTCACCTTCATGATTATTTATCAGGTACCGGGTACCAGGCAGCCGCTTTGCATACGCCATCTCGTCTAATCCTTACAGTGACTCTCTCAAGCTGAAGTTGGGATAGTCAAACCCTATTTTGGAAAAGTAACTTGGAGCTTCATTTGCATATCCTAAGATCTGCCCTTTTTTTTTTTTTTTTTTTAACTGTTCAGGAGTTTCCCACCAAACCCCAGGGCTCTGTGCCCATCTTCACAGTCTAGTTTTAGAACTTGTTCATCACCTCTTGCTCCTGCGAAATCATCCCCAGGCCTCAATTCCAATCCCAGGTAACCACGAGTCTCCTGCCTTTTCTGGATGTTCCCTCCATCTGAAATCAGCAGTGTGTGAGCTTTGCAATCATCTTCTTTCATCCCGGAGGGCAGTTTTGAGCTTGGCCAGATTGTAGTGTATGTGAGCTCTTGCTCCCTTGTTCCAGCCTTCTAGTACGCCACTGTAAGGCTGTACCACAGTCGTTTCTACTCACCGTGGGCTGAGCATGTGGATCTTGGCCCTTTTGGATTGATGATCAATGCTGCTAACAACAGGTGTCTGAGTCCTGATGTGGACATTTGTCCGTCATTTTGGTGCAGTTACCCAGGAATGGGGTTGCTGTGTCACATGGAACATTTCTATGTAACTTATTAAGAAACAGAATAATGGCTTTCTAAAGGTTTCAGAGCAGGCAAGGCCACCATGGCTAGGGATAAGGGATCTATCTAGGGACCCCAAAAGTCAAGACCCTAAGGACAGCAGAAACACCAGGGTCCAGAGAGCCCGAAGGTGCACAGATCACAACCACAGATAAGCCAGTCTATTTTATAGGGAAAACCCAAAGCAAGAGGTACAGGTCAGTTTGGTCACTAAAGGTGAGAGTTTTAGAGACTGAACTGAGTCCTGGGTCTGTCATGAGAGTCCCATGAAGGCTTACCTGTGACTTAACCTCTTCCAAAGCTGCCCTGTAATGGGCTTGGGAAGATAATGACACAGCTCTGCTTTAGAAAACCATCGGGTTGCAGCTTAAGTGAGTGTTTGCTCCTTTGCTTCAGCCTGAAGGGCTTCACAGCATGACCTCAGCTCAGCTGCTTTCCAGCCCACCAAGGCAATGGAAACTCAATGTAACGTTATGTAGAAATGAAGTGTGCAAAATAGTTACAAGATCTGTGCCAGGGCCAGCAAACTGGCTCAGAGGGTGAAGGCACTTGTTGCCAAGCCGGATGGCCTGGGTTTGATCTCCAGACCCCACATGGTGGAAGAAAGAACCAGCATCCACAAGCTGACCTCCCCATATAGATTATGACACAGCACACACACACACACACACACACACACCATAATGTAACAGTAACAACAACGGTAATAAAAAACGCTGTCTAGCATAAGTTAGCTGGAGGTGCAGGACTCTCATCCACTCAGTTCTGTCAACATCTCCTGGTCAGCATCTCTGTGAGGCACAGCACAGGGTCCTGGCTTTATCTAAAGGAAATGGCTCTGACTTTCAGTTTTGGTGACTTCTGAACAGGAAAGTTTCTTTTCCTCTCCTTCTAAAAATAATGCCTCCTCGTATAATATTCCAAAACTGTAGAAAGCGGAAATACTAAGAAGATAAAACCCACACTTGCAATGACCACTGACAGCCCCAGGTAATGTTTTGGCCTTTTATCTAGGAGCTACACGCTGCTTTCTCATGGGGGTGATTGGAGGAAAGTTGAAGTGAGGGGTGGAACACGAAGGGCTTGGGGCCAAGGTGATCCCCTTTCCAATCTCAGAGTTTCTTTGTTTTCTTAAAAGCTGAGACCCCTAAGAGCTTGTGTTTAGCTGGGGTCTGCTAATGACTACTGCGTTATTGATTAGGCACACTCCTGCCATCCCAGTGTGCTGGAAGTCTGGGACTAAAGGATTATGAGTTTGAGGCCAGCCTGGGCTAAATAATGAGACCCTGGCTCAAAAACAAACAGATGGGAAGGAAAGGCGGCCCACCAGTTAAGAGTACCGGCTGCTCTTGCAGAGGACCTGAGCTCAGTTCTTAGCACCCGTGTCAGATTAACTCTAGTTCCAGGGGACCCAACATCCTCTCCTGGGACTCCTTTGAACACCTCTATACATGTGCACTTACCCACACAGAGAGATACACGTAATTACAAAAATAAAGGAAACTAAATCTGAGACAAATGAAGAAATTAAAACTTAGAGGTCATTTCTTTGGTCATTAAGTCAGAGCTGTACCTGTTGGTTTTTTCTCTGTTTCTTTTGCACAATAGCCTCCCGTCACCTACCTGTCTAAAAGTGTCTGCACCTTCCATGGGCACCCAGGACCAGCTTACCTGGGCTGTTCTGGCCAAAACTTCCCTTAGGATGTGGTCACTTTGAGGTTCACGTGGGATTGGAGGATCCACTTGGAGACACAGCTCACATGGCTGTGAAGTCAACACAGAAGATCTTACTTTACAGGGGGGGTAGCCTTGGAAAATAGGTGAAGTCTTCACACTGCTCTTGTGAAGCAGTGTGGCATCCACACCCATCAGTGGTGGCTTCTTCCTCGTTGGTGAAATTGGAAGCCATTTCAATTTCTTTCTTTCTTTACCATTTTTATTTTAAATTTATTGGTCTGCCCTGAATCTTGAATGGCTCTTTACCCAAGTATACTTTTTAAAACATCACATCTTGATCTGTTACATGCCTCCTGCCATGCTCCCTGCCATGATAGTCACAGACTCCAGCACTCTCTGTATTCCCCAGTCAGCTCTGCATTCTATAAGTTGCCTTGGCCATGGTTTCTCTTCATAGCAATAGAAAAGTAACCAAGACCTTCACCTGTAGGAATTTGCTCATCCTCCTGTAAAAACCTATTTAATGTTGAGAAACTATTCTTAACCATACTGATTACCTAGATTTCTCTGAATTGCCTATTTTTTGTTCATATTTTTTACTAGTATGTTTTTTTCTTTGATTGGGATCAGTGCACTGTTGATATTTGAGAAGGGAAAGACGGTCAGTAACAGTAAAGGGGGGATTGCCAGCCTTCTGCTGTCAGGCATGGCTCAGGTACTTTCTGCAGTGTGTACATTTGTGTGCTCATTTTAAAACTGTGTTCATGGGTATTTATTTTTCACAGTGCCAGAGATTTGTACATGTTAGGCACTGGCTCCTCCACCAAGCCACACCCTAAGTCATGCTTATGGTAAAGATTTTGTTTATGCCTTTAAGTTCTTAATTTTATGTAATAAAACCTGACTGCTTGCCCTATTCTCTTATTATTTTATTCTTTGCTTTTATACCATACTTAAAGCAGGGGTTTGGGGCAGGAGAGTTAGCTCAAAAGCTATGAGTACTTGTGGCTCTTCCAAAGGATCCTAATTTGGTTCCCATCATCCACCTGGTGGCTTATGATCATCTGTAACTCCAGTTCTGGGGAATCCAACACCCTCTTCAGATCTCCCTGAGCAACAGACACCCACATGGTACACGTCTATACATGTAGGCAAAATACTCATACACATGAAACAGAAAATAGACGAATCTTCAAAAGGCAGGGGAAGTTCAGAAACTGATTTGAGGGCCAGTTCTCCCAGCACAGAGTTTTCTTGGAGCACAGCTACAACTGCCCACTTGTGTCTCATCTGTGGCTGCCGTCACACAGTTGAATCTGTAGCTGAAACCATACGACTGACAAAGAGGAGACTATTTACTCATCTCTTGACCTTCATAGGAAACGCCAATCAAGTACAAAGCGTCTTCATCTTGAAATACCTAATAACTTGCGTTTTCTTCTAGGTCTCTGTGACCTTCTTTAAATGAATCAAATATGCGACGCTGCTGGAGTTTATACTTTTTGGTATAAAGTAGTAAATGAAAATCGGTCTCTATTTTCTTCCCCAAGAGTTATCCATTTCCCAGCATCCCCTGCTTTTTCTCAGGATTATGACACCGCTTTTGTGTCCCAGGGCCTCCTCTGCAAACATGGGAGCCTGCCAAGCTCATTATTCAAGCCCCGGAGCTCTACACTGCGGCATGATGATTTGTGTGCTCTTTAAAACTGGCTGATAGTATAGTTCAATTCTTTCAGTGCTGGAACTCGAATCCAGGGCTTTGGACATCCTAGGAAAGGGTTCTTGGGTTCTCCCACCCAGCCACATCCCAAGTCATGGTTATGGCGGAGTTTGTCTTCATGATTTGGAATTTTGATTTTTATGTTGCAAATCTGTGAATGCTTGCCTTGTTCCCTCATTATCTTATCCGTTGCTTTCAGTCTCTTAAACAGGGCTCAGAGAACTTGCTTGGTGGACACATTAGTCCTTCTCCTGTCGTCTCTTTCAAAAAGCTCTTGGTTCTTGTTGGGCATTCATATAATCATTAGGACTCTTTGGTGAACTTTCTCTCCAAGCATCAAACATTTGAAGGTATCTATTGGTGCTATAATAACCAATAAATTTTATTTGGACCAAACTCCCATGTTTGCCATGGTAAGGTTTTCTAAATAGATCAAGGGGTGGGGTAAGGGGAAAAAGCAAGCCTACTTCTCTCTTGGGAACATTAGGAGTTCGTTAGGAATTCTGGAGAGAGGTTCTTCTTTTTCTCTCTTTTTCTTTTCTTTCTTTATTTGTAGAAATATCATTTTTCTTCCTGAAAGGAGAGCTTTTGGACTTTGTATATTAATGTCATATCAGGCTCCCTTGTCTCCATCTTTTTTTTTTTTTTTTGGTTTTTCGAGACAGGGTTTCTCTGTAGCTTTGGTGCCTGTCCTGGAACTAGCTCTTGTAGACCAGGCTGGCCTCGAACTCCTAGAGATCCGCCTACCGCTGCCTCCCGAGTGCTGGGATTAAAGGTGTGCACTACCACCGCCCGGCTCTCCCAGGGTTTTCTATGTAGAAAAAAAAATATTCTTTGCCAGTAAGGTCTGATCACCTTGTTTGATCAGGAGACAGTCTGTCCAATCTATATCCATTGGTTTTTCTCTTCTCCTCAGACTTCTGTTCCTCCTGCATATGTATATGGTAAATATATTGACTTTCATATATTTGAATTAATAAGGATATTCATACATATTTAGGAACATGTGGCTTTGAGACTTGTGAATATCCTCTACTGACTGTGTCCTCCCCAGAATCTAATCTGGCTGTCCTTGGAGTAAGTGATAGACACCTTTCTCTTTCTGGTTGACTTCGTCTCTTAGTATGGGGTATATTTCTCTCTCTCTCTCCCCTTCTTACCCCCCCTTGTGTGTGTGTGTGAATGTGTATATTTATATGTATGTGTGTATTGTCTCTTAGAATGGGGTGTATTTCTCTCTCTCTCTTCCCTTCTCTCTACCCCCATCCTGTGTGTGTGGGGTGGGGGAGATGCATGTGCATGGCTCATATAAATGAGACAAGCACTTTTTGTCTCTTTACTTTTAAATTTTGAGACTGGGTCTCCCTTAATTGCCTAATCTGGCTTTGAACTCACTGATGCCCAGGCTGGCCTTGAACTTGCAGTCCTCCTTCCTCAGCCTCTCTAATAGCTGAGACTATAGAGACTGAGCCACCAGGACTGACCTATGCAAGTCTCTCCCTCCCTCCCTCCCTCCCTCCCTCCCTCCCTCCCTCCCTCCCTCCCTCTCTCCCTTCTGTCTCTCCCCTTCCTCCTTTCCCTTCCATCCTTACTTCTTTCATAGCTACGGTTGACCTCTAAATTATAGCAGAATATGCCTCCAAGTTGGTTTCCCATTAGTTCAGCATCCTCCCATCCTGATTTTCTAAGAACCAGCTGTGAGTGATCCTCTTCATGCAGGAAGCAAGCATGGACCGACTGCTTTCATATGCTAAGCACCGTGACACCAGCACCCAGAGACCTTCCTGGGTGCACCCGATTTCTGACACTGAAGTCAAGACTCTAAATTTATCTTGTTGAGTTCTGAGCCCATTATCCACCTGCTCAGATAATTTCAAATTGAATGATAAATTAAGACTTCCGTGTCACCAGTGACAAAAGCTCAAATCAACAGAGGCAGAATGGGCTCACGTCACCAAAAAACGCATGAAGATCACAATTTTGGGCCACGTGGAGATGGGATTACCAAACCCTGTCCTGCCCAGCCAGCTATCATACTGTCCTGGGCTCATCAAATCCCAGAATCGAATCTCATTGGCTAGGGTGGTCTTTGGGCCAATCAAGGGGCTAGACTAAAAACCTATAAGGGTCTCTGTGGTGGGTGGAGTCAGCAGCCTCCTCTAGAGTTACTGCCTGCGTGAGGCACTGGGCCAACATAGGCCCAAAGCTACAGGGCCATCTGACCATGGATGGAAATCTCCGAAACCAGGGGCCCAAATGAACATTTTCTCCCTTCAACCTGATTGTCTAAAGTATTTCATCATGGCAATGTGGTTAGGCAATGCTGTGATTGTCCCTGTCTAAGCCATATGCCTAACCCTGGCATCCATTTTTCCTGTGCTGGACTAACATCAGGGCTCTGGTATGTCTAAGCCAAGAAAATGAGATGCTGTGTCTGGAAGGAAGGAAGGGACGTGGATGCCGAGCAGGCTACAGCGGCATACTGTGTGAGTTCCTTTCCTCATTTGCTGCATCAGAGTACCTGACAGATGCACCTTAAGAGGGCTTCATGTGACTCACAGTCAGTGCTGGTGGGGAAGGCCAGGTGACCGGAGCTGCTCAGTCTGGGGCAGTGGCAGTGTATGGCCTGCAACTGGGAGCTGGTGTATGGAGAAGACAGCAAGAGATTCTCCTTTGGAAAGACCCTTCCTTCCCTGCCAAAGCTCAGGCGTGTTCCCTCTGGGGGTTCAACACGCTGACAGCATCAGGACAGAAGGACTCTGTGGCTGTTACCAAACTGCCCTGCCGCATTGGTGGTGAGTGAGCGGTGAGCTGTGCCAGCCCTTGGAGCTAAGCATCCAGCAGAGTCACCTTGAACAGAATAAAGCACCCACATGCTTTCCTGTGGATGGAGGTGTTGTAGAAAACCTTGTCAGGAACAGACACCCAGGGAAAGGAAGCCAGCAGGCTACGCATGAGCAGTGCCATCTGCGTGTTTTCCAGAGGAGAGGACGCTGTGACCAGCACCTCTGAAGATGTCCATCCTGTTGCTAGGCACAGGCTCACTGGAGAAAGGAGCCTTCTGCTTTTCTTGGCTCTGTGCCACTTCCACGAAGGTGCTCATGGACCTCCCTGCAACCTTCTGATTATGATTTGTTCCCCTGGCCGGCTCTGCCCACACAGAGTGGGTTGACTGTGCTTAGATGAGTCCCTGTGCACAAGGTCATTCCCATCCTTCTGTGATACCGGCCTTGTGCTTCGGTGTGGCCTCTCATCCCGGGTGGTAGGAGGCTATTCATGGGGAAAGAAGTCACTTTCAGTGATCTGACAAATCATAGTCAGTTACCAAGGTAATGTCTCGGGTCCTTGGGGAGACTGAGCCAATGGAACTTCCTTGGTACTGTTTCAGACTCAAATCACTGTGACCCCCAGCCAGCACCTGCTCCCAGGCGTTAGCCAGGACACATGTATAAGGCTTGTCACATGTCCACAGAGTCCAGATAGTTCCTGTGTTGACACTCCATTACCATGACAGTCAGGTTGAAGGGAGAAAATGTTCATTTTGATCCCTGAGGTTCAGAGATTTCCATCCACGATCAGTGGGTCCTGCTGCTTTGGGCCTCTGTTGGCCCTGTGCCTCATGCTGAGCGTGACCCCTAGAAGAGGCTGCTGATCCCACCCACCGCCAAGCCCCTCATAGACTTTTAAAAAGAGCAAATCTTAAGGCCTTCTTTCAACTGCCTGTTACAAACAGCCCCATGGATAACAGCTAGGATTTGGAAAACAGAAGAATATTCTAGATTCCTTTCAGAGTATCCACCATCAGCACAACCATCCTACTTATATGTGTCAGCAGAGCTGGGTCCTGCCTGTCCTCTGTCTAGCTAACACAGTTGCATCTAGAGCCATGGTGAAGCCTGAGAAAGGATGTAGAAGAAACAGTGGCTGAGGAGAGAGGGAGGGAAAATGCCCCTTCCCACAGACCCAGAAACAGTGAGATCAAACCCTACACCCTGATGGACAGGACTCAGACTTTTTGACTGAGGTTCCTTAAGTGCCCTGGACCCCACAAAGATAGTCATGGCAGTCCTGCAGGTGAGTCACCGCTTGGTGCAAGCAGCTCCTCCCCCAACCCTGTTTCTTGGTGCTCGACAACTGCTTGAGCAGTTCTTTTGGTATGGTTTGATTTGGTGTGTCTCCCAAAGGCTCACATGCTGAAGGCTTAGTACTTGATATAGTTTAGAGGTGGGACTTTAGGGAAGTAGTTGGATCATGAGGGCTCTGATCTCATTGATAGAATAATTTACAGGTGGGTTCATAGTTGAATGGACTTCTCAGAAGCAGTGGAGAGTGTAGGACGCAAAGTCTTGTTGGAAGAAGTAGGTCATTGTGGGGGGTGAACTTTTTTTTTTTTTTTTTTTTTTTTTTTTTTTTTTTTTGGTTTTTCGAGACAGGGTTTCTCTGTGGTTTTGGAGCCTGTCCTGGAACTAGCTCTTGTAGACCAGGCTGGTCTCGAACTCACAGAGATCGCCTGCCTCTGCCTCCCGAGTGCTGGGATTAAAGGCGTGCGCCACCACCGCCGGGCGGGGGGTGAACTTTTAAAGGATCTTTCTTGACCCTCTGTGCTCTTGCACAAGCTCATCTGTCCATCCCTCTCAATGCTTTCTGGCAGCCATGAGGTAAGCAGGTTGGCCTTACCACACCTGTCTGCCATGATGTTCTGCCTCACCATAGGCCCAGACACAATGGAAGCAACCAAACATGGAACCATGAGTCAAGGTCAATCTTTGCTCCTTGCTTAAAAAAAGATTATTACAAAGCCGGGCGGTGGTGGCACACGCCTTTAATCCCAGCACTCGGGAGGCAGAGGCAGGCGGATCTCTGGGAGTTCGAGGCCAGCCTGGTCTACAAGAGCTAGTTCTGGGAGAGGCACCAAAGCTACAGAGAAACCCTGTCTCGAAAAACCAAAAAAAAAAAAAAGATTATTACATTAATGTTTAGTGTATGTGTGTGTGCACACATGTATGTGCATGTGCATACACACGTGTAGAGAGGCCAGAAAACAACTTACAGGAGCTGATTTTCTTCCTCTACCATGTGAGTTACAGGGATTGAACTCAGGTCATCAGGCTTGGCAAAATCGACCCTTTACACACTGAGCCATCTTGCTAGCCCCTTTCCTCTTTAAGTTTTTTCCCTCTGGTATTTTTTTCATAGCAATGGAATGCTGATTCACACATCTTGCCTTGGCTGTAGTTAATTGCAGGACCATTGTGTTCTGGGCTCAGCTAGGATGACTTGACCTCTTCTTCCATGTGGTTTTCACTTAGCATGGTGCCCTTAGGGTTCTAAGGAGGCAAATCCTGGTGCACAAGTGTCTACCTAGCCTTTGTCTATATCATGCCTGCTGATGTCATCATCAGAATGGGTCACATGGCCAAGCTCAGCACTAGTATGGGAGGAGTCTACATATTTCACATGTTCTGAAAGGCATCATTCACTGGTGGCCACTTTCGTTATAATCCTCTACTCATCCTAGACTTTAAATGATTTTATTAGTGTGTATTTGTTATACAGATTGATGGGCTTTATAATGGCATTTTTATTCAAATGTGTCATGTACTCTGGCCATATTCTTGCTCTGTTCCCTTCTTCTGTCCCTTCCTCCCTCTTCCCAAATAGTTGCCATTATTTTTTCATATCATAGCCATATGTATACATGTGTATATGTATACATGTGAGAGAAAACATGTACTATTTGTTTTTCTGGGTCTGGTTTGTTTTGCTTAACATGATAATCTCTAATTCAGCCTATTTTCCTACAAACACTATAACTTTCTTCTTCTGTTTAGATGTTTAAATTAATTTTAAAGTTTATGTATTGCTGGGCAGTGGTGGCGCACGCCTTTAATCCCAGCACTTGGGAGGCAGAGGCAGGCGGATCTCTGTGAGTTTGAGACCAGCCTGGTCTACAAGAGCTAGTTCCAGGACAGGCTCCAAAACCACAGAGAAACCCTGTCTCGAAAAACCAATAAATAAATAAATAAATAAATAAATAAAAAATAAAGTTTATTTATTCATCTACTATTTGTGTGTATGCGTGTGTGGAGTTAGAGACAGTTGTGAGCCACCATGCGCATGCTAAGAACTGATCTCAGATCCCCGAAAGAGCAGCAAGCGCTCTTAGCTGCCCAGCTATCTCCCCAGCCTTCGTTCATCTCACGGCTGAGGAATCTCCACTGTGCATTTCTGACACTTTCTCAGTCAGTTCCCTTGATGGACAGCGAGGCTGAGTCTAAGGAGACTGGCGGCTTTTCTTCAGCCTGGACTGCTACTGGCGGTCAAGTTGGCCGAACCATGTGCTCTGCCACAGATGCCTCTGAAGGTCTGGGATCTCCTGGGTGATCTGAACGCCATGATCCCAAGTCAGGAATGATTGGCACATAATCTAAAACCATGCGGCAGTCAGGACTCGGCACTGAACAGGGCCGTGTGCTTATTTGATTTCCTTGCTTATTAGTTGCAGAACAGGGTAGTGATTTATGGTACTGAGGGAGAGATTTATTATACTGAACATGCAATATCTGGGGTTAAAGGCTGGGTCAGCATGAAACAGACAGGACCAAGCAGTAATCCACAGCCAGATGGAAAGGGTTATTAGTTCACAGATGCCATTCGCATGGTAATCAAAACAGCTTTCAAGGAACGGATGACAGAAAGTGAACACAGAAGGGCCTGCAGCAAGGGAGAGATGTTTAAAACCCACACTTCAGCCATCACCTTCATTTCTTCAACATTCCCTTGACCCCCTCCCTCCTACCCTCTTCTTATTTATTTATTTTTGAGACAGGGGTCATTATACAGTCTATCCTTGAACTCACAGAGATCCTCCTGCCTCTGCCTCCTGAGTGCTGGGATTAAAGACATGCACTATCATATCCAGCCCCTCTATCTATCTATCTATCTATCTATCTATCTATCTATCTATCTATCTATTTTTGATAAGATACTAGCACAAACTGGCCTTGAACTCTCTAGTAGTCAGGATGACCTTTTATTTCTGATCCTCCTGCCTCCGCTGGGATTTATAGGTATGCACCACTGTGTCTGAATTTTGTAGTGTTAGTGATAGAACCCTTGAATTTGTGATGCCAGGCGAGCACTCTGCCCCTGGGCTTCTTCCCAGACCTGGGTGCCATTGTCTATTGGGTGTTTCAGGGCTGGGCACCTCACTGCACACCAACCTACTGATGCTCTCAGCAACTCTCCAAACCCCACTGATGGCCCCACTTTCCAGATGGACAGACTAAGGCTGGGAGACACCCGCTGTTGGGGTCTGTGTGCAAGTCTAATACTGCAGCTCTGGTCACACACACACGGGACATTTCTCTCTCTTTAAAGCCCAGCGTCCCTCCTCTCTAGGTCACTGCACTTGGCGAGCTCTCGACTAATAAGGGCTCAGCATGAACCTCTTGCCTAAGTAGCTTGAGGAACAAGCCCAGTCCTGGCTTCCATCTGCCCAGAGGTGCGGTCATCTGGCCCCACTGGTTTGACCCCACTGACCCAGACCCATCCCCAGGGAGGCTTGTCACATAGAGTCACAGTTTCTGGCCAGGTTTCCTTCAGACCTCATTTGCATGGAGATGTTTATAATCTTGGGTGACTTTCCATCACCAGCAGCTGAGAGATGGCAATCTCCCTTCTGTCTGATACTGTCCTTCCGAACATCTCAAGACGAATGCTATGTCAAAGGTCACATTCAGCTGACGTTTTCAAAATCATCTTCAGTCAGTCTTTGTGACACACAACTGTAATTCCAGCCCTGGGGAGTCTATGGTAGAGGGATCACAAATTGGAGGCCAGCCTGGGCTGCTGAACCCCATCATCTCCTGCTGGGATGTAGCTCAGTTGGTAGAGCAATTGCCCAGCATGCATGAACCTTGGATTCCATCCTCAGGGCGGCATAAATGTGGTGTAATGGTTCAGACCTGTAATCTCAACACTGGGAAGGCTGAGGCAGGAGATCAGAAGTTCAGAGTTATTCTTGGCTACGTAGCCAGCCTGGGTTACATGAGACCCTGTCTCAAACAAAACAAAACATCATCTTCTGACACCAGGTTCTGGGAATCATTGTATAAGAATAATCCCAGGCCTTAGAAAAGCATGTTAATTCAGAATGGATTTGTTTGTGGATCCCAAAGAGCCCACCCACTCCTTATTTTACTAGCTAAACCATCCACTTCAGGAAGCTAGTGACTGGCAAAACTGTTTTAACTAAAAGAGTCTTAAGGTTAAGCACTGATTAATGGAAGGGGATTGGACCGGATGTAAACAGAGCGAGTAGGTAGGTTTGGGGACGAGCCACACGCACCCTCCTTGCCTCTGCAGCTGAAAATACATCCTTAAAACCCACACAACTCTGTCGATGCCTTAAAGTTCCATTTTTGGCAAGTATATTCTGGTCTTGGTGTGCTCCAGCTAGTCTGTAGCTTCTGAGTCATGGCACTGGGTGGCTGATCATGGCCTTGACCTGGGTGTCCTCGGGACATAGCCAACAGGAGCCAGCATCCCCCGAGGGTTCGAGTCTATCAGTCTTTGGGTGGATTTGGCTAAGGCACCTGCTAAGGCATCTGGGCACTGTCTGTGTCAGCTGGAACTGCTGTAGCCTGAGTACTGTGACAGACGTTGTCTTTCTGTTAGTACTGGAAGCTAGATGTTCACAGTCAGGGTCTCAGGCAATTTCTGGGGAAGTCTCTTTTCTTGCCTTATCACTTACTTGTGGTGTGTTTGCATGGCCAGGAGGGAGAGCTTCTGGCACCTCTCCCACCAGGGATGATAATCCATTTTAGGGGGTCCTGCCCCCGTGGTCTCATTCAAACCTAACACTTTGCAAAGACCTGTCTCTGAATACCATCATACTGGGGGCAGGGGCCTTAATATGGGATTTTGGGAGAGACAGGTCTCAGCAAATATGCTGCTGGTCCAAACACTGGCTTCCTTGATGACCTCTGGCTAGGGTTTCCGACAATGTTGAATAAGCTGGAAGACTCTTCAAGGCAGGGGATGACACCATGTGGTCCTCTGTGGATGAACATTCTTGCTTCTTTCTCCCACCAAGCCATCACTCCACCCTTCTCTCGCCTCTCCGCAATTGTTTGTATCTCTGTTGCTGCTCCCTGCTCTTATGGCATAGGTGAGGCATGGTTAAGAGCACTGGACTAGGGTTCAAGCCTGAGTTCTACTAATCGACTGTTGTGTGAATTGGGGCAAGTCACTTGACCTCCCTGGACCCTAGCCTCCTTTTTGTAGGGATAATCAGAGCTACTGGAGGATGGTGGCCTGTGCCTATGTCTCTTATGTCCAGCTGTAGGCTGAAGTCTATTGCTATTTGAGATAGTCCTGACCTGGGTAGATACTAAAAGAAGGCCAGACTATGCCCACTGTTGGGGGGGGGGCAGCCCATAACTGAATGTCTCCAGCACAACGGCCTCATTCAGAGTCAGGGTTAACTGCTTAGCTGGGGAGTTTGCTTGGAAGAAGCCAAGCTTGGCTCTGATGAGACCCATGCTTCTCGGCTTAATTCCCCATTCCCACCAGTCTCTGCCCACCAACAACCAGGACAGCGGCCTCTGGTCTCCTTCTGTCTACACTTGTCCTCTACCCCTCCACGTCTCTTACTGGGCCCTGGGAAGCCAATACCAGCTCTACTGAACCCAGGACTCCTGCAGAGAAGCTGAAATCCAGTCCATGCTGGAGCAGAGCCTCACCTTGGCTGCCTCCCTCTCCTGGCCCCATGAGGACCACATGGGTTCGGCTGGCAGCCTGAGAGCACCCAGAAAAGTCATACAAGGAGTGAAAAATGGCTGTCAGGTGACCACTAACCCTCAGCCAGTCCCCACACAGATGAATGGGAGATTGGATGTGGAACTGGGTGGGACACGGTGAGAAGGAGGAGGCAGATGGTAGTCCTGGGATCCTGCAGGAGAGAGCGGGGCACAGAGAGACGCAAAGACCTACCTGGGGCTTCTCGCTCAAGTTGGATTTGGGCCTAAAGTCTGAAGAGTACCAAGTCTGTGCTCATAACTGCAGTGCAGCAGCACCCTGCAGAGAGTGGAAGGACACACTGACAGCCAGCACAGTGAATGGACCTGGTGCCAGGAGGCACAGGGAAGAGCCCACAAGGCTGGGGTCATGGAATACAGAAGATTCTAGCACCTTTGTGCAGAAGATTCCAGCACAATGGATGGCCCTGACCGTCCTTAGATATCATGAAGGTTTCTTCTGGGTCCAGGCAAGATTAAATAAACTTCAGAAATGACCAGACTGATACAGAGGGGCTGGGAGGGGCTGACTGGCTGGGGCTAGGCCAGGGCTATGTCTGCCTTTGGAGTGGAGAGCTCAGGGTTTCTTCCTCTGCTGCCATCCCCACTGCCATTTGCCCAGGCCCTGCCATCCGTTCCTATGGCTGCAGACAGGCTGATGCTCAGAGGGGCAGAAGACAAGCAGGGACCTTCTGGTCTCTGGGAGGAGCCAGCTTCAGTGTGGACAGATCGAAGAGCTTTCACTGGTACCCTGGGGCTTGGTGCAGAGGGCCTTGCTGTGCTCTGCCAGCTCAGGACATGGTGACCCTCAGAGGCACACTGCCCAGCAATCAGCTTGTTCTCTGATGCTAGCTGCTTCCCTGCACTTACACCTCAGGAAGGCAAAGGTGTGCAAAGGGGGTGTTTCCAGCAGTGGCTTGTGTGGGGGAGGGGGTGGGGGAGTGGTTAGATCACTTTGTCTGATCACAGAGACTGGCGCCTCTGACTTCCCCTCCTGTCTGCAAAGCGTGAACTTGGTGGTCACGCTATCTCCTTCCGATGTTCCCGTCACAGGTTAAACTCCCCTGTGACTGTGAGCAGAGATGATTCCTTGCCACTAGAGTAGAGGAGGACTAGGGTTTCCCATAATTCTGTTCTCTCCTTTATCCTTGGTTACACCCTTGCCCCTTTGACTCTAGGATGATAACAGAAAGAAGAAGGACCTTTGCTGGCTTGTGTCTTGGCACCTCTCACATCAGCTTTGCCTCCCTGGACCTCAGCTTTTGTGGTGACAGTGATGGTATCAGTTATAGCCATTTTGATGAAACCATGACTCCATAAGCCTGCTTGGAGCAGCGACTCGCGTACAGCAGGAGAGAAGGGATGAGGACCCACTATTAAACAAATGCATAACGAGCCAACAGTCCTGCTGTCAGCCATTTCCATAACTTATATCCAGATGCAAACTTATCTGCATTTTTCACGGTAACTCCAATCCAAATGCTTATCAGCCGATGAATGTTATATATCCATACAATGGAATATTATCCTACCGTGCAAATAATAAAGTATTGACACATGCTTCAGTCTGAGCCTGGCTTCGTGACAGAAGCCAGACATGAAAGGTCACTTAGTAAATGATTATATTTTAATTTACGTATTTCAAGACTATGAAAATCAGAAAATAAATTAGCAGTGACTTAGGGAGCAGGGAGAGGAAGAGAATGAGGAGTGGTTAGTTAGACAGTTTGCAGTACACCACTATCTCAAGTCACCCAGTGTTTAACAGGCAGAGAGTACCCCACTGCAAGAGCTAAAAAGTTGTACTTTGGGCATAATCAAGGGGACCATGAGACCTCCTCAATGTAGAAAGGCCGTTAGTTCCCTCTTCCCAGGGTTGTCCTGGCTGGCCTGGGATGGGGACGGTGAACCAGTGAACCCACAGAGAGCTGGGTTTTGAGCTGTCGACCAGAAGTGGGCGTGTCCTGATGGCATCTCTGACCCAGTTTGAGGTTTTCTGTCAGACTGCAGAAATCGATTTGCTGAAAGATGGTTTCCACTTAATTAGTATGGCCTGCTTCCGGCTGAGAAGACACCATTAAATGGGCTATGTCAGCCGGCAACCGTGTCAGTGGCCTCAGCTCCTGTCCCCAAGGACTGTCTGCCTCTTGGGCTCTGTCCCCTTAGTGGGTCGCTATTCAGAATGCTTGAGTTTCCACTGTGGGGCAGGAGGCTAACTCTACCTGCTTCCCAGCCCAAGAAATTCAGGGTGGAGCAAGGCAAGTGTGAGATGGCCCTGGGCTGTGAGGGACCCACCTGCAAGGCTCCACCAAAGTGTGCATGGCCTCAGCACAGAGCCTGGCACAGACCGAACCCACACCTTGTCCGTGTGTCACCTTGCATTCCTAATGCAGCTTCACGGCTATGGCCGTCACTCACCAGCAGGTCCCAGACTGCAAGTGACAGAGCAGGCTTTGACCTTCGGGGCTCCTGGCAGCTGGTACAATTGTGAGAGTACCATATCTTGCCTGGTTTTCAGAAGCCTGTAAGGTTTGCTTCTTGCTCCTGGTTTTCAAAGGAAGATGATTATAGGCTGTGGCCCCTCATTGTACAGAGGGGTCCCTCAAATCTGAATGTGTCATCCTTTTAGCAGAGTACACATGTGTGGGTCCCACCATTTGCTTGCTGAGCCCTTAGAACTGGGGTCCTGGGACATTCTCAGGAGGGGTGGCTGGGATGCCACAGAAGGTGTCTTGGCCTTAGTGAGTGAGTGGGTGAGTGCAAGTCTACCAACTTTTTCTCACTATGGAAGTGGAGGGGAGGAGGAGAGATCTCCTGGGTCCAAACAAAGTACAGTGTTTTCTCGGAGATGAAGCATTTACTTTTTGGGTTTTTTTTTTTTTTTTGTTTTTTTTTTTGACAGGGTTTCACTATTTAGAACTATGTAACCTGGAACTCTATGTAGACCAGGCTGGCCTGGAACTCATAAACATCCACCTGCCTCCTCATTGCTGGGATAAAAGGTATGTGCCACTGCTTCCTGGCTCTGCACTTGTTTTTTAAGAAATGTCTAGTCAGTTCAAAGTGATGTTTCTAAAGAGCACAGTACTTGGCTCCTCTGCCTTCCTCAGCAATTAACGTGTAGCTACATGGCTGATGAGGCTGAAGGAGGTGTGGCCCTGGGGAATGGGCTGGTTAAAGATCTACCCCTGTACTAAAGACCAGCTTCCTGTGGGTCCAGCCAGGAATCGCCACGGTACATGGTTCACAGCCTGGGCTCTGGAGCGAGACCATTTGAGCTCCAATCCCAGCTCCACCTGGTGACCTCAGAAAGATCATGCTGGCCTCAGTTTCCCTGTTTTGGGAAGGGGTCTACCGGAACTCAGGGAGGTTCTGCTCTAGAGTAATTTTTGACAGAGAGACAGCTTCCAAGTCATGTCACCATCTGCTGTCAGTCGGGATTTCCCTCCAAAATTGGGCCTGCGTCTGCTACACTGTGACTGATCTCACTCAGGACTGTGGTCACTGTGGGACTCACGTTGTCTCTGTTCTTGGTGGCTGTGCAGGGTTGTGGTTGGGTACCCAGGTGTTTGCCTGAGCCCCTGTTTCTCGCCACTGTGGCAGCTTTCCTGTTAACCTGGGGGAACGCTGCACCATCCGTACTTAGCCAGACACCCAAAGTTTCAATTTCCCCACATCCTCACCAGCACTTGCAATTGATTAGTCTCCCCCACCCCTTCCCTCTAGGGTCTCATGTAGCCCAGGCTGGCCTCAAACCTACTGTAGACCTAAAGAGCTTGAACTGCTGATCTTCCTGCCTCTTCCTCTTTAGCTGGATTGTGTGTGTATGGTACCATGCTTGGCTTGTCACCTCAAAGGGATTACTATAGCTATCCTGTGGGTGTACAGGCAGAGTCACTTTGGCTGGTCCCCTTTAGGACAGCTGATAGCCTGTAAGTAACTGAGAAGTGACTGGGGACTGGGACAGGCTCTGAGGCAGAGCTCCTGCCCAGCATTCAGGAGGCTTTGAGTTTGATCCCCAGCATGACATTAAAGAAAAAAAGACTAAATGACGCAGAGACTGACACCTGTTAGAACAGACCCCTCTGACGAAGTGACATATGAGTGATGTGAGCTCCTGCAGAAAGAAAAGCGTCCAGACATGAAGATAAATGGAGCATGTTAGGGCCTGGGGCAGAGAGAGTCCCTGGTGATTCGCTGCTAGTCTGGGAGGCGCGACTCTAGCGGGCAGGGAGCTACAAGGGAACCTAGGATATATGGATGCCAGACCAACTCCCTTGTTGCCTCTAGACCTCTGAGTGACAGCCAGGCCAGGACAGCGTGGTTTCTCTCAGGATCTTGCTGCATCTCAGACTTCAGAGCTAAGGTTAGAGAGTGAGTGGGTCAGGGCCAGTTGTCTCAGAGAGCCCAGGATACAGTGTGACTCTGATGTTGCTCTTGTCTACACTAAGGTGCTCTCCGAGGCCCATAGCTGTTATCTTTGGAGCCTCCTCTTCCCAGGCCGGGCCTGGTGTCCCTCCTCACTGCGGATATTAGCCTCAGGGCATGGAGTTCACATCTAGTGTCCTGGCCGGCCTCTTGGCTCTAAGAGAACAAGGTGTTCTACCGCAGTGCCCTGGCTCCAGGACATGAGTGCACCTGGCCCGGGGCACAGGAAGAAAACTGACCCCACTCCTGAGTTACATAAGGTATCTCTGGAACTTGGCTCCTTTTGAGCTAAAATGGGGAAAGGACACCCAAACATTAGGCAGGTGGAACTGGAGAGGAAGGCAGTACCTTCGGGTCACTGCTGGGTCAGTCTGCATCCTGAGCGTTGGTTGATTCATTCAGTAAACCCTGCTGGCATCTGTCCCTCACCCAGCCTGCTGGGGGGTTCATGAGCAGTTGTCCACTAAATGTTGACAGGAAGGAAGAGGGGAAGGGAGGAAAGAAGGAGGAGGGAAGGGAAGGAGGACAGAAAGGAAGGAGGGAGCAAGGGAACCAGGAAGGAGAGGAGGGATGGAAGAAAGAAAGGGATGGACAGATGAAGACCAGAGAGGCCTCACCCAGTCTGTAGCTGTGCCCAAAATCAAGTGACCATCTGGCTCAGCTCTGGTCAGTAGGAAAGCGGCATCGGCCTCATATGGAACTTTAAAGTTGGCCTTAGCTGGGCTGTGGGGGAAAGGGAACTGGCGCACAAAGCCAGAGAATGACTGTAGACGACACACACTACACTGATTTATTTCTGTAGCAAATCTTCCAAGTCCCGCACAGGCTTAATCCCCCAGTCCATCCCTGTGGGGATCATGTTTAGGTAGCACACTGTGGCCCCACAGGGTCTTGGCGATGCTGTGGAGGGTGACAGGTGCCGGATGAGCCGGACCTTGCCGGCTGAGGGTGCTAGGTCAGGATCAAGGAATATTTATTGTGTGAGGTGTGCATGAGTGCGTTCATTTACTCATTTGCTTGTCTGATGTCCAGTGGATGTGGTTTGAATGGCTGCTACACTGAGAGGTGAAGGGTCTTCCTGGGTGAAGAGGAGGAGGCCCCTCAGAGGGGACTGGTTAGTGCAGAGGCAGGGCCATTGTCCTCTGACTTGATGGCATGAGATCACTGAGGGCTTCACCTTGAGTGTAGACCCACCTCAAGAGCTCCTGGCTCATGGTTTGGAGTGGGACCCTAGGGTTTATATTTCTAACAAATTCCCAAATGCTGCTGCTGTTGCTGCTGCTGCTGCTGGTCCAATGACCCCGTTTTAAGAACTAACAGGTTAGGACCTGGAAAGACGTCTCAGCCATTAAGAGCACTTACTGTCCCTGCAGAGGACCCAGGTTCAAGTCCTAGCACACATCGGGGCTAATGCTGTCTGTAACACCAGTTTTAGGGATCCAGTGCCATCTTCTAACCTCCTCAAGCACCAGGCACACACGTGGTACACATGTATGCAGGTAAAACACCCAAAGGCATAAACAAATGATATATGTATGAACTACCAAAGTTAGCCCAGGGCAGGGAGAGGCAGTCATGAACTGCTTTTTCTTTAGTATTTATTTATTGGTGTGCATGTGTGTGTGTACCTGCATGCATGCACGCGTGTACTATGGTGTGGGTATCGAGGTCAGGACAACTTTCAGAAGTCAGTTCTCTTCTTCGACCTTGTGGGCTCTGGGGGTCCAACTCAGGGTGTCAGGCTTGGCAGCAAGTGCCTTTACCCACTGAGACATCTCCCTCCACACACGCTGCGAGGGGCATTTAGACAGGAGAGAAATGTGCCAGGCTTGTGATTTCAGGAACTCTTAACGTGTTGCTGACAGCCTCTCTCAGGCCAGGCCAGAGTGACCCCAAGCTCAGGAGGGTAGGAAGCCTGAGGTATCCTGCTGGAACCAGAAAGACACCGGTGCAGAGTGTGGACAACCCAGCCTTGTGGGTGGAGACAAATCCTGAGTCAGCTGGAGGCATCAGAGAAGAATTCCCCAGTTAAAGGCCATTCGGGAAACTGGGCAAGGAGAAAGTCAGGGGTGTCTGGGGTTCTAAGCCCTGCGGGGGTTGCTGGAGTTTCCTGATAGATAGTAAATCGGAATAAGTGAATTAGATTCCCTGTGCCTCAGTTTCCCTGCTTAAAAACAGAGATACATCCTACACCTGCCTCGCTCCTGCCTCGCTCCTGCCTAGCTCCTGCCTGAGGTTGATGAAGGGACTAAAGAAGACCATCCCTACGTGTGCTAGACATGGGGTTGAGCTTGCAGAAAGTGCTCAATGAATGTGGGTTCTTGTTAGTCACTCCTGTCTCTGTCTCTGCATCTGCCTGTGCTGTGAGGACGCGAAGGCTGAGATCTCTGCCATCTTTGTTGCTGGGAGCATCCAAATGACCCTCCAAGTTCCAAAGCTCAGGGCATTCTCAGACCCCATTCAAGACCTGCACTTGACTATGCCTGCATCTTGGTTCTTGTTGTCTCTGAACTAGGGTAGGCTGAGGACAATGGAATTCAGCAGCTCAGGAAACTGCAGGCTGTGCCCCCCCCCCCCGTTTCTCCACCCTTCCCAGGCTGCAGCAGCACCCCCAGGCTGCTGTGTCTCTTTAGCTGTTTCTGTCTGATAAGAGTGGATTTTTCCACTTCCTGCAGCAGAGATGCCCCGGTTTCCCCTCTGCCCACCAGCTGCCCTGGTTTCTACTCCTGCACAGGCTGAGATGGCTGTCTCAGAGCCACAGGAGGTTGTGTGGCAGGAGGGGAGATGCGTGGGCCAGGGACCCGGGGAGTTGGCAGCAGATTCCATTAGGAGGCCAACTTCTCGGTTCTGATGTGACAAGAAAGCCCAGTCTTTATCAGAAATGGCTAAACCTAACCCCAGCAAACAAAACCCCAAGCCGACAAACAGGAAACAGAGGCTGGATAAAAATATCGTCCTCTGCAGCTGCAGCTGAGCCACTAGCTTTCAGAAAACCCTGCTCTTGACAGGAAATGCGGCTGATGCAGAGGTGAGAGGCGGCTAAGGGGCCCTGGGGTAGAGAGATGGGTGACAAAGGCGAGTGACAGCAGGGACCCTCAAACCCAGCTCTCCCTAGCAGGTGAAGAAATAAGACTGGTCCACCTGTACCTGCCTGCCTTCCATCTTGGGTTCATCTGGGACAGGTAGCCAATTTCTCTCCCCCCTACTGGCACCTGGGAGAGTATTGTTGTACTTGAGAGCTTAGACCATAACTTGGAACTTATTTTGTTACTTGTGAAGCATTACACTTGGAACCAACCAAGTTCTTCATTTTTTAGAAGCTGGACAGTGGTGGCACACCCCTTTAATCCCAGCACTTGGGAGGCAGAGACAGGTGGATCTCTATGAGTTCGAGGCCAGCCTGGTTTACAGAGCAAGTTCCAGAACAGGTTTCAAAGCTATAGAGAAACCTTGTCTCGAAAAATAAAAAATAAAAATAAAAAAAGAAATCTTTTAGGCTGTGTATGCCACGTGTTGTCTGGAGCAGAAGAGCCGCGGAAGGCAGTGAGAACCTACAGCCCTAGCTCCAGCTAGTTCACCACAGTGGCTTTCACGGACTGCTCATGACCCGCAACACTCTGTCTGATGTGTTCAACCACTTTAAAAGTAGCAACCTGGAACAGGGAGATAGCTCAGTCACTTGCCTTGCAAACAGGAAGACCTGAATTTTATCACCAGAACCCCCTTTAAAAATGCTGGACATGGTAGCATGCGCTCATCAGCCTGGCACTGGCAGAAACAGGCAGATCCCTGGGCTCTCTGGACAGACCACCTAGCTTAATGGGAGAGTCCCAGGCCAGCAAGAGACCTTGTCTCAATAAAACAAAAGGGATAGGCCGGGCGGTGGTGCGGTGGTGGCGCATGCCTTTAATCCCAGCACTCGGGAGGCAGAGGCAGGCGGATCTCTGTGAGTTCGAGACCAGCCAGGTCTACAAGAGCTAGTTCCAGGACAGGCTCCAAAACCACAGAGAAACCCTGTCTCGAAAAACCAAAACAAACCAAAACAAAACAAAAACAAAACAAAACAAAAGGGATGACAGTTGCGGTTGTCCTCTGGCTAACACACATGTGCAAACAGAGAGACATACAAATGGAAGTCATTCTTCATTTTTCCTCTGTTTTATTTCAGACAAGGCTTCCCTGTATAGGTTCATTGGTCTTGAAGTCACCACATAGCCCAGGCCAACCTCCAACTCCTAGTCCTCTTCCCTAGTCTCTTGAGTGTTCTGCTAAACTCTCTGGGGTCCTCATTCTTAACTTTTCAGTTGGCGCAAGCATAAGTTCCCAGGCCTGCTTGAGCTTGCAATAGCAGTTTGTTGACCCCTGCACTGTACAAACATATTAGGGTTTTGTTACTGTTGTTTTGTTTATCATCACTGTTGGGTTTCCTGCCCAACACAGAAGTCTCAGCTCTGTCTCCTCCGAGGGATCAGTCAGCGTGAAATGTCGTTTCTACTCTAGCGATGTGTAAGGATGACCGCAGTCGTCAGCTCTTGCCTATCCTGTAGAGGTTTTCGTCATTCGTCATGAAAATGAAAACTTCTGCCTCTAAAGGCCATCTCCCAGATCTCAAAATGCTCAGCAAACACTGGCACCCATAGCACACACGTCACAGAGGACTTGGTGTCTTCATCTTTTCCAGTGATGAGTGTGTGGATGTGTGAGATACATGCTGCTTCTGCAGCTGAGACTGCTCTGCGTGTGTCTGTGTGTATTTGAATTCCCCGTTCTCCCATTCTGTGTCAGCATCTTTCTAGGCCATTAAAAACCTCTCAGATATCAACTTGGAACATCCCAACGCACGATGTTCCAAAACTGTGGCATCAGGGTCCAATTGTTTAGACATGTAGGTTGCTTCCAAGATGCCTTGATCATAAACAATGTAGGCAAACAGCAGTCAGGGCTGTAAGCAGCTGTTTCAGTCCAGCTCTGACGATTTTCTTTATATTTATATATACACTTATGCATTTATTTATTATCTGTGGAGTGTGTATAAACACGCCATGGACATGTGGAGGTCAGGGCACAACATTCTTCAATCAGTTTTATCATTCTACCATGTGGGTCCCAGGATCAAACCTGTCATCCGGCTTGGTGGCAAGTTCCCTCATCCACAGAGTCATCTTACTGATCCCATAGCTGGCTATTCTCTAATCTTGCTACTGTATATTCTTAAAGGTCTTATTCTTATTTTTAATTTTGTGTATTTGTGTGTAGGTATGTACACATGTGCAGATGCATGCAGAGTCCAGAAGAGGGCGTCAAATCCCCTAGAGCTGGGATTTCAGGAGGCTGTGAGCTGTCTGATGCGGCTGCCTGAGACTGACCTTGGGTCCCCTGCTTTTTAACAGCCAGGCCATTTCTCTAGTCCCATTCTCTAACCTTTTCTTCAGGGTGTGTGTCTATAACCCCGCTCTTGACCACTCACAGTTTCTGCCTTGCTGTCTTCTGTTGTATGGGCTGACTGTTCAAGTCACAGAATCTCCTAACTGATAGGACTGATTTCCCCACCTGTGACCCCAGGCAGCCCTTGATCTGCTTTCTGGTTTATACTTAACTTGGCCTCGTGGAGCACAAGGGGAGACTCTCTCACCTTGTGGTGTCTGTTTTGATCAACCTCAAGTTCATTGCCTTCTTATTTTCCCAGGATTCCATTCTGCATCATAGTAATGTTGCCACCCCCTCCTTCTCCGTGTGTGTCTGTCTATTCTATACTGGAACATCCTTTATTTTTAGCCCCTCTGTTGTGTTTATGCCATTGCTCTTTGTTACCAGCACACGCTGAACGATTTTCCTCCTCAGTAAGCAAATCTCTACTGTCTTTAGAGCAGAGGGGAGGAAAGATTGTTTCATTTATGCTAATATGAACATTTGGATTGGAGTCATCATGTCCCATGCTTTGATGTGTTTGGGTTTCTTTGTTACTTCTTTCTTTTTGTGATTTTAGTGAAGTCTATGGTGTGTGTGTGTGTGTGTGTGTGCTTGTGTGCTTGTGTGTGTGTGTGAGTTGACCACCTTGGCTTTTGCTTGCTTGTTTTATATTTATATATTATGTGTACCAATGTTTTGCCTCCAAGTATATATGTGTGCATGCCTAGTGCCCACAGGAACTAGAAGAGGGTGTTAGATCCCCCACCATCGTGGCCATGTAAGTTCTGGGAATTGAACCTAGTCCTCTGAAAGAACAAGTGACCTTCACTGCTGAGCATCTCTCAGGCCCCATCCATCATGTTTTTGAGACAGGGTCCCTCATTGGTCTGGGGTGAACCAGTTTTGACTGGATTGGCTGACTAGTATGCACCAGAGATCTACTTGTCTCTGCTTTTCCTGTCTTGAGATTAAAAGTATATGCCACCATGCTTAGATTTTTAAAAATTAAAATCCCCCCTCTCTTTCATGTATGTGTGTATGTGGGGGGAGGGGGGTTCCTTCAAAAGCCAAAAGAGGGCTTCAGGAGCTAGAGTTACATGCAGCCGTGAGCTACCCCACATGGGTGCTGGCCACCAAACTTGAGCTCCCTGGACGTGTAGCAAGTATTCTTGATCACTGGAGTGTCCCCGCAGCCCCAGTGCTTGGCTTTTCCACATAGGTTTTAAAGGATGAACTCAGGCCTCATGCTGAGACATCCCCTTTGCCAGATTCTGTGCTTTTTATTTTCACCTTTTCTGTAAGTAACAAGGAAGATACAAATCTTGATTTCAATTCCCCATGTGGTTAACTTTAAATGTTTTAGAAATTATATTTCTCAGCCAGACAGGTGGAAGCCCAGGGTGGGATTTGCTTGTGGGTCACGTAACACAGTGCTAATACGGAGATGCAAGGCATAGTTCCCCTGGACGTGAACACAGTTAAGGTCTAGAAAGACAGCAAAGAGGGCCTGACTAGATGTCAAGGGGGACAGTGGAATGGAACCGGAGCCACGACTCCATGTGGACAATGGGAGCTGGAGAAGGGGCTCCCTTCAGAAGCCAGTGGGTTCCTACACTAAAACCCTGACTCGGATGACTAGAAGAGTAGCAAGTGCTCTTAATCGCTGAGCCATCTCCACAGCCCCAGTGCCTGGCTTTTCCCCTGGGGTTTTGGAGATTGGCACTAGTGACAATAGAGTTGGCCAGATGAAAAACGAGTCTCAACACTTGCTAGCAAAACAAGCTGGGACACATCATGCCAGTCCTCTGCTGAATGGGCTGATTGCAGATTTTATGCTTGGGGCCATGTTGGAGACTGATTGGGGCAACAGCATCTTAGCACAGTGTCTCATGCTCTGAATGTCCTCAGCCTGTGTTAGATGTTGTTATGGTGGCCGAAGGTCATAGTGGGATCTATATGTATGTATCTCCTACCTGGAAGGTAGGAGATATTTTTGTCCAGTCCTTGCCTGGAGAAATGAAATAATTGGACCACTTAATAAAAGTCCAGGAGAGATGGAAGGAGACATGGCTTGAGAGATGGGACTGGGAGGGCGAAAGGGAGCAAGGAAAGAGGATTTGTTGTGGGTGCCTCCCGAGAGAAGGGAGCTGAGCAAGGGCAGAACCTTGGAGAGTTCCCTGGCTGCTGACTGGAGGTTCTGCAGATCGGGCTTGGGGCAGAAAGGTTTCTGCTGAGCAGCTGCTTGGGGGAGGGGGTGGTAATCTGGGGCTGGAATCAGTG
This sequence comes from Chionomys nivalis, assembly GCF_950005125.1. NCBI lineage: Eukaryota > Metazoa > Chordata > Mammalia > Rodentia > Cricetidae > Chionomys > Chionomys nivalis. The sequence goes on along the minus strand of NC_080094.1, from coordinate 19,462,138 downwards.
AGGAGCTGGCGATGCGCTGAGGTTGGCTGTGTTCCTGAAGGGACCAGGGAAAGCCTCGGGCTTGTGTTGGAGGATTCATGGCTCCCTCTGGGAGATCAAGTGCTGTGGACAGCGAGATACATTGGGGGGGGGGGGGAGTCAATGGATAGAATGTGAGGGAGTGGGGGTGGGTGGGAGGGGAGGGTTGGGGTGAAGGGAAAGGAAAGGAAGAAGGCACAGGCCACACTCACAGCTCTGTTCTGCATGTCTATTGAGTTTCTGGATGCAGTTCTCACACTTAAGGAAATCTGATGCAGGCTGTTCACACATTGCCATTTCCCCTGCTGCCCCGTCCAGAGTTTCAGAGAGAATGTCTATGTCTAAGAAGGATGAACTGCAAACTTTGCACTTTGCACTCCTGCGTTCTGGAAATCTTCACCTATGCTTTTTTTTTTTTTTTTTTTTAGAAAGAAATTGAATTTTATTTTTTCAACTCAGCCAAATGTTTCTGAGAGCCCTTAGCCCCACAAGCTAGTTCTCCACATAAGAAAGTGTGGCGTCATAGTGCACACCTATCATCTGAGCTCTTGCGAGGGGAAGGACTAGTAGTTCAAAGCCAGTTCAGTCTACAAAATGAGTTCAAAACTAGACTGGGACACAATGTAAGAGTCTGTTTTAATCAATCAATTGATCGATCACTAGCAGACGATAGACCAGATCACCTCCTACAGGGGCTTTGGATGCTTTCCTTGCACACCCCTGACACTAGGTGTAAGTTCCACGTGGGCAGAGTTATCTGGCAGCCAATATCAATGTCTGTCAATACATTTTGTTCAGTATATCCTGGACGTATACAATCTAGAAAATAGATTGTAGCTACATGCCTGGGGTGGTCCTAGCTGTCATGTCCTGATTATATAGACAGTATCAGAGATGCTAAGAGAGGAACAGCCCTCTTGGCACAAGTCAGGGGATGAAGATTCTCTCTGAAATGGAAGAGTCTGGGTCCTTTTGGGGGGGGGTACTACTGACTCACAGGGAAGGCAGAATAGCCTAAAAACAGGTTCCAGTCAGTTCTGCAACTTGAGCAGAAGCTACGTGGGCCTTTCTTCTTGCAGGCTCAGTTATTGACTGGGAGCCTGAACTGCCTCCAGTGTTCCTGCCCTGCCCACCTCTAGAGCTGACAACCTAGCAAAGACAAGGACCCATACACAGCACCTTCTAGCATTGTTTCCTAAGGGCTGGAGAGAAACAACACACTGGAAAGTCACCTGGCTAGCCCAGGACCTAGAGGGTGGGAGGTGGGAGTGGCAGAGTCCTCACAGAGATGGTGACTTTTAAGATGTTGGTAAGTGGAGGCTAAGCGATGACTAACAAAGTTAAGGGAAGTTAAGACAGGCAAGTTGAGGGAACAGCACCTGAGGAGGCCCCGAGGTGCACAGAGATGGTGAGGCCTGGATGGTTCTGGGAGATATAGAGGCCAGATCGTGGAGGCTCGAGGCGGCAGGGGGAGGGGAGTACATTGTGGACTGGGCCTTTCTTGGCCATCTGGGTACAATAATGAGGGGAACAGATGCTACTGAGATCTCACCGAACTCCCAGGCCTGACCTGGAGCCCCCGCCTCTTGTCTTCAAGCCAATGCATGGCTCAAATACCATTGAAGGCAGACTTTTTGAAGTGTGTGCTCCTGCAGTCTCTAGTACAAGCCCTTCCACAGTGGTCATTACTGTCTAATTCTGGTTCGTGTTCATCATCTCCAAGGGAGACTCTAGCCTCCAGAAGTTGCTTCATTCTGTCTCCTGCCCCACAATCCTGCCACACCCCTGTGCACCTGCCTGCTCCAGACATCTCCCGACATGTACACAGGACCATCATGTAACATGACATCTTTTCTGTTTATCTTTTGTGGCCTACCATGATGCTTCAGAATTCCTTTTGCAACAGAATCATATTCCGTCGCCTGGGATTCCATGTATCCCCACATCGGTTGATGGCCATGCAGGTTGTTCACACTTTGGGATTGCTATGAACACTGCTGCTGTAGACATGAGTGTGTAAGTTTGTCTTGTTTGGGATGTTTGAGATAGACTTTCAGTGTGTGGTCCTGGCTGGCCCAGATATCTCGATCCTCCTGAATTCTGGTGTTACTGGCATGTGGCTGCTTCACCTTGCCCACATCTGTGAGTTTCTGTGTGAACACACAAGGTCAGTTCACTGAAAAGAGTTGTTGGGTCGTATGGTCACATAGTCATTTGATATTTATTTCAAAACAGCCATACCCTTTCCCCTCCCACCAGTAGCTGGTGAGAGTTATATTCATCCCCATATAATCACTGATATTTATTGTTCGCTGGTATCTCCTCTTCTTGAATGACTGATGTCTGGGGAGAAGAGGGACTAGCTTCTGGGCCTAGGGATGTGACTCTGAGGGAAGCCAGAATCTTGCAAGTGTAGTAGTTTGAATGCAATTGGTCCCTATAAACTATAAGAAATGGCCCTGTTAGGAGGTGTGAGTTTGTTGGAGTTGGTATGTCACTGTGGTATGTCACTTTGTTGGAGGAAGTGTGTCACTGTGTGGGCGGGCTTTGAGATCTCATATATGCTCAAGCCACACCCAATGTCTTGGGTCACTTCCTGTTGCCTTGGAATCAAGATGTAGACTTCTCAGCTTCTTTCCGTCACCATGTCTGCCTGCATGCTGCCTTGTCCCACCGTGATGATCATGGGCTGAACTTCTGAACTGTAAGCCACCCAGTTAAATGCTTTTCTTTATAAGAGTTGCCATGGGCAGGCTGGAAAGATGGCTCAGAGATTAACAGCTCTGGCTGCTCTTCTAGAGGTTTGAGTTTGATTCAACCATCTATGGCTCACAACCATCTATAATGAGATCTGGTGCCCTCTTCTAGTGTGTAGGCACGCATGCAGGCAGGAGACTGTTTGCATAATAAATACATAAATCTTTTTAAAATAAAGTTGTCGTGGTCATGGTGCCTCTTCACAGCAGTCGGACCCCTAAGACACTGGGCTACTCTTCACCATGTCTGACTCATCCCCCAGGACCCTGGGAAACTGCCCGAAGAGGTTGTACTGAATCTCTCACAGAGAAGCCACCGTTAACACTTGACTGAGTCTCTGCCCCGAGCCTGCGGAAGCCATGCTTCCCTGGGAGCAACTATTTCTGGCTATTTCTGCTCCAGGGATGAGCGATGGTGGGTGGGAAGTTAAAACTGCTCAGTGGAGTGATTTTGCAAGCAGAGTGAAATAAAGACTAGGGTATCTTTGCTTTCTGAGCGTCCTGGGCTGAGGGCTGGACCCACTGCCATCCTGCCGGCATGTGGAGGAGGGGAAACAGGATCGCTTTGGGTAGGATTTTCCTAAGGGGGGCATGCGACAGCTGGAGGAAGGACACCAAGGTGCTTGGAATTAGGGGTTGTGTGGGGTCTGCCCAGGATAAAAAAACAACAAGAGGATGCACTGTGTGTTGGAGCTCCTTGCAAAGCTTCCTCTTCTTTGCCACGTGACCTCAGGCTAAATGTCAGCCTCTGTGCCTGGGGACCTCATTTGCAAATGGTAATAACAAGGCTACGGCAGTGACTGCTGTCATCATTACTGTCTTCTTTCCCATGTGATGTTCTAGAACACCAAGCGCCGTTGGCAGCAGTTTTAACCTTTCCTTGCACTTTTTTTGCCATCTATTCCATGGCTTTAATTTGGTAGTGTTTTGGCACAGTGGTTCAGTGTGCAGGCTTTGGAGCAGAACAAGTCTGGGTTCAACTCCCAAGCCTTGGGATGGCAGGATTGCTTAGGGGGTAGAGGTGCTTGCAACGCAAACCTGACAATCTGAGGTGGACCCCTGGGACCTATGTAAAGGTAGAAGGAGAGGACCAACTCACAGAATTGTCCTTTGACCTCCACATGCATGTTATGGTGCATTCATGCCCCCTCTCCACACACACACACACACACACACATAACAATAACAATGAAGATGATCTTTTCAATAAAGAGGGATCTTTTCAATATCAAGCCTTTTGCTTCTCCCTGTTGCACGAAGGTAAATCATCTGACATGCCCAAATCCCAGTCTCAGTTTCCCATCTATCAAAGGTACAGTAGCCGTGGGTCTTGTACAAAATGTCCTGACTGGACTTGTGAGGACTGGTTGATGCGATACCTGGAAAATACTCGGTGAGCACAAGGCTCTGCACAGCTGATACTGTGTTGCAGGAGATTTGTCCCCTCTGTCCCCCGAAACTGTCAATAAACTGAACCTTGATTCAGAGGATGAAGTCCATGCTCAGATGACCAGAATAAACCATAGAGTTTTTAGAAGACTCAGATGGAGAGAGAGGGACACAGGGAGGAAGAAAGGGGGCTTAGAAGTTTTGCAGACCATTTTGAGTCTTGGAAAAGCATAGAGGAGGGGCAGCTGGGCTTTTTTCCATTGTTTTTTGGATCTACCAGTTCATACCCTACTATCTGACTCCCAAACTCTTACTAATAATAGGATAATTTTGATAACTGTTACAGTACTGAATTACAGAAAGAGTGTGTAAGGGCACAGGGTCAGAGAGACAGAGAAGTATTGTTTCTGGGAGCAGAAATGATACGACTTATCTCCAACTGAAGTAGAGACCGTGTGAGGTGGGGCTGATGAGTCCTGAGGCCAGCCTCCTGGTCCCCTCCCATGGATAAAGGAAACCAGTGGAAGGGCACTTGCTGTCTGTTAACCCCTAATTGTTGCCTTTTTTTGGGTCATGTCTATAAGACAACATGAGAAATAATCCCCGGGGTTCAGGGGCAAGCATCTGTGTGAGGCATGAAGTAGAGGCTCCTGCAGTGGAAGGGCAGGGTGCCATAGAGAGGTGACATTTGACTGCAATCTGAAGGACAAAGAAGGATTTGCTTGCCCAGGGTGGAAAGAAAAAGGCTTCAGATGCAGGTGATACCATGTGGAACCTGGGGCCTGGGAGTCCAGCTTTGCTTTGGTTGCTTTTTTTTTTTTTTTTTTTTGGTTTTTCGAGACAGGGTTTCTCTGTGGCTTTGGAGCGCTTTGGTTGCTTTGAAAAATGACAGAAGCTGGGGCAGCAGGACCAGAAAGCAATGAGGGAAGGAACAGGTAGGATGTGGAGGGTAAAGTGAAGACTGGTTCATGCAGCACCATGAGGCAGTGGAAAAGAAGCGATGGGGAAGAGGAGATGGTGATCATGAGCATCCCTTTCAAGCCATCTGGTTAGGTCAGATAGCAGCAGGTGGGCCTGGGCACCCTGGGGAGATGCATCTTGCTCAAGGTCCACTGCTGTGGGCAGACCCTGCTGTCTCCTCGCATGCATCAGTCCTCAATGCAGGAGCAGGACCCACCCCTGAGCTTGCAGGTCACTCGCCAGTTCATAGTCAAGCCGTGAGTTCTAGGGGACAAGGTGGGTCAGTAGTCAAAGGAAAGCGCAGTTTCGTCTGTGAGGCTTTTTGCCTGCGAAGGCAGCTGCTCCCGGCTTCCTCCAGAGACGGCCACCATGCGGCCCTGAGCTGCAGCTGGAGAAGGGAAAGAGCAGATGGTCCCGCTGGCCCAGATTCCAGCCAGATTGCCTGGGAGGTGTGGGAGGAGTGCAGGGGGGTGCCAGGAGCAAGATATGGAGGGGAGGGGAGCAGGAGTCACCTCTTGTCATCTCCTTGGTGTTCTGCCCACTGGGGAACAGGGATGTCCTCCAAGGCCTCTCTGTGGTCTTCAACCTGCCTTTGTTAGAGCTCCCTGGAGAGAGGCTGTTCCATCTGGGAGGATGGTTTGAAAGCCTGTGGGTGATTCTCAGTGCCCATGGGAACATCCTCAGTACCCAGTGCCCAGCCCGGGTAGGACCCAGGTGTAGCTCGCCAGCTACAGTGTTTATTCTCTTAGGAATTGATCACAGTAGTGCTTAGGCCTGCTCTTACTAAATCATCATAGCACCTTAAAAGAAACCCTCCTTTGCTCCCCACTTTATAGCTAAGGACCTGAAGGCTGAAGGCCACAGCTAAACTTGTACTTGAGAACGGATTGTTCACTCTGATAAACTGATGACCAAGCCTGAAAGCTAGGCAGGGGGCAGCAAGGTGGAGCAAGCAGGAGAGAAGCTGGCACTCCTGGCTAGAGGAGAAAGCATGTCCCTTAGACTCCAATCTGCCTTCCCACGTTGTTCAGGATGTTCCTAGAGTAAGACATGAACCTAGAGAGGTAAATGGAAGATCTCAGATGGCGGAACAGGCCATGTGCAACTTCAAAGCATGCCGTTCACACAGACTATGATGAAAATAATAATCTGGCCTCTGAGTTGGTTGAGGCGCGAGCCCTATGTGGGGCCACACTCTGTAGGCCCTTGAAGCTAAGCCTCTGCAGACCTTGCCACAGGGCATGTCGCAGGCAGTGGGTGCTCCACGGTCTATTGTGACACAGGGTAAGTGACCCATCACCAGGCTGTGTTTCTTCTGTCCTGCTTGTGGGGATGGGAGCCCTGTTGTCTAGGAGGCAGAGGGGTTATCTGATGTTCAGCTGGCCTCAGAAGCGTCCCCTCCTCCCCATGGCAACCATCAGCTTGGTTCATGGATCTGAGTAGTAGAACCTTGGCTTCTAATCCCAGCACCTCAAAAAATAACAACAACAACAACAACAAAAGAACTACTGAGCAGACAAGCTCAGAGTCCCTCTTCTTGCTGAGCACAGAGAACTTGGAGCTGGCTGTGTGCAGGGTAGTGGGGTTTTGCTCCAGGGAGCTGGGCTCAGAGCCAGGCTCTGGCCTCCTAGTGAGAGCTGCCAAGGCAGCCTTGGCTCGTGGGTATTAAGGGTTTCTTGGAGCTGGAGATGATTTGTCCCACTTCTCAGGATGAAAATAACCGCCCGACTTGAGGGTAATTACACGGCTTGGGCTCCCACACAGTGCAGAGAGCCCCCCCAATAATTACTGTGCAAATGCTGCTGTTGGCGGCTGATGCCTATTTCCTGCCTCAGAGAGTCTTCTGGACAGGCAGCCTGAGCCATCATCTACTAGACAACCTGAATCTGCTCATGTGAGCAGAACCTTCTAGAAACACTTCCCCGACAGGGTCATAATGGCCGCTTCCTTCCCCAGAACCACCTGTTAGGCTCAGGACACCATTGCCATCCCAGATACAAGCTGGGCCTGGGGTGGTCAGTGGCTGTGTTAGTAATTTCATATCACTGTCATGAAAACGTCTGACTAAGCCGCTTAAGGAAAGAAGGTTTGGCTTCCAGGGTGCAGTCCATCGTGGAAGGGAAGGCATGGCGGCCGGAGAGAAAGGTGGCTGGTCACATCGCATCCACAGCCAGGGGAGTTTGAGTGAGACTTAAAGGATGAGGAATGGGGCACATATGTGTACACACGTATGTGTGTATGTATACCATTGCACATGTGCTCAGATGCATGTTAGGGAGGTGCCTAGATTATGGTGCATAGATGCGTGCATGCATGCCTGAATTGGTGGATATACGCAAGGATGGAGAGGTAGTTGAATCTTCCAGGCAACCAGAATTGGCTATGCAGAAGCACAGCGGTCAGAGGAAGAGCACTTATTGTAGCTGACACGAACTACTGTTGCAGAAAATGTTAGGAGTTCAAGAAATGAAGGTGGAGAGGCAGATGGGCAGGATTAACTCACAAGCCCTTCGCTGCACAGCTTCGGGAGGAACAAGTCTCCAAACCACAATATGAATGGCGTCCCATGAAATTGGGCAAGGCAGTGACCTGAAGCAGAGATTTTATCGTGCAAGACCTAGCATCCAAGGCAGGGCTTGAGGATGCTATTCTCAGAGCAGTGGAGGAGGGGAGACAGAGAAAGGTTTGAGCATTTTGTGATGAAATGGTTTTCCATCTGCAATGCCTGAAAGCAACACTGTCCCCTAGAACTTTCTATGAAGATAGGCACGCATGACTTCTATTCTTTCTACTTTGTACCCCATGTGGCTGCTGAGCAGAGTGATGGACACTGGGTTCTATGTGCTTGTTAATTCCTATTGAGATAGCCGCCATGGCCTGATGTGGCTTGTGACTTCATGGGGGGCAGTGCAGCTGAAGGATCCGGCTGGGACCAGAAGTCTTGTCACACCTGTGCAGTGATTCTGGGTTGAGGCCTCAACTTCCCCTTCACACAGGCCTCTCTGTCCATGCTGAGGTCAAAGTGCAGTGGGCTGTGGTCTAGGCGCACGGTCTTTGAGGATGGAGTGAAGTGGCTACCTCACCCCCTACTCCTTGAAGACTGCCCTGGTGTCTATCCCCTTCTTTTTCCTGGCACCTTTGAGGCTGTTGATTGACGGTTGTCCTACAGAATACCACAGCTTTCTCCTAAACATGCTCCCTCCTCCAGAGGCACATTATTGAGGAGACTTCCTCAGCCCTGCCTGGCTGCAAGAGCCACTGACTAGTGACACTGGCTTCCTTAGGTATTTGGTATGTGACCTTGTCTCATTGTTACTATGGGTGGGAGGAGGTTCAGCAGGGCATGACCAGCCTGCTCCTCTCTCTTGCAGGATCGCATGCCCCTTCTTCATTAGCATCATGACAGTGACCTTTCCCGTAAAGCAGTGTGCATATACAGCTCATTTACATGAGCTGCCCCTTGTCTGGCCCTCTGGCCCAGAATCACAATTTCCTACTCACTTCCACCAGGGAAGCTGGGTCTAGGGAGGAGCTGGGGTAGCCCTGCTGGCTAGGGCCACTTAGTGTTTTAGAAAGTCTAGAAGAGAGAGCCGTGGACTCCAGTGGACTCTGCTGTTCACCTCATGAGAAGCTTCTTCCACGGAGAGAGACATAGCTGAAGCCTGGAATGAGGGAATCCTTCTGTGCTAAGCAGGGTGAAGCCCTCATTGCTGAGCCCGGGAAGCAGCCTGCAGGCAGGCAGGCAGGCAGGCAGACAGACAGACAGACAGGCCAGCCTCTCCTTTTTATCTTCTGCACCTGGCTGATATTGAGATCCTGGGTGGGACAAGACAAAGATAAAGGACACTGAGGGGAGGGGAGAGGGGCTCCCTTATACCATGTGTATGCTCTGGTTTTCCTCACTTCTCAGATCCACCCACCACCTCTGGACACACACAAATACATACATATACACATGCATGTGTTGTGCATATGGGCACCGCACCTAAAATCTAGGACAGGGGTAGTTAAACCTCTACCACCACCACTCCCCAAGGCTCAGTAGAGCCAAAGAAGGCATTTGACACCCCATTGGCAAGCTATCAAGGGTGCAGGCAGGATACAGCTACGGTAATAAAACCAGGCATAACCATAAATACCTACAAACCATGAGCTGGCCAGTATGCTGAGTTCCTGACATAGCTTACTTGATGCCATATAATCCCGTATGAGGTAGGGTCAGCATCATTTCCACTTACAGGAGAGGAACATGTGTTGACCATGCTTGCCCCGTCAGGAAGACGCCAGGGTGTGGCTTTGGGGACAAAAAAAGTGCTCCATATTGACAACCCATGCCAACTTCTCACCTCAGTCCGGAGTAGTGTACCTCCTGTGGTTCAGCTCTTCTGGATGGAAGCTGAGAATTGTAAATTTGAGACCTCCTTAGGCTGCATAGCAAGTTCCAGACTAGCCTGGGCTATTTAGCAAGACTTTCTCTCAAAACAACAATAACAACAAAAAGGCCAGAGATGTAGCTCTGTGGTAGAGTATTTGCTTAGCGTGCACGAGGCCTCATCTCCAGCACTGCCAAGAACAAAGCCCCCAACAGCTCAGATCAGTGACTGGCCCAGAGGAAGATATGACAGTCGTCAGCCCTTATATGTGTGACCCAGGATAAGACAGGCAACCGAAGACCTAGGTTCTGTGCCAGTTTCTTCATCTGTGAAATGGGGACACCGTTGACATCCTGTTATCCTTCTGTTGGGAGTAAACAAGACCATTTGTGTTGGGGTCTAGGGGAGGGCATCTTGCTGGGTTCCCACATATGTGTGACAGGAACCTTACTCCTGTTCCTTCCTCTTGCAGTACGCTACTTCCTGAAGAACAAGGTCAGCCCTGATTTGTGTAACGAGGATGGCCTCACAGCCTTGCACCAGGTAAGTAGGCCACTCGGGGGTCCCCTGGCCTCTCTGCTCCCTGGTAACTGGTGCCCCAAATCCTCAGGGAAGAGGGGACAATGAGAGAAGGGCACAGAGAACCCAGCTGAAAGGCTTTTGTGCTTTGGAGATGTGTGTGTCTGTCACAAACAGGCCCTTAGAGCCCCTGGTGCACATACACACGTGTACAGAGACAGGCTCTGAGGACAGGGGTTCTTTGTTCTCTGTGTCCTCACCGCCAGCAGAGAAAATTTGTGTCGAAGTTGAAAACTGACAAAGTGCATTCACAGCCACCAGGACATCCCACTCACCCCGAGGACAAAGCTGAGTAACTTCTGTTGTCTAAGGTCACATGGCCAAGACCTTTGGCCAGGAAGCACGTGCTATCAAACGCAGGGAGTGTGGTGACAGCTCTCCCTGGCTGGACCCACCCACACGGAAGCTTTGCCTTCCATGGCCTCCTAATTGGCCCCGATGTTCAGCTGAGTCCTGCCATAGTTGCTTCTCCAAAGGCTGAAAGTTCGGAGTTCTCTAATATCTTCTTCCTAACCCTAAGGGTAAAGGAAAAACCTTGGCTATTCTGCACAAGACCCTTAAGGCCTGCCCTGTCCTGTCTCTGCCCCTCCTCCAGCTCCCAGGCCTGGTCACTGTCTTGTCCCACACTGTGGTCTCCTCCCCACCATTTGTTTTACGTTGCTCTGTGTGTTCACTTATTATCTCTTGTCCCCAGGAAGAGCTTGAGAGCTGGGTGGTGACAGAGGCACTCTAGTCTTCCACGTGACCACTGTTCGGACTCAGGTTTATGCTGGTCCCTGTCATCTGGCAGGATGAACCCAGGCAGTATGCTGGCCAGCTCAGGGTCCTGTGGCTGCTATGCCACTATGTATGTACGCAGGGGCAAAAGGTCTCTTTAAGAGACAATTTCCACCCATTCCCACTCTCTTTTTCCCACCGCTCTTCTGAAAAGGCAGGCTGGTCCTTGCCTCTTCTTTCTCTCTGTATCTCTCTCTCCCCTCCACCACCCCCTTTATCTCAATAAACTCCCACACGAGCTCTGCCTGCATGGCGTGTCTGTCCCTCACCTCCCGTGGACTCTCACCCACTGTGTGGCCCCTTGGCCCACCAAAGTCTCTCTCTGTTGTTTTACAACAACTCCTCCTCTCTAATCATTTGGCACTAGGGTGGCACTCTGAGGTCGCCTCACCAGCCTGCCTCTTCTATCTGTTGCGTTCCGGGTCTCTTCCTGTGCTCACGTACAGTAGGTATTTAACATGTGGACGTTGAAGTCGGTAAATGGCTGCACTGAAACTTCCCTGTGCCGTCACCGGAGTTTGTGAACAGATAGACTAGAGTGCAGCCTGGTGGTGAGCAACCAGGCAATGGGAGCTCCACGGACAGAGACAAGCCACACATTCTCTGCCCATAAGATGCTGGGACAAGGCCTTGCCACAGCCTTCAGCTCTGAGCCTAAGGGCTGTCTGCATGGGCTCTTCACCCTCACTGTCCTCCAGGGCCTCAGGCACCCCCACTTAAGCCACTGCCTCTGTAATCTCATGGAAATCACCCAAACCCCAGCTTCATTCACTCTGGAATGCTGAGGCTTCTCCACAGGCAAGACCCTCAGTCCACCCCAGATTTAAGACTGGAAGGCAGCTTCTGAGGCTGGGCAGCATTAGCTAGGGGCATAAGGATAGAATGGCCGTCAGGATAGAGTCAGATGTGAGGCCTGGAACTGTCATTCACCAGCCTGTGACCTTGGACAAGTTCCTAAAGCTCTCTGTGCCTCGGTTTCCTCACCTGTGAGAAAGAAACAGTATCCATCCCCTTGTGTTGTAGAGAAGATTAAATGATCAGCTGGGAAACCCTCTGCGAGCAGCACAGAATATGCAGTCATCGGGTGGGAGAGAAGGCGCTGCTGCTAAGAGCACACACTGCTCTTGCAGAAGACCCGAGTTCAGTTCCCAGCTCCTGTGTCAGACTTACAACCACCTGTAACTCCAGTCCGGGTGATCTGGCCCCCTCTGCTGCCCTCCACGAGCTCCTACATGCACATATGCACATACCTACACATACACATAATTAAAGATTTGAAAAATCTTTTTTTTTAAAAGATTTGAGTTATGATTACAGTTTATCACATGGCTACTTCAGAGGTCTATCTCATTTCGATCCTCATAGCGACCCTCTAAAACACTGGTGTTTCCATTTTACATCTCAAAAAACTGAGGCTCAGATGCAGCTCTGTTCTGTAGAACTTTCCACAAAGATGGGAATGGATGTTCTATGTGTCTGTGTGGACACAGAGTTATGTGACTAATGTGGCAAGAATTGGATTCTAACTCTTATTTAATTTTAGTGAATTTAAATACAGATTGGCCGTGTTAGATGTGAAATCTCTGGCCTCTAAGTCAAACAGTGAATCATGGCTGAGGGAGGCTTAACAGCAGCAGCCTTGACTCTCTGGATACAGTGGTCAGCAGAGTCCCAGGGGCTCCCTCTAGGTGCTGTTCTTGCCTCCGTGAGGCCCTCCCTTGGGCTTGGGGTTCCTTCCATTTCTCAACACCCCACGTCCTCTTCTTCCTGTTGATCACATGACTTCCTCAGGTCTAGCTTCTCCTGGGGGCCCCTGGGCCTCCAAGTACGTCAGGAGGGAAAACCTCTCCAGGGTCTGAGCCTAACTGTAGAACTTACCCCGACTCTATCACCACCCCACACTTGCCTCGGGCTCCACTGTGGGATGGTCCTTAGTAGGCACCACCCCCGCTGGCCCACAGACTCCCATTCTCTCTCGCTTATCCAGCAATTCCTCTTTGCTCACCTACTCCTATGTCCGATGCTCTGCTAGGGACAGGGAGTTAGGACGTGTCTGTGCTTACAGACTATGTGGTGTGATGTGGCCACAGGCACAGAAACACACAGCCGAGGTAACAAAGTGTGGTCAGCGTTCACACGGGGGGGAGCAGAGGTCTCTGGCCAGCTTGCAGCTGGGGGGCCTCAGAGGAGAACTGAGATACGCTCCAAAGAGGAAGGACACCTGCACTCAGGCTTGAAGTAAGAGTTTGCATGTATGAGTGTGAGAAAGAATTTTCCAGAAAGAAAAGGAACAGCGTGAGAGCAGGGGCAGCACCCACAGAGGCATGAGGAAACAGCCCACCCTTTCCCGTGTGACTTGGAGGGAGTAGTTAGAAAGCATAGTAGGAGGCAGGACTAGCCGAGCTGAGAACAGGACCTTTGGAGACAGACTTCTAATCCAATACTGTAGATTGATTTTGTTATTGTGTGGGCACCTTGTGTTTTTATTTATTTAAAGTTTGTAGGCTCTTACTGTGCAGCCGAGGCTAGTCTCGAACTAATGATCCCTAGTACAAGATAATTGGGTGTTGCTGGATTGCAAACGTAAGTGCATCTATTTCTTACTCTGTATGTAGCTTTCTGCTTCTCCGGGCCAGTGGTGGGGAGAGGACCCTCAGGCCCGTTTTGAGGGTTAAATGCTGCAGTGAATGGCCAAAGCGAATCCTAGTGCCCGACTCTACTAGGTCTTCTGAAAGTATCAGCTACTTCTGATCAGCTGCGTATTGTTGTTGTCTGCAACAGGGAAGGCTGGTGCACCTGAAGAGCCTCCCAAGGCTAGCCAAGGAGAGCAGGTCTGCTTCTCTTGGACATGGGGAAGCTTCTGAGGTTTGCAGATGTCAAGCTGCAAGGCTAGATACAGTGAAGCAGAGAGCATCTGGAGGTAGAACTGAGGCATCCTGGGTGGCAGGGATGGGGACAAACACTTGGAAGACAAATACTCAGCTGGCTCTGTATTGGAAGAGAAGAGGCAGGAGGAGTCAGGTGCCACTTCCCGCTGTGGCTCTATAATGACTACAGAGCCTGCTTCCCCATGTCCGTTCTCCCCCTCCAGCACCACTTGACATGTGCGCCCCTGCGCCAGCTCTAGGATCGCTCTCACACGACTCCACAGCTCTGGGTATGCAATCAATCTCCTGGTCCTCCTGTCTCCTTCCTGCAGAGGGTTGCCCACGCAGGGTTTTCTTTCTTACCTATGCCTGGCCCCAGTGCCTGTGTCTCCCTCTACTGACTGTGTTCTGCCACTGCATGGTTTGCTTGCCCCTCCTAAGACAGTACAGCACCATGGGCTGTGCCTTTCTTTCCCTGTCTGTCCAGAAAAGTACCTTTGGAGCCAGACATGCTAGACCAGCTGGCAGAAAGCACTGGCTCTCTGGCACCATCTGTGCACACGGCTGCTCCTTTCCTGCATGTTCTTCTGGTGTAGCGTCCTGGCTGGAGATGCGGGGAGCTGTGGTGGTGTCCCACTCCACAACCATCTGGGGTCATGAGCTCACATAGCTCCCGCCGATTCTTCTGCTGGTCTCCATGCTCTTCTTCGTGTGTTCATGCATTTACTTACGTTGGCCAGGCCACCACCATCTTTAAACTCGGTGACATCAAAATAGCTTCTTTCTGTCCCTCCCAATGTGCGTGTGCACACACGAACACACACAGATACACAGACACAGACACACACACACTGTCCTCCACATAGAACCAGAAGAGTGAAATGTATTTGGGTTTTGTTTTTTAATAAACAAGTCAGGTTGTGCTAGCTTTATGAGTGCAGCTCACCCCTGTCTCCCGTGGCTCTGAAGACCAAACCTGGCTTACTTGGATAGGAGGGTGAGCTCATGTCTCCCAATATACCTCAGAATGACCACTGACACTGACTCAGTACCCACCTCTATTCTCCCTGAGTGAGGCTGTGTCCCTTGGGGAATCTTTCCTTGTCCCTGGGACCTGTGTTCTCTGGGGGAGCTGCAGAATTGGACCCTCCCACATCACTTAGGTTCACCCACCTATGCCCACAACTCCATCCAGGTAGGAGCACCAACAGTCTATCTCCTTGAAGTGACCATGCCAGGACCCCCAGAACCTGCTGGGAGGAGTCTTAGTCACTTGGTAATCTCTGCAGGGTTTGCATTCCCAGGTCAGATTAAAAGTTTCAAATGGCCATGCAGGGTGATACTTTGGAGGCCACTACCCCAAAGGAGGGTGTGGGCCGGGACCCTAACACACCTGAGCAATCCTGCTTGAGCTGAGGGGTGACTTAAGAGCTCCCCTTAGAATGCTGCCTGGAGAAAGCCATCTGGGATCTTAAAAGCTCATTCAAGTTGAATGCAGCTCCTTATAGCCGACTGGGGCTGTTTGCAGAGGTTGTTCTTATCTTGCACGTTATCAGCTTCTCTTCTACTCAGCAAGGAGACTGATTCTAAGAGGCAGAGTGCCTTTCGCAAAGTTACAGAGCTGGATTCGAACTCAGGCTGTCTGTCTCCACCGTCCTTCTCGTGGTCTGTTGTGGGGAGCGTAGTGTGTCCCCACCAGGGTCCTAGGCCCTGCCTGGCCTCACTCTGCCACCTCTGTGTCCCTCCCAGTGCTGCATTGACAACTTTGAAGAAATCGTCAAGCTGCTGCTTTCCCATGGTGCAAACGTGAACGCCAAGGACAACGAGCTGTGGACTCCCCTGCACGCCGCAGCCACCTGCGGCCACATCAACCTGGTGAAGATCCTCGTTCAGTAGTACGTGCCCCTCCCTCCCCGGGGCAGCCTGCCCTCCCCCTCCACAGATGGCCTTTTCCACGTGCCTCAGTTTTCCTTCCCTCCTTCTTCACGCCTTTCCATTCCCCTCCATCTCCTCTCCCCGCCATCACTTTCCTTCTGTCTTCCTCCCCTAAAGTCCCTTTCTCTGTGTGTTTCCTGTTTTAAAGGGATTTATTTACTGCTTTCCCAGTTCCCCTTCCGTTTCACATGTTGACCAATAGGTCCTGGGCCCATGGGACAGGAAAGCAAGACCAGTGGGTGGGGTCCTAGAGACTGACAGTATCTGAGCGCAGGGAGTCAGGAGAAGGGGTGAAGAGCAGGCAGCCATCACACGGGTACTGGCAGAGCATCAGAGACCCACTAGGTGCCACCCAGGAGGGCCCTGAGGTCTGAGTGGTGCCAACCTGGCTTCATGCACTTTCCTGCTGGTCTGTATTGGAAGTAGCTGAGGCATGAGTGTAAAATATATGTTCCCAGGCCCCTGTGTTCTTTGGGGGTAGTGGGAAGAATGTATGGGGCTGCATTTAATTTTTCTGCCATGGAGTGCCCCATAGTCACACCAGAATACTGCTCCAGTATCCATAGTGGATACTGCCACTGTGGTCAAAACAGAACACACCTTAGGGGAGAAAGGATCTATCCGACTGACAGTACTGGCTTCAGTTCCTCATTGTGGGGAAATCAAGGCAAGAACTTGAAGGAGCTAGTCACGCAGTCAAGGGCAGAAATGACTGTATATATTGCTTAGCACTTGGTTAGCTTTCTCTACCCCAATGTGATCCGGGGCTCCAAACCCAGAAATGATGCTGCCCAGTTTTTTTTTTTAAAAGAAGATCTATCTATCTATCTATCTATCTATCTATCTATCTATCTATCTATCTATCTATCAATTATGTATACAACATTCTGCCTGCATATATGCCCACACGCCAGAAGAGGGCGCCAGATCTCATTACAGATGGTTCTGAGCCACCATATGGTTGCTGGGAATTGAACTCAGGACCTCTGGAAGAGCAGCCAGTGCTCTTAACCGCTGAGCCATCTCTCCAGCCCCTGATGCTCACTTTTTTTTTTATTTTTTTTATTTATTTATTTTTACTTTTTTTCTGATGCTCACTTTTAAACTGGGTATTTTCACATAATTAATCAAGGAACCCCCCATAGACATACCTACAGATCAACCCGATCTAGCTAAGGCTTTATTGAGATTCTTCCCAGGCAATTTTCGGTCATGTCAGATTAGAATTACCCATCAGGCTCTATTGGCCTGGAGGGTGAGTTCTTCCATGGGGCCCCAGGACTCTGTTCTGCCCATGTCCTGGTCAGCTCCTTGGATAAGGGACTGAAGAGGGTGAATATGCATATTGCATGTTGTCATAGGGAGAATGGAGTAAACAGGGCTGACACAGGAGAGACCTGGGCTTGGATCTTGATCCTGTCATATCCAAGCTGTGTGGCCTGAGACACATGATCGAGCCTTTCTGAGTCGTTGTCTCCTCTTGAATGAGCTGAGGCCCCCAGTAGTACCCCTTGGGGGAGACTCCTTAAGGCAGTGTGTGCAAAGGACTTATATCTAGCCTGGCTTCAAGCAGGTAGCAGGTGAGATGTCCTGTTTACATCCTTTTTATTACTGCCATCAGAGAGGGCTTTGACATCTCCCTCAAAGTGTCCATCCGCTGATGGAGCTCATCTGAGACCTTGGTCCCTTCCTGATGGGACCCTGAAATGCGGAAACACTGCATTCCCGGGATGTAGTGGGAAAGGAAGGGCATTGCTTAGCTGGGATGCACCTAGGTGGGGTCATGGCTGCTAGAGGAGGCTGTGAATGGTTAGCCAGATGATGGAGACAGCTAGACCGACCTGGACACACCTTCTTGGCTCTCACTCTGACCCTCTCTCTGCAGTGGGGCTGACTTGCTTGCTGTCAACTCTGATGGGAACATGCCATATGACCTCTGCGAGGATGAACCCACCCTGGATGTCATCGAGACCTGCATGGCATACCAAGGCAAGGGGGAGCAATATGTTACACCGTGGGCACAGTGCAGCGAACATGGTTTCAATGGGTGGGAATGGCTGGCTTTGTA
The DNA here is from genome assembly GCF_950005125.1 of Chionomys nivalis. Lineage (NCBI taxonomy): Eukaryota > Metazoa > Chordata > Mammalia > Rodentia > Cricetidae > Chionomys > Chionomys nivalis. Next base: position 19,444,416 of record NC_080094.1, on the reverse strand, counting down.
CCTGCCAGCCTCGTGCTTAGCTCCCAGTAACTGGGACAGGTCCTTGTTATTATTGTCATCCGTCTGATTAAAAGATAGGGACATGAAAGGGCCTTGGAACACATGCCGTGTAGAGGGAGATATTGTTCTCCCTGTCGCCCACACACGCAGGCGGCCTCAGCTGGCCTCCTCTTCTGTTTGTCAGCTGTGACAATCCAGTTCAGTCAACACTCACCATAAAGATGTGTCCCCATTTGGGAACATGGTAAGAAGTCAGGAACATTTGCGGGTGCTGCTCGGTGCCAGGCACCAAGCTGGCTGCCAGGGGCCCAGATAAACAAGATGTGGGCTGTTCTCAGCTCACAGTGAGCTTCATAGGGAAGCACGTGTAACAGCGAGAGACACCTGCCAGTCCCAACTCCCTCCGTGCATCCCGGGGGGGCACTCCCAAGTAAAAGGGGTCTTAAATCCAGGCCTATAGCTGCAGCCCAAGGTCCTGCCACCCAAGGTCCTGCCACCCAAGGTCCTGCGAGGTCCGCACCTCTCTTCTCCCCAGATCTCTGTGGCCCCTGTTGACTGGGCTGCTGTATTTCCTGGTACCTGCATTTCCCCACTAATTTCCTATAGAAAGTTTTTAATAATTTTTATGCCAAACAACCTGAAACTACAGACACCCCAATGGAGTTATAAAGTCGCCAGAGTATGAAGGAAGCCCGCTGGGTCATCTTTCAATATAGCTGCCAAAATATTTTAAAATGTGCTGCATAGAAGCCATGAATTCTTTTGATGATCAGATGTTGGGGTATGAAATTACCCCGAGTTTCTCTTGGCCATAGGCTTATAGGCACAGATAATTAGTCTGATGGTGGGAAGTACTAACTTTGGTGAAGTCAAAGTAAGCATGTAACCTTTGCTTTTCTCCCTTCAAGTTTGAAGATTGCCCCGGATTGTACCCAAGGATATTTGATTCCATTGGTTTGTTTTTGTTTTTGTTTTTAATGGGACATTGTGTTCTCTTCTTTAATCAGTAGCCACCAGTGACAGGCACAATTTTGTTAGCCAGAGATATATGTGGGCTATAACATACTTTTCTGGAACTGGAATGGCTTGTGCCTGTAATCTTAGCAGATGGGAGGCTCAGGCAGGAGAATTGTCACAAGTCTGAGGCCAGCCTACCCTACAAAGTGAGACTCGGTCTCAGAAAACAAAATGCAAAAGTCTTTCTGGGCCCTTCTATCTCTTACTCAAGTCTCTATTTGAAAGTAATATATTCATTAATTTAGATATTCTTACAACATCAAAAAATGTCTTAACTGTTGCATTTGGTGCTGAAAACACAGTGGTATACAAGAGAAAGGAAACCAACAGACCCTGGTCAGAAAGGGTGGCCAGTGGGCAATAGTTGGGGAGGTGATGTAGGTCAGCACCCAAAGAATGAGGCAGAGTAGCAATTGGGGCAGCAGGAGGTGAGCAGGCAGGTGCTCCGGCCTAGCAGGGAGAACAGCAAGCAGAAAGTGAGTGATGTCAATAAGAAGCCTTCTAGGTACCAGGAAGGAACGGCCCTTGTCCTGTGAGGTAACCCATGGTGTTTGTGTTCAACAGGCCTGGGACAAGGATCTTTGTACTGGGTGACTGGTACACTTTGGAGAGCAGAAGCCATGTCTTCCCTGTCTGCTTGGGACCCAGACCTGATGCAGTTGAATAATCAATCTCTCACACCCCTGCAGGAATCACCCAGGAGAAAATCAACGAGATGCGGGCAGCTCCTGAGCAGAAGATGATAGCGGACATTCATTGCATGATTGCTGCCGGCCAGGACCTTGACTGGATAGATGCCCAGGGGGCCACGCTGGTGAGGAGATAGGTCAGGCTGGTGTGGGTGGGAGGCAGGTACCAGAACCAAGACCAACTGGGGCTGACTGATTTGGGTCTGGTTCATGGTCATGGTGAAAGCCTATACACTTGGGTCCTTGGGTTTCCTCTAGACTCCCTGCTCCTCCCCGAATATAGACAATTAAGGCTGGGATCCAGCCTCCTTGTGATGCTGGCCATTCTCACCTGGGGCTGGGAGTCAGGAGCTCTGGGACTGGGCTCTGATGCCCATTTGCTCTGTCTCCATGGCAGCACCTACACTCTCCTCAAGGACTGCCCTTCACCCGCTCGCCCACACAGTCTTGCTTTGTATCATCCAGTCTCTGCCTACTATGCCCTTGAAAACCACGGCCTTCCTCATTCAGCTCTCCCTGGGGTTACTGTAACAGATTTTATCCGTCACTCCATCACTCCATCCATCGATTTGTCCATCTTTCTGCCCATTTATCCACTGTCTGTCCATCCAGTTAACACATAGTTATTGTGTTAACATTAACTGGCATTGAGCACAGTCTGAAAACTCATTTTTTATTTACTGATAATAATCTCCTTCCTATCTCTGGCTCTGTGTCTCTTCATGTACGCTATCAAATGCTGTACTTCTGAGATATCCCCAGGAATTACTTATTTATCTTTGAGACAGGGTCTTGCTATACAGTTCAAACTGACATTGAGCCCACCATCCTGCCTCTGCCTCCCAAGTGATGGGACTCCAGGCAAGTGCCGCCATGCTGGCTCTGACAACCCTCCTCCTCACTAGCAATATCCCCATATGAATTATGCTCTTTATTCCCTGGTTAAGGACTGCCTGTGACCCTGCACTTTAAGGGATCTGGCTAGCCAGCGAGGTTTCATTTTCCACAGCTGACAAGCCTCAGAACCCATCTCCTTCCTGTGGTTCCCTAGCACAGCTGATGTTAGTATTGGCAGTTAGCAGAAGTCTCAGTTTTTTTGCCTTTTTTTTTTTTTTTTTTTTTTTTTTTTTTTTTTACAGGGGGGCAGTGTTTTGAGACAGGGTTTTTCTGTGTATCCTTAGCTGTCCTGGAACTCACTCTATAGACCAGACTGGCCTCGAACTCACAGAGATTCACCTGCCTCTGCCTCTGCCTCCCGAGTGCTGAGCTTAAAGGTGTGTGTAACCACGCCTGGCTTGTTTCTTGCCTTCTTACTTCTCTTTGGGGCTCCATGAGATGGCTACTTCCCCCCCGATGGATCCAAGACAGCACAAAGTAGAAGCAGCAATGCCTGTCATGCCCCAGTCTCATAATCATACCCTGCCCCTTGGTAATATCCTCTTGGTTACAAGTGAGCCACTTGGTGTGGTCTATATTCAAAGGCAGATCCCACATTTTAAAAGATGTGCCAAAAACTAGGTAGGTATATTTTCAAATTACCGCATTGAACCTCTGAGACTCCTTCTCCAGGGTTCAGGTGAAGAGCTCATCTCTGCCTCCCCTTGTTCTTCTCTATCTCACACATGGTAATCCCCTGCACCCTTCTGGCTGGTGTCACAACCTCATTCTTTTTTTTTTTTTAAATATTTATTTATTTATTGTGTATACAATATTCTGTCTGCATGTATGCCTGCAGGCCAGAAGAGGGCACCAGACCCCATTACAGATGGTTGTGAGCCACCATGTGGTTGCTGGGAATTGAACTCAGGACCTTTGGAAGAGCAGGCAATGCTGTTAACCTCTGAGCCATCTCTCCAGCCCCACAACCTCATTCTGTTCCATTCTCTGGCCCTCAGGATGCTCTGAGGTTTGGGGGGTGAGAAAGGACACCTGCCTCCAAATGTGGAGCCAGTCCGTTTAGAAATGCTCACTTCTTTTGGGAGGAAGGCCCTGGAACTCGCTCTTTAGACCAGGCTGGCCTTGAACTCACAGAGATCCGCCTGTCTCTGCCTCCTGAGTGCTGGGATTAAAGGTGTGTGCCACCACTGCCCGCGGAATGCTCACTTCTTTTCTCTCCTCCAGCTACATATAGCTGGGGCCAATGGATACCTGCGGGCAGCTGAACTCCTCCTGGACCACGGAGTGCGTGTGGATGTGAAGGACTGGGATGGCTGGGAGCCTCTGCATGCAGCAGCCTTCTGGGGACAGGTACTTCCCACCCCATGTAGAGTCCTTTGGGCTGGCAAATGATGTAAGTGAGCAAGGACCCACTTAAGGCACTGGCTACGGTGAGTACGGGAGATGAGAAGACTCAAGGAGGTTGCAAACACTCAGATTTGTAGAATGTGTTTTCCTAAATGTGATTGCAGCCTGTGCAGCCACCCATAGAGACCCAACAGTTGTGGAATCGTGATTGATTCCTCCTCCTCCTGCTTCTCCTTCTTCTAGTAACCCAGGCATGCTGGGAGGAGGTGCCAAGTCCATCAAATTTGACAGGGATCTCTCATGGTTACAGCATGCAACAACTTTCCTCCATTTTTTGGGTCACATTCTAAGAGATCTCGGGTACTTTCTCCAGCTTCTGGGCTTCTTGAAGCCTGGGTATGGGGAACATGAACTTCTTCCTGTGTTGCAGATGCCAATGGCAGAGCTGTTAGTGTCCCATGGAGCTAGTCTCAGTGCCAGGACGTCCATGGATGAGATGCCAATAGGTAAGACAGCTTCATACTTTGTATGTACATACTTACCATCTTTTTGATGCTGAGTAGACATTGAACACATGGATGCATACTAAAAGTAGGCAAGTAGATGACAGAGATAGACAGATAGATAGACAGACAGACAGACAGATAGATGAATGGATAGAGGATCAATGGGTGAATGGATGAGTAGGATAGACAGGTAATGTGATGTGGGATATAATGATGAATGGATAGATAAGTAGATGGGTGGGCTGAGGATGATGAACCTATGGACCAGGTTATCCAGAAGATGGACAAGTTGATAAATTCAGTATCAATGGCTGGTGGGGTCAGGGGGAGTTCTCAGCATCATTCCTTCATTTCCTGCTTGAGGACTCTGCTTGTTTCTCTCAATACTCACATCAGGGAAACTTTATGACTCTTCCAGAGACCATCAAGGGTATGTGTCCTGGTTTCCTCTCTGTTGCTGTGATAAAACACTGACCAAAAGCAACTTGGGAAGGAAAGGTTTATTTGACTTACACTTCCACCTCATAGTCCATCATTGAGGAAACTCAAAGCAGGAAGTGAAGGAGAAGCCATGGAGGGATGCTGCTTACTGGCTTCCTCCCTCTGCTTTGCTATTCAACCCAAGCTCACATGCCCAGGGTGGCACAACCAACAGTGGGCTGACCCTGTAGTCGAAGGTCGCTTGTGCATTCCTGGCTGCTCAGAACCGAAATAATCACATAGAAATATGTATTAACTGCAATACTGTTTGGCCAAAAGCTTAAGCATATTTCTAGCTAGCTCTTATATCCTAAACTAACCCATCTCCATTAATCTGTGCATCACCATGAATTTGTGGCCTATCGGCAAAGTTTCAGCGAGCTCAGGTGGAAGCATCTATCTCCTCTGGAGGCTACATGGCTTCTCTCTGACTCCGTCTACTCTCTCTATATATATTTCTTTCAGCCTGGTTCTACTCTGTTAAGCCATTGGCCAAAAGCAGCTTCTTTATTAACCAATGGCAATAAAACATATTCCCAGCATACATCACCTCCCACATCATGACCTCTCCCAAATCAATCAAGAAAATGCTCCCACAGACTTGCTCACAGGACAGTCTGATGGAGGCAAGCCCTCAGTTGAGATTCCCTCTTCCCAAATATGCCTAAGTCTGTGTCAAGTTGATAATGCCTACCAGAACGGTATGAGTTCCTCAGTCTTCTTAGCTGGGAACTTCAGGAGTTCAGAGGCCCCGGTCTCCCAATCCCACCCTCTTCTGAGGAAAGAAGCAGGGGTTGCTTTCTCCCCTCCCTGTGTGCCCCAGAAGGTTCTCAGAGTTTTCGGTATGTTTCCATAGTGGCTCCTGTGGTGTGGAGCCCCTACCTTGCCTTCTGCAACTGACTCTTGTACTCCTTCAGACCTATGTGAGGAAGAGGAGTTCAAGGTCCTGCTATTGGAACTTAAACACAAGCATGATGTCATCATGAAGTCCCAGCTGAGGCACAAGTCATCCCTGAGCCGCAGGACGTCCAGTGCAGGCAGCCGTGGGTGAGTGGTATGGTGCAATCGAGGGCCCCTGCACCTGCCTGCCTGTGGCTCCTGGCCACAGCTTCCCAGCACCTCCTCTGTCCCCCTCAGGAAGGTGGTGCGTCGAGCCAGCCTGTCAGACAGAACGAACCTGTACCGGAAAGAGTATGAGGGAGAGGCCATCCTGTGGCAGCAGCGGAGTGCAGCAGAGGACCAGCGTACCTCCACCTACAACGGAGACATCAGGGAGACCAGGACAGACCAGGAGAACAAGGACCCAGTAAGGGACCCCCTTCCTTCCTTCAGTGTTGGCCACTGCCTTGTGAAGAGTACAGGGCCCAGCCTGGTCCTACCCACCTCCTGATCTGAGGAAATAGCTGAGTGGTACCCTTAAACAGCTGGCTCCTGTTTGAGGGTGGCGGCTGATATTGTTAAGGAGGTGACTCTTGGGTGTATTAGGCAGGGACACTGCCATAGACCTTCTTGTCCCCCAATAGATCTGGTCCTGAATCCCCCACAAGAGAGGTTCATCATGACAGTTACCCTAGGAGCTAAGGGCTAAGACCTCTTGCAGGGACATAAGGTTTGAGAATGATATTTACCAAGCTGCCATCTGGTTGAAGGGGGTATTCTGAAAACTGTAGCAAGACTCTGGGACAGTCTCTGAGGAGCTGCTCCTGCAGCAGCTAGTGGCCCTGGGTTCTAGACACTCTCAGAAGACGGGGTATAGTCTTCTTTTTCATCTCTAGTACCAGAGGGAACAGTGGGGACTTTTGATGGTGGACACTGGGGCTGGAGAGATAACTCAGAGGTTAAGAGCACTGGCTGTTCTCAAAGGTCCTGAGTTCAGTTCCCAGCAACCACATGGTGGCTCACAAACATCTATAATGAGATCTGGTGCAGGCAGAACACTGTATATACATAATAAATAAACACATAGTTTAAAAAAAAAGATGGCAGATACTCAGGAGTCTGAAGTCCAGAAGTCTAAAATGAAGATGTTGAGAGGGTTTCTCCTCTTGGTGCTTCTGAAGGAGAGGTCTGTGCTGAGGCCTCCTCCCAGCTTCTAGTGGCTTGGGTGTCCCTTCTTCTTTAGTATGACTTTGATCTTCGCCTCTGTCTTCACAAGCCTTCTTCCTTGTGTATGTGTACACCTCCACTTTTTAAATTTAAAACATGTTTTTGTTTATATAGTATATTTACAGGTGTGGGCACACACATGTGAGTGTACACGCATGCGCAGGCCAGAGGCCAATGTCTGGGATATCCACCAGTCACTTCCACCATTTCTTTGGAGACAGGGTCTCTTACTGAACCTGATGCTCACCGATTAGCTAGACCGGCTGGCCAGTGAGCTCCAGAGGTACACCAGTCTCTGCCCACTCTGCATCAGCGTTGCAGACATGAATGACCACACTCAAAGTTTTGAGTGGATTTTGGGAGTCCAAACTCAGGTCTTAACTCTTATGTGGCAGGTACTTTATCAACCAAACCACTTTTTCTGTCCCCTTTGTTTTCTTATAAGGGCCCTAGTCATTAAATGAGAGCTCATCCCAATCTAATAGACTCTCATAGTTATTTTTGAGTCAAATAATTTTATTGCTTGCATTTGAAGCACTCTTCAGTGACCTCTGCTCTGACTCTATTCAGTGGTCTCTAACCACAGGACTTCACATCTGGATGGGTTTTGCACAGGCTTGCCCATTCTTACAGTTTCTTCCTGTCACCAACACTAATTAGGTCTTGCACTTGTGTACTGCCTGTGTTGTCAGCAATGAGGCAGTACTGACGCACACGTCACACCTGACTTCATTCTGTGTTGCACCGTCTGTGGACGCCACTTTTACATGTCATGCAACATGCTTTCACTGTCCCAGGAGACCCCCAGTGTCCCCCTAATTAGGTTCTCACTTCAGTCATGTAGTTGTAATTGTCTAATCTGTAGTTTTTAAAGTAACATTGCTTGCAGGTGTTACTTGGTGCTCATGGTGGGGGTTCAGAAGACACAGAGAGGTTAGTCTCCCTGTGACCAGTGTCCCTTGATCTCAGCTTCTCATACAAGCAGAGAGGACACCTTTGACTCTGTGCTTCTGCAGCCCACAGCTTGCAGCATCTTTACCAATTGTAGTTCTTACAGAACGTCTTTCCAGTTGTTCTAGCAAAAGTCTCAAAGTTGAGTTTCACGGATGCCCTGTCTATTAACTCATTCCAGGACATTGGCAATAAAATATGTTCATTAGATTCAGCCCTGGGGTTGGGGTGGGCTTTGGTCTGCCCTGCCAGAACTCAGGCCCAGATGCCCGAAAACTATACAGAGGTAGAGAAACATATGCAGGATGGGTTTCAGCACTCAGGTCCCTCAGCAGAGGTGCAGGTGACTGGTGGGTGCAGGCCCTCTAGCTGGGGGGTGATACTGACATTGTCCTCTCTCCCTCTCCCTCCCTCCCTCCCTCCCTCCCTCCCTCCCTCCCTCCCTCCCTCCCTCCCTCCTTCCCTCCTTCCCTCTCTCCCTACTTCCCTCCCTCCAGAACCCCAGGCTGGAGAAGCCAGTGCTACTCTCAGAATTCTCTACCAAGATTTCCCGGGGAGAACTGGATGGGCCTGTGGAGAACGGCCTCCGGGCTCCTGTCAGCACCTACCAGTACGCACTGGCCAATGGGGACATATGGAAGATGCACGAGATGCCTGATTACAGCATGGCCTATGGCAACCCCAGTGTGGCTGATGTCCCCCCGCCCTGGAGCGGCTTCAAGGAGCAGAGCCCCCAAACGCTCCTGGAGCTGAAGAGGCAGCGGGCCGCAGCCAAGCTGCTCAGCCATCCTTTCTTAAGTACCCACCTGGGCAGCAGTGTGGCCAGGTCAGGGGAGAGTAGCAGTGAAGGCAAGGCCCCCTTGATCGGAGGCAGAACTTCCCCCTACAGCAGCAACGGGACCTCGGTGTATTACACGGTGACCAGCGGAGATCCCCCGCTCTTGAAATTCAAGGCCCCCATGGAGGAGATGGAGGAGAAAGTCCATGGCTGTTGCCGGATCTCCTAGTGTCTGGGAGCTGGAGGAGAGAGCTGCCTCGGAGATGTGCCCTTGGAATCCATGCCAGCCCTGGCTGGGGAGGTGTCAGAGGGCAGTCAGGGAGAGGTGGGAGTTACTTTCCAGAGGAATGCTGACCACACCTCATGCCCAGCTGCCCATCGCATCCCTATTCCCCTCCGTGCTGCTTTCCCGCCTCAATGCCTGCATCTGAAGCATAGCGGCCCCAGCTCACTCTGATTCAGGGAGGCTGAGCTTGGGATCTCAGTTCTGTACTTTATAAAGGCTTCTTGAGACCAGAACTAACACCTACCACCCTTCTCTCTCTCTCTCTCTCTCTCTCTCTCTCTCTCTCTCTCTCTCTCTCTCTCTCTCTCTCACACACACACACACACACACACACACACTTCAGTGTGTGGGAATGTTACACCTGAGCTCTTGGTGGGGCTGAGAATTTTTAGGTTATTCCCAGAAGACAAGAAAGTCTTGACACACCTATTGGCTTCCACAGGGTTCAGACCTGCTCAGTTGAGACCCACGGTTCTGCTTAGAGTCACATCAGGTTGGCTGGGCCACCACCCACACCTAGGAGGGACAGGAAGTCTTCCTCTGTTTTCATGGGATCCAGGAATCAATATGGATCATCAGATCAGTGGGTCCAGGCCTGCTCCCAACAGCCTCACTGAGAGCCACTCTCTTGCGCATGTCAATAGGCTGGTGTCTGACTGTTCAAGGGCCACACTTGAGAACCAGGCCATCTACTCTTAGAAGAAACCAAGTCTTGTTTTGGTCTTCTGGGGAAGCACAGGAGTTGGGTAGGATGCCACACATTGGTATTTTCCAAACTGCATTTGGTTAAAATCTTCTTTGAGGCTGTAAAATTCCAGGTGGGAGGTAACTGAATTTTCCTTCTCTCGAGACAAAGTCACGGCTGGGTTTTATTGTCTGGTGTTTGAAAAGTGAATTTTATCAGGAGCGTCTGTGGGGGCCTCCGAGGGGAAGGATGAGTGCATTGCTGAGGACACCCTGGTTAACACTGATAGGGCACAGCACCCCAGCTCTTGTGGTTTCCAGGCTGTTTGGGTCCAGCCCATCTCAGCTTGTCCTTCTCAGTCTGAGTGAGCAGTTGCTGCTTGCCTGTGCACCACCCTCCCGCCTTACACAGCCAAGTGTGCAGAGAGTGACTGTTGGGCCCACGCCCCTCCACGCTTCGCCTTTTCTGTAATGCTATGTAAGACCTGTTTGCCAATGGTCACTTGTTGGCTCCTGCCAGGAGGTCTCAAAGCTCCCAACCCACTTTCGCTGGAGCAGTAATGCCCAAAACTGCAAACGGAGGTGTCCGTGGCCACTGTCCTGTGCTGAGTCCAGGAGAGGGGTGGCGTGGCTGGAGTTGACTTGCCTTCCAGCTATATAGGTTTGCTGCCCTCGTCTTCCTGATGTTGGGGAAGGAAGCCCGCACCATTTCACCACCACACTCTCCCACCGAAATTGTGTGCCATACCTTGGGTGCGACACACAGGCTCCACCAAAATCTTCTTATCTTCTGGTGTAACTAGCAAGCTACAAGTTTGTTCCTTGCTCTGTGCTCCTTTTATTTGTCCTTAAACTACCTCCTTAGAGCCCTGAGAGGGTCCCTAAGTCTAGATTCAGATTTAAGGAACAGATACCCATGTTGTAATGGCCCCCTGTGCCAAAACCTTAGTAGTCAGTCTTGCCATTGGTCTCTGTCCCCACTGTGGCCTTGGGACCTCAGGAGGCTAGAGATGAGTTTGGACCTATCTGGGTCAGGGTAATGCTTTATCAGGATCAGAGGTGTGGGGAGGGAGCTGGATGCAGAAGGTGGTCACCCCCACCCCAACTCTAGGACAAATGCAATCTGGCATGGTGGGGCAACATAGGAGACCAAAGTAAGTTTCTTGAATCCCTTGGGCCTTAGCTAGGTTCTTCAGCCCATGACTGAAAGAGGTTGATCAAAACACACACACATGTGGCTTTAAACCAGTATTTGGCTCTGACAGACACTGAGATGTTTCTGAAGCTGACTTTAGCCACAAGGTGGGCAGTGCCCAGGCAGCCAGCTGCCCAGGGTTACGGAGCTCTTTGCTCAGGGGCCAGAGAGTGAAGGTCTTTATTGCCCTCTCTGAGCCATTCAGGACATTCCTCCTTTACCCCCAGCACTTCTTTCTGCCCTCTGGGCCATTCCTGTCTACTTGAGGGATGGGAAACTTAGCTGCCTCTTCTGTGGGAGCTAGCCTCGAACAGTGTGGACTCATGAGATTTCATTCATGTTTTCCACCAGGGGCAAACAGACGTTCCTTGTTTGGGCTCCTAGTCCCCAGGGCACTTTCCCTGTGACTCTTTGGAATATTGAGAGTCACGATGAGGAATAACCTCCAGTGCATGAGCCAGGGCCACCCACTCACTCACTTGTGTAACCTCTTGAGGTGCTGAGACACACCAGACATGGTGGTAGTAGTTTCTGCAGATAATGGACCAGCCAGGCAGCAAGGACTTGGAGCCCTTGAGGACTGTGGGCATCCCCAGACGCATCCATTATTCTGATAAGAGTGCCTGCACCCCAGACCAGTGCCCCTGTGCTTTGCAGATCCTGCAGTTCTTAGTGTGAATCTCTTTAGCTGGGGTGCAACTTTATGACCACACCAAGATAACATTTGCTACTAAGTGTAGATGCTAGGTCTCGGGTTCCAGGCAGACACACCTCACCAGTCCATCTAGAGCCTTCAGAGGTAACCTTAAGGCCAGCATCCCTGGAGAACAATATAATGCTGTCTGAGGTCAGAGCCTGGAAGAATTAGAAGCCTACAATTTGCTGTCAAACGCATCCCTAGCTTTTACAGTCATCTCTTGCTCATTTTTGCTCATAAATCATACAGTCTTTTCTCCTACCCAACCAATGCATATTGGGAGTGAGAACAACTACTCTTTCCTTTTCATAGCAAACCTTTCCCTGTGTGCCAGCCTCTCTCCCTGGAAAGTGTGGATCCAGGGGCTAGGGGAAGCTTGGCAAGGTTGACCAGATGTCCCACTCCTACCAGGAACCTGTGTCTCGGTAGCCATTCTTGGCAAACTGCAGACATCTATTTCCAAACTGGTGCCCTGCAGTTCCCTGTGAACTGTGCTACTTGCACCCACCCTATTCTCCATAAACAATTAGAAATTGGTAGCTATCACCAGATTGTGAGTTGCTGGCCAGTAGCTCAGGGAATCGGAATGATTCTTAAGCCCAGGTCTACTGAAGACTTTGCGGATATAATTCTTTATCAAATATTCAGCATTAATGAAGCTTCTCTTCACTATTTGATGAATGTTTAGATGCTTGGAAAGGTTGCCAGAGTGTGGCACCCAGCTGGACATAGTGGCACACACCTTTAATCACAGTACTAGAGAGACAGAGGCAGGCAATGTATTTCCGAATTCAAGACCAGCCTGGTCTGCACAGTGAGTTCCAGGCTCTACAGAGAAGCCCTGTCTCAAAAAATCAATTAAATAAATAAAATTAAAATACGACTCCCTGGTTGACCTAGCACAGTCTAACTTTGTAACAGTGTGAGAGTTTTGGTTCTTAGTGTCTGATACTCTTGGATCCTGAGCTTTCTCTCCTACCTGCTCTCCCAAAGCAGGATATCAGAATGCTCTCCAGAGGGACCATCCTTCCATGACACCAGGACTGTCTGAACCCTCACTGTTTGTAGCCTGGTGATAGCCTCTCCTTCCCCAGGGCACAGAAAAGCCAAGGGTCACATGGCCAGGGGACAACTCCACTGAAGTGACCCACTACTTTCCTAGTAAACCCTTTGGCCTCTCCTCCACGGGAGTCCCTTGTTGACCAGAGGGCCGGGGGGGGGGGAGGGCTGGCTCTGCACACCCAGGAAAAGTCAGCAGACCCCCAGCCCTCCGCAATAACTCACCAGACCAGAAGCCACTGATGTACAGAGAACACTTAAGGAAAAAAATGTATTTTATGTGAAAAAAGTTAAAACTCTGTATACTGTATCAGCAGCTTTGTGTAAAAATGGCAATCAAAAGAGTCTAATATATTTAAAACTTTTTTTAAAAAAAATTCTCATGAATCTTTGATATTGTATTGAAGTAGCGCCATGCCTCCAAGATGGAGTCTGACCATATTCCCCAAGGGGCCTGTGTCCCTGGAGTTACTTCCAGCTGCCAAGGCCTGTGACGGAATTCGCTGTTATGGATTTTTAATTAAGATTATTAAATTCCTTTTAATAACACCTGTTGATCTAACTGTAGTTATTGCTGTACACTCGCCTGCATAGGACTGGCTTGAGTTCTACAAGAGACCATGCCGGAGTATGGGGGGGCTCCCAGACCTGCCTGTACCCAAAAGGCTCTCCTAGGAGGTCCCCAGAACAGGAAGAGCTTTGGAGATTCACAGGTGGTGCTGAAGGGTTTTCTCAGTTGATAGATGGTAAAAACTTAGGAATTCCAGGTGGTTGGCATTGGGCTTTATTCTGTCAAACTTTCCCTTTGAAATTACATAATGCCCTATAGCGGCATATATTTTACAGTTTGATTGGTGACAGATTTATATGTTACCAGGGTGCCCCCCTCCTCTGTTCCAAACTCGGGACCCACTGGCTTGTCGTGGGCCTTCCCATGATCCCCACTGGGCTTATAGTGAAGAAACTGTTCTTCATTCTCATTCAATAGGACTGTGGACAGAACTCTGGTTCTTCTCACTCTTAACCCAGGAAACAGAGGCAAAGACATACCATACAGTTGTACAACCCCAAGCGAGGACCCCTGTCCTTATTACATGCAAGAGTTGATGTCGTGAAGGGTGTTGCCCTCTTGTAGGATTCTGGACACTGGATGTCAGAGTGGGGACACACTGACGGCCCCACCCTTGGACTCGAGTAGGTTAGGGGCTGGGAAAGGATGGAGAGAAGGAGAGGTGTCCTAACAGCAGCATCCATCTGTTTTAAGTTTACTGAGGTGGAGGTGGAGGATTAGACAGGCAAGGTTATCCTCAGCTACAAGGTGAGTTTGAGGCCAGTCTAGGCTACATGAAACCTTGTCTCAAGAGACAAAATACCACATTTTATAAAGCTTTGTAGTAGCCCTAATGCTTTCTTCTTTGCACAAAGTTGTCTGCTGGATTTGGCCCAGTGGAAACTTGGGGTGACCCCTGGCAGAGGCTTTGGTACCACACTTGTTGCATGAACTTGCTTGAGAGAGTAGAGCACAAAACAGAAAACTGAAGCCATCAAGTCCAGGCTACTCATTTGAGGTTCTAGGCTGCAGGAATGAAGGAATCTACAGTCAAGAAATGGTTATCTTAAGATGAAGGACTGGAGAGATGGCTCAGTGGTTAAGAGTATACATTGCTTTTGCAGAAGACCCAAGCTGGGTTCCCAACGTCCATGTGTGGCTTGTAAACACTTGAAACCCCAGCTCTGGGGGAATTTGACACTTCTGACCTCCAGGGGCACCTGGGCTCACATGCATACCTTCCTGACCCCCGTATAGACATACAAACATATTTTCTAAAATGGAGAACCATATTGAGGAGAGCATGGTGGTATGCCTCTGTAATCCCAGTCCTTGGGGGGCGGAGGCGGGAAGATCAAGAATTCAAGGCCTGTCTGGGCAACAAAGTGAGACCTTGTCTCAAGCAGTATTTGAGCAGGAAAAATGATGGTGTGGAGAGGGGAAGGAATCGCTGGAGAGCTACAGGGCAGTGGTAGAAGGGCTGGAAGCTATTGCCCAGGCAAAAACGTTGATCAGGCTCTGTCACAGCTTACCCATGCAAACTGAAGTTAGACGTGGTGATCACCTGTGGACATTCTTTTATGACTGCTTATGCCCTGTAAATATATTTTCTCAGTGAAATAGGAAAGAGCACAGGAAAAAGGTGTTATGAAGAACAATAGGTATTTCTTCCTTTTTTATTATTTTTAGTTAGCATGTAAAACAACGGACTTGTTATGACATTTTTATACACATTTATTATTGTAGTATGATTACATTGGCAGCTAATTTTAAAGACAATTCAGATCATGAATGTGAGGTACAATTAGTCTACAAGCATGATCCCACCCTTCCCCCATTTTATTTCTATGGCTGTCTGGGTGCAAGTGGAAAGAGGAGTTTAAATAGGACTGAGGTGTTGCTGGGCAAAAAAGTATGAAGTGATGGGGAAAGAAATGAAGGCAATCAGTGAAGGAGCGGGTACCACAATGGATTAGTATATATATGCATACGTGTGTGCATTTATGGATGCACATATGTATATAGATATATATGTGTATGTTCACAAGGTCTTAGGTAGCTTGGGATGAGCTTGCATTTGACATGCAGCACAAGGTGGCTTTGAACTCCAGCTCCTCCTGCCCCAACCTCCCACGTGCTAGGAGTGTGCCACTACACCCGGTTTTGCGCCATTGGAAAAACATTTATTTGTGCACCAAGTATGCATACAGTATCCGTGGATACCAGAAAGGGCATCGGATCCGATGGAGCAATTACAGGCAGTTAAGAGCCACCAAGTAAGATGAGAGTCAAAGTCAAATCTTCCAGAAGTGCTCTTAGCTGCCGAACCATCTCTTCAGTCTCCGTTTTTTTTTTTAATGAATAAATAGATGCACGGTGGAATGGCAATATAGTTGACCATACCGAAGCATGTCCAGGAGCAAGTCCGAGTCTCTGGTCCCGGCTCTCCGGTGGGGAAGCCGGCAGGGGGCGCGCTGGGACAGCTCCGGGCCCCGTCTCCTGCTGGGACCGTTCTAGGACCGCAAGGGCGGGGTAAGCTCCGATTTAAATTTCCCTCAGCCAGCAAGCTGTGAGAGCAGGCGATGGGCGGGTCCGTCTTCAGAGAGAAGCCAATAGCAATAAGGGGGCGGGATCTACGGGTTGCCTAGAAGGCAGACAGCCAATGGGAGATCCGGGGCGGGGCGCCGAGCCAATAGCGCGGGCTGGTTTGATTCAAAGGTGCCTATAAAAATCTCAGGCGACCGTCGCACTACAGTGGACCCTCGCCGAGCGCTGCCATGGCTGCTCACTGTGAGCTGTTGGACGAGCTTCCCGCGGCCTGCCTGTCGCCGTGCGGACCGCCCAACCCCGCCGAGCTGTTCAGCGAGGCGCGGCGCCTGGCTCTCGAGCAGCTGCTGGCCGGTGGCCCCGAAGCCTGGGCCGCCTTCCTACGGCGCGAGCGGCTGGGCCGCTTCCTCAACGCCGATGAGGTGCGCGCGGTCCTGGGCGCCGCCGAGCGGCCGGGCGAGGATGGCGCGGCGGTGGCCGAGGACTCGTTCGGCTCCTCACACGACTGCTCGTCGGGCACCTACTTTCCCGAGCAGTCGGACCTGGAGCCGCCGGCCTTGGAGCTGGGCTGGCCCGCCTTCTACCGGGGCGCTTACCGCGGTGCCACGCGCGTCGAGGCGCATTTCCAGCCCCGCGGCGCTGGCGCCGGCGGCCCGTACGGCTGCAAGGATGCGCTGCGCCAGCAGCTGCGCTCCGCCCGAGAGGTGAGCGCCCCCTCCACCCTTCCCCGAGGTCCCCCACCCGCCTGCTTTGCAGCTCAACGCCGGACCCCCAGCCACCCTCGCGGGGAGTAGGGGAGGAACTTCGGCCTTCAGAAGCTGGAGTCGTTCATAGCTCTGAGCCCTAATATCCGTACCCCTGGATCAGGGCCCAGTTGCGATTGTTAGTTTAGACCAAAGTGGATTGCAGAATTCCCGGGACGTTAGCTGACAACTAGATTCCACTTTCAGGAGCTTCTTAAGACACGCATTACTAAAGAGTCGCTTTACCCAGAAGATCGTTCCCAGAGACCATTGAGAATCTGTTAGTGCCACTTAACTCCCACGCGTCTTAATGTCGTAGACGGATAAATTCTATCCCAGGCCTTTGACTTCTGACCCTTCTGTAAGTGAGTCTGGTGGGAGAGCCACATCCCCTCCCCCTATGTCTGGGGCTGTTCCAGATAGCTTTAACCCAAAATGTAAACACTTCTACCTAACCCAGCCTCTCTTTACAATGGGTTTTTAATCCTAGCTAGTGTCGACTGAGGGCCTGGTTGAGGTGGGGAGGAAAGAGTCTGGCCTGCCCCACTGAAGCCTCTGCAGTGGGATCAGAAGACGGCTGCACTTGGGAGGGTGTGGCTACAAGTTTGCAGGCTGGCGAACACTGCTCAAGTCACAGACTTTTTTTGCTGTGCCAGGAACATAGTAGGCAAAGCCCCAGACCATGTCCAGACTTGGTAGGCCTGGTACCACTATATGTCAAGGTGAAGATCAGGTTGAAATTGCCAAGGCTAGGAGCAAACCTGTGTTCTGGATTTTTTGTTGTTTTGTTTTGTTCTCGTTTTCAAGACAAGGTCTTTAGCCCAGGCTTACCTGGAGCTCACTAAGTAGCCCAAAGCCGGCCTCAGTTCCAGGCAGTCCTCCTGCCTCAGCCTTCCTAGCGCTGAAGCCAATGTTCGGATCCTGTTTGTTTTTTTTTTTTACCTGACTGGCGGGGATGCAGTGATAGAGGGTAGGTGGGTGACCGAGTGCTTTGCTGTTTGGGGAGTGGTATGGCTGTGGCTAGATTAGTGTCAGAACTTATGGAACTTTGAGTGGGCTGAGGATCTGTTTGACTTGTTTTACTTGTGGGTTCAGTAAAACTTTTAAGCTTTTGGAAGAGGTGTATTTGTGAACCAAGTGTGCATGCCCGAAACTCTCCTCTGGGAGGAGAACTTGAGCTCCTGGGACATCTTGGAAAGGACAGAACTGGTCTCCAAGAAGGGCAGAGATGTGGGTTGCTCTAACCTTTGCTCAGCTTGGGTGAAGGGGCACCAGAGTTAGAGGTCAAAAGAAAAACGTGCCTTAAAAGGGATCTGGCTGCAGCTGATAGTCCCTATCTTTCAGGCAATCTGGGAAACATTCCTGGTTAAGACCTGCTTTCCCCTCTACCTAGTTCCTTTTACACCCTCTCCTAGATTCTGTATATGGAAGCTGGGCGGTGCTACTGAGAAAGGTGGTCTGTCACTTTAAATCCAATGAGCATTTTCAGTGTATGTGCCAAATTTCGTGTTTACACAGAACCTCCAGATTGTCACACTGCCAGGGCTGAGGCCACAGGGGAAGAGGTGTGGTCTATAACTTGTTCTTAGTTTGTGGGGGGGATGGGGATATTGCTACAGGCAATGAGTAAGGGGCTAGAAGAAAATTTGGAATGGTGGTGACTTAGTCGGACCCAGAAGGAAGGGTGGAACTAGCTGATGGAGCGGATAGGGACTAGACCAAAAGTGGAGAATGCTGATCGTATTGCTGTCCCTAGCAGTAAGTCTGGTGAGAAGTGTAGGTTTCAGAGGGTGAGGTTGCAAGGAGGCCAGAGATACCTTTGTAAGAGAAAAGAGCCTGCATTAAGGAAGGGTGGGCAGGAGGAGAGTCATAGGCAGACTTGTTTGAGATATGATGAGCTGGAATGGAAAAGCAAGAGAGGAAGGTATATGGACAGTGAGGGAGACTGGAGGTGTAGCCCAGCCATAGAGCGCTTGTCTTAACATGCTTGAGGTCCTGGGTTCAAGCACACAGAGGGGCCAAGGGGAGAAAATACAAATAAAGGAGGTTGATACCTCTGCCTCCCAGTTCTCAGAGATCAGCCTGTCTCTACCTTGGAATGCTGGGATTGAGGATGTGCGCTACCAAGCTGGCTGGGGCCGAGACCTCTTAGTTTGAGCAGGCAGTGATGCTACTACACTGGAATACAGGAAGGAAAATAAGGGGGAGACTGAGCGCTGTGGAAATGAGTTAGTTTTTATTTGAGGCATCATGAATCTGAAGTTCAGAGACCATCTCTTTAAAAAAAAATTTAGTTGGCCTGGTGGTGGTGTTGTACACCCTTAATCTCAGCACTCAGGAGGCAGAGGCAGGTGGATCTCTTGAGTTTGACGTCGTCCTGCTCTACAAAGGGAGTTCCAGGACAGCCAGGGCATTACACAGAGAAACCCCGTCTCACAGAAACCAAATAAATTTAAAAAAAAATCAAATCAATAAATAAAATTTTAAAAAAGAAAAAAGAAAAAAATAAGTCAATAAAAATTGTTTGCTCAGCTGGGCGTTGTGGCATACCCCTTTAATCTCAGCAGGCAGAGGCAGGCTGAGATTTGAGGGCAGCTTGATCCTACATTGTAAGCTCCAGGCCCACCAAAGCTACGTATGGAGACCTTGTGTCAAAACAAAAAAGTTTGCTTCCTCTTTGCCAGATAGTATTTCTAGTAATCTTGAAGTAGTTGTGACTATTCTGTCCACTTTACAGAAGATGACCTGAAGCATGGAGAGGCTAGGTTGCCTCTAGGGAGTGATGGAACCAAGACTCTGCCCAAAGCAGATTCCGACCCTATTAACTACTGTGCCCTGTGGGGAGAAGGTGTCCTGTCTCCAGGTGGATGGGTACACAGAGGGATTAGAGGGCTGATTTGCTGACTGTCTAATAAATGCTCCCACCTGTAAAGACGTGCATGGGTACCTGGGAGTGACTGTGTCATTTTGGCCATGTCCTTTGAAGTGCATTACCTGTGACAGGGAGGACTGATGGGGCATGTCTGGTGTTTTTGGGTGTCTGATCTGTTTGCCATCTAAGGATGGCAAACGTTTGAGGCTCTAATTGAGTCCTTTACCAGATTACCTCACAGTCTTTCCAGTGGCCGAGGAGGCTGACTTGAGACAGAGCAGGCGCATCTAGGTCAGGTAGCTTGTCAGAGACTACTATGAGGCAGGGCTAGGTTCAGGGCCTGAACTCTGCCTGGCTCCTAGGTCCACATAGTGTTTGCTTGCTTTGTTTTTTTTTTGGAGATGGGGGTCTGTGTAAGATGAGGCCAGCATTAAACTAACTGTCCTCCTGTCTCAGCTTCTTGAGGGTTTTGATGTGCCACCATGCCACATACAGGACCCACATTTAATCTCTACCCTCCTTATCCTCCCTGCTTCCCAGCAGGCTGGAGGTTTTAAATAGTTTTCTGGATATTTGTGCTTTTAGTTCCCATTTGCGTGTCTTACAAACAGGAAAGTAATGACTCTAGCAAGAGCTGTCGGTTTTAGTAGACGGGTGACTGGGACTGAGGAGTCGCTTCAGCAGGTGTAGATGCTGGCCTTCAGGCCAGACAGCCTGACCTCCACTTGTGAGCAGTGGAGCTGTGAGCAGTGACACATATAAATAAACGAGTGAATGAATGAATTAATGAATAAATAAATGTTTGTTTTAGTTGTAAAAAAAGAAGACTGGGGTGGCCTGTTTTAAGGGGAGGAAGAATCAAAGTAGCAGAGACCAAATGGGGGAGGTGGTTCATGACCTCTAGACAATGTAGGTCCCTGGTGTTTAGATTTTATAAATTTCTATGCATTTTACCTGTCTTGGGCAGGATAGACCCAACCAAGTATTTCTAGTATCTGAGAAAAATATAGAAATCTTGTGGGTGAATGAAGGAAATGTGAATTCTGTATGGAGGGTCCGATGTAGTGAGCCCAGAGGTGGAGGCCAGGCTGCCCTGAACTGGGGTTGGATCTAGTTGCTTGCTCTCTGCAGCATTATTTGCCCTCAGTGAGGAAATCTGAGCACCAGCCTGCATTCTCTGTGGTGGGTTGGGAGGAGCCTAGATGCCAGGTTCTGTGATTGGCATACAGCATGGGATGGCAGGGGCACTCGCCAAATGTCAGGACTATCTGTCTGAATGGATGGCTCAGGGATGGGTTTTCCCAGCAGTGCTCTGACCGCATAGACTCCCCTGGGCATCTGACACAGAGTAGGTGCTCATTAATTTTTCTCTTTTGTTCATTTAGTCTCATGCTTTTTGGCGGAGGGGGATGGAGAGGTGGGAAGGTAAACTAAGTAATTTAGGTAATTCTTTCTGCCAACTAGTGGTTGACAGCTGTGGTCTGGAAGTGTGCCCTGTTGGGCATTTCTGATGTGCTTGTTCAGCTATCCCAGGGTGCTGTTTGTTCTTCGTCCCACCTCCCCGCCTTCTCCCCTATTCTACTCCCTCATTTTGAGATGGTTTTGATGTGTAGCCCAATCTGGCCTTGAATTTGAGATCTTCCTGCCTCAGCCTCCCATGCAGTAATATCTGGTATCCAGAGATCCCGGCCTACGGATGGGAGTTCATAGGCCATGCTCACCCTCCCAGATGTCACAGTCATACTTGTCGTGCTTACCAGCTGCCATTCCTTCTATGCTTTTCTTCCAAAGAGGCCACTTTTGCGGTGACCACACCTTTGGGCATCCTTTTGATGACCAGAGTGTTAGTGGTAGCACTCTTTGCATCGTGGAAGAGTCCAGCAAGGAGGAATAGTAGCTGAGGAATCTTCTGGAGGCCCCTGGCACGTATGAGGATGTTCTGAAGGATTGAACTCTCCTGAGCTTGCTCAACCCTCCCCCGTGTTACAATAGAACCTGTACTGTGGAATCAGTTCCTGTTCCAGATGCTTGGATCAGCCTGACAGGTTTTCTCGGCCTCTCCACTATTGGCGTTTGGAGAGGATGGTTTTTGACCTGGGGGCACTGTCCTGTTCACTGTTAGACACTGAGCATCTCTGTCCCCACTTACTAGTAATAGTAGCATCTCTCTCTTCCTCATGACCTTCAAAACTTGTCTGCAGAAGGGACAGCAAGGAGTTACTGCTTAATAGTTGGAATTTCTGCTTTGCTGGCAAAAAGTTTAGAAACAGCAGCAATGGTTGAACAACATTGTGAACGTATTGAGTGCCACCATTAAACAATAGTTCCATAATTCCACACACACTATTCTTTCTGTCTGCCATTTCATTTATTTATTTTTATTAATTTTGGGAAGGGTATTTGAGACAGTGTCTCACTTTGTAGTCATGACTGGCCTGGAACTTGTCATGTAGACCAGACTGGTCTTGAACTCACAGAAATCCACTTACTTCTACCTCCTGAATGCCACCATGCTTGACTTTATTCTTTTTATTAAACATCCATCCGTCAGGAAGAAAGCTACAGGATTATTCTCTGAGCCATTTATATATGGATTTATTCCTCTCAGAAAAAGCAAAAGATCATACAAACAATATAGTGGTTATACTGGCTTTAAACAGCCTTGATGTGCGGGGTAGAGTGGTATATGCCTGTTATCCTAGCTCTGGAGGGCTGAGACAGCAGAATTGGAGGTTAGCCTGAGTATACAGTAGGACCTTGTCTTGAAAAAACAAGCAAAGTAGGTCCTGATGTCAATGATATCAGCCTCTAGAGAAGTTTCTGTTGTATTCTCCATTGACCTAATTGTTCCGCTTTTGTGTCTTCCCTAGAAACACTGGCTAAAACAGGAGTAGAGGTGTACTGATTGTGGGAGCTCTGGTCACACCAAAGGCCCAGCATATCACATTGGGGAAGAAATTAGTATGTGTACACCACGGAGGACCCTGTGGCTTTCAAGACTAATGAGGGCAAGCTCTATACTCTGATTCAAAGTGTTTAGAGCTGCGTAGACCTATTTGAGTGCCGTTAACTACATGTGTCATTTAAGTTTGTATAATTGAAGCTAAATTAAAAACTTAATTCTTCTGTCATCCCAGGTTCTCATGGACAACACTGGCCAGAGCAGCATGTGTCATTGTGCAGCCTTTTATCTGTGCATGGATTAAACACACAATGCTATATGTTCTTACATATACTTGTTTATATGAAAAATTGAAGAATAACCCAAAAACTAATAATTGGAGTTATTACCTTAATGGAGAGAGAAGAAAAGGAAAAACAGGAGGGAACATACCTTGTTTTATAGATTTCATTTTGGAACAGGAAAATGCTTTATACAGTCAAAAACTTAGAACTGAGAAACAACCCCTCCTCACCCCACACCTTACCCCTACCCCCCAAAAAAGAACAAGAACGATAACTGCATGATTTCCCACTGTTTCTCAGGCTGGAACAATAGTGCAGAAGTACGGCAAAGTGGAGTTGAGTGAAAAATTGGTTCCTGCCCTACTGACCTCCAAGAGAGGCGCTGTGCCATGAGTACCACTCTCTGTAGACTCGAACCCACCACATGGCAATCTGACACCAGCCTATAAATCCTGGGGAAACAGTACATACTAAGTTTAACTTTTGCCATGGAAATTGCATTCTCTTGTTTTTTCTACCCAGAAGATTATATCAAAGCAGTTTTTCCAAAGAATGCATGTGTATATCTTTTTCTGAGACAGGGTTTCTCTGTGTAGCCCTGGTTTTCCTGGAACTCCTGTAGAAATCAGGCTGGCTTTGAACTCAGAGATCTGCCTGCCTCTGCTGGGATTAAAGTGTGCACTACTACCACTGTGCTTCAAAAGAATTTTTATTTTTAATCTCAATGAGCAGTTTCAGTCCCATTAAAACATGTAGCAAGTGGTGATTCCTGCCTATAGCTAAAGCAGGAGTAAATTCCATTTGCGACTAGCCTGAGCTAATACCAAAACCTATCTCAAAACAAAACATGAAACCCAAAGGGGAAACAGTATGTTTGATATCTTTAGCAAGAGACTCTGTAGGTGATTGATGGTGATGTGCTTAGCATAGGGAATTCGGTGGTCAGGCTTCCAGGCTATCTAGGCTGACACACTGCTGAATGTATACAAGGCTTTGACTGAATTCCAAACATTCTGTATGCCTGATCTGCCTTTATGACTCTTGGGTGGGAAGGGAGGGAAATTGAGGCACACAGGAAAGGGGTGATTGACATGTGCTTCCTGCGAGAATGAGAACAGGAATGACTGGCCATGAGTGGTCCCTTCAGGCTGTGCGTGTGCCTGGTCAGAGCCCTGAGCAGCCTGGATCAAGGGTGTGTGACAGTAGAGCAGGCTTTGTTTCAAGGACCCTGAACCTCAGGTGAAATGTCTTGTCCAGGCATAATGGCAGGATCCGAATTAATACTATGGGTAGCTGCCACTGAGGTTTTTCTGTGTGCCAGGAACTGCTGTGGGTTCTCTCATTGGCTGAATCACCACCAAAGGGCTTGAGCTTTTATGCAAAGGTTATTTGCATATTCTAGAAGCCAGTACAACCTAACATGTACAGCATGCCTGATTCTGCAGAGTGGAAGTCCAGGTTGGTTTTGCAGCACATTTACATGACAGCTGAGCTTCACATGGTCCCCTATTCAGTCTAGCTCTGGCTTTATCAGCAGAACTGCAGGAGAGGGTGCTTTCTCAGCATGCTGGGGAGTTGCGAACTTCCTTGACAGTCATCATGTTGTTTCAAGTTATCCTTCGTGGTGGACTTGTGCCCATGTGGGATACTCTACTGTCCGTCCCCCCGCCCCTCCGGATTACTGCAAGTTCTTAGTAATTATGAGATCCCCACATTAGACTTGTCTGAAGCAGTATTTAGCTCAGCGTGCTTCTAATGGTAGGCTTTGGTGGCACACAGACTTGGGTTGACATTTCAGCCCTTGCACTGAACCCTTGAACCCATTATCTAGCCTTTCCAAACTGGGGATGATAGTTAATAGGGCTTTGGAATCTCTAGAGATCTTCTTGAGGTTTTGGGCTAAATGGCAGAGGCAGAGATTCCAGTTCTGCCTAATGAGTGGTGTCTGGGCTCTACACGTTTTCTGAGGCAGACACCTGTGATCTCTGTTCTTCAGACATGTGGGTGTTGGTGAAAATCAGCAGGGGGTTCTTCTAAGGAACTGATAGATAGGCTTGTGGTTAGTTACTCAAGCTGAAGATGGGGGACTGGACACATGGGTGACCTTTCCAGATGTGACTTGAGGAAGCACAGGTAATGTGGAATCAACATCCCTCTTCCCCAGCTTCTGGCCAGCTGGGTGCTTCCTCCATGGGTATCTGGAGTATAGGTGTGACCCTAAAATAGACTCTTGGAAATTACCACCCTTCTAACTCTGAGAGAAAGGGCTGGGTCCATGCATCTCAGGCTTAGAGAAGGTGGTGCCTAGGGTGGCTGTGGGCACTTTGTGGGGGTGGGCTAGACACCCCCTAAAGGGGAGTAGATTCAATGGCAGACGTCTGTACTGCCTTCCTAGTCCAGGCGTTCTGCCTGTGTTCAGCAGCTGTAGTATGAACACTTAGGCCAAGGAGGCTGTGCATGACTGCTATTACCCGCAGACTTGAACCCACCGCCTGGCAATCTGACACCAGCCCATAAATCCTGGGAAAACAATACACGTTAATTAGTTTGACTTTTGCTGTGGAAATGTCCACTCTTCCAAGTGGATGTGTCCACCTGGAAAACAGGACTAGACTGGTGCAGTCTGTAAAGGACTGTCTCTTCTAAGAGGTGAGAAGCTGCAGGCCTGTTTCAACTGTGTAGGACTTGGGTGTCTGAAGGCAGGGCTGGAGGGGGTGAGCAGAAGGGTCTAGGGAGGGCAGGCTTTGAAGGAGTGAGAGCCTTCCTGTTGAAGGCTGCCACAGGAGTGCTGGGCTCCTGCTAAGGCAAGTCTTCAAGGCTTCCTACTTTAGTAAGAAAGGAGGATGTGCTGGATGCTGGGAAAGGAAAGCATCCCGTTGCCCTCAGATACCCTGAGTCAGACAGACCTTCATATTTAGCCTGTGGGAAAGGTTAAGGCTTTAAAACCAAAGATGAACCAAATTGCAAATTACGACTCATTAGCTAACAAAAGTGTTGCTTGTACACCTGTTTTATTAATTGGGCAATCAGAACTGTTTGGCAGGCTTTGTGCTCTGGGCCCTGCTCCCATTCTGCCTCTGGTGGCCCTCTCCAACCCTGCCAGCTTGGCTGGGTTCCTAGTCCCTGTTTCAGTAGCCCCCAGGGTATGTTCATTGCCCATCACTCCGCATCATCTGGGTTCTCCTTTCCCATTTGACTAGGTTCTCACCCTGGGGACCAGCCCATCACCTAGCTGTATATAGCTCACAGATGCTCCACTGACCTTCAGAGAGACCAACAGGTCTGCACAATTTTCTCTTGCCTTTCTCCAGGATCTCTATTCCAATTCTTGCACCTTGGAGTCAAGTGCACTCTATGGAAATTTTACTGCTACCTTTGAGTCAGGCTCAAGGATCTCTCACCAGCTTGTATGTATTTCTGTGACCCGGTGCCCATTGCTGAGCTTTCCCATGGCTCCTTCTGCTCCCCTGTAGCCTCAGAGCTTCTGGCTGGGGCTTTCCTTTTTCAGTCCCTAGTCCTGCAAAAGAGCTGCAGAAATTTGTTAGACTCAAAGATGCCCATCCCCCACTGGGTTGCAGGATAGAGGTTCCTGGTCCTGAGTTGGATGGAGAAAGTAGGTTCTGTGGCAGCATCTCTCCCTGCACCTGCCTATTCTGGATTCATCTTTCTCTCTATTCTGCCTATGAAGGCAGTGTGGGCTAAGAAGGACTGACATGGATTCCATAGCCTTCTACTATCCCTCTTTGCCAGTCACGTTCCATGGCTCCCTTTCCTGCATACTGTACATTCCAGCTGCACTGGTATGCACCCTGTCCTTCCCATCCTCTTCTGTCATCACGTGGTTTCCTGTCCGACAGTCCTTCACTTCTCCAATGGCCTCTTGTCCCAGGCAGGCCTTGAACACGGGATCTTCCTGCCTCAACTTTCCAAGGAGTTGAGATTACAGATCTGTGCAGCCAGGCCTGGCTCCGTTTCTTGTTCTTGTCTGTGGTTCAGCTCAGATATTACCTCTTCCAGGAAGCCTCCCTCCTCTCTGTGTGTCTATAGGTGCCTTCCCTCACATAGGAACTGACTTACTGCTCCCTACAGTTTACGGACACATCATTTTGCTTTCCTCACCCCATATTCTGTCAGCCCTGTGGAGCCATCTCTGTGCCCAGGTAGGGACAGCCTGCAGTGGACTCAGACACCGTGGACTCAGACACCAGCTGCCTCACTGAGCTAAGCCCATTCCACACTTCCACTCATTTAACCATCCCAGAAGTCCTGTCGGTCCGTGCTCTTGTTATCCAAACCTTCCAGAGGGCAAGGACACTACGGCTGAGAGAGATTAAGCACCAAGTGGCCATGCTGAGCTCTGTGTCCTGGCTTTTACCTTAAACCCTGCTACAGGCCCCAGATGAACAGGTTGGGCACAATTCTCACAACAACATATAAAAGCCATCAGAGCCAATAAGCTTCTGAAGATGCCACCAGTTCTAAAATGCTTCTTGTTTTGTTTCCCTCACTGTTGAGGTTTTATGAAGGTCAGGCAGGGAGTGGGATGGAGGCAGCCAGAGAGACACTTGGTCATCCCAGGTGGCACTTGCTTCTGGGAGCTGGCATTTCAGGGTCATTCATCTGAGCAAGTGGAACCCTGGCATGTTAGAAAGGTAGCAACATTGCCCATTTGTCTCTGCATCTCTCTCTCTCTCTCATAGTTTTTTCCTAAGATAGGCTTTCACTTTATCTAGGCTGACCTCAGCCTCCTGAGCTTGGATTATATGCTTGTGCCCCCATTCCTGGCTTCTGTGTTTCTTTTTAACCCTACAAATGCTTAAGGGATAAAGCCTGCCAGTTACCCACTGTGGCTGGATCTCCACCATGGAGATGAATGCATTCCATTTGAAGGCCTCTGCGGCAGAAGAAGGAAGGGGAGGTGAGATTTAAAAGTAATCATAGTGCTCAGCCAAAGGGTTAATGTGATTCAGAGACAAGGGATTTTTACTGTTGAAGCTGGGAGATGGAGAAGCCTGACCACTCCCGATTGCAAAATAGCTCCCAGATGCTGGCTTCCTGACTTGCTTTGTACGGACTTGTTCTAAGCCTAGATGTTTTTACAACCTTGCCTCCCTGCCAGGAGTTTTCTGCAGGCCCTTGAAATAATAGCAGCCTCTGTAAATGAAGGAGGGAAGCCAGGGACCACCAAAATCTCCCTTGTGATGGCTGTCAAGGTAGCTGCAGCCCACACTGGTAACATGGGCAATTGAGCAGACACCAAGGGTCTCTTGGACCCTGCCCTTGTGCAGTTCTTTAGGTTTTAGAGCAGGCCTATTTTGTAGCCTGGGAAGCAGACATCCAAAACAGTGGACACATGGGTGAGCATTGGCTCTTAGCTGTGGTCTGGGCTGGCTGTAAAAAAGTCAGTTCTTATCAAGGGCACACATGTTGGGAGAAAATAAAGAACAGAGCTGAGCCAAAGGTCAGAATCTTCAGGAAATATTTCCATTCTTGTCCTGACTGGTGGGGAGTGTGTGGTGTTGGAAACAGAAGATGGGGGTGGAGGTGCTGTAAGCTTTGTCTGATCATTTCAAGAAATGAATTGGTAATGAAATGGAATCTTTCTAAAACAAGGTAAAAGTACTCAGACCATGATCCAAAATCAGACAATAGAAAAAAAAAAGTGGACTTGAATATTAATAGTCAAAAAAGGGCTTCCTAGGTGACTTTTTCTTCTTTGCATTTATTTATTTGTGTGTGGGTACACATGTGGTATGGCATACTTGTGGAGATCAGACGACAGCTTGCAGGAGCTGGTTTTCTCCTTGTACCATGTGAATTCTGGGTATTGAATACAGGTCATCTGGTTTGGTAACGTGTGCCTTTGCTAGCTGAATCATCTTGCCAGCCTCAAGATTTTATTTATCAACTGTATAGCTATAGAATCTGAAGCCTGACTGGGAAAGCAGTGTGATTCAGATCCCAGTGTATTGGTCTAAGAACCTAGACAACTTGCCGGTCCAAACTGATCTTGGAAGGTGGGGTTTAGTGATGGCACAGAACTTAAGTGAGAAGTTTGCCAGTGTAGACTAGGTTGACTGGGGGACACTGGGGAGTGCCAGCTGGCTGGGCCAAGCAAAGATTTGTGAGATATGGGTGCCTGGGTGTCTTTGGGGTGGAAAAGAGCTGATGCTGAGGGGAGGCCCACACTGCTGAAGAACAGAGTATGTGTGAGATGGTGTTTGAGTTCCTTACTTCTCTTCCTGCCTCATCTCATAGGTGATTGCTGTGGTAATGGACGTTTTCTCAGACATTGACATCTTCAGAGACCTACAGGAGATTTGTAGGAAACGGGGTGTGGCTGTGTACATCCTTCTGGACCAGGCTCTGCTCTCCCACTTTTTGGACATGTGCATGGATCTGAAAGTTCATCCTGAGCAGGAAAAGGTTTGTGAGACACCATTTCCCGTTTCCCCTCTGTCAGCAATGTGACAGAGTGCCCGTGGTCTACAGTGTGGTGGTGGTAGTGGTGGTGGTGATGGTGGGCTCACTGACACCTGAGGAAACTGAAGTCTCAGAAAATGAATACCGGCCAACCGTGACCTTGCAGTTCCATTCCTCAGTAACTACCCAAGAGGAGAGAAACACACACAGCGACATGTCTGTTCATAGATGCTGGGAGTTTCATCAGCTAATAAGTGGATAAACAACACACTAGCTCTTCAAAACAATAGAACAGTATTCACCCTTCAAAAGTATTGAAGTGCTGACACATGCTACCGCATGGGTGAACCTGAAAACAAAATAGTAAGTGTAGGAAGTCATACAGAAATGATCATAAACAGTATAATCCCATGTATACGAGGGCCAGAACAGGGTCATCTGTAGAGACAGAAAGGTAGATTAACATCAAGTTTGGGGGCATATGATAGAGGGCTGGGTAGGTTTGTAGCTAAATGGGTACAGGTAATGAGAAAGTTCTACAACTGTGGAAATGGTTTTGTGTATCCATAAAAGTGTAGATTTGCACACTAAGCAGGTGAATTTTGTGATGCATGAATTACATCTCCATTAAGCCATTGTAAAAAGAAAAAAAGGCAAAATTGCTCTCAGGTTTCCCAGCAGTGAGCACAGACCAACCGTAGCCAAGCCAGTGCTTGGAGACTGCTGCCGCCTGCCACCATGGCTCCAGGTGGCTCCACTTTTAGCCACAGAGACCGTCTTGGAGCTCTCCTTCTGTGCCTGGCACTGCTCACTGCTCTGACAGATGTGGCAGCGCTCACACTCATGGTGGCCCTGCCATGTTGTGGTCCTGATTGTGGATCAGGAAATGGTGAGATCAAGAGCCCAGGAGTCCACAGCTACAACATGGCCCAGGCTTTGACTCAGTCTGCCTTCCTCTCTCCCCATTTGTGCAGTTGCTGTCACCCGCTGCTGCTCATGACAGAACCAGGTTTTATGTCCTTTTCTCTGGGCATGAGAATAATTCAGTATCTCGATATAAGGCCACAACCCTGGCCTAGTCTCTTTGGGAATGCAGTAAGAGAGGCATTTGTTATAGAATTCATGTTCTAAAGAATGGAGCAACTTGGGAAGGTCAGCACATAATTCATCATAATGCTGCCAGGCACTTCTTGGCACAAGGAATGCAGCATTCAGCAGAGAAGTCAGCCTTTGCCCCTCTAGGCCTCTGTGAGAGGCCCTGACTTAGTGCCTTGTAAACAGACAGATAGGTTTTTACAAAATTTCATCTCTTTAGCATTCCTCCAGAGCGCCTGCTGACTGCTTTTCCTAATAAGCAAACCAAGGTTTGCTGAATAAGGTCATTACTAGCTTGTCATTTGTACCACAGGACATTTCATGATACAGGTAGGATTGGGCTTTGAGACTCAAATGGTACAGCCATGTGACTCAGCAGTCAGCTTGAATATAAGTCCAGAAGGGCCAAGGAAGATGCCAGTTGGGCATGGTAAAGAGCACTGCCGTCTATCCAGGTATTTAGGCCACAGCTGCTCTTGTGGAAGGGGCCAGGGTATAATTTCAAGGTGCTCTTGGGTAATTAGGCCGAGTCTCAGCTGCAGAACAATGACAGAACTGTCCCAGCTGTGACAAAGCCATTTGCTCTGCTTCATCAACAAGGCAGAAACCCAGGAGTGATTGCTGACTTTGTTGGCAGCTGCCTTCATGGTGGTCCAGAGCCTCTGCAGGAAGTTTAAAGACAGTTTGTCTTTATAGTAGGTTATCTCCTTCCTAGGTAGGCACCAGCTTCCCTCCTAGGCTTTTCTGTGTTGTGGGTTTATGCCCGTCTCAGAGGCTCCTCCTACCCTGGGCTCTGATTGGTTCAGTATTTTGAGTCACTCTGTCTACAAGAATCTGGCTGCATATTCATGGACAGGTGTGCAGAAGTGCTGTGTCCACAATTACAGGTTTCCACGACATTCAGCTATGTTAAAGGATAGGATACAGCCATCTCTAGCCCTACAGGTAGGCTGTGTTTATGCTCACTGTGTGTTGACTTACCTACTCCATCCATCCAATATCATGTGTTCATCTGTGAAATATTTCAGTTTTTAAAGAAAAACTTTACCTTAAAATTAAGATTTATGAATGGTTATAGAGATAGATACCTGAGTTTGGGTCCCAACATGTATGTCTCATAAGCACATGTAATTCTAACTCCAGGGTATCTGACACACTCATGTGTACATACTCACACATAGATACTCATAATTTAAAATCTTTTAAAAGTCATCTTTTTAAAGATTTAAGAAACTGCAGCAGTAATATAAGGAATTTCTGAATGTTCTGTGTCCAAATTTTTCAATTATTGTTATTATCTCACTGTCCTCAGTGGGCAGTGGTGGTGGCGCACGCCTTTAATTCCAGCATGTGGGAGGCAGAGGCAGGCGGATCTCTGAGTTCAGGGCCAGCCTGGCCTACAGAGTGAGTTCCAAGACAGCCATGACTACACAAAGAAACCCTCTCTTAAGTCCCCAGCCCCCAAAAAGTCAGTTAGATTTAGCACCATCTTATCGGCACCTTCTGAATCTCAGCTTTGTTTCACTACTGCCCCTTCTGTAGCCCAGGATCCAGTCCAGCAGGGCACCTTGCACCCACTAGTGAAGTCTCCCTGGCTCTTAACCTCCACCTTTGTGGTTTGACATCGGACACTTGTGGAGAACACTAGCCATTGTTCTGTAAATTTGTATTTATCCTATTACTCCCTGTGGTTCAGTTCCTATGCATTTTGATAAGAATACCAAAGACATGATTGTATGTCCAGGCATTAGGTTTTAATTTTAATGTCTTATTTGGCAATAATGGCAGAATCGCAGAGCCGCAGACAGCACAGGGAGTACCATGAATGTCTTACCTGGCTTCCCAGTCGTTTGTTTGTTGCACTGTATGACAGGCCGGAGCTGGAGCCTGGAAGTGGTGTTGGTGTACCTGTGCCCTTTGTTGCCCACGCGCATAAAGATAGAACTGCTTGTGTGCACCTTTAATCACAGAGACAGTGGATCCGAGAATCTGAGGCCAGCCAGGGCTTCATAGACAGATCTTGTCAAGAAGGAAGGAAAATTGCTCTGCCACCACATAGATCACCCTCATACTTCACCTCAGAGGTCATGTCACTCCTGTCTGTTATTCTGTCACGTCCTACAGTGTGTGTCTTTCTGAGATTGGCTTTTAGCCCTTGGCTCAGTGGTTTTGAGCACCATGTAAGTTACATGTTTCAAAAGCTTGCTCTTTTTCATGTGTTTCTTTTATTGTTGAGTGTCCAGGTGTGGTTGTGTCATAGTCTACTCTGTTAGGAACGGAGTTGCTGTGGCTGCCCATGCTGAGACTCAGTAGACATGGGTCTCCCTCCTCTGCTTCCTGTGGTGTCTTGCTTAGGATTTCAGTCATCAGTTACTTTTTTCACTAGTTTTTGAGGGCAAGAAATACACCTCGCACCTCTGCTGTTTAGTGTGGTGCATGGGAGAGGCTCTCTGTTTCTATAGAATAAAAAGATTCAAATGATTCTAAACATTTACTTAAAATGTAAAATTTATTGTTATCATCGTGTGTGATGTGTGTGCAATGCACATGAGGTCAGAGGACAACTTTGTGTGTCAGGTCTCTCCTTCTATCTTTATGTGGGTTCCAGGGATTGAACTTAGCCTGTCAAGGTTACATGACAAGCACTTTAAGATTTATAGTGATATACAACTTCTATTCTGCTCAAGATTGTCTTCATATTTTGCATGCTGTTATGTATGCATTTGTATGTGTCATCTCTATGGGAATAATTATGCATCCATGAGTTCATAGTGTACCTTTTTGGTTACTGTGTACCTGTAAGAGATGTGAACTGGCTGATTAATCCCCACATGGTGTGTTAGAGACTTGACCTGATTACAGCTTCAAGCCCCTTCCAATGTGGAAGTAAGTGAAGTAGGCTATTATTCCTTATTGATGCAGTGAAACAAAGAAATAGGAGAAGTGCCAGCTTAGTTTTCAATCCTTACCAAATGTTATTCATTACTAACATATGTTCTTTGATTATTTTATCTCCGCTGCTTTTGTTTCATAATCATTACTTGGATTCTATTGGTTTCTTCCAAAAAGCAAATGTTCTTTATAGTACATGCACACATGAGCTAAGGATCTCTAAATATCAGCCAAGTGTGGTGGTGCAGGCCTGTAATCCCAGCACTTGGGATTGCATGTCCAAGGCCAGCCTGGATGATAAAAGACTTCTTCTCTACATAGGAAAAGATGGGCTGGATGCAGAAGTAACATTACTTGAGCAGTGCCTGACTAGTGTATCATGTGTGCTGTCGCTCAGTGGTGACCCTATGCTAAGCTCCTGCAAACAGGTGTGTTGGGGGGCAGGAAGCTCAGCCTGCTGGACAGTGTCACTGTGTTGGGGAGCAGGAAGCTCTGCCTGTTGGACAGTGTCACTGAGTTGGGGAGCAGGAAGCTCAGCTCGCTGGACAGTGTCACTGAGTTGGGGAGCAGGAAGCTCAGCCCGCTGGATAGTGTCACTGTGTTGGGGAGCAGGAAGCTCTGCCTGCTGGACAGTGTCACTGTGTTGGTCTCTGATTTTACTTTTTCCTCCTACCCCATAGCTGATGACAGTGCGGACTATTACAGGAAATATCTACTATGCAAGGTCAGGAACAAAGGTTGTTGGGAAGGTCCATGAAAAGTTCACACTGATTGACGGCGTCCGGGTGGCCACAGGCTCTTACAGGTATGTTTTGAACAGTGCCTCACCAGTTAGTCCAGATCCTGTAGAGGAGTAAATGCTTGCTCCTGCCAACAAGAGCCCTTCTGATAGCACCCCCCCACACCGTGTGTGTGTGTGTGTGTGTATGTATGTGTGTGTGTGTATGTGTGTGTGTGTGTGAGTTGGTTCATCATAGTCATCTTTTGTTGGATGTAGATGGGATAAGAGTCTCTTTTTTTTCCCTGTGGTCCACAAAACTAAGGTAAAAGTTAAACAAAACTTGAGACTCCACAGTTAGACTCCGGCATTCAAGTCTTGGCCTAGGCCTTTGGGGAAAAACCAGATGCTAATTGGCCTCAAATCCTGGTTTCCCGGGGACTTGGACCCCACCTACTGTACTTACTTGAAGGTAAGGACATTTCAGACTAAAGCTACTCATTTATACTTTACTGTAAGGTTGCTATAAGCCTTGTAATGAGTACTTTAGTCTAGAAAGCAGGCCCACCTTGGAAAATCCCACTTTGCCAGTAGCATCTTTGGGTGGAGAGCAGGAAGATGAATGAAGGGTTGAGGTAACAGCTGGCAATGCTAATCTCTGGAAGTTATACCATTCTTACTCACACCGTGTCATGCTGTGTGCTTGGCTATCTTTCTATTGCATTGTCCAATGATACATGCCGGTACAGAGTTTGAAAAAACAAAACAAAACCCAGTTTTGTAGAGTGTGCATCCCTTGGTGGATTTGTGCCAGCCATGGTTTTGTGGCAGGTGAGGTAGTAGCTCTGGGTGCCCTTCTTTTTCACACAGTAGCTCCATTGTTCAGAACCGCACACAACATGCTCTTGAGACTTCCTTCTGTGAGACACTTGTAAATACCAAGAGGGCTTACACATTCCCCAAAGTGGATTTAATTTATACCGATGAAGCTTGACTGAATGGTTTTTGGCTGTTTGAAAACCTATAAACATAAAAACTGCCCTCTACACATGCACTGTCCTACCACTCATGACAGTGATACTCCTGTGTGTTGGGACACGCTACAGCCCTAAGGTCAGGTAGCTTCTTTGATTCTCTTACCTCATCATGGGTATTCCAAAGACTCGTGGTCTCCGAAGCAGTTATCAGGCAACATGTTATTAGTCACGGTTCTTAGTTGCAAGAAATAGTTGAAACTGAGTTTCAGGGTCTCCCGTTAGTGCTGCTTGCTTTTGGCTCAATGTCAGGAGGCTAACTCATTGTGCAGAGTGAGACAGCAGCCTGCAGACAATGCTAGGGTGAGAAGGTGCAACTGACTGCAGCTCCCCTCGGCCTCGGGGGATGTTTATTAGAACACTGTCCCTGACTTCTGCCTTGCTCTTTATTCTTTGATACCCTCTTCCTTTGAAGGCAGAGACCCTTGCTTACTGACCCAAACTGCAGCAGCTGTTTCCCAAAGGGAGAGACTCCTGAAGGAGGGACACACATCTCTGAAAACCCATTTGGCCCTTGAGGAGTCACAGATGCACTTTGGATGAATTCCAGGGATCAGACATTGGCCGTTCTGGACCACACTGAGACTAGAGTGTGCGCATGAAAGGTTTTGTGGGTAGAGACAAGTGTAGGTTCTGTTTCCAGAGGAGGAGGAAGATGTGCTGGACAGGGAAGAACACCAGGCTAATCAGCTCTAAAATGTGCTGAGCACTGGCATGTTGGTGGAGTAGCCATCTCCACCTGAGAAACTGGAAAAAATGCCACTAGCTTCCCACTTTTGCATCTCCTGCTGATTCTCTACCCTTAAAAAAAGGCTGCTGGCCTAAATATTGTATACCTTTCTCCTAGGATAAAACCGCCTG
Organism: Chionomys nivalis; assembly: GCF_950005125.1. Taxonomy (NCBI): domain Eukaryota; kingdom Metazoa; phylum Chordata; class Mammalia; order Rodentia; family Cricetidae; genus Chionomys; species Chionomys nivalis. The sequence goes on along the minus strand of NC_080094.1, from coordinate 19,408,803 downwards.
AGGAATGTGTGTGTGTGTGTGTGTGTGTGTGAGTTAAGCTATTAGCCTCCTTTGTTTTTGACACGCATATTTGTTATTTCATAGACAGCACAGCCGCCACTCTTACATGGCAGCTACTGAGAATAAGTAAACCGAGATCCCTTATCTTTACTTGCTTGTGTCTTTAATCCTTCAGTTTTACATGGACCGATGGCAAATTAAATAGCAGTAACTTGGTAGTTCTGTCCGGCCAAGTGGTTGAACATTTTGATCTGGAGTTCCGGATCCTGTATGCCCAGTCAAAGCCCATCAGCTCCAAACTCCTGTCCAACTTCCAGATCAGTGGCAGGTTTGACCATCTGGCTGACAGAAAGCCACAGTCGATGGAGCCCACACTGGGCAATCTGCTGCGCATGCGGCTGGCCAGACTCTCTAGTACTCCCAAGAAGACCAGCCTGGGCCCAGAAGTGCCACCAGAAGATAGAGCCAAAACCAAGCGCCATGACTCTGAGGCTTCTACCATCAGTGATGAAGACTATTTCTACAGCCACAAGGACCAACTCGAGGATAGCAAGGTGGTTGATGCTGCTACCCAAACAGAGCCAGAAGAGACGGCTGCAGTAAGCCTGAGTGAGGTGGGAACACAAACCAGCTCCAGCGTGGCGTGTGTTGGGATTCAAGCCACAGTAGTCACGAGGGCAGCAAGTTCCCAGGCCACAGTGTGGTCCAAGTCCACCAGCACGCAGACTGAAGCTGATGAGAGCTTCTTTCCTCAGGGTGCCCAGTCTAAAGAAGGGTCACCTGAATCCAGGATGTCGGTGTCGAGATCTTCTAGTCTGAGGTCATCCTCTTCTGTGTCTTCCCAGGGCTCATTGGCCAGCTCTGTCAGCTCTCATATCTCCCTAACAGCCCCTGACCTCCACACTCCTGGATACCCCAAGTACTTGGGTCTGGGCACCCCCCACCTGGATCTGTGCCTGAGGGACTCATTCAGAAATTTGAGTAAAGAGCGGCAGGTTCACTTCACTGGCATCAGGTCCCGACTCAACCAGATGCTGACTATACTGTCCAGGAGAACCCTCTTCTCAGAACACTACCTCAGCTATGGTCCGGGAAGCTTTACTAGAGCGTCTATGAACGTGGTTTCTGTCAGGGACATAGCACTTTATCCCCCCTATCAGTGACTGCTATGTTCAGCCAGCTCTCTCCAGGCCAGCAGGACTACCTGCTCCACCAAGTTCCACATTCCCCAGCCATCCTCTTACACCTCTGGGTTTAAGTCTAGACATTGATATTTTTATTTGTGTTCTGTAGAAGCCACCTGTTGGTTTAAACACTATGCATACTTTTTTTTCCTTTTGCACTATTATAATATTATATCTCAACACTACATATGTGTTTTAGGGTTGGTCGTGTGTGTGTGTGTTGCACTCACATGCCCTTAGTGCTTTGAATCACCACTTTTTAGGATCAGAATCATATTTAAAAGTTAAACAATGTTGTTTCTTAACTGACGTTTTCTTTAATAACTGTGTTCTTAGCATTAAATAAGTTTAGACAACTTTTTGTTGGCCTGTGTTTGATTTTTCTTTCTGGCAACCTTTTCTTTATCTTTAAGGGTATGTCATAAATAAATGTACCATATAGGTATTTGTGTGATTTGTTTCTGTTTTATTGTTGTTGTTTGTTTGATTTTTAAAAGATTTATTTATTATGTACGTAGGAGTTTTGCCTGAACGTATCTGTGTGAGAATGCCAGATCCCCTGGAACTGGAATTACAGACAGTTGTGAGCTGCCATGTGGGTGCTCGGAATTGAACTTGGGTCCTTTGGAAAAGCAACTAGTGCTTTTGCCATTTCTCCAGCCCCTCTTATTTATTTATTTATTTATTTATTTATTTATGTTTTTGAACAGTCTTGAGTAAAGAAGTAAATGATACAGATTGTAAAGGGGACAATATATTCATTAAGAGTTAGAAGACAGGGAGGTGGCGCACACCTTTAATCCCAACTCTTGGGAGGCAGAGGCATGTGGATCTCTGTGTTCCAGGCCAGTTAGGGATATACAGAGAGACCCTATCTTGAGAAAAGAAAAAAGAAAAAAGAGAGAGGAAAGCTTAGTGTGTGTAGTGGCATATGCCTCTGATCCAAGCACTTAAGCCAAGACAGAAGGGTTTGAGTTTGAAGCCAGCCTGATCTGTTCAGGGAGACCCTATCTGGAAAACAAAACATGAAAAATTTAAAAGACTTTGAGTTGGTATTGGGGTCAAACCATCCTTGATATGGTGAAAACCGACATTACTAACATTACTGTACCTGAGAAGTCTTGCCAGCATAGCAGGCCTTTGTGTGTGTCTCTGCTTTTGTGTTTTCAAAGAAAAACCCTGAGCTGCTTCAGAGAGGACCATGGCTATCTGCCAAAGGAGTCCTGGGTGTGCATTCTTGGGTTCACGTTTACTCTAGTGGCCCCAATGGGTCTAATTTCATCAGATGGGTGTATTGTCAATGATTTAGCAATCCCATATCCCAGAGAAGGGGCAAGAAAGGACACTGACAATTATCTCAGATTCCTGGTCCAGTGTCAGTCTATTGTAACTGGTTCCCTACATCCTGCTAATCAGGATTGGTATGATTGTGGAATCCTGGTTTTGTCAGTCTCATTCATAAAAACAGACAAAAGGAAAGAGTTAAACCGTGGCTTCCTCCTGGCTTGCCAGCCCAGAAGTCTACAATAAGTAGGGTGTGGTCTTCAAGAAGAATGCTGATGCATGCAGATCAGGAATGTCACTGTAGATTTTCATGAGTGTTCCAGGACTCATGACAAGGTTATCAGCTGCGTTAGTGTTGTAGTCTCTGGCTGTCAAGCATGTTAGGACCCTGGTGCGTGCCTGGCTGTGAACCCGCTGGGCTGATCCTCCTTGAGTATACATTTTGTAGACTTACATTGCTTTATGTGCTGCCTTAAATCCTCATGATATCTAGTGGCTGAGGTTAGACAGCTGGCATCCCATCTTCAAATGTGGAAGCAGGCTGAAGTTAAATAGCCTACTCAAGATCATATAGCTGCTCTAAGATGATGTAAGAACTTAAAGACAGGCATTCAGATCCTCTACTGTGTGACTGTTTCCTTTGAAGTATAAAGGCCTTAGAGCCTGTTGCTTGTGTAGTGGGAGTTAATGCAGAAACAGCCACGTGAAGAAATGTAGGCACAAAGCCCTGATTGTGATCATGGATTTAAATTCCATTGAAATTTTAAACCCATGTACTACAAGATTGTTAATAGACCTTCACTTAAGACATTATAGGCTTGGAGATGGCTTAATTGGTAAAGTACCATATAAGCATGAAGACTTGTGTAAAAATTACTGGGCCATGCACCTGTAATTCCAGTGCTGGGGAGGTGGAGAAAGGAGGATCTCTGGGGTTTGCTAGCCAGCTGGTCTAACCCTAATCAGATTCAATGACTGCTCCAGTCTCTAAAATAAGGTGGGTGGAACTGTCAAGAAGACTCAGCAGGTCAAAGCACTTGCTGCCAAATCTGATGACTAGAGTTTGACCCCTGGAACCCAGTGGTGGGAGGAGACAATTGACTCCTGCAATGTGTCTGATTTCTACACATATCTGTGTCATGTGTGCATACACAAACCAAAAATATGAAATCTTTAAAATAGAAAATGAGGAATTGACCTCTGCCCGCCCGCATGAATGTATATACACACATGAACATGTACGCACAATATATAAACACAAGTTATAGCTTAGTTGATAAAGTGATTGCTTTGCAACCACTAGGAGCTAATTTCAATCCCCAGAACTCACAAAAATGTCATGAGGGGCTCATGAAATCCCAGGGTTGGGGAGGCAGAGACAGGTGGGTCCTGAGGCTTAATAACCAGCCAGCCTAGCCTACTTGATGAATTCCAGTAATTCTGTCTCAAAGAAAAAAAAAGTGGATAGCTTCTGAGGAATAGCAGTTAAGATTGCTCTCTGACTTCCGCACACAGATGTGTATACCTATGCATAAATAAAATTCCATTTCTGAGAAATTCTAAACCAATAAACTGAAAAGTTTACTCAGACTACCCAGTGCAGTAAGTGTCAGAGCCTCTCTGCGGGGTGAGAACGTGGCCATCAACACTCTTGACCACACTGTCTTCTCTCTGGGCAGGAGTCGGCAGCATTCTCTTGAGAGTGCTGCCAACAATTAGAAATATGAACAAGAGAGACGGAAGATAAAAGCTGGGTGGTGGTAGTGCATGACTTTAATCCCAGTGCTTAGGAGGCAGAGGCAGGCAGATCTCTGAGTCTGAGGCCAGCTGCGTCTACAGAGTGAGTTCCAGGACAACTAGGACTGCACAGTGAAACCCTGTTTCTAGACTCTTCCCACCCCCCACCCAAAAAAAGAGGTAGATGGAATCCTAAGACAATGGTCCAGTCTCGGGACGAGCCAAGCCTTTCTAGAACTTCAGTCTGGAAAGTACCACTAGACCAAGTGAGATCTGAGCCACCTGCATCAGTCTACCGGCCTGCTTAGGGATGGGTGTGTAGTTCTGTGATAGAGCATGTGCAACACCCTGGGTTCAATAATCAGCATGCACTCCCCTCCCACAACAATTGCTTATTGGCTTCAGTCCCAAAGAAGAGGATAAATAGCAGGGTGAAAATTCTCACTCCATCCACCTGATGTCATACTCAGCCCCTACAGACTAAGCTGTGATGGGTTATTTCTCTCAGCGCTAGGTTCAAACCAGAGATCACACATGTCAGGCAAATAGTCTAACTGAGCTACATTTTCTGCCAGTATTTAGCTCTAAAAGATAACTAAAAACAAAAAATGAAATGGCTCAGAGGTTGGAGTACTTGTTGCTTTTAGAGGACCCCGATTTGATTCTTAGCATCCATATTGAGAATGACAACCATCCTTAACTCCAGTTCCGGGGAATCCAATGTCTCTTGGTCTTCACAGGCACCCACATGCTAAACATACATATACACCACCAAAACACTCATACATAACAAAATAAATCTAAAATATCTTTAAAGACATAACCATAGCCGGGCGGGGGAGGCGCACGCCTTTAATCCCAGCACTCGGGAGGCAGAGGCAGGCGGATCTCTGGGAGTTCGAGGCCAGCCTAGTCTACAAGAGCTAGTTCCAGGACAGGCACCAAAGCTACAGAGAAACCCTGTCTCGAAAAACCAAAAAAAAAAAAAAAAAAAAAAAAAGACATAACCATAATACAAGTATTATACATAAGCAACACTGATTAAGTTTTTTCTGTCATCAAATGTTCAATGCTTAAATACAGCATCATTTCTTCTCTCACTAATGATTTGTTTGAGTTAGAACTCCATATAAGTTTTAGATCCAGTCTGCAGGATTGGCAGCCTCTCATAAAACATGAAATCTTTTGAAGAGGTGGCTACCACATCTTCATGGGCAGTGTGACTAGAGTTGCTTTTTACTGAAGGAACTTAAAGTGGCTAACAAGAAAAGCGGAAGCCAGGTGAGCAAGATGGCTCAGCGGGTAGAGGTGCTTGCTGCCCCATCTGACTACCTGAGTTTGGTTCCAGGGACCCTCCAACTCCTACAGTTTGACCTCTAACATCAACTGGAATGTCATGGCACATTCACCTTGGCACAAATGTGCTTGCCCCCAGTAAATAAATAAATAAGTGTAATTCTAAAAATTACAACCTAAGCTACAGGCTTGTGCAAATCAAACGTTTCATGAAAGAGTCAAGGTTACAGATACAAAATAGAACCGTGCATGAAACTAAGAGCGCATGCTAGGATCTGCAAGACTCATGCAGTAGGACAATATGCAAAGCGAAGACACAGGAACCCGCTTTAGAAACACCAACGTCCGCAAGGTGAAAACAATTATTCCTGCTACTAAGGGAATGCATTCATTTCTTACAAGGATATTCTCATATGTGGAGTGTTGGAGATGTTCTGTTGGCAGAGCAATTGCCTGGGTTTGATTCCCAGCATTGTAAATCCAGTGTGGTGGTGCACACTCATCATCCCTGCATTTGGGAGGTAGAAGAAGGGAGAATAGTGAACTCGGCATCATGCTTGGCTACATTGTGAGTAACCTGAGATACGTGAGACCCTGTCTCAAAAATCAAACGAAAAGTTACTTCTGAACTCCAAAATGGTAATTTTTTTGAAATGTTGAGGTGAATGTATTTGGAAGGTTTCTGTATGAATGCACTTTTTACTGAGTGCATTTAGGTAAACCTGGTTTCACTGGGCTACCAACCTATATAGGTGCCCTAGTTTGCCTGGCACTGCCAGTTTTGCCTCTTATCCCGAGATCCCATCTCTCTAACACTCCCTTTCAAGTCTTAGGAGTGCCCCAGTTTTGAGGCTAGCCACAAAGTATCCAGCTCCCAGAACCACAGGCTCCTAAAGCTATCATGTTTTAGGGTTTCTGTGACTTCCATGAAACATCAAGACCAAAGCAACTTGGGGAGAACTTCCACACCACTATTCATCACTGAAGGGAGTCAGGACAGGAACTCAAACAGGGCAGGAACCTGGAAGCAGGAGCTGATGCAGAGGCCATGGAGGGGTGCTGCTTACTGGCTTTCTCCTCATGACTTGCTCAGCCTGCTTTTTCACAAAACCCAGGACCACCAGCTCAGGGATGGCTCCACTCACGATGGACTGGGCCCTCCCCATCAATCGGAAATTAAGAAAATGGCTTACGGTCAGATATTATTGAAGTTCCCCGTCTAGCTTGTGTCAAGTTGACACAAGCCAAGCCAGCACATAGCACAATAAAGACTCAAGTGGTTGCTTGCTGAGTGCCTTTTCTGTGGATTTCTCCACAACACCGCGCTCAGATCCTTGAAGGGGGTGAACACCATCATGGCTGGTGTGCAAAGCCAACAAGCTTGGTACATTTGAATATGGTACTACAATCGCAGAAGACCCGCCTTAGACTCTCAACAGGTGATCCTGGCTTAGGGTAAGGGACATCTGTCTGGTCTGGCTTCTTGAGAAGCTGGCAGCTCTAGTGAAGCAGACATGGGTGTGGTAGACATAAATTATTTTGGCTTTATTCGTTTATCCTTTGGTATTCTCATGCCATGATGTCTCTCTAAAAACCATTCTGTCCCCACTTCCCTGTTTGGTTCTAGTGAGGCTGGCCACACTTGACTCTGGTGATGGATCATGTGATCTAGCCCTATGCTAACCAGTCTATCGTATTCGCTAGCCCCATTGATTAATTCAGTGAGAGATACACAGGGCAGCTAGAGATATTTTTGCTAGAGAATTTTCTTCTAAAATTCTTTAAAGGGTTTTGGATCTTGATATGGCCATCTTGTCGTTGCTTTACATCTGAGTGAGAAACTGGCAGAACACAGAGTTCTGTCTATGCTGCATGTGCCCTGATGTAGCCCTGTCTTTAAGTCAGATACTCTTGGCGTTTTTAGTATCTATGAACTCCTTTTTTTTTCACTTATTTTTTTTAAGGCATGATCTCACGCTGTAGCCCAGGTTGATCAGGATCTCACTTCAACTCTTGGAAATCCTCCTGCCTTAGCTTTCCAGGGACTAGGGTTACAAGTGTGAACCACCATGCCCAGCTGCATGAACCATTTTTGCTGAAGTGATGATGAGCTGGGCTTTCTTTTTTTTTTTTTAATTTTTTTTTCATTTATTTTACATACTAACCATTTATTTTACATAGTTCCCTCTTCCCACCTCCTGTCTATCTCCCATCCACTCCTCCTCCATTCAAAATGGGGCAGGCTTCCCATGGGAGTCAACAAGGCAAGTCATAACACATTGAGGCAGGACCAAGCTCCTCCCCCTGCATCAAGGCTGGGCAAGGCATCCCTGCATGGGGAATAGGATTCAAAAGACCATGAACTGGTTTTTTTATACTTGCATTCACAAATGCAATAAAATTTCAACCCTTAAGCCCTATGCTTCTCAAACACAGGCAATGCAGATGTAATAATCCAGAAGTATTTCAGAGCAGACAGTACCTTACTATAGGCACAGAAACATGTCTTTCATATGCCCAAATAGCAATACATTTTCCTCTATGTTCAAATTCAGTCGTTTCTTTTCCCTTTGACAGCTTGGGTTAGAGATTAGGTTTTTTTAAAACTTTTTTATTTAATAGCACTTTTTACATTGTTTTTATTGAGCTATTTATTTTTCTCCACTCCCTCCCCTTCCTCTTCCCTCCCCTTCCACCCTCTCTCATGATCCCCTTGCTCCCAATTCACTCAGGAGATCTTGTTTTTTTCTACATTAGAGATCAGTTGCAAGGTAGAGTTGGTCTGAAAGGTTGCCATTTTCTGTGAAACAAGAATCTAATGAAGGGGTCGCCATGTGTGGGAAAATCTGCCGCCTGGAAGTTGCAAAATATACCTCCATATGACAAAACGATCAAATTTTTGTAAAATTATTGGCAATGAACCAAATCAGTTCTGGATTCTCTCTTAAGAAACAGTAATTCTTGCCAGAATTGAAAATGCATTTGGGACATTTAGGCAGGAGGCTTATGATTTTGGGGCCAGTCCAGGAAGAGCATGTCTTAATGAGAACATAATGAGAGCATGTCTTTAAAAAAAAGTTTAACTCTTAGAGTAGCTATTTTAGGCCATTCTTTCTGAAAAACATTAACCAGAAAGATTATTGAGACAAGTCCTCTTTTGTAACAATAAAAGCACAACATCAGAGTGGACAGTATTACTTAGTAAAAGTCTGGGGAAGCCAAACAATCCACCTGGTGGACAGTGGGACCCTGAGAACATTGAGGCAGGCGAATGTAGGTGAGCTTAGTTCTCATGGCTCTAACTGGCCCCTCTGTGGCTGAAAACACCAATCTGGGAACTAGGAAACCTGAGATCTAGTTCTCATCTGTAATCCCAGTACACAGGAGGTTGAGGGAGGATTGCTATTCTGGACCATGTAGTTCAAGACCATCCTGGGCACCATAGTGATTTCCAGCTAAGGCTTCAGAGTGGTACATGGTCTCAGACATCACACACACACACACACACACACACACACACACACACACACACACACACACGAACACAGTCCCTCATTGATTCTGACCCAGTCTTTTTAACTTCCATGAACCTGTATTATAAGATTAGGCTAGATGTTGATTAACTTTTCCAGCTTCAAGACTGTGACGTAATAATTTGGGCACACCCAATCTATTGTCTCTTTTTAAATAGGAAGATTTCTTTGAAAGTCATAATAAAACATAGACATGGAAATAAAGCTGGTTGGTGGTGCACACCTTGGTCCTAGCTACTTCAGAAGGCTGAGGCAGGAGGCTTGCTTGAGTTCCAAACTTGAAAAGCAGTATTTTTTTTAAAATATTTTAAGTTTATGAAATTTTTTATTCAATTTTATTATTAGTGTGATGTGACTTGTGCATGCACACATGTACCACATGTAGGTATATGTGTACATAGATCAGATGTCAGGTTTGGGAGTCGGCCAACTTCTTTCACTTTTACGTGGGTTCTGGGGATCAAATTTAGGTCGTTAGGATTACATGGCAAGAATCTTTAACTCCCAAAGGTAGCTCATCCTCCCAAGACGTAGCCTTTAAAAACAAAAGAAACAGGCCCCCAGGCAGGGGGTAGGAAAAACATTTACAGATTGGCATTTTTCATGCATAGATCTTATTTTCTGTATAATGAAAAGATAAAAAAGAATTGGTGTTGGGATTACAGCTCAATGATATTAGATTCTGGGTTAGATTATAGCTCACTGGTATGAAGTTCTGGGTTAGATTGCCAATATTGCTATAATAATTTAGAAACATTGTATTTAAAATATGTACTTGCTCAAGTCGCACTGAGCAGTTGGCAATACACATATAAAAAGTATGATAAGATTCTGTCTTCAAGAAATTCTCAGCATTGGACTGAGGAGTTGGTTCAGCGGTTAAGAGCACTGGCTGCTCTTCCAGGGGATCCAGGTTTGATTTCCAGCACCTAGTTGTAACTCCAGTTCCAGGGGATTCAACACCTCCTTCTGGCCTCCATGGGCACAGACACACAGTTGGTATAGAGACACACAAGCAGGCAAAATCCGTATACATAAAATAATTTTTAAAATATAGAAGTTGTTAGCATGAAAATAGAGGTAGAGTAACTTTAGTACAACTACACAAATCTTATGGTAAAAGCATGGGCTTGTAAGTCCTGAGTTCACAGGGGGAACGTTTGGAAGTGAACACAGAAGGGGCCTAGTGGTGCTCCTTCAAGGATGTGAAGGTCTTAAGCCATACATGGAGAATTCTCCACTGAAGGATTAGCATATGTTGAACTTTAATTATTAAGGAAACAAATCAAATCTGGAAAAAATGAGGTAAGCTCAGACTTCGTTCACTTGGTGCATTTGCTCTTGGAGTTGAGCCAGTGAGAGCTAATATGGACCTGGTGCCTGCAAGGCCTCGCATTATCTTCGATACACTGTACTTCACCTCATTTAATACTCCTTTAAAACTCATTTTACAACTGAGGTTAAATGTCGGCCAGGAGCCATGTGTCGGTCAAGGTAAGGATTCCGAATCAGGGCTGCCTGCCTTCTCCGGAGCTTTCCATAATCGGCCATTTCCCTCAAAGAACAAAGCACAACATTTTCTTCAGAGCTCTAAAAATGTAGAGATTCTAAAGCCTCTTAATTTGTGGTTCCCTTATAAAATATTTACAGCTCAGCAATAACTAGCCATTCTTTGTTTTAAATGTATAATCTTTCCCAAGCTTGCTGCTGGGCCTGGGAATTTGGGAGCATCCTACAATGCATGTTACTGGGTTATGTCCCTGTAGACCGAGGATTGGATGAGCAATTATAAACAAGCGTTTGATTCATGAACAGTCGACCTGGAGGGAACACTGGGTGAATGCCCTGGCCCGACTGATCTAATTTCCAGTCTCATCTTCCAACCCAATAAACTCCTCCGTTCCCATTTACCGACAATTCTCTTAGGATCAGAAGACGCCTGTTAAAATTTCAGTTTTACTTGCTGATAATAAGCATCATTCTACTGCTTATCCAGCGTTAATTTACTTTGAGTTCATCCCTGCTCTACCTTCCGCCTGGAAAACAAGAAACCACAGTCCCTGGGAACACAGAAATATTAACTGAGTCATTAGACGCAGGAGGCAGATACCATTATTATCTCTCCGTATGAAAAAAGAGACTAAAAGGGACGCAGCTGCGACAGCGTGTAAATATGAGCATCTCTCCGTTCACCAGGGAAGCACTGCCTCCGTGCACACTAGGCTACGCGAGCTCCCAGAAGTTAGTGTGAGCCCAGAGCGCCTAAGCAGAGTGGGATAGCCAACCTCCCCGCCAACATGGCCGAGCGGCGTCACGTGGGCCAAGGGAAGTCGCTGAAAGGACCATCCTAAAGAAGCTGCGATCACGTGGTCCACAGTGGGCGGTGCCACTAGGGGCGTGGCTTCACCTTCCCTGGGACCCAGGCTGAGTCCGCTCTCGGGCCACGCCCCTCGAGTCCCGAGGGACTCGCACGCGTTTAGCGGGGCGGAGTCTTCTTCGTGACCTTTCACCCCAGCATGGCTGCGCCCTTGGGACCTGTGAAGTTCTGGAAACCCGGTAAGGCACGGCAGGAAACCTGGGTAGATTCGGCGACTTGACTTTGGTCCTGGGGAGCGGCCGTGGGCCTGACCGGGGAGGGCTAGGTAGCATCCCCTTCGCGCGCGTGGATGCTGCAGCCCACAGTGGTCCCGAGTAATTCAAGGCCTCCCCAACCCGGGCGGGAACTGCGGGTGACCTTGTTTGAGTGATGCGGAATCGCGAAGCGCCCACGCGTGTCTTGCTGCTGCCCTAGGGCTGCATTGGGACTCGGTAGGCGGTGCCGCTCACGGCCTTGGAAGCTCAGGTTGTGAAGTCAGAGTGCCGAGGTTCAAGTGTGCCTCTCTGCCTTGCAGCAGTAGCTGGAGGACCTTGAGCGACGCTTTCAGTCCCTCTGAGCTTTGGTCCCTTCAGCTGTGAAGTGGGCGGGTACGAACACCTGTCCTGTGGGCGTGGAGTCAGGAGTACCGACCGGACTTATTGGCTCATAAAAGGGAAAAAAATGTGTTCCAGTGTTATAGCCAAGGTCCTGAATGTTTACAACAAAGTGAACGCCCTCTTTCCTAGTGCCTGTCACCTCTTTTTGTCTTGCAGGCTAATAATTACTGTCACAGCATCCTTTGATTTTGCATTTTTTTCATGGCCAGGTTTTTATTAAGTCATACATACATACCAGATCATGCTCATATAGGATACTTCATTTTGTCCACGTCTCTTATATAAAAACAACAAACAAACAAACAGCTTCTTAACCGGTGTCAGCCCCCACCCTTACTTTTTCTTGTATATATTTCTTTTTCTCCTCTACCTGCACCACAGATGGTCTGGATGTATACACTATATTGTGGTGAAAATGATATGAGACAGAAAAGGTAATAGGGAACAGCTTTTAAAGGGTGTCTTAGGTGGTCCCCAAAATTCTGACCATGTGCCTAAGTGTTAGAGAAATAAACCCTAGCAAGTGACACAGTTAATTCTTTTTTTAATTAATATCTTTTTTTAAAAAAAAATCTTTTCTATTTTACATGCCAATCCCAGTTCCCACTCCCTTCCTCCTTCTCCCTCCACTCCCCTCCCCCACACCCTCCATCCACTCCTCAGAAAGGGTAAGGTTTCCCATGGGAAGTCAACAAAGCCTAGCACATTGCTTTGAGGCAGGACTAAGGCCCTCACTGCTATATCTAGGCTGAGCAAGGTGTCCCTCCAAAGAGAATGGGTTCCAGAAAGCCAGTCCAAGCAGTAGGGATAAATCCTGGTCTCACTGCCAGTGGCCCCACAGTCTGCTCCAGCCATATAACTGTCACCCACATTCAGAGGGCCTAGTTTGGTCCTATGCTGGTTCCCCCACTGTCAGGCTGGAGTTGGTGAGCTCCCATTAGCTCAGGTAAGCTGTTTCAGTGGAGATTCCCATCACAGTCTTGACTCCATTGCTCATATTATCACTTCTCTCTCTCTTTAACTGGACTTTGGGAGCTCATCCCAAAGATCCGCTATGGATCTCTGCATCTGCTTCCATCAGTTGCTGGATGACATTTAAGATAATCATCAATCTAACTACAGGGCAAGGCCAGTTCAGGCACCCTCTCCACTATTGCTTAGGGTCTTAGCTGGGGTCATTCTTGTGGATTCCTGGGAATTTCTCTAGTGCCAGGTTTCTTGCTAGCCCAATAATGGCTTCCTCAATCAAGATATCTCTTTCCTTGCTCTCGTCTCTGTCTTTTCCCCCCTCAATTATCCCCTTTACATATACCCTTCCCCCTCCCCTTGGTGACACTTTCATGATTCAGCATTTCCAGGCCTCAGCTGATTGTCTAATAAGTAAAATACCATTTACTTATTAAAGTTTATCATGTGGTACCAGGGTACTGTTTTGGTTAAAAAACTGGAATTACTCTTAGAGTCTGTCTCATTGTTTAGTTCATCAAGGTTGAGCGCACATGCCCGAGGCCCCGCTCCCGAGGCCCCACTCTCAAGAGGTACTCTCACAACTGATTCTGAAGTTGTGTGCCATTTGGAAGAGACTCTAAGCAAGGCAGATGAGGTGGTGATAAACAAGATGGGCTCAAGTGCTGGGTTGTAGCGCCTTCTCTGCCTACCACTTACCTGGTGACCTGCAGAGCCACGTGAGTGCTCCATCTCTGTTACCTTATGGGTAATTTGACATAAGAGGATTGCTGTGAGGATTAAATGATTAAATGAGGGCAATGCATAGAAAGCCTCTTGGCGCTAGGCACACAGCCATTGTAATTGTATAGAAGGAGAGGGAGGAAGGCTGAGGGCGGGGCCTTGACTGTGGCATGGAGACAGTCATGTTTTTGGAGTGGACTCTGAAGGGTGAAGAAAGCTTGCTATGGTTTGTGTATGGTGAGGTAGGGAATGGCTCTCCAGGCCATTGAAAGTAGGATTTGTGTCTTAAGGCTGTCCCCAAGCCCCCAATCATGGAATACCGTGATGGTGTTAATTGTGGCTATATTTTGGGGAATGGCGGGGGATGATGCTGGAAAGGTAGGAGGGTACCTCATCTTGAATTGTCTTTGGTAAGTTAAAGGATATGGGTTTCTGAGCCAGTGAGGCAGCGGTGCTTGCTGTGAGAACCTGATGACTCCAGCTTGATCCCCATAGCTCATGCAAGGGTGGATGGAGAAAACTGACTCTACACAGTTGTCCTTCGGCTTCCATGAACATACCTTGACGTGCATGTCCATATGTGTATGTGGACGCACGTACATGCACTAAGCATCTAAGCAGGGAATTTCCCAGGTTTCCTTTGGAAAGTTGACTCTGGCAGTGATACAGTGAAGAAGACCTCTCTTTAGAGTGCTTGCTACTGAAGTCTGGGAGGAATATCAAACCTCAGTTCTAGCCTGGGAGCTGACAGAAAGGGGCCATTAGACACTAGAGGTAAGGAGAAGGTGAAGACAGTAATAACTTCTTTGCGCTGTGGATGGAGTAACGGCCTAGGGTAAGTGGGTCTGGGTGAGGTGACTACCTAGGTAAGCGGGTCCCAAATTTTGCTGTATAGTTGAATTATTTGGAGAACTAAAAAACCAAAACAAACAGAAACAAAACCCTCAAGTGTCCTTTCACTGTTGTCAAGAAATCAGGAACCGGGCAGCAGCATGTCTTAAATATTTTGGGGAGCTTCTAGCATGCATCAAAGTTGGGGACCCACTGGCCCAGGTATACTATTTTGATTTAGTGAGATTTGAGTAGCCTGGTAGGTTCTGAGCTCTGGGCCAGCCACTTTGACTTACAGCATCTTATCAACTAGTAACAACATCTCTCTGATGAACTGATATTCTCACAGCTGAGCAAACTCAAGCTCAAGATACAAAATGGATTGTGGGAAAGGCAGGTCAGGGAGGTGGTTGGAGCTGAGTGTAAGGCTAGATCATGGAATCATGAGCGTGTCCTGTAGGCTCAAAGTACAGGTTCAGATAGCTACAGGAGCTTTTTAGACAAACTACATAAGGGAAGAGTGTAATGGAATACTATGTGATGGGATTGGAGGGTTTCTCATGTGCAGTGGAGATGTGTGCAGTAGAGATGTGTGCACTGCAATCTGCATATGTGGTACCACACTCCTCCTGATTGTTATATGGACTCAGAGTTGTCAGATTTTCTTTCTTCTTTCTTTCTTTCTTTCTTTCTTTCTTTCTTTCTTTCTTTCTTTCTTTCCTTCCTTCCTTCCTTCCTTCCTTCCTTCCTTCCTTCCTTCCTTCCTTCCTTCCTTCCTTCCTTCCTTCCTTCCTTCCTTCCTTTTTTAAAGACAGGGTCTTCCCCAGTTGCCTAGCTAGTGTTGAATTCTCTCCTAGCCTAGACAGGCCTTAACTGTGATCCTCCTGCTACAGCCTTCTGAGTAGCTGGGATTATAGATCCATGCCTAAGCTTGGCTCCCAAATGGGAAAATAATGGTTGATGTTTTAAATGAAAATTTTTTTCTGCATGTTTTAATACATGCCTGTAATTCCAGCACTTGAAGCTGAGGCAGGAGGATTGAGTGCTCAAGGCTAGCTTAGGCTACAGAGTGAGTTTCAGGCTATCCTGAGCTACAGCTCAAGACTCCTATTTAATAAGACTAAACTGACAAGAAAGATCTTCTCCAGATCAGCAGCAACAACAATCATCTGAAACATTTCAGTGGCGGTGCGAGTGGAGCCCTTAAATACTGTTTCTTTTCTCTAACTTAGGGGAGTGCTATACTAGCCTTGTGCGACCTGCCTGAGGTTTCCAGGAGAAAATGCTCACCTCATCTGCTGGCTCACATGCATGGGTCAGAAGGGCCTGTCCATCTTCATTTACTCCCTCAACAAGTACTTCATGATGACTAGCCTTGTGCCTTGCAGAAGCTTTATTGAGCTGCTTTGAGGATTTTTTTTTTCTTTTACTTGATTCATGGTAAGAATTGTGTTGAAGGGCAGGAGAGATGGCTCAGTGGTTCAGAGATCATTCGCTGTTCTTGTGGAGTACCCAAGTTGCGTGGCTCATAACCACTTATGACTTTAGCTCCGACACCCTCTTCTGGCTTCCTAGGGTGAAGGGATTCTGAACTGGGTGCTGTTGTCAGCCTTGCTTTACTGATGGGGAAATGAAAGCATTAATGGCTTGTGAAAATTGCAAAAATGCCACTCCCTGCAGCATGGCACACACTCCCGATTTAAAAACAGTCATAAACAGAGTGGGCTGCGGGGCATGTATGGACGGAGAACAGCCTTGGGCTTCTTTGGCTGAATGAAGCCTTTTGTAAGGAGAAGAAAAGGCAATGCGGATGACAGCAGCTGTTCTTGTAAAAGTTCCTGCCAGCTGTAAAGTTAGAGACAGAGGGACCAAGCCCCGGGGAGCTGTGAGCCAGCTGTGGTACAGTGAACATTGTTCAGATACTGCAGGCATATTGGCATGGTTTAGATGTTTTGGGAAGAGGGGTGTTCTGAACAAAAACAGCAGAAGAGGACACAGTTCTCTCTGCCATAGTTTTCTTGTCCAAGAATTCAGAAGTCAGGGCATAGCAGTAGTAAGTGGAGGACCGGAAACCTGCTTCTCCAACCCAGGCTTTGGTCCAGGCCCTGCTCTGTCTTTTTTTCTCATCGAAAGAAAAGTTAGCTGTTTGGCAGAAGGTTAGCAGGCAGCTGTGCCCCACTTACCTGCTGTTTGGCAGCTGAGTTCCTGGAAGAACCTGGAACAGGGCTGGAGATGAAGCTGCTGGAGCCCTGAGGTTGGTTCCAGGAATCTGCAGCCCTGGAGCTCCTGTCAGATACATTGTGTTCTCTCAGGTTTCCTGCAGGAGGGGAGTTCATGGCCTTCATCCCATCTGGAGCCCTTCAGAAATGGAGAATGCTGGGTGTGTTAGCACATGCCTGTTATTCCCAAAACTTGGTGCTGATGCAGGATTGGGAGGTCAAGGCCAGCCTGGGATATGTTAGGAGACCCTGTCTCCAAAAACCAAAGTGTCAGCATAAATAAAATGGAGTCGCTACTTTAACCTTACCACAAAGCTCCCATCTTTCAGTGGCTTTGCAGGTTCTGAGATCAGAAGACTCGGAAGTCACTGTTTCGGGTGATTATCTTTGAGATGCCCCCAGTAGGGGCTGTGCAACCTTCTGAACTTAGGAAGCTTTTCCTGATTCACGAGACAGCATACTCTGTTTGGACAGCTCTGACATTTAGATATGTCTTCCTTATGTTGAGCTGAATTTTGTCATTTAATTCATATCTTGTTTACTTTAAAAAGATTTATTTTTATTTTTGATGTTTGAGTGTGTGCCTACGTGTATTTTGTGCACTGTTCATGTTCTAGTTCTCATGGAGCCGGAAGAGACCGTTAGAGCTCTAGAACCAGACGGTTGATTGTGAGTCACCAGGTCCCCTGCAAGAGGAGTAACTGCTTTTAACCAGCGAGCCATCTCTCCAGCCCCTTCCTGTTGTTTTATTTAGCTAGTTTTATTTTTATGTGTGTGAGTTTTGACTGTATGTGTATCTGTGCACCTTGTGCATGCCTGGCGTCAGATCCTGTGGAACTGGACTTATGGATGGTTGTGAGCCACTGTGTGTGTGCTGGGAATTGAACCCGGGTCTTCTACAAGAGCAGCAAGTGCTCTTAACCGCTGAGCCGTCTCTCCAACCTCACTTGTATCTTAACCTACTTCTGCCCTTGGCTCACACAGACAAGTTGGCAATGAAAGCAACAGAAACTGATCATATGGAGCCCATACTTCTCGGTGGGGTCTGCCTTCTCCATTTGTCATGCTTTGAGCTAGATGCTGTGGCTGCCTGCGGTGTTTCTGGGGCGGTCATTTCCGTGTAACTACCCTAGGTCACGTGCAGCTGCTCTCACTGTGGTAGGTGGATCGTGTTAGGCCTTCTACCTAAGGGGGAAGCTAGTCCTGCATGGTGCAGTATAAAGAACCCCCCTCACTGCCCTATGCATCGTACACTTGGCACTGGAAGTCCCTTTCCTTTCACTATGTGGCACGTCCCTGTCATTCTTGTACCAAGGTCCATTCTCCTGGGAGGCAGCATGTGAGAGGCAGTGAGTCCGTGAGGGTCAGCCTGCACCTGTGCTGCCCAGGGCTGGGTTCAAGTGCTTAGAGCAGTGCCCACCCTGAAGCATTCACACAGGCTGTCTTGTTCCTGGGTGCCTGGGTAACTGGCGGTCTGCTGTGCGTGGAGCTCTGGGCCATCAGCAGCCTGTGGAGAAACCACCCCCAGCTGGAAGGTTGTCAAGAGGTGCAGAGGTGAGGGAGGGGGGAAGCCATGGCAGCCTGAGCCCCTGGTTCCTATTGTCTCTGAGTCTTGCTGTCTGTCAGGACCAGGCTTTGGCCTTGGCCTTGGCAGATTCCTACTGGGTTCCCTTCTCTTCTGTTCAGAATTTGGTAGGACTGCCATATTTCTTGTCCTAGACTCTGCACTGAAACTTTCAGGGACTTTTTTAGTGTTCTGACAGGCACCTCCCTAGCTGCTGCTGCTGTTGCTGCCTCCTCCTCCTGTTCTTCCTCTTTAACTTTTTGAAACCACAAAGTTTAATACTTTTTAGTAGTTTGAAATCAAAAACATTGTTTCTTTTGTATATCTGTCTTTTACACACCCATTTTTGTTTACTACATCAGAATCTGAAAAAAACCATTTCTGCTGCAGGTACAGAGGGGCCAGGTGTCAGCATCTCTGAAGAGAGACAAAGTGTTGCTGAGAACTCTGGGACGACCATCATTTACAATCCCTATGCTGCCCTCTCCATAGAGCAGCAACGGCAGAAACTGCCTGTGTTCAAGGTACGGTATGTCTGTGGCCCATATTGTGAGCTTTGCACTGGAGGAACTGGACTGTCACCGAATGGGTCTATAAGTCATAGTGAGCCAGAGGAACCCCCACCCCATTCCAGTGTGTGTGTGTGTTTGTGTATGTGTGTGTGTACATGTACGTGTGTGCATGTGCATACATGTGTGCAAGCATGGGAATGTGTGTGTGTGTTTGCATTTTGGGAGGCACAGGGGGAGAGAACACACACCCTTTAAGACTGGGAAGTCCTTAAGATTTTTCTTTTAGATCTTACATATTAGGAAATAGGAAATTGCTTTCAATTATGAACGACTTTAGATACAGAAAATGACACAGTAACACAGTGAACTTCTGTGAATTCATAGTCAACCTGTTATTAACATATGGCCAATTTTTGCTTTCTTTTAAAAGACATATTTAACACAGTTAATTGATAATTTGGAAGAGATCAGTTAGTGCTGGCAGTCCTTAATGAGACGGTGCTGGGATTTTGGTGAGGCTATCAGACACTCAGCTTTACGAGTGCACATGCCATGGCGGGTACTCAGCTTGCAAGAGACCAAAGTGTAAACTTGAGTACATTCAAACCTCCTTGTCTATGGTGACCGAAGTTCTTTAGTACCGTAGACACTGTTGATGGGTCTGTTGACAGCTCCACGTGGGAGATCCCTTGCAGTCAGAAAGTAGGCTCAGAGGTGAGCTGAGTGTTGTTGGTGAATACTGGTCTCAGCCTCTGTTGAGGATGCTGAGTTTTGGTTTTTGCCTGCTTCGTGTGGTGTCTCTGGAATGGCTTGGGTAGGCATGATCAGCAACGTGCATGCCTGTCTCTCTGCTGGGCAGAGCTGGGTGGAAGATGACATGGCTTCTTTGTTTTTTGTTTGCTTTGTTTTTTTCTTTTTTGTGCCGAGTATTTAATCCAAGATGTGCCAGGCAGGTGTTCAACCCCTGAACTGTGTCATATTCCCAACCCTTTTAGTTTCTGTTTTGAGACAGGGTCCTGCTAAATAGCCTAGCCTGGTCTTGGACTCACTCTGTAATCCAGGCTGGCTTTGAACTTGGGTTTCTCTTGCCTCAGGCTCCTGAGTTGCTGGGATGACAGGTGTGTGCCACCAGCCCTACTAAGACAGTGAGTTCTTAGACTTGGGGCTTCTTTTTACTTAGACACTGCTGGTAATTCCCTTCCATGATGTGTTCTTTCTCCACATGTGGAACAGCAGCCTTTGTAATCTAGCTAAGTTGCTTTGCTTGGTGTTTTAGGTGACCTTAAACATTTTAGTCTCTCTGATAGAGTCTGAGCTTTTTCCTCAATTGGCATTATCCATTGTATATGTGATTGGGATATGTGGGTGGGACCCTCAGGATATGAGCTAAGCTTACCATTGCTTTCTCACCACTGAAGGGCACCATTTTTATTTATTTATTTATTTATTTTGTTTTTGTTTTTCAAGACAAGGTTTCTCCGTGTAACATTCCTGGCCGTCCTGGAACTCACTCTGTAGACCAGGCTGGCCTCAAACTCCTGTCTGGAAGGGAACTGGTTTTGAGCCACAAGGAAGTGGATTCTGGAGTAGACTTCAGGGTCCCACCCTGTTACACCATTTGCTAGGTCACCTTGCTTCACCATTGTAAGCTTCCATTTCCTTATCCGTGCTATGTGTTAATAGCACCTTCTTGTGGGATTGCTGTCAGGCATGGCTGAGGTCACCTGTGGCGTTTATAAGGTGCCTGACACAGTAACTACCCAAGAATAAGGAAGTGGCTGTTTACTGGGTATTTATGTTGACCTTTCTTGACTGCTCATCATTTTCTAACTGTCATACAAGTGAAATGAAACCTTAATGAAAACAAGTTGAGCCGGCTGAGGGATGGAGAGAAGTGTGCATTGTGATAAAAGGCAGAGCAGAGCCTAAAGAGCTGTTGGACTCTGTGAGATGCTGAAGACCCATCTAGGAGGTGAAAAGACGGTGTTGCTCCTTCAGCTTCCCTCCTGTTCAGACTAAATGTAAAGGTAGCTTTATGAAGTTTGTGGTGGAGCCAGGCCGAGCGTGGTGAGCTCCTGGCCTTGATCCCAGCACTGCCACAGCCACAGTGGACAGCTGACCGAAGCAGCCTCCGGTCATCTCCCCAGCTTGTTTCCAAGGCAACCTCCCCTTGACTTCCCTCTGCAGCTGTCGTGTTCTCTGAGGTACGGGCACTGCTGTGGAAGGTGTCTATGCCTGCCAGCTCCCTTGTCTGAAGCTCACGCCTGTCCTCACTGGCTTCCCAGTTTCACTAAGCCTGGCGACAGTACTTCCCTGTCTCCATAGTAGCCATCTTCTTGTCCTGTCTGTCCATGCTAGGCTAAAGCACGTGAAACTGGAGTCACTGTCCTTGATTCCTTCCTGTCCAGGGCAGTCCTGTGTGCTGCTGTCTGGTTTTCTGCAGATACAGCCTCCTCCTGTGCCTCCTAGACCAGCTTTGCATCCAAGGGCACTCACACTGAAGGGCTGTTTGTCTTTGAACTCAGTGCTAAACCACACCTGGACCAATGGGCCTCCCTCCCAAGTGTTGGGATTACAGGTGTGTGCCGTCACACCTGGATGCATGGGGTCTTCATAGGTCTTCTCCAGGAGAGCATATATTCATCCATCCATCCATCCATCCATCCATCCATCCATCCATCCATCCATCCATCCATCCATCCATTCTTTCCTCCCTCCCTCCTTTCCTCTCTCCTCCCATCCCTCTCTCCTTCCCTCCTCTTTTCTTCCTTCCTGTCTCTTTTCTCTCTCTTTCTCTCTTATTTATTTATTTGTTTGTTTGTTTGTTTGTTTTTGAGACATTGTTTCTCTGTAGCCCTGGCTGTTCTGGAACTTGTTCTGTAGACCAGGCTGGCTTCGAACTTAGAAATCTACCAGGCTCTGCCTCCCTAGTGCTGTGATTAAAGGTGTGTGCCATCACATGAAACTTTCTTTTCTTTCTTCTTCTTTTCTTTAATTATTGTATTTTCTTGATTTGTGTGTGAGCTTGTGTATAAATGCAGGTTCCTGGGTTCCACCTGGCTCCACTGTTTAGAAACGTCACGGTAGAACTGGTAATCTTCAATTTTAACAAATTCTCCCAGAAGACTTTCTCATTAGGGCCTGAGGACTCATATCTACACCCAGGTACAACAAATTTAGAAGCCCCTAATAACCAGGACCTTGTTTGCTAGATGGAACCTGTCAGCACCATCTTGTATGCTCCCCAAACACCTCAGCCATGTGGCAGTAGATGAGCTGAACCCTGATCAGAGGGAGCCCCAGGCCGGTTTCCTTCCAGATGAGGCACAGTGGAGCCTCTGTAATCAACCATGAGTTCAGAAATGTCTTCTCAAGTTAAGCACACAGGACACTAGGATTTTCTGGGACTTTTTAGTGGGTAAGCCTGCTCCCACTGAGTGGTCATAGGAGGCCCAGTTACCTGTGGATGTTTTATTGTGTACTTTGGTTTTGCTATTTTTCTATGATAATAAATAAAATGTAATTTTAAATTAGGTAATGCATAAGTGATGTATAAAATCCAGAGTTCTTCACATCCCTTTCCTCACCTTTTTACCCTCTCTGGATGCAGCACTGTTACCTCCTTCCTTTAAAGTATAAGTAGTTGGGTACCGGGAGATGCTCAGTGGGAAGAAGCTCTTGCTGTGGAAGCATGAGGACTTGAGTTCAGATCCTAGCATCTGCAGAACAAGTTGTGCATGGCCATGGCTGTGCTGGTAACTAAAGTGCCATGGGGTGTATGGTAGAGACAGAAGGATGGGGCCTTGCTTGTTGCCAGCTTTATTCTATGATCAGTGAGAGACCCTGTCTCAAGGGGATGAGGTACAGAGTGATAGAGCAGGACACCCAGTGTCCTTCTGCACATGTGAACTGTTGTGCACACACCCTCACATACATGTGCACACACTGTGCACAGACATGTACACATTCACACTAGTCTTTCATAACTGATTTAACCACACACCTGTCACGATGAACATTTAGGTTGTTACAAGTTTTGGCTGTAGTAGACAGTTCTGGAGCAAATGTGGTTTATATACTTTTTTTTGTTGTGGTTTTGAGCCAGGGTCTCATATAGCCTAGCTTGGCCTTGAATTTGTAATGTAGCTGAAAATGATCTTGAACTCTTGATCCTCCTGTCTCTATTTTGTAAGTTCTGAGATGGCATGTACCATCATGCTTGATTTTTACTACCTTGTGTGTGTGTGTGTATGTGTGTGTGTTCATGTATTAATATACCTGCAGTATTACTTCATACAGGTGACAGTCTTTAATTGGAGAGTTGAGAATGTTAACACGCACTACAAGTGTTACGTCCACACCTTGGCTCATGTTGACACCAGTGACCTCTGAGAGCTGGAGCCACATTTTGATAGTTCTTAAAATTCACTTTTTAAAAAAATATTTATTTATTTATTTATTATACAATATTCTGTCTGTGTGTATGCCTACACACCAGATCCCATTACAGATGGTTGTGAGCCACCATGTGGTTGTGGGAATTGAACTCAGGACCTTTGGAAGAGTAGGCAATGCTCTTAACCTCTGAGCCATCTCTCCAGCCCCCTACAATTCACTCTTTATTTCACAGAGTTGAAGTTTGTTTGCTTGGGTATTCTGAGACAAAGTGTGGTTGCCTACGATGTCCTTCTGCTCTCTCCCAGCTTAGGAACCACATTTTGTACTTGGTAGAAAATTATCAGACCGTGGTGATTGTTGGAGAAACGGGATGTGGGAAGAGCACCCAGATTCCGCAGGTGAGTACGCATTACTATCCTTCCATGAAGATTTTAACTGGGAGTACTCTGTAACTTGGGGATGCTCTTTCCTGTCATTCCACCACACTCATGGTCTCCTTGCAAGAAACACTCTTCTCAGATATTTTGCTAAACTAAACTTATGATTTTTAATTTATGATAAAGTTAATAATTGTTTCCAATTTATTATACTCCCAAAATCGTAAGAGTGGCCATTTTCTGAAAGGAACAGTAGGAACTCATTCTGAGATGTGCAGTATGTAGTTCCGTCCATGGTGAATCCCGGTTGAATACTGCTGTAGCGTAAGTAACGTTGGCTGTTATCACATATCGCTGTGGAAGGAGCTTGTCTTATTGGAAAAATGTCTGCTGTGGCACTCGGGTGGAGAAGTGTGCTATGAGGTAAGAAAGAGCCTTGACTTGACAGGTGAAGAATGACAGTTAAGTGACCAGGATCAAGAGCCTGCAGGCATTTCTTCACCATGTGCTGAAGTATAAAATGCACACAGGAAAGTGTGTATATCCTGATTGCATAGTGTGCAGCATTTTTACAGGGGGTGATATTTGTTACTAGCGCTCAGTTGAAGACACAGCAGAACTCCAGAAGCCTTCTGTGGCCCTGTTAGTCTCTGCTTGCTGCTCACACACAGACAACGGTAACTCCATTCCAGCTTCTACACCAATCATTATTAATTACATTATTATAATGTGTTTATCATACTATATTTTATAGACCACGTAAGTGAACACTATAAGTATGTATATATTTTTGCTTTTTTGAGACAGGATCTCTGTAGCCTTGCTATCCAGGAGCTTGCTATGTAGACCATGCTGGCCTTGAACTTGCAGAGATCCTTTTTACCTTGCCTCCATTTGAAATCTAAACCTAAATTGCCTAGTTTATTGAGATGACTAGCTTCATGAACAGGTTATTTTCATGGAAACCATGTGTCATTCACAACATGACTGCTGAGAGACACCTTGTGTGTCTGTGTGCTTACAGATTGTAGAGTTTCAGATGATGTTCAAGGCTTTGGTTTGCTGGCCTTGAACTCCAGCTCTTGGGTTTTTATCGTTTCCTCAGACGAGGTTTTGACCTCCTTATTCCGTCATCTGAATGCTGTTGATGCTGCTGTCTTCCTTGCAGAGTTAGGCATGTGGGAATGTACATAGGCATTCATGGAACTTTAGCTGTGTCCTTGTAATTCTGCCTGTATTTGTTGGTTGGGGTAGTTAACAGTATTTTCTGCTATGTGACTACTGTAAGACACTACAGTTTTGACAGTGAAAACCATTTTGTACAGCACTTTGTTCTTCACTGTCGTTTTTAAACTTGAATTTTAGCTAGCTTTAGATTAGGAGTGAAGTCATCAAACTAACGTAGTGCCTTCTGCTCCCCATGCTGCTTGCAGCACAGACAGATAGCAGGCGTTAGCAGTGGGCAGTAGGCGCTAAACCTAAGGTTGTGTTTAAATCCCCGCCAGTTCTGTCACAGGTTTCTTTTTTCAGTTCCAGGGTCCTACACTGCATTCAGTTGCTGTTTCTGTTTAGTCTCCTCAGC
Source organism: Chionomys nivalis (assembly GCF_950005125.1). Taxonomy (NCBI): domain Eukaryota; kingdom Metazoa; phylum Chordata; class Mammalia; order Rodentia; family Cricetidae; genus Chionomys; species Chionomys nivalis. Next base: position 19,383,624 of record NC_080094.1, on the reverse strand, counting down.
TAGTGGGAGGGCCTCCTTCCTTCACCTCTCGTGTCCGTCACACTTTCCTAGAGTATTCCTCATTTGTGTATTAAATGGCTCTCAGTCTTGGTCACTTCTCCTGTTAGAAGAAGCCTGTGCAATTTTTGCAAGAATACATCAGAAATGGTGGTGTGCATCATATCCGAGCTTTGTGATCTGTCTTATCAGTGCCCATTCTGACTCTGGGCTCTCGGTTAAGGTGCCGGATGTCACCTCTAACACTATTTTCTGTGCCTTCTCAGTTGATAAGTATCTTTGGAGGAAGAATGTCAGGGTGCCAAGCTCCTTCTCTTTAAACTTTGACCTGATTTTAATCTCCCCTATAGGCCCTGTCTGCAGCTATAACATGTTCCTCTTTCTCTGTACCTCTACTAGAGGGAATCTACTTTGAGAATCACAGTTCCTCTCTCTCCTATTTACATATTTGATTATTTACGTGTAGTTGTATGGTTCATGTACAGCTGTGTTTTCACAGTGTGAAATCCAGTACCATGTTTATTTTACTGCTTAAATGGTTCCACATCTGGCTGTGAGAAGCTCTTTCTTTTGCGTCCACCTTCTGTCTAAAAGTTTTCATCCCTTTTGACCAGCACCAAACTTCCTAGATCTACAAGATGTGGCTCATCTTCTATGGTCTGTGTATGAACTTTGTTTCCTTTCATTAGAGAAGTCAGGATCCCACTGCAAGGGTGCTTGCTGCTGGATGACTTTGGATATTAACCGTCTCCCCTCCCCCAAAGCTCTTGTGTCCCTGCATTTATCACTCTTGAATCAAGACCAATCACTATGGGCTTGTTTATGTGTTTGTTGGATTCTAGTATACACATAACATAGTTAAGGAATTGCTATCTCCTATCCCTGTCTGGATTAATCATTTCTGAGGATGTTTCTGTCCAGCTCTTTAGCATTAGTGAGGATACCACTCTCTAGTGTCACTCAGCCTGCTCAGTGAGGGTATCACTCTCTGCCGTCACTCAGCTTAGTCATTGAGGGTACCAATCTCCATTGTCTCTTAGCTTGGTCAATGAGGGTACCATTCTCTGTCATCACTCAGCTTGCTCAGTGAGGGTACCACTCTTTATTTCACTCGATATGGTCAGGGTACCATTCTTCATCACTCAGCTTGGTCAGTGAGGATACCACTCTCTATCATCACTCAGTTTAGTCATTGAAGGTATCAATCTCCATCGTCACTCGACCTGATCAGTGAGGGTACCACTGTCCATGTCACTCAACCTGCTCAGTGAGGGTACCACTCTCTATCATCACTCAGCCTGCTTAGTGAGGTACCACTCTCCCACCTGTGCTTCTGGGTTTGTGCTATCATTTGTGCATAGGGTCATATGTTAGTGTTTGTTTTTCTTTCTGTTTTCCTCTAGGTCTTTACTAGTTTTGGCTGTTGGGTTTTTGAAGAGCACATAGAACAGTGGGTTCTCTGTCAGAGAAGACCCATCCAGAGCTCTTATGCCCGCTCATCCCTGTCTCCCTCTGTGAACTGCTCCTTTCCCCTGGCTCTTTGCTACCTAACCCCTACAGACAGCAATTCTCTTTAATTTCTGTATTACCTTTTAAACTTTTTGTTTTTCATTTCTTTTTTCAGATAGGCTTTCTTTGTGTCGTCCTGGCTGTCCTAGAACTTGCTTTATAGACCAGGCTGGCCTTGAACTCACAGATTTGCCTGCCTTTGCTTCCTGAGTGCTGGGATTAAAGGGGTGTACCACCACACCCAGCTATTACCTTTATTTTTTTTAGATCAATGAATTTATGAAATTCCAATTTTAATCTTTTCTGTTATAGAAGTAATGTATCCATTGTTTTATAAAAAGAAAATTAAGTCTGATAACCAGTTGTACATGTTGAGTTTTAATTGATTAAAATCAGATATAGACACAGAAAACATATTTAATCAAGTTGTATCTAATATATTCTAATGGTATATATTTATGTATAGTTGTGAACAGTAGTTTTTATTTAGCTTGTCTAAAATGTGCTGTATGGTTGGTACTTCATGTTTAGCTGTCTCTGTGTACTTTAGAATTCTCTGTTCTGTAGATTGAGTGCTGTTCTCGTGACTAACCGTTTCTTTTGCCTGGTGCAGCCAGAACACATAGACACTGTAGGACCAGGGAGTCTTCATGCTGAATCTGTCTCTTGGTTCTTCCATCAGCTTCGGTGTGAAAGGGACTTGCTAACATTAACAAGCCTGAAGTCTGTCATCTGTCACGCTGCAATGTGGCATTTCTTGGTGACTTAGCACAGAGCAGGGTCACCTGGAGGAAGGATTGTCTGGGAGATACTAATCCATCTGTGCTTCTCCTTGCAGTACCTGGCAGAAGCTGGCTGGACAGCCGAAGGACGAGTGGTTGGAGTGACCCAGCCGCGAAGAGTGGCCGCTGTGACAGTGAGTTTCTCTCTGTGTTATGACTGTGCCTGTCCCTTCTGTTCCCCATCACTTCCTTTCTCACTTCCTGAAAAATACAAATGAGTGGAAGTTACTCCTTAAGAATTTAGCTTAAAGAGAGCTTTGATTGGAAATTTTGCAGAATTGATACCTGTATGTTATGAACCAGTTAGTAATAAGGAGTTTAGATATAAAAATAAATATATTTGTTTAAAGCCCAACTCAGCAGGAGAAGCACTGTGAAAGCTGGCGAGTACCGCTCCATGGTTCTCTCCAGGATAAGGAGGGAGGAGTGGTTGGGTCAGTGGCTGCAGGCTGGATAGGAACACTTTTATAAGTGTGGACTTTATGTGAATTAAATATAACAAAAGAGGAAACTGAAATAGTAAAATGGGGCAGCTTCGAACTATAGATAAACATTTTCTCACCGCAAAATAATTTGCTAAAGCTTGAAAACAACAACAACAAAACTTGCTTAATGTTTTCACAGTAAATTTTCCCTTTTCTCTTATTTTCTTTTTGAGGCAGGGTCTCGAAGCTGATGCTAGCCTAGAACTTTAGGCAATCCTTCTGCCTAAGTATCCTGACTACTAGGAGTGGTGGTGCACACCTTTAATCCCAGCACTCAGGAGGCAGAGGCAGGCGGATCTCTATGATTTTAGGGTCTATAGCAATATAGTCCACTCTGGTCGGTCGGTCAGTCTATCTGTCTGTCTGTCTATTTATCTGTCTATACACGTAGTGATACCTTGTGTCAAAAAACAAAAAAACTGACCATCATCAAAACAAATGTGAGATGTTGTACCTGGCCTATTTTTCAAATGTGTTTTATGAGGGAGGAGGAGATGGGCTCTCTCCCATCCTTCATTGATGCAGCACTGTGATTTTTATTTTAAGATTTACATTTTAAAAACTACTTTATTATCTTTTGTGTATGGGTGTTTCACATTCATATTCATGTACCATATTCATGCAGTGCTCATGGAGACCGGAAGAGGGCATCAGATCATCTGGGAATAGACTTATAGATGTTGTGATCCACCATGGGAGTGCTGGGAATTGAACCCAGGCCCTCTGGTTGAACAACTAGTGCTCTTAACCACCAAGACATCTTTCCAGTCCCACATTTAGCACTTTTCTAAAAAACATGTTTGAGAATATTTGATGTGATCTTTTTTTTTTTTTTTTGGTTTTTTTTTTTTTTTTTGGTTTTTCGAGACAAGGTTTCTCTGTGGTTTTGGAGCCTGTCCTGGAACTAGCTCTTGTAGACCAGGCTGGTCTCGAACTCACAGAGATCCGCCTGCCTCTGCCTCCCGAGTGCTGGGATTAAAGGCGTGCGCCACCATCGCCCGGCAACATGGGTCAACTTTAAACATGGCAAAGTATGGTGCATTTTACCTGTCCCTTGTCCAGCCACCTGGAGGCTCCTGGATTATCTCTACAGGAATCATAATGCTATGTGAACACGTGTTCACACTCTGAAACCTACCACATTAGTGTCCAGCCAACCCCACCCTCAAAAACCAATCCCCAGCTGGCCTAGTGCTCTCAAAACCCCAGACCCACCTGTGCATATTCAGGTTCTTCGAGTCTGAATTTCACCCAAGAATGCACTTTAGACAAGACCCCTTGGAATTCTGTTCAGCAGGTGAGCCAGGATTGGGTTAGGCTAATGCTGTATTGCACCCAGCTGCACACAGAGCTGGTGCTGCAGGCTAGTGCTGTATTGCACCCGGCTCCCACCCCCAGCCTGTTGCTGTTTTTAGTTACGTTTATCCCATTTGATTCCTTTTCATCTGTACCTGTACCTTGAGTCTTTTCAGTCCAACAGTGAATATTTAGAATGAGAGATTATGCAATATGTTACAAATAAAAACAGGTAATGCCATAAACATGAAAAACACCCAGAGAAATAGCATGTTTTTATCAGTTAAATCTGCCTGACAGACACAGTTGTATAAACTTTCCTCCCTGAGTTTTGGCTGCCTTCCACTGATGGCCTGTGCACACAGCAGTGATTTTCTGTTATTTCCTGTGGAGAAAGAACAGCATCTGAGTCTTTCTTCTCTGTGGCATATTCACTGTGTGCACTTCTAGTATGTGTGTGTGCACGCGTGCGTGCGTGTATATGTTTGTGTGTGTGTGTGAGTGAATGTGTGTGCGCATATGTGTGTGCTTATGTTTAGTGTGTGTGTTTGTTTTTTGAGAAAGGATTTCTCTATGTAGCCCTGACTGTCCTAGAACTCACTCTGTATACCAGGCTGGCCTCAAACTTTGTTGTTATCTTTTGAGACAGGGTCTTTATGTAACTCAGGCTGGCCTCAGTGCTCTTGGTCTTCTTGTTTCTACTTTCGGACTACCAGGATTACACGGTGGGGAGAGAATGAGAATGGAGAGAGAGAGGATAAGAGAGGATTTAAGAGAGAGAATGTGTTGTCTGGAATTTGCAGTGAGTTAACTTTTTATGTCACTGAGAGATGACTCAGCTAAAAATTAGAGCAGCTTGCCCTGTGTGTGGTTTGAAATCCCAGCTCTTAACTGTACGTTTGTAGCTACAGATAACATCCCGAGCAACTGCAAGCTTTCTCTTGACAGAACAAAGAACACTTAAATTAACCGTGAGTGGTGATGGGCTGCCATGTTTAAGATGGCACTTCTCAGAGATGTGCTGTGTGCACAGACTGAGCCCAAGAACAAACTGCAGAAGTTGTACTGGATCTCTGAGAGGCACTTGGTAAGCAGGGCCACTGGTCTCACGAGTCCAAATTTAGCCTCCAGACCAGCCCTTCTTCCACCTAAGAGGGGAGCCGTGGAACATGTGTGTTCATGGACCATGTTGGAATGTCCTGCTGTATCTTAGCTCCTGTGCTTCATGAGAACGCAGGTCTAACTTGCTGTGTAGCAGTTGTTCAGTGATTGTGATGTTGAATCTGATGGAGTTATGGAGAACACAATGTAAACGGTAGAGGCGAAAATCTATTAAAAAGCCAGTAGAGGGTTGGCAAGATGGTTCAGCAGCTTGGCACTTGCTGCCAAGCCTGAGGATCTGGGTTTGGTTGCCACATGGTGGAAGGCGAGAACTGTCCCCCACAAGTTGTCCTCTGACCGCCCGAAGCACACTGGCACAGGCACCTACACATCTACACATACCCACCACAAGTAGTAGATAAATAAGAAGCACATAAATGAAGCCAACAGACTATAATCCTGCGTGATTATTAATGGTAAATCTTATATACATAGCTTATATATCTGTGTATTTATTTGAAGGTGAGGACTTGTGCCCATAGCCTAGCCTGGCTGGAACTGGCAAACCTCCTGCTTCAGCCTCCTGGGAGTTGGTATTATAGATGTATGTCATTACACTTAGTTAAAACATTAAGAAAAAATTTATTATTTTTTAATGTGTATATTTATATATGCATGTGTGGCTGCTGGTGCCCAAGGAGGTCAGAGGCTTCTGTCCCCTTGGAGCTAGAATTAGAGGCAGCTGTGAGTCACTGAACATTGGTGCTTGGAACTGAACTTGGGTCCTCTGCAAGAATAGTACATGCTCTTAACCACCGAGCCATCTCTCCAGCCCAAACACACATGCACACATGCATGCACGCACACTTTTAAAATGCATGTTTATGCAAATAATGAAATAGTAAGAACAGAAACGTTGAATTTTACTTTTATACCCACAAAATGACTATTTTCTGAAGAGGCTGGCTTATTTGTGCTCATTCTTCCTAGCCTATTTTCCCTGCAGGTTCCCAGCATCTCTGCACAGCTTGTCTGTGCCTTTTTCTGAGATGTGAATGATTAGCTCAGAACAACCATGATAACTAAGCCTCCTGGGAAACGCACCCTCCAGAGGCAGAGCCAAGCAGGGTGCACCTCTGGTTTCATAAGATGTTTTGAAAGACTGCATGGTGTGGACCGCCTGCTTGATGATTGATTGGGAGTGGGTCTTGTCAGATCTGTAATTTCAGGTCGCCGGGCGAGGCTGCTTCTGATCTTCATCTGCTTGTTGGTTTCTTGTGCACATTGATGGTGGGGATGGCTGAGTGCAGGGAGTCTCTGTGGTCCGGAGTCTGGGCTGCCTCAGGACCCTTCCTTGAGCAACTGCATTCCAAACTCAGACTAGCCATTATGGGGTTTGGGGCTGCCTGGCCTGGAAGGAGGGTGACACACAACTGCTTTCTCTGGTTGGGTATGCGAGGTCATGGAACCTCATGGCTTAGCTTTGTTCTTTTCAGTCATGTGTTTAGATAGCAAATGTGAAACTGTCTATGAAAAAACCCCTAGTAACTGTGATTGCCTCTTCATGCCGGTCTGTCTTTTGAGATGGTGGAGGGATTTCCGAAGTCGTCCCTGCAGGGCTTGCGCTCGAGTCTTCTCGTCTCCGAGTAGCTGGGTTCACAGGCGTGAGCCACTGCCTGGCTTTCATTTCAGATATTTCCTATTAGTAAACTTCGAATGGTTTTTTTGAGACAGTTAGGGATCTGGCTAGATGGATTTTTTTTTGTAATTTCCTTACATTCACGTGTGTGTGTGTGTGTTTACTTGTGCACAGACCCGTGTGTGTGCATATGTGGGTGTAGAGGCTAGAAAACAGATTCAGGTGTCATTCCTCAGGTGCCACCTTGTCTTTTGGAGACAGTGTCCTTCCTTGGCCTGGAGCTCAGTGGGAGGCTAGCTTGCTGGCTGCTGAGCCTTAGGAGTCCACCCGCCTCCCCTGCTGGGGTTAGAATACTCCACTCCAGACTCTGTGTGTGGGTGTTGGGGTAAACTCAGGTCCCGTCCCTATGCTTGCAAGGAAAGCCCCAGGCTATCTCCTCAGCACCCCTCCCTGCTTTTGAGATAGAGTCGTGCTGTGTATGCCAGGCTGACTGAAATTTTTATTCTCCTGCCTCTGCTTCCCAAGGGCTGAGGTTATCAGCATATGCCATAGTCCTTCCTATACCGCCCTTTGATTTGTGGTATATCCGGGGTGGCCCTCATGCTGCAGGTTTTGTTTTCTCATTTTGTGTGATGGTCAGGTGGATCTTTCATTGCTCCTTTCAGACACTAGCCTGTCTGTTTTTAAAAGCGTGTTTGTATCTTCATTGACTTTCAGGAGTGCTGGTAGCTGGAGTAAGGTTGAAAATTGTGTTAGGCATCTGACCTTTGGAACACGCTTGCCTCTGAAGAGGAGATGAACTTGGCCCACTCCTGTGTTCAGTTATCCTGCTCCCCTGCTCCCCCTCATCCCCCAAGACCCCGGGGGTCTTATGCAAGTGTGTCACTGCCAAATAGCTCTTTAGCTTGAATCTGTGGTTTAGATCTTTCGGGTTTTGCTTGTGATTTCTTTGGTTTTCTTTTTTTCCCCGGTGCTGGTCATTTAACCCTGGGGCCTTCCACACTGATAGGGGCACCACACCCACAGCTCAGTTTCCTCAATACTGATGTGTAAAATCATTGTGTGATTTTCCTTTTATTTTGTATGCTCTCTGCTTTGTCTTTCTTTTGAAACAGGGTCTCACTGTGTATCTCTGGCTGGCCTAGGACTGCTGTGTAGATCAGGCTGGGTTCAAATTCACAGAGATCCTCTGCCCCCACTTCCCAGTGCTGGGTTTAAAGGCTTGTGCCACCATGCCCAGCCCTTGTATTCTGTTTGAAGTTGTCTCAAGGCCATGACAGACTGAGAGCTCTATCAGCTGATCATCAGTGTTCACTCCTCTCCAGTGACCTGTCCCTTTCTCCTCATTGTTCACTTGCTGTGTGATATGACCTTTATGTTCCCTGTAGCGTGTGCCCCGTGCAGTAATCACTGTGTCTCTATTTTCAGCATGATCTTTCTTCTCAAAGGTTGCAGGGAGAGTAGCTGACGAAAGGGGCGCAGTGCTGGGCCACGAGGTGGGCTACTGCATCCGCTTTGATGACTGCACCGACCCGCTGGCAACCAGAATCAAGGTGAAGTGCTTACAGGGACTTCCAGTGTGAACAGGGGAGAGGATTCCCTGGGGAGTTAAAGCTTGTGCAGGCCAGGGCAGTGAGGTCTCTACGGGATATTCGTCTTCTGTGAAGACCAGAGCAGTTTGAAAGAGTCCTTGAATCTTAGCCCAGAAATGAACACGGGAGTAAGATTTATCCCTGTTCTGTAGCTGACAATCCTGAGGCCTGGGAGGGATGTCAGTTCTCATCTGTATGTGTTCGCTGGTGACAGTGTAAGGATGCAGCGTTCCCTTTCCTGCACATGCTAGGCTTTTTCTACTGACTCATGCTGAGAAACAAAACTGTACAGACAAACACGGGGTGAACTGGTGTAAACTGGTACAGCTTGGAATTCACAGTGGTTGGCTAGTTAGAACTGTCTAATGGACTGTCTCAGTGGTAGCTGACATAATAATAAAGTAATTAGCATAGTGGTAATTGGTGATAGTTCATCACTGTACTAGAACCAAGACTGAATAGTCCTGTAGAGCCGTGAGCAAGGTGCTGGATGAAATGAAGCTGGGTCCTTAGACCAGTGTGCCTTGCATCCTGGAACACAGGGATTACAACTGTTCAGATGAGCCAAGCGAACACTGTAGCCAGTTGTAAGAAAATGGATCTTGATTAGTTAGGATTTCTACTGCTGTGATAAAACACCACGGCCAGAAGCAACTTGGAGAGGAATGGGTTTATTTCAGTTTTACAACTTAGAGTCCACCATTCAGGGAAATCATGGCAGGAGCTCAAGGCAGGAACTAAAGCAGAGGCCATGGAGGAGTGCTGATTACTTGTAATTGGAGTTTTCTTTGGACCACCAACCAGCTCCCAATAAAGATGCGGAGACTTATTATTAATTATGAATGTTTGGCTTTAACTTAGGCTTGTCCCACTAGCTCTTCTAACTTAATTTAACCTTTTTCTATTCCTCTACTTTTTGCTTCGGGGCTTTTTACCTTTCTTTCACTTTGTATGCCATACTTTCCTGATTTGTCTGTGTCTGTCTGTCTGGCCCTGGTGTTTCTCTGGCATCTCTTTTTCTTTCTTCAAGTCTAAATTCCTCCTCCTACTTACTCTCCCAGCCCGGAAGTCCCGTCTATGCTTCTTCCCTTGCCATTGGCTGTTCGGCTTTTTATTAGACCAATCAGGTACCTTAGGCAGGCAAGGTAAAATAGCAGCACATCTTTACATAATTAAGCAAATGCAACATATTTTCATATAGTTAAACAAATGCAGCACATCTTTGCATAGTTACACAAATATTCTGCAGCACTTACTGCCTTGCTCCTCCTGGCTTGCTCAGCCTGCTTTCTTACACACCCAGGACTACCTATCCAGGGGTGGCACTGCCCAGAGTGAGCTGGGCCCTCCCCATCAATCTTCAGTCAAGAAAATGCCCACAGACTTGCCCACTGGCCAATGTGGTAAAGGAATTTTCTCAGTTGAGGTTCTTCCTACATGACTCTAACATGTGCCAGACTAACATAAAGCTAGCCAATACAGACTTTGTTTTCCAAATTTTTGATACCCATGTTGTCAGGTAAAGGGAATTTGTGTTGTGTTTATGACTTCAGTTATGTGTGAACCAGTTAACACTGGGTGAGTGTTGTAGTCATGTGGCTCTTTTTTTGGGTCCATGAGCAGCTTTGCTAAGACTTGTTGGTAGAACTTTCTACTTGCTTCTGTGTGTGTGTGGAGAGGGAGGGGCGGTGACAGCTGGAACCAGGGCCAAGCAAACTGTATTGGAAACACATACCACTTTTAAAGTCAGAGTGAAACAAGACTGTAGGAGAGCTTAGCCTTGCTCATCATCAACCTTGTTTGGAGTGAGGTAATGGCACCCACTTGTTACTGCTCATTTCTGAAGCATTTTATTAGTGTTTACTAATCCTACTTAGTTTTCACTGTAACTTGGTGAAATTGTTATATTACCTCATTTGACACGGGAGGAATGAGACTCCAATGCTAAGCACTTGGCCTGGGTATTTACAGCAGGTAAAAGCAGAGCCGGGCTCTGAACTCAGGCAGGTGACTGCGGAGCCCACACTCTAAACGCGGCTGTCAGTGGGGCCGTGGTTGAGAACATCTGAGTTGTTATCCCACTCGGTGCATTCACATAGTAAATAATGGCGAGTGGGAGACTCACTTGATTGTACATGAATTGCTGTTGATGCTAATTAGCATTAGGAACTAGGCCACGAGATGGTGGGGAAAGGTCTTCAGCCCAGTGTGGGAATTTTTTTTCAAACTTTGCTGAATGAATAAAGCTACTGAGGTGTTGTCTTTACTGTGCTGAGTGGATTATTCTTGCATGCGAACAGAGATTATACTTGAACTTGAATCATCACTGTAAATAAATTTCTCTTTCTTTGTATTTTTACTTTTTAGTTCCTTACGGATGGGATGCTGGTCAGGGAAATGATGGTTGATCCATTGTTAACAAAATATAGGTAAATGTAATTTTCTGTGATACCTTCCTAATGTTTCCAAAGCTCACTTGTACACTGTGAAGCAGTCAGCTTAGCAGCTGAGATTCAGGTCTGTTCAGCTGCCCTCATCTGTCCTCTTCCTGCCTTTGCTAGTTTTTCAGATTTGATAGTGGTGCCTCTTAGAGGCATCAACAGCGAGTACATAATGCAGACAAACAAAAACATGAGCAAAAGCAGGCCCACGGACATCTGCCACCAGTCTGCCTGTTGGCTTGGTTTTGTTTATCTTCCCTGTGACACACTCCGGGAATTGGGGTAACTACAGAACCATAGCCCAGCAGAGAAGTGGCTAGCCAGTTGCTGGGGCTGGAACTCAGAGCCTGCACATGGTAGGCAAGCGTTCCACTTCTCCCTCTGGTCCGTGTTCTGTTCAATTTGTACACAAAGTGCAGCTGAGGGCTTAGCTCTTTCTCCCTTCTTTGTGTATCTTTGGGCATCACTGGGAGCACCAGGGTTGCTCTGCAGCTTTGGTGTGTGACTTGTGTTTTTCTCTTGATTTGATAGCATTACATGAGTGCTGAGTACCCAGAGGTCTCTTTGGTGGGTGGGGTGGGATTTTGTGGGCTGTTGTTTCAATGCTCACCGAGAGTGTCCCTCTAATTCTCAGTGTCATCATGCTGGACGAAGCCCACGAGAGGACCTTGTATACAGACATTGCCATTGGCTTGCTGAAGAAGGTAGCCTCTACTGCTCGTATTTTGCTTTCTGTGTTTTCTTTTTATGTTGTTGCCTGGTTAGGAAAGTAATGACAACAATTTGGAAAATCCAACAAATACAAAGGGAAAATTATCCCATCATCCTATCCATTCGGAGAAAAACACGAGCCAAATGTTGATGTGCTTTTCTTCTCTGTCTGTGCCTGCCCACCTCTGTATATGTTTTGACACAGTGGGATTGGACAGTGTGTGCTAATTTGTATCTTGCATGTTTAGTATTATATCAAGAATGTTTGTCTTCATCTTTGAAGACATTATTGTTATTATTATTTTAAAGATTTTGTATTTGTGTCATGAGTATGTGTGTGCCTATATGTATGTCTGTTTACACATGTGTACAGGTGCCTGCAGGGGTCAGAAGAGGGCACCAGATCCCCAAGAACTGGAGTAACAAGTGATTGTCTGATGTGCGTGCTAGGAACAGAATTTCTGCAAGAACAGCCAGTGCTGTTAACCACTAAGCCACTTCCACGTCCCCGAAGACAGTGTTTTTGATGGCTGCACAAGGCTGTTGGGATCTGCCACATTCTTCCTGACACGTATATGCTTAAGTATATGGCCTTAATGGCAGTGAGCTCCCTGAAATGAAATTTGAATTATTTGAAAGAGGATTACAATAGCAGTTTAATCTTTCTATCATGCTAGTGTATTTCAAAGGCTCTTCATAGCCACTTGTGGCTAGTGGCTATGCCTGGACAAGGGCAGACTAGGAACTGTTTCATAGGAAAGTCTGCTAGATATCGTGATTGGTCATGAGGCTTAAATAAGACAACACAGTCTTAAGATGACACCATACATTTACCTTTGTGCAAGTAAGAAAAGGATGCCTCTCCATGGCTGTCCACAGTGAGGTGAGGGGAAGGTGGGTTACTGTTGGTCGCTCGCCACCTCCTCAGCCTTGTATCTTTGTGTAGCCTGCATCGCATGACTACATATGTGCCCTGAAGGTGGCCGGCACACAACTAGGAATAGATACACCACTTCTGTTGTCGTTATTTTATTATTTTATCTTTTGGCTGATGATCAGACTTTCTGATATATATGAGGAATTTTCTCACTAGCTCATCCCCACCTAGGGACAGTGTAAACAGGGCAGTTCTATACAGGCTTTGCCAGTATAGAGGAGCCTCATGTGGCCGCTCTTGAGTGTGGCAGATGTGCTATATGCCCAGTGACCACATTTCTTTGAATAAATATTAATGCCATATTGATATCTTGGTGTCAAGATTTGTCATTTCTTGGTTTTTAATGCACTTTTTCATACTTCTGAGTTTGAATATATGCCTTTACACTACCCCAAAACTCACATGTGAGGAAAAGCATTTATTTTTAATAATTTCAAATTTGCTCCTTAAATTTAGGATTAGAGTTAGAGAGTGGGTCGGGTTAAGGTCAAAGTTTTAAATTCTTTTTGTATTTTGTATAAAATTTTTACTGGGTCATAATTACAAAATTTTGTACATTTTCAAAATCAGGAAGAGTGGTTTACCTCACAGTGATTTGTGACATCAGCAGCCAGCTGTTTGTAGCATTCTCGTCTACTGAAAAGCCTCTGCTTTGTTTTGTGACAGGGTCTTGCTGTCTAGCCCAGGCTGGCCTTAAACTGTGACCCTCCTGCCCTGGCCTCCTGCTTGCTGGAATTTACAGGCCCAAGTCACCATGTCTGGTTAGGAATTGTACCTTATTCCACTGTCACCATTATTTCCTGATGCCTTCTTTTCCAGATTCAGAAAAAGCGAGGGGATCTTCGCTTGATTGTGGCCTCAGCCACTCTGGACGCAGAGGTAAGGGCATCTCTCTCCTCCCCCTTCTGTGTAAACACTGGAACTGTCAAACATCGTTGGGAGCAAGCCTCCAGGCAGGGCATGTCTTTGGCAGAGTGACCTGCTTCTTTTGGACCCATCTGGTGCCCGGATGTCCCACGATGTTCCTTTTCAACTGCGAATCAGTTGATGATCACACTCTTGCCTTGTCTCTGTCTCTGCTGTCTTTCTCCTGACATGGGCAGTTTCTTTTTAGTTACTCTTCAGTGTGAGGCCATATTTCTTGAGTTTATTTATGAAAATTGCACACTTATTTTAACGTTTTTGATGCACTTGAAGCTTTTCCTGAAATGTAGTAGTTTTCACATTAAGTGTTTTTTTTTCTTTTTTTATTTAACTTTTAATTTTTTTTGTATGTGTGGTGGGGGGCACACAGGCCATGGTGGAGGTCAGAATAACTTGTTAGAATCAACTCTGTACTACCGTGTGGGCCCCAGGGATCAAGGTTATCAGGCTCAGCAGTAGACATCCTTACCAACCGAGCCATCTCTTCGGTCCTGTGTTTTTATATGGCTGATTTACTGTCTTGATGACTAATATTTTATTTTAAAACAGTTCAGTTCATCTCGTTCTTTTGGCCACTTGTTGTTTATATGTGCTATATGCTAAGACTGCTGCTAGCTACAGGTGACCCATACATCCCCGAGTCCAGGGAAGGCAGAGCATGAATAGGTGTTCAGTGTGTTAAGGTGACTTAGAAGGCTGCTCTTCAGTCCAGCCAGCTGGGAGTGTCAAGAACTTTTCACTAAGGAGGTGGCGTGTTAGCAGGGTTTGAGTCCAGGAGACCCTCACCTCCTCAGAGAGGCCCTCCCTAAGGCCTCACCCCTCTGTACTGCTTTGTGTGTGTTTCAGTTGCACTGACTTTAGGTGCTTGTTCAGGAATTGCTTGAATCCTTGCAGATTGGGGTTCTGTCTTACTCATGATTTTACCCTCTTGCCTTACACTGTAGTAGGTAGGACAGTGATTTGCCTGTATTTGGGACTCAGAAAGATGATTCTTGTGTTGTGTAGAAACACAGGGAGTAGTTACAGAAATGCCGGTCAGGAGGCCAGCTTTGTCTTGCGGGTTAGATGTGAGGGTCTGTCCCCTGACTTGTTCCTCTGTGTCCCTGAGAGGAAGAATGCGACTGACTTGGTGAGAGGAGTCTGCCGGTGTATCCAGGTCAGTTTGTTTACAAGCCGTTGGAGCTCTTGGCTTCAGGCTGCCCATGATCACCTCTGAGTTTGAACTGTTTATTGTCCTCTTGCATTAGCTGTCATCTCTGTCACCATGATGTCTGCTGGAATGTTCTCCACAGGTATTTTAATTTCATTTCTGATGCTGTGATAACACACCTTGACAACAAGCAGCCTAGGAATGAAAGTGTTTGCTCTCAGAGAGAAATAAATGCATGCATGCTTATTTCAGCTCACCTTTCACTCTTTTAGCCATTTATTAGAACATGGTTACTTCTATGCATATGGGTGTTTTGCCTGCATGTATATCTGTGCACAGTGTGTGTTCAGTACCCATGGAAACCAAGAAAGGGCATCGGATTTCCTGGGACTGGAGTTACAGTTGGCTGTGAGCTGCCATATTGGTGCTGGGAATTGAACCCTGGTCCTCTTAATACATGTAAATGAGTTCTCTTAATCGGTGAGCCATTTCTCTGGCCCCAGCTTTTTCCCACTTGTAGTACAGTTAGAATGGTGCCCATGATGGACTTGAGTTCTCTCACATCAGTTAATACAAGCAGGGCACTCCCTGCCCTCCTGACAGACATGTCCACAGGCTGGCCTGATCTAGACCGTCACTCATCGCGCTGATCTTTCTTCCCAGGTGACTGTAGAGTGCGTCAAGGTAACCATTATAGGAGGAATCTTGACTTGCCTCTGGTTCTCTCCCTTATGGGACAGTTGCACAGATCATCTCTGTTGTCTTTTCCTTCCTTCTTTCTCTCTTAAAAATTATAAAATGAAAAACTGACCTAAACAGGTTTAGTTGTAGTGAAAAGTATAATCACCCCGCCTTGGACTTTTTGATAACTGGCAGCTGTGAACTGCTCATTGCTACTTTGCATTGTCTTTCTTTTCTTTCTGATATTATAATATACTTACATCACTCCCCCTCCCCTTTCTTTCTGTTAACCCTCCCATTTACCTTCCATGCTCTCTTCCAAATCATGACTTTTTTTATTGTTACATGCATCTTTATATATTCACATGTATTCTTTAGTATAATCTGTTTAGTCTGTATTAATTTTTAAAAAAATTTATGTGGTGTTGGAGGGAGTCAGATCCATTGGAGCAGAACTGGAGTTACTGACAGTTGTGAGCTGCCATGTGGTTGCTGGGAATTGAACCAAGGTCCTGGAAGAGCAACCAGTGCTCTTAACCACGGAACCATCTCTCCAGCGCCAATATGTGTATTCTTAAGTGAGAGGAAGAGGATGTTAGTGGGCTAAGGAGCCTGGGGTGAGGACCACTTTGTGGAGTGAGCAGCATAGGGTGTGGCTTACCTAGCATTTTCATCTGGAGGCCCAAGGATGCCCAAGTTGCTGTGTCTATAGGTGACAAACTTAATGTCAAGCTGTCTAGATGTATAATGCTGCCTACAGGTCACCTGCTCAGGTTTCACTTGGGTGGGTGGCTCAGCCTGTAGATGAGACACCGATGTCTGCAACATGGAAGTGGCAGAGAGGCTGGAGGCTGATCAGGTAGTTGCCTTGATTGGTTTAGCTGCCCTGTTTGTAGAAGCTTGATTCGGGGAGCAGGTGCATCCATAGCTGGTGTGGTTGCAAAGTGTTCCTTTTCCTTTATCGCATTCTTCTCCTTGAGCCCGTCCACACGACAGGAGCTAGCTGGCGGACAGTTCCCCTGTTTTGTTGTTGTTGTCTCGTCAGAGGTCTGATAACTTGTAGAGAGATTAATTTCTCTCTTCCATCGGTTCTGGTGAAGGATTCTGAGTCCTCTGAGGTCAGATTCCCACATTGGACCAGTTTGCTGAGACCAATCTTGTTAGGTTGGGTGGGGATTGGGGAGGGCATGGATGTGACTGCTGGGAGCTATCTAGTGTGGGCCAGGTGAGAGCAGCTCCTAGGACGGCAAGCTGAAGTGAGCTGGCAGGTGGCCCAGCAAAGGCTCCATCATCGCCATTTACTCTCACAGACTGTCCCCCTTTCTCTCCACCATGTCATTGTGACCCCACCTCTTGAACCTCACTCAAGTTTTCCAGGTGAGGGGCTTGCTTTACTTTATGTCTCCTTGATTCTGCCTCAGGATTCATGCGCTCTTGAGAAATAGGTTATTGACCTTTTAAGGAGAAAATTTATTATTACTGTTTGTTTTATGTATATGGGCATTTTATCTGTATATATATGTATCTCATGTATATACATCTCATATATATATATATCTCATATATATATGCCATTTGCATGCTTACTGCTCGTGGACATCAGGAAAGGGCATCAGCCTCCTGTAACTGGAGTTACAGACAGTTGTGGACCACCATGTGGGTACTGGGAATTGAACCTGGGTCCTCTGGAAGAGCAGCCAGTACTCTTAACCACCAAGCCTTCTCTCTACCCTGAGTTTTTGGGTTTTATCTGTACATTCCTAGTGAAGGTACCAGATAAAAATCTTAAGGACACAGACTTTGTGTCTCTCAGTACATGGGAAGTGTTTTTTTTTTTTTAAGAGTAGCTCCTGGTCAACAATTCCAGTAGCCTGGGACCAGCCATCCACACCATCCAGTGAAGCTGTCAATGGCCTTACCTCTCTCTGTTCAGTGTGTCCTGGTGGTATCTGTGACCAGCAAGCCCTTCTTAAAGTCCCCCTCCTGCAGCCCTGGGCCCTGCTGTCCCCAGTCTTCCTGCTTCCTCACTCACTTCCTCCTTGGGGTATTGAATCTCCCCTCTTTCCTCAAGGCTGTCCACTCCTTCCCTGGCCCCCGGTCAGCTGACACTGGGTGTTGGTGATAGTCTTGACTCTTTGCTTATATCCACCTTTGCTGACTCTGAGCTGCCTGGAATGTTTAAACCTGGCCCTAGCGATTCTGTCCAGTTCTGTCCCAACCTCTTCTCATAGTCGTAGTAATTGAGCCCAAGATATCCATTGGTGGAGATGTTTCTTCATTGATTAAGAAGAAATCAGTACTGTTCTGTCCGTTGTCAGCATGCATGTGCACACGATTGGAGAAGATACTGTTCATGCTATCAGATAGTCTGAAATCTATTGGGAAGATATAGTAAACATGTATCAGAGACACACCTATTGTGCAAGAGGGAACCCTTTATGAATTGACAACCTTGTGCCAGCAAACGTGTGCTCTCCAGATTAGGGCTATCCACCAGCCTGGTTTAACCTGTACCAAACTGAGTCATACCTCATTTTCAACTAAATAAAATACAGAGGGTAGGAATAAAGTAATACCATAGCTACATGGCAGCTTAGGGTCATTAAATTTTAACCCTTATTTTTAATCAGACCTTTAGAATCTGTCATTGAAAATTTCCCTGCAATTTCAATAAGAGAAAAATAAATTTTAGTGGATGTGATGAAACACACCTGTAATTTCAGTATTCGGGAGCCAGAGGAAGGAGGATCCTGATTTTGAGTCCAGCCTGGTCTACATAGAGTTTCAGATTTGTCTGAACTGAGTATCAAGACCCTGTCTCCACAAAGCTGGCCTTTGGGAAGATGGCAGGTGGAGCTGTAAAAGAAAAGAAAGAAAATTGTGACTTCAGAAAACCGCTCTGTGTGATGTGCTGGCACACATATAATCCACTCAAGAAGTGGAGGCAGGGGGGTCTGGAGTTCAAGGCCAGCCTCAGCTATGTAGTGAATTTGAGGCTAGCCGAGCTATGTGGGGTCCTGTCTCTAAAATAAAATAAACTGTTCTGCCACATGTAGTCTTCATTCTACCATCCCAATTTCCTCTGCCAGTTTTATTTTTTCTTTCTATGGATTACTGTGATCAATCTTTGAGATAAATGTGGATAATATTTATGTATATATTTATTTTTAGAAATTTCGAGATTTCTTTAACCAGAATGAAACCAGTGACCCAGCCAGGGATACCTGTGTGACCCTGACAGTGGAAGGGCGGACATTTCCAGTGGATATCTTTTACCTACAAAGGTCTGGTAATGCTTGCTTCTTGGTGATGATGATATGGGACCTTGTCTGTCATGCAGAAGAATAGGGAGTATCATCCGCCTGCAGCTTGTGCAGTACCTGTTATCCGTAGAATGCTCTGGAAGCTGGACCAGCATTACTGCTGAATTTAGTCTTGACTCTCCTATGCAAATTTACATGCATCTGTGGCCAATAGCTCAGTTGGAGAGTGAAGTAGTAGGCTAAAGGGATGTGGTTTGGCAGTCTTCTGAGCGAGAGTTCCCAGGGTGCCATCAGCAAGGGAGGCACTGCTCAGTCCCGCCTTTTGGTTGTCTTCATCCTTAGCAAGGTCATCTTATTAGCAAGGGGCCATCCTAGTTGCTGTACCTAGTTTCTGGGCCTGCTCCAGTGCCTGATAAATCCAGAGAATTGTAAACTTCATCTTTGAGTCCTTCCAGCTGGAGGGAAGGTCTGTTATTTCTGTTCACTCAGCCCTTGGAAGATGAGTGTGCTGTGCTGACTGGTTTATGTCAGTTTGACACAAACTAAGGTCATCGGAGCCTCAGTAGAGAAAATGCCTTCCTAAACTTGGGCTGTAGACAAGCCTCTAGGTGGTTTCTTAATTAGTGATTGATGGGGGAGGGCCCAGGTGAGGCCACCCATGGGTTGGTGGTCCTGGGTTCTGTGAGAAAGCAGGCTGAACAAGCCATGAGAAGTAAGTAAAGTACTCCTCCATGGCTTCTGCATCAGCTCCTGCCTCCAGATTCCTACCCTGTGAGTTCCTGTCCTGATTTCCTTCCTTGATGAACAGTGCTGTGGAAGTGTAAGCCAGATAAACCCTTTCCTCGCCAACTTGCTTTTTGTCATGTTGTTTCATCATGGCAAGAGAAACCCTAACTTGGACAGGGGGCTGGACTGGCCCAATTTCCAGAACATTCTATCTTCCAGAATGTTCTTTATTTCTTAGCAACCCTAACTTGGACAGGGGGCTGGACTGGCCCAATTTCCAGAACATTCTATCTTCCAGAATGTTCTTTATTTCTTAGCAGATAGAGCTGAAACAATTGCCTGCATGTAATTATGTATAGAAGTGCTGCATTTAATATTGTTTTTTCCTTCTTGTGCTGGGGATTGAACCTAGGACTTTACGTACGTTAGGCAAATGCTGTACTATTGAGATACACCCTCAGTTCTTGATTGCTGCACTTGGGGAAAAAAGGACATTTGTTTTACTTATCCATATGCTAATTACCTGCTGGGATGGCCCAAACTAACCCTGATGAGGTTTGGCTGCCAAGTTATTGGTAATTGGAGCTGTGAGTAATGAATGAGCTTGTTCCAGTGATGAGCTTTTTCCTCATCTTTTTTTTCCAGTCCTGTTCCAGATTATATCAAGGCAACTGTGGACACAGTGGTGAAAATTCACCAGACAGAGGGAGATGGAGATATACTAGCCTTCCTTACTGGCCAGGTAACTTTACCCAGTCTCTCTGAGTAGACATGTTAAGTCAGTACCAGAGGTAACAGAGCCCTGTTCTTAGCCATTTGTTTCTTTTCTTCTCTTTTCTTGTTAAATTATGCACAGATGTTTTGCCTGCATGCTTGGTGCTTGAGGTGGTCAGAAAAAGTTAGGTACTCTGGAATTGGAGATACTGATGATTGTGAGCTGCCCTGTGAGTACTGGGAATTAAGCCTAGGTCCTCTGGAAAAGCAGCCCGTGGTTTTAGTTACTAAGCCATCTCTCCAGCTCCTTGTGTCAGGTTTAATTGCATTTCATAGTGGCTAAACTGCATAAAAAATTGTTGGTTTGATGTCATTGTCTACCATCTAGATTTGTCAGGGGGTCATTAGCTTCTCTCTATTCTGTTCATATAGGGTTAATTGCATTTTTAAATTTTAATTTTATTTTACGAGTATGTGTGTGAGCCTTTGTGTATGTATATGTACCATGTGGGTGCATGTGCCCATGGAGGACACGAGGGTTCAGATCTACTGGAACTGGAGTTACAGGTGATTGTGATCTGCCTGTGGTGGTAACTAAACACAGGTCCTCTAAAAGAGCAGCAAGTGCTCTTAATCTCTGAACCATCTTTCTTGCCACGATGTTTTAAATATATTAGCTGATTTCAGAATAAATCAGGTTTTACATCAAAGGGGCTGTTTTGTTTGCCAGTATTGGATGTTGCACTAGGTACACTGTGCATTTTGCAATCACAACCCGTGGTCAAAAAGTTGGGCATCCTTTCCCCAGTGACCTAACATTAGGAGTGGGTCCTTTAATTTGGACATCTTTCCAGCTCATTCTGCAGGCAGTTAGTGACCACATAGTGGAAAACATCCGAATAAGCCAGAACACTCTTACGGTTGTAGTTCTGCTCAGAACTAGCTCCAGCCGTAGCCTTTTCCACTGCTAGACATTTCCCATAGTTAGTAATCTTTTCTCAGGAATGCTTACCATGACTTCATAGGCTGCAGCTTGTCCGTCTGCACAGAATGTTCAGCATGCCCGTGCACATGGAATGCTCTGTTTGCCTTAGTCCATAAAAGCTGTGTATGAATAGTCATTTAAAAATTATGTGTATATCTATGTGTAGTGAGTGCAGATGCCTGTGTAGAGGCCTGAAGAGGGCATTGGATACCCTGGAGCTGGAGTCAGAGGCAGAGTGAGCTGCCTGACATGGGTGATGGGAACCGAAATCCGGTCCTCTGCAAGAGCTGTATAGGCTTTACCACTGATCCAGCTCTCCAGTTCCTTATTGTTTCTATTTATAGGAACTTGTCTATTAACTACAGAAGGTTTAGTTTTATTAATTGTACAGTTACAGGGTTTCATTCCGTTGATACTGTTATTTGGTAGAATTGGGTTTAATGTCATTCTGAGTGGGCCATGGCAGCAGAGCAGCTGCTGAAGGTGGCAGAGTTAAAGCCTGTACGCCAGCATTTGTTCTTTCAGTGTGCTAGCATGACCAGCTTCTTTGGTTTCTGGTTCCGTGTTTAGGAAGAAGTAGAAACTGTTGTATCCATGCTGATCGAGCAGGCGCGGGCGCTGGCTCGCACTGGGATGAAGAAACACCTCCGGGTTCTCCCCATGTATGCAGGACTACCTTCTTTTGAGCAGATGAAGGTGTTTGAAAGGGTGTCACACAGCGTCAGAAAGGTGAGACTCCTATTGCTTAGTGGTGCTTGCAGCCATTTGTAATCACACTGACTCCCCTTTGTCATGTCCTGCTAAGATGCTTTTAGTATATGTATGTATTAGTGTGTGTTCATGTATGTGTGTATATGAGCATTCATGTGTGTAAGTGTGGACATGTACCACAGTGCATATGTTGAGGTCAGAGGACAGCCTTGATTGAGACAGGGTCTCTTGCTTGCTGCCGTGTCTGCCAGGCTAGGTGACCCACAGATGCTGGGATTTTCCTCTCTCTGCCTCCTCTCACTGTGTTAGTTCTGGGATGACAGGCACATGCTACCCTTCTGGTTTTGTGTGGGTTCTGGAGACTTAGGGCCTCACACTGGTACAGCTGGCATTTTACCCTCTGAGCCATCTCCCCAGACCATTTTATTTTTATAGTTTATTTTTATTTTGTGTGCATTGGTGTTTTGCCTGCATGTGTGGCTGTGGGAGGGTGTCAGATCTTTGAGTTATAGACAGTTGTGAACTGCCGTGTAACTGCTGGGAATTGAACCCGGGTCCTTTGGAAGAGCAGTCAGTGCTCTTAACCACTGAGCCATCTCTCCAGCTCCCCACCTGTATTATTTTTTCAGTTGAAATGAACTTTGCTAGACAGGACTTTTCTTTCAAATCTGAGGTCCATGTTTCTATACAGTAGGTTTAAAAGTCCATAGTAGGTAGTGTGGTGTGAGGTTTCTAACCCTGCTCAGAGAAATTTCGGCCACTCTGGTGGTAATTACCAGAGCAGCTTACTTCTTGGAGCTTTTCTTTGTCTGCCTAATACTTTTCTCAACACATTATTACCTCAGCCTCAGAGACTGTCATGGTGGATTGTGGTCAGTCAGAACAAGATAAAGTTACTAACAGCGGTTCCTAATCCAATTTGCCTTTAGAACCAAGTTTAAATCGGTTAAATGTTTAGCCCTGAAATTAGGTTGAGGATGGGTGTGGTGGCAAGAAGAAACCAGGAGCCTGATTTCTGCCCCTCCTCCTTTCTCCTTCCCTAGACGTGGTCATGGCAGGCGGCTCAGAGTGAAGTAGGTGAGGACGGTGTGGTCTAAGGACCCACTCCCAGCTTCAGACATTTTGGCATGGAACAGTCTGAACCCGCCCAGTCATGCACGAACTGCGCTCTGCCAGTCTACAGGCTGGGGTTTCACCCTTGAGTTACTTTATGCCTTGCCCTAAGTTATTTAGCTTTAGATCTCAGATTTCCTAGCTGTAAAACATGTAATTAAACATTTTTATTACATTTATTTATGTGGTGTGGGGCAGGGCACATACGTGTTATATGCACATATGGACGTCAAAGTATACTTATGGGAGTCAATTCTTTTCTCTTACTATGTCGGTTCCAGGGATTGAGCTCAGGTCCTCAGGTTTGACAATAGGTACCCTTACCCACTGCACCATCTTCCCTGCTTCACCAATAGCTTATACTATAAGGTATACAGTAGTTTATGCCATAAGTATAAGCTTATACTATAAAATTGGTTAGTATAAAATTGTAACCCTCTACTATATAAAAGTAGGACTATTTTCATAAAATGGTTTTATAAAATGTGAAGTGCTTGAAAAAGGTTGTGTGTGTTTTATATGCCTGTCCCCAGCTGCCTCAAACCCAGCAGTGAAAGCTGGCCGGTATGCACAGTAGCCAGAGACTGCTGCACTGCACTGTAGCAGAGACCCCACCACACACACACACATCACTCATGCTCCTTGCACAGTGGCAGTATTAGCAGTATCTCCTTCCTGTGGCACTTCTCTCTGGTCCCTATAGCGTTGGCCAGTTCTGTTAGTAGGTCTCAGCTCACGTTCATCTTTCTGGGATGTTTTCTCTGGACAGCAATGTGAAGGGGAAACTTTGTTATACTATATAATGTGTAACATATACTATGTAGCATATAATGGCTGTGCTTTCTCCCCAGTACCTGCTGCTTTCTGAAGTGAACTGCCTGATAGAGGTGCTTCTGCTGTAGACACACAGGAGCTTAAACTCTGGAGAGCAGGGCTTTCTCTCCTCCATCGTATATTCCTTAATCGGTGCTTGGTCAAATGCGGAGCCTTAGAGATAGTTGCGTGAACAAGTAGATGATGTTTCTATACAGTAGATGTGAAAGTCCAAGGTTGTGTGCTTGTGAGGCTTTGTACAAGATGGCTGTTTGATTGCGTAAGAGAGAAAACAGACATTAAGAACTTACCATGTGCTCAGTGTTAGGTTCTAATCTCTTTATGTTTGGATCTTCTCCCCTCGACAACCCTGGGGGAGGCGGTGGCCACACTGTGTAGATGAGGAAGGGGAGCTTGGGAGCTTGAGGGAGCTGTGTATGGTTAAAGAACTGGAACATTTCTACCTGGTGTTGTGACTCCTTAATTCCTCCCTCACAGCATAGTGTTTGAAATATCAATGTATCTTAGGGTTTCTAAGTTTATTTAAACTGGAAAGAACCAACCAGCTTTCTTTCTCTTTTTGGTAGGTGATTGTGGCCACCAATGTGGCAGAAACTTCCATTACAATCAGTGGCATTGTGTATGTGATTGACTGTGGCTTTATGAAGCTTCGTGCCTATAACCCCAGGACAGCTATTGAATGCTTGGTGGTGGTACCAGTGTCTCAGGCGTCAGCCAACCAGAGGGCAGGACGTGGTGGGCGCAACCGCTCCGGAAAGTGTTACCGTCTCTATACAGGTGTGGATTTTCTTATAGTAGCCTGGGCTTTGGAGCACAGGGCAGAACTTACCATAAAATCCAGCTCTCCTTTTTGGCGTCCCCACCGCTTCTTTCCGAGGCTGGCTCATTGACCCCGCACCTGCCTACCTCCTCTCTTCTGACCTGGTGTTGGGCCCCGGTCAGAACCCAGCACAGACTTTGTACTTCAAGCACTGTCTTCCTCACTTCCCCCCTGTTTAATGTGCTGTGCTCTTACCCCGAGACTCCTGAATCCAGTGGCACCTCACATCAATCCCCGTTTGTCTTTGCTGAGTTGCTCTGAGAGTCATTCACAGACAACAGATCATTGGCTCACTCTCATCATGAGCCGTGCTAGGTTCTGAGGGCACAGAGTGGAATTCTGGTAGGCAGGCCTGCCTGGCTCCTAAGCAGCTTTCCTTTCGGCCCAGCGACGCTGCGAAGCACAGGGACCGTGATGCTCCAAAGCTGCTGGTCTCTATGTCTCTTTCACTGGGAGTGGTACTGAGACCCCACCCCACGCCTTGCCTCTGCACACACCTTCCGAGCGTCCAGATGGAATTTTCAGGTCATTAATTCCCTCCTTTATCCAGTATCTACCTACAGTTTGCTTAAGAATCTGAGGGCTAAGCCGGGCGATGGTGGCGCACGCCTTTAATCCCAGCACTCGGGATTGCTGCATTTGGCTGCTTGATTTAAAAGCTAGGTTTGTACAATTTCTGCTCTTTGTAATTAGGTCCTTTGTCAGATTCTGGTGGCAGTTTTGGTGATTTATTTTTACATTGTTCTTTGCTTATTTGTGCTGTTCTTGCTTTCTTGACATACTCTACCCTAAGCAGAGTTGATAGTAACTGGGCCTGATAGTAGTGATTATGCAGATGCTTGCTGTTTTGGTTTAGTACTTCACTGATAAAAAGACGTTTGAAAAGTATCATTCTGTCATTCTGAAGTAAAGTAACGTGCCCCCTCCCCCCCTTTGTTTTGTTTTTCAAGATAGGTTTCTCTGTGTAGCCGTGGCTGTCTTGGAACTCACTGTGTAGACCAGGCTGACCTCGAACAGAGATCCATGTGCCTCTGCCTCTCGAGTGCTGGGATTAAAGTTGTGTACCACCACCGCCTAGCCAAGTAACATGCTTTTTAAAGGGGGATATTTTCAAATATAAATATATAAGTGTACACACACACATATAAAGAGGTATATCTTCATATATTTTCCAATATGTTTTTGAATAGAACGATCCTTCCTAGACATAGAAACAACTTTGTGCCTTAGTGTTGTGCATCTGGCCCCAGCACCACAGGGATCTTGCTCGAGGCAGAGAAGGAAGACTGCTGGTATATGGGGCATCTGAGTGTCACCTTTGATCCGTTTCTGATTTCCTGTTCTTAGAGGATGCCTTTGACCAGCTACCTCAGTCCACCGTCCCTGAGATGCAGCGCAGCAATTTGGCCCCTGTCATCCTGCAGCTGAAAGCCCTAGGGATCGACAATGTCCTCAGGTTTCACTTCATGTCTGTAAGTCCTCTTCTGACTGAGGAGCTCATGAGGCTATGGTATGAAGACACTGATTGGGCACGCCATCTTCTTTCTTCCCCACTCAGCTAAAACACCACGTGCCACTTGGTCCTGTGCGGGTTGTGGGGCAAATCTGGCGGCCTGGAGAGCCGGAGAAATCCAGAGTTCCTCTTCCTCTGTTGCTCCTGTCCTTTCTTCTGGGGGAAAGGCAAGTCAGTGAGAGTCACAGGGCAGCTTGACTAGTGCTCAGGGAGACAGTGGAAGGGGCCTCCAGCCCCGCTCCTGAATGAGCTGTCACCAGACCCAGAGGGTGTGAATGGGCCTGGCTGTAGAGTACCACAGCTGAGGGAGCTCAAGGCTTTGGGAGAGACTCTGGCTCCTGGTATCTCCAGTGATTTCCTCAGGAAGGTATCGGAGTGGAATTGTTGGCCTTCTGTGGACTCCTGATGCATGGCTGCCTGGCTCTGCTAGGGTCTCAGCAGCATGTACAGGCGGACTGGGTGCTCCCTTTTCACCACTGTTCTCTCTTGGTGCACAGATGTAGTGGTGGCTGAGTGGGAAAGGTGTGATATCCACCCTTCTTCTTGTTTCTCATGTGGGAGATTTTTTTAAACTTTATTGGTCACTTTATTTTTTATCCTTTTTTTTTTATTTTTTTTTTATTTTTTTTATTTTTTTTTTTTTTTTTGGTTTTTCGAAACAGGGTTTCTCTGTAGCTACGGAGCCTGTCCTGGAACTACCTCTTGTAGACCAGGCTGGCTTCGAACTCACAAAGATCCGCCTGCCTCTGCCTCCCGAGTGCTGGGATTAAAGGCGTGCGCCACCACCGCCCGGCTCTTTTTTTAATTTTTAAAACAATCTTATTTTACATACCAATCTTAGTTCCTTCTTCCTCCCATCTTCCCACTCCCCTCACCTTATTGATCACTGTATATTTCATATAATTTTTGGAGCTTTTTATCTGTTAAGTTTGTTAGTAATCTCCATGAGAATTTGTCACCTGCCGACTTATAGAAGAGCTGACTTCTTTGCGGAGTGTGACAGTGGTGGAGTATTGTGTAGTGACCCCAAGTAATTACCCCGGAGCTTCTGTGAGTGCAAGAGCCCGGAGATCACGGAACAAGGCCGTGTGCCCACAGGCCCCGAGATGCACTAATGTGCTGTTTTGCTGTTCTGCTGCTTTCTCACAGTAGATCTCCAGATACACGAGCTCTCCGCTGAGCTAGTGTGTACATTGCCTCTCTGAAGAACGCAGTGGTAGCGGAGGGAAGCTTAGTTCACCAACTGCATGACTTGCACAGTGATTACAGTGATTCCTTGGCTCCCCTGGATATAACCAGTCAGGTGTAGGTCCCCACCGGAAAGGTGATATAGATCTTGACTAGGCTTGACTTTGTTCTTTGGTGAACAACAACTAAAAGGCCTCAGTTTAGCTTCTGACCCTGCATCGAGTGCTGCGAAGCCTTGCTCAGATGCCCTTTTTTAATTGTTACTTTCCTCATCTGTGAAATTGAGTTAAATCACTCCAATGCTTAAAGTGCATTTGTTGCTCTGCAGATTCAGAGGAGAGGCAGTGCAGTCTGGAATGGTATTGATCTTGTTAACTGGATTATTAGCAACTGCGTCCCTAGAAGGGACCACTGATGCCTGGCACCCAGAGGTGCTCAATTAGGATTTTAGAGGGAAGGACAGAGGTGGCAGAGGTGTTGAAGGGCACAGTGTGAGATGAGCCTTGTTGCACACTCTGCAGCATCAGCGTTCTCTACATGCTCAGCAATTTGAACATGTTAATAACTCACCATGGTGAGGCCTGGGCAGTAGAAGTTAGTACTCCCCCCGTGCTGCAGGATTTGCAGCTCCCAGTGTATGAGAAGGCTGAGGGGAGCTTAGGGTAGTGAGGGGTGGTTTAAAGTAGGGACTGTCTCCACTGATGGAGTGGGGATGAGGAAGGGCAGCTTGAAACGCTGAAGTCATGAAGAAGGCACTGCTAAGGATGCTACAAAGGTGGGAGGCACATTTTAAGGTACCAGCAGCATGGAGACTGGGCGGATAGGGTGTGATAGAGAGAGTGAGCCAGAGTGATCACATTTTTCAGTTCCTTGTCGAAGAGACTAACCTAGGAGGACTTTGATGTGTTTTGCAGCCCCCGCCAGCACAATCGATGGTTCAGGCCCTGGAGTTACTCTATGCTCTCGGAGGTATGCCTATTTCTCATGTGTTCTCTTATATGATAGTAGGTATGTTTGTTGTTGGTTCTTTTTTTGGGGGGTGGGCACCAACCAGCTCTGGAATAATCATACAGAAGCTGATTCTTTGTT
The DNA here is from genome assembly GCF_950005125.1 of Chionomys nivalis. Classification (NCBI taxonomy): domain Eukaryota; kingdom Metazoa; phylum Chordata; class Mammalia; order Rodentia; family Cricetidae; genus Chionomys; species Chionomys nivalis. Next base: position 19,355,423 of record NC_080094.1, on the reverse strand, counting down.
ATGAATGCCCAGCCTTAGCTTAGCTTGTTTCTAACTTAAATTATCCTGTCTACCTTTTGTCTTTGGGTTTTTACCTTTCTCTGTTTCTGTATACCTTTCTTTACTTCTCACTCTGTGATTTGTTGTGTTGCTGGGTGACTGGTCCCTAATGTCCTCCTCTCCTCTTCTTCTTGCTCGCTCTTTTATCATCTCTTGCCAGATTTCTCCTATTTAATCTCTCTGCCTGCTAGCCCCACCTATTTCTCTCTCCTGCCTAGCTATTGGCTGTTCAACTCTTTATTAGACCAATCAGATATTTAGACAGGCAAAGTAACACAGCTTCACAGATTTAAACAAATGCAAAATAAAAGAATGTAACACGTTTTTGCGTCATTAAACAAATGTTCCACAGCGTAAACAAATATAGCACATCTTCAACTAATATTCCACAACATAGGTAACTGGATTGACATTAGAATTTTTAGAGTCTTTAGGAATGGGATTGGCCCTCCCCATGTGCATAAACTCTTTAGTGATATTTACTCCATTGAAATAGAAATTAGATAAAAGTAACTCATGGCCAATATGATAATTTATAAATTGTGGCAGGAACTGTGGATAACCGATGAAAGGATTGGTATTGGCTCAAGTTCTCAGCACAGAGGAGATTTATTTGCCCCAAAGGCCCAGAATAAGACACAAAGACAGGAGATAGAGGGTGAGGGGGAAAGGGAGGAACAAGGCAGAGGAGTAAGGGGTGTTTGTCTCAGAGGGACAAAGGACTGTGTCTGGATGGCAGGGAGACAGATATGGCCCATAGGTAAATAATGGTTCATAAAAGTAAGACGGGAAAGCCTGTGTTAGGATGAGGTGTTTCATTTTAATTGGGCATGTTTATTAGGTGAGCCGAAAGGGGGCTTTTGATTGCTGGACTTTAATACCTTGATAGCTGGACTTGGTAGTCAACCTCAAGAGGAGGAAGTGGTCAAATAAAGGAATAGACCATGGGGGCTAGCTTCAGGAATGGAATCTAATGATCGTTAGCAAGGCAGAGGGAATGGGGGAGAAAGGCAAGGCCTGCTAGAGCCATTTTTGACATGCTTGGGCTGGCTTGAGTTCCTTCAGCCATCACCAGGGCCACACTTGAAGAGACACACGGAGCCTGGCAGATCTCTGCAGAACCTAGTTCTTGTTCTCAGACCCCCTTTTCTTTTCCAGCCCCACCCCCAAATCCCTCTCATTTCATTCCTGAGTTCCCTACAGGAGTTGGGCAGATAGCAGCCTGGATTTTGTTTGGGCAAGAGTGCTCTGTTGTATGGAGGAAGCCCTGTTGGTTTATTTGAAAATACAGTATGTGCCTTATGTTAGAGGAAATGGTGCCAGCTCAGGAGCTACCATCTCTGCTATGTACTGTGCCCTGTGAGTGGTAACCTCCTGGGAGGTTCTGTGAGTGGGGCATTGTCAGGAAGTTTTAGTGAAGGCTTTGCCCTGAGATTTGTCTTCAGTATTTTAAAAGTAGCTTTATCAAGGCACACATCATATACCTCGCAGTTTGTTAATTCACAGCTTGCTGTACAAGAGCTTCCAGCATCACAGTGCTGCGCTGTCTTCAGTGCAGTCCGATTTTAGAACATTTTCACATCATTCTGAAGAGAAATGTGTGTCTGCATTCGCCATTCCTAAAAGTCTGCCTTCTCCATTCCTGTCTTTCTTGGCTCAAGCAACCACTAACCTGCCGGCTCCATGGATTTGCCTTGTTTAAACATTGCTTACAAGTGGAATCTTAGGTTGTCTTTGGTGATTGGCTTCTTTCACTTAGCTCTTTCCAAGGTCATCCATGTATCATTCAGTTGTAGCGAGTATCAGTATAACATTTACTTTTGCTGCTAAATATTATTCCAGTTTATGGAATAGTGATTTGTTTCTATTCATTAGCTGGTGGGTATTGTGAGGTTTTTTTTTTTTTTTTTTTTGTCTGTATAAATAGTGCTGCCATGAACATCAGCATCCCCCCCATCACTTTCTCTACACCGTTGCCAACACTCGTTACTGTCTGTCTTTTGAATCACAGCTGACCTAGTGGATTTGAAATGGTATCTGGTAGTTTTGATTTGCATGTCTCTGATGACTTACTATATTGAGAACCTCCCCGCTTGTTTGTAAGTTTGCAAGACTAGTGTCTCTAGTCCCTCTGTATCCAGGGAATTCCCTTCCAGGACTCCCTTCAGCTACCAGAAATCTAAGGGTACTCAAGTCTCGTGTAGAATGATGTAGCCTCTGCACATAACTCACACATCTTCCCATGTACTATAAACTATCTCTAGGTAGATTCTGCGATATACATGCCTGTCAGTGGTTATTCTCCTGTGTTGTTTAAGGAGCCATGACAACAGAAAAGTCTGTGTGATTGTTCAGACAGTTGTTTTCCTCAACTATTTCCACGGTAGTTGGTTGAATCTGAGGGCATGGACTCTGTGGACATGGAGATTTACCGTATAGTGCTCAGCAAAATGTCAGTTCAGCTTGCTTGCTGACATGCTTGCTTGTTGGTTTTTTTTGTTTGTTTTTGTTGTTGTTGTTGTTACTGAGTTGGCGTTCTTTACATGTTCTGATTATAGCTCCCCTGTGTTGTTGTAAATACTTGCCCCATTTCCTTGGCGGTGTCCTGTGTAACTCAGTTTGACGGTGTCGCTCTGTTTTCCTCAGCTTTTCTTTTGTCACTGTGCTTTTGTTCCCATGTCCAAGGATGTCCTGCTGTGGGGCGGGGTCCTAGCTCAGTTGTAGAATATGTGCTTGGTGTGTGGGAGACCTCGAGGCACCAGCCAGGCCAGCAAGTGACGGCGACACTGCCATTGCTGACCCTCCTGCATTTTACTTCTAAGTTTTATTTGGAGTTTTAGCTCTTGTCTGTGATCTGTTCTGGTTAGTGTGTGTGTCTGTGTGTTTGTGTGTGTGTGATGTGGTAAGGGTCCATTTTCATTTCTTATATTTGCTTCTTTCTCCGTGAAAGAATAGTCAGTTGTGACTTTAAAAGCAATCCACTGATATGGAAGGGCTTCAGCTTGGGCCACAAACATTAGCCCAGAGTATATGTCTTGTTAGGGTTTGGTCCCCAGGTCTCAGTGTATAACAGGGGCTGTGTGTACTCAGGAGCAGGGGATGCTGATTGTGTGTCATTTGTCTTCCTCAAGGGTTGTTGTGAAAGCACAGTAGCGGGCAGACTCTGTCCTCACCAGTGTAAACACTCTGGAGAATGTTGGGGAAGTCCCAGTTTCAGAAAAGACAATTCTGTTGAAACAGAAAGGACATAACTTCTCTTTCGAAGCTTTTGGAGCAGTTATTTGATGGCTAAAATGGCCATCTGTGTCTTGGAATCCTGTGCCTGATACTGGGGATTGGTAGAGAGGCCTGAGGGGAAGGCGGTGGGGGCGGGTAGGAGTGGAGGATGGAGGAGCCTCTGGTTCAGGCAGGGGAGGATCAGGGCCAGCTAGCCTTGTGACTGCTCGTGTGGTGTGAGCGGAGCAGGATTTTGAGGCACTGTCTTGGGATATTTGTGGCACGTCAGGTCTTAGCTATGGACTAAGATCCAAAAGGCGAGAGAGTAGGGCCCATGTCATGGGGGCTGTGGAGAGTAGTGAGGGGTAGTGGCTGCTGGAGGAGGACAAAGGCCATGTTTGCACTCCCAGCTGTCAGTTCTCTCAGAGGGTGGTTTCTGTGGACCATCCTGTGGGGTGGAGAGGGGACACGAGGAAGTGCAGGCTGCTGCCTGTAATGAAGTTCTTGAACAGAGTTCGTTAGAAGCAGCAGCTTTTAAAGCTGGGCGTTGAGCTCAGTGTGACTCTTCTCTTTTGATGTAACGGTGCTGTGTCGGGCTGGGTCAGTGGCGGTGAGTCATCTTTCATCGCTGTTCCTCTTCCAGCACAGTGGTCCCTGGCTTCTGACTCTGTTCTTCTGACAGGCCTGGACAAAGACTGTCGTCTGACAGAGCCGCTCGGCATGAGAATCGCGGAGTTCCCCCTGAATCCCATGTTTGCCAAGATGCTGTTGGAATCAGGTGGGTGGAGCCTGACAGCTCCTTTTGACTTTATTTTGGTTTCCAGAGAACTGAATTCTGTGCATCGAAGGAAGAGGGGCCAATTATGGTTTAAAAAGTGACAACAGCAATAAAGTATTTTTTACTAATGATGAACCGTGTGTTTATAAGACACAGTGTAATGTTTGGTGCTTACATAGTGGAAAGCTTGTGTCCAGGTAACTAGCCCATCATTACATTATGGAGTTCTCGTAGCAATTTGACCTGTACATCATAATGTGGTTACCATAGATCACTGCAGCTCGCTCCTCCAGCCTTCAGCTGTAGCCTTCTCGCAACTTCTCCAGTCTTGATCACTACTCCCCCTCTCAGCAGCCTCTCGTGGCTCCCGTCTGCTCTGTTCCCATAGTAACTGAAGTATACAATGCTCACTTGGCCTAACAGATTCCACTGCCTTCTGCATTGTCCTGGGTGACAGAATTTACTCTTTAAATATTGTGTAATAAGTGTTCTCCACTGTGTGTATCATGTTGTCTTCATCCTGCAGTGGACACCAGAGTGTGCTTTTCCCTCCACATACCAATTTCAGTTCCTTTGGGTGTATGTGGAAGCAGGCTTGCTGGATCATTCTGTTTTAGATTTCTGAGGAACATCCTTGTATTTTCCAAAATACTGTGCTAATTTCAATTGTCTGAGAAATGATCACACTTTGTGCCACAGTGACTGCGTGACTTTATGTGCTAAAGCGACATACCAAGATAGTTCCAGTTTCTCTGCAGATTTTTGTGATGTGAGTTAGGGCAAGGTCTGTTTCTTTAGTTACAAACATCTTGGTAGTGTAGGAGCTGTCCCCACCCCCGAACGGTCCTGTTTGTATTTTATGCCTTTGTTATATCAGGTGGCAGTTTACGAAGGCATGTTTCAAAGGTAGCGTGCTAGAAGTTAGCTGTGAGATTCTAAGTGCAGCAAGAGCGGACTCCATTATACTTCAGGCAGAGAGCAGTGGAGACCCAGACAGGAGTGCAGTTTGCTCCGTGTAGTGTCCTGGTTGATGAACTGCTGCAGAATCTGTTCTCAGGATGCCGTCTCCATTGCCTTGTGCCATAGGCTTGTGCCCAGAGCAGAGGAGTACTTAGGAGAGGCAGGCCACTCCACAGCTGGGCCAGGAGTGGAAGGACACTAGCACCAACACAGCCCTACACACTCTTCCCTTTCCCTCTATGCTTTTACCTGACTCCAGCCGTCCACATAGAGGGCAGGGAGCAGGCAGGCCACTGAACCACCCTGGGTGACAGGTCAGTGTGGCTCACCCTGTCTGGCATCAGGAGCCCCTCAGCGTTAGTGCTGCAGGGAAGAATCCTCAGTTGGGACACATGGAGCCATTCATGGCATGGTAAGTACTTACATGCTAGGGAATTGAAAAAAGAACCATAAGATATGATCTTATTTTACATTTTTACAACCCAGTAGAAGGAAAACATTGGGAAATGCCCTTCACTCCTTTTTGCTATGTCGTCCATTTGTAGACATATCTTTTGTGTTCTGGGTAACTTAGGCTGTTCTCAAGAGGTCCTGAGCATTGCTGCTATGTTTGGAAACATGCCTTGTGTGTTCTAGGGAACTTCGACTGTTCTCAGGAGGTCCTGAGCATTGCTGCTATGTTTGCAAACACGCCTTGTGTGTTCTTGGGAACTTCGACTGTTCTCAGGAGGTCCTGAGCATTGCTGCTATGTTTGCAAACATGCCTTGTGTGTTCTCGGGAACTTCGACTGTTCTCAGGAGGTCCTGAGCATTGCTGCTATGTTTGCAAACATGCCTTGTGTGTTCTCGGGAACTTTGGCTCTTCTCAAGAGGTCTTGAGCATTGCTGCTATGTTTGCAAACATGCCTTGTGTGTTCTAGGGAACTTCGGCTGTTCTCAGGAGGTCCTGAGCATTGCTGCCATGTTTACAAACATGCCTTGTGTGTTCTAGGGAACTTCGGCTGTTCTCAGGAGGTCCTGAGCATTGCTGCCATGTTTACAAACATGCCTCTTGTGTTCTAGGGAACTTTGGCTGTTCTCAGGAGGTCCTGAGCATCGCCGCCATGATGCAGATCCAGAATGTCTTTGTGTTCCCCTCAAACCAGAAGTCTCAGGCAGTAAGTCCAGCTTCTCCCAAGCTCCTCTCACTGTTCTCTTGCGCATTTTTGTCAAAACTCGCCTAGAAAGTACTGCAGACAGTTGTATAAAGATCCTAGATTGCAACTGAGTATGCCGTGTATAATGGGAAGATTTCACGAGCATGATTATACTCTTCCTGTATACTGTGGAGGCAGAGTCTGTCACTCACACCCAAGTGGTTTTGTTTGTTGTCCCTTTAGTTAACCTTTTAAGACCCCGCCTCTCATGCAGGTGACTCAGAAAAAGTATAAAACCCTTTGTCTAACATGGCGGTGGCCTCTTTTGCAGCCCTTCCCTGCCCTGTCATGTTTCCTACCTCTAGTACATTACAGATTCTGCTTGATTTTTATTTTTATTTATTTTTTTAGTGTAATGTCTTTCTTCCACCACTGTTGTTCATTATTGTATCCAGATGTTTAGAACAGAGCTTGGTTGACAGTGGTACTCTGTGGGGAAGGAAGGAAGGAAGGAAGGAAGGAAGGAAGGAAGGAAGGAAGGAAGGAAGGAAGGAAGGAAGGAGGCAGGGAGGCATTTGATTATGTGGCATTTGGTTCAAGGATAAAGTTCTGAAGTAAATGATTGGTGTCTTCGCCATATGTATTGTACCTGCTGCTTCTCAGCCCCAGGAAACAAGTGGCATTATTCAGGATCATTGCCACAGAAAGAACTCAAGGATGGGATCTAAAGGGAACCAAAGAGGAGGTAGTGAACAGTGTTTGGTTGTAGGACATGGGGATGTCTGTCAACCCTTCTCGAGTATACCATGTCCACCAGTGCAAGAGGCTCATGGAAGTCAACTTCTAAATGGAACTTTATCCTTTACAGACTCGAGTGCACCGAAAATTTGCTGTGGAGGAGGGTGATCATCTCACCATGCTCAATGTGTACGAAGCATTTATCAAAGTAAGCATGGCCACACTGGAGGATCACACACACGCACATGCACACACACACGCACACACTCTGATGCCCTTAGGAGCAAGGTCAGAAGTTACAGTTCATAAACCCCTGGCCAGGAGACCCCTCTGCATTCCAGTTAGTTAGACTGCCAGCCTCCCTCCGGAGAGACTAGTGTTGCGGGAAAGGCTAAGGGTGTTTCCTTTTCTTTGTCTGGTTATGTATGACACTTGAGGCTGGCCGACAGCGTGACCTCCCAGTGTACCTCGTGCACTGTATAAGGAAAGAAGGACAACATGTGATGAACGGACTGAGAAGCACGATTGTGTGGATTGAATCTTGAAAAGCATCCCAGAGAGCATGTTCACTGAGCCTAGCTTAGATCCACATATCCTCTTCCTGGTTAGCCATGGGCAGTGCTAATTTCCATTCTGAGTACTCTGTGGAACTGAGAGCAATTAATAGAACTTAAAATTTCCACTTGAAAGCTAAACAACGATACAAAGCTTTAAAAGGTAATATAAAGGAAAAGGAATAATAGTTCATATTTTTAGTAATTTAGTATAATTTAAAAAGAGAAATACCAGAGTTTTGTTTTTACCGGAGATCTGAGAATGATTGCTCAGTAGGTGAGTAGCTAAAGTTCCCGATCCAGCTTTACCACGGAAGAGTGCATCTATAGGTCGGCATTGGACCATTCTCTGGTTGTCTTCTGAAAAAAAAATCCTGTGTAAATTACATTTAAAAATGTTATCATGTTAAAAATTTATTTGAAAGCTTTCTTCCCTGGCTAAAAGTCAAATTTTGGAGCTCTGTTCCCTCTGCTGAAACTCAGCACGATGTAACGATGTGACGGTCTGACTCAAGAGTACGGAAATTAGGCACTGTGGTGGAAAAGTCCCCTTGAGGGCAGATAAGGATTTGCAAATGGTTTCTGCACGTGTTGTGTTGCTTCCCATAGCTAACAGACTTACCAAGAGCCATGGGGAGCGGAGCTGACCTCCTTTAGATTGACTTGTGCTTGTCTGTCAGTTCCCGTTGACTTGCTAGTGTGAAGTGTGGCTGGGGGCCCCTGGCAGCGTGTTTGGTTGTTACCCTCTGCTTTAGAGATGGGGTTGGGCAAGTGGGGAAGAGAAAGTAACCTGTTGACGGCATTGCGTCAGCCGAGCTGTCTGACCCGGTGACTGTCTCCTCTGTGTGGCCCCTCTGCAGCACAACAAGAGCTCCCAGTGGTGTCAGGAACATTTCCTGAATTACAAGGGTCTTGTCAGAGCTGCCACCGTGAGAGAACAGTTGAAAAAGCTCCTCGTCAAGTTCCAGGTGCCCAAGACGTCCAGTGAAGGTGGGTGTGGCTTGTCCCTGCCTGTGGCTGTCCCTTTCTGCTCCACACAGTTAGATTCTCCAGTTCTCATGCTGGGCTGATGTGAGGCCATGTACCTGCAGCCAGCTTTACATCCCGAGCTTCCTACACCCATTCAATGGGAATGTAAGGCTGGGCGTCCTTATGGAGAGATCCATTTTTAATTCCTATTGGCTGTTACTCCATCCCCCGAATTGCTAAAGCTTGTGAAAATGCTTAAGGATTATTAACTTCCACATCATTGCACATATAATCAATATAGTGATGGTTGTTGCAAAAATTTACATTTTTTGACAGTGTCTCATATAGCATGTGCTGACCTCAGCCTTACTATAGCTGAGAATGACCTTGAACTTCTGATCCTCCTGCCTCCATATGTGCTAGGATTGTGTGTGTATGTGTGTGTGTATGTGTGTATGTGTGTGTGTGTGTGTGTATGTTGGGTGGGCACATGAGTTGAACCTTTCCTCTATTGGGTTTTGAACTCAGGTATTAAGGCTGTCTGTAAGGACCTTTGCCTGCTGAGCTATCTTAATATCCCCCAAATGTTAACTTTTAAATGAATGAAATTCATAGGTATTACATGAAAACTGCATGTTTTTCTCACATTCAGGGTTATTAAAGTTTAGCTTAGGCATTCAAGGGTAAGGCTGTACCAGACATCCTGGCTTGTAGCAGTGACCGAGGTGACCATTTGTGGCATCCACTGTAGGTGGCACCATGTCAGGGTCTCTGCATTCTCTGTCTCCCACTGTATTGTGTGCAATTGATGGTGTCTTTAGTTTACAGAGGAACCAGGAGGGTCTGGGAGGAGCCACATGACCTTCAGGATTGCATAGCTTATAGCCCGCCAAGCCAAAGACCTAGCATCCAACTTCTAGGAAGTGGCACACTGAGTTCATTTGGCCTGCTGTGCCACAAGCACCTCTGACATTTCCTGAGTACGCTGAGTGTGCCGTGTGTCAGTTCACATCATGCTATTTGCACTCTGGGAGACGTGTGTGCTAGATAGACCGGGCAGCAGTCTGAGAGTGTTGTGTGTTAACTTACATCATGCTCTCAGCGCCCTGGGAGACTTGGGCTGCTTTAGGCTAAGGGAAACCTGTTAGAGCCAGGACCCAGGAAGTGCTGTTTGCTTTTCTATTAATAAAAAGTGATTGGCTATGACAATAGCTTGGTTCACTGAGAGCCCAGCGCAGCGAAGAGAGGTATCATGGAGACACGTAGACTGTCATGTTAGGCTATAGGGCCTTATAGAAGTGACAGTGTAGGCACTTTAGTAACAGTGGGTGACAGTGGCAAGTAGCAGAAATAAGTGGAGGGAAGGAGAAATCCACCAGAGCTTGCCAACGGTACCATGCAGAAACAGGACACTTGTAAGGGTTGCCAGCTGGAGAACATCTGCCCAGGGTCCTATCGCCTGGCAGATAAATGACAGCCTCACTTCTGCATCTGTCTTCCCCTGTCATCCCATTGCCCAGGAGTGGGGTGCTGAGGAATTATTTTACGAAACTGGATTTCGATGGTCACAAACCATTATTGCATGCATTTCTATCCTCAAACAACCCACGAGAACAGAGCATGTTGTGTATGGGGATTCTGACCAGCTGGAGGAAGGGGCTGCATCTGGATGGGCGGTGGACAGAATGCAGGCTTGAGGTTTAGCATCTCTGCTGGGAACAATCACGACAGTCAGACAGGACAAGCAATTGCATGTAAATTACAACGCATCTAGGAGTTAGAGAGCAGTAAAATGTATTCCAACGGTTATGCAATTAAAAACCAAGTTTATTATAGAATGACTTTCTTGAGCCTGTTGGATAGGTAAACAAGATTAGAATATAAAACTCACCAAGAAGAAATAAAAACACACAAGTAGTAATTTAATTTCTAAAAAATAAAAGAATGTAGCGTAGCCTCCCCTTCCCCTGCCAAAACCTGCTGTAAAAAATTCAGTAAAATGATTTTTGAGAGCTCTGTAAGGCTACCACCTGTAGCAACCTGTTTGCCCATGTACTGTGCTTCATCAGAGCTAAGACACGTGTCCATCGTTATTTTATATATTACTAAGAGTGACTGCCACTGTAATTGTGTCTTGACTTAAGTGAGTTAAAATGGCTTAGAATTGATGAAATGGAGTATATCTTCAGCCATTAAAACATGATTATCCCCTGCATGGTAATTTAGAATTCATCTCATGGCTATGAGCTAGTGCATGGAGATGCTTTATTCATGAAAGATGTGTTTGCTGTAGCAATAGAAATGTCAGTTAAAAAGGAACAGAATGTTTGGAAGTGGTGGAGAATTGCAGACTAGCTGGCAGCCGGAGATAGGGCGGTGTGCTTTCCCAGTCTGTGTCTCTACAGTGCCCTGAGCTCGCTGGCCGGTCTGTGGAGCCGCTGTCTTGCGTCCAGGCCTCTGTGCCTGGGTTTGGTTGGAGAGCCCTTGTTATGGGGGCAGTCCTGCCTTGTTCTTACAGTTACTGGGGGAGGATGCGTCCTCAGACGCTGAGCAGTTGTCAGACATGGGAGCACAGGGTCGAGTGTGCTCAAAGATGGTTTCAGGTGGCCAGGGCAGCCAGGCAGGAGCATGTGGAACGTGGTGCCGGGGTGCTGGGTCTCACCAGCCTTCTGTTGCTGCCTTGTGCAGGTGATCCGGATCCCGTCCTGAAGTGCATTGTGTCGGGCTTCTTTGCAAATGCTGCGCGGCTTCACTCCTCTGGAGCATATAGGTACAAGGCCATAGTTCATGGTGCAGAGGTCAGAGCCGAGCGGCTTCTTTTATCTATCTATCTATCTATCTATCTATCTATCTATCTATCTATCTATCTATCTATCTATCTATCTATCTATCTATCTATTAAAGATTTCTGCCTCCTCCCTGCCACCGCCTCCCATTTCCCTCCCCCTCCCACAATCAAGTCCCCCTCCCTCATCAGCCTGAAGAGCAGTCAGGGTTCCCTGCCCTGTGGGAAGAGAAAACACTATCCTGAGTGAGGTAAGCCAGACCCAAAAAGAGGAACATGGGATGTAATCACTCATAATTGGTTTCTAGCCATAAATAAAGGACATTGAGCCTATAATTTGTGATCCTAGAGAAGCTAAATAAGAAGGTGAACCCAAAGAAAAACATATAGTCATCCTCCTGGATATTAACCTTCATCAGGCGATGAAAGGAGACAGAGACAGTGACCGAGTGGCTTCTAATTGACATCAGGTCTCCTAAAACCGAGTGAGGTTGGCTGTCAAGCTTCCAGCAGACTGTCTTTGCTCTCTGGGAGAGTCCTAATGCCCAGTGCAGCCATACACAGTGACACGTGTTTAGGATGCCAGTGACATATCTACATTTCAGTATGGGAGGAACCATTAACAGTGGTGTGGTCTAGAGAAGACACTTTCCCCAGTGGGCTGTTCGTTGTGTCCCCAAGTTCTATAGGACACAGCCTGGCATGTGGGATGGCATTTTGTCTTTGGAGCCTTCAGTTGTTTCTTCACTGGGTACATTGCCATAGCCTGTTGTAGGTGTTTCACTGTGCAGTAGGAAGTCTGTGGAACCTTAGTTTCTGTAGGGAAGGGATCGTTTTGAGAGGGGGGGATCTGTAGACGATAGACACGATCATTATTGTGGATAAACGTTCTCTTCCTGTGTGGTTTGTTCTGAGTATTCACAGTGCGACCCCTCCCCTGCTGAGCTCGCTAGACAAGCACTGTGCTGCCGAGCTAACCTCACACCTTTATATTTTAGAAAGAGAAGGGTCTTGCTAAGTTGTCCAGGTTGCTCCCCCCCACATCCTTCTGACTCAGTATTGCAGGTAGCTGGGATTACAGTCGTTATTACAGCTGTGCTCCACCATGCCCAGCCCTCTTCTCGCCTGATTTATTCTTGGTTCCGAGGTGGTAGTGTTGGTGGGGGTGTGTCTAGAGAGTAGCGTCTCGTCTGTGTGAAGTCCGATCTACATGCATCTGGGGGTTAATACTAACACCTTTGTAGAAAAGGACTTGCATATGTAAAGTGTTCCAGGTTCTTAGAGTAAGTGCATGCAATGTGCTTCACACAGAATTCTCATGTCTCATAGGACGATCCGTGATGATCATGAGCTGCACATCCACCCTGCCTCCGTCCTCTATGCAGAGAAGCCACCCCGCTGGTAAGCCCCTCCTGCTGCTGAACTTGACCCTGCATGTTCTCTGGTGGGCTGGCAGTACAGGCGCTCTATTCCCTATGTTGACTTGGGTGTGCTGGGTTGCCAGGATTTCTGCTTTATCAGGGAACCCCTAAAGGTAGACAGCACTCCAGTTACTACCCAGCTACCTTAAACTGTACTCAATAAAATATTCTTTAAAAAAAATCTTAAGCAAACTGCAGTGTATCTCCTCAGTCATTCTCCTAACAGGTGCTCACTTTGACCCACTGACTAAAGGCTTCCTATTTGAGGTACAGCATGTAGAGGGGACTCAGATCCCAGCTATACTTTGTTTGTTTGTTTGTTTTTCAAGGCAGGGTTTCTCTGTAGCTTTGAGGCCTGTCCTGGAACTCGCTCTTGTAGATGAAGCTGACCTCAGACTCACAGAGCTCCACCTGCCTCTGGGATTAAAGGTGTGCACCACCACCACCACCACTGGCCTCCAGCTATACTGTTAACAAGCAAGCAGATTGAATTCTTGTAGAAGGCTTTTCCAAGTGGCTGTATGCAGTGCTGGAGTCAGTGCCGGGAAGCCAGGCTCCATGGAGAAATTAATAATCTTTGCTCTGGACCTGGTGACTGGCGTTTTTGGCAGGAAAGCACTCAAGACAGTTACACCTAGGAAAGAGGGTAGCAGAGCTGTGGCAGCATGAAGGAAGCACATGTTTTTGGGGACTGAGCAGTGAGCTGAGAGAGGGTGACCTAAAGAAGATTCCAGTCTGCAGTCCTGGCTGGGAAGACAGAGGCAAGTGCAGCAGTGAGAGACAGCACGGATATTTTTATGGTGTTTCACAAGCCACATTTATGTCTTCCCAGGTCAATGCTAATTTGGGCTTACATTTTGTGTTTATTTCCTATCTGTAATTTATTTATACTATATTTTACAAAAATATGGCTTGACAAAGGATTAGAAATTTTAAAGGCAGTAACGCTTTGCCCTTTACTAGTTGAAAGAACTCGGTCCTCGGGAAGACAGGAGCATGTGGCGTGGCGAGAAGTTGGAAAGTGGCAGTGATAGGGATGGAGCTGGGAAACACTGGCGCCAGGCACATTGTACCCTGCGCTCCCAGCAGCAGCACCGCCTGGAACCCAGCCTACCCGAATCAGAACCTGGGGCGGTGCCCACTGTTTTAAGTCCTGGCAGTGTTTCTGATGAGTATTTAAATTGACCAAAGAATTAGGCCATGCTTTTACCAGTGCAGGTCTAGAAGCTTCTTAGGTGGAGTGTGACCCTAGCACTGGATTTATAGCTGTCTCCCTGCTCCCTTGAGTATATAAAAGTTCAGGAGGGAACCCAGTCTTCAGTGTGTCCTGTTCTTCTCTCCATTCATTCCCCCTTTCCCTCCTGTCTCCCTGCCATCTCCTCTTCTCCTTTCCCTGCTCTCCTTTCCTCTCTTTTTTCTTCCCTGCTGTGCTGAGAGCAGAGGTGACGTCAGCCTGTGTTTCCATCCATTCTTTGTTTAGGGTTATCTACAATGAAGTTATACAGACCTCCAAGTATTACATGCGAGACGTGACTGCCATAGAATCTGCTTGGCTGCTGGAACTGGCTCCACACTTTTATCAACAAGGAACGGTAGGACTGGAGGGAACCTGGCCCCAGGCAAACAGCAGCCTCTTCATAGTGTTGTCTGTGTGTGTTTTCCATCTCAGTACCCTAGATCATTCCCAGCCACCCCCACTGACACACACACATACCACAGTACACAGGTGAGACCGTTACTACTTGTACGTTGGAAAACAGATTTATGATTTCTTCATTTTTGCAAAAATGGTCCATTTATTGACCCCCCCAAGTCCATGCATCCTTCTAATATAACTTAGTTGAAAGATGGTTGATCATATTTGGAAGACTGGCAGGTATACTGGATCCACAGGCTTTCTGGCTGGGTGAGGCCCACAGACTGTTCAGTCTGCACTGTGCTGTAATTGTGTGGTAAGTTAGTTAGTGTAATTATTAGTGTGAATGTGCGTGCATGTGTGAATGTGTGTGTTGCTGGAAATTGAGCTGAGTGATTGTTTTTAAGCACGCTGCCTTCAAATGATTCCCCGTTAGTCCATTTTAGTCATTGTTTTTATTTTTAAAACTTACTTTACTACTTTTCAATTAATGTTTTTTTTAGTATTATATTTTATTTCTTTGAGGCCTTTTACACCCTGGACTCTTCCTCATGGTTGGCCTTGAATTAGTATCACACTGCTTAGCTATAGTGTAAGAAACTTACACCAGTATCTTGCTTTGTAACCAAGTATCCTTTGTGCTGTTGATGGTCAGTAATTTATTTCTGCACATGTTTCTACTTGCTAATACGTTATGATTACTTTTAAGCAGTTAGTTGTATCTTCATCAGACTGAATAACAGAGCATCTCTATTTCACTGTGGGATCCCTGCCTGAGGAACTTCCTTCAGTGCATCTTCAGCGCCGTCTTGTGGTGGAACACCGTCTTGTTTACTTGAAAGTGTATTGCTTCGTTTATTTTTGAAGGATAGTTTTTCTCTGTGTAATTCTACCTTGAATGAATTTTGTTTTGTTTTTCATCTTAACCCTTTAAAGAGTTCTGTTGCCGTGTGCAGTGTCTCTGAGAAGCCAGCGGCCATCCTGGAGCCTCCCTGTGTATGCAGAGGGTCTTGTTTTGCCCCTTCGAGGTTGCAGTCAGCAGGGGTGGAGCAGTAGCTGCCTGCCCTTGGTGACCCTTTTGAGGTGCCACAGACCTGCTCTGTGTGTTTGTTCACGTGTTTTGCTCTTGGAGAGTGATTCCTCCTCTGTGAGGCTGAGGAAGTTGCCCTCTGAACCCTTGCATCATTTCATTCTTAGGTCAAAGAGCAAAACATGGCTCAAACCATTGCAGTTCTTCACATGTCCTGACACGGGTATTTCAGCTGGGAACCAGACGGACTGTGGGTGCACGGCGTGTCTCGGCTCTGTTGGGTTGAACAGAAGTTACCTGGAATAGAAGAAAGCCTCTTCCATCTAATCGGCTGGGAACAGCAGCCTTCAGGGGCCAAAGACATAGTTAGAAAGGCAGGCTGGGTGCGGAGAGTGGGCGTGCTGTGGAGAGCCTGTTCCAGTAGCAGGGAGCTGCCCTCCGGGAGGCAGCCCAGCACTGGAGAGAGCTGGCCGACAAACTGAGTATTTTTCCTTCTCAGCTCAAAGTTGGTTTCCTTAGGTCAGACCCACAAAGTTAAGGGGCAGCTTGCTTCAGTATGTTAAAATGACAAGGTTAGCATTCTGTGTTTATCTCTTCTCTCAGAATTTCTGCTCTCAGCCCTCACCTGCACCATGAGATGGTTGGGGAGAGCTGGCCCTCTAGAAACCACCCAGAACGTCCTTACTATATGGCAGGGCTCCCCAGAACCCCTTTGTGGCAGCTTGGTATCTTTTTGGATTGAGGTCCAAAGGTTGAGGCATTTCTTCAGGGACTCTCCAGGTTTCCAGGGCTGCCCGTGCAGGGCAGGTCTGCTGTCTTGGACACAGAGCCGAGCCTCTGGGCCGTGTGCAGCCCTCAGTTGTTGGCATGCTCTTCTGGCGCCTCCGGTGACTTTCCATCATTTGTCTTTCAAAGTTGCTTTCTCTCTGTAGAGGCTCAAAGTCAGCTTTGTTTATACTCGGCGTTCCTTCCAGTAAAGACACCAGAAATGGCTCACAGGCTGGTGGTGTCTTTGCCTCTGCCTGGATGAGGCTACCCATGTCCAGAATTAGTTTAGGGTCTTGTCTGGTGAGGAACAGAGAGGGAAGAATTCAGAGAAGCAGCAAGCCCACTGAGATTTGCCCCAGAGAGACCCCTGGGATCTAGGAGAGCATCTGGGCTCACTGTTTGAGGACCTGTGCTCTCCTCTCAGGTACAAGTGTGTAGAAAGCCTGGAATCCGCCCGTGTTCTTAGGCCTGGGGCCTGCTGGTCTGTCAGTTCATGTTGTTGGTAGTGTGCTGTCTCTTTCGGGGCTGCAGTTCTCTGGGGTTCTGTGTGGTCATGTTGGATGTGCTAGGACTTGGGGTTTGGGCACTAGCAGTTGGGGGTGCAGCATCCTCTTGGGAAGAGCTTCTGGGTGCTAGCCTGGCTGAGCTGAGGGACTGGGCCTCATTGGCTTACGTTACTGACGGGATGTCAGCTCCCCTCCGTTGGTGAGGAGAGATCCCTGATTAGAAGCTTATGTTCATCCTCTGCCTCAGATACGTATGAGAATTTGTAGGAATTTGGATTTGCCTTACGGTATGTTTTCTCCCTCAGTCCTCAGTTGTGTCTGTGGTGATGTAAGGAAGTTTCTTGTTATTTATAGCTGGCCTCCTGCAGACAGCTTCCCAAGGGGCACAGCATTCCTTGGGACCCTGTGGGCTAGGTGGAGGATCTGACTGGAGTCGACTTGAGTCTGCCTTCTCAATCTCACCATGTCCATTAATGTTTCCTCTTCTCTTGCAGCACCTGTCCCTGAAAGCCAAAAAGGCCAAGGTCCAGGACCAATGAGTGGAGCTCAGCACGTGGCTGCAGGGATGCCTTGACATCCTCCCTCCGTGTTTCCGGCACCAGCTCAGGTGGCACAGGCAGTCGCACAGGTGTGGACTGCGCCCTGCACATTAGCTCCCTCTTCCTGCTCCCTTCAGCATTTGTTATCCTCGCTGGGACCCAAGCGGAGTCTGAGCATGGCCAGTGTCCTGCTGCACTGCTCCTAGGCCAGGCAGGCGTTGGCTCGGCTGTGCTCTGGCCTCCAGTCCTCCCTCTCGGTAGCCAGCACGCTACTCCAGCAGGCACCGCTCGGTGGTGGGCGAGGAGGGAGTAGCCGCTGGAGGCTGAAGGCTGTGTGGACGGTGCTCTCGCTGCCTGTGTTGCCCATGGTTGTTGACTGCTGCGGTCCACTGCTGCTCTGTGCAGCAAGTACAGAAGGAAATGCGGGCACGGGACCCCAAACCAATCAGCTTCTTCCTTTCCTCTGCTTGTGTCCCTGCTTATCTGCAGCGGGAGACTGGGTGCCATGATTGTGGGCCATGCAGGATCATAGGCCCCGTCTTTGTTAGCAAGTGGGCTTAGCTTTCTCTCAGAGCACGATGCCACATTCTGGTGCCAGTGTCTGGGCACCAGGGAAAGTTCATCAGCCTCGACCCCACGGGACTCTTCTTTAGCAGGAACCACTACAGTTTAGACGCCCTAAACTTGTGTAGCTCAGGAATATAACTCTTGTATATTTATCTTTGTTCGTTTGCTTGCATTTTTGCAAGATCACGGGCAGCTCCCCCCGGGCGCTGTTCATACTCAGCAGGGCTGCTTTGCTGCGTCAATGGTGGCACTCCAGCACACGGCAAGACAGACTTCTCCCCTACTGTCTCAGCCATGTTTATTTTAAAAGCGTAGCTTAAAAGTTTATTTTTGTACTGGTTTTAGTTTGGATGTGCCATTTTGGCGCCAAACCTCTGTCATTTTTATTTCCATTTTATAAATGTGTAAATAGTGGTGCGTTATTAATCATAATAAATCTTTCTACCTGAGGGGATGTGTTTCTCCTGTCTGTGAGATGGTCCAGTTCATTATTCCAGGTGAGGCCTGGCAGTAGCTAAGATACCCGATGCTGTCGTGTACAGCAGCTGGGGTGGGGCGCATATTGACACAGAGCCCCATAGTACACGCTATGTGCCCGGATGTTCTTGACCTTGTTAGAGCAAAGCGTGGGGTGTTGTTTCAAGGAAGATCTGAAGAGGCTCTCACTCTTGTCAGCCGCGGTCTCCCTACTGTTTCATTAATGTTTTTGGTGGGGTGTGTACGGGCAAACCATAGTGTGCATGTGGTCACATCCGGAAGCCAGAGGTTTCCTCGGGTGGTATTTCCCAGATACAGCCCACCTTATTTTTGAGACAAGGTCTGTCACTGGGGTCTGGGGTTCACCCTTTCAGCTAGGCTGGCTGCCAGTGAGCTCCAGGGCTCCCCCTCTGCCTCCTCAGGGTTAGGATTATAAGCGTGCACTGCCACACCCAGCTCTTTACATGGCTTCATGGAATCCCACTCAGGTTCTGTGCTTGTGTGCAAGCCCCTGGTCAATAGAGCCATCTCCCCAGCTTCCGTTGTTTGTTAAAGACTTCTTAATTGTATTTTTATATCACGTGCTTTCCCTGTGTGTGTATCTGCACATGGGCATGCTTGGGGACCAGATATAATGGAATGAATTGTGAGCTAGCTGCCACGCGGGTGCTGGGAACTGGACTTGAGTACTTTGCAAGAGCAGCAAGTGTTCTTTTTCTTTCTTTCTTTTTCTTTCTTCTTTTTTTTTTTTTTTTTTAAAGTTTGTGTTGTATTGGAAGGGAAAGGGGCTAGAGGAACCCTATCCTCAAATTTGAGGTCACAGATCTAAAATGGGAGGCTGTGCACTCCAGAGTGGCACAGATGGGAGCAAGCCAGCTTCTCTTGCTGCGTCTGTCTTTGCATGGTCCGAGTTCATAGTCATCTCTACCTCCCCATCTAGACAGCTGAGGGCGGCCTTCCGACTCTGTCTCCTGTGCTCCACTGCATTATAGCCTTTCTGGGTAGAGGTGGACTCTCACCATCCAGAAAGTCTGCACGAGACTGCGACCCAGGGCATCCTTCGTGCATTTCTATGTGTTCCACAGGTGATTTGCTGTGGATTGGAATCCAGGCTCTGGCCTGCTTTGTGGGTCAGTCCCACATGTTGCTTGAGCCCTTGGACTGTGTACATGGTGTGGGTATGAGAGGGGAGATGCTTGTTAGCCAAAGGCTGGAGAGTGGACCAGGAGGAGGTGGAATGATGTTGTTATTGGGTGGTGATTTATTTCTTTTATTATTATTATTTTATAATGTTCTTGGGGAAAAGCAAATGTCAACAATCTTACATCAGCCAACCAATTAAAAACCAATACAAAATGTAAACAAAAACACGGTGAAATCCCAGAGCCCGGAAACTGCTGGGTGTGGGCTGTGTGGACTGTGGGCCAGCTGGCATCAAGACTGAGCCCCGCCACTCCTGGAATGTAGTCCCAGCGCTGAACAAATGGGTTTTCATCAGTGAGGGACTGTCCCTCGCCAGCGGAGTTTGTGCTACCCGGTCTTGGGCCCATATCCTTTCCACGGGTGAGATCAAACATTTCCCACTTTTCAATGCCATAACTCAGTTCTCCTCGGCTTCTTATCATGATGAAGCAGATAACAGAACTCCGATGAGCTTTCCGTTGAAGCTTCTTAGGTCATGGGAACTGGAAGGAAGCCAATCATATTTGACAGAGTAGCTAGGTTTTGCCTGACAGGTGGCCTGGGAAGAACTTGCCCCAGGTCCTCAGTCCCCGCTTTCTCCAGTGAGTGGGGCTAGTGTGGGGTGAATCCTGGAGATATCCCTGAAGCTCTAGAGTGGTTTTGAACGTGTTGAGGCCAACTTTGTCCTTGCCTGTTTATGTGGCTCCCAGTACAGAGGTCCCCCAAGCCTTCTGCAGATACACTCTGCTGCTTGTGGTGTCTTCTGCAGGGAGTAGGGTTGTGGGAGACTGGAGCAGTGCTTGATCCCGAGAGTCTCCACAGCCAGGTGAAGACCCAGTTCTGGCGAGGCCTGGCCTGTCGATAATGCTGCTGTCACTGGCTTTGAATACAAAGGTCCCTGTTCTTTGTTGGTGTCAGCTTGGTGGGTGAGCTCCTGTCTGTGTTCTGACCACTCATGTGACCCGTGCATTGGACACCAGGGACTCTAAGACCGGTATTGGCTGATAGGAACTTATCAGCCCGCCTTCTGCCTACTTTAGCCTTTTTCTTGATTGCTCCCTCACCCCGTTTTAATCTGATTCTTTATTTTTACTCTGTGCGTGTACATGTGCCTGTGTGTGTGTATGTGTGTGTATATGTGTGTGTGTATGTATGTGTGTACTGTGGCACATGTGGAGGTCATAGGGTAGCTAGGTATTGGTCCTTACCTCGCCTGCTGGTGCCAGACCAGCTGGCCCTCAGGCCTCTGGGGAGCCTTCTGTCCCCACGCTCATCTCCCTGTAGGAGTGCTGGGATTACAGATGCATGCTACTGTCCAGCTCCCTGTGGGCTCTAGGGATCTGAGCTCAAGTCCTCACGCTTCCAGGGCAAACTGTGTTACCTGCTGAGCCATCTCCCCAGCCCTCATTACTTTATTCTAAGGCACAGTCTTAGGTCCATGTAGTGTTTGCTCTGCCCCTCGGCTGCTGTTTTTACTTGTGCTGGACTGGGCCCCTTTGCTCCCTACCCTGACTTCTGGGTCGTGTCCCCATAGCACAAAGTTCTTAATAAAAGAACATGGGTTATTTTATTTATTTTATGCTGTTTTGACAAACATTTTTCCTTAACATTTATTTTAGTTTGTTGATCTTTTTTATATTCGTTTGTTTCATTTGAACAACAGTTTACCTCCCATTTCTCTTTTCTTTGCTTGTCTCCTCCTGTCTTAGGGAGTTGCTTTGGGAGTTAGCAGGGGCCTGAATGGGAGCTGGGAGCTGGCATCTCAGTGGGGTGACGCCAGCGAAGGGTGAGGTGTCAGGGGCACACAAAGCGGCCCTCAAGTCAGCAGCGAAAGATTACCTCAGTAGGAACCTGGGCAAAGGGGTGAAAGAGAGGCTCATGCAGACAGATCCCGGGGGTCCAGCAAACCAACCAAGAGAGTCAGACCCCACCAGAGAAAGGCACTAAAACAGCAATTACACGACCCTTTTGACAGCCCACGAGCAGACTGTGGGTAGCAACAGTGTGGGCTGAGTGGAGGCCACTGTACTGGAATCAGGTGCGAGTTGGCTCATCACAAGGACATGCCCCACAGCCCAGATTTGGCTTCTGATGCATTCCTGCCATATTCTCCGCAAGTCCACAGCAGGTATGTGGCAGGGTGCTCCCCTCAGGGTGATTGGTGGGAGGGTGTGCAGGGCCAGCGTGGAGGATGACACCAAGGTGTTCTGTAAAGTCCAGCACCTTTACGCCTCATACAGTCACCGACGTTGGAAACAGCTAAGCGGAAAGAGTGAAAAACATGACTGTCTTTTACAGAGCAGAATGCAGGCCCCTCAGGGGCGGTGCTGGAACTGTAGAAGCGTGGACAAAGCAGGGAGAACTGCGTCTGGTGATAGGAATGCTAAGACCAAAGATGTGTGAAATAAGGGGTCTCTGGGGGCTGGAGTGTCAGCTCACTGTATAAGCGCCTGAGTTTAGAGTCTGGCACCACATGAAAAGCTGCACATGCGCCTGTAACCTGAGTGCTGTGTGGGGTAGAGGCAGGATTGCTAGTGTGTACTGCCTGGAGCTTCCTTCTCTGACCTGTGTTCATACAACTATACATGTGGGTAATGTGGGTATACACCATACACACACTTGTCCACAAACACGGGTACAGACAAATAGGAGCCCCCCCCCCCTGTGCTCATCTGAAAGTTGATCTGTATTTCGGGACACAATCCTAGCCAAACTGGGCTTTCAGGTGTGTTTATCGGTAGCTCCTGCGGGTCACAGGATTGGTCTCTGGTCTGCTTGTGAACTGAGGTGTAGCTTGACAGAGTTGCATCTCTTGTGGATGAAGGAGCTTCCAGTGTTTACAGGAACAGGGATGCCTTGTTTCCTCGCTCTGCACCACCAGGGTGGAGTTAGTTTCCACCTGCAGTTGGAAAGCCAGTCACAGCAGCCGGGCTGGCACTACCCCCTGGGTAGGAGTGAGCTCACGGGAAAAGTCCTGTCCGTGTTCATGGGTAAACAGTGCTGACACCGATGGGAGCTTGTGTGCTTTCTGTGGACCCAGCTTCTCCATATGTATTTCCAGTAAATATGGAATATGTATTGGCAGTAAAATAGATGGCAGCTTCAAGATGGAAACGATGCTTTCACCCTGCGTAGACGCACCCCGCCTTCTGAGTTGCTGGCTCCAAGTCCCAACTTTAATGACCAATCATTTTGTTGGGTAGCCACTGGGTTTTGACATAGTGCACTGTCACTGGTCGTAAGCATCCGATGCCAGCATTGGCACTGAAAACGTTCCCTGGTGATCCTCTATAGTCAGGGTACCCTGTTTCCTTCTGATTTTGGCCCTGTGCATTTGTTTTTTTCTAGGATTTCCTAAGAAATGGAATATGACTGTTCCGTGTCTGGGTTGGTTATCTTCATGGTCAGCTTGACTAGATTGAGAGTCACTTAGGAGACATGCCCTATGGCTTCGAGATCATTTCCAGAAGGCTATAGTGAGGACACATCCTGAATGAGGGTGGCACCATCCCAGGGACTGGGGTTCCAGACTGGATGAAAAGGAGAAAGGGTGCTGGGTGCAAATGTTCCTCTCCACTTTCTGTCAGGATGTGCCTCGCTCCACTGGCATTCCTTCACCATGGGCTGCGAGTCAAGCCTTTGCCTACGTTGCTTTGGTTTGGTTTTTATCATAGCCAGGAGCGTAGCAGTGTTTAAAAGTCCGAGGTGTAAGGCCCACCCAGACAGTCACTTTGTGAACCATGGCTCCACAGTTATCTTTGGATCGGATTTGTTTGTCAAGCGAGGATGACAGCTTGGAATAAATCCCCCCCTTCGTTTGCACTGGTGCTGGATTGAGTTTCAGTAGCCCTGGCCCTGAGATGGTTCAGTAGGCAAGACTCCTGCCATCTCTAAGTCCAGCTATATCCTAGAAGACACCCCTGCCCTTCCCCCATCAGCAATGTGTATGGGTCTCCTCCAAGGAGGTCTTTGAATAATGGAGATACAACATCCAGGAAAGCATCAGATGCAATGATTGGCCATCTAAATGGGCTGAAGCTAGAGTTAGCCAGGGCTAGGTCTAGGAGGGATTCTCAAGGGCCCAGAGTGGGACCCCCTGGTCTTGGCGATTGGGACACCAGATCTTTTGTGGGGAGCACATCCAGGTGGGGCTGCTGGCCACCCCAGTCAAGTGGTAGCTTCAGGATGGATCCTCTCTTGGACATAGAGTACTCTTAAGTCCCCAGGAACAAGCCTGGTATATAGATACCCTCAAACCTTATCTGGCGAGACACATGGATATTTAGCATACCAAGTGCCTCATGTCTGGGCTATCAGTGCGCACGCCCGTTTCAACATTCAGTTAAAATGGCCTAAGATACAACAGTCAATGCGATACAGTTCCCGCCCTCATGGCCCTCAAGTGCTAGATCAGCCCATCCTTACCAGGGATGTGGAGGTTCTGACCCACCCCAACTCCCATCCAGTCCTATCCACTGGTACTTCTGATACTGCAGAGTAGTACTGTGCTGCCCTCTGCTGGCCAATAGGAGTCACCGCGTCTTGACCGATGAGTTTTGGTCACTTTTCTGGCAATCTGAGAGCATATATGGATGGACAGAGGCAGCTGAGGAACAATTTCCCCTTATTCCATTCATGCCCTTGACGCTCCTCCCTTGCCTGTAAGCACTTGGATCTAGAAGTGGGAGCTTTGTCAGCGTAAGGACCAGAGTCCATCCCCGGAACCCGTGTGAGCATGCTGGGTGTGGTAGCATGTGGCTCGTAATCCCAGATGTGGGGAGCATCCAGGCTCACTGGCCAGCCAATTCTGAGCTCCAGGAGGGAACACCAGGGCTTGGCTGTGGGAACTGAACACAAGTTCCAGGAGCCACTTGTTGGGCTGGTGCCTAAGCGTGCTCTTTTATTTGTTTGTTTTTGTTTTTCCAGACAGGGTTTCTTTGTGTAGCCCTGCTTGCCCTGGAACCCACTCTGTAGACCAACTAGGCTCAAACTCTGAGATCGACCTGCTTCCCAAGTGCTGTGGTTAAAGGTGTGTGTCCCTACTGCCCGGCCACATGCGGTGCAGACTCCCCAGTGTTCTTCCCATGAAGAGGTAGAGTCTGTCCATCACTTCTCTGGGACTTGCATGCCTGTGTGCCTGTTTTTATTCATGGAAGAATGTGAGGTGATGCTGTGTGCAGCTGGGCCACAAAATGTCACTGCCGGGACACTGAGCTGCCTCTGAGCGGGCCAGTAGGATAGATAATGCCAGAACTTTTGGCAAGACCAAGGACTGGTCTGGGCAAAAGTCCCAGAAGATCCCTAACTTATCCATACCTTCCTACCTAGGAGCTAGAGTGCCACTGCGGAGGTGGGTCCCACCCCAGTCCTTTCAAATCCAGCCCGATTGACCCTCAGCAGGCAGAGCAGAGGCAAAGCCACCCTATTGTGCCCTGTCTAGGTTCCTGACCATCTGTGGCTATGATAAAACGTTTCATGCCTCCAAGTTTTGCGACGCAGTGTGAAGCAGCAATAGTGAGAGGGGCATCATGCTGATGTAGGACACTGGACCTGGCTACAGTGACCCAGAGGGCCTTTGCAGCCAGGCCTGGAACTACAGGCTACCTGGAGAACTCTGCTGCTCTGGGGAGGTGCAGCCTCCTGGGTGATCCCTAGGCTTGTTCTGAGATGTCAGTCTGCACAAGTCAAGTTTGCTGATGTGAAAGCAAGAGTTTGTGTAACCTCTGAAGACTCTTCCGGGTCAGAGCGATACGCTGACATCCAGAGTTGCAGGAAATGTCCATGTGCGTGGGGCTAAGGGTGCAGGTGTAGCGGGGATGGTGAGGGAGAGTCCCAGCCTGGTTTGGTCCCTGTTGTGGGTACTGAGGCTCAGACAACTCAAGACAGGGGCAGCTCTGGTCAAGGCTGTCTAAACTGATGGGTCAGCCTGCACAACTGCGTTCCCTGTGTGGGGCAGGGTCAGATCCTTATAGAGTCTAGGCTCTCTGTGCAAGATGTGCAAGCTCAGAGTCTGGCCTGTCCGCAACATAGAAGAGGTGGCTGGATGTTTGGGACGCGTGCTGCACCCAGAGGCCAGCAGGGGTCGCTGGCGTTCCGTGTTTGTGCACCGGGGACAGCGCAGTCTAGAAGTCAGGCTTGGTTTACTGCCCGAGAGTTAAGGCCTGCTCTGGTCTGGATGCCTCCTCGAACACATTGCCCACGAACTTTACCAGCCAGGCCCTTGATCTTCAGCGCCTCCAAGAGGAATGCGTAATCCTCCCATTTCACACCCCAGTTTGTGATGATCACGGCAGGACTCCAGACTGCCAGCAAGCATTACAGAGTTATCAGCTGGGCCTGCCACAGTACAAGGAGCAGCAGGTGGGTTGTGGAAATCTGAGGGGTCAGTGGGATGCTGAGACCATTCCAGGTCTAGCTAGTGTTTCTGTCTGCCACAGACGTTCCTCCTGTAGCCTTGAGGAGCAGGGAATTTGGGGCGTGGCCTCAGCAACAGGAGGCAGGGGAACCTGCTTAGAGCTGTGATTGGAGGCTGGAGAGATGAGATGGGTCAGTGGTTAAGAGCATGCATTGCTCTTCCAGAGGACCAGCTTCCGTTCCCAGCATCCGCATCAAGTGAGTCACAGCTGCCTGTAACTCCAGCTCTAGAGCAGAGCCTCCGTGGGTATCTGCGCTCAAGTGCACATACTTACACATAACTAAGAATATTTTTTAAAAATCTTGAATAAGTAAGATTAGAGCTATAGCCTGATCCTGGTCCTCCCCTCTGTGTGGAGGCCATGAGGCTGCAGCCACAACTTAGGATACTCAATATTTGCTCCACCTGTCAACATGCCTGATGCCTTGTTCTCCAATATCATGGTGCATTTTTTAAAACCGCCATTTATTTATTTATTTATTTATTTATTTATTTATTTATTTATTTATTTATTTATTTAATCTTTTGGTTTTTCCAGACAAGGTTTCTCTGTGTAGCCCTGGCTATCCTGGAACTCACTCAGTAGACCAGGCCGTTCTCAAACTCACAGAGATCTGCCCTCCTCTGCCTCTCAAGTGCTGGGATTAAAGGCATGTGCCACCACACCTGGCTTGAACTGCCAGAGGCGGAGGCTGGGCCCTGTGCATGCATCTTGCACAGCAATTTTCAACTTCTTTTATGCTCTTAAAATTGAGGGAATGTATTCGTCATGGTTCGCTACAGGAATAGAACTTATAGGAAATATATATTATATATAGGATATATTCTGTTTATCAATATATATGTATGATATATTCTATCTATCTATCTATCTATCTATCTATCTATCTATCTATCTATCTATCTATCTATCTATCTATCTAATTTATTAGAATGGCTTGCAGGCTGTGGTACAGCTAGACCAACAACGGCTGTCTATCAACAGAAGGTCCAAGAATCTAGTAACTCTTCAGTCCGCAAGGGTGACTCAGCTGGTCTTCAGTATACACTGGAATCCCGAAGAAGTAGGCTCTAATGCCAGTGAAGGAATGGACTTGCCAGCGAGAGCAGGAACAAGCAGGCAAAGAGAACAAGCGTCCTTCTTCTTGTCCTTGATATAGGCTGCCAGCAGAAGGTGTGGCCCAGATTAAAGGTGGCTCTTCCCACCTCAAACAAATCAGATTGAAATCGAGTCTTCCCACTTCAAATTATTTGAAGGTAAGATTAAGAAAAAAACAAATCCCTCACAGGTGTACCCAACTGTTTGGATTTAAATTAATTGCAGATGTCGTCAAGTTGGTGATTGAGAATAGCCCTCACAGGTAGTCAGAGAAAAAGCTTAGTGTGCTGGCTAGTTTTATGCAGCTTGACACAAGCTAAAATCATTTGGGAAGAGGGGACTTTGAGAAAATGCTCCCACTAGATTGGCCTGTGGGCAAGCCTGTAGTATATTTTCTTGATTGAGGACTGGAGTGGGAGGGCCCAGTTCACTGTGGGAAGTACCCCTCATGGGGGTCCTGGCTGCTATATGAAAGGAGGCTGAGCAAGCCTTGGGGAGTAATACGGTAAGCACGACTCCTCCACGGCCTCCGCATCAGCCCCTCCCTCCCAGTCCTGCCCAGACTTCCTTCAGCAATGGACAGTGATGTGGAGCTGTAAGCTGAGATGAGCCCTTTCCTCACCAAGCTGCTTTTGGTCATGATAATTTTCACAGAAACAGAAACCTATCTGAGACTGGAGCATGGCCTGAGTTTGGGTCCCACCACCTATACAAAAAGCTGGGAGAGTTGGGACATGCTCGCAATCTCAGCCAGAGGAGTCAGAAACAGATCCCTAGAACTTGCTGACTGGGCAATTTAGCTCAATTGACAAGTCCCGGGTCCCAAGAGGAGACGCAGTCTGAAACAAAACAAAAAAAAACGCCCAAGGCGAATGGTTCCTGTGAAATGACAGCCAAGTTTGATCTCTGGCATCCACATTGGAATGCATACGTGAGCTCAGGCATCTGCACACACGTGTGTCTGCCTGTGCTTGCACAATCCCCACACAGTTAAGGACCTCAATGGGCTTCTATGAGTGCAGTTTGTATCTCTCACTATTTACTGTTTTAGGAATTAAGACAGAAAGTTTAATGATCCTCGTTTATAATTTATTTAAAAGAGTAATAATAAATGCATACGAGCGCAAATAACATTTTTACGATGCGCCTATATTTTCCACACACAAAATACAGGAGGAAGTGTGGCTGCACCACATGGTTGCAGAAGGCAGCCGGACTCTCAGATCTGCCTCTGCAGCCGGAGGGAGGCGCTCTCATGTTCTCCTGGGACAGCCCACTGAGAGTTCAAAGGTTTTGGTGAGAGAGAGAGGAGTCTGGAAAGATCTCTGGTCCCCCAGGATCACCCAGAACAGGTTTGGGGAGCTTCTGCCTTATGTACAAGCTGGGTAGATTATTTTATTTAATATTTTTTATTACCGTTTTATTTTGTTTTGTATTCTCACCTGTAGCTCTGGCTGGCTCACAGCTCAGAGATCCCCCTGCCTTTGCTTTCCAAGTGCTGAAATTAAAGATGCCTAACTTTTCCAATCTTTTTTTAAAATTTATTTTGGGGGTGGGAGGTGATGTGTGCAATGTTGTGCTTGTGGGGGTCTAAGGATAACTTGTGGGAGTCGGTTCTCAACTTCCACCATGGGAGTACTGGGGATTGAATTCAAGTCATTAGGTTTCAGAGAGGGGAATCTACCCAAGGAGTCATTTTACTGGCTCAAGATGCATGGATTCTTACATTGTCCCAGGTTTACATGTGGGGAATTAAAGTAGTGTTAAGGTAACTTGTCCAAGGTCATGAAGCTGGGTCTTCTGGACAGAATGGGGAACAGCCACTGAGAGAGGCCTTGATTGGTACCCGGGGAGAGGGCAGAATTGTACTTAGCTAGAAGCTTAAGCCTGGGCAATGCTGTGGAATCTGGGCCTGCAGTGAGGGGCGGGGGACCTAGGAGGGACCCAGGGATCAGTTAGTCACCAAGTGGTCCCTGTGACAGGGCTGGAGATGGCAGCTGGCGGCAGAGGCAGCCTCGGACTGGAAAATCAATAGGTGATCAGCGGTCCAGGGGCATGCTGTTCATCAGGTGCGGAGGGGAGGCAGGGCAGGGCAGGGGGAGCCCGGGAGGAAATATCACTGACCCCCAGCAGGATTGATCAAACAGCCAGACACCCAAGGCCAAACTCACTAATAAAGTGAGACATTTCGCTCAGCCCGGCGGCTGCTGGCTGAAGGTCTTAAAAAAAACAGCTTAGCTGGGGAGTTCCTTGCTAAACTGTCTTTGTTTCTAGAGGCAGTTGGGAGGGAGGGCTGATGATGGTGGGGTTGGGTGGGGGTGGGGGCTGATGGCTCGGCCACTGCCTGCTTCCCTCTCTCAGTGTGACACACACTTGGAAAGCAAGGCACGGGGCACAAATGGCATAGGTGTGTGTGAGGGGTTCTGCCCAAAATAAAGCATGTGAACTTACACGTGTGTGCTTTCATGTACAAACACATGATACCGCACGTGTACAAAGATGGCATCTGCACATGGCACAAGTGCACAGTCATACCTGTGCTGCAGCACACTCATGTGTCCAAATGTGCCTGGTGTGTGTGCATTTGTTCACATGCCACCACATGACATTTGTATTTGAGGAAGGAGCATTTTGGTTTCTGGGGGGATTCTTCATGATTTCAAGATGATCTCCCTACTTTCTGCTCAGGGACCCAGGGGTACAACAGGAATTTGAGAGTCTAGATGATTTCACCTTGGGAGGATGGGTAGAAAAGTAGGGACCTGGAAACTTTATCTGAAAGGCCAAGCTGTTCCATGGAGAGAGAAATGATGTGAACTTGGAAGGAGGAAGGAGAGGAAGTTAAGGGCCTGCGTGGTGGGGTGAAAGATTACTTTTGTGCGTATGTGCATAGCATACCACACTCCATGCACACACACACACACACACACACACAGAGAGAGAGAGAGAGAGAGAGAGAGAGAGAGAGAGAGAGAGAGAGAGAACACACTTTGGGCAAGGAGCAAAGAGAGAGGGAGGGGGAGGCTTGGGCAGTTGTGGGGTACTATGATATTAAAATGTGCGACAGGTCATGAACTTTGACGTCCTTAGAAGGATCCCATAAAGGACAGAATCACTTCTGGGAATTCCCTGCTCGTTGGGCTGGGTTTGGTTCAGTGTGCCACTGTACTTTGGTGCTGGGCTGTAGGCACACTGAATTTGTTTAGATGGAATAATAGAATTATTTATATCAAGAGCTAAATTTCTTATGTGAAATGGCATGATGATGCCTTCCCGTGATCCCAGCACTTGGGAGATAGAGATGAGAGGGTCAGAAATTCAAGGTCATCCTTGGCTACATAGTGAATTTGAGGCCAGCCTGGTCTACATGAGACCCTGTCTCATTTCTTTTTCTTTCTTTCTTTCTTTCTTTCTTTCTTTCTTTCTTTCTTTCTTTCTTTCTTTCTTTCTTTCTTTCTTTCTCTCTCTCTCTCTCTCTCTCTCTCTCTCTCTCTCTCTCTCTCTTTCTTTCTCTTTTTCTTTTTCTTTTTCTTTTTTTTTTGAGATAGAATATCTCTGTTTAGTCCCAGCTATCCTGGAACTCACTCTGTAGACCAGGTTGGCCTTGAACTCAGAGATCTACCTGCCTCTGCCTCCTGAGTGCTGGGATCAAAGGCGTGTGCCAACACCTCTAGAACTTTTTTTTTCTGATGGAATAAATTCTTGATGGAAGATTTTACAAAGCATTTCCCATGTGTCATCTTCTCTAACCATAGATATCGTGACCATTTGTATCCATTTTTTGGACAATTTTATTGGAACTCAGAGATTTGATTGCTTTCAAAGTCAGGTGACCAATGAGAAACAGAGGCAAGACTTGAACCAGCCTTCTGACCTCCAGATCCCAGGGCTGCCCTGTCATTTCAGAGCCGTCTAGGTATGCAGGGTAGGTAAGTGGGCCATGGCTGCATCTGGGGACCTCTCTCACCATTGTTCCTCTCCTTAGGCTCCTACCTAAGTGTTCAGCTTGTCTCCATTCCGACCCTTCACTCACCAGCAGTTCCAGACCGGCTTATCATCCCTTATCTCAGGGGATGACTGAGCTCCTACTGCTTTAGTGATTGCTGAGGATCACACAGATACATGGAAAAGAGCTGGGAGGATCTGACATGCTCTAATAGCTGACTTTAGATCGTAAATCCTTGGGGTTTTATAAAAGCATGGAGCAGACTCGCTGAGCACACTGGAGGATCTGAACCATACAAGATATGTAAAGCTGTATTTTCTTCACATGTGGTCCTTGGAACACCAGAGGCCCACATGTAGGCAGAGCTCTGGCCTAGTCCCATATCTACTGAACCAGACTCTTTGAGACTGGGCCCAGGGGCTCTGCATCTAACAAGGCCTCGAGTAATTCCTCCCCACATTCTAACTGGCACCGTTGTGTCCCTGCCGCAGGTCTGGTGTGACCTCTGGTGTGTGGATGTTTATGTAGCTCACATTTCTTTTCCTTTGGTCTGTGTACTGATGTCACTTCCTGCCACCCCTAAAACAGCACCCCTTGCCTTCCAACCCCCTTGCTCTGCATTGTCTTATTTTCACTGTGCGTATACTAACTAGATGCATGCAAATCTAGGTTATAATATTGAATACTGTATTATATTTGATAAATGAGTATGGTATCCACTGTACGCTATAACCCATGCCACAGACGGCATGATCTATACTCGTCAGTGTGCTTTTGTGTATTCCTTTTGGCCCTTAGCAGAGCATATCTATGGATGTCCTGTTCACTGCTGTACCAGTGGCCAGAAGCTGAGGGGAGGGGATGGTGCTTACAAAGTGCTCAGTGCGTTCTACATGTGTGTCAAGGGTTGTCACCAGAACCTATGTGTAGCATATAATGTGAAAACAAAAGGTCATGCACCCATGGGTGTGGCAGACCCTCCCCACCTCTTTCTCTACTTTGAGAACCAGGGAAACTGTCTTGTGGTATCCAA
Source organism: Chionomys nivalis (assembly GCF_950005125.1). Taxonomy (NCBI): domain Eukaryota; kingdom Metazoa; phylum Chordata; class Mammalia; order Rodentia; family Cricetidae; genus Chionomys; species Chionomys nivalis. The sequence goes on along the minus strand of NC_080094.1, from coordinate 19,323,629 downwards.
CCAGGTCTCAGAGATACAGCAGGTGACCAGCGGCTCTGCCAGGGTACACATGTTTGGGGCTTCTTAGATGCCAGGCACCAGTGAGGGCCAGAAGACTCAAACCTTGGTCTCAGCCAATTCTGAGAACATTCATCTGGGAGGGGGCCAATCAGATCCATGTTCGGTCAATTCATTGTCTGACCAGTGACAATTAAGATTCTCCCACTGAGGACTAGATGGCAGGCCTGGAGGACAGCAGATAGGTGATGTTTGTATAGGAATCAGAGTATAAGCAGGCTCTAGGGGTTCTGGGATGTGGAGCTCTTCCTCCCTAGAAACTGCAGTGGGCCTGGCACAGTGGAGGCCCCGTGGGAAGCCTTTGGGTTAGAACAGACTCATTTGTTCATAACCAGTGAACCTTAGGGATATCATTGTTCTGTGGACACCAAATATGAAGAGGACAGGGAGGCACAGGTGTGGGTGCCGGGGCTGTGGGGTCCCCTGTGCCTTACTAGCTGGCTTTAGCACCTGCTTCTCTCTATGAATGACCTTCCTTAGATCTCTTTCCCCAACTGGTATCAGTCTAGTCAAAGCATGAGTGCAAATATGGCCCAGAAAGGAGCAAAAGAACTGAAAAGGGCAGAGACATTGGGTGGGGAAGAGATAGGGAGTCTGTGTGCACGGCCTCTAAGCCCAAGAGAGGAAGAGAGACTGGGGAGAGCTCCTAACATGGATGCTCAAGCTGGCCAGAAATATCCTTCAGACAAGGGAACTGGGATGACTGAAAACCTCGCTCCGTTCGAAGGTAGAGCAAGGAGGGTTTACCTCTGCTCTGAACCTGTTTCCTTCCTGGTGCTGCTCCCAGGAGCTCAGGAAGATTCAATGGAGAATGTTTTACATCTATAGTTGGCATTTGGCAAGTGTCCAAATGCCATTTTGGTAGAAAAGCTGGAGCAGTGCCCACTGGCGTGGGAGCAGTCAGGCAGGCCATGCCGGCACTGTGGGGGACAGAATGGGCTCGACATTCTGTAAGGAATGGAGGCAGGCCTGAGGCCATTCTGTTGCCAGGACATATTACACAGCGGGGTGTTCTGACTTGAATGACAGTGCCCCCGAAGACGTGTCCACTGAGAACATGTGACTGTGGGACTGGGGAGATGGGTTAGTTGGTAAGGTGCTTGCTTTGTCAGTGTGAAAGCTTACTGAACTTTGACCCCCAGAACCCGTATTAAAAACATGTAGGGCATGGTGCCAAGGGAGCGTGGGGACATGCGTTTGCAATCCCAGCACCAGGTAGGCAGAGGCTAGTAGATCCCTGTGACTTACTGGCCAGTCAGTCTGGTCAGCTTAGTTCCAGGTCAAGGGGAAACCCTGTCTCCAAAAACGTAGGTAGGCAACTCCCGAGGATGTCTAAAGTTGACCTCTAATCTCTACACACATCAGCACATACCTGTTCCTGCACATACATGAACTTGTGCACACATGCACATGCACAAAACTGAACTTGTGGCCGTGAATCTTCCTTGGAAAAAGGGTCTTTGCAATGTTGTTAGACTGAGGAGCCCAAGCTGAGCTGTGGGGTGCTGGGAGTTGTTCTAAATCCAGATCGGTATCTGTTGGGAGAGGGACAAAGACGCGGGGGGAGGGGAAGGGGGACACAGAACAGAGTGACGCAGTGACAAGCCTGACACCGTGAGGACCAGAGAGAGGGCAGAGTTGATCTCTCCTTAAGTGCTTCAGAAGAACACCCTCCTGCTGGCACCTTAATTTGGCACAAGATTGTATGGGAAGATGTGTCACTTTCAGCCACCAAGTTTGTGACAGTTCATTCTAGCAGCCTTGGAAAACAAAACCAGACATTAGAATTTCTGTCCTGGATGAACCTCGAAGACGACCCCACAGCAGCCTCCTCCTCCATTCTTCTGATGGAGTCTTTTCCATTTTGTTGCTCACCACCCACCAAGACCCAACATCCCTCAATAAGCCAGTGGTGCCCCAGCCAAGAGCCCACTGTTCTGAATTGGTTAAAATCAGTTTCATAGTCTCTTCCAGTTTCTGTGCCAAGAGCTGGTGTGGACAGAATCCATCACATAACCGTGTGGTGACCGTAACTGATTATCCAGCTGGAACAAAGGGAACTTTGTTGTTTGTTTTTTCAAGTGTATCTTTCATATTGGCCATGCATCTTGGTGTGGGTACAGGGAATGGTGCACTGATGTGTTCATTAAGGAAGCGCAAATTGGTACAAGCCTCGAGGAGAGCAATTTGGAAGCAACACAAGATACACAATGTGTGTGGTCATTTAGGGCTTTTTACAACTCAGGTGGACAAGGCATTGAAGTTTTTGTTTTTGTGTAATTGAGTTTGATTTATGTCTCTTTCCCCACTTAAAGATACACAGCCTCTACCAGAAAGTAGAAAAAGAATCTACCTAACCCAAGATCTACTTGGCCCATAAGGGGGTCCTCAGTCAAGTAAATCTCTCTCTCTCCTTTATCTTCTTGATGAGGGTGTTGTAGCTGAGAGTGCTAGGTGACGAAGTGGGAAGCCTTTGCTAGTTCATGACCCCTCATTGGCACGATGGTGCTGGTAAAGGTGTCTGTGGGTCAGCACTGGATTTGCCTGGGTGCTTGGTCAGTGAGACCCCTTTCTATGCCGTTTCTCAGCTCATTCCTGATGCCCAGATCCACCCCTGCTCAGTGTTACTGTGGGGCTGCCCCCGCTGTTCCTCTCTCCTTGCCATCTCCGTCAGGATTGCAGATAGGAAAACAGACCCAAGCCACGGTTACTTTTGGATGCCCCAAGTTATCTGAGGTACCACTTTTCCACCTCAAATTTAGTGCTCTATCTTAGCAAGCTGGCTCGTGTGGGGAGACTCTGATCAGTTCATCACTTTGCTCTAACCCTTCTCTTCCCACTGCTTCAGAATGTTTGCTGTCTTTTAATTGCTGTTACGGTTTGAATATTTTGTCAGATCATCTTTGTTAACTTGACGGTTATGAGAGTGTCTGGGAGGAGAGAGCCTCACGTGCAGAACTGCCTTCATCAGGTTGGCCTGTGGGCACGTCTGTGAGGAGTTCTTTTGATGGATAACTGAGGTAGAGGGTCTAGCCCACTGTGGGTGACACTATCCCTCAGCCAGTGGGCCTGGGCGGTGTAGAAAAGTGGGCTGAGCAAGTCAGGGAGAATAGGTCAGTAAGTAGCATTTCTCCATGGTTCCTAGTTCAGTTCCCGCCTCTAGGCTCCTGCCTCGATCTCCTTTCTTGGTTTCCCTAGACAATAGACTTTTAACTCTGGGCTTTTGGTGAGACATTCACTAAAACTACGGCAAATAGTACCTAACCTATAGCACTATTATTTGAATGTATTAGCCGTTCATCACTGTGAAAAATCGTGGTGTAGAATCAATGTAGGACAGGGAATATATATTTTCACCATGATTGCAGATGGTTCAGTGAGTGCTTGATTGGTCTTGGCAGCTTCAACAGAACATAGTGACTGTGGGATTGTATGTGGAAGGTAGTTCCCACCCTGTGGCAGTCAGGAAATTTAGGTATGCAGAAGAGATTTGCACATTTCACTTTACATATTTTTGCATTATTGCAGAAGCTACAAACAAGCACTTGCGTTTAGAAATTACCCCCCCAATTGTCTTAGAAATGCCACCCCTTTAGAAGAAAATCAGAAGTTTTTGGGGGAGCATTAAGCTTTGTAAAACTTAATGTAGAATACAAGATATGATAGGTGCTCACTGAGGCACAGGTAATGAGTCAACCTGGGTCTCGGGCTGGGTGACCCCAGTCCCTTAAACTCCTGCTGGACCTAGTAGAGGGACAAGCCCCGGTTGTGGTCCTTCAAGTTCCCCTGTCCACAGCACCTGCCCTGGTTGCCTGGGAAACAGCTCTTTATTGAGTGTAGCCATCCCTAGCCCAGCCCAGCGATTTATCCTTGTCTAATTATTATCACTCTTTGCATTTCCTTTCAGATGAGTAATGGGGGAGGGCCAGGGGGAGGGCGCAGGGCTGAGGGGTGGTGATTTGTGGGGTGGGCAACTCATCTTTGAAAGGACGATATTCATCTTCCTTGAAGCCCAAAACACCCCAATGAAGACAAATTTGGCAGCTGTCACATGGATCCGTCTGCATGCTCACACTGATCTGCAGTGTGCGGACCTGGAATGTGTGTTTGTGTGGGGCTCGGGGAGGAAGAGTGGATGCACCATACATGCAGAGTGAGCAGGACTCTGAGAGTCTGTGTCCAGAGCCAGGAGCCTGTGGGCATCTGTGGTTATGCTCACATTGGACATGGCTCCTAACACTACACACATCTCTGTATGACAGATTCTAGCCTAGGTGTGTCTGCTTGTGTGCCTTGTGACATGGTATATGCAAGGGAACCCTGGGTGTGTGTTTAGGATGGCCGCATAGCAATGACAGTGTGTCTGACTGTGTGAGATAACGTGTCTCTACCCAGTAAGCCTTGGCACTTGGCTTTTCCTTGTAAGCCTGGGAACCTGTGTGTTTGTGGATCTGACCTCTGAGCACATCTGCATCTTATTACATTATGGAAATAAAAAATAGATCCTAAAATTGGGGTACTACCCTAAGCTAGAGACCACTGAGTTGAACACAGAGGGTGGATAACATCTAGAAAGTTTGTACACCACATGACTTGGTAGCTGGGCAGCCTGAGAAGATATCTTCTCCTTTTTGTTCCCACTGAATCCATGAGCTTTGGACATGGCTTTGTCTTTTATCCTGATGGAAGGTGGATACACTTTTGCCTCATCACAAGAGTGCAGCCAAGACCAGTGAGCAGCCCCAGCTGGCCAGCAGCTCACCAGACACATGAAGGAGCCAGTATCCCATAGGCCGTGAAGAGTAACTGGCTCTGAGTCTCTGAGTATCAGCTTGATTGTGTGTGTGTGTGCATGCATGTGTGTGTGTTTCTATATGTGTGTTACTGTGTGCATATGCATGTGTGTGCATATGTATGTTTCTGTATGTGTGTATGCGTGTGATACTCTGTGTGTATGTGTGTCTCTGTGTGTGTCTGTATGTGCACTTGTATGTGTGAGCGTGTGTGTCTGTATGTGTGTAAGTTTGTGTATTTGTGTGTATGTGCATTTCTGTATGTGTGAGTATGTGTGTGTTTCTGTGTGTCTCTATGTATGTGTGTGATTATATGTGTTACTGTGTGTATGCATGTGTGTATGTGTGTCTGTGTGTCTGTGTGTGCATTTGTGTATGTGAGCGTGTGTGTATGTGTGTAAGTTTGTGTATTTGTGTGTGTATGTGCATTTCTGTATGTGTGAGTATGTGTGTGTTTCTGTGTGTGTGTGTGTGTGTGTGTGTGTATGCATACATACTGTTGTTGTTGTTTTCCCTTAGGTTGTTTCTCAGGATCTGTCCACCCTGTTTTTTAAAGACAGAATCTCCCACTGGGATGTGGGACTTGCTGACTCAATTAGGCCTGGTAGCCAGTTACCCAAACAGGTTTCTGCCTTTCTCTGCCTTCCCAGCTCTGGGATTACAAGCACATATGCCCATCTTATCTGTTTGTATACTTATTGAGAGACAGTGCTTTACTATGTACCTCTGCCTAACCAAGGAATCACCACGTAGACAGGCTGGCTCGAACTCACAGAGGTCTACCTGCTTCTGCCCTCCAAGTATGGAGATTAAAGTCATGTGTGCATCACCATATCTGTGCAGTTTTTTATGTAGCTCCTGGGATCACACTTGGGTCCTTTTGCTTGTGTGGCCAGCATTTTGCTGGCTGAGCTGACTGCCAGCCCACTAGGCTGATTTTCGTGTGGTGTCATTGTGATAATTTGTGGAAGACAATAACTAAACCTAGAGCCTAGTTCAGCCCACACTTGGGAGAGAGTACCCCAGGTACGAATCTGAGGGAATGTGGTCACCAAGGCTGTCTCAGAGGGCACCTAACACACACATGCACACACACTCACACACACTCACACACATGCACACACGCTCACACTCTCACACACGCACATGCACACACGCACACACTCACACACACGCTCACACACACACGCACACACATCTTTACACACAAACACGAACACTCATCCTCGGATGGGCTGACTGTAAAAGATCAGCTTCATTCATGGCTATGACTTCCAGTCTTGGTCATCAACTTGACCACATCTAAAACAAACTAAAACCTAGGCAGCTGGCCACACCTGTGAGGAATTTTCTTTATTTATTTTATTTTATTTTATTTTATTTGGTTTTTCGAGACAGGGTTTCTCTGTAGCTTTGGAGCCTGTCCTGGAACTAGCTCTGTAGACTAACTAGCTCCTCTCTAGGAATCCTCCTGGACTCCGGCGCCAGACTGGGACACCTGAGACATCTAGCTTCATGGACTGAACAATTACCAGAGTCTTGGCCTTGCTCTGTTGGAGCACAGTCATTGTTGGACTACCTGGACCATAATCTGTGAACCATTCTAATAAATCTCACATAAATGAATATATTCATTTATGATATATATGTGTATATATTCACTCATATATATGTATGCATATATATTCATATATATTTGTATATATTCATATATATAGTCTATCAATTCTGTTCCTTTAGATATACTTTATGTTAGAGCCTTTGTTTAAATATGTTTTAGGTCAGTGGGATAATGACTTTGGGCAAAGGCTTGCTCCTGTGCTATAGCTCCCCAGTAAGATACAGATATGTCCATGATCCAGGAAGTTTCCCAGGTTCTCTTTCACTCATTAGCCACGCACCCCAACAATTAGTGACCACTGACTCAATTTATCTATTTAAGCTACATTTTTTAAAATTGCGATGCTATCAATACTCAAATAAAATATTAAATTTTCTGCCATCTAGATACTTTAAGCATTGCTGACAGTGACCAGGTTCAACACACATGTGCATACACACACACACACAAAAGCATGTACACAAACACACACACAAACATGGACATATATGCACATGCACTCACACATGCATACACATTCATACACACATGCACATGCATGCACAAACATGTATACACACATGTATGCATGTGAACATCATTTTGGTCCTCTGTTCTCCTGTCAGAGTGAGAGCAAGAAGACAAAAATCAGAATTCTTGCCCTGTCTCAAAAGTAAAAGGGACAGATTAGCTTCTTGCCAGCGCACTGCAATAAATACATTGTCGTTTTTATCCCCTGGTGAATCATGGTCTCCATTTCTCCCGTAACTATTATGCAGTCTGCTGGCATTAGATCATTTTTTGGTAATTTTATTTTCACCAATTGTTTTATGAAATTTTTGAGTTTTATGGACACTAAAACAAATCTAGCCTGCGAGTGTTATAGCCCCTTAAATCATCCACAGGAAATCTCAAGGTTCCTTCAAACTCGGGTGGAAGGAAGCGTTAGGGAAGAAAGATTGCTCCAAGCTTATAAACTGAGCAAAACCCAGAGATAAGTTTGTAAAAGGGACATAGATCACCATGGGTGAAGACCCCCGTGTAAAGCATCTCCCTGCTCGGCTCCTGAAGAATAAAAGTGGACTTTTATTTAGCAGAAGCACTACAGCAGCTGGGGGCAGAATGCAGAGTTCTTGCTGACTGCCTCTGCCACCATGCCTGTTTGCTTCAAATGTCCCATCGCACCAGCTACCTGGCTGACAGAGTTAGGGATGACTCATGGAAGTCCAGCATCCCCAGGATGTCGTCACAAAACTCACGCTTGCGGTAACAAGCGTAAGAAGATACCACAGAGAATCAACACATGGTTAACAACAACAACAACAAACCAAGAGCAACAACAAAACCAGCCTAAGATGAGGATAACTAAGTGGATTCACAAGAAGGTTTGCCTCACCAAGCCTTTCTTTAAATGCGTGATAAAGCTATAATAATAAAACCAGTATGTTTGAGGCACAGCGCTGGATGAACAAATCAATGGAATGAGATAGATCGTCCTGAATGAGGACTCAGTCCATGGAAAGCGAAGGGTCGCTTATCAGTGGAAGAAGGATGGATTATTCAGTAAACGCTGTCTGTAAATCTGGTTATTTGGAAAGCAGTTAATTCAGATCTCTATTTTATTCTAGACTCTAAAAAATAAAAAGCACATGGGTGGAAGTAAAAGATAAACCAATAAAAGGCTAGAAAAGAAAGTATAACAGGAGAAGTGTTTGCTTTCAGGAAAAGAGGGTTTTCTCGACAGCCTTGGATAGAACTGCAAAGTTAAACTATGAACAGATTTGGTCTCTAAAAACTATTGACACTTCAGGACACTTCAGCAGATAAAGGCACTTGCTGCTAAGCTTACTCCCCTCTGATGGACCTCTGGGTTCTGCACGGTGGAAGGAGAGAACCGACTGTGGGCATCAGAGCAGGCATATGCTCATGCAGATAGACACAGAACAAGCAAACAAACAAACAAAAATAAATAAATATAAAAAATATTGAGATACTACTTGATCTCAGTTTCCCAAGGAAAGACCCGAATCAAAGGGCAGTTCTTTTAGACACATATGACAACCAAAAACATGTCTAGTAGCTGAGTAAGAATATCATCAGTGCTGTTAGAATGGGCAAAGGGCAAACCTTTATTTTAAAACGTTTAAAAGTTTTTTGCATTTCCAACTGTTTTGCTTACATGTGTGTGTGCGCGCACACGTGCACTCTGTGCATGCCTGGTGCCTGTAGAAGCCTGGAAAGAGTGCTGGATTCCAGAAACTGGAGTTATGGATGATTGTGAGCCACCATGTAGGTGTTGAGAATTGAACCGGGTCCTTTGGGAGAGCAGCCAGTGCTCCTCTAATCTGCAGAGCCCAGAAAAACTATATAATTCATATGATAACTGCAAACATCTTCATCTTCACCCATCCTTGTGATGGTTAATTTTCCGTGTCAGTGTGAAGGGGTAACACCATTCTCTTGGTTGGTGAGAGTTTTTCTGGGAGACACTAACATTTGAATGTGTGCACTGAGCGAGGCAGATGGCCTCCGTGTGGGTGGGCCTCACCTAGTTGGTTAAAGACCAGATGAGCAGATGTGCAGGAACCTCCTATGGGTGAGGGGCACTCCTCTGGCTGGGATGTCACTTATTTTGGTCCTACTTTTAGACTTGAACTAAACAGAACCAGTGGCTTCACCTGCTGGCATTGGGATGGACCTGACCACCTTGATCTGTTGTTTGCTGACTGTAGGTCTTAGGGCTTGGTGACCTCCATAGAGTGTAGTGAGACAGGTCCTTATGCCAAGCCCCCCCTCTGTGTGTGTGTGTGTGTGTGTGCATGTGTGTATGTGTGTTTCTCTAGGAACTCTGACCAATACAACAAAGAAAGGCAAACTCAAATCCCTTGGTATGCCATTTTTCCAATACCTCTTGATATACTGAGGATTATCTTGAACCCACCCCTCAACATCCTGGCAGATCTTCCTAGCTTGAAGAACCTCTTTGTTCTCACAACTCCCTCAAACACTAGCCTCTCTTGTCCCTGTCACAGCAGTGCCTTGAAAGTGCCTTCAAGGTGCGTCTTTCCCTCCCTGGCTACTACTTGTCTTCCCTGCCAGCCTTTGCCCACTGATTCCCACCCCTGACTGCAGTGGTTGGTTATTTTAGTTGCTTTTTTCATTGCTGTTGACAAAACACTCCACTAAAGCATTTTAAGAACAGGAGAGTTTATTTTGATGCACAACTGAGGGTCCAGTAAAATCATGGTGTGATGGCGAGGGCAGCTCTAGCTGTGGAGGTGGGGTGGACAGGCAGCAGTCTGGAAGCTGAGGGAGATGAGTGATGGAGTACCTCTGGCTTCCCCCTTTTCGATTTTTATTCAGTCTAGAGCCCTCACTCTGACCGTATTCCAGGTAGGTCTCCATGCCTCCTCAGTTCAACCTCTCTGGAAACTCCTTCATAAACATACCTAGAAGTGTGACTCCTAGGTTATTCCATAGCCCGTCAAGTGACTCTGTCCCTGTCTACCCTCCAGGGGGCGCCATTCACAAAACTTTGCATGAATGTGGCCCTTGATGGACAATACTGTCTCCTGACGGAAATCCACAGGGCCTACAGCCCTGTCTGTAGTAACTTCAAATGCACTTGACTGAAAACAGGGTGCAGATGACTCCCCAGAGAGAGACAGGAAGAGGGCCCAAGACAAAGAACCCCTGGCGGGGGTACCATCCAGCATTCCTGCCCCACAGTTGGAAGGTAAAAGGACGCAGGCTCAGCTAGACCCTGGCTGACTGCCTCAGACAGGGAAATCCAGCTCCAGAGACTCAGGAGTTCTGCTTTTGATTTAATGTGTGAGTGCTATCCAGTTCACACCTTCACATGGGCTGCTATCCAGTTCACATCTTCACATGTGGTGTTGCTATCCAGTTCACACCTTCACATGGGCTGCTATCCAGTTCACATCTTCACATGTGGTGTTGCTATCCAGTTCACACCTTCACATGGGCTGCTATCCAGTTCACACCTTCACATGTGGTGTTGTTATCCAGTTAACACTTTCACAGGGACTGCTATCCAGTTCACATTTTCATATGTGGTACTGCTATCCAGTTCACACCTTCACATGTGCTCCTATCCAGTTCACACCTTCATGTATGCTCCTATCCAGTTCACACCTTCACATTTGCTGCGATCCAGTTCACACCTTCATATGTGCTGCTATCTAGTTTACATCTTCACATGTTCTGCTATCTAGTTCACACCACCTTCACATGTGGTGCTCTCCAGTTCACATCTTGCAAACCTGAGCAGCACAGCTTCTTCTCTTCCTTCAGTCCACCTTAGTGTTAATATGCAAACCACAGCATCTGCACATAAGGGAAAAACAGGACCTACCATCTGAGCCCAGGTCACCTGGTGTCAACATCTGACATTTGTGTTGCAGACATGGGTTATTAGCCTGTTCCCACCCAGCATCCAGAAGGAACATTCTGAGATTGAAATCCCTTTACCTTCCCTGGCTTAGAACCCTTCACATGCTCTTGTGTATACACAGAAAGCAGGCTCCTGATGCTGCAGCAGCCTGGCCTGGCCCTGTCTGTCTCTCTATTCTTCTTGCATCACTGGTTCAGCCACATTGGCCTCATTTATATTTCTGGGATAGTCAACCTTTGGCTCAATGCTAGGACTTTTGCTTCAGTCACGTGTCTTAGTTTGTTTCTGCCACTGTAAAAATTGCTAGAAGCTATGATGTTTACAAAGGAAATGGGTTGACTTTGGATTGCAGTTTTAGAGGCTGGTAAACCCAAGCTCAGGGCAGTCACATCTGTACCATAACATGACGGCACCACTGGCAGACCATGCGCAGGAGTAAAGAGTACGGAGAGCTTGAGAAAGACTGAGAGAAAGTGAGTAACCCGGACTCTTGCGGTCCAACGTCTCATGATCCGATCACCTCCCCCTAGGGTCCACTTGTTACAATAGGCACTCAGCTTCCAGGGCATGAGCCTCTGGGACAAACCAGACAGCATAGCTGTGTGGCTTTTGTCATGGTGGCTCCTTCCTGTAAAGCTGGCCTTTTCAATGGATAGGACCACTGCCCTAAGGAGGTGGTGTGTGTTCCTTTCATTCCTTAACCCTGCCTTCTGTTGGTGTCATTTCTATTATGCACTCCGGTTTATAATTTCTGAAGTGCTAACCTGATTGCTTACTGTGTCTTGTCCATTAGCATCTAAGCTCTGGGAGGGACACCTGAGCTGTGCATGGTGTTTGCCCAGCCCCTAGCATACTACTGAGAGCATAGACATCCAGTCGGACTGAGACAGCATCTGAGGAATAAAATCATTGCCAAATGCTGCAGGGTATGAAAAGCTCCCATGCCCTCTTCTCCTCTGACACTGTTTCTAGCAGAGGCCATGGTGCGGGACAGCAGGTAGGAAGCTCAGTCGGGCAGGGATCAGCAGTAACTGGGTACCTTGGGCGGGGGAGTGTCTGAAGAGACTATTTTGGTTCTTAGGTGATGCTTTTGAGTGCCAGCATCTACTGGGATCACCTGGGGATCTTGCTAAGATGCAGATTGGGAAGCTGCTGCCAAGGCAGGGCCCCCTGGGATTAGGAGTTCTCAGTTCTTGGGATGCTGACATTGCTGTAAATCTTCAGGACAAATTTCACTGCATGTTGGGGTAGCCTGGGTTCAAGGACCTACCTGCACACTCTGTTGTAATTGCCCTGGGACATGGGCAAACACACGTACGCATGCACGTGCACACACACACACGCACATACACACGCACACACACGCACACACACACTGAGGACCCCTTATGGCACAACATCTTATTTTGTGTATAACTGGGACAAAGCAGGTGCTTTACCAGTCCTTGTCAATGTCCCTTTTAGGAAGGACACTGTATTTTTACTTCAGAAAAAAGTCCTGCCACAATCTTGCCTGGGTCACAGTGGTCTAGAAGAGGGACAAACTCTTCCTTGAGGACAAAGCAGATGAGGGGCCACCTCCTGCCCACCTCAGAGAGAAGAGGAGCATGGGAACAGGGATGAGCTGATGAGTCCCCAGCATGAAGGCAGGCAGGCCCCGTCCTTCCCTTTGTATGGTGAATTACATGGAAAAGATGGAATTTGTTTTAAAAGACACCAAGAGACCAATAGTTCTGTTGTTTATCTGCCTTTACACCATTCGGGGCTCTATAAAAAGCTCCAAATTTAACTGGATGTGGTGGTTCATGCCCAGAGTTCCAACAACTTTGAGGCTAAGAATAATTAGAGGCTTTTGCAAGGTTGATTGGATAGTAGCTGTTATCTGGAAGGGATGGCTGAGAAGCATTCCTGACCAGGTTAGGTAGGGATATGGCCATGGGAGGGAGTGGAGGTCACTGAGATGAAAGAGGTTGGACCCCTTGGCAGCAAGGTGATGGGTGAGTGGTCTAGTGGAAGGGGCTTTTCTCAGGCTAATGACAGCTTCAAGGGAACTAGGTACCAAACTGAAGACAGAAGGTGATGCTGAACTGATTTCATGACTGCTTCTTGTCCTGTCTCAGAGGTCATTTACTCAGAAATGCCCTGAGATCTTGGTCTTGAATTTCCCAGGAATCTGTGTTAAGCAAGGTTTGGAAGGACAGTGGTGGAAGAACTAGGGGCCTGGGGCCTCTGTCCACACAGTTTTGCCTCGACCCTGGGACTTGGGCCCCAGTCTTAAGCGCACTTTCAAATGGGGCAGTTGAGGGTGTGTCAATGTGAGCACCATCATCTGCACAGGCGACGGCAGAGTGAGGAGGCATAGGATGGCCCAGTGGCTGAGCTGGCTACTGAGGCTAGCTCCATCTACAAGGGAAAGTAGCCAGGGCAGAGGAAGCAGCTGACCTACCATTCCCCTTAGTGCCTAAGATGGATGTTGGACAGCCTCTAATCGCCTCCTCGCTCTGTCAGGTTTGCCTGTGCCTCCCACAGGCTGAATCTAGATCGAATGCAGAGACTACGGCCCCTATCGACAACCTCCTTGGTCACTTATCTGGGCAAAAGGATGGAGTGGATCTGGAGGGGTCACTGGCCAAGGCGAGAACCTGGACCAGTCAGGTTCGGGGAGCCCTGCAGAGCCTGTGTGGTTCTCGGTGATGTGAGGTCAGTAGAGTCCGGGGAGGGTTGGCGCGTCCTCTACAGTTTGGTGGGGTTCTCTTCTTCCTACAGTCCTTCCCTGCCCAGGCTGGACTGGTTGGTGTAGAGGGCCCTTGGAAACTATGGTGGGTCTGTCCTGTGGGGACCTGGAGAAATCCCAGCCCTCTCCCTCTCTCAAACTGCGTTGGCTAGCCTTGGAGAGTCGGGTGGAGGAAGCGTCCTCTCTCACTTGGCTGGGGCCAGCAACAGCTCTGTCTCCTGCTGTCAGGGCCGCCAGGATGTGACAAGCGGCAGATGGGCCTCTGATCAATGGACCCCGTCCCTCGGCAAGGACGTGGGGCCAGGGCAGGATGGGGAGCGTTGGCTAATGGATGGGCCTGGGAGCTGTGATGGATGGGCAGGAAGGAGCTGCCATTTGTCTTGGGAAGTGAGTGACTTCGAGAGTGGGAGAAGGGAGGGCATGGGTAGCTGGGAGAGTGGAGGGGAAGCAGCAAGGTGCAGCAGGGCTGGGGAGGTGAGGGTGAGGGTGCCCCGGCTGGGGAGGGGCAAGAGGAAGTGTTCCTGCCTGAGTTGGAGCTCCCAGCCCTGGACCAGAGGATGCTGACGGTCAGGTAGGCTCTCAGCTGTGTGTCCAGAGGAAATGAAAGCCAGATCCTACCCCATCCTCACTCTCATTCAGAGTGGCACCGTCTTGGTGTGATCTTCCTAAGCTCCTCTCTGTGGGCTTTATTACCTCCTCCTTGGCATCTCTGACCTCACCTCTGCTCCATGCTGTTCAACCACTCTAGCCTGGTGGCTTATTTTCCCTCCAACCCTCCAAACCTTTGCTGCAATAGTGTGGTCGGCTGGGAGTGCCAGGTCATCTGCATGGGCCTGCTCCCCAGGGTCATATGTCCACCTGCTCCACCCTGTCTCTGTCTCCTACAGTCTGTCCTCACCTGCTTTTATACTTTCATGTTGTAGAAGTTGCAGTCTTGTGTGTCATTTGTTTACTGGCTAAACAAGACTATAGATGAAGTGAGGACGTGGGACATTGGCTCCTCTCTCTGTGACACATTCCCAGGTAAGACTAGTGATGGGACCTCAATAATGGCTGTGTGTGAGGATGAAAAGATTCAAGTTCCAGCTCTGATGTGCCTTGGGTCACAGCAGTAGACCACACCCACGGCCCAAGAGTCTCCACTCACAGGAAGAAGGGACAGTTCTTCCCAGAGCTGTGAGGACTTTCCACAGCAGTGCGTACCAGTCCAGGGTCCCAGCAGCTGAGTTCTGGGGCCTGTGGTTGGGAAATAAAACTGTCTTTTACTGAAGTCATCCATCAAGAAAGTTGGGCTCAGGTTAAAGATGAGATGAAAGGCGTTGCCCTAGGCTTTCTTAAAGCTCTGAAAAGTGAGCTGCTAAGCCCTAGGATCCGAGTTTGATTCCTGGGACTGCATGGTGGACGGACAGGAAGGTCTCTGGCAAGTTGTCTTCTGACCTCCATATACATAACACACCATATACTACACTACACAACACTACACACACACACACAACATTCGCAGAACAGCATGGCTATGGAGATGTGTTGGAAGAGAGCTGTTCCCATTATGATTGACAGGGCACAGAGAGGACAGCAGAAGCCTGGGCTGTGTCCTAAATTAATTACTATTTAATACCCTGACAAAAAACAAGTTAGGGGAGAAAGCGTTTGTTTAGTTCAGAGTTCCAGGTCATAGTCCATTTTTTTTTTCAGGAAGTGAGGAAGCCTGGTCTGTTTAGTTCACAGTTCCAGGTCATAGTCCATTTTTTCCAGGAAGTGAGGAAGCCTGGTCTTGAAACCACTGATCACATCGTATCCACAGTCGAGAGCAGAGAGGAATGGGTGCTTGCGTGCTTAGCGCTCAGTTAACTTTCTCTACTCTCATGCAACCCAGGGCACTGTGCCTGGAGATTGGTGCCACCCACAATGGGCTGAGTCCTCCCACCTCAAGAAAATGTCTCATAGGCATACCCACAGGCTAATCTGATGCATAGACGCTCTCCCTGAGACTCTCCTCCCAAGTTGACAAAAGTAACCATCTTAAGTCAAATCATCTTCAAAGGCTCCATTTTGATAACTTACTTCTAGCTAGGCCTGGTGTGGGAAGTCCTTCTGTACATATGTTGCTTTTATTGGTTAATGAATAAAGCTGCTTTGGCCTATAGCAGGGCAGAATAGAATAAGGCAGGAATTCCAAGCAGATAGAGGAAGAAAGAAGGCGGAGTCAGAGAGATGCCATGTAGTCACCAAAGGAGACAGACACCTGGGAACCTTACTGTGATAAAATACAAAATTATAGGAATGGGTTAATTTAAGATGTAAGAGTTAGCTAGAAAGAAGCCTAAGTTATTGGCCAAGCAGTGTTTTAATTAATATAGTTTCTGTGTGATTATTTCAGGTCTGGGCAGCCGGGAAACAAACAAGCAGCCTCCGCTACACAGCTCTTATCATATTAAGGTTCCATAGTCTTCCTCTGGCTGAGGAACAAACCTTAAGAGGGCATTTCAGGTCCAAACTAGAATACTGACTAAGTTAAGAACCTGGGAATAAGCCTTAGTGTCACATTCATCTTGTTTAAATAATCTCTCTCTCTCTCTCTCTCTCTCTCTCTCTCTCTCTCTCTCTCTTTCTCTCTCCATGTGTCAGTGTGCCTGCCACAGTGCATGTGTAGAAGTTAGAAGACAAGCCAGGCGGGGGTGGCACACGCCTTTAATCCCAGCACTCGGGAGGCAGAGGCAGGCGGATCTCTGTGAGTTCGAGGCCAGCCTGGTCTACAAGAGCTACTTCCAGGACAGGAACCAAAAGGCTACGGAGAAACCCTGTCTCGAAAAATCCAAAAAAAAAAAAAAAAGTTAGAAGACAATTTTGCATGTCTGTCTTTGCTTCTATTTTGTTTGAGCTAGGGTCCCTCTGTTGGTCACTGCTGCAGACGTATGCCAGGCTAGCTGGCCCATGACCTTACAGGTACTCTATTTTCCACCTTTTGTTTCATCAGTGATTGCATGCTACCACATCTGGATTTTACATGGGTTCTGGGGATCAGAACTTGGATCCTCGAGTTTATGTAGCAAACGCACTGAGCCCTCTCCTCCACCATTATTATGCTTCATCTCATTATAATGGAATAAGGCGTCTTGGGAGATGGGGGAGAGAATGCACTTTGAATGGGAATGGAGAAAACTGTAGCCCCAAAGGAGACTGATTAACTAGAAACCAGGGCTGTGATATCTGCATTCCATCCTGTGGAGAAATAGTTTTGTTTTCTCTTGCTTTCTGTCTGAGCCTATCATGACTTGGGATTCTGGCGAGTTCTATAAGGGACTGAGAGGCTAAAGACAACCCACATGGCCAACGGGGGATTGATAACTAGGTGCTGGTGGGTCTGCTATGTAGGGGGAGCCCAGTGTTGTGAACACGGGCTAGACCTGGCTCACCTGACAGAAACAGGTGGAAACAGCGTCAAGACAAACAAGTTACTGACAGAACCTTCAAGTAAGATACCGTTAAAATGTAAGCTTGTGAAACAACGCTATAAATTTCCCTTACACGGATTTACAGGTGTGGCTGCTCTCTTGGGATCTTTGTGTTCACATGTGTTACATGCATGTACTTGTGTGAGATGATGAGAATAACAGAAGAGAAAGAGCTGGTGAGAAACACACTAACTTGGAAACAGGGTTGATCTCTTAGGCAGTTCCAAGAAATCGGGGAGGTGGACAAGAGCATCTCTACTTCCCTTTGTTCTTTTCGAGACGGGGTCTCACTATGCAGCCCAGGGTGGTCTTGAACTCACAATCCTCCTGCCCCCACCTCCTGAGTGCTAGAGCTACTGGTATGCACCGTTAGGTCTGGCTTATGTATCTCCATTTATTTAATGGTGAGAATATATCCGTGCATTATATATTTTAAAATGTTGAGAACAAGCTGCCAGGTACTGAGATGATAAAGGGACGGTTCACAGCAGGCCTTGCCTCCCCTAGGTAGATCTGTGTGCCCTGCTCCCCGCCAAGCCTTCCAGGTCTCCTTTTCCACGGCGCATGCTCAGAACCCTGGTGCTTGCACCCTGCTCTTGTGACCTGCGTGTGGGCGAGGTGGTACTTCACTTTGCCTAACCCTGGGGAGAATTCTGGCTGCAAGGCCTAGACTGTAGCTCAGGGAATAAGTAAGTTCTTAAGCCTGATTTTCCACTTGGCTTTTAGCCCCCCCGCCCCTGTCTTCTGGGGCCATCTTGGAATCCTAGTTTGCTTCCTTCCCTAGAGTCCTTCCCGCTGCCTCTGCCTGAGTCAGGGAGGGACCGACACATCAGTCTGGCATTTGTGATCAGCCTCAAAGAGGTCTCAGGTTTAAAATGCAGGAGCATCTGGGCTGGGCAGGGGAGGACCCATGCCCTCCCTACACTGTAATTCCCATTTCCCTCCCCCTGCTTGTCACGGGAACCCATTTCTCCCCACAGTGGTGATGGTTTATTACAGTGTACTTCCTGCTATGAGTAAATAAGTTTGTCTCCTTTAAATTCCCCGGGCAATTAGGGGGAGGAGGACCATTTCTGGATTAACATTTATTTCCTCAGACCGTTTATATGAGGCCATTTTCCCGCTGACAAATCGCGGGCCATTGTTCTCCAGAAAGTCTGTCTGAGGCAAAGGCGCTGTGATTAAGCAGCCCGTGTAAATTTGGGGTCGTAAATCCTTTTCCTGGGTGGCTAGGATTTATTCCTAGCACCTGCCATGAGGGTCTCAAAGAGATACTAATAAAAAGGGCCTGATACGTGCACCTGTTCCTGAGTTCTTACTGCACAACTACGGAGGAAAGAGGGAAAGGAGATGGCTCTTACCAACTGCCTGGCTCCTGGTCTGGGAGCCGTCTGTGGTGTCAGGTCAGTGGCCAGCCAGTGTCAGGACCCAGAGGTGGGAATTGTGTGAAAGGAATCAGGGGGAGCAGGGGCCCGGAGCCTGGCCTGCGGCTCAGCAGCTGCAGGAAGGAGGATCCTCTAGGAACAGTGATGAGCTTGGGTAGGGGCCAAGGGTGAGCAGGGTGCCCATGAATCTCAGGTGTGGCCTACTGGACAGATGTCACTGGTGACAAACGAGACAGCAGCTGGAGAGCTGGGAGTACTAAGGGTGTGGCCAGAGCCCTGGGGCTCAGGATGGGGCCAGTCTCTCAGGGCAAGAGCACCAGGCCACTGCCTTCTTCCCTCCCATCCTTCATCCTTCTCACTGTCTTCCCCATCCCTCTCTTTCCTCCTCACCGTCCTTTCTGCTCTCCCTAGGAAGTTGAAGTTCTCTTAAGTGGAGGTCAAAGGGTAAACTCACTCGCTATGTCTTCAGACTCCCCCAGCAAAGGATAAAGGTGGTGACAATTCTGAGACATCCTCGAGTGGCTCAACCTTTCTAGATACACATCTAAGCTCCTCCTAGGTAGAGGAGGTCTGCAGGCATTCCGGAAATAGTCCGCCCCTTCCTGCCTTGGCACCCCTGCCAACCATTTTGCCCCTATGGATAACCTGCCCCTTTCCCCAGTCCCAGCGCGGCAGCATGGGACTTTGACTCTATCCTTGGGTCTCACCCTGTGTCTCCTGTGTCATGACTAGGGGACACACCCTAGGGCCTCTTCTCTAAGCCATGCTCAGGTGGAAGGGATTTGGAGTGACATGAGCTGCCCTTTGTGCTGCTTGGCTCCTCTCTTATCCCCTTTCCAGCCCCTGCAGGCAGTCCCTGGACTACTGAGGTCTCTAGCCCCATTCCCCCTGGATTTTAGGAAAGCACTCTGTCCCAGCAAGAGCCTCTCACCACACCTTGAAAAGCAGTGTTGATGTGATCAGGAGCTCAGGCCCTGGAACCAAATGCCTGGGTTAGATACCAGCTTGCTTAGTCCTAGCCATGGGGGCCTGGTCAAATCCTGTGCCTCTCTTGCTCTTGGTTTCCTGTTCTACGACAGGAAGGAGATGGAGGCACCCTGCAGCCTGTTTTCTTTCTGCCTTGTTCCAGTGGGAGTGAGAGGGGCTTTATGCATTTGCCTGGGGAGAAGAAGAAAGCAAGGCAAGGGTGTGTCTTACCTTTGACACCTTATTGGCGAAATCTTAACTCAGGGATGGAACCAATGTGAGGTAAAGGGAAGGACAGGAGAAAGTCCCAAGAGAGCCATTTTGGTCTTGGAGAGTCTGATCCTTGGGACAAGATAAAGCAAGGTGTTTGGGCCAAAATTCTTGGACTTAACTCTTTGTAGGACAGTCCCAGTTCACTGCTGGGGTGATGACGGTGGATGTGGGGAGGGGTGAGCAGTGGATAATACTATTGCTAACCTTTGCCTGCCATGCTCCTCAGTCTTGGGCTCTTGTTAGCCAGGGTTGCTCTCATAGGAGCAGCAAGAATTCAATCTCTCAGTTCAAGTGTTGTTTGGGTTAGTTCCTTCTAAGGAAGCAGGGAAGACCCTGCTTTAGTCTCTCCCTTAGCTGGTGGGCAGCCATCTCCTCTCTCGTGACGTCTTCTCTAGCTGTATGTATCTGTGTTCACGACTTCCCATAAAGACGTAGACCATCATGGAGGATCAAAGAGCAGACAAATGGCTTCCTTTAAGTGCAGCACCTCTGTAAAGTTTCTGACAAGGACTAAGGTCATATTTGGAGATGGCTAGGGTGAGGGATTCAACCTGTGAACTTTGGGGTATGAAGTCAGCCTCTTAAACCTCCCGAGAAGCCTACGGAAGACAGGAGGGAATGCCATCCTTGCTAAGAGTGCAAGGCTGAGAGAGGTCAAACGGGGCCCAGTGGAGCCGGCAAGGAACAGAAAGCCTTGGCTTTTAGTTTGCTGAGCCAGGTTCCAGCTGGGCCCCTAGTCATTGCAGAGGTAGAGAGCTCACTCTCGCAGAGGTCACCTCCTGCACGGCTTCTCCCTTGAATTTGCTTAAGGTCAGGCTACCTTCTGTGGCAGGGTGGGAGCCCGGAGGAGACAGGAGAGATTTCATTCTGGAGCTTCACTTTCTGGGGCCTTTGTCTCTCCGTGCGTCAGTCGCCACGCGTCTCTGTCTTATTACCCAGTCTAGGTAGATTTTTGCTTGGCTGAGCTGAGATCAAAAAGTAATTTTTCTTTTTGAAACAGCCAATTAGAAATTCATTTATTTTCACATTACAGACATTTGGCAAAAATTTCTTTAGCAATTTAGATCCATTTATATAGTCTGCATAAAGGGAGACAGTAAGGCTGAGGAAAAAAAAACCTATAAGGGCCCCAGGCAAAAATTAAATGCAGAATCATGTATTAGAAATGAGATGTATTTACTATTGTTTTTGAAAATTAATGGTGCATTTTTAGCTTTTATAATGTAATTTAATGATGCAATTCATCTAATAATAAAAAAAAAAGGAACACATTTGCACTCAGTCACAGAGACCTTCTGGGGCACAGTGTGGAACACCTTGTCTTGGATAGGGGTTGGGATGGAGTGCTTGGGGCCTTTCTCTGTTAGACAAAACCGAAAAATAATCTGTGTGTATTTGCGCGCGTGTGTGTATACTGTGTGTGGGTTCTCTTCAGGCGTATCAGTAGCAATCTAATAAAAAGGACATCTCACTGTACAGGAGCAGCCATTGCTTCTGGAATATTCCAGAGTGTTGACAGTCCTAGCCTGCTGAGCTGGGTTCTGAGCCTCCCTCCTGGGCTCTGGTGGCAGGTGGGGATGGGGTGAGGGGGAGAGGGTGGTAGCTGGCAGGGCATGCCTGGTATTGATTTGAAGGAGGCAGGCAGCCATGCTTGTTGTGTTCAGGGCTCCAATGGCCTCCTGGCTCCAAACACTCTTCATATTCATGTCATAGTGCCTCATTCCCACATGTGGTCGGTCTCATTGGTAGGGTATGGCTAGGCAGGATCCAGGGAGAGAAGCAGGGAAGGAAGGCACCGACAATCAGGGGCAAGTAGACAGACTCTAACCCAATCCCTGGGGTGGGGCAGACTCTGTGGGGGATGCTTGTGTGTGCTGTGGCACCAGAATAGAAGCTCCTGAGATGAGCTGTATTCTGTCTTCATGGTGCGTTTCCAGCCATACAATGTGTCATAGACACTCACTAGATAATTAAAAATACATCTTTGCAGCATTGGGGATAGAATCCCAGGCGGTACAAACCAGGCAAGCCTCTCTCCCTGAGTTGCATCCCAGCAACAGTTTTGGCTGGTAGACTGACTGATGTGGTCTATACTAACACATTGCTCCAGTGTTGATCTCAACTTTGCTCCCATTCGGTGAGGATCTAGGACTGTGACCATCCCTCTGTTACATAGGAGGGCTTGCTGGCTCACGTTCATTATTGCAGAGAATAGCAGACACCTGTCTACCCGTGAGTACTCGCTCTTAACCATACCAGTATATTCGGTGAGTGGATGGCGGAAACACATGGATGGATGCGTGGAAGAATGAATCAACAGGAGAATAAACAGGTGGATTAATGAGCAAATGAATAGATTGATGGAAGAATGAGTGGTGGGATGGAGGCCTGACTGGCAGGAGGGATGACCCTTCTTAGGGTTACCCAGCAAAGAGTCAAGACCTGAACTCAGATTTTCTGATTTCAAGTTGAGAATTTCTTTACCATGACCCCCAACTCTCCTCAATAGGAAGTTGTGGACAGAAGTTTCAACTGTGATTGTGGGGTGGGGGTAAGTGAGGGTCATCAGGGCAGAGGAAGCCAATCAGCACACAGACACAGTTATCCTCTAGTTGCTAAGGATTCTGGGAGAGGTGAAATTCCAGATGCTGTCATAGCTGTGTTCACTTAAACATCTACCATGAGCTCCATGGAGCCTGTTTCCTCACCTGTGAAGTCAGGCTGGTCCCTCAATGTGTCTCAACAGGAGTATGGCTTGTGGTTTGAGCAGAACAACCTATTCCTTGGCCTGGCAGGTACTTCCTCACTCCT
Source organism: Chionomys nivalis (assembly GCF_950005125.1). Lineage (NCBI taxonomy): Eukaryota > Metazoa > Chordata > Mammalia > Rodentia > Cricetidae > Chionomys > Chionomys nivalis. The sequence goes on along the minus strand of NC_080094.1, from coordinate 19,301,141 downwards.
GCTCCTCAGGCTTTTCCAATCACAGTGAGGTCCCAGATGCTCTGACACACCCTTCATCAGCTGCAGACAGTAGATGTCTTGGGATGCTGGGAAGGTAAAATAGGATGCTCTTTGCAGGGGCACCTTAAACAGAGCCTGGTGCCCGTGGGGCTTTCACCTCTCCCTCAACCTTTTCTCTTGCAGCATTTCTGGAGGTAGCTGTTCCTGGTTGGTTACTGGCTGTAGGTCAGTCCTCTGCCCCCACCTCTACTACCCTCTCACCCTATCCCTGCAGGCCTGAAGTGACCTGAACTCAGATCTCACTCTGTAGTTATTTTCCTCCTTCCTAGAGGGAATGCCATCCTTCTAGGTGTCTGTCCCTGCATGGTCCTCAACCTCAGATATTCAGATTTGGCATTTTGATGCCCCTAGGAGACAGGCCTCTATCCTGTACACTAGACACCAGCTTCCCATGACTGATGGGCATCTGAAATACAAAGTTCATCTGAGCCCACCCCTCTCTGAGTCACAGAGGGGGCTTTGAGGAGTCAGACAACCCCTTTCTCCTCCTTGGTGGAGCTGGGAAGCTAGAGTCAGGATAAAAGGTGAAGAGCATGTGACGCCACCTGCGTTTCTTGGTTTATATTCCTGGGTTCAGCTAGGTCAGCTCTGCCCCCCTACCACAGGCCGAGTGGGAGCCTGGCACCTATTGTAATGTCACAGAATGAATAGAGGACGTTAGCTCGACAGAGGAAGTTTAGCAGAGGCCTTGAAAGGAGGTGCCAGGTACAATTTAAACCACACCTGTGGCTCAAGCTGGCGCCAACTAGAGTCAAATGTTTTTCTTTCAGGGCTGGGCCACAACCTCAGACACTCGCACCAGGGACCTCCCACATGCTGTAGGTTTGTGTGCCTGAGCCCACTGTACCCACTCAGCACCTCTGTTCAGAAAGGCTATACCTATCCTCACTCTGCAGAGGTCAGAGATGTCAGTCACACAAATCACTCAGGGTCACACCCCAGACAGGAGGCAAAACTAATAGTGCTTTCCTTAGGCTAGAACTCAGTTGTTCGACGCCGTGACCTTTCTGTCTCTATGGACACATAAGTAGAGACCCACATCATGAAGGTATGAAGATAGTTGGATACACATATGAGCATGCACTGAAAATCAGAGGTCTGTGCAGAGAAGCAGATATGTGTTACACAACATTCACAAGGCTCCTCTGACATACATACATCTATACATGCTTTCACACGCATGCATACACCTGATGAAACATATATACAGGTGTGCGTGTAGGTTCATCCACATGGACCGCCATATTCCTCACTTGCCTCCACACCCATCTTCACACTCACTTCCACTCCCCCCTCTCACTTCCACACCCTCCTTCACTCCCACACCCCACTCATCTCTACACACCTCCACATTCATTTCCACATCCCTCCCACTCACCGCCACATATCCCCTCACCTCCTTATAACCCTTCATGCCAGGGCAACAAGGCAGATACTGTAACACATGGCTGTTGGACATAATGGTATCCATGGATGAACACATGCACATGTTTGCACACAGATCTGCACACAAGGAGGCAGAGTTGAACATTCCCTACCCCTACCCCCAAATAAACATGGAGATGACGGCATACTTAGGTGGACACTTACACCCTCACAGCAGAGGACACACTCCTAAGACACCCCCAGGTACATAGAACCCCCACACCACAGCTCCACACGCCTAGACACTCACTCAAGCACCATGATCCAATTTAAACAGAAAAGGAAAAACCAAGTTGAAAATTGGAGGGGAAAAAAAGGCTTCAGAAAGCGAAGCTAATAAGCTGGAAGTGGCGCCCGTGCTTCGCGATATCAATAACTCAGTATTGGGTTTCCAAAAAGACATCACATAATTTTTCAATGAGAAATCCATGAGTCCAAAGATGCTGTTATGGTGTGAATTACAATGCGTGCGACTTGTCAGCCATCCCTGTCAGCATTTTCTGGGCGCCTTTGAGGGTGGGAAATGCTGCGGCGGCAGCGGGGATAGTTATTGTTATTATTTCCTCCCTTTGGAGCTTCAAATTAAGAGCACAGAAACGGGTGGGTCCTGGCTGCCTCCTGCCCTCCCCAGGTGTACCCAAATCCAGACCTGTGCAGCCTGATGTATTCCCGAGTGCGGCTCTTTGGCTTGTGGCTCCCCCCTGCAATCTTGAGGCCTCTTCTGAGACACACTGGCTTTTGGGAACCAGGACCAAGGTGTGTGGGTGGGGCTGCCGTCTCTGGTACAGCTCGGTTGTTGTTTGAGAAGTCCTCTAGAGCTCTGGGAATCTTGTGTTCTTTGCACATCTGTCACCTAAGGGTTTGCAGAGCAGAGTTGGTGACTGTGTCTTCTCAGGCCACCTGAGAGCAGTTTTCAGTTTAGGAATTAGGGGATGGAGCCTTCTGGGCATAAAACTCTTTACTGAATCCACTTAGGAGGAATTTGGGAGGCCAAAAGGAGGGAGGGGCCTTGGTGACTAGACACAGTGCTGGGATGGATTGTGGGAAACAGACTGTTTTTAAAAAAATCCCCCCCCCCCAACTCTCTGGTGCATCTCCCATTTGCTACGGCAGCAGGATTCTCCAAGTAGTCACTGATGCCTGAGTGTGAGCCGCCGGCAACAGAAGAAAGTAGCCTGTGTTCCACGGCAGAGGAAGCCCTGTTGACTAAACACTGCTGAGCTATTGGGAGTGCTTGTTGCACAGTGTTGTTGAAGCAGAAATCCGGCAAATGCAAGCTCTTGTTTTCTATACCTCGCCAACTCCCTGGGCTCAGCCTATTACTAGATGTGTGGAGGTGAATGGCCCAAAGGAGAAGTATATTGTGGAAGACAGGCTGAAGGGAGTCATGTGGCTCTAGAAACCACTGACAGAGGAGGATTCATGATGTGCGAAGAAGTACACAGATCCTTGGCTTACACGTCAGCTGTCCTTTGTGTAGACCCACCTACTCAAATCACAGGGCAGGGTGCAGAAACAGAGGCAAAGAAGGAGATAGTTTTTATGAAAAATATTGGATTTAATATCCTGTGGTCCTGTGGGGCATCTTCCTGTTTTCATGGCAGCTTCTGGTAATTCCTTACCTGTCTCTTCAAGGGTCCATGGGGCAAAGGTGAGCAGAATGGGCTTGGATATGCTGATGGTATCCAGGCACTTGCCCTGTGGAGCTGGGGACACAGGCTTAGGAGGGAAACAGGGGGCTAGGTGCAGGTTCGGTGATGCTCTAGGTTCCTGTCTTGTGCCCAGGACAAGTGAGGTTACCTCTTGATGCCCAAGCCATCTACCTCTGCAGAGACCCAATTCAGACTGTGAGGATGTGTGGCATTGCTGTGGTGTATAGGCATCCATGCTGTGGGTCATAGTCACTCTATACATATGCACGGTGTTTCTTTCTCAGTCTTAGAGACTTTGAAGCCCTTGAAGCAGGTTTTGCTGAGTCCCTCTTTGATGGATACATCACCGTCTTTGTGTATTGGAATTCAGGGAAGTTTTATCTTGGGGGAAAGGCTAGACAGTTCTCTGTTTACACCATGTTTACAATTTGTCTTGGAGCATCCATTTGTTTGGCCCAGGTAGATTTTAGTCTTGTCCAGGGTAGCCAAATATAGTAATTACGCAGGCTATCCCCTACATGGCCACCTGAGGCACCCTTTCTAGGGTAGGTGATCTGAATTGCATCAAGAGATGTGGACCATGATGATCCTATGTTCTGAATGAATAGTGAGTGCAAAGGCCCTGAGGCAGGAAAGAATCATGAGTTCAGGGAGCTACAGGAATGTTACTGTGACTGGGTGTGTGTGTGTGTGTGGTCAGAAAGCTTCAGAAAGCACTGGAAGAACCTCTTTTTAGGTGGCTGCAGGTCTCTAGATGAATCCTTACCGTGGGGGCAGATTGGTAGGAACTTGGGATCAACAGAGCCTAGGGGAAGCCTAATAGAGTGTCAAGGCTCTTAATACTTCCATGGAATTACCAGAATATGTCCATAGAATTACATACTACCTCCATCAAACAAGAGAGGTGCCAGCCCAGTACTTCAAGGCCATATTCTAGAAAGAAAGTCAGTGTTGAGGGAACTGATGCTCCAGTAGCAATGGACTGTCCAGTCTCAGTCCTTTATGTCATAGATATACTGGCTGGAGCTCTCCACACCACGATGCGGGGACCTGATGCCCTCTATCTTGTAGCTTCAGCATCCCTTATGATCACGGAGTCCTTCCTTTTCATAGGACAAACAGTGAGGAGGAGAGAGCTTGCTGTAGGATGTTTGCTATCCCAGTCTTCCAGGTTACTTCCTCCCATCCTCCACTGGTCACATTCAGTAGCAAAATAGCCTGGGAAATGTCTGGTGCTCTTCACACAGGTAATGGAGTTGGCTGAATATAGCAGCTCTTGCTATGAGCCTTTTCCTTTGGGACCAACAACAGCACTGGACATCACACTGCCAGGCCCCTATCCTGACTAATGAAACCAGCATCCCTGGGTACAGTGCCCATATTATTGCAAGTATCCAGGACATTCCAGCATTAGCTCCCTGAGACTGGGTACCACTCATGTGCAGAGAGAAGCCTCCTGAACCATGTGGACCATGGTTCCAGCAAGGTTACTCTTTCATGAGCTCACAGTCATCACAACAGGTGGCAGGCTACTTAGAGAGAAGATGTTTGGCTCTGATTTTGCAGCCCAGAGAAAATGCAGAAGCCTCCTTGGCTGCAGAGAAGAACTTAATGGCTCCTCATAGTTGAGAGGTGAGGGTCTCCCCTGGTTCAGTCTGGACTGGGGAGGATGGGAAAAAGCGATGCTTCCTTTTCTCAACTTGAGTGGAATTATAAGAGTCCTAGGAAACAGTGTGAAAACATGCAGGTATTCCATGCAGAGGAATAGAAAGGAGATGTGAGGGGGGAAGAGGGAAAGACAGAGATAGAGGGAGGGAGAGGGAGAAAGAAAGAGGAGAGAGAAAGAGGGAGAGGGAGAGAGGAAAAGAGATAAAGGGGAGAGAGGGAAAGAGGAAGAAGGAGAGAGGAAGAGGAACAGAGAGACGTGCTAAGCCGTCATGGCACACAGGTGTGGATAATGAGAAATTTCCCAGGGTAAGACAGGGCCAAATGAACTCACAGGAAACACCATGTCCAACCTGATGTGGGCGCTTGTTCACCATGCTGTGATTGTTCTTCCCATAAAGCTTTAGGAAGACTCTCAAATACAACAGCTTTGTACTAACGGTCACTTGAAGGCATAGAGAAAGAAGGAGTGTATGGGTTAGTGTTCTTATTTAGCTTTTGACAGAAAAGATGGATTCTGACTATTTCGAGCAGACAAGGGGTTTATTAAGGGACTATTGGATAAGCTAGTGATGCGAAGATGCAGGCTCAGAAGGCATCTTAGCCACCATGGTAGACTTCCTTATGCTCATCCTCTTCAGGACATCATGGCTGTGGGTCCCTCTGGTCCGATGAAGGATGGAGCATGCACATGTGAGCTCCTGAACACCCTCTTTGTCAGGAATCACTTTCACATCCCTGGCAAAGTTCTTGTGGGCCCCAGAAGCAGTTCCTTGGGCCCTTTATATTCCCTGTTCCAAGTAGTTACCACAGATAGGCCAGAGGTGACATGCAAAATTCACTTCTGGTCCAGGGTCAGTGGGAAAGCAATGTAAATGGGATTACTGCTGTCTTCACCCAAAGCCAGTGGGGTTTTGTGCTCTAGCGATGTGCCCTGGTGGCTGCTGCTACTTGGTGACCCTTAGAGGCTTCTCTGTGGGATGCTGAAGTCTTGGGAGAAGAGTTGCGGTCATTGATTCTTGGGAGAGCCACAAAAGGATGGCTAAGATGGGTTCCATTGAGAACTGGTTTTTCCCTGATGCCATCAGGATCGACCCCCATTCGAGTCTCAGGGCCCTTCTTTGTCTTTGAGGGTTCATTCTCCCAGGTGCTAAAGGCAAATGAACCCACCCTTTGTTTCCAGTCCGGCTAGAGTGGCAGAGAGTCTTGGGGCTGCCAGACTCGGCCAGGCTGTAAGGAGAGGGGTCAGCTAGAGGCAAGGCAGATCCCAGTGGGCTATTGCCTTGATCATCCTACTACGGAATTAGCTGGCTTCCTCTTCCAACTGTTTCTGCCATAGTCTTCTTAATTACTGCTAGGCCCCTTGCCTGAGATTTTCCAGAGAAAGGAGGGCGGGGGGGAGAAAAGAATCATTCAGAATTAGGGCAAGGCAAGGCTTGGGCTTCTATCTTGAGTCTTTCTCACAGTGTGAGCTTGGGCAGGCCACAGACTTCCTTGAATTATCCTTTGGAGCCTGTGCTCCCCCCCCCCCCCCCCGTCAATTTGACACACGCTAGAGTCACCAGGGAAGAGGGAATATCAATTGAGAAAAAAAAGGCTGACATCAGATTGGCCTCTGGAACAGTCTGTAAGCCTTTCTTTCTTTCTTTCTTTCTTTCTTTCTTTCTTTCTTTCTTTCTTTCTTTCTTTCTTTCTTTCTTTCTTCCTTTCCCTCTCTCTTTCCTCCTCCTTTCCCCCTCCTTCTCTCTCCCCCCACATTCTCTCTTCCTTTTCTTTTCTTTTTTCCAAAGACAGGGTTTCTCTTTATAACAGTCCTGCTTGTCCAGGAACTTACTTTGAAGACTAGGCTGGCCTTGAATTCACCAAGATCCACTTGCCTCTGCCTCCCGAGTGCTGGGATTAAAGCCATGCACCACCACTGCCCAGCACATTTTCTTAACTAATGATTGCTGTGGAAGGCTTAGTCCACTGTGGGCAGTGGTCTGGAGTGGAATCTGAAAGCAGGCTGAACAAGTCATGCAAAGCAAGTCAGTTAGCGGCACCTCCCCATGGTTCTTGCCTTCAGTTCCTGTCCTGATTCCCCTTTCATGATGGACCATGAGCTGTAAACTGATGACCTTTTTTCTCCAAGTTCTTTTGGTCATAGTGTTCATCCCAGCAAAAGGAAAAGACAAAGGCAGAGCCCTGCTCTCAGCGGGGCTGGAGTGTGCCAGCCACTCCTCAGGGGAGGATGCTTTACTTGGTGCTCTCATGGCTGCTGCCTTTGGAGTTGTGCCAAGGTGTGGGGGTTAGGCTTTGCTGAGGGGAGACTCCCTCCCAGGTTGCAATTCAGCTTTTCCTCAACTGTTCCAGGAGGGTGGGATACCAGCTTGCTTTCAACAGAAGCAAAACCCATGGAAACTGAGAGCCCAGCGGCTGACAGGCTAAGGGAATGCTGTTCAGAGGGGTGTTGTGTTTGCCAGAATGGGGGGGGGGGGCTGAAGACTGGCTTGTAGTTTTCGTGGTAGTGTTTCAGGAGGGTTCCTGGCAGCTGAGGGGAGGTGGGATTGCTCTGACCTTCTGGCTTGGCACAGGTGTAAAGCCTCCTATCTTGGGCACCCTTGCCCAGCTAGTACCTATGCCTACAGGAGGCATTCCATCTCTTTTAGGGTGCAGAGAGTGGCTGCAGTTGGTGTGGGGGCGGGGGAGGGGCAGTGGGCAGTCGCTCTCCTGTCTTCCGTGGAGACCCTTGAAATCACCATCGCCACCTGGGGACTACATCCCTTCTCCCTCTGTCTACCCTTCCCAGCATCATTTATGTTCCCTTTCCTGTCTTGTTTCTTTTTGTTTCTGGGCATCAGCACTGAGTGGCAGGTGTGTTAACTCCCGAGACAGCGCTGTGCCTGCTACAGCTCTGGAAAGAACGTGTCTGCACAGAGGGAATCAGGAGTTAGGTAAGCGCAGAGTTGATGGGAAGGAAGTGTTGGGAGAAGGCAGGTGGGAGGCGTAAGGGTGTCACGCAGCCCTGCTTCTGTAACCAGGAGGGCTGCCTCCGTGCTAGGGTGGGGGAGAGGAGAAGGAAGGCCCCTAAAGTCACTGAGAGGCAGAGTCTTGCTTCTCTCCCTCCCATCCCCTCCAGTGACATCCCCACTTCTTCTTTGCATCTCTCCTTCTCTCCCTCTCTTTACCCTCTTACCATCACGAAGGACTTGCAGGCTCTCTGCAGTCTCCCAGGCTGGAGGCAGCTAGCTGCAGGAATACAGACAAGGAATACAGTTTCTGGCAGCTGTACCCCTTGTAGGAGCCAGGTGGATGAACTGTGATCACCCTGCCACCTCTGTCTGAGTGGGGTCTCATTGGGAGCCTGGCTATGCCTACTGTGGACAGAAAGCTCTGGAAGAGCAGAGGAAATCTTCCTGGGCTAGCGTGGAGAGGGTCTCCTGGGTAGGGGACCGGAACAGCAAGTACAAAGGCAAAAGGACAGGAAATTTCTCGGTGGTCTAAGGGAAGCTTCGAGGGCCAGAGGGAGAGCAGCTTCGGGATTTGCCCACCCAGTCCTCGCCTTGTATGCATGGCGTGCTTGGGGACTGCACATCATTGACCTGATTTATCAATCAACAGATACTCATTAAGCCCTAGTGTGGTGTAGCTATTTCCTCTGGATTCAGCCCTTCCGGAGTGGGGGAGGAGCGCCCGAGACTCCAAGGAGTGCTATTTCCAAGGCTGAGGAAGCTCAGGAAGTCACGAGATTCACAGGGCTCCTCTGGGGGTGGAAAAGCAGTGAACACTTGATGGTGGAGGGGCCGAGGGTGGGGCTGGAGGCAACTTGTGTGAGGAGCCGGAGGGATGCCGAGCTGTCACTCGTGTGGGGTGGGCTTTTCTATGAGACTGCTGCCCGAGAGGCACTTATGTTCCTCTTGAAAGCAGAATAAATCCAGCGGTTCACTGAGCTGGGCCAAAACTGTTCCTATGGCCTGTCATAGGAACCGTATGGGACATGAATAGATGTTTATCCATGTCTTCCCCAGGAAAAGTCACACAACACCCTGCGACATGCCAGTCACTAGGAGTTCAGTGGAGGACAAAGAGGTTTTCTCCCCACGATGCCGGCCCTCTAAGAGTTCTTGGTCCTAAGGAGTAGGGACAAACCTGGGACCCTGTCTCTGTCCATTGCTCTGTCAGATGACTTGTAACCATCCAGCATCTCTGGCCCTCAGAGATGATGGTGCTTGGGGTACCGTTTTGGGAAGAGAATTGTGAGGTATCTAGACTTGAGATGTGATCTATAGAGGGCTGTGTGATGGTGCAGAGCAGCTGGTAGGCGAGTGGGGAGTGAGCCCACAGATCTTTGACTGGCAGTCTGAGTGTCCCATGGCAGCCATTAGCAAGTCCTCATATGACCTTGGGGTAAGAAATGTGCAGGCAGTTCCCCCTAAAAAATGGGGTTGTACAGATTTGTCCACTCATGGGGTTCAGTGCTGGGGAGAAGTTTTCAGAGAGGTGGGGCCCATATAGGAGGCTCTTGGGAACTCCCCTAGACTGTTAAGAGAAGACAGAGGAGTGAAGGAGGAGGGGGAGGAGGAACAGAGAGGGAGCTGTTGGAAGAAGAGGGGAAAGAAGGGAGGAGAAGAAGGGAAGAGGAGAAAGAGAGAGACATGGGGCAGGGAGGAGGGAGATGGAGGAGGAAGAAGAAAAAAGAAAAGAAGGAAGAAGAGGGGAAAGCAGAGGAGGAGGGGCAGGAGCAAGGAGGAGGGGTGGAACAGGAGGGAGGGGAATTTTCTAAGTGCTAAGTGCAACTCCCTCTGCCGAATCTGGATTCTGACTCTTCTCCCCTGGGGTTTCCAGCATGAAGGTGCTGGGACTCTGCTCTATGGGAGGCCACCTGGCCTTCCATCTCTGTGTGGGGACCGACTTGCTAAAGTACTTTGTTCCAGCGACTCTCCGTGTTTCAGACCAGAGTCTGTGAGAATCTGCAGGCTCCTCCCTCTCTTCTTTCTTTCATTCTGCTTTGCATCATTTCCTGTTTCTTTAAGATGGTGAACTGGGCTCTTCTGAGGGAGCTGGCACCTGGGCACAGCTTTATTCTCTGAATAAGGATCAAAGATCCTAGGAGCCAAGAATAGTGTATAAGTGGAGATGGTCATCACAAAGGCTGGCCACACGATGGCGCAATGGGACCATCAAGCACATGCCCAGCCTCTCCAAGGCGCCTCTGCTTACCCTGGTGGCATTTCTGCCCTATAAATGGTCCATTGACACCAAAAGTTCTCTGCTTTGTTTGGTCACAGCCACCCTCCTCATTACCATTCACAAGTGCACACCAGACATGCATAACCACATGTACACACATACACCACTACACACAGAACACACAGATGCAACCATATAGTCACAGACCACACACACACACTCCGAACAAGTTGTACATACAACTACACACATACACAGACCACACACATATAACTACAAAATACACACCACACACATCAAACAAACTGCACACATGCAGTTACACATGTACACACACCACACAGCATGCTACACACCATCCCCACACCCCACATTCCAGAGGGACTCCGGGGAGGGAGTGAGAGAACTCCCCTATTTTTCCGCCTTCCTCCTTCTTCCCTGCCTCCCTCAGTGCCTCCGCCTACCTCCTCTTCCTCCTTCTCCCCACACCTCCACAGCTCTGCTCTTTCTTTAATATACCTGGGCAGCTGACTTGTGTCTCTTGGTCTGTCTGAGCAGATGGACCCCAATTGTCCACCTGAGGTTCCATATAGATCTTTCCTCCTGGAAGCTCAAGGGCCAAAGATGACAGGGGGGAAAATGTTGCCTTAGCCTCCAGACACCTAAAAAGGAACAAGAGCTCAGAGCTCTAGCCAGACATGGCACTGAGCACTGACCAGATGACCAGTGGTGCCATTTTCATGGACATAGTTTGGAAAATTATGGGACCACCAACCAGGCCTGGAGAGAATGGCTCAGTGTCGCCAGAATGAGTTCCAGGAGTGCTCAGAGAACAGTGTTGAATTAGAATTACAACAACTGCGGCAGATGGCAAGGGGAAGCGCCATCTTGCCAAGTACACATCTACGTAATGTGCTGGGCACCTTCAGGCTCTGTCTCTTTCTTTGATTACCTGATAGAGAAGGTGGGGGTGATTTACAATGTAAACTAAGCCAAGATTGGAGACAGACTCTGCTTTAAGGCAACAACAAACAACACAGGCTAGCAGGGCGGAGAGAAAACCTTCTCGGCTCACTTACGTACGGCTTCTCTGGGGCCCTTGTTGCCGCCCATTCTATTTCTCACCATTGTTTTCCTGTTGGGAGAATTGTCCCGCAGCTGACGTTGGATTCTGATTTAATGAAGCAATAACCAGGGAAATGACTTCCAATTGATTATTAAGCATTTGTTTATTAGAGAGCGCTATCTCTGACCCCAATAGCTGCTAAGTAGTCATTAAATATCAACGAAGATGTTTCTGTTTATATATTTTGTTTATTTACCGTCATGAAAACATCATTGCGTCAATTAAATGTCGATTAGGGGGCCCGTGATTTGAATTAAATTATATACACAGTGTCAAATCATTTTCATGTTTCTGTGATATAATCTATTTTTGTTTTAATATTCAATAAGATTCTATCCGAGTGTTAGGGGCTGAGACTGGCTGGGGTGATGCCTGGCTTTCTGCCCTTTCCAATTGATTGCTCCTTCTTGACTGCAGCCTGAGACAGCATGAAGGGGATTCATTCAACAGTGGTCATTCTTGGAGGGGCTATTTTGCCAGTCATTTTTTTTTGTCATTTTTGGTTTTTTATTTTTTTTTGCTCCTTCCTGCCTAACTTTCTCCCCTCCATCTCCTTCTTTCTCTTTCTTTCTGTAGGGTGTGCATGCATATCTGACTGCATGCTTGCCTGTGTGTGCATGCATATGTAACTGCATGCTTGTCTGTGTGGACACGCATGTGTGACTTCATGCTTGTTTATGTGTGAATGCATATGTGACTGCATGCTTGCCTGTGTGTGCGTGCATATGTAACTGCATGCTTGTCTGTGTGGGTAGACCCGAAGTTAATGACAGGTATCTTCCTTGATTACTCCAACTTTATTTAGTGGGATAGAGTCTCCTGATGAGCCTGGTGTTAGCTAAACTATGCAGCTTGCCCCAGAGATCCTGTCTCTGCCGTTTAAGGCCTGGGATTACAGGAGGTTTCCATGTCTGTCTGTTTTTTTTTTTTTTTTATTTTAAAAAAAAACAAAAAAACATGAGTGTTAGGGAATCCAAACTCAGGTCCTCACACTTGCAGGACAAACACTTTATCCACAGAACCATTTCTCCAGCCATAAGCTGATTTCTTAAAAGCAAAGAAACAGTAACCCCAGCCCTCATCACAGAACCCTTAGATGTTTATCTCCAATGCTGTTGAACTGAATTGCAAGAATGAAACTCAGCTCTGAAACCAGTAGCATTGAGATTGGGAATGGTGCTTTTCCTTATCCCAATTGAGGATGGTATTGACGTACAGATTCTGATATCTTAAAGCAATGGCTTAAAAGAAAGTTTAGAGAATACTAATTTTGAGAAAATAAATACAAATGTTTGTTATAAAAATTTATGACATTATTATGAAATTATGAGAAACCCCTACAAATAATTTTTAAAAATTAATTTTGAAGTGATGAATGCAAACAGTACATTGTTTATCATGCATATGATTTTTACAATATGTGTATATGGTAAAATGTTTAATGAGCTTCCTGGCTTTTTGTGTCTTTTGTTTGAAGCAAGGCAAGCTTATACCTCTGAGTCATGTGTCCAGCACTTCTTCCTTGTCTTTAATGGCAGAGGAGAAGGGACCAATAGGGTGATACTGCCTGAGTTTATTCTCTAAACTTTCTTTTAAGCCATTGCTTTAAGATATCAGAATCTGTACGTCAATACCATCCTCAATTGGGATAAGGAAAAGCACCATTCCCAATCTCAATGCTACTGGTTTCAGAGCTGAGTTTCATTCTTGCAATTCAGTTCAACAGCATTGGAGATAAACATCTAAGGGTTCTGTGATGAGGGCTGGGGTTACTGTTTCTTTGCTTTTAACCCATCAGACTGAGAAGGGAGTGTCCTGTCTCCAGATTCCTCCTTCTCCTGCATACGCCAGGGTGGTGAGAACAGGATCTCTCCTGGGAATGGGGAGATCAAGTGTTTTGGTGGGGAGTGCTGTGGGTCAATGGTCTTATACCCTGTGGCTTATATTGTATTGTTTTAATAAAACACTGATTGGCCATTAGTCAAGCAGAAAGTATAGGTGGGGTGGCCAGAACAGGAGAATTCTGGGAAGAGGAAAGGTGCAGTCTGCAGTCATCATCCAGACACAGAAGAAGCAAGATGAGAATGTCTCACTGATAAAAGGTACCAAGCCACATGGCTATCGTAGACAAGAATAATGGACTAATTTAAGATGTAAGAATTAGTTAATAAGAAGCCTAAGCTAATAGGCCAACCAGTTTACAATTAATGTAAGCTTCTGTGTGTTTCTTTGAGACTGAATGGCTGTGGGACCATGCGGGACAGAAACCTCAGTCAACAGGGGAGGGAGAGAGGTGAAGCTACCTACTCTTTCTTCCTTCTCCCACCCCCAAGTCAGCCCAGAGAGATGCAGAGGAGGCTCGCTGCAGGATGTTGGGTTGGATTAACCCTCCAAGGGTCATGCACAGGATAGAGGGGGAATGAAGACTCAACAGAGGGGCAATCCAGGACCTGGTTCATTCCATTCAACAGCCACACAGTAGGGGAAGCCTTCTGATCCAGGCCATGGTTTTTTCAGGGGTAGAGACGAAACAGACTTGTCTGAGTGGAGAAAAGAACAGTGAAAGTCAAGTTCAAGTCTGTCATTTGCTGGTTGAGACATTCCCTGACACCAATCTCTTCTCATGTGGATGTTTTTTATTGGATGACTAACCAGACCTTTCTACCGAGTGGCATCTTCATGCATGAACCCAACATGGGCCAACTTTAAACATGGCAAAGTATGGTGCATTTTACCTGTCCCTTGTCCAGCCATCTGGAGGCTCCTGGATTATCTCTACAGGAATCATAATGCTATGTGAACACGAGTTCACACTCTGAAACCTACCACATTAGTGTCCAGCCAACCCCACCCTCAAAAACCAATCCCCAGCTGGCCTAGTGCTCTCAAAACCCCAGGCCCACCTGTGCATATTCAGGTTCTTCGAGTCTGAATTTCACCCAAGAATGCACTTTAGACAAGACCCCTCGGAATTCTGTTCAGCAGGTGAGCCAGGATTGGGTTAGGGTGACAAGAGGTTCAGGGACTGATACATAAGGAAGGGTACTACACTGGTTGTTACTTAGGCATTGCCGTGACACGATACCCAACACAGACAGCTTGATGAAAGGGTTTTCTTGGTTCATAGTTTCTGAAGGGTTTGTCCATGGCTGCTTGGCCCCATATGCTTGGGCAGAACTTCCTGGTGGCAGGGGTGTGCTGTAGAGAAGGCTGCTTACTTCATGGTGGATATGAAACAGAAGAGAAGAAAGTGGTCTAATAAGCACAGGCTCCATGCTTCTTTCAACGAGGTCTCGTGTCCTAAGAGACAAGAACAGCCCCATCAGTAGGGTACCAAGTGTTCAGCACATGAATGTGTGTGGCTATTTCTTACTGAAACTCCATCAGCTTGCTCTCGGAGCTGGTCCAGCACCTGTGGGAACTGGAGAGTAATGCTTTCTGGCTCTCAATGGCTTCACCCTATCCTGCCATCAGTAGTGACCGCTGGCCATGCTTTGGGTATGAGAGCATCTCCTCAAGGGACTCAGTGATGCCCATTCACATGGTATTCACACCACCCTTCTCCAGAACCTTTCAACTTGTAGCAACCATTGTTCTGTTTCCTATCCCTGTGGACTTGCCCTGTGTAAGCATCTCCTATAAGAGGAGTCACATGGTGTTTGTACTGCGGTGTCTCACTTAGCACAGTGTTCTGAAGGCTCATTTCCTTAGTTAGGGTTTATATTGCTGTGAAGAGACACCATGACCACAGCAACTCTTCTAGAGAAAAAAAATTGAGGGTGGCTTGCTTACAATTTCAGAGGTTCAGTCCATTATTATCATGAAGGGGAGCATGGCAGAGAGCAGGCAGATGTGGTGCTGGAGCTGAGAGTGCTCCATCTTGCAGGCAACAGGAAGTCAACTGGTTGCCACACTGAGTGAAGCTTGAGACAAGAGACCTCAATGCCTGCCCTCACAGTGACACACTTCCTCTAGCCGGGTCAAACCTCCTAAGAGTGCCGCTCTCTTTGGGGCCATTTTCTCTCAAACCACCACACTGTTCCATGTTGTAGTCTGTGTCAGAGTTCTCTTACAGGCTGTATAATATTCCATGGCATGTGCACGTATATACACACCATGGTTTGCTTATCCATTCATCTGTTGATGGCATTTAGATCGCTTCTGTATTTTGGTTATTGGGAATAATGGTGTAGTGTATGTAGGTGAATCTTTGGGACCCTGCTTTCCATTTTTTTGGGCAAATGCCTAGAAGTTGAGTTGCTGGATCACACCATGATTCTATTTTTAATTTTTTGAAAAACTTGTTTCCCACAGGCTGTACCAATGTCCCTGCCAACATTTATTTAGTTTTTGATCATACCCATGAATGTGAAGTGATCTCGATGCCTATGAAATAAAGACAATATCAGTTTTGCTGCATAAAAGCTATTCTAAAAGCGCTAGGTCAAAACGATTACCGTCTGCTTAACTTAACATCCTCTAGGTCAGTAATATGGACTGAGCTCGGCTGGGTGGTTCTGGTCTTGCCAAGACTCCGCGTGTCCAAGGTTGACTGTGGGTTGGCTTATCTGGGATTCCTCCAGCTGGGATAGCTCATTGGTGTCTTCTGTCATCTCTCGTCCCACAGGCTATTACAGTTTGTTTACAGGAAGGCTGGGCAGGGCTCCTGAAGAATGAACTGAAGCTTGTTCAGAAGTGGAAAGCCATAACTTCCTCTAGATTTTGTTGGTCAAAGTATACCAGAAGGATGACTCAGACTCAGAGAAAGAGGGGCAAAATCTTACCATGTCATGGGCAAGTCTGCAAAGGGGTATGAATATGGTGCAGTGAATAACAACAGTTACTACTACAACTTTTCATCATCATCACCATCATCATCACCACCACTGTCATTGTCATCATCATCATCACCATCATCATCACCACCACTATCATTGTCATCATCATCACCACCACCATCATCACCATCATCACCATCGTTACTTTGCAAGCCATCTAGAATAATGTTTCAACAATGTTTCAAAGAAGACAGCCCTAGGAACTTTTGTGGTTTGCTATGACGGGCTCACCTGATTCGTGAGTTTCAGAGGCGCTGGTTCACACCTGCAAAATGAGACTATTCTGAGAATTATAGAATCAAGGCCGTCAGCACAATGACTTCACATTGGAAAACCTTCCCACCCCCTCCTGGAATTCATGAATATTTCCAAAGAAATAATTCTTTCACACATGAGCCATAGAGGTCCAGGCTTTAAGCCCCCATTCGTTTGCCATGCACAGTGGACACCAGGCTAGCTCTGTTCACAGAGCCCTGTACTCTTATTAGGATCCATTGTCCATTTGCTTTTCCTGTCGCATTTAACAGCAGCCAGTCCTAACTGGTCCTGACCCTCCCTCAAAGCCCCAGGGGCCAAGAAGCCTCCCCAAGCTTCACAGTCTGTACAGCTACTCAGAAAGTTAAAGCCAACTGCAAACTAAAGCTTCCAGAATGCAGAACTTTTCTGCCTGGCCTGACAGTGTTTGGCTAGATCCAAATAGACAGCGGAGGATCATGGGAGGGAGGAATGTAAGCAGACTTCTTAGATGGTAAGTTGACTCCTGGCACCCAGCTTGGGGGCTTGGAGAAAGTTTACTACTTTATTATTTTGATTATAGTTAAAATAATGCTACGTAACAAAGCACCTCAAAGCCGTGGTCAAGGGCTAGAAGCATCGTGTGTCTTTTCTTCTGTGTCTAGGGGTAACTGGGGGCTCAATTGACCTTGGCTCAGCCATGCCTGTCTCCAGAAAATGGACTAAGTCCACACCTTAATCAGCTTTAACTGTCAGCTTGACACAGTCTAGAGTCAACTGAGAAGGGAGTCTCAGCTGATGGTTTGCCCAAATAAGACTGGCCTGTCAGTATCTCTGTCGGGGGTTGTCTGGATTGTTAATTGATGTAGGGGGCCCCAGTCCATGGTGGGTGTCACCATCTCTAGGCAAATGTGTTGTATAGGTTGTATAGGAGAGCTTGCTGAGCATAATCCAGAGAGTGAACCAGCAAGCAGCAACTCCCATAGTTTCTGCTGCAAGTTCCTGCTTAAATTCCTGCCCTCAATGATGGACTGTGACCTACGAGTGGAATTAAACCTTTTCCTCCCTTGTGTTGCCTTTGGTTAGAGTGTTTCCATCATAGTAACTGAGAAGACAAGAACAGCTCAGCTCTGTTGCACAAAACCCGGGATGCCTAAACTCTTCGCCATTGGTGTTCTACTGCAAAGGGAGGCTGGTCTGTTGTAGACCAGCCTGATCACAGGAGAGAACTCAGGGTGGGTGAGGACACAGGTTCACAAGCATGCTTTCGGGGTGGGGTGAAGGAGGCGGTCTCTCACCCGAGATCTAAAGAAGAGCTTCATGACTGAGGCTGAGGCCCAGGGAGAGAAGATTGACAGAAAAGCATGAACAGAGACGGCATGGCGCTTCTGGCTTGGTGTGCTTGGAACCTAGGGGAAGCAGAGGCTGAGAGAAGGGGTCGTGGGATAGTGCTGGCTGCAAGCTGGGGCTACTGGCTCTCAGGAAGTTGATAGTTATAGCCGTGGGGGTGGGGGAGGGTAGGCTCTGCTGGCTGCTCAGGGCATGCATGCATTTCCTTCTCAATTCCTCTTAGGCCTGGGTTGCATTTGCATTTTTACAGATTTAAAAATGCATGCAGTCGCAAAGAGATGGCATCAAGAGAGGTAGAGATGTTCTAGAAAGCGATTCAAGTGTGTCTGCCACCCCACTCTGGGTGCTGGAAGTGGGTTCTGGTTAGAACATTGGAGCACGCCTGGACTAACCTCATGAACAGAGGCTCCCTGTGCTCTGTGTTTTGGACATGCCTCAATCCTGGATGATCCACATTCAGTTTTCCCCTGGTGTCACCTGCTACGACAGCTCCAGGTCCAGTCTTTCTTCCTGTTGCTTCTGGTGAAACCTGCATCCTCTTACCCTTCTCTTATAATGTCAGTGTGCTTGGAAAAGCAGCAATCTTAAAAATTTCTGTGACACATGATAGTTACACTTCCATGATTAGTGTGAGACCAGAACACCATCCGTTCCCTTAGTACCCAGCACAGACTCGCTAGGAACCACCAGGTCCAGACGCAGCCTCAAAATCCTGATCAACACAGGCTCAGGTATTGGGGAAGTGCGTTCAGCCTGTACTTCCCCCACACACTTAACTTTGCCTTTGACCTGGGATTTAATGCAATGCAATGGATGTTCCTTGAGAATCTGCAAAGTTTCAAGGAGCAGAGATCAATCCACAGTCTGTAGGCCTGGAGGAGCTCACGTGGTGATGAGCGAAGTTATTGACCTCAGCATCCCCTGAAGAGTCAGTGCTGCTACTCAGGGGTGAGTGGGCAGGCTCCAGGTGGGCTGGACTCAGCTTTCCCACTTGAGATGGGGCCATACCTGGGTGTGGCTGTGCAGCTAAGACTTTAGCATTGCAGCCTAGTGGAACGACTGAATTTGAGGCAAGAAATGAAATCAGGCTTTTGTTAAGCTGTGATCAGAGAATTGTGGTTTGAGAAACAGGTACAGTGTCAGATCTCTGGAATGTTCTGATAGAGCAGTGTGTTTTGGGACTCTGGCCACCCATGGTCTCTAGACACAGTTGAGAAACAAACCTCTCTCTGGCAAAGAGTTAAACTCTCAGGCCTCAGTTCTCAAAGCAAGAACAGAAGCAGGAAACTAAGGCAGGAGGGCCTGACTCTGGCAGTTCACCAGGTTTTGAAAAGACACCATCTGCAGGAAAGTTATGGCTGAGTTTTCTGTGGCAGTTACATTATTCCCAAAAGGGACACCTTATGCCTGAGAGAGCTCGCCCTTCTATGGGAGATTTCTAGAACTCACTAAATAGATGCCATAAATATAGAGTGTGTGGTGTGTGTGTGCGCACGCATACACACACACACACACACACAGACACATGAGTGTGAGTGCTCCAGTCACTCTACAAACAGCACACGTATGCACTGCCTCACCGGGATCAGTTTGCAAACTTCGTTTCTTTAGGATGAAGAGAAAGGAAAATTATTATTAACATATCAATGGCCCCTCCATGCTGAGAACAAGATTACTCTGAGCACACCCAGACACCCAGGGAGGGACAGACCGGATTTTATACATGCCCCGTCCTCACGGCTCTTTCTTCCCCACCCCACCCCCACTCCCTTTTTATTTTACTTTATTTTCTTTTTTCATTCCTCTAAGCTTATTTCTCTTGAAATTTCCACCTTGTGGTTGTGTACTGCTGACTTCACATTTGCTGCAATGTGAACTCCACATCTGTGAACGGATGACAGGAAAGATTAATGGCCCTGCTCCCTTCTCCTTGACTGTGGGCCCAGCTAATGAATAAATAAATAAATAAACAAACAGAGCTCCAATCCCCTAAATAGAGACCCAGAGCCGGGGAGAAAACAGCATTTTGCTGAATCCATTCTTTGAGGAAAAACCCAACCTCTAATGATCCCTGATTTACATAGTCGGCAGTTTTTCACTAAACATTTTACAAAGACAGGAAAGTTTGGGGTGGGGGGAGTACCCCCATGCTCATGCCAGACAGAGGCAGGGGGCTGAGAATCCCTCAGCCTGATGGAGCTGCTATGGAGCAGAGCTGGTCATGAGTGAGCG
Organism: Chionomys nivalis; assembly: GCF_950005125.1. NCBI lineage: Eukaryota > Metazoa > Chordata > Mammalia > Rodentia > Cricetidae > Chionomys > Chionomys nivalis. The sequence continues at coordinate 19,281,390 of NC_080094.1, read as the reverse complement.
AATTTCCTACCCACACGGTCTTAGGCCAGGGAGTCTCGTCCAGTTTGATGGTAAAAGGGGCTTCTCAGTGGCCCGAACAGTGGCTTCTTGGGAGGAAGGGCCATTGATCATCTGTCAGCTTTAAAGGTCTATGGCTGTGAGCAGAGGGAGCTGATCCCTTCCTGTCACCCCTCGTGTTCCTAATTCCTGTGAAAGAGTTTCACATCGGAGCATCTTAAACTTGAGGGCATGCCCAGGTGACCCGGGGGCCTTGCTAGGATGCAGATTCTCTGTCAGTAGGCTCTGGAAGGGCTGTATTTATTAGCAGCAACAAGTTCCCAGGTAAAGTGGATGGTCCAGGGACCATGCTTAGGACAGTAGGAGCCGGAGTGGCCAGTGTAGTATCAGTTCCAAACCCTCCTCAGGGGCTCCTGTGGGAAGCTCCCTGCTGGTAATGTTTTCCTACCATCCCCAGCTAATGACACGGTACAGATGTGATTATTCCTAGGTCCCTTAGCCCAGCCCAGCACGTTTGCTCATGCTTTTCAGGTCAGACTTGGGGAGTCTGTGCCTTTACTGACTGCTTTGAAAGCTCCCTTTCCCCTAGCCACTGCTTCTTTAACAATGCCCACTTTTTGGGTAGAATGATGCTTCAGTGACATGGCCTGGTGGAGGAACAGCAAGTTCAGGGTCAGCAAAAAGGTCTGCAGGCCCCAGATAGGCTACCAAAGTCTGGGGTTCAAGAAGCGTCTTCTGGAGGCACCCCATGATTTGGGCTTCTCTGTAGACCCAGGACTTTGGAGGCCAGATGGCATAAATAGCACTTGTCAGTCTGAGCCTTCCTGTGTCTGGTACCCAATAGCTCACTTCACTGTCATTGATGATGAAGCAGAGGTTAGACTAGTCCAGCCTAAACCAGAGCAGGGAGTTCCCTAGTGCTGGACATCCCCCTGCTGTAACTGTGAACCCACAGACTCAGGCAGATTTGGCTCAAGGAAGTCAAGTTAGGTTCAGGTAGGCAGACTTGGATTTAGCCGTTTGGGGATGAAGGAACATATATATCAGGGACCCAGCCCTGGCTGTCTGCCCTTCTGCAAGCACTCAGGCAGCCTGCCAGACTCATTCTTGTGTTTAATTTCTAGGCACAAGTCAGCCTTTGGAAGCCCAGAGCCAGGCTGGCTGAGTGCTGTTCACCTTACTCCCTGGGTCCTCCTCAAATGCTCACTGCTCAAAGTGACCTGTTTTCTAGGGCCCCTGTCTAGTCCCCACTCACTAGCCTGAGCCTCTGGTTAATCACCTATAGAACAGGGACTAATTATTACATCTTTTTAATGGGGTGGGGATGATGAGCTAACAGCACCAAGGCCAGGATGACTACCATCATAAATACTTGGCCTGTGGCCTTTGGGTGCCCTTTGGGTGTCCTTTGGGTGGTCCTTAGGTAGCCTCTCCTTCTCTGGGCCTTTGTTATGTCTCTTCTGGTCATCTCTACCAGGAATGTTTTTGAGAAACAAACCCCAAGAGATGAAGAAAGCCTACAATTAAAGAATTGAGAAAGTTGTATAATAGTCTTTATTTTGAGCAATAAGTCAGTTTAGATTTGCTTTCTGTCTCTTTATGTAAGTTTATTTGATATAGAACTTATTAATAACTGGGAAATCAGGATATAGATGTAGCTTGGAGTTTGCTTCAAAGCCTGAATTCAGGGGTATGGCTTGTGATACCTGGGTACATGCCTGGCAAGCTAGGGAGGCTTTTTCTTCGGCTCAGATGTCTCCCTTCTCTGTCACCTCCTGGGTGCCCCAACACTGAGCTCCCTGGGGTTTTAGCTTCTATTCTCTGTGAACCTTATGCTGTTCCTTTGTAAAGAAAAGTGAGACTTGACCTTGGAGTCACCCAGACAAGCACCCAGAGGCCCTTGCTTTGTATACCTCCAGGGTTTGGTGCAGTGGTGGAGTCCAAGTCAGACCGCTGAGGCTGAGGCTGCCCCTGGCATGCCATGACCCATAGATACTTCATCACCGTGTAAGGAGCTAACAGATATCACACTGTGAAACTCTGCTAGAGGGAATTTCTGCTGCTTTTTTCTGACTTACACTTTGGGAAGAGGTCCTCTGCAACACTTGATAACTGTATCAGCATCCTGTGGCTGCTGTAACAAAATGCCCCAGACATGGTATCTTAAGATGGTTCTGGAGGATGGAAGATGAGGTCTACCCAGAAACCCGATGGGCGACCTGTGGGTTGCCTCTTTTAGTTCCCTATGGCTGCCGTGTTATTTAGTTTGAAGCTATGTCTCTCTATCCTTGCCTCCATGGTCATAATGCCTTCTTCCTTCTATTTGTATCAAAATTTTTTCTTGCAAAGTTACTTGTGAGAGAGAACTTTATGGTCTATCTGAATAACTCAGAATGATCTTCATGTAGAAAAATCCTTATTTAATAATGACTGCAACGCAATATCCTTTTAATAGAGGATGAGGTCCCATGTCCTTTTCTACAGGGAAACTTTGTCTGGCCCAGTTCAAAAGCAGCTATAGGGCAATCTAAAAATTGGTTGCAGAAGAAACACTCCCGCTTTCCTTGCTCCACTGGGTAAAAAAGTTAACGTTCACCCCTGATTTGTGACTTTTTCCAGGGAGAAATCACCCTAGGTAAAGAGGGTACCCATACCCCAAAGAAAGGATTCTATGCCCAACTTGGTAAACCAATGGTTTTCCATGATTTTTTTTTTTTTTTTTTTTTTTACATTATCACGGGTGACTCACAAGCAGCTGCATCACTGCCCCAGCCAACTGTTTACCTCTTTGATCTAAGCGGTGGAGGAGAGGCTTGGGGGCTCCTTGATGTTAACAGGTTTTCAGAGGGCCTCGTGTGAGCCATCAGCACTGTTCTATTTCAAGATGGTGATGGCCGTATCCCAACCCTCAGTAGCCAGTATCGTTTGTCTATAGCAGTGACCTGGGTAGCAGCCCATTCCACAATCTCACACCAACAGCTTTCCTTTCCCGCCTCAGTTTGCACTCTAGATCCTCTCCCAAGTGAACTGCATGGACTCTGATTCTTCTCTCACAACTCACTTCCAGAGCGGGGGCAGGCACAGTGTGAGAAAGCCACCCAGCACCAATCATCTTCAGCACCTCCCTGTCCTTCAGGTGTGCTAGACACATCTGTGGAACTGGGCATGAAGAAGACACATCTGTGTCAGTGTATTAGTTGGGGTTCTCTGGAGTCACAGAACTTATGGGATGGCTTTCTCTTTCTCTACACACACACACACGCACACACACACACACACACGCGCGGAATGTAATGGAATGACTTACAGGTTGCAGTCCAACTAATCCAACATTGGCTAGGTGTGAATGGAAAGTCCAAGAATCCAGTAGTTTCTCAGGCCCACGAGGCTGGGTGTCTCAGCTGGTCTTCTGTGTATGATGGGATCCTGAAAAAGTAGACTCCACTGCCAGAGAAGGAATGGACGTGCCGACAAGTGAAGAACAGACCCTTCCCTCTTCCATTTTCCTTATGGAGGCGTCCAGCAGAAGGTGTGGCCAGATTGAATGTGTGCCTTCCCATCTCAAGGTCCGGATCAAAGGCATGTTGTCTTCCTGCCTCAAGATCTGGATCAGAGGTGTCACCTCTATTTCTGAATAATAGTTCATTCCAGATATAGTCAGGTTTTCAGGTTTTTTTTTTTTTCGAGACAGGGTTTCTCTGTAGCTTTGGTGCCTGTCCTGGAACTAGCTCTTGTAGACCAGGCTGGCCTCAAACTCCCAGAGATCCGCCTGCCTCTGCCTCCCGAGTGCTGGGATTAAAGGCGTGCGCCACTACCGCCCGGCAGATATAGTCAGGTTTACAACAAAGAATAGCCATTGTGGTCAGCAGTCAGACCTCCAAGAAATAAACCCTTCCCCAGAATCAGTGAGTACTGCAGTCTCTCAAAGCAGATACATACATATAAATATAAAAACACAACCAGCTTGGTCTATTTGGTGTTGCTCATATGTACATGTGTTCAAGCCTGGGGTTGGATAACCAGTTTGGGATTGAATAACCAATTAGGGAACTCATTCCCGAGGAAGGCTGACCCTTCCTCTCTCAGCTGTCATTAATTGTCTGTCATTTCCCATCTAGCAGTGGGGCCTTGTGGCAATGATGCTGTCATTGTGCAGGTTGTGTTTGGATAGCCATATTGTTGACATTTCACAGGCGTAGCTTCCTTGTCCCGTGTAGAAGACACAATCTTGCAGTGATGTCCTGGTCCTCTGGCTCTGAAAATCTCCTTACCCCCTCTTATGTGATGTTCCCGGAGCCTTAGGTATAGAGGTTGTGTTGTAGCTGCATCAGTTGGGGCTGGAGACCCCACAAAAAATTTTCTCTATATTGTTTTGGGAGTCTCTTGAACGCCTATGACCAACAATGCAAAGGGAGGTTTTGCATGTCTTAATACTTGGGTTTTTATTAGAGAGTCTACTGCTCTTGGGGGAGCATTGTTACCCCACATGGTGTAAATTCATTTAAACCATATACATATAAATAAATACACATGTGTATACATATGATTATATATTATTTTAGGTAAACATAAAATATTATAATCCCCTATGGCTTTCACAAACATCCTTAGTATTATTTATTCCTCTTTCTGCTGTATTGCCCCCTTTCCTTCTTGTCCCTCCCCTTCCTCAGTGAATGTCTCCCCCACCCCGTTTTTCCACTTCCCCCTTTATAGCACCCAAACCCTACTATCACTCTCTATTTGTTTTTAGTTATATGTTCGTGTGTCTGTCTCTGTGTATGCAGGTGTGTGCAGGCGAGTGGAATAAGAGGGCGTGAGATTCCCTGGAGCTGGAGTTAGAAACAGTTGTGTGGGTTGCCTGAAATGAGTGTTGGGAACTGAACTCATGACCCCTATAAGATCAGAACATGCCCTTAAAGTGCTGACCCATCTCTCCAGTCCCTCTTTCTGGATTTTGTATAGTAGATATCTGCCATGCTAGACCACTAAGAAAGCCCTTTAGTTAGCTCCTCACTCACTCCTGTGAGCGGTGAGGAGTCTTTCCTAGCCTTCCCTTCTTCCTCTACCACTCTACCCAACATTCCACCTTCCCATTCAACCTTCCAGAACCTCAGCACCAACTACCTTTCTCCAACATGTCTGCCTGTGACTTTGTGACATGCCGTTTTCTTTGCTTGGAACAAATGGGACAAATTTTCATCCCTCTGTGGAGGCCCATGGGCACAGTTGTTGGCTCTTCCTTGTGGCTCCCATTGACCCTTCTGTATATCTCAGGATGTTTCTGCAAAGTGTACATTATCTGTGGACCACTGACATCAATTGGCATCTTCTATCTTTTGGCGTCTAGCTAAGATCTATGTAGAACTCTTGTTTTATATCTAAATTCCATCTTAACTCTCCAGCTTCCCTGCCCCTGATTTCTGTGACTTGTATTTAGTGACAGTATTTAGAAACAGCTTGGGCTGTTAGGACTTAGCCTTTGATCAACACTGGGGACGAGCAGAAAACTCAGTTGCTTCCGTAAGCCTCCTGATCAGGTCTTCTTCCTATCACTTGTAAATATGTGGAGAGTGGCAGAACTCAAGCGAGGGATGTTTCAGGAGAGGAACTGACACATAGGGAAATATCTTCTTCAGTTGCCTCCAAGTCCTCCTATCCTAAGGGCTTCACCCAGTATCATCGCGCACACCACCTTTTTCTAGTTTTCTCTTTCATTTCTTTTCACCTCTCCCTTCCTTCTCTTTCCCTGTTTAACCTCCCACTCTCCTTCCTTTCAGTCCTGAAGATTTTCTTCCAGATTATATGCAGATGATTCCCGCTCTTTCTCCTTTCTGAGCAAGTGGCTTATGGTGGCATTTCAACCAAGACTGTTGCTGAGAGCTTCTCACCTGTCACTCTTGGCTGCTTGTCCATCACCACCAAATCCCTGGGAGCTGTCAGAGGGCAGGACAGATGAAAAGACCTCCTTTCTGTGTTGCGGGGATGACTATAAGGAAAGCATCCAACTTCTTAGACCTGTGGCTCTGTTGCTTCTCCTTTTTCTCAGTATTGACCAGTCATTCTGACCACTGTGTAGACTCAGCTGCTGAGGAGCGGGGATCGTCTCTAGCATCTGTAGCTTTTTCTCGTCAAGAACTGGCTGTCAGTGAGAGAGATCAGAAAGCTAAGGGTGTTTGGGAACACAAAGCTGGCTAAGGCTTACCGCAACATTGGCTTGGGGAAGTCCTGTCAGATAAAGCCCCCTAGCAGCTCCCAGCCCATAAGGCATGGTAGCCCAACGTCTCACTTTCTGTTCTAGTTTTCTGTCTGTTGCTATGATAAAATCCTGACCAAAAGTCACTGGAAGAGGAAAGGCTTTCGTGTCCCAGTTCCAGTCACCACTGAGAGAAGTCAGGGCAGGAACGCAAGCAGCAGCAGAGGGCGGAACCAGCGGAGAAACACTGCTTTCTGGTTTGCTTTCTCGCTGGCTTGCTCAGCTACTTTCTCGGGGAGTGGCACCACCCCCACCAATCATCCATCTAGACAATGTCCCACAGGCTTGCCCACAGGCTAGTCTGATGGGGCCCATTCCTCAGCTGAGGTTCCCTCTTCTCGGGTGTGTATAGGTGTGTGCCAAGTTGGCGACAGCAGCCAGCACCCTTCCTCTGCTTGTCATTCGTGAGCCTTCTCTAGTGTCACACTTTTAATCTTCTTCTCCAGCATCTCTGTCCGAGGTCAGGTGCCTGATGTCGGAGATGGAGATGCTGAAGCGTAGTGATGCTAAGGCAGAGGGGAGCAAATGCTGGCGGCTTAGCACCATCTGTTTTAGAAAAGCTACAAGGCACAGAGCAGTGACTGGCCGTTGTACCTGAAAGAAGGAAGGGAGGCAACACTGGCCATTGGTGCTGCCTGTGTGGGCGTGGATCAAAATTGACATATTCAAGGGGTCATGGCAACTGAATCAGGGGCCATACTTGAGGCTGGTTCTTTCCATTCCCGTCCTCTTGTCTTTCCAGCACACTGCACATCTCATCTTATATTTGACCATAACAGAGGAAGGTTGAAGTGTTGCCTCAGGTACCCTACACTGGGGTGAGGTTGGAGCTAGACGACTTGCTTGCTTGCCTAAAACTCTTCCATGAGACTGCCTCCCCTCGCCCATTATTATTATTATTTTTAAAGTTGAATCTCGTGTATCCCAGGTTGCTCTTGCACTCATCAGGTAGCTGAGGCTGACCATGAGTCTTTGATCCTGTCTCTACCCACTGAGTGCTGAGATTAGAGGTTTAGAGATTAGCCATTTGCCTCAGCTTCTTTTCCTGCTTCTGCCTCCTCTGTGACACACGCGTTCCTTGCAGATGCCATGATGGGTGCTGATTTGGACCTACAGAGTCTGTCATCTATGGGCTGGGAAGCAGTGCAGGTCTAACCTGAGGCCTGTGGAGGACATGGATGGTGGATGCGGAGCACAGATTGACTCGTTCTATTGACTCTCTGTCTACTTGTTCTTTGCTACATCTTAAAAATACATTATCATATGACAGGCCCAACTGATTGTGTTTGGTAAGACCCAGGGATTAACTTTGCTTCTTTCTCTACCTTAACGGATATGCACACACCCACACCCTCACACCTATACACCCATACTAGGTACAATGCACATGGCCTTTGGGGACAAATCTACCTCTGAGTTCTAGGTCTCTATGAAGGATCTGGGTTTTTTTTTGGGGGGGGGGTGACAAGGAGTGGGAATCTGAGCTGTCACTTTGAATTGCAAAACCTCTATCCATAATGCATAAAGGGGCCTCCACGAGTGGCCACAGCCTCCTGTCATCCCAAGGCTCAGGGAAATTAGACAGCTTTGGAGCCCCTTATGAAAATGCAATGTATTACCTCTGCTTTTTGACTAGTGAATTATGCATTTGAGAGTGACAAATTCCTAGATGCGGCCTTTATTAGGCGCCCAGAGTTGGGTGGGTGGACTGTGCGGCTTGCCAAGCTCTGACAGAATGTTTGATAACTTTTTCTGACCGTGCTTCCTGGAGGTGGTGTTAATATTATGTATTTTCCCCCTCTTTCATTTTATCAAAACATTGATGCTGGATATTATTGCTCTATTTATGCATTTGGAACCTCTTCCTGGGTCAAAGGGCAACATCGTCAGGAATGACAAAGGCAACCATAGATATCTTTTTAAAAGCCTACCTGTCTCATGTGTCGGCAACTCTGCCAGTCTGGTTTTTAAAGACCCATCTGTTTGGAGGAGCCTGCCCCTTCCTGAACTGCAGGCGCTAGGCAGTGTGGATCAGCTCCTGCCATTCTGTCTGCAAGGAGGGGCCCCTGACAGCACCCAGGATACAAAACTCATCTTCTCTTCGCTGGCCTGGGGATTGGGGACTCCTGGGAAACTCTTTCCTGATAGACCAAGCACCTCACATCTTATGTAGGCAAAGAGAGCAGACTTTGGTCAAATTCTGGTAGGACTGGGTGAGCTTGCTTTGACCATATCTAAGGGTTGGCAACCCCAGTTCCTGCAGGGGGTGCCATGTCCCAGGGTGTAGACTGTACTTCCCAAAACATTGCTTGCCCAGCTACCGGAGAGGTCTTCCTAATGAGACATCTGACCACCCCCCACCCCCGCTTTAAAACCTCCCATTGCTTACAGGTGGAATTTACACTTCTAAACCTGACCTGGAAGTCACTCAAGAATCTTGACCTATAGGGCTTTCAGCTTCCCCACCAGATGGCCCTGGCCACACTCCCACTGATCCGCTCAGGCTGCGAAGGAACGATGTTGTGGCTCTCGGAACACGTGAGCTTCTCTGACTTTGCACAGGCCATTTCCTCTGCCTGCAAGCCTTCTGCTTGTCTCTCTCACAAGCTCCCACCAATGGCTCAGTTTCATTGTGCACCTTGGCAAGGTCTTCCTTGATTTCCCAGGCAGAATTACGCCTGCGTGTGTTAGGTCACTTCCTGTGATAGTCCTGGCCAAACAACAGAGAGAAACACGTCGGAAGGAAAGGTCGGTTTGGGCTCATGGTTTTAGTTCGTGATTGCTTGGCCCATGGCACGGGGTCTGAGTGGAGGCCAAACATTATAACACAGAACATGTGGAACGAGTCTGCTCACCTATGGGGGCTGGGAAGCAGAGAGTGAGAGACAGGAAGGGGCCAGGGACAAGATACACCCTTTGAAGTGACTTAACTTCCTCCAATTAGGTGCCATCTTCTAAGAGTTGATTCTGCTAGGAATTCATTAACCCACTGATAGTCATCACCCGATGATCTGATCATCTCCCAATAGCACACCAATAGGGACCAAGCCTTCGATGCATGTACCTTTGTGTGTATGGGACCCTTCATGCTCAAACTGATGTCCCTGCTTACCATGCTTGTGGATTTTCAAGGCTAAAATGGTATTTTATTTATCATTGATTTATCTTTGTGTGTGTGTGAGTGTGCGTGTGTGCATATGTTCACATGTGCACACGCCCGCTCTTGCATGCTGGAGTGCGTGTGCCACCGTGAGCACGTGAAAGTCAGAGGTCAACTCCTCTGAGGTGTTGGTTCTCTCTTGCTGCTTTGTGGGAACCAGGGATTAAACCCAGACCGTCAGGCTAGCATACAAGCACCGCTTCCCACTGACCCATCTTGCTGGTTCTCATATTGCTTTTCGGTGCTGGCTTATGTTCTTCAGGGCCTCATTTTTAACGTACTTGATCATTGTTGGTGACAAGTGAGTGAGTGTTAGCTGTGTGTGGCACTTATCTTATGTTGAATTATCAAATACAGAATGTCTGTTCTAGCCAGCCACTGACGGAGCCTGACACTTGTTGGCAGTGTCACTTTTTACAAGATACTTAACCTCATGGGTCTCAGTTTTTCATTTGTCAATGGGCATAAAGGTAACACTTTATGGAAACTAAGTGACAACTAAATGGGACAATTAACATGTGTCCAGTGTGTCAGGGACTGCTCCTGTGACCAAAGCATGTAGCAAGTGATAGCTACCATGGTGATGATGATGATAGTAATACATGACAGTCTTGGCTATAGTGCATTATCATATGCTAATATTATGTAAATATACTTATAATAATACAAATATTTCTAGGATTATTCATATTACTTGCTCTCCTTGAACTGCCTGGGCCTCCAACTTTCCCTGGCTGCTCTGCCCTACACTTGGCAGATGGGATGTGGATCATTTTAATTAGGTTTTATTGGGCTGTTATACGGGTCATAATTGTGGCCATTATTCATTTTCATGGGGCTGCTGACACAGCCTCGGTTTAGACATGCTGATGTCTTGATGAGATGAGCCCCCATGTCAAAGAGGTTTCTGTTTGAGAGGCTGAGGCTATGGCAGGAGGGTCCTTCTGAGCCCCCAGCACATTCTAGAGAGATGATGCCAGGGTATCCATAGAGAAAGGGGACGTAAGTGGTAGTGTAGGTGGGGTTATCCTGGTGAGGGTGGAAACATTTATCCCAGTTGGCCATGTGCTCTGTGCTGGTATGGAGTCCTCAGTGTCCCAGGTGGTGTCCTTCACAGAGCAGGCACAGGAAAAATACTGTTTGGATGAAGCCTTCCTTCCACGTGCTCGATAGACCCTTGAGGTAAATGTATTTAAGCATTCAGGCTGGATACTGGATCATGGGTCCAGCTAATAACTCAGAAGGTAGGGCCTTTAGGAGTGATTAATGTCTTCTCTGAGAGACTGACTTCTCCAGGAAATGCACTAGTTACTAAGACAGTGGGTGGTGAGAACTGGGAGATAGCTTCACTTGACACGGTGCCTGTTATGGAAGCATAGGACTTGAGTTCTGGTCCCCAGCACCCATATTAAAGCTGGGCATAGTTGTATGCATCTGTAACCATAGTGCCTTGGGGATGAGACAGGCAGATCCTTGGAGTTTGCTGGACAACCAGTCTAGACAACCAGTAAGCTCCAGATTCAATGAGAGACCCTGTCCCAAAAGATAAGGTAGGAGAGGGAGATGGTTCAGTGGGAAAGGCGCCCAAAGTGCGAGAATTTGAATTTGGACCCCAGGACCCGTGTGAGGCTGGGCACAGTTGTATTGATAATCCCAGCTTGTCTATAAGATGGCAAGAGGAGCTGCAGAGAGAGGAGACTCCATGGACACTTGGGCCTTCTAGCCTGGCATCCACTATTGTAAACTACAGACTGCTTCAAATAAAGTAGATGGCAAAGACTGACAGCTGAGCTTGACCTCTGCCCTCCACACATGCCCTATGGCATGAGCATACTCACATGTCCAAACACCCCCCCCCCAAATATAAGGTGGAAAGTTGTAGTTGAAGACGCCTGACATTAACCTCTGGCCTCCACACATATGTGCATACATGTGCACATGTATCTGCACTCTATATGCACACACATAAAACATGTGCACAGAGGTTGTTATGAAGACAGCGTGGGCCTTTCCCACATCTCCCTGGCACACATGTTCTGTGCTTGCCTGTTACCCCCTTTCCACTTCTCTACTATGAATAGAAACGTCCAGGTATCCTCACTGGAAGCTGAGCTGTTGCTAGTATCTTCCAAAGCCACTCTCAGGTGTTTTATTATAGCAACAGAAAGTAAACTAATATGTGGAGGTGTGTGTGTGTGCGCGCGCACGGGTGAGCACACAGATTCAAAGTTCACCTTTCCATAGCTATCTGAATCAGTGTGCTTTTAGGTTCAGCACTGATATATTATTGTTTAGCACGCACACACACACACACACACACACACACACACACACACCCCTTTGGCAGGGAGTGACTCTCCCTGGACAAGCAGACATTTGCCACCTTCCACTGAGAAGCATCTGTAAGGAGCCTGGTGTGATCTGCCTCACACTCCCCTTTGTGCACACTCACCGTCGGGCTGAGCTGGTCCACACTGGCCTCAGAACAAGTGTGCCTGGAGAAAATCCGAACCCAGCTTTACTGCCCGAAGTCCCGTCCATCATCCTTTCAATCTGAAGCAGCCCCCTTCCTCCTGCTGGAGCCCCGTCTCACTGAGCTGAGCCTGGACCACCTGCAGACCAGGATCATGAGACCGAGGCCTTGTTACTGGGAGTCTTCAAGCACTGGCAGGTGCATCCATGTAGCCCCGCCGACACACTGTTGTAGGTTTCATACATAGAAGCTTCTGTATGAAGGTGGCCACAGGTTGAAATAAGAATGTAATCGCTGCAGACAGATGGAAAGATCTCTAAGTTGGGGGCTTTGAACTGGAGGTGAAAAGCCTCCAGACTAGTGGCTCTCAGAGGCAGTTTTGATTCCCTTGGGAGGACATTGGCATTGAAGACATTGTTTTGGTTGTCGTATCTAGAGGGGAGGGGACATCTAGTGAGGAGAGGCCAGAAATTCTGCTAGGCACCTTAGTCAGGGCTGGATAGTCCCTCACAAAGAAAGACATGGCTCAGGATGTAAGTTTCTCTGAGGTTAGAATACCCTGTCCTAGGCGACCTGTGTCTTTGTCATCCCTCCCTTTCTTCTTCTCTTCTTCCATCCTCCCTTCCTTCTGTTTTCCTCCCTCCTTCCTCCTCATTCTCCCTCTCTTCCTCCTAAACAAGATAGATATATGGCCAGCCCTCGAGGAATTTATATTGAGTACTGGAATCTCAGACAACATAGGCATAAACCAGTGAGATAATGATGATAAATGCTTTGCGGGTGGCTGCGGGGGAGAGTAACCGAGGGACCTCTAGGTGGATGACGGGGAAGGGCTCTCTGAGCAGCTGGCAAAAGCGGAAGCCTGAGGCAGGGAAGGATCTAGCCAGTCAGTCGAAGGGAGTTGGTCCCTGCCTTCAGGAATCACAGGTGTGGAGGCACCAGCGTGGGGGAACAGACCAATGTGTTCTAGGAAGCAAAGGGAGCTCCTGTCTGATGCAGTGAAGATGAGGCAGAAGGTGCTGGAAGATTTCTGTCATCCCCAGCCTCTTGGGGGAAATCTTGGCAATCAATGCTCGTGTGCCCAAGCCTTAGGGTCATAAGACTCTAAACTTAAAGCCAAGAAGTCACTTTCAAAGCAATGGGATTTGGGAGGTTGTCATTTCAGAGTACAGATCCACGGAAGGCGTCTGTTAGAGTGTACCCCTGGGAGAAATGGTGTGTGACCTCATCATATCACACACCCCTGCTCAAGGGGCCACAGAGAAGCGAAGTGATTTCCCTTCCCCCTTCTTCCCCATTATTTCCACACCACCACCCTATGCAAGTCCTTGATAGCACTGAACCCACACTGGGACTGTTCTTGTATGGTCACCTGCCCATTGCTGTGTTTGCTTGAGCACAGTGGCGGGGGGGGCGGGGCTCTTCTGCATAGGAGGTACTTAGTAAAGCCATGCGCAGTGAGAGATGGAGTGAAGGAGTGGAAAGCAGTGAATAAAGACCCATAATGCCTTGGTGAGCAATACATTAACTCTTGCTTGAAAGAGTTCGAGTGACTTAACTTGACAACACCATGGGATGAATGTGTCTTTCCTCCACAAATTCTTTGTTGATATCCTGACCTTAGGGGCTCTAAGGGCAATCTTATTTTTTGGAGACAGGATCTTTACAAATTCAAAGGGGTCCTTTGGGGTGGGCATAATCCAGATGGCTTGTGTTTTCACAGGAAATGTTAAATTTATTCTTGCATACATGTCGGCAAACACACGCATACATGCACACAAGAACACTATGTGACCATTAGGATGGGGAGTGGGGTGAGTCTCTATGAGGAGGCACATCACCCACTGCTGGGAACACCTGACACCCAGGATCAATGCTCATACCACCCTTGGAAGAACTGTGCTGGCTAGTTTCGTGTCAACCTGACACGAGCTAGAGTCACTGGAAAGGAAGGAGCCTCAGTTGAGAAAATGCCTTCATAAGATCTAGTTGTAAGGCAATTTCTTAATTAGTGATTGACATGGGAGAGTCCAGCCCATTGTGGGTGGTGCCATCCCTGGGCTGGTGGTCCTGAGTTCCATAAAAGAGCAGGCTGAGGAAGCCATGAGGAACAGACCAGTAACTAGCAGCCCTCATTGACTTCTGCATCAGCTCCTGCCTCCAGGTTCCTGCTTTGTTTGGGTTCCTGTTCTGATTTCCTTCAATGATGGACTAAGATGTGGAAGTGTAAGCCAAATAAACCATTTTCTCCCCAAGTTGCTTTTTGGTCATAGTCTTTTATCATAGCAATAGAAACCCTAACTAAGACAGGAACCACCCGTGCAGATTCCTTGATTTTGAACTCCTGGGTTGTAGGCAAGTTAGTTTCTATTACTTGAACCATGATGTCTGTCAGCATTAGGGAACAAATCTAGGTAGGTGGGGACAATGAGCCTGTTTTAGGGGCTTGAGGAGGGAGTTGCTGGGAAGGAGCTGCATTTGATAGGTAGTGGACGAGCTGGACTGGGCTGGGCCTTAGGAAGTGGAGAAGGGTTGGGCTAAAGCCATCTGCTAATTTCATTGCCCTCCCCACTTCAGCAAGACTGAGGTGGAAGTTGCCAACCGATGTTGTGTTGGCCTAGGGCCCTCACCTCCATCCTTTCATTGTGTGGTGTGTGTGTGTGTGTGTGTGTGTGTGTGTGTAATTAGGCCACGAAGCAGCAGTCTGGGAGCCAGCAAGCCCTTCTCCCTTGGGAGAGACAGGAGAGTAGCAGATTGGCTACAGTTCTTCAGCTGAGTCTCCATTTCTAATTACCAAGCAGACCAAGCCTTTGAGCGGCTCTGGCCCAGCCCATCTGCAGCTTCTGAGAGGTCCAGGATCCAAGCCAAGAGTTGGCGTGTAGGTCCTGTGGCCAGTGAGCAGAGAGAGGACTTTAATTAAAGCACTAATTAGCTGGCTCTCTGCTGGAACATTCATAGTCCAGCCGGTACGAGCAGGACTCCCTCTTCATGTGAATCTTGAGAGCATGCTGTGCCCCCAAGATGTGTACTGTGTGCCCATGGGCTTGTAGGTATGCGTCGCATATATGTGTGTGCAGCTCTGTGCACATGCGTGGGTGAGTTTCCACATGTATGCCTTGCCTTTCTGTCCGTGTGTACAGGTGGCTTAGCTGGGAGGATGCACACACGTGTGCCATCACAGACACGGTTATGTGAGGAAAGGGGGCTAAATAAAGTGTTTGTCTCAAGGGCACATATGTGTTCTAGCTTACCATCCGTGCTTGGAGCTCTGGTGGTCATGGAGGTGTGCAAGTTGTGTGTGTCCTAACCATTGGGCAGATGTGTGTGTGTGTGTGTGTGTGAGCATCAGGTATCATGGGCTTCTGGGAGATCTTATCAAAAGAAAGAGAGAATGTGGAGACTTTTGGGGGAGGGTGGAGGGAGGCTGGTCCAAGGGAAGGGTTGTAGTGAGGAGCTCGGCTTTGCCCCAAAGTCTCGCTTCGTTATGTTGGATCAAAGAGGAAGGCTTTTGTAGCAAGGTGATTTAGTGATTGAGCAGGACGTTCAGCCTGGAGCAGGAGATGGCTCCATAGGGACAGAATTAGTCTCCTAAGGATATGCGCTGTGCTTCCTACTGTACACTCTGGGCTTCTTGAGGATGCAGGATTAGGGCTGGGTGCTGGGTGGGGAGGAATGTGTATCTTCATTTCTGTGCAGAGAGAGGAACTCCAAGCACACAGGGGAGTTGAGCGAGATTGTATTGGGGGCGGGACAGGCAGGACAATAAAATAAAGTCTCTTTCAGGTGGGAAACAGAATTCATACTTTGTAAATTCCAGGCAGTGGGCCGGTGAGTGGGGACTTGCACTGTTCGTTCTCAGAGGCAGTGTGGTCTGTTGGGATACGGGAGTGATGACTACAATGGGTTTTGAGGATGCTCAGCGTGAAGGGGCTGTAGAGGAAGGGTTGTGAGCTCTTTATGCAGAAGGAGAGGTAAGAGACTGCTGGCTGAGCAGCCCTTGGAAAGGGCATATGGAGTGGCAGCCCTCAGAGTGACCAGCTAGAATGGGGATGGGGTGGCACAGGGAAGCATCAACAAGCTGTATCGTCAATCACAACACCTAACAGAAGCAACTTAAAGAGGAAGGATCTGTTTTGGATATTTATTTATTTATTTATTTATTTATTTATTTATGGTGACTATATCAAGGCAGACATCATAGCTTGGTCTGTGATGGCAGAAATTTGTGACTTGTTCACATAACAACTGATCAGAAACTAGGGTGTTTGGGTTAGAGAAGGAAGTAGGGTGGTTATAGCATTCCACTCAGGGACCCACTTTTGCTGGCTGAGGCACAGGTTCCATAGCTGTCCCAAACATCTGATGAGAGACAATTTAGATCCAGATCATAATATCAATGTCTTAGTCACTGTTTTATTGCTACGAAGAGATACCATGACCAAGGCGAGCATTTAATTGGGGGCTTGCTTACAGCTTCAGAGGATTAGCTCATTATCATGATGGGGAATGTGGTGGCAGGGAGGCATGGTGCTGGAGAAGGAGTGGGGAGGAAGAGAGAGAGATGGCCTTGTGTATGCTTTTGAAACCTTCAAAACCCACTCCCAGTGATACACTTCCTCCAACAAGGCCACACCCCCAAATCTCCCCAATCAGTTCTACTAACTGGGGACCAAGCATTCAAACATATGACCCTATGGGGGCCATTCTCTTTCAAGCCACCACAGTTAGCCTAATTTTGCATTGTCCTATCTCTCACCACCATTTAGAAAACTGGAGGCACAGGGCCAGAAGAGGCAGTGTTTCCTTAGCAGTCTTGGGTCCTCTCTTAGGAGTTTGTGATAAAGCTTTTTCTTTGATTGTCCAACAGGTGGTGGTAGATATTGTGGCTGGGAAATGGCTCCCATCCCCAAATGCTCCTGGAGACCCCATCCCTCAACTGTTTTGAATGAGAAACAGGTTAGATATTCTAGGATTCGGCCCCAGAGAAGACTAAAGGTCTTTGGCCCAAATAGCTTCTTGAGTTACCTTGACCTACCAAAGAAACTTCTGCTCAGGGATTTGAAGTGTAGGCTGACCTTCCATGAATTCATTAGTTTATAAAAACACCAAGCATTCTAATGACAATAGTAATATTCTGGGGCAGCAGTATCCCAGGTGGCAACGTATAGAAACTAGAGCCAGCAAGCATCTCAAGTAAATAGTTGATAAAAGATGATCCCGTCAGTGGCCAAAGAGCATGAGGCATACCTTCTTCAGAGTTCTTATAGCTCCAGTGTGGTGTGTGGCCAAGGGTAGGGTGTATATCTTGTATGGGGATAATTCATGTAGCTGTGTGTTGGTAGCCAACACTTTAAGGTGCTCACTGTACCCGATGCTAGGGGTGGCATGCCTGCTGTTTTAGTTTGGTTTCTGTTTCTGTAATAAAACATTGACCAAAAGCAACTTTGGGAGGAAGGACTTAATTGCCTCATATTTCCAAGTAACAGTCAATCACTGAGGGAGGTCAGAACAGGAACTCAAGGCAGGAACCTGGAGCAGAAACCATGGAACAAGGCTCCTTATTGGCTCACTGGTTCAGCCCCTAGATTTGTTCAGCTACTTTTCTTCTCTCTCTCTTTCTTTTTTTGAGACAGGGTTTCTCTTTGTAACAGCCCTGGTTGTCCTGGAACTAACTCTGTAAACCAGGCTGGCCTTGAACTCACAGAGATCTGTCAGCCCTTGCATCCTGAGTGCTGTGATTAAAGGTGTGTGCCATCACCACTTGCTTAGCTACCTTTCTTCTACAATCCAGGACCCCTAACCATAGTGGGGAACTGCCCACAGTGGGCTGGATTATCCTCCTCAACTAATAACCAAGACAATTCCATAGGCCTATCTGATCTTATCAACCCCTCAGTTGAGACATCCTCCTTCCCAGGTCATGTCAGGTTGACAATAAAAACTAGCCAGAACACTTGTTACCCAGTTCTTGTAACAAGTGTGTGGTCTCAGGGTGCAGAGAAGATAACCATGGCCTCAGGAGTCCCACAGGCTGGAGAAGGCCACCCAGCTTTTAAATACTAAATGTTTAAAATCTAAACAGCCTGGGCTGCAGGTTTGAGAACTCAGCCCTGAAGACAGGAGGAGAATTCTGGATAGATAAAATGGGGATGGAGATCTTCCAGGGCACTCTGAGTCAGCAGGGAAGAGAGGGAGACAGGAGCCCCGCTGGTGCTCCTAATGTCCCACCCGCATGTCCCCCTTCTCCCTGATTCTTGCTGAAGGAGTCTCACTCTCAGTCCTGCCAAGGCTTTCTCTCAGGTTGTGTAGGGCAGACTGGAAGTTCCTCGGGTTAGGGCCCTGAGAGACATTGACCCTGGAGTTGGTGCTAAGTAGTTTGTTAAACTCCGCCTCCTAGAGGTTAGCAGTGGAGGGAACAACTTCTGCTCTGCTGCCCACAGGGCTCAGTGGCGCATGAAGACTTCCTGCATTGCCCACAGGGCTCAGTGGCTCACCAAGAAGACTTCTGCATTGGCACCCTTCCTGGTTCCACTGCCTAGTAACTGTGGCTTTTCTGAGAACACCTCCTAGACAGGCTATCTGCTTTGAGATCTTGATCATTGGGTCTACCCTGCAGGGCTTCTTATCCAAGACAGGCATCCCATGACCACAGTTCGTTTACTGAAATCGGGAGACAGAGCTGAAAAAGGGGAAGTGGTTATGGGAAGCCTGTGCCTGGAACAGTGTGGTGGTGCTCAGAGTGGATCATTTTAGTGGAGGTCCTGAGGGTTCAGCTCCTGGAGTGTGTGTGTCTCCACCCCCCACATATATATGTATGAGCACACACACACCCTGCACACATACATGTATGTATCCCCACATATATATACACAATGTATACACATGTACAATGCACACAATACACACCACACATATAGATATATACCGCACACACATGTGCACACTTTATACACATTATATGCACCCCACTACACACCATGCACACATATGCACAAATAATGCACACATATACATACCACACATATAGAATATACACACCATACACAGACATATACACACATGCATGTGCATACACACATACACTATACACATATATACATACCCATCACCCATGCATATGCACACACATACACTTACCACATACACAATACATTATACATACATATGTACACTATACACAGCCATGTACATGCATATACACATACACACTGCATACACACATAGATACATACTACTCACACAATACATACACATACATATGCTCACACACATATACACAGACCACTCCCTTTCCACACACCATACATACTACCTATACAGCTTCTGGACACTGAGCCATTTGCAGTTTCCCTAGTTTTCTGGGTTTGTAGATGTTTTCCTTCCCAGGTACAGGAATAGGTAGCTCCCCAGGGGTAAGTCTGGAAGCCAGGTGGTTCGTAGGAGTGTCAGGATGACTAAGGGCACAGCAGATATGGCGAGTGTAAAAATGTATCAGGATCAGGAACACTTGTATCTGCATCCTAGCTCTGCCCCAAGTCCTGTGCGACTTTGAGAAAGTAGCTACTTCTCTCTGAGGCTCTGTCTGCACTCATATTCAACCTCTGTGATGGGAGAGATGAGTTTATATCACTGACATTTTGGGTGCTGGGGAGAGTTCTGTGGGGCAATCCTTCTGTATGCTGTGAATATATATATGCATATATATCATTGGTTAATAATTAAGCTGACTGGCCTATACCAAGGCAGGAAAGAGGTGGGAAAGCCTAACTGGGAATGATGGGATGAAGTAGGGTGGAGTCAGAGAGGTTGCCAGCTAGATGCAGAGGGAGCAGCAGATGAACATGCTATGCTAATAAAGGTACCACCATGTGGCAGAATGTAAATAAGGAATATGGGAAAACTTAAAATGTAAGATCTATCTAGTAATAAGCCTGAGCTATTGGCTGAGCATTTATAACTTATATCAAGCCTCTGCGTGATTGTCTGAGAGCAGCTGGAGGACAGCAAATGTCTGTTTACAGGACAGGGTCACATCTCTCAGCCTGGCAATAAGAACTGGCTTTCTTCTTTCCCTCCATCAGGTCTCGAGTCCCCCATGTCACTCACCATTGCATGGAAATGTGTGGTTCCAAGGACATGTGCTCAACTATGTTCATAGCAGCGTTGTTTGTTATAGCCAGAACC
This sequence comes from Chionomys nivalis, assembly GCF_950005125.1. NCBI lineage: Eukaryota > Metazoa > Chordata > Mammalia > Rodentia > Cricetidae > Chionomys > Chionomys nivalis. The sequence continues at coordinate 19,261,320 of NC_080094.1, read as the reverse complement.
TGGAAACAACCTAAATGCCCCTCAACCAAAGAATGGATAAGGAAAATGTGGTACATTTGCACAATGGAGTACTATACAGAAGAAAAAAGCAATGACATCTTGAAATGCAGGCAAATGGATGGATCTAGAAAATGTCATCTTGAGTGAGGTAACCCAGACTCAGAAAGACAAATATCATATGTACTCACTCATAAGTGGCTTTTAGACATAAAGCAAAGAAAAACCAGCCTACCATTCACAATCCCAGAGAAACTAGACAACAATGAGGACCCTGAGAGAGACATACATGGATCTAATCTACCTGGGACATAGAAAAAGACAAGTTCTCCTGAGTAAATTGGAAGCATGGGGAACATGGGAGAGGGTAGAAGGGGAGGGGAGAGAAAGGGAGGGAGCGGAGAAAAATGTAGAGCTCAATAAAATCAATAAAAGAAAGTTAAAAAAAAAGAAGTGAATGGTTCATTTCCCTCAAGCTCAAGCCATCAGCTCCACCACTGATCTTAGGTTTGTGAAGCCACACAGGGATGCCTGTGACTCAACTTCCTTAGAAGCCTGCCGGGCTTAGAGACTGTTGTCATGGTGTATCCCCATGGGACACGGGGCTTGAAGTAATCTCCAAATGACATGAGAAGCACTCACAAAAAATGAACTCCAATGGCACCCAGCTCAGAATAGAAACAGCTTGAGAAATTGCTGCTTTTGAGCCATATGGACAGTTCCTTCCACATCAGGCTCTTTCAGTCCTCTTGGAAATCTGGTCAGTTTGGTTGTCCCATTAGCTACATCTTTGAAAAAAAATTGTTCCTATTTCATGGTTGAGAAAGAGGACCACAGAGATGCTACATGTTGGCCTTACAGATGGGTTAAAATGCCTTTGCTACGGATAATGAAAAGTCTCATTAAAATGGTCTTAATCAATAGAGGTAATTGGTTAACTTCAGTACTGAGATGCCTGGACATGCAGGTGGTTCTGGGTTCTTGCTCGGCATCCTGAAGGGCCAATGAGGCTGTAGGCCTGGAGAGTCCCTGCACAGTTGATAGTAAGAATCCATGTTCAAAGGCAGAAGAAACTGGGGTGTGACATTCACAAGCCATAGTATTAGCAAAGCCACACTTGTTTAAGAAGACCCTAGTTTGCATGAATGGCAGGCTTCCTCTTAGTGCACTGACCTGCATGACAGCCCTCATAGATACACTAGCTGTGCGCCCTGTTAATTTCCGTAGCATCCCTTCATGCGTCAAGTTGACAGTCAAGATCAACCATCAAGCTTCTCTCCATATTTTCCTGCATTTTTACGAAAAACCAGCGTGAATTTACTGTCGCCAGCTTAGCCTCCCTTCTCCAAAGTTCCTTCCGGGACCACTCCTCTTCCCCAGACTCAGTGGGCAAAGTCCCATTTGCTTTCCAGCCCTGCTGGTGGCCACAGTGAAACTGTAACCCAAGTCCCACCCCAGTTCCCACAATGGCTCATTTTTATTTTAGAGATCCCTTGGCCTCTGAGTTGTAGTTTAGCAGGAGACACCAAGGCTTTCTAAGGGGCAGTAGAGAAAACCTGGGCTTGGAGTCGGGCGATCTGTGATGTTATAATTCCTCTTCATGTGATAAAAGACGCCGACAAAAGCCAGGGAGAAAGGGTTGATTCTGGTTCACAGGTCAAGGACACGGTCCATCGTGGTGTGGGAGTCAAGGAGGCAGGAGGGTGAAGAAACTTGTCATACTGTATCCACAGTTAGAGAGGAGAGAGAGAGAGAGAGTGAGAGAGAGAGAGAGAGAGAGAGAGAGAGAGAAACAGAGAGAGAGAGAGAGAGAGACGGAGAAAGACAGAGAGAGGGAGGGACACTTGTGCTCAACCCACTCTCTCCTTTTTATATAGTTCAGGATCCCAGCCCAGAGGACAGTGCCACCCACAGTAGATGAGTCTTTGCCCCCCAATGAACCTAATCAATAACTCACCCTCATGCCCCCAGGCCCATTCTCAGGTGATTCTAGAGCTCCTGAAGTTGACAGTGAGGTTCTCCATCACCCTGAGGGGAGCTGCCGCAGCAGGTGAGCACTGGTGTGTAAAAGGTTTAGTGTGCTGAAGTCTATTTCCTGCTCACACAGGTCCAGCTGGTGGCAGAGTCAGGGGAGATTCTTCTCCACATAGCTACGCAGGGATCCAGACTGACAGATCCTCTGTGCTGTTGACATGTGCCTCCCAGGATCACCTGGATTTCATAAGACAGAGCTTTAAGGACAAGACTTGGAAAGTCTAGGGGGGGTGACCCATGGGAGTCTCTTGTGGCACTAAATGGAACTTGACTTTGTGCAGTCTCAGAGGGAAGTGGTAATGGCACAGGAAGAAGAAATGGGATTGTAAAGGCACAATGGTCTCTGTCATGCTTGATTTAGAATCTGAAATCTGCCATACAATTTATGGAACTTAAAACCCCTTACTATGTCTGGGTCTCGGTCTGCTAACAACCAAGTCAGTAGTTAGCTGTCTGGGCTAGCTTTATGTCAACTTGATACAAGCTAAAGACACAAGAAAGAAGGGAACCACAATAGAGAAAATGCCTCCGTAAGACTCGGCTGCAGGCAAGCCTGTAGGGCATTTTTTTTAAAACTCAGTGATTGATGGTGGAAAGGCCTAGCTCTTTGTGGGTGGTCCTGGGTCCTATAAGAAATCAGACTGACCAAACCATGAAGAGTAAGCCAGTAAGCAGCACCCCTTCCATGGCCTCTGCATCAGCCCCTGCCCCTAGGTTTCCACCTGGTTTGAATTCAACAGACTAGGATTCAGGATATGTAAGCCAAACAAACCCTTTCCTCCCCAAGTTGCTTTGGCCATGTTTTTTCACTAGAGAAATAGCTACCTTAACTCACGTCTTAGCTTCGTAGGGGATAGTGATGCTTTTTCCGACATGCCCATGGAGCCCTAGTCTCTCTTGCACAGCTCTGGCCTCTACTTACAGTTCTCCACCTGCAGTCAGATCCTTTGGGAAGGACATCCCAGAGAATGAACTCCATCAGAACAGGGCTGCCCAGTTCCTAGCCAATAGGTATATGACAACCAGCCAGGAGTCAGTGTTCAGCAGGCATTTAGAGAATACAGGTCTAGGCAACAAAGACACGGGAGTTCATGTGTGAGGAGAATTACTTCTTTAAAAGTTTTTTGCTCAATAAATATCCCTACCTCCATATTCCATCAGGATGCGGTGGGGGAGGAAGGAGAGGAGGCAAGGAGGAGGGAGGGCATCTTCCTCCCAATCCTCCCAGAGCCTGGACTATAAATAGTTCCAGTGGAAACTGACTGCAGATTCCTCCAGCAAAGTCAGCATCCCCAGGACCTCTTCTCCTAGATGGGGACCAGGAGTGCTTCCTCATTAATCACAGCCCTTTAATTAACAGCTCTGAGCCGGGAACAAAAGGTGCTCACTGGGAGAACGCCAGCAGGCCCTGAACTCGGCCGCCTGTTTATATTTGGTGGACCCTCGGCCTCAGGGAGCATGCCTGGCAGGAGGATGGGGTTTGGAGGGCGAGCAGCTGGCAGGCTGGCCGCCCGTCTCAGCCTCGGACGTCACCTCACAGAGCTTGACTGGACTCTGAGTAATTTTTGGCAGCTCCGACGTCCTCAGGCTAAGGCTAACTAATTGGTCTGAGGCTGGTTGGTTGTCATGGTTCCCCAGGTGTGTCTATGAGGCCGTTTCTAACCATGGGTCTAGGGAAGGTAGGCTCAGTGGAAGGCTCCTGGACTTGAGGAAAAGCCTGGAGAGTGACCCAGAAATGAGCATGGACCATATCTGAGACACAAGGCAGCTCAGAGCCCTTGTCTTCTTGTCTAGAGGGGGAAAGGCTCCTTCAGCTTTTGACCCTTCTTGGGGCTCCCAATGCCACTCTGGGAGGGCTGGATCACAAACACAGGACCTGAGCCAGAGGCTGTGGGAGAGCTTGGCAAGCAGGGGTTGGGACAGAGCCTGGTCCAGGGCAGTGGCCCTCTGGCTCCTGCTAAGTCCCCAGAGTAGCCTTTCTCCCTCTGGATCGCTGATGTACTCTGAGCCTTGTTTCTTCACTCAGTCCCTTCTGTTCCCGGGTTCCAAGCAGGGATGGAGGACTTTGAACAGGAACCTGGTCCTTTCTGAGTCTTATTAGCACGGTGTTCTCTGGGTTTGGGGTCGCTTCTCTGTGACAGAGGGACACTACACTCTACACAGTACACTCACGAACCCGCACTGTTCAAATTAGAGATGGTTTAGCTTTTACTCTGCATGCTATCCTTAACTGTTTGGAGTCAGACCAAAGCATAAGTAGAAGTATGCTGAGACTGATTGGTGCAGGAGGGGCAAATGAAACATATTTGCTCAATTTGATGAAGTAAAAAAAAACAAACAAACCCAAAAAACCGTCTCAATCTTATGTCTCCAGTTTAGGGAGATTCTGGTATATGTTAAGTGCTCAAATTTTGCTTTTTTTATGCTGGTTATAATTTTGTTACCTTTGACTAGCTCACCATTTACTGGCCCTTTTCATCCTTTGTGGGATTTTTTTTCTCCTTTCTGGGAGTGAAAATGTCAGACTCCCTAAGTTTTCTGTAGGAAGTCTCACTAGGAATCAGGGAGTGAGGAATCTTGGTCATGCAGCTGGTAGCGTATGCCTTTTCTCGGAGGCACCGCTGTGTCCCGACACTGTCATGTCAGGCCGATTGTGTCTCCTTTCTGAGCCTTGGTTATCTTTTATGTAGCCCAGCAATGATTCAAATTTCCTCCCGTAACATTCTGAGGATCGTATGAACAAATGGACTTAAAATGCTCAGAAAATATAAGTGCCAAGATGTTTTACTTCTGTGTGCTAAGGACCAAAGCCCCTCTTCTTTCCCTTTGCCTGTCAACCACGGTGGTAAGGTAATTTTTTCATACCCCCCCTTCCTTGACCCTACTTCTTCACTCTGGAATTTCAATTCTTCCTGCCCCAAACTTCTAATTTCCCACCTTCCCCCTCCACCATCAATCAGTAAATTAGTTTCCTAACCTCTCCTGTGCCTAAACAAGGCATAGTGTCCTTCCAAAATGACTGGAGGCCAGAACAGCGGGGGCCCTGCCTCTGTCCAGGGTGCTGATCCAGCTCTCTCTTAAGTACAGGTTGCAGGATCTTATCTGTACAGATTCCTAGGTCATTGAGACATAGGGACCAGAAACCCTGGGTATAGAGCCTGGGAATCCAAGAGCACAGTGTTGGGAATAGACATTACTGCCTGGGATGAAAGATGGTCTGTCCGCTGGCCCAGGGAGGTGCCTCACACTGATCGGTGCCAGCAAGTGTTCCAGGGCCACTGCTAAATGCTGGCTGTAAATCTCGCTTAAAGGGCCACGAGGAGCGGCTTCTGGCTGGGAGCATCCCCACCATTATTCTTTACTGGGCTCTTTTAACCGAGTTGGGAACAGGGCAATATTTTGTTCAACTGTAGCCATCTAAAAGAATTTCAGCAGAGTTTAGTGGCAAGGGTGTGGGCAGTGTGCCCCTCCTGAGGGGACCTAGGGCCATCTGAGGCCAGCTCTGGGTCTCTTTGGATGCTTGGAGTATGGGGCAATTCCTTCAGGGAGTCCTGCTCAAGTCCACCAAACCTTTGCCTGGGCTGCCTACTGACATACACTCACACATACACCACATGTAATTTTTAAATGCAAAAAAGTTAAAATAAGACTGGGTATATTGGCCTAAATAAAATATATTATCAACATTAATTTTATTTTTTAAAAAAATCCTTTAAACGTGACTGCTATAATATTCTACAGTATGTGGATGACTCACATTTGCAGCACTAAATATGCAGTAATGAAATCCACCAAACCATGAGAAAGTCAGCAATCTGGTCCTATGACACATGTGCAGGGCTCCAGGCAGAGAAACTGAGGCTGAGCCCCTTAGTCAGTCTGCATGAACACTTCTTTCTGTGTAAGGAGGAAACTCGGGGAACAGGCTGCTGCATGGGGCTCACACAGGGACAAAGAGTGTCTTCTTGCACAGCTCGTGTTCGGTGCCATTTGAGGAGACTACCTTAGTTTCCTTCTACCTTCTTAATCCAGCATGCCAACGTCTGCCTAGCCTATGAGTTGTAGGCTTATTCTAATGGAGAATTCGACAGCTCTGTTCAGCGGGCCCCGTGGGTGTGGCTTGCCTTCCCCTGTCACTCAGAAGGAACCCTTTCGCTTATTGACGAGACAGCCAACTTTGCAGCCCACAGCAGGCTGAGAATTACCGTGAGCCCGGCACTGTCCCTTTTATTTCATTTACATTCTTATTTAACCCCATGTTCCTGTTTTATTCTGTTGCTGTGACAAATTTTATGACAAAAAGCAAGTTAGAGGAGGAAAGAGTTTCATAGTTCATCACTGAGGGAAGTCAAGGCAGGAACCCTAGCAGGATCTTGAAACAGAAGCCATGGAGTAATGCTCCTTGTGGCTTCTCCTCTGGCTTGTTCTCAGATCCATACTTAGCTAGGTTTTGAAGACAGCCCAGGCCCACTTGCCAAGGGGATTGTGCCACCACAGTGGGATGGGCTTCTTACACCAATTAGCAGTCAAGACAATAGTCCACGGAAATGTCCACAGGCCAGTCTGATCTGAGCAGTTCCTCCGTGGAGAACTTTCCAGGTGTCTCTAGGCTGTGTCAAATGATAGTGACTGACAGTTGACTAAAACATCCCCAAAAGAGCCTTGGAGCTAGATGTCTGGTGGCTACTCATGTCTCAGAAACACATTGTTTTTTTGTCACCATATACTTAGGTTTCTGCTTCTGTTAACCGCTTCTCAAATCTAAGACACGCGTATCACAGAAAGGTCAGTAGGTTGTTTCATCTGACATCTCGAAGAGGTCGGAAGTCAGGGCCTAAAGTGATGTTGGGAAGGGTTCAGAGTTGGAGCAGGTTTTAGAACTCAATATATATCACATATTCAGTAGCTCATGTAATCATATGTAGGAGTTTGCCTCACAGAAAGGGGATGGTGTGGTGTGTTCCCATAGGCTGCACTAAGAGAGGTTGCAGGGAGAATGCTGTGGTCTGGCCAGACTCCATCTGGGGTACCCACTTTAAAGGGACAGTCCTGGCAAAAGGCGGCCAGTAGGAAGAGAGGTCACAACCCCGCATTTGGTGAAGGAAGAGAGAATGACGTGGGCCTGAACTTGCAGAGTCATTCTCCTTTATATCCCATTGGATTTGAGTAGTTTGGTAAGAGTTAACTAAGTGCCTATAGATTCTGGGCCTGTAATAGTGAATGTGGACATCTCAAGGGGGTGGGGGCTTCAGATCCTCATTGGGCCCTCTCTACCCTGCTCTGAATTCCAAAAGAATGACCCTGATAGAATACAACCATGGCCCTGGCCCTCTTGCTCCTGGCTAGCAGTAGAAAGTCTGAGGGAGGCTATGGTATTCACTGCCATCAAGAGTTCACTGTGTAGATGGAAGCTGAGAGTGGGCGCCCCTCTCCATGTGGCCTTGTATCTGAGCATTCTCTTTGCCACACGCACTGATAGCTCCTTCCTGGATGTCAGTTCCTTGGGAGCCATAGATAAACATGAGGCAAGCAGGGGAGACTTTAGGCCAGTCTCACTTTCAAAAGGTCAAAAAAATGACCTCCTCTTCCTTCTTGCTGCCTGAAAGCCCTGGGTCTTGGGCTGTGTGTGTGTATCATACTGGAGAGAATGATGTATAAGGTTCTCATTATTTTAAGTTTCATTATAGGTATATGTTTTTATTAGAGTATGGTACTATGGATGATAATGGGCTTTATTGTGGCATTTTCATATAAGTATATATCTCGATGATATTTTCCTATTGGGAAATCATCTTTATTTGCCCATTTATTTTTTTTTTCTTGTGAAACAGTTAAGTTTAGGTTTCTTACAGAATATGTTTGAGAAATTCTTTGCAAGAGCTTGGGTGACATACCAGTGGCTACACACAGTACTGAAGAAAATGTCTATTTTATCAGTAACCATCAGTTGCCTATAGATCCTTAAGAAGAGTGGAACCTTGTGTTCTGGTCATTACAACTGCCCCTAGTTTAGAAGTGCAACGGTGACGTCATGCCCAGGAGACTGCTCTGCAATGCTCAACCCATTTGTCTGCACCTGGAGAGGATGATAGCAATGTCCCATTTCAGGATGAGATTCAGTAAGACTTGTTCTCAGCACTTTGATCAGCTGTGATTCTCTGCAGTAACACAGACTCACTGTGGGGCGTTCCCCATGTGTCTCTTTGTTATATACTGTAGAGAAACAACAGAATGATCGTGGTAGGGAGAATGCATGCAAAGTCTGCACATGGCGAAGAGGTGTTATCCCTAACATAGAAAAATAGTTAAATTAGTAAGAAAGAAAAGGACAAACTCTCAATATAAAAATGTCCAAACACTGAGGAGAGATTAAAAAAAACCTAGTCTGAATGTCCTATAAAAAATTGAATTTCACAAATGATTTAAGAAGTGCAAATAAAATCATTTGTTAGGGTTGTTAGTGATCAAAAAGTACAAAAAGAGCTGATTACTTTGAGGTAGGAGGGAAGTAAACTCTTACGACATGAGCGATACACGGACATTTCTGAGCCCTTCCACAGTGTGAGAAAGCTTGTTTTTGTTTGATATTCGCATGCCACTTAAATTGGTGCCTCCGGCTTCCCTGCCATTTTCTCAAGTGTAAATTGGTGCTTCTACCTCCAGCATCCTAAGGTCCTAACTAGACAAGTACACATGGATACCGGTGCAGGACTATTTACCACAGAGCTGTGGAAAAGGGGAAAAAAATAACAGAAATAAATGCCTGTATTTCTGTGATTCACTAGGTGAATTCTGGGAAAATGGCTAAGAAGGGTTAAGGTGGTGCATGGGTAGTGACTCTGAAAGAGATCTCAGATGCACATGAGAAGCAAGTCCAGCTGGGGCAGCACCATCTGCGTGCAGCACGGTCCTGTGCTATTGGGTGGCTGTCTTGGGCTGATGTAGCACTGAGGGCTTTTGGTTTCTACAACAAGCAAGCATCATCTTGGTTACACTAAAGATTAAAGACCACCTTACCCCAGGACTATCCTGCTTGGTGTGCTTTGCTCGTCAAGACTCTGGAGTCTTTCCCTCTGTCCAGTGAAGGGCCACCTGCTGAGTTCTCAGGGTTTCCATCTACCAAGATACTGAAAGAGGCCATCAATGGATCCCCTGAGGCTCATACTGTCATTCGGCATCTAAAGATAGAAACTCTGGTCATCTCAGACAAAGCAACTCCATCTTTATCTTTCTTTGCATTGGCCAGTCTTTTTAACTCTTGCTGTCACATTAACAGGTCTTTAAATCCAATGGGTTTAACTCTAAAGATCTTCAACCCAACAATACCCAGTGAAGCTGTCCATCATTTGAGTCCTTGGGGGAGGAGTTAGAGTGGGCAATGACTCTCTTGGATGGAAAGTCTGTTCTCAGCAGACTTTGGTTCTATCTTGGACATCATTGCTTGGGGTGAGACCAAAGGAGAGAAGATGCTGGGAGGGCTGGAAGGAGAGATCTAAGAACATAGGGATGTGGCCACTGAGGGTTGGTGTATCATCCTTGTTAACCCCTTAATACCCTGCCTAATTTCTTCCCTAACCTCATGGCAACAGTACTGACTAGGATGATAAAATTCTTTATCTACATTAACCGTGTCCACGCCACTTTGAAAAGTTCTGCTCCATTGACAGATGCCTGTCCTGGTTTTTGGTCTGAGAAAGAAGACTACTGCACTTTGGAAGCTTCATTTAACCTGGACCTCAGTGTAGGAAGAGAGGGAAAGCTGCTATTCAGGTGTGAGAGCCCCAGGAAGGGTGAGAGGGAGGGATGGATGCTGGGGGACCCCGAGATATTTTCTTTCTTGTCTGTTTTTTTTCCACCTTATTCCTTTTCCCTCCATGTCAACACCAAACAAGACAGGACTAAAATTAATGGGGAAAGCAGCAATTAGCAAATTAGGTTAGCGGCATGTTGCCGAGTGGCGCGGCTGCCAGGTGCGGGGTCTCTGGCAGGATATTTATTAGGGCCTGTCAGAGAAGTGACACTTTGATAAATGGAGTTGGGTAATCAGCCCTCTCCGACAGCAAGCATTGTGAAGGCCTCAGCATGCGCCACTGCAGAAGAGGGCCTTTGTTAGCACTGAAAAAACTCCACATGCAGAAAAGGACCCAGCGGCAGCCCACTGTCTCAGAGAGTAGCCTCGAACTTAAATCCTGGTGTCCAGGGGACCTCCTGAAACATCTTGGAGTTTCATTCTGGAATTGGCAGCTGGGAAAGCATGGTCAAAAACAACCGATGTGGAAAAGTCTCCCTGGGCTTTAGAAATGCTCTAGAGTCGAGATGGAAAGATAGGGGTGGATTTTTAGGAATAACCAGATGGTTGGAGAGCAGCCTCCTCTGGGCTGCTCTGTGATGGTGACCATGAACTGAGAGGCCAGACCAGCTGGACTTGGATGGGGAGTGGAGGCAGGGTAAGTCTGTAGGACAGCGAAAGGGCTGTACGTTTTCTACCTTTGGAATGCTGCCTTCTGTAGGAATCCTCCCCATGGCAAACAGACACAGCACGTCTCTCTAGTGACTGGCTTCCTAGGCAGACATGATGGTTTAATCTTGACTGTCAACTTGATAGGGCCTGAAATCATCCTGGAGGCAAATCTCTAGACACATCTTGAGGGAGTTTCTAGACTGAGTTAATTGAGGTGGGAAACTCAAATTGTGGATGGCTTCATCCCATGGGTTAGGGTCCCAAACTGAATAAAGAGAAGAAAACTGAGCACTGGTGTTTCTCTCTCTCTGGTTCTGGAGGGTGGACACCATGTGGCTTGACATCCCACATTTCCACAGCCTTGCCTTTCCTCACGGTGGGTCACCTCACACTGAGAGCCCAAATGAATACTTCTTTCCTTGTGTTTATTTTGTCTGGTATTGAGTCACAGCAATGGGATGTGTGACTGAAACTGGGATGTTCAGTCACCAAGTGGAGTGTTCACACATCCTCCAGTGATGAGACACAAATGACCAGATCAATACCCTGAAATGGGTCACTGGCACTTTTCGAAGCTCGACTGGACTTGGTAGATGCCGGCAAGGTCTGGCTCCCCTTGTGAGTGGGGATATCCGGGGAGCCACTGCAGCTGTTTCCTGGCCTTTTGCTGTGTGACCTAATGACCTCCAGGTCAGTTTTTCTGCAGTGACCTACTGACAGCAGGGTTCCTCTGGCTTAACCAAAACTTACCAGTTTATAGGACCAGCAAGTACTATGGGGTCTGAGTTCTGTAGTCCTGCTTTGACGTCACTGTACTCAGTGGAACCTTGCCTGGTTTTCTTGTGTTACTCCTCTATCCTATTGAATGTTTCCTCTGCTTCTGGTTCCAGTCCAGTGCCTTCTCTGGGTCAGATCTTCATAGATATTGATCCAGACTGAGTAGCCTGAATTTGCTGTTCCTCTTTGCTAACTGAATACTGGGATAGCTGCTCTTCCCACTTTGGGGCAGGTTCATAGGCAGAGTTGAGCCCCTGTATTCTCTTCTTCCTCTTATACCTCCTGCTGAGGTTTAGGGAGCTTCACATCTAATCTATCCCCAGCATGGCTCTACGGGAACTCCTGGGTTGCTATTGAGCACCAATAGGTGTGTCCCCAGAGGCAGCTTCTATTCTCGCCTTTCCCTGACACATGGTCCTGAGCTGTAGTGCTAAGGAGGGGGTTGGGTTCTTTGGGTCCACACTACTAATGGTTCTGTCTGTTGGGCCGTCTGTCTTCCCTGGCTTCCTTGGAGCTGAGACTCAGGCAAAGAGAGTCAATCTGCTTCCCATTCTTCCCTTCCTGCATCCCATTCTGCTGAAGCTTCAGTAGAGAGTGATGGATGCCCCAGCTTTCCTGCTCACAAGTTGAGACCTCTTTCAGGAATCCTGACCTGGGATGAAAGGCAGGACGGTTTGACTGGCTTTAGAATCACCTGGGAGACACACCTCTGGGCTCTGTCTATGACAGTCTTTCCAGGTCAGTTTAACTGGGGGAAGGCATACCCCCAATGCAGGTGGCACCATCAGATAGGATCCTGATTTGAACTGAATCAAGGGATAAAGAAGGAAGCTACTTGAATACCAGCACTCACTTTTCTTGGCTTCCTGATCTGCCCACTACCATGTGTTCCATCTCATGAGGGACTGTGTCCCCTTAGACCACAAGTTTCTCTCTGTTGAGTGATCACAGCAATGAGATGAACAGCTAACATGGAAGGCGGTGCCGACCATATCCGTGATGTAGCCTAGCACCTTATGAATGTTCTGCCAAGCCTGGTTCTCACGGGAATAGTCCCCGAGGTGCTGAGGATGAGATGCAGAGTATATGAGTCTGTCACAAAAGGACTTGCGTCATACTGACAGTGGCTGTTGCTGATGGAGCCGTGACCAGGGGGTAATGGAGATTGGACAAGCCTCTTCAGGTGGCTATAGGTTCAGCGCTTGCCATGTTCTTATAGCTATATTTCCACAGGAAGATCTTCTCTACCAAAAGTTAACCAGTCACTTATGGGAAACCATCGAAATGGTCTCAATGAACTTGAAGGTTCAGGAGTTGGGAAGGGCACACATGAATACATGAGGGTTTGGAGAGGGTGTGGGACCAGGTGATAGGCCCCTGCTTAGGAAGGGCTTTAGACCCTGTTAGCTCTCTTGTAAAATACATGATTATTTTGGGCAGAAATAGAAGCACAATTCTTTAGTCACTTGCATTGTAGCGCCTACTTGCAACCCTGGCTACTTCAGAGGCTTGTCCTGGCTTGTCCCAAACCAATGGTGCAAAATTTCCAAGATGGTTTGAGGGTCACTCCATATAAGATCCCCCACTATCTTGGCTTGTAACTGCATAGATTAGTCTTACCCATTTTTAAACTTTACATAAATGCAACCAAGCAGTATAACAGTCTTGTTCCTGATTTCTTTCATTTAATATCATGTTTTTGAAGCCCATACATACAGTCACTGTGGGGTAAGCAGCATTCATCTTCTTTGCTGTCTAGCATTCCACGCTGTGAGAACACTACAGTTTATGTATCCATTCTCCTGTGGATGGGCTTGTTGGAAATTGTGAGCAGGGCTGTGCTCAAGGCCCTTCTTGCACTGCACCTCCCCCCTCACCTCCTACTGCATCATCACCCCCCTCATGCTCTCTGCTCACAAGGACCTGCTATCCTTTAATGCAGCCAGCAAGCAGCTATGGACCTTGACTCTGAGTACATATTGCTTCCATAGCCTGGTAGTCTCCAGCTCTAGAAAACTGGTGTCTGTCTCCCTAAACAGCCTTTTCGAAGATGTCTCCTGGATGCTTTCTCCTGATGTTTAGTGCTGTTTAGCCCTTGTCAGTCTGTCCTCTCCCCTTGCCCTGCTTTTTTTTCTCTACCATGGGTCATACCAGACATGTCACCGAACTGTGTGTTGTTTGTGCTCCACACATCACTCAGTCATCCTGGGGACATGGGTTCTGCTGATTGCTCATGTCACATCCACAGTGCAAACAGAGAGCCTGCAGAGGGTGACTCATCTAGAAATATCTATTCAATGGATGAATAGTTGTCTAAAATCTAGACAGCATCAGTTATGAGCATAGAGACCTCACCAAAAAGGAACTTAGAATAATTTCACCTGACACCCCCTGGGGACGGACATTAGATCTTGGTAAGTGCCTCATTCTTTTACAATTAGCTGCCGACTGACCAGTTAATAAGGCCTAAAATTTTTCTTGGGAATGGATTTGAGCATTTCCTTTTCTTGGAAAATCAATACATTATTTATCTTCCGCACTCCCCAGCATTCCACTTGATTTATCAAAGACTTTCCTGTGACTTTGAGATGACATCAGCTGGATTCTGCTGGTCCCGCCTACTTTGTTTGTGATAAAACCTTCAAGTGGAGTTTTGCATGGTCATCAGCCTTTTCTGTGCACCTGCCAGGTGCAGTGTGTTGTCCTATGCCCAAGGACATAGACCACAGCGGACGTTCTCTTTGCTTTGGAGCTCAGGTGTGGGGGTGTGTGGTCATAGGTAAAGTGTGCCAGTTGCCCAGGGAGGCTGTGTGAGACGAGAGTATGGAATTCAGTGGACAGTGGGCATGGAGAGGCAAGGTTAGGTGGGGTGGGTATGAAGAGCTTTCAGACCCTGGTGGAAGGTTTCCTTGCTGTGGCTCATGAAGCCAACGAGTATCTTCTATTGGGCTTCTGTTATGTTTGAGGTGCTGTGTTGAGCTTGGTGGGTACAGATCAGATTCTCATGAGTATGAAATGTCCTCCTCTCCCCATGGACTTAAGGATTGGCCCGCAACACAGTGGTATTCAGAGATGAAGCCTTGAGAGGTGACTGAATTGTGAGGGTCTGATAGCATTGGTAGACGGATCCAATGATAAGTTTGTAACTTAATGGGCTGTTTGGAGAGGGGGCCTCGTTGGAGGAAGTAGTTGCTGGGGGAATGTACTAGAAGGACTTACTTGTTGTAGATCCTTGGTCTCTGCTGCTGGCCACTGCGTGGTAAGCAGCTTTGTTTGCCATCCACTCCCATGCTCCCTGTTTCAAGGAGACAGTTATGCAGAACAAGAAAGGTCATTGTAGGCACCAAACAGAAGTTCCAAGGTGATTTCCATTTTACCTGATGTTCTCCCTCTCTCACTCTTTTTCTCTCTCTTTATCATAACCTAGGCTTGCCTCACACTTTTATACGGGAGGCTGGCCTTTAACTCCCGATTCTCCTACCTCCACCTACCAAGTGCTGGGATGACAGGTATGTCCCACCATGCCCACCTTTTTGAGGTTTCTTATTTTCTGATTCTAAGACTCCCTCTTTTTTTTTCAATGAGACAGAGTCTCTCTACATAGCCCTGGCTGTCCTGGAACTCACTATGTATACCAGGCTGGTCTCAAACTCACAGAAATTCACCTGCTTCTACCTTCCGAGTGCTAGGATTAAAGCACGTGCCACCATGCCTGGCCCCGATTGCAAATCCTTATTTATCACCCATCTCTCCTGGGTTCTGCTTCTTCACGATTCAAGCATGGTGTGGTACATGACAGTTTCTTTTCCATTATCCCATTGTTGGCAGACAGCCATCCAGAGTAGGGAATTTCCTGTGTTTTTCCATGTGTGGTATTGGTGATGGTGTCTTTTACTTACAATTTTGTTTGTTTGAGTCTTAGTTGTGCTTTCTTTCTCTATCTCTTTTTTATTACTCTAATTACAATTTGTCAATTTAGCTTAGCTTTAAAAATAATTCTTAATTTTAATAGTTTTTCTATATATTTTTCTCTTGGTTTTTAATTTATGCTTGTTCATGCTCAAATAATCAAGGCCATATAAGATGAATTCCTAGTTCACATCACTCATTTTGGACAAGAACAAAAGCATTTCCCTGTAAAGTCTGAGAGGAGAGTGAGAAGACTGTTCCCAACAGCACCATTGGACAAGAGAAGCAAATAGAAAGCACGTAAGTCAGAGAGAGAGAGAGAGAGAGAGAGAGGGAGAGAGAGGGAGAGAGAGAGGATCTGCATTTGAAGATGATGTGACTTCCTGTGTGGGAGCCCAAAGGTTGCTCCAGAAGCCTGTAAAATCTAATTAGCAAGCCCATTACATGTCAAGATAAGAATTAAACACACAAAACCTGGTTGCACCTCTATGCACCAACAACCAACCTCATAAAAGGGAAATTAGGATATAATTTCACTTCCAATAACATCACAAAGAATCAGATACTGTGGTATAAACTAAACAAATGGGTAAAAAAATCTGTTCATTGAAATCTATGAAACAGCATGGGAAGAAATTATAGGGAAAAGACACGGGAGGACTTCAGGCATTCATAGACTGGCAGATTCTCCACTATTTAATGCAATCTATAGCTTCCATGACATCCTTATCAAAATCCTTAAGCATTAAAAAATGTGTAATGGTAAAACCACCCAGCCTCCCTGGGACAGGATTTGTGACTGCATAGTTGATGGGGTTTTCTTCTTGAGAGAAGATGGTGTGTGGGGGATAGGCAAGTACATTGACCCTGGACTCATCTGGACTCCAGTGCCCAGGGTACCACTTATCCAAGCTGTAGCTGTGGGCAAGTTTATCACCCACGAGCCTTAGTTTCTCATCTGGAAAACTGTAGCCCTTGGCTCATATAGTCTTGCGATTATAAAGGTACTATTCTGGTACCTGAGAGGCCTTCAATAAATATGGTTTGTTAATTGCTCCAGAGTTCAAAGCCGACCTTAGCTTACCACGTGCGCCATTCTCACCAAGGTCAACCTGGGATCCACAGGTTATTCACACTCAGATGAGCAAGGCAGCTCTGAGCTTTATGAGGGTGAAAAGAGCATAAACACCACTTCTACTGTTACAGCCATCTCCACCACACACAGCCATCTCCACCATAACAGAGCCATCTCCACCATACACAGCCATCTCCACCACACATAGCCATCTCCACCATGACGCAGCCATTTCCACTACACATAATCATCTCCACCATGACAGAGCCATCTCCACCACACATAGCCATCTCCACCACACACAGCCATTTCCACCACACACAGCCATCTCCACCATACACAGACATCTCCACCATGACAAAGCCATCTCCACCATGACACAGCCATCTCCACCATACACAGCCATCTCCACCACCACTCCTTCCACAACTACCCCTACCCACCATCATCTCTACCACCTCCCTATCCACCTCTGCTTTATTACCACCTCTCCTACCATCTCCACTTACGTCTCCTTCTCTATCTTCACCTCTACTGCCTGATCCCCTTCTAAATGGAGTTCATATTGTTTTTGGTTCACTGAATAATTATCAATGCATGTGATGATGCTTGATGTAAATGTTCTCCCTTTAAGAGCAGTAATGAACATTTGAAATATGTTTGCATCCATCATCACAATTAATTTTTACAAAAGTTCATGATTTTAGAGGAAGCATTGACAGATCCAGCCTGTGGATTGTTTGTAAATTCTGTGCGCTAACAGTGTTTTCTCAACCCCCTTCTCTGTCTGTCTGTCTTCATGTCTTTATTTCTCTGCTGGGGAACAGCTTGTATATTTTAGGCATTCTAAGTTCTACCATTGAACTACAACCCAAAGCCATCTTTCTCACATTTTTAAGGATTGTTAATCAGACAAAGAAGAATACGAGTCAAAACATCTGACTTAAAAGGTTCTTGTCAGCCTCTTCTAGAGAGTATTAGTCAGGGTAGGCTAGGTTGTGCTGCGGGGATACCCTTTCTTCTCCATGACTCAGCCTAGTAAAAGTTTATTATCTCTTGCTGAGTTAATGGTTGTTGTGGGTCTGTGCCAGCCTATGGCGTCTGTCTTCTTGGTGCTTAACCAGCAAGGCTGTTTGAACTCTTTGAAGTTCTGTTATCTGGACATCAGGCCTCTTGGTAGTGTCTCAGAAGAGGAGAGATAGATGTTAGAGAATCTCCAGGAAGCCTTTGCCCAGCCACAAGCAGAAGGGGCATTTAGTACCTGCCCGTGTGTTCCACTAGGCAAAGCTTACCACAGGGTCCTCCTGATCGGCAAAGGGTTGGAAAAGGTGAAGGTGGGACCCACGGGAGAAGATGAGGGAATGGAACTGCTTAGAGGTCAATGCCATATTTGACCTTCACAGCCAGGAAGAGCCAAACCAAAGTCTTTTCAAGCAGGTATGATTTTCCAAAGCCCATGACCTTATCTACAACAGCCTCCTCTCCTAAGCTCCTTGTCCCAGCAACAAACCCCATTAAACATCTCGTTACTTTGGAGTGGCTCAGACAGAATGTTCCCATGGCTGTTGGCATGTCTCCCAGAAAAGTCTGTTTAGCTCTCCCTGCCTCCCCCAGCATCTGGCTCTGGCCCCAGTGTGGGGGGGAGGTGCCACAGTCTGAGTAACTCACGACTCCTTTGACTCCCCACAGTGATGAATGACACCCATCCATCCTGGCCCCTGTTGATGGCCCAGCTCGTCCATCACGGCTCAGAGCTCCCGGCTGATGTATTAGTGGCTGAAGAATGGATTGCTCGGAGCTCAATCTACTTGCGAAAGAAACTGAGCCAAAGAGTGGATTCAATCGAATTACTCGTTCACCCTGGCCAGAACTGAGAGGCACTCTGGCGGTCCCCTCTTGGGTTCCTGCAGAAATATGATTTGTAGTCTTTGAGCCACCAGGCCATTCTCAACTAACTGGGCAGGGTATCACTTTAGAGAGAGAGAAAAAAAGATTCATGGAAGAGATATTGGCCCATTGGCTTCATAATGGGAAAGCAGGCAAGCCAGGTGAGCCATTTAGTGGGGAAAGCGATGGGTGAATCAAGCCACATTTGGGGTGTGTGACTTGTGCACAGCTCAATGGGTTTGTGTTTGTGTCCTATTTCTGCTGCTCATGCTTTGTGAGACCTTGAGCAACCCACTTAAGCCCTGGGTACCTCAGCTTCGCTGTTTCGCTTGAGTGACTGTTGTGAGGATTAAGTGAGCGAAGAGAGGCAGAGTGCTGAACACAGCAAGCCAGGTGCCTTGTAAGTGGTCATAATGGATCTCAGATCTCCACCAGCCAGGAACCCTCGAGTTGCCAGGGACACAGGGCAGACAATCATGGTTTTAATATTTGCTGTTCCTCCACTGAGGAATGAAAGGACTGGCCTCATGACTACTCAAACCAACAGGATCTGGAAGAACCGTGTCACATGGGGGTCTAGAACGCCTGTAAGAGAACTGACTCCTTCTATTTAGATTTTGAGGAACATGTTCTTCGATTAGGGAAACACACAGTTCCTGTGCAGCCACCATGCAAGAAGTGTGTTTATCTCAAGATGACACGCTGTGAGGAAGCCTGAGCCAACAACCTGGAGAGGCCATATGGAGGGAGCTGCCCTGCTGGTCCTCAGTGACTTCAGTCATCCCAAATGAGGTGCCAAACACGAGAGTGAAGATGTCATCTTGGATGTCCAGACTCATCTTCAGCTGACAGTAGCCCTTGGTACCATGTAGTTGTAACTGCCTGAGGGACCCTAAAGGAGAACATTCTCTCAACATGGGAGTGGTAGTCTTTTAAGCCAAAGTCGAGGGTGTTGGTTTTTCAGAAATAGATATCTGATATTGGAGCCAATCTAGAGGTTATGGTTTGAATCTTAAATTCCTTAGTTGGCTCAACTGAATGCATCTTCTCAGGCTTTGGCCTTATTTTGGTAGGGGCTGGGATATAACTGGAAGAAGGAGGTCACGAGGACAGGGGTGAACCTTTGGGAGTTATAATCCCCAACCAACGGTTCTTGATGTTTTCTCTATTTCCTGGTCCACCATGATGTGAGTAGCCTCTATCCTATGCCTCTGGACAATGAGCTATTTTGCTATGCCTTCCTCATAATGGCGATCTGAAACCCTCTGAAACTATGGACCAAAACAAATGCTTCCTCCTATAAGCTGTTTCTTTCAGGTATTGTGGGCACAATGATAGATAACATGTTTATTCTATCAATATTTAGTGACTGCTTTTGAATGCCAAATGCCAAGAAGGACACTTGGAAGATGAGCTTGAGAGTGCTGATCTTGAGGCACAGCCTGCTTCTTTTTAGATTTTAAGTTCCAAACTAAGGCTGCAGACAATGTTTAATAAATCATGCATGTTTTTCCAGCCTCAGGGAGTGACACACCAATATTTTTGTTACAGAACACTACACCCTCCAACATTTATCCTGTTCTAGTCCCTTCTTTGCTCTTAAGCAATTCATTATAATTTTAATTTTACATTGAATGTATCATCTACCTAGAGTTCTACAAGATAGTGTTTCTCCAGTCATAAATGTGAGTGGACCAATCCTGCCCCTCTCTCTTTGTATGCATGTGCCATTATTAGGGTTTGTGAACTTGATACAAAGCTAGACATACCCGTGAAGAAAGAATCTCAGCTAAGGAATTGTCTGTCAGATTAGATGATAGGCAAAGTTGTAAAGTGTTTTCTTGATTGCTGATTGAGGTAGAAAGGTTCAACCCACTGTGGTAGGTGCCATCCTTGGGCAGGAGGGCTGGTTACCTAAGAAAGGTAGCTGAATAAACCAGAGGAAGTATCATGACAGTGTTCCTCCATGGCTTCTGCGTCAGTTCCTACCTTGAATTCCTGCTTTGAGTTCCTGCCCTAGCTTCTTTTGAAGTAATAGCAAGTGTAACTGAAAGAAATCCTTTCTTCCCCAAGTTGGTTTTCATCACAACAACAGAAAGCACACAAGGACAGTGTGCATGGTAAATTTTCAGCTTATTGCAGACTGATACTTTGATAAAATAGTGTAAAAATCAATTACTAGAAATGCTAATTATCCTAATTAGATCATTACACATTGTATACATGTATCAAATTGTCACACTGTATCCTCTCTATATGCATAAGTATTGTAAATCCATTAAATGATACACAAGATGCAGGCCTGCTTTTTATTGTTAGATTCAGTGGCCGTATTTTCAATTCATCAAAATGCTGTTAAGGCTTCTAACCATTTGTTCTCAGTAGCTGTCCCTAGGTCAGAATGAATCTGTGGCCATACTCATACCCATCTGTGGACTGATTTTTGAGTAGTGTTGCAATAGAGAACATCTTTGATACTCCAGAAGCCCAGACAGGAGGAGATTAGAGCCGGAGAAAGGGATTTTGTTTGCTTGTTTGAGAGAGAAGACACTTGAGTTGGTCTTGTGTGTTGAGGGGAAGGAGGGGGAGCTATGATCCTGGAAATGAGCGGACTGATGGACTGTGCTGGAGAAACCACAGAAGATAGAATTCCGGGGAGAGAAATGGGGTTGACCTCAGCCAGGGGACGTGCCGACAGGCTTATGTCAACCAGGAGAGACCGGCTTCTCCCAGGAAGTCACCAGACTTCCTGTCATTTCAGTTCCCCAGCTCTAAGAAACACTTAGGAATAAAAGTTAGCCAAAGAGATGGGCATACACTCAGTTCTGTTCTTTCAGGAGCTCTTCCATCCTTTGTCTATTTAGTATCTTGTTCAGCCCATATGGCTTTGGAGAAGTGACATTCCTGTCAACTCCAAACTGTGAGCAGATCATCCTGCCTGGATAGTCAGAGTGTTTTCTGGGACTTTTGTTAGATGTATCCTGAGAGATGACATTGATATTTTCAGAGTATGACCTCTAGTGACAGAATGGGGGAGGTGACCATAGGCAATATTGATCCCTGTGATGAGCAATCTTGTCTATCAACTTGATTGAATCAGGAATCCAAAGACATGCTTCTGGGTGGGTTTGTGATGGTGTTGTCTGCTTTCTGTTTCTGCATCTACCCTGTGGTTGACCCATCCTTCACTGATACTGGAACCCAGATTCTTCTTCAGCGTTCCAACATGAACTGGAGACCCATGGCTCTTCAGGAGTCCTTCAGACCATCAGTGCCACTTTGGGACCGTGGAGTCCTTCAGCCTTAAAAATGGAGTAGATATTATGTTTGTAACCTCTCCAGCATGTGGCCAGCCATTATTGGGCACTCCAGTTTGAATTGTATAAACAAATCTAATAAAACCCCTTTGTCACATAGCTTCATTCTATTTAAGAGCCTACTGGGGCCATTTTCATCCAAACCACCACACTGAGATCTCTTCATCCTATTAGGTTCTGTCCCTCTGGAAAACTCTAGTGCCTTTAGGAGGAGCCAGCCTACCCAGTGACACAACTGAGACATGACAGGCAAATCCAAAGTCAGAGAAGTGGGTGAAGTCCCGATGACAGTGTGACTGGACAGACAACAGTGCCACTCGAGGCTAGCTGGGACTCGGATGTGCTACCCCTTCAGTTTTCCAGTTATAGGAGCCAACATGCTTTTTGACTTTTTTGAATTATGTTTCTGACTTTGGCAACCTGCGCATGAAGATGAATGCTCTCACAGTTCGGGAATGGCCAGCCATGTGGCAGGCGCCATTAGTTTCCATCTTCTGTGTCCTACATGGGTATGTCAGCAATTCATACTCTTCTCCAGTTAGCTGAAACTTGGCTTCAGAGTCTGTATAACTAACTCCGCCATGGCCCTCTGTGTGCGCTGAGTTCAGCTAGCCTCTTGCTACTGCTTTCAAGGTCTTGCACAGCCAGGTTCCCATCATGCCCTCTGGTCTCATTCTAAGTGGCTGCCTCTATACTTTTCCTTAAGCATCTGAACCTTTCCAGGTGCTGGGATGCTTCCACCTGCCACAGGACCTTTGCCTCTGTTCATACCGTTTCTTCTCCCTCGTCTCTTTAATCCTTCCTCATCTTCAGCTTTCAACCCTTTTGCCATTTCCCCGTGAAGCCCCTATAAATTTCTCTGTAGAATTAGTGGTGACAAAAGAGTCAGCAATACAGCACTTACGCTGCCCAAGCTGCACAGCAAGTCCTTTACACACATAGCTTCATTTAAACCCTCCCATTAGCCATGTGAGGTTGGTGCTACCATGCTGTTTTATAAGAGGTTTATTTTCCAGCACCAGGTATCTGTCTTCTGTAGAGTTTCTTAGACCTGGAATTGTGTTTATTAGCACTTTTATGTTGCTTTTCTGAGTCCAAGTCTCACGCTATGGCCCAAGTTGCCCTCAAACTAGTGGCAAGCCCTCTGCTTTAGTCTCCCATGCCCAGAGGTAATTGGCATGAGCCACACTGCCAGATTTTCTGTGAATTTCTGTCTTTCTTGACTCTTTGTATTACTCAGCATTACCACATTATCTCATCTCTAATTATTACTGTTGTATGTACTCTCTTTCTCCCCCTCTTCTTCTCTCTCTTCTCCCTCTCAAACCCTCTTCCTCTCAGCATGCTCAGCCTAGGGTCTTTTTCTTCGTAGCCTAGGCTGGCCTTGAACTTAGGATCCTTCTGCATCAAGCTCCTTGTACTGAGGTTGCAGACATGCATCAGCCTGCCCTACTTATTTGTGCTTTAAAAGAAACACTGTCTTCCTCATAGTTTGTGAGACGCACATAAGCAGGGAGCGTCCATGTCTGTTCCTTGCTGTCTATCTTCTGCACCAACTCCAGGCCCAGGACAATGCTACAGTTTGAATTCCCTCTGAAACCCACACAGAATTTTTTGTTATAAGAATACCGAGAGGTGGGAGCTTCGGGAGTTGAAGCTGTGATGTCTTTGCATGGCTGACACGTGCATCATCACAGGAGTGGGCAGCTGCCTCATCCTGCCTGATTTGTTCTTGCTCTCTGATTTGCATGTGCTTCTTGCCTTCTGCCATATGAGGATAAAGCATAAGGCACCCACTATGTTTTGGCCCCAGGCTGCTGAACTCCCAGTTTCCAGAACTGTGAGAAATGAATTTGCTTGATTAATAAGTTATCCACTTTCAGGTATTCCAATAAAGCAGCAAGAGCTGAACTAAGACACTAAGAGTTATTATTTAAAAAATATCCCCAAGGACAGCTTGGCTCATTTGTCTAATTATGACCTTCTCTAACAGTGATGATCCCCCAACACCCCCAGACCCCTGCAAGGATCTTTAGTTTGTGTGGAGTTCTCGGATGGACCTGGATTTCTACCTAGGGTATGATACTCAGTGACTCTAGGCAGCCCTTCTTCTGGGGAGCAGTAGTGTGTGCAGAAGGGCCAGGGTGGGGAGAGGGAGTGAGGCTAAATAGAAGGGGCAGGGGTGGGAGTGTTCAGCACAGCTGCTGGGGTGAAGCCAGGGCCACAGAGGCTAAGTCCTGGTGGTCAATTTCTTGGATGGTTAGAGCTCAGTTTTAATAGTAGCCTTGGCTGTGACAGAGATTGAATGCACTTCCTTGGAGCCTGTGGCCTGGGTCAGGGGTAGGTGAGCAATGAGGAACAATTGAGTGCATGATGACGCCACATGCTTAAACTCTGTGTGTATGTGCAAGTGTGTGTGTCTTTGTGTGTGTGTGTGTGTGTTTCTGTATGTGTGCAGAGTGATTGTGAACATACACGGACTAATTTTATATAGTTTGAGCATTAGTGTGATCAAGTGTTATGGCCACAGAAAGAGCAACTTCTCGTGAGTTAGCAAAATATGAACTTGCATGTGGCTCCAGTTCCTCTTAATGGTTAAGTGCCCAGGAGAACTGGTAAGTTGATCCTGCGTTTGGCACAGACTCAGCACATATGTTTATGACATGCGTGCAAGTGGGAACAAGTGATCCTTAAGTGACTGTGCATGTGTGTGCATGCTGCATGGGTATGAGGCAGAGGAGAGCCTGGCACTCTTAGCAGACAAGTCAGCACCTGTCTACTACACTCGCATAATGACACAGAGCTGCCAATACCTGAGTAGGTGGCCATGTATCTTCCGCTAAGTGAGTGTAGGGGCATGAACTTGCTAAGGACAGCATGATATTTATTTAGCCCAGGCACCACTGTCTGTGCAGATGGCACTGTGTACCCTTCCCTTCAATTCTGTGAACTCAGGAGACAACTGCTTCAGCCCCCTTCCAGTGTTACCTTTGACCAAGTCTAGAACGATACTGACACAATCCTTGTGCCTACCATTGTAAGGACAGTCTACCACTCGCATGCAATGACCTTATCTGGCAGTGTTATTTGCTTCTGGATGGCAGGGAGAAACAGGCTGCCAGAATCTCAGCAGCTTTGGAATGGTCAACTAGGCATAGACATGCAGGCAGGATGCATCTATGGCTATGGCCCTTTCTAGCTGTGTGACTTGGCTAAATATGACCCATTTTTCCCTCTGTAAATTTACCTGTAATATGCCTGGATATGTTGGAGCCCACTCTGCCATGGAGTGAATGTAGACCATGTCCTCTTAGGCACAAATGCCAACTACAGGAGTGCCTTTGCTCTTTAACAGTATTTATGCTTTTTGAACTGTTAGACATGAGGTATACTTTTCTCTGTCCTTTGAATTGTGTATTTCCATGTGGTTTGTTTTGATTTTAGAAAAATAAAATCGTACAGTTGGGGTCTCCTCTAGTTTGGGACCCTTCGTGAGGGAGCAGAGCCCCAGTTGACCTATGCTAGTCATGTTGGGTCATGACATAGGACTTGTTAACTCAGGGGATTGCTTGTTATAGCATTGTGAATTAGATTATCCTGTCTTAAGTGCTCTTAAATGTTGGCTTCTTCTAGTGATTGGTTCGTTTTTGTCATCCTCCTGTGAAGGATGTACCGCACCTCATTTCCTAAAGGACAAAATAGTTTGGGAACTTGTGGGTTTATGCATCATAAGCAGGATCAGCCTTTGATCAGGAAAATTGATGCTTGAGACTGTTACTTTGAAAACTGGGGCACCCTCTTCAGGTTTCTGGAATCAGTAATAAAAGAATTTGGGAAGGGACTCAAAAGGGGAGCCAAGGGCAGTTTCATTAGAGTTTGAGAGAAAAACTCAAAAGCAGGTAGACTGTAAATCTTGGCAGCTGCCCCAGAGGAGGGCAATAGAGCTGAGAAAGAAAACAAGCTTGTGGTGTGTATCGGGACCTTATGGAGATCAAACACATGGCTGACAAGCAGCCACATAGTGGGGGGAAAGACTGGAACCCAAACTGTTAAGGAGAGCATAGTTAGAAAACCAACAGAAAAAAAAAAAACACCTGGATGGAAGGACTTTGGTGTAGTTTGGAAAAACAGTCTGATTTAGGAGGTCACCTGGACTGTGACCTTATAAGCTACTTAGGAGGAGGCAGGAATTCTGGGAAGGGAAAGTTCATTATCTCATTAACGAGGTAATTATTCCTCCTATTTCTGTAGAGTGGCTTAAGAGGAACCCACCTTCCTGAGGACTGGTCTCTTGGCCGGGTGACTGACCTACCCTGATGGATTACCTCATAAGAAAGGAGGCTTTGGCCAGTCTCCACCCAGACAGCATCCAATCTTTCGGGTGGAAGTCTGAACGGCCTTCCTCGCCTCTGTACCATGGGTTTTGCTATGAAGATGATCAGTGAGAAGGGCAACTGGAACTTAGGGACAAGTCTGCAGAGTGTTTGGGGGTTCAGTGAGGAAGCACAAGTAAAATCGCCTCTGTGGAGAATCCCTGCGTTGATTCCATTCAGATAACAAAGAAAACCCTAAGGATGGAGAGGGAGATATCAATCCTCCGTCGGGAAATTCACGTAAGAGGTTACTTTCAATGAAGTTAGAAAGAGATATATTTGGCGACAGAGAGTCCAGGTAGGGGTTGGAGGAGTAAAGAGGTGGGAGGGAGGAGGGGTTGGACCAAATAAAAAGTACATATAAAATGCCATAAGGAATCCATTACCTTGTATGCTAATTAAAAATAAACCAGGCAAACATTTAGAGCAATCAGGGGAAAGAAAGACCAAAATAATTCAAATAAGCAAATCTTCTGCCACCCAGGGATAGCCAACATTTGTATTCAGGCTTCTAAATATTGTCTCTCTAAGCTTTAACAGCAATGATCATATCGCATGTGGACTGTTGCCGTACTCTTCAGGGCCACTTAACACTGCATGAATGTTCTTCTGCTTAAACTAAATTGTGGGCCACATCGTTGCTTTAAATGACTAAGGAGCGTTCCCTCCTATGATGTCTAATTTTATTTATGAATATTTCTTAATAATAATGAGCCCGATATCTCTGAACCTCTAGGCTGTTTGCAAGCTTTTGCCATTACAAGCAGCACAGTGATGAAATCCCGGGAAGATGCATCTTCAGGCACTTGCCTAATTATTTCCTCAGAAGGCTTCTTTGAAGTGGGATTGCTCGTGAGAAGAAATGGACTTTTCAAAGGCCTTTGTGACTATTATCAACTCGCTGTCTGGAAGCACGGCATTAATTTGCAGTGCTAGAGGTAATGCATAGGAGTGTCCTCTACTTGAATTCCATGTCAATACAGGGTATTGTCAATCTCCTAAATTTTTGCTAATTCTAGCAGTGAAAAGTGGACTTTCCAT
Organism: Chionomys nivalis; assembly: GCF_950005125.1. Lineage (NCBI taxonomy): Eukaryota > Metazoa > Chordata > Mammalia > Rodentia > Cricetidae > Chionomys > Chionomys nivalis. The sequence goes on along the minus strand of NC_080094.1, from coordinate 19,234,449 downwards.
TTCCAATGTACTTTTTTTTTATTTCTCTGAATGTAGACCTTAAAATTTTTTAAAAGAGAAAATGTATATTGTTAAAAATATCCTTTTGGTTACTCTGTTGGTATCTCTGGAATGCAATTCATTCATTCATTCACTCACTCATTCATTCATGCACGGAGCAGATAGACCTACTGTGTGCTGAAGTGAGAGTGGGGAACAAGAGCGACAATCTCCTCCAGAGACCACAGGCTGCTGTGTGTATGTCTGGGGTGTGGGGGTGGAGGGGGCTTGGGCCCTCACTTTAGGCACACAAGTTTCCAGAAGTTATCCTGAAGGAGGATTCGAGGTAGTGACCTAGATGGAGTCAGCATGGGTCAAGCTGTCTGGCTGTCTGGCCGTGTACGGCAGGGAGAGGAAATCAGTAATGCTAATTCTCCTTATGCAAATTTTGGTATTTTGTTCACTATGGATGTTTGCATTCATTATGATTTTTAAAATATTGCATTATAATATTCGCTCTGATTGTTGAGCCTTCTTGGTAGACATTTGAAGTTCCACTGCTGAGATGCGTGCCCAGCTCATTTCATGCTCAGCCTCATCCCTCCTGGTATATTTCTGACTTCTAAAATTTCTCAGCATGCAGCTGAGACCCGACTATCTGAACTCAGGGTCTGCAGACTTATAAATAAATGCTGTTCTGGCTGCGCAACCAGAAAGATTTCAAGTCATTCCACTGACCATTATTTTGAGGAATTGCTTTGTGCCAGGAGCTGGGTCAGACACCAGGGATATGACTAAGCACTCAGATGCTGTTCTGGGGCTGAGATTCAGGGATAAACAAAATACCCTGTAATTACCCATCAGCCAGCTCTGTTGGTGCAAGCATGTGGCAGGCCATTGTGCCTCCATGTGTACCCATCTTGGCCACCGTTTTGGGGAGAATAATTCACAGTTTCAACAATCTTGCATACTCTTAAAATCAGTGTTGGAAATCTTAACATAGCTATAATAATTAGATACTCTGTAAGTTCCCTCCATAAGCCAAGCATGACGTTAGGTTCTTATAAGTGTTAGGGATAATAAGGAAGTCACTTTACATACTTCTGCCAGAGAGATGTTACTTACACAAGTGATAGAAGAGTAGAGAGGCTAACTAGGAAAGGGGTGACAATTCAGGGTTGGGTCACAGTGGGAAGTGACTACAGTCCCCAGGGCTGGACAATGACTGCAGTCCCCAGGGCTGGACAGTAACTACAGTCCCTAGGGATAACCAGTCACTGCAGTTCCCAGGGCTGACCAGTGACTGTGGTCCCCAGGGCTGGACAGTGACTGTAGTCCCCAGGGCTGACCAGTGACTACAGTTCCCAGGGCTGACCAATCACTGCAGTCCCCATGGCTGACCAGTGACTGTGGTCCCCAGAGCTGGACAGTAACTACAATTCCTAGGGATAACCAGTCACTGTAGTCCCCAGGGCTGACCAGTGTGGTCCCCAGGGTTGTACAGTGACTACAGTCACTCAGGCTGGACAAGCATAGGGAAGGGGTGGTGCTTTCTTGATCTGAGGCAGATGATGGAACCTCAAATGACCTGGTGCATAGGAGCTCCCACCCTGGAGGAGAGTCAGCTCTTGCTGGAGATATTATTGGAGCAGAGAGGAAGGGGGGGCAATACAAAGTTATTTAGTTTTTCCTCCCTCTGTCTCCAATTTCCCACCAGTGGTCTACCCTTGTTGGATGACCGTTGACCCTGGAGTTAAGTCAGAGGTCAGCTTTCTGCATCTTAGATAGCAGGGCTGGGGGAAAGGCAGGAGCTGATCTACATGAAGAATGAGGGATCTAACAGAGCTGGGAAATCTGTTACCAGGACACAATAGATACCTGGTGAACTGGATCTGAGGTCAAATTTGTCTGGAACCACGTTTGTACCTTCCACACACTATAGCTTCTTCCTTTCTTCTGAACCGCACTGCCACCCTGGGTGCCTTGTGTTCGTGTGAGCCTCCCTTCCTATGCCCGGGGCTTCCATTTGCATCCATGAGAGTAGTTCATATTTCCTTCTCCTCAGCCCTAAGAGAGGCCACGCCACTCAGCACCGAATCCTTTCTGAGTAGCATTTCTGGAGCTAGGCAATGCTGACAGCTACCTGAGTCTGAGTCCAAAGTCACAGTCTGACCGCGAGCTCATGTCTGAACTCTCGTGTTTGGGCCTAGGGTCTAAGAACTTGTGTTTATTCTCCTTCTTTCTCATGTCTGCCACAATTCTTGGCTTACTTTTTAAGCTGCACTCTGACCTCATTAATATCTGTGCACCTATCCCCAGTTGAGTAGTTCTTCCTAGATCTCCCCCTCCCACGCCCAATCCAGCTGTCAAGGTCATGGTTCTTAGGACTTTTCAGCCACACACCCTGGCCGTCCCCCCCCCCCCCCCGATCTATGAAGTTGAACTCAATGCACATCAATGACTTCTGCATTTGTTCAATGTTCCTGGATGGTCTCTTGCATTCGGCTGAAAAGTCCTCTTTTTCCTTACTAGTGGCTACAGCTAAACTCACAATGTCCCCTGTACCCAGTGTGCTGCCTGAAAAAGGGCTTGGTTCAAACATTCGATGAGTTCAGTTCTAGACTGATGTTAATTGGCTTGGAGATTCAATATCCAGAGACAAGGTGAGAATATAGGGGTCAGAAGACAGGATAGAGCCCAAAGGTTGGGGTGCCTTCATAGAGGTGGTAAGGACAACATGGTTTCCTGAGGAGAAACACTGGTCATGCGAGAAGGAAGAGTGAGACCTGGGCCCAGTGTCTTCACAGGGGTCAGCACACTCTCTGTCATACTGCCCCATTGTTAGTGACTTCAGTAGCAACAGGCGTTGCATGGATCAGGATTCTGGTTGTCCCAGCCTCGGAGTGGTTTATTGCCAGCTGGGCATTACAAAGGGCTAATTGTGAGCTCCTTGCACCTGCTGGGTCCCTTGGTGGCTGGGACTCGGGAAGGAAGAGAAGGGTATGAATAAGCTTGTTGTTCATTAAAACCAAACAGTGAAGGCGCTGGTGGTCCAGGTGTGGCCTCAGAGAAAGCTGGCTGGCATTTCTGAAAGCATAGCTCACTGTCTTAGCACCTGCCTCCTTCTCTGACTTGGGCTATGACGTCCAGTGGTAAAAGAGCTGTCACCCCGAGGGACATACACAGCCCTTGTGAGCTCCTGACTGGGCAGAGCCACCTGGATGGAGGAGTTGCTGAGTCCACACTGGGTTCTGGCTGAGCTGAGGTACTGCCTACACATGACTGCTAGTCCTAGAATAGAGGCGACAAGTCTGGTTGGAGCCCAGACTGCCCAGACTTAGTGGGTGCCTCTGAGAGATGGAGTGGAAGTCAGAGGAAGGTCAAAGAATGACAGCCTAGTGCAGCTTAAGGAGTGCTGGGCCTTGTGAACTGGACATGAGTGGATCTGGGGACCAGACACCAGCTGCATTTACAGTCCCAGGGTCAGCTGCTTTCTTTCTCCATGGCCTCTTTCTTAGACTGGATGGCCCACAGGACGATGTCTGCCTCTTTGCAATTTTGTTTGCTTTTAGGACATGGTCAGCCTGAGAGGAGATACTCTATGCTTGCTTATATTCATATGTGGATTCTCAGGGTGCAGGTTCCTACCTGAGGTTGGGGGAATGAAGTCATTGTCACCGAGTGTTTGCTGTGTCCCAAGCCTTTAATATGAGCCACTTAATTTACCCCTTAGCATAACTCTGAGTGGTTGTGTGTTTTTCATGGGTAATATGAAGGTCAGACAAAATTCAAGTTCTCACAATTTGTAAATGGCAGAGTCTGCATTTGAACTTGCATCTGTTGACTCAACCCAGTGCTCTTTGAAGGTTGTACACTTGACCCAGGGCAGACTGTGTCTTGAGAGTTCAGCAGATCCTTCGGTAAATGCAGGAACCCTCAGCTGGCTGGCAGCTTGCCTCTTCTGTCTTGGGCTTGTCTCCTACCTAGATTAATTGCTGGTTGTCCAAGGTGTGATGTTCTTCCACGTCACTGTCCCATCTTACATGGGAGTACTGGGGAGTGGTGCAGCCATGCTGATCCAGTCTACACCAGCACAGCTGGCAGCCGACACAGCACCCTCATCGGAAAGCGATCCATCATCCAGCAGCTACATTGCCGTTCCTGTCCAGCTGCCGAGCTGGCACCTCTGGGCCTCCTCAGGTGTGACAGCACCCCAGCTTAGAGCCTCTGGGCTGATCCTGCTGTCTGTCTCTTGGAGGATTATATTTTAGGGGAGGGCAGCTGTGCCTTGCTGAGCCACTCCTAGAGGGCTTTGGATAAAAACAGATGAGTAGCAGGTGCCCCTAGGTGGAGGGAAGGGTACATTTTGGACATAGTTCCTGTTCTGTGTTGTACTGTCAGTAATAAAAAAGAGCAAGAGTCTCCAACACTCAGCCCTCTTCAGCCACCCTCAGTCATTCCCCAGAGACTGAAGTATCCTTACAGATTCTCGTAGTGCTGAGACTAGGAGGGACCAGTAGGGCTGGGGTATGGCCTTGCCAGATAAGTATGTGGCTTTGTATGAAAGTAGAGATGCAAGGGAGCCTGTTTATATCCTAGGGTAGCCCTGTCCCCGCTCAAGAGGTCAGCCCCTTCTAAGACCTAGGTGGAGTTAACTGAACTGTGGTTCTTTGACTTGGTCATGTGCCAGAATTGTTCTTCCAAATGTGGGTTTTTAGGCCCTGTACCCACAGTTTTCAATTTGCTGGAATAGGCTGTCAGAATTCATACTTCTGACAGGTTCCCAGGTGATATCTATGTTTCTGATCCAGGGACTACAGTTCAGAATTTACTGATTCGAGGCAAGGCCAATGCCATTTGTAGTCTTTTCGGGACTTTTGCAGAGAAATAATGCTGCTATCTTTGGCTTTTTAGTTCCAAATCATTTTTCTGATTGTCTCCTACCTGGTTAGGCCTAGACTTAAAACTAGGGGCCAAGTTCAGTCCCTTCTGGTGGCAAACAAGAGCCTTCCCAACATATCTAGCCAACTTTGGTCCAGATCTGGGACAGGTAGGGCAGGGTTTCTATGTGAGAGGTACAGATAGGATCATGTTTGCAGATACATCCTGTTTTAACTGTTCTCTGGCTGCCTCCTTTGGGGGGGGCAACTGAGATGATAGGTGGAAAAGCACCGGCTTTCAGGGGGATCGTTCTTCTCTGACTTACCAGAGAAAATGTCTTTGCTGCAGTGAACCCAGAAGAATCTGTATGGGGGATCTTTGGAGTCACTTAGCAGCAGTCTTGTGCTAGCTAGCTTTCTGTTACCACAGTGAAGACATGAACAAACCAATGTACAAATGGTTGCTTTGGGTCACAGTCTTGGAAGTCATCATCATCTAGCCCACTTACTTCGGGGCCAGGTGGCATCTGTAGCAGCAGTGTGGGGCTGATGGGTTGGCTCATCAGCCAGGGATCAAAATGAGGTAGAGGAAGGAACTGAATCCTACAACTCTGCTCAAGGGAACATTTAACTTTCCAAAGCTACCTATCACTCCCTCCCAGTAGCACCACCCTGGGGATCAAGCCTTTAACAAATAGACCTTTAGAGAACTACAGCATCCTCTTGCAGTCCATCACCGGCGAAAGACAAAGGACTTTCTCTCCTAAACCCCTAACCCCACATGCCACCAGAGGCAGAACTGCTTTCTGGATTTTGCTCTTTTCACATTTTGTCCCTGCCAGGAGCTGGCATGATGACAGGTCCTAGTCGGCTGACTTTCACACAGACTCTAGGCTTATCATAGCACTTTTATGGGTAAGATTTTCAACTTCACATTCCCCTCTCATTCCCCGCAGGATGGGCTTTCATCGCTTACCCTGCTGTTGGCTGTCCTGCAATGGTAAACATCTCCCAGATTTCCAGAGTCTCCAGCCAGATGCAAAACTATCCTATACCTCCTGGGGGTTGAACTTCTTTAAAGATGAGTAGTTCTATTCTGAAGCTTCAAGTTGAGACCCAGAGAGATGTACAATCAGAGAACCACAGAGCCTTCCACTCCCCACTCCTCACCCATCACCATCTGCACGTCTTATGTCCAGTGCTACACAAGGACCATGCTCAGCTTTAGCTTTTGTCCTGTGGAATTCTGGGGGATACTCATTTATCCCCTTGAATGGTAGGCTTGCTTATTAGGGTGGGATCCTGAAATTAGAAAAAGAGCTATGTTTCTTCCAAAGCAAATGCTAGAAAGTGCTGGACAAGAAGGACAGCAACCTGTTTCCTTCTAGACTGTTCCTTGCGTTACGTGTGAGCCTCCATCCCTGCTGCAACAGGATGGCAGCAATAGTATCTCCCAACCCACAGTACTTGGTGAGAGCTTTGGTATCCCTAGCAGCTGGATATGAGCCTTTGATTCTTTTTCTTGACCTTTCTAAGGGTAGGGATTGTCAGAGGTGTCCTTGCCATGGGAAGGCCAGCAGCTAGTGTAGATAACCCCTAATAAGATTATTTATTTATTTAGCAGAAAGTTCACTTTGAGTTTTTTTTTACTTTAACAGAAACACTATCTCTAAAACAATTTATTTATTATGTACATGTGTGTATGTCTGGATGAGTGTATGCCACATCCGTGAAGGCTAGAGGAATTAGATATGCAGGCAGTTGTGAGATACCTGGTATGCTGGAAACCAAACTTAAGCATAATTTAATTCTTAGGTAAGGCGTGGCTGGTTAAGCCCATACCTTAGCTTTCTGTAAGTCTCCAAAGAGGACACTCTAAGACAGAGTAGAAGAAGAAAGTCATATTCTGAGACTACTGTGGCAATAAAAGGTAGAGGATTGGGACTTTCTAACAGAGACTCCAAGTGAATGTCTTAGTATGTCCCAGACTTTCCCTGACCACAGCCTCAGGGGACAGTAACCTCATCACCCTTTTCTGCAACTCTTGCTGGCTTCTCTTTACACCTAAGCATGATGTCAAATGAGGGGCCCCTACCAAGGCGCCTGCTGCTTGCTGCCAGGCGCTCCTGATGACTTCAGCTAATTTCCGAGTCTAGAAACATTGTTGACAATGTGATTTCTGAAACGTGAAAGGCGTTATCTCGTTGTACCATCTGCGGCATGTCTGTCTGAGCCCGGGCTTCCGCTGCCACTCTGCCCCCTCGCAGCAACTCTCGCTGCTCCGTCATCATCTCCCACAGCTAATTGCTCCAAACTGACAGGGAGGCTTTTTCCATTTAAAGATACGGGTAAATGGAACTTTCTTGCTGAGCTTTCCAAGTTAAGCCTGCCTTTCAGAAGGCAATGTGATCTTTAGGTTGGGTAGAGGAGGTGGCAGGGTTTTAGCTTCAGCACCTGGCCAGGGACAGCTCCCAGGAGAGGAGGAAATGATCAGAGAAGAGTATTGGGTGGAAGACCTTTGCAGTTCTAAGTTATAGGAAGACTGGTGTTCAACCAAATGGTAGAGACTTAACATCTTCCAGGTAGTAAATTGGGAAGTCATCAGAATGTACAAAAAGAATATTTTTTTCCCCCTTTTTTCCTTTGTTGATGCCTGGAAACAAAATGGAACCAAGCTTTGGATAATCTCAGCTCAGGGAATCTCTTAGAAGCAGTTGTCATCATGAAAATAAGTGTGTAGGGGTAACCAAGGGCTATAGCTGGTGCAGGAGTTAGCTATCAGTGTGCAGCAAACCGCCACAGTCCTTGAGTGGCTTGAAAAGGCATTAATTTATTTTAGTGTGTGTGTTTTGTTGGTCATTAATTCGGGGAACAGCAAGGAGACCTTGTCTTGAGGATTCGAAGTTGTGATCATCTGAAGGTTTGCCTGCAACTGAGAATCATTCCAGGCAGCTATTGTGAGTGGCTGGCCTGAGGGTTCTGGGTATAAGTGGTCTTAATTCTGTCCCATGCTTAGGTTCTCATGGCATATTGGATGGCCTTTCCATTTGTGGACGGGGACAGCCTCAGTAAGAGGCTGAAATGCCATTTATAATCTTACTGTCAGGAGTCACACACTCTTCATTTTGCAGTATTGGCCATAGAGGTCAACTTGATTCGGTGTGGGAGGGAACTATACAAGGATCAGAAAGCCAGGAATCAAGGATCCTTGAGGTCACCTTAGAAGCGGTCTGTGACAGCTGCATAGTCATAGAATCATGCAAGGGATCTAACTTCTGTTGGCAGAGAGCAAAAACCAGTGCTGAAATTGTCTCATCAGCAACAAGTTGGCAGCAAGCACTAATTCCAAGCAAGCTCATTTGTCTATGAGACTCATTTCCATATCTTTGCACACTCCCTGTGTATCCACAGGCATCTAGCTCAGCTTTCAACAGTTCGTTTCCTGCCCTGTCCTTCTCCTTGAGTTCCCGAATCATATTTTGATCTCACTCCAATACAACCTCCTATCAGCTTAAATGAATCATGCTCATTCATACTTCTGTGATCTGAAGTTCCTTCTGTTGGTGATTCTGTCCCTGACCTTTCTCCTCCATCCTTCAAAATAAACTGTGGAAGGCTGAGCTAGATACCAGTGAAAGGGACCATGGAGGAGTGAGCAAAGATCAAAGAATGAGTCTCACAGACAGATGACTTTACAATTAGTGCTCTCTGCTAACTTGTTGCTGATGAAACCAGTCAGTGTGGTTTTCGCTCTCACTGGGTGAAGGATGGAGGATGGTCACTTTCCATTATTCTTCCCTTTTCTTCAACACTTGTACCACTTGTTCCAGGCTTTGTTGATTTCTGTGGCAGAATATATTTTCCAAAGGTGGCTTGGCCCAAATTTTTTCCCACTCCACATGCTTCTGTAATGTTTTATTGATGTCACTTAAGTAAGAGGTGGGGATGTGTTCCCTCATCTAAAACTTGGGAGGAGCCAGGTTGATGTCCTGATGAACAGATATGATGCTGTATGGCTTCTAAGGCTAGGCCAGAAAGAGCAGGACAGATATTGGAGCAGCCCCTACCTGTACTTGTAATACACTCACCACCAATTTTGTAGCAAGTTCAATTAGGCTCGCAGAGAGACCTCTTGGAAAGGAATTCAGGGCCCCAGCCAACAGCCAGTAATGCCCATCAAGCACACAGGAAAAGGCATTCAGGACAACTTTAGCCCCCTGACTATTGAGTCTTCTGATGGTCCCGTGGAGCAGAGGCAAGTAGTCCACTAAGAACCTTTGTACTTTCTGACTGAAAGAAACTGAGATGAGGCATGACCACAGTGTTTGATGCCACCTTGTTTTCACTTTGTCATGTGACTACATATTGCCAGACTCCACCAGAGTTCCCTGTAACAGTCTGTTATAGGCATGTTTCTTTCAAAGATTTCTTCTAAACTTTGCAATTGCGTACTTGTGTACTGAATTAACTCCCATCTCTTCCATTAGGTTGTACAGTGTGGGAAGGCATGTGCCATGTCCATTTGTTCACCAACACCCTGCCAGAGTCTGGAATGTAACATGTGCTCAGTTAATGTATCAAACTAGCATTCTTATCCATGGTGTTTATCCCTAGTGCTTCTAGACCCCTGGCACTGTAGTAAGAGCTTAACTCCTCTTTACCTCCTGATTGGTCCTCCTATTTCATCTTGGTAAAAGTCCTATCACCTCTTATGGCTTAGGACAGAAATTTGAGATGTGTTTTGAGCCTTTCTATTCTTCCCACTTCTGCCAAAGATTACAAGACCCAGTCATTCTTCCTCTTAACATTTTCCCTTTCCTCTTATGACTGCCACCACCATCTGGGTTCACCACCATCTGGGTTCACCACCATCTGGGTTCACCACCATCTGGGTTCACCACCATCTGGTTTCACCAATGTCTGGGTTCACCACTCTCTGGGTTCACCATCGTCTGGGTTCACCACCATCTGGGTTCACCATCATCTGGGTTCACCACCATCTGGTTTCACCAATGTCTGGGTTCACCACTCTCTGGGTTCACCATCGTCTGGGTTCACCACCATCTGGATTCACCACCCTCTGGGTTCACCACTCTCTGGGTTCACCATCGTCTGGGTTCACTACCATCTGAGTTCACCACCATGTCTTTTCCTAAAGATTCCTGACTGTTGTAGGGAGCTGCTTGTTGGTTCCCAGCTGCTCATCCCCAAAATAACCATTCAGAAACTGTATTAATTAAATCACTGCTTGGCCCATTAGCTCTAGCTTCTTATTGGCTAACTCTTACATATTAATTTAACCCATTTCTATTAATCAGTGTATTGCCACATGACAGTGACTAACCAGGTAAAGTTCCGTCCGGCATCTGTCACTGGTGGGGCTACATGGCTTCTCTCTAACTCCTCCTTCTTTCTCCCAGCATTCAGTTTAGTTTTCTCCGCCTACCTCTATTCCCTGCACAGGCCCAAGACAGTTTCTTTATTAACCAATGGTATTCACATCATACAGAGGGGAATCCCACATCACCTGACCATCATCTTCTACTCTTGTCTTAATCAGGAACCTGGCTGTAGTTGAAGGCTGTGCTTTCGTTTCCTAGCTGCCCAGTTCTCAGTAATCACACAGAAACATTATTTACAAAACTGTTCTTTTTCTGATAGCTCAGGCTTCTTACTGGCTAGCTCTCTATGTAAATTAACCCATCTCTAATAACCTGTGTATTGCCACATTGCCGTGGCACTACCTTAGTAGTTCTGGCATATCTTCCTGATTGCAGTTTTCCCTCCCACTTCTCTTCCCAGTCATCCTGCCCTTGTACTTCCCCTCTCCCCCAGATCCACTCCTTCTTCATTTCCCTTCAGTAAAGGTCAGGCCTCCCAGGGACATCAACCAAACATGGCAAGTCAAGTTACAATAAAACTAGGCACACCCTTCATATTAAGGCTGGATGAGCCAACATGGGTAGGAGAAAAAGGGTCTCCCAAACAAGCAAAAGAGTCAGAGACAGCCCCTACTCCCTGCCAGGAGTCCCACAAGAGAACCAAGCTGTATAACATATATAGCATAGTACTCCTAAAGCAACTGGAATTCTTTGTTTTTGCATTTAACTTTTTATTTTTAAAACAATCTTATTTTACATATCAATCCCAGTTCCCTCTCCCTCCTGTCCTCTCACTCCACCCACCATCCACTTCTCAGAGAGGGTGAGGCCTCCCATGGGGAGTCAACAAAGTCTGTCACATCACTTAAGGTAGGACCAAGGTCCTCCCTCACCCCGTATCTAGGCTGAGCAAGGTGTCCCTCCATAAAGAATGGGTCCAAGGACACAGATCATACACTTATACAGAAGCTTGGGGCTCCGAAGGTTGAGATCTCAAACAAAAGTGTCTGAAGGCATGTGATCTTTTAAAACAGAAATTAGAAGTCCCCTTCTCTGGTCCATCTGTAAAGCCAGTTAACCGCCCCTCCTCTTCCACAGGTAAAGGGTATGGGCTACTGGGGAGCATCTCCCAATGGGAGACATACTTGAAAATCCCCATGCTTTGCTGCTAACCCCCACCCCAACCTTGACACTGTCAAGGTTCACACTTCACTTCCTCTCCATTACAATCTCTAGGATCCTGGGTGAGTGGGCCTCCTTGGATTCAAGGGGCTTAAGTGAGAACTTGGGATCCTCTAGAAGCATTAACTTATTCATTCCTCATGTGGATGAGTATTGCAGATTTGCAATGGGAACAGAGAGGCACCAGGTGGACAATTCAATCAGTGATTTGTTCCCAGCTCCAAAACCTGCACAGAGAACATCTGCACCCACATCCATTCTGGGTCTTCCACCCATGGAGCATCTTAGGTTTTGCTCCACACTCTTCACACTTCCTGCCTCCTCCTGTGAATCACCTACCCCAGGGAGTTGTCTCTCTCTATGACAGCCAGGGCTGGCTCAGGTGCTTCTTCCTATTGTTTCCAAAGGTCTCTGTGCTTCCTTTCCTTCTAGCTCTAATTGTGCCAGCTTACATACAGTTCATCCCCATGCTGCTTTTTGTCATTAGTCTTCCTCACCAAGCTCTTAGGGTCTTTAGGCTGAAACATTTGCCTCCACTGCCAGGTTCGGGCTCTGGCATATGATAGGTGCTTACTGATCACTCTTTAATCAACAAATTAATCTGAGTCTGGACTGGAGCTGCCCCCCATATGAACTACTTTGCCTCCTGGTGTGAGCAGATGTCCCAGCTGTTATGTGCTGGGGCAGGGTGAAGCTACTCCCTCCACATCTGCCCCTGGGGTCAGTGTGGGGTGTATGCATGCTGTGTTGAGGGTTCAAACCAGGCTGGCATATGGAAGGCTAATGGCCCATGGCCCATAGGTCCTCTCAGACATTTTGAACTTTCCTGTTGCTGAGGGTGCTATAGGGGACCAAGGCAACATTTGGGAGAGAAAGTCATTTCAAGGGAAAGTGTCCACGCCAGATGTTGAGCTTTATGCAGATGAAATAGTCACTTCTGGCTTGTGGGTCTGACATCTGTTCATAGGAGAACTTGGGGTCAGGGCCCAGTGTGGGCTACCACCAAGAGTAGATTAGTGGGTGTATACTGTGCTTTTAGATTGCTCCAGGAAATACAGTAGGGAGTGGGGATGTGGGACCCAAGAGGGAAAGCAGTCAATTAAAGATTTTTTATCCAGTCTTGTGGGACATCCAAGGTCATGTTTTCTTTTTCACATGGAATTCAAACCTGACACCTCTTGAGAGTTCAGGATAGGTAGTGTGAAAGACAGCCACCATGATATTGTACTTGAAATGTCCTGACCTCTGACTTTTAGGCACCAAAAGTAGATCTTTTTTGCCTTCCTTTCTAGCTCAACAAAATAAGATGCAAGTCCATAGGCACAGATGGCCCAGAAACCTCTAATGCTTGTGAATAGATAAATGCAGTCTCTGGTACAATTGATTTGTATTTACAATGAGTGAAATGAGTTGAGAACAAAATATGCGGGTAAATCATTATGTTAGCCTCTACTTGTTATAAAGACTCATACTGAGAGAACCTGCCTTGTAGCAGGCACTGTACTGATGGTTTCATTTCCAGTGAGTCAGACAAGGTGGGACATAAAGGCCCAAGGAGGAAACTCAGGAGCTGCCACATAGAAAGGGTGCAGAATGGGCCAATTTGTTATCTCAGAGCAATGGACTAATTTAACCCTTCTTCAAGAACATTTGTGGATAGTAATGTCAACAAAATTAGATGGTTTTCATAATTAGTATTATAAAAATAATGTATTAGGTGTTTGTGGGTAAGGTGCATTTACTCATTTTGCATTTGTACTTCTATCTCTCCTCTCTGGTGCTTTGCCCTTTTGATTTATTGATTTGTGCTTGATACTCTGTATTCAAATTTCTGTTCTTGGTTATGAGTGGTAGTACAGCTTATACTCCTTTTTAAAAAGAAAATGCAGTATTTATATTTGTGCTTTGAGAGTTTTACCCATGCACACAACTCCTCCAAGACCCTCCTTCGCCCTCCACCATCACATGCTTGAAGTCTTGATTCTCCTGCCTCAGCCTCATGTGCTGGGATTATAGGCGTCTGTCACCGTGCCTGGATCCTTGTGTTATTTTTAAAGTTTGCACATCTTTGGCACAGAGGGATGCTTGGAATCTCTTTCTTCTAGGTGACTTCTCCCCTTGTTCTTCTGGATCTATACAAAGGTGTTGATTGTTTTAGTTTGTAATTTTATTTGGATGTTCATTGTGATTTTAGGCTCACGGCTATCTCTGCTGGTTGCTGTGTGTCTCTCACCCAGAGACCGGGTCTTGTGCTAGTAGCTCAGGACGCTCACTGGCTATGGACAGAATAACTTGAGTTCCTGAGTCTTGGCCATCATGGTTACATGTTCTGTTTTCTTTTTCTGCTGTGTGTCCAGGTATAGCTGCAACTCCTGGGTAAAGGATGGATTTTTGAAGCCTCATTTCAAAACACATGTTTTGTTTCCTTGTCAGGTGCAGAGGCAGCTCTGTTTTCATCCTCCTGGGGTACTTGTGCCCCTCAATGGCTACTTCTAGTTCCACTGCCTGGTAAATGCTCAGCTTCAGTCATCCTTCCAATATGTAAAAATTTCCTCCATTCCTGGTTCAGAGATTTTAAAAAAAATTTCAAGCATGTACACATATATGTATACGTGCATATGTGTGTGTAATGTGTTTATATATGTATGCATGATTATATATACATATATATGTAGTATGATTAGTTCAAAAATACTGTTTGATGTTATTTCTGTGATTTTGGAAAGGAAAGGAGGGTGGGACAATCTGAGACCTGGAAAGTGGTCCATTGGTACTCACTTTATATCATTTCATTTAACCCTTACAAAACCTCACAGGACACTCTCCTTGTCATCCCTTTTAAGTGAGGACATTGCACTAAAATGACCCGTCTAAAGGGGTTTAATTAATAAACAGTAGTAGATTCAATATCTAAACTCAAGAAACATGACTTGAGAGCTTTTTCCCCAACCTCTACCGAATGCTACAGGGCTTTCCAGAACCTTCAATATGCTGATACAATGAATATTTATGAGGTGACTGGAGAATTTCCCAGTTGATCTTAGCCTATCACAGCTAAGTTTATGATTCTTCAGTGTCATAATTTGGCAAATATTGTTGCAGGGATTGAACAAGATAAAAGTTGAGAAGCCATTGAGGTGGACTATGTCATGGTCAGCTTTGGCCAGGTAACAAATAGCTCCTCACATGTCAATGATCTTAACAAGAACAAAACTTTGTTTCTTTCTCATCTATATTAGGAGTTACAGTTTGACTGCATCTCTCTGGATATGTCTTTTTTAGCCAGGCAGAAGAAGTCATCCCAACTCAGGCCTTGCTGTTCTTTTGACTGAATGAAGAGCTTTACACACAATGGAAACGTGGCAATGACTTAACTTTTGCATGAACCTGGCATATGCCACATATTTCTACTTGCCAGAAGTGTGTCACACAGACAAACCTAAGTCAATGTGATGAGAATATATGCCCCATCTCATATAACAGAAGAACAATGATCTCAATGTGAATATAGTCTATCACAGAAATGGCAGCCACCAGGAGTTCCCCAACAGTGATTTTTAGTCACAGAATGAAGGACATTGGGAGCTATAGTGTGAAGGTTTAGGGGAAGCACAGAGAGGGGAAAGGAGAAGAGAAAGCTTGTGAGTTGGGCTTTTAATGACTCGACATGGTCTCATGGGACCATCCAGCCTAGGACATGATGACGGAGGACTGTGTGGAGATGTGACACCCACACCTTTCATGTCAGAAATGTATTGCTACCTATTTCGTTCTCATTTTCCTTGCACATTCTGAGAGCTCGCCCAGCAATAACAAATTGGATCTATTTTTGTACCCCCTTCCAATAGCTCCTAATCAACAGCTGATCATTCCACCCTATAGCCTGGGTGTGATGTCATCTTTGGTATCATTCAAGAAATAGCACTTGGCAGTTGTTAAGTAGGAGAGCCCATTTTTAGAACTCAGCCTGCTTGTCTTCTCCTCCCTTACAAAGGTGATTAAGATTTATTTTTACTTATATGAAAACAGCCTCCATTGATTTCGGCCACAAAGAAAAGAGATCCAAAAGGACACTTGGGTTAGCGAGAGAGAAGGTCAGCCCTTTTCTCACTGTCAATGAGGTAGTCCACACAGTACCTCTATGGTCATGCTCATGAAAAAAAAATAGAGTCAGAGCCGCCTTGCTTTGATAGAGTTGGCAAACTCTGAAATCAAAGACTATGGCTCTCCTGCATCTAGCGCTGAGGCTTTGGGGATCCCTCTTCTTAGAGGGAACCATGGGACTAACTCTAAAGCAGGTCAGACGGTGGATCCTCAGTTCTCTAGGGGTGGAATGTGCACTTTCTTCTCTCCATTACGTTCTATACACCAGATCCAGCATTACTGTAACCACACTCACCATCCAAGTAGCCTACATCTGAGTTGGTTTCCTATTGTTGCTGTAATGAATGTTTTTTATGCATTGTTTGCTTTCAATAGCCTAGGTTTATTGTCTATAGGTCTAGAAGTCAGGAGTCTTAAATGGGTCTTGTGGGGTTACAGTAGGCTGAACTGTTGTCTGGGTTGCATTCCTTCCAGAGACTCCACGGGGGACTCATTTCTTGGCCTTTTTCATTGAAGGTATTCTCAGCTCATGATCACCTTCTGTCTTCAACTCCAGCAGTGATGGCCTGTCCTGTCTCTCATGATTCCATTCTTTAGTCCCAAGTCCTTTTCCATCCTCATCCCCATCCAGAGACCCTGCAATCAAAAATGACACCTTGATTTCATCTTACTGTCTCATCTAATATAGTACCACATTTTGAGGATTAGAAAATGTACAATAGGATGCCATTATTCTGCTGCCCCCTTATCAAATATATGAATAGATTTGTGTGTGTGTGTAGACCAGATTTCGGTACCATATATCTTCATAATATTTTTCCACCTCATTTTTTTGAGACAGGGTCCTCAATGAACTTAGACTTCATGTATTCAGCTAGAATAACAGACTTGGAACTCGACAAGAACAGTGGATTGACCAGCCAGTGAATTACAGATCCGCCTGTTTTCCATCTCTCCAGTGCTGGGATTACAGGCAGGCACCACCTTGCCCATCCTTCTTTTTCCTATTTGTTTGGTTTAGTTTCACTTGTTGAAGTGATACCGCTTGGGTATGCTTGTTATAAATTGTTTCCTAGCGGTCGAACTCAAGTCCTGATGCTTGCAGGGCTTCCTGCATGAGCGCTCTCCTCTTCCATTTCCCTAAATTTTCTAAAAATGCACAACCTTCCTGCTACACACTCAGTTCTAGGACCACACCTTGTTTCATTAGTCACTTTTAATGGTTCAATATTAGTGTTGATTTTTAAAGTTAGTGGTTCCCCACCTTTTCCTCTTGGTGTACTTTTGTGCTTTGTACTGGAGTCGCATGCTTTTCTATCACCTAAGCAGTGGAAACCCTCTGTGAATGTTGCTATCAGCACAGGACACTCTACAGGGCATGTTGCTACCACAGGATTTGTTCCTACTGAAACTGGTTGATGTTGCAAAGGGATGGGTTTATAGAAGGGACCTGAGCCGATCAACTTTTGTTTCAAAGAAGTTGCCTTGGGATCCTGTTAGTCTTTGAGACTTGACTCTTGTAGCAACTGAAGAGACACTACTTGTTTGAAAGGACTCCAAGGATTTCCCAGTCTTACATTTCCCTTGGAAGGCTGAAAGGGAAAAGAATCCAGTAAAGGTACCTGCTCTGGTCACAGCTTAGTTGAGATTCTAGGGTTTTATGTACCTTGCTGGTAGCCCAGAGCCTCTCATGGGAGAACATCAGGTCATATGAAATCAACTTCAATTCCTGACATCAATCACTTTATGTGTCAATTTCTCCAGGCCATAGGACACTCAGAAATCTCATGAACATTATCATTAGGAATATCTAGGAGGAAATTTCCAGGAGAGGCAAAGCAGGCGGACCCCTCCTACAGGGGTGAGCTACATTCAACCATTGAGACCAAGAGTAACAAAAAGGCAAGGAAGGGTGGGGCATCCAAGATTCCTGTCCACGGCACCCCTATTCTCTGGGATCTGCACCATGGTCTCTCTGAACTCCAATGCTGGCTCTGCTGGGTCTCAAGCTCATAGTCAGCAGACTGTGGGACTTCTCAATTTCTATCATCATGTGAGCCGATATTTTATGTTATCCTTCCCATGTCTTTCCATCTCTGTCTCTGTCTCTGTCTCTGTCTCTCTCTGTCTCTCTCTCTCACACACACACACACATACAGAGAGAGAGAGAGAGAGAGAGAGAGAGAGAGAGAGAGAGAGAGAAAGAGAGAGAGAGAGAGAGAGAGAGCTTCTCTGCTAATATTAAATAAACTTTGTTTTCAGATCTGACTTCAGCTGGTGAAGCAGAAGCAAAGGGGTTGTCTTATTTTGCTAACATAGGTGACTGCACTGGATTGGGTCAAACTCTGTCCATCTCAATGCTCTCCCTTCCTTCTTTCTGCTTCTAAACATATTCCAAGCTTTAGTAAGGTATTAGCTACATCATGAGAAGCCAACAGAGCCATTCCTTCCTTGCATTCTGCAAGCCCAATTGACATAGCAACATTGACTCTGGTAAATCAAAGGAGCTCATACACAAAAAGGTGCGATGGAATGGGCATAGATGCTCTGAGAAAGGACAGCAGCAGGGCTAGGTTAGCATGAAGCTGGTGATTAAGGGATGTTTTATTTACTGTGAAGTTTGGATGATTAGAAATAAGTTAAAGTGACAGGGGATGTGGGGAAGGCTCCCTACAGTAAATACAAAGACTTCTTGGTAGAATGATCCTTGGAGGATAGATGAACAAGAAAGGGTAATTGGTGTTTGACAGAGGCCACATTATTGGCAGTCAGAGTAGATGTCACCTGCTAGAAACAGCATGCCGGAACCAGTTGGTCCTTAAGAAGTACTTGCGGCAGGAGAGCCTGGCATTAGATTGAAATTGACAGAACACTTGGCACCCACTTTGCTCACTGCCAGAAGGTCCCAGGTAATTATAAAGAAGGCCTAAATGTCTCACTTTGCAAGGATCTCAAGGGCTCTTAGTTGGCAAACCAAGAGTTAAAACAGTGAAACTGGGTATCCTTAGAAACAC
Source organism: Chionomys nivalis (assembly GCF_950005125.1). Taxonomy (NCBI): domain Eukaryota; kingdom Metazoa; phylum Chordata; class Mammalia; order Rodentia; family Cricetidae; genus Chionomys; species Chionomys nivalis. The sequence continues at coordinate 19,215,909 of NC_080094.1, read as the reverse complement.
AGGCTGCTCTTCTGCGCATCCCCATGGCGTGCTTGGCATCAGTGATGGTAGCAGGGAAGAAGACTGTAGTTGCACAAGGAAAGGTTTATGATCAGATGCCAAGAAAGAGGGAAGCCAGATAGTTGATGGTGGTTTCCTTGTGATGTTGATGTACATGAGATGTGCCAACACCAGAGCCTTACTGTGGTTGTGTTAAGACCACGCGACCATGGTTAACGGGTTTATGACCAGAGCTGGGAGTGCAGTTCCATGGCAGAGTACTTGTCTAGCTTGTGTGAAGTCCTGGGATCCATTCTCAACACTGTAAACAAAACAGCAATAAGTGAGAGATAAACTCATGCTTTATGGAGAGGTTACCACAGGCCTGCTTTTACACACAACCTTTTCTGCAGATATATTTTTTAAAAAATAATCTTTTTGATTTTTTTTAAAGATAGGATTTTACCATAGAGCCCAGGCTGGCTTTGAACTCTCAATCTCGGTGCCTAGCTTTGGGAGTGCTGGCTTACAGTGTGTGAGAGCAGGCCTGCTTTATTTAAAGAACTCTATGAGTGCTAAGTGAGGAAGGGAGCTCATAGTGCTGAGAATAGTTCACTGGTTTCCTCAAAGCTGAACAAGTCAAGTGTTATAAAGCAGGGTAAGTTTCAGTGTGGTCACAAACCCCCTCATGTTAAATACGGTTTTATTGAAATATAATTTCATCACTCTCTCCCTTTCTTTTTCTTCCTCCAGCCCTTCCCAGGTACCTTCCCTCCACCCTCTCCCATGCCTCCAATTCTCAAGTTGATAGACTCTTTTTCTTTGATTATAATTGCTACACACACACACACACACACACACCTCACCACCACCACAACCACACCCACAACTTGCAGAGTCTGTGTTTGTTGGTAATGTGGATATGGTTTCAGGCTGACCACTCTGATTGAATAACCAATAAGGGTGCGGATCCCTGGAAGGGGCTAATTTTTCTTCCCCATGCAGTCATTGGCTGCTTGAAGTCCTTTGTCTATGGGTGAGATCCCACGGGATTGTCCCCTTTGTACATATGCCCATTAAATACCCTCTCTGGAAAATGTCTGGTAAAGCCTTCTTCCGATTTCAGGTTGGACTGCTGATCTTCCTATTATGAGAGTTCTAGAAATGATTCTAGATAAACAATTTGAAGGACCTTCCCTCTGGTTTTAAATTTTAAAAGAACTGTACATCCTCAAGCTACACTGGAGGATGCCAGTGTACTCTTAACATTGGGTGAGCTGGGGCTGTGTGCTGGTGAGTGTTGTGAAACTGGACAAAAAACGGAGTCATTTTCAAGAAGGGAACCTTAGCTGGGGAAGTATCCGTGGTGGTTTGGATAGACATGGCCCCCATGGAAGTGGGGAACCTCAGCTGGGAATGTATCCATGGTGGTTTGGATAGGAATGGCGCCTCAGTGAAACCAGATAGGTAGCAACAATGTTCTTAGACTTGGGGGACTCCAGAATCCTAGGGAGTGTGGCTATTTAACCCCCAGGGAACTGGCCTCATCCCCAGAGCTGCTCCTACAGTAGGTCTAGGGTAGAGCCTAAGGATTTGTGTATCTAACAAGTTTCCAGGGGGTGTTGAGGCCGACAGTGTGGCCCACCCTCTTTATAGAGAACAAAGAATAGTGAATACTTGCATTTATAAAACTGTGGCTGTGGTGTAAATATTCATGGCATACTCTTACAGTAAGAAACACAGGCTGTGTAAACGCAAGTGTCCCACCACTCTGCTCACCTGGCCTACCACTATCCTCTTCACACTCACTGGATGCAGCCTCTGCTGGCAGGTTCTGGTGTGTATATTGAAACTGTTGAATTTATACCAGATGATACAGAATTGACTTTATTATTTATTCAGTTACAAGATATAGTCAGGACTAGGAAGCATCCCATATACATAACATACACCCAATGCCATACAGGTCTGCCAGGTTCTCTATCACAAGGTAATGCAGAAATCGATCAATTATTGATTGGAAATGTGCTGGAAGTCTCAGAATTTCATAGAAAGCATCATGTCAATAGCAAAGATTTTTCAAAAGACTATTACATCACCTGGCAACAAGTCAAGGAAATTATAAGGAAATGTCCTACTTGTTCTTTATGAAACCAAGCTCATTATCTGCAGGAAGTAACCCAAAGGGTACTCAAAGCAATAAAATCTGGCAGATGGATATATTCCATTTTCTAGAATTTGGAAAACTAAAATATGTATGCTACAGCATTGATACCTATTCAGGTTTCCAATGGGCAATTGCTTTGAGTCTGGAAAATATTGATTCAGTAATCACGTATTTGCTAGAAGTTATGGCCATCATGGGTATACCTGCACAAATAAAGGCAGACAATGCTCCAGCATATGTCTCTTAAAAATGAAATAGTTTTTTTCTTATTATAATATAAAACATTTTCTTATTTTAATATAAAGTATACCACACAATCTGGCAGGGCAGGCAGTTATAGAAAGGTCAAATTGAACTCTAAAGGATATGTTAAATAAACGGGGATGATAAATACTCCCAGAAATTGATTGCATAATGCTTTATCAACTTTGAATTTTCTAAATGCTAATGAGAAAGAAACAACAGCTGCAGAAAGACATTGGATATAAGAAAAAAACTGTGGAATTAAATCAGCCTTTACTTTAAAGATGTACTAATCTTAGAATAGAAACTGGGACATGTGTTTCATTGGGGAAAGGGTTTTGCTTTTGTTTCTACAGGAGTAGAAAAGCTGTGGGTATTATCAAAATTGATAGAGATTCGATTTGAACAAGGGACACCTCTTAATTAGAAGAGATGATACCTTATCAAGCAGCATAGAGGCAGGCGGATCTCTGTGAGTTCGAGACCAGCCTGGTCTACAAGAGCTAGTTCCAGGACAGGCTCCAAAACCACAGAGAAACCCTGTCTCGACCCCCCCCCCAAAAAAACCTAATAAATGCTTTTCATTTGATCAGATATCAAAAGAGATATCTCCCCAAAAATAGGGTTGGGGAAGGGTTTTGTTGCTCTCTTTTTAGGAGAATAAAGGCATGCAACTAAGGAATCTGAAGACCACTGGACAAATGAGATATCTGAAGGAAAAGGCCAAATCATCCAGAATAAATATCCCAAGAAAAAGTAAATTAGTTTATAGGTATATCATATTTCCAACAGGATGAATTTTCATAAATCTTTTCAAATGTTTGTTTCTACTTTTCTCTATAGATATATAATACAAATGGTCTTTCTGTGGTCCCAGTCCAGTTAAAGACTAAAGCAGGCTTTGCAGTTGGAGTGTGGTTTTCTCCGCTAAACCCAAACATGCTTATTAAAATAAAATCTAAAATTTCTACCTCATGTCTGAAGAGCCACCTGATATGGGATAGAATAAAAACACAAATATTTAAGATCTATTTTGTTGCCACTAATCTCATAATTTTTTGGTTTTATACTGACTCTTTTATAGCTTTTCTTAGGGTTTAAATATTACCTCAAAATTTATATTATTAATATATATTAAACTTTTTGCCTTGATATTAATAGTCATACAGATTATTAAAGTCTGCAAAAGGAGGATGGGGCCCCACAATTCTAGGACTATGATAACACCACTAAGCTGAAAAACACCACCTAAAGATCTGCTTTAGACTACAAACTGCTGAGAACAATTTTTTGTTTTGTTTTGTTTTTTTGTTTTTTGTTTGTTTTTCGAGACATGGTTTCTCTGTGGTTTTGGAGCCTGTCATGGAACTAGCTCTTGTAGACCAGGCTGGTCTCGAACTCACAGAGATTCACCTGCCTCTGCCTCCCAAGTGCTGGGATTAAAGGCGTGTGCCACCACCCAGCTGAGAACAGTTTTGAAGTGGCTAGCTGAGATGATCCAGCCTCACAGACTACTACTATCACCAGGATTTGAGACAATCCCTGTACTTTCCCATCATCCATTTCCATCTGGACAACAAATGATGCAGCTACCTCTCCCAGGACAGTTAACCCAAATTTTTCTTTTCAAGATCTCCTAAAGATGCCATCACTCCCAGACAGCAAATTTAAGAACTTGATGCCAACATTCCTAAGAGGTGGGTTGGATGGTTTTTTGATGGAGGAAGGTCATTGGTTAATTAATAAAGAAACTGCTTGGCCTGATAGGTTAGAACATAGGTGGGTGGAGTAAACAGAACAGAATGCTGGGAGGAAGAGGAAGTGAGGTAGATGCCATGCCTCTCCTTTCCAGGGCAGATGTGATGAAGCAAGCCACCAGGTCAGACATGCTGAATCTTTCCTGGTAAGACTGGTGCTACACAGATTACTAAATATGGCTTAGGCAAGATGTGAGAATTAGCCATTAAGAGGTTAGAACTAATGGGCCAAGCAGTGTTTAAAAGAATACAGTTTCCGTGTAATTATTTCGGGGCATAAGCTAGCCAGGCAGCCGGGAGCCGGGTGGCAGGAACACAACCCGCAGCTCCTTCTACAGTTTTTGGTCATTCAATGGGTTATGGATATTTCTCATTGTTTAGGGGGTTGGTTACAGTTGTTATTGGTTATGGTCAGGAGGAAATTAGAACAAAGGAAATTAGATTCAGAGTTCTTGTTTTGAAAAGAAAAAAGGAGGATACAGATATGATAGAATTAAAGGATAGATTATTAAATCTACTCTAGAAAGACAAAAGGGAGGATATGAATATGATAAGATAAAAAGGTAGATTATTGAATTTATTTTTTAAAAAAACAACTACTAACTTTAAATATTTTGCATTAGAATGGACTTTCATATATTGTATACAAATTTTGTATATTAATACAAATTTGAGATTAATTTTGTTAAAACATACCATACATACATTTCTAATCTTGTTCAAAATATTGTATCTATACAGCTCATTTAACAATGTAATACAAATTTCTACTTCTTGAAAGTTATTACTACCAACTGTTTAGGTTAATAAGGAGATGCAGGTTAGTAATTAGTTGCCTATTACAATTAAACTTATAGTCATATTAGGTATGTTTTTAAGGTCATACACAGATATATTTTAGAAATACGGGTCATCTTCAGATACTTTAGAGAGCTACAGAATATGGCATTTAAGGTGTTTTTATAACACAGGTTCTTTTTTATGACAATGAGACATGTCTGCTCATGGCAGCAACAATCTACTTCAGAGAAGATAATGGCTATTGAGAAACTCCATATGGAGTTCACTTTCTTTGTGTCAAAAGTAAGCCACTGGGCAAGAAACTTCCCTTGCCTTGACTACTGATAGTATGCTCTCCTAATTGGACAAGCAGAACACAAAAGAGAGTGACTGCCAAACCTTGTCAAGATAAGGTGGGACAGTCCTTCAAAAATCCTGCTTCATAGAAAAGTCTGTCAAACATTTTTAGCCTTTAGGCTGAAAAAGGATGCCCCAGTGTTGCAGAGGAACTTTGAGTCTAAGTAGCCAGCTGTTTTTGTCATTTCTCACATATTTTGGAAGTCCGTTGCTTGTACTTCCTGTTTATTCAGTTAATATTGTTTCCTTTTTGGGTCTCTGAGATAGTTGAAAACTAAATAGTTACAGTTTTCCCTTTTTATAAGACTCAGTAAAGAAATTCATTAAATAAGTATAAAGTGTATAAGGTTGAGAGATATCAAAAGATATTTTTGGAGGTAATACAAGTTATGATAAAAAGTAAATTAGGTACAAGACTTTGGACTCACCAAGATAGGATGGAAAATGGGGTATTTTCTATAATTTGTAAAATGCCAATGAACTAGACATTGATGATGTACTTATCACCTGTATATATTTTATATAGTTATTGTACTTATTACATAAAGTTTTTCTTATATTAGCTATAACCTATATTTTAGAAAAAGGGGAAATATAGTGATATTTTATTTGTGTTTTAATAAATAAAGCTTGCCAGAAGATCAGAGTGTAGAGCTAGCCACTAGAAGCCAGGGAGTGGTGGCACACACCTTTAATGCCAGGACTCAAGGCCACCCTGAGCTACGTGAGACTGATCTGTCTATAAAGAGAAACAGAGCTCACATCTTTAATCCCAGACCTAGAGAAGAATATAAGGCAGGAGGAGTTCAGTGCAATCTTGGTGAGTCTGAGGTTCGGCAGAGATCAGTGCAGTCTGAGGATCAGTGGATCACCCCTTTGGTCTGAGCATTGGTAGATGTGAAAACTCTCTAGTGGTTGGTTGCTTTGCTTTTCTGATCTTCAGCCTGAACCCCAAAATTTGTCTCTGTGTTTTATTAATCATGCTACACTGGTGTATTATTCAAATTGTGCTCCAATGTTCTGAAAACACTATAAATACAAGAGCAGGTTTGTGCTAGATTCATTTTCTCATAATCGTTAGCTTGTTCTGCAAAATCTGTCCTGCAACCCAGGCTTTTTTCCCCAACCCACTCCCTATCTTTAAAGCCTTCCCCAAAGATTGACGTATGGGTTGACATGATATGCATTGACATTGCACCTTTTCACACAACATAGTATCCTTACTTTCTTACAGCTCCCCAGTAATTTATAATTCCCTTTTATTTCCTCCATAAGCATAAAAATAGAACACGGGCAAAGGTGGTGGAAAGAATAGAATATTCGAAAGAGCAGTGAGGGGAAGAGTCATAACATTTATTGAGAGACTGTTAAATGCCAGCAGTGTGTAAACATTTATGCACCGTTTTACTTGCTACTTCTGGTAACCCTGTGGGATAGAAATCATGCCTGTACTTTACAGATGAGAAGATAGAGGCTGTGATGAAGGAAGTAACTGGGCCCAGGGTGTTAAATGCAGTAGGGGAGAGAGCTGGCGTCTGAATGTAGTTGGATTTGCTTCTAAGCCTGTGCTTCTAACCATCACCTCTTAGTGTTTCCTCATATGGATTAAGAAGTGTTCTCTGTAAGCCATGGAAGCTGGAGCCACATTCAGTGCTGAGTGATAAAAGCCTTGCATGAACAGCTAAATGACGATGCCCTAGTTTGCGGCTAGCATTGTGGTTGAGAGCTGTTGTATCAGGGAACTGAGATGCCCATACAATGTTCCCAGCACACGATTCCTCGGCACAGGCATAACACAGAGGAACTAGCTTGTCTTATCCTGTACCCCTTTTCTGTACGAGGCATTAAGATTTCTCATTTCTTTTTTTCCAGCCCAGTGTGGAATCCTGATATTGATCACTGGACATAACAGCTATAATATATTTGATTATATATATATATATATATATATATGCCAATTTACATTGATATCATGCCTCAGGCATGGTCTAATCAGAGTGTTACCTGGGTTTCTTAATGAGATGTGTGTTATATATTACAGCGCATCTGCTTGGCGGGTTGAATTGCATGTTTTAGCCTCTCCCTTTTGCTGTATGTTTTTTACTGGCTCACAACTGACATTGCCAGGCAAGACTTACAGGGATGGAAACGCAACAGCAGCTGTTGGTTTTAGCTTCGACACAGAAAGAAGCTCAATGTTTTGAGGCAGGCACATGGTGTTAAGGGAAGATAGTTGTCCCATGGTACAGCTCAGTCTCTGTCACTGCCTATCAAGCTGTGTCAGGACGGCTGGACTCAGAGGAGCATCTCAGGAAGATGCAAGTCCGTGGTAAATCAACTTACTTCTCCCTACCATGACACTTGTGTGTTCCTAGAGAAAAGCTCCTCCTGCCAGGGGATGGTGGTCCTTGGTAACAGGCCCTTGACAACACCTTGCTCCAGGTTGATATCTCCTCCCACCCAGAGGCTTACCCAAGGCAGAGAGCTGCAGAGGATTCTGTTCCACACTGGGAGAGTAGTCCTTTACTGAGCTTGAGAAGGGATTTGATTTTTGTTTTCCCTAGCTATCCTGTGTACCTGATCTGTCCATAGGCGTCTGTGTGGGAGGTTTCCTCTCGGCTACCTTGTCTACATTCATGGAAGAGTACTTGAATCATGGGCATCATCTGGAGCTGATTTCATGCCATAGAATAAGTAAAGTGAAGATTATTTAGTCCATAGTTTCCAGGGAGCTCAAGTACAATGGGGGCAGCCATCTGAAAGAGGTGACTTTGGAAAGATGGGCAGAATTCGGGGGCCAGGGACTAAATGCGCCCCTAAAAGGTGCAGTTCTCTAAATACAGACACAAAGGCAAGATCAGAGTGTTTTGGTGCTGAGGGAGGTCACCACAACCACCACCTGTGTGGCCTCAGGAGGGGACCCTGTTGTGAGCTGTCCAGAGTCAAAAGGAAATCTTGGTGGCTAAGCCAAGAGAGACCTCTTCAGACAATTCACTATGAACCAAAGAATGAAACCTGGAGGGTCTTTGGCCTTGTCATAGGTAAACGGAGGCATTTGGAGCCTTCCCTAAGTCATTCGTGATCCTCGGCAGAAAAGCTGGTTCCTAGAACCCAGAAAAGCGGGAAGAATCGCTCAACATTCACTGTGCTCCCTTTAACCCCTATTGTGTGTGCTCTGCTGCCAGCTGCCTCCTTTCTAACAGCGCGCTGGTGCCCCTCACCCCCAGCGCCTGACTGTGTGTTCTTGTGTGTAAGCGCATGCACATGTCTGCAGACCCAAGGATGCAGGGAAGAAAGCGCATTTTAGAAAGACAGAGGAAATATGGCTTTTTGCTGTGTGTGGCCCCGAGGCTGCAGCCGGGCAAAGTGCTGGCCTGTTCTAGCTCATTTTTATGTTTTATTCAGAAGCTTCTGTACCGGAGCTGATGGCAGAAAATGTGCGGTAAAATGCGGGGAGGCCGCTGGGTAATGGCCCCTGTAAAGTGTTAATTGCCTATTGAGACTGCAGACTTTGTCGATGCCAGGGATCCGAGCTATTGACAGGCCCTTATTTATTCTGGGCCCACAAAGCGGGCTCCTCCTCTGCGCAGGCTTCCAATCAGTCACGCTTCCCTGGGCCCGACAAGAGGGCACCAGTCGATAAGTCTGTTTGCAACCTTAACCCTTTGAGGGTGCCAGTGTGGTCTGTGGGGCTGCCTGATTCCAATGTTTCATCGCCAGGGGGACCTCTCCAGGCACAGTGGTGCTGAGTGAAAGACCCTGCAGATACCCAGTGAGCAGCTCAGGTGCCTAGCAGCTCAGGGAACCTGTTTCTCGCTGGTTCTAGCTTCTCCATCTGGGAAGGTGCGTAAGGTTCACTTGAAGGGCTAGCCTCGGAAAGACTACATGGACTGATCAGAGGGATGCTCCTGTAGCGCCCTGCAGGCTACACCGAGTGCTCACAATGTGACAGCATTTGGAGAGCGAGAACTGAAGAAGGAGTTAGGTTGAAGTGGGCGCTAGGGTGACATTCCAAGCTGACTGGCGTCCTAAGAGGACAGTTGCATTCAGATAGTACAGACGGAAGCCCGCGGGAAGGCACAGAACAAAGGTGGCTTGGACGAAAAGCAGGCCTGCCCACAGCTCCCCACTACAGGGAGAGGCCCCAGAGACACCAGCTCTGCCCACTTCTTGTCTTCCCTATCAGGACTGCTAAGGTTCTGATAACTTACATGCACTGTTAGCTATGATATGGGAGCTTCGTTACCCGGTACTGCCCTTTGGAAAATGCACATCAGCCTGGGCTGTCACAGGTCTTTTGGTGGAAGGTGTAAATGCAGCAAGCAGTAATGACAGAGGGAAGTGTTAGCTACTGTCCCAGGTACGAATGAGCTTGGAGAATGCAGGCTTTTGCTGTCTGGTCCAGGCTCCTTCTTTGTAGGACTTCTCAGAACCTTGAATATGGTGATGGGCACTGGATACACTAACATGCAAATGAGCCCCTCTGTTGGCTAGCCATGATGGATGAGGAGAGGGGTCTCCAGAAGACAGGCTTTATGGTTTATGATGCTCTGTTTTGTAAAGAGCAGAAACAATGCCTGGGGGACTTTCTGAGATTTTGTGCTAAGATGGTGGTCAGTGGGAGGCAGTGATGGGAGAGGATGCTGGACTTCAGGATCTCCTGATCAACCCATTTTGACCAATCTCCCTCCAGATCCTCATTTCTCAATCACCTGGCTTCCTCTTGGGCTCTGAAAAGAACCACTTTTGGTACCTGCTCTTCTGGAGATTGCCAGTCTGCTTAAGGGTGGTGATGCTGGGCCTTCACAATGGTCCCTGTTGCTAGGGCTACATGTAAGTCTCTTATCCACACCACCCAGCATTTCTGGTGGTGTGGACATCCGCATCCTCCATGGTGAGAGACCCTGGGGCAGGCTCCCATGCTTTAGTTTTCTCTCTCCTTCACCTGATGGCATAGCAGTGAAATGCAGCTGTGCCAGCCAGAGCCTGTGGGCCGGCTGGCTGTATTAAACAACTAGAATTCTTTGCTTTACTGGAAAGGAAGAGAGAAGAAATGGGTAAGAAAGAAAAATAGCTTGAGAGCCAAGACAGCTCACAGATTCTTGGGGTCTGGGGAACTGAGGAGACCCGGAAGACTCCTCTGTGGTTTGCCACCACTAGAGAGCATGGTACATCCAGGAACACAGGCTATGCCTGGCAATGGCCCAGCCCTGTGCTGATTGCCTTCCCCCACTTTCTGGCAACACAGGATGGGAAGTGGGGGTTTGGATAAAGCTCAACCCTGCCTCAGACACTTCAAAATCTTAGGCCTAATTAAAACACCACAGACGGTTTGAACCCTGCATTAAAATTTGATGAGGGATTGATCAGCCAAGCAAACAGGAAATTTAGCTGTGAGTGAAGGTAATGTTTGCTCAGATGTGTAATGAGGTCCGCGGGGAATATTTGTGGGGACCTCCGTCGTGTCTGAGATGCTCCTACATTTCAGTTTTATCCTCCCCATGTGTTGCTCCTCTCCGAGCAGCCCCGGATGCTTCCAGGGGAAACAGGAAGAAAAGAAAGTTGTTGTTTAGTAAACTTTCCCTTTGAAAGCTCAAGTAAATCCGAAATTGTCACAGTGTCCCAGGAAAGGTGCATAGGGGTATGTCAGACTTGAGCCAGGGTCACGGGCCTGACCTCACCTGCAGACACTTAGCGTGCAAACATTACTTATGAGCAATCACCGAGTGCCTACCATGTGGCTATCATAGGCTAAATTCTAGGGCTAGAAGGGTGCACAAAATAATCTCAGTCCTTGCCCTCACGGTGCCTACGTGAATATGAGAAGTTCTGAGTGCCAAGTTTCCTGTTTGTAAATGGGAATAATGATGTGTTTTCATGAAAAGGGGGCAGTTGGATGAATTTAGTTAGAATATAAATATTTGAGGGGGGAAACAAGGCAGTCATACTATATAGCACAGGCTAGCCTCCAACTCTGTACCCCTGCCTCTAGCCCTCCTGGGTGCTGGGATCACAGGTGGGTGCTAGCCCTCCTGGCTAGGGCTGACCTGTATCTCCTGTCAGGTTAAGGTCCTTCTCTGTCCTTCCTCCTGTGAGCAGTGTGGTCGCAGGCTCTGAGAGCTTCTCTCTGGCTCCAGCTCTCAGGAAATGACCTAGCTTGCTGCTTGCTCACATATTTATCACTGCTGGTGGGTGTAACTGAGGCCACGGCACAAGCGAGTCACACGGCTGACCTACTTACCAGAACTGGAATTGGATCAGGAATTCTATCAGAAAGATCAAACGACAAGTGCTCTTGGGTCATGTGGGGTGAGAGGCGTCTCTGGCTTCAGAATTGTGCCTCGTAGATGAGGGAGAAACACGGGAGACTTAAAATACCCTTCAGCCACAACCGCAGCCAGAGTGGAGGGGCCCACTGCCACCTTCCTTTCTTTTCAGCTCTGCTGATTACATTTACCATTGACCTAAGCAGGAGGAGGCTGCCCCTTAGCCCCCCCTTCCCCTCCATCATTCTCCTGCCTCCCTTACCCCGCTAGTACTTCTTCCTTATCCTTATTCTCGCCCCATCCTCGCATCTACTGTGGTCCATTCTTCATCTGCATTCTCGTGTCCCTTCTTCACCCACTGTGGCTTATCCTTCACCTCCATTCTTATCTGCATCCTGCACCCACCTCTCACCCATCCCTCACCCCCACTCTCACCCCATACCCGTATCTACTGTCTCCCCTTCCTCCTTCCTTCCCTCAACCTATTCCCAGTCCAATGTTCACTCACTCATTCCCATTCTAAACACACCTCTCCTCCTTCCCATTCATCTCCTGCACCATCACCAACACCATCTCTATTATCTCCAACATCTTTGTCATGAAGCATCTGCACATTGGATTGGGTAAAACTGCACGCTCCCTTGCCTCTATGTCTTAATAGCTCTGGTTCCAGAAAGCATCCTGTAAACTACCAGAAGATGAGACCTGACCCAGATGAGAGTGGCCATGATGGTGGCATCACTTAACATTCTCTTGGTATATCATTGGACTGTCAAAAAGGCAGGGCCTGGAGGCTCACTCCTGAATCCTTGAGAACTGACATTCAGATACACACAATCTTTTAGAACAACGATTGGCTTCCCATGCTGAACTTATGTTAATATGGAGTTCCACAAAAGGGAACACAGACATTTGGGGTTAGCCATATGCAGCCAGTGGACAGAGTCCTTATATTCTTCAATATGCCCAGAGGACAAATCCCCTAAAATCCCAGGCTGTGAATCTCACAGTTAGGGGAGCACCCCAATGTCGTGCATAACTGCCTGTAACAGGAAGGACTTACTCAGGAGACCTGTTGAGTATGGAATATGTTTTTAAATTGCCTTTCTATTATAAGCTAGACATTTTTATTTAATTTTATAGATGCTATTGCATTTATAGTCTGTGAGAAAGCTACAGATTTATATACAAGTAGATTTTTATATTTTATGTAACAAGATATAATGCTTTTGGCTTTTCAAAATCTTGTATTACTTATTCAAATTTACAGTGGTAACAATGATAAATAATACTTATTTTAATCTCTTGCTGCATTGTGTGGAAGCTCCACTGGGATTAATATATTCAGATTTTCTATATTTATTGAATAAGTTCTGGTCATCACTGTGATTTTTCTAGAAATTATCTGCAGTGTTTGTCAAGGCCATTTTCATGTAGCTGTATAGCATTTTCTTTACCAATTAAAAAGTACCTTCATTCATCCTCTCCTAACCCCCGTTCCTCTTCTTGTCATTGCATGTATGATGTGTGCACATGGGTGTTTGTGTGCCATACTGCACGTGTGAAGGTCAGATGACAACTTCATGGAGTCACCTCTCTCCCTCCACCTCTATGTGGGTCCCAGGAGTCACACTGGGATCTTCAGGCTTGCACAGCCAGCTACTGCTCCCCTCCCCCACCACTGAGCTATACCGCTGACTTTTCTTTTTCATTTTTAAATGTGTGAAACTTAAATGTCACAATCTCATGAGAATTAGGATTTTATTTTATTCTTATTTTTAAATCATCAAATTGTGAAGGCTCTTGAACATCTCACCATACCCATGTACCAGTCCTTATTTCCTGCTACAGGCTTAGGGTGGAGCTTGGAATATTATTAATTTTATGTCCTGCCTTCTAGAGAGAACCTCAACTAACATTCTGGGGACCAAGATGTCAGTACCTTTCCTATGCACGCACAAGATTCGTAAGCATAATTTCAGCTTTACACACAGAGGCCATATTGTTTGTTATTTCCCACCCCTCAATGTCTTCCGAAGTGCATTCTTGAATGACGTTTTAGTAGTTCCACAGCATGGGTGAGCCATATGCTCCCTAGTTATTTTATAGACAGTTTGATCCATTTGTCTGTCACCAGAAGTAATCGTGTGATGAACAATTCTGTAAACAAATATTTGTCCACAGTTCCAATTATTCCCTTAGGATGATATGTTTAGGTGGGCATGGATAATTTTCAGCAATTTTGATACAGATTGCTCCATCGTCCTTTAGGACTGGGTACTAATTGACACGCCCACCTGTGGCTTCAGAGCACCCTGCTCCTTCAACTGCCACCAGCACTGAGTTTTCTATAATCTTTGCAAATTTAATAGATTATGAACAAAATCACATGGCCATCTCCATTCGCATTTCTTTTGATTATTGGCAGGTGAGTCCTTTAAATAGTCTTTGTCTGCCATTTGTAGTTCTCATGTGGGTTTTTTGTCCTTGGAGCATTTTCCTACTTTGGTGTTTGGCTTCTTGTTGCTCTCAGAGACGTCAAACTTGCAAGAAAGCCTTAAGGATGCTGACCAGTGTTTGGAAATATTCTTTTTCAATTTGCTGTCTGATTTTTAATTTTTTAACTTTTATCGGAGATTTATTATTCTTGAACTCTGTGATGAGCTCAATGCTAATCCTAGTTTAGAATTTGGGCAATTCTGGAGGGTTTGGTACAGAGTTCCTTATCTCACTGGTAGAGGAATGCAGCTGATTTGCAGGAGACAGCATGCTTTCTGAGCGAGGGCACAGATGTGGGAAGCATGAGTACAGAGCTGCCACGGAGGATGGTTTCCTGGCCAGCCTTCTTATCCCCTGGTTCACTGTAACGTTGGAGTGGCACTGGCATACACATGCCATCCAGTACCCTGGCGCCCTGAGCCTGCACTTTCCTTGTCTCAATGTAAGGCCAGGGCCCCTCTCTCCCTTTTCTCCAGGACCTCGGTTCCTCTCTAATACTTGATTTTCTATATGTGGCTTTCCTTGATTTCTGGCTTTCATTTCAGTCACTTGAGTACATACTCAGAGGCCAGAGTTCTATTCTCTGTGTTACTGGGGGATAGGGAGGCAGGGCCTTTGTTTATGAGCTCCTGAAATAAGGACTTGGATGCAGTCTGATTTATTTGAAGGTTTTTCCTGAAAAAAAAAAATAAAGACGTGGGAAAAAATAGGATGCAGAAGGAAGACAAACCAAGTAAGTGGCGTGGTAAGGGGTGTAAGTTTATAGGTGTGGGCACCTGGGCTCAGTCCTGCTGGGCTCCCTTGAGATCCTGTGTGACCTGAACCTTCTGAGTCTCCTCACTGGCTTGTTCCACTATGTGTGATGTGCTTCAGCTGTCTATGTTGCCAGACAGGCTGGAGTTCCATTCTCTTTTTTTATGACTGAGTAATATTCTTCAGTGAACTATATACCGTGTCTCCTATACCCTTTCATTGGCCCTGTTGGAGACTAGGAGGGAGGCTGGATATTTTCCCCTCTATTCCTTTCCTTCCTTGTTTAGAGCTAGCCTCTGAGAACATTTCACTCTCGTGTGGTGTGAACATTCAAGAAGTCCTGAGGGGCTGGAGAGATGGCTCAGTTGTTAAAGGTGAGGCTCACATCCCCGCCCCCATACCATAAAGGCTAGGCTCACCCCTCCCTCGCCAAATACAGGGCAACGATCTTAAAGGGAACATAAGAACAGGCATGAGAGACAGGAAGTGACCGTGCCCTGAAACATCCCCCTAACATTACAGGTGGCTCAGATGGGCAGGGAGGAGGTAGGCAGGGGAGAGGTGGGGTAGGGGAAGGTGGGGCAGGGTGTCAACAACATGTTGTTATTGATGGAAAGAGATTTTCATCCACTATGCAAATGAGTCCCCTCACCTCAGTGGAAGGCTGCCTGGACAGTGAGAATTAATGGAAGCCCCTAGCATCTCGCCGGTCTTCCAGTTCCAACGGGGCTGTGCCTATTTCATCTTGTGTCAAAAATCACTGTTGAAAAATTAAGGTCATCAGTAGGCCGTTTAAAAAGCTTGCATTCAAAGAGCGGGGAGATGGCTCATTGGATAAAGTATTTATGTATAAGAGTGAAGGTTCAGATCCCCAGAACCCATGTAAAAACTGAGCAGGTGACTCACCTGTAATTTTAGCCCTCAGGAGTGGGAACAGGGCTTCCGGGGGACAGGCTGGCTTGTTAGACAAGCTAAATCAGCAAGCTCTGTGTTCAGTGAAAAGCCCTGCCTTCACAGATAAGGTGGAGAACCATCAAGGGAGACAGCATCAATTTCTGACCTCTACATGTATGTGGACACATCTGTATGTGTGCCCACAAACACTCAAACACATGCATGCGGATGCACATGTGTACATGCAAAATCTAAAGTGTGCACTTACACCTTTCTGGGGGCGGCACATAACTCACGCACTTCTCACTTCTTTACTTTCTGGCAGATGCAGAAACTGTACTAAGGGGCACTCAGTGTGACATAGTATAGACAGGCGTATTGATGAAGGAGTATTTAAAGCCTCACACCCATGGAAGGGTGCTTATCGACTCCTGCCCATCATCATTATCCTTCAGAGGGTCTCTGTTGAGCCTTTGGGCTGTGGTTAAGTCTCAGGATTAGTAGTTTAAAGTTTGGGATAGGTTTGGGAAGTTGGCCTAGGTCCAGTTTGGGGGTAGGGCACAGATAACTGATGTGAACAATCTCTGGGTTTGTGCTCTGTGTAAAGGAACCCTGGGAACAGGGCAGGCACCTCTCAGGTTTCGGTTGCTGAGGGACTATGTGACTGCCCTGGTGCTCTGGATGGCCTTAACCTTCCCTCTGGTGTTCTTTGTCATTTGTCCCATATAAAGAATCTCTCCATCACCAGAATGCTACAGGAAGGACAGCCAGCATGGCGGCCTGACTCAGCAGTCAGGCAATGGACAAATCCTTACCTAGTCTCCGCCTCTGCTTTTTTCTCCTTCCCAGTGAAGAACTAGGCCAGGCACAGCTGTAGCTGTGTTGACAAGACATAGCCGCATGATTAACTAGTATGTGCTTGGTATTATCATCAATAATTAAAACAAAGCTATGTTTACCCAAACAAATGCACTGACTAGAGTGTGCCTGTTTGGCCAAGCACATGTTTAAGGGGATTAGAAAGATTTAGAAAGAAACTGAATCCGTCTTCTGGACGCTGCCATCCAATGAGTGACTGAGTATTGATTGGCCTCTAAGAGGAAGCAGCACTGTTAAAAGCCACGGCTTAATGAAACCCAGTATGGGAGAAGGCAGCAGGGCTGGGTTAGAATTCCGACCCCCTGTTTGTAAGGATGCCCTCAGGTAGGCTTTTTGCCTGAGTCTCTGGTTTACCCCATCGATGAGGCAGGGTTATAATAGCCAGCCCGCAGGAGCACCATAAACATGAAATGAAAGAATATATGAGCAAACACTTTGTAAATTCAATAATGGTATGTAGATGGTGCAGACTCTGGGTGTTAAGGATGACAGACAATCCACTTCTGCCCACCCCAGAGTCGCTAGGATTCCTAGCCTCAGCACTCTTGGCAGGGATGACTCTTAGTTGGGGGGGGGGTGTCCTGTGAATTGTGAGACACTTGTAGTATCTCCCAAGTATCTCTACACACTAACACACTTCCTTAGACTATTTCTTCAATTGTAAAGAAATTGTGGGGGCTGGAGAGATGGCTCCGTGGTTAAGAGAACTGACTGCTCTGTCAGAGGATCTGGGTTCAATTCCCAGCACCCACATGGCAGTTTACAACTGTCTGTAACTCTGGTTCCAGTGGATCTGACACCTTCACACCAATGCACAGAAAATAAAGCTAAGTAAATTATGTTAAAAAACAAATTGCTCAATGGTTTTTGGAGTCTTTGAGTTTTCTTTACTAGTTCATGATATTCCAGGATTTTAACCCAGACATTGTTCGCTGAAATCATCTTCCTCCTATTTCAGGATACTAAACTGGTGTATCAGTTAGATCAGTCTGAGTTCTACTGTGTAACAAACATCCCCCAAACCTCAGTGACTTGTTAGCAGATATCTGTTTCTTGTTTCATCCTGAACATGTGTCTCATGCTGAGTATAGGTGTCCTCTGCTTGGACTGCATTTCAGGATCTAGACTGATAAGGAAACCTCATGTAGGACTGAGGGGTGCTAATAGTCTATCCTAGAGGGAAAGAAAGACAACAGAAATGGTGACTTGGCTTTAGAAGCCCTATTCAGAAGACACACTAACTTCTCCTGACCACTCTTGACTTCAGCAGGAGGGGTTGTTTAAGCCTGTTGTAGGGAGAGGCAGGCCAGTCACAGAGCCTTAATCTATCTCACTGGAGTGGAGGTTATATAATCCCGTCCTGGGAAGGGCAGACACGTTTGAAGATCAGCACAGTCTGCCCACGGACACCACATTCCACATCTTCCCACTTCCCTGGAAGTGCTTTGCCTCTCCATTCACCTGTGAAGCTCCTATTCATCCTTCAGGAATCCTCTATATGTAACTTTTTCTGACTGTGCCCTCCTTTCTACTCTAGTATTGACTTGGCTTTTCCACCATCTCTCTTTCCAGAATACTATTCTTCATCTACTGGGAAGCGAATTCCCCAGGCAGAGGAGACCACACTGCTCTCGCCATGTGGAATTAGCATTATCTGTAGCCTTGGTTACAGAGACAGGGGCATAGATGGTCGAATTCTTCCCATGCATCTGTTAACCATGTGATGAAATGGAGACTTAGGGAGATGTACTCGTCTCAAATCCCACAATCACCAAGAGATGTGGAGAACTCCCCAAACTTGCCTTCTCCACTGCTTCTTCCCTCTCTGCTGACATTTGGGGTACTAGCTATCAGTCCACGGGGTGTGTAATGGTTAGTTGTAACTGTCAACTAGACACAACTGAAAACTGCCTGGTAAGAGCCGTCCAATGAGGAACTGTCAGGCCAGTTTGCCCTATGGGCATGTCTATGGGGGATTGCCTTGATTGCTATCGATCTTGGAAGACATAGCCCATGGGGGTGGTACTTTCCCTATGTGGGGGGTGAGGGGCTAAGCTGTCTAGCAGAGGAGAGAACAAACCTGTCTGCATTTATTTCCCTCTGCTCTTGACTATGGATGTGGTGTGACTCATTGCTTCAAGGCCCTGCCCCTTGGAGTTCTCTGCTATGACAGACTGTAACCTTTCTCCCCTAAGTTGCTTTTGGCCGGGTTATTTTGCCATAGCAATGGAAATGGAGCTAGAATAGGGTATCTAGAGGAATTTGGCCCCTCCCTAGGATTCTAGCTACCCTTCTGCTCTTGTGTTCTGGTGCTGACTTGAGTTCTGCACAGGTCAGTGTCTAGATGTTGTGATATCACAAGCAAGTGTTTAGATTCTGGTGTCTTGAAGATCTAGCCTCAAATCTCAGATCTTCTACCTGTTAGCTCTGGGACTTTCAGTAAATTTATACCTCTTCATGCCTATGTGTCTTCAGCTATAAAACTGGGGATTGCTACAATATCTGTCTCATAAGAATGGCATGAAATGATGTATGTAAAGAGCCTGAGCCTTTTGCCAGCTCCTTTTCTTTTTACTTATACTTTTAAAACATAACATATGCTCTTGGACCCTTAGTTTTGTTGAGACCTTTGTTACTTCAACAAATATGCAGGTGTCAAAAAGAATTCATAAGGTGGCAGCGTCCAGTTGTGTGAGTCATACCACCTCCAAAATACCTGCTTCTTTTAAGGCACCATCCCATGACCCAAGTTGATAGACCACATGATGCTTGGTTCATTCAGTCTTGCCAATCATATTAGGAAGGTTGAAATTTTCCCATTCTATGGAGGCAAACACTGAGACCAAGACCACTAAGTGAGTGATTTGAGGGAGGATGGTTTGAAGCTGGGAGTGTTCAGAAAACAATGAGCAATCAGTGAAGTCCTGCAGTGGGGTTGAATCCCTGTCCTGTCCTGGCCATGTGGCATGTGCAGAGAGAGAGGTCACTGTCAGGGAACTAGTGGTCACTATTTTCTTAACAGTGCTTTAGAAAATGGGATCTTCTCTCTGTGGATTTTAGGGGCCCTAAAAGGGTCACGTTGAAGGTCCCAGTGCAATATTCAGATATAAGGCTTAGGGTAACGATTGGATCATGAGGGTGCTGGCCTACTCAATGGCTTAATCTATTGATGGATTAATTATTGGAAGAAAAGTTGGAGAGGAGAAAGTCGCTGCTGGGAATGTGCCATGAAACAAGTCTGTCTGGTCCCTGGCCTCCTTCTCACTCTCTCACGGCTTTCTGGTTACCATGGGACGAGAAGCTGTGTTCTGGTTACCATGGGGTGAGAAACTGTGTTCTGGTTACCATGGGGTGAGAAGCTGTGTCCTGCCACGCTGCCCTGCCACATGATCTCCCTCCCTGTCTCCTCAGAGCACAAAGGATGCTTGTTCATGGACTAAAATCTCCGACACTATGTAAGTTCAATGAAACCTTCATGTTTACAAATGGTTCTTTTGGGTGTTTGTCACAGTGTGTGATGGCTCACATACAGCCCACATACTAGTGAGACCCAGGCCCTCACATGCAGCCCATGAGCTGCTAAGACCCAGGCCCTTGTAGCTTGTAGTGGCGCTCTTTCCTTGGAATTAAGATTTGGGGGGTAGGCTCAGGAAGTAAGGACCTAAGTCTCAGGAAGCCCCCAAAGCCACAAGACCCCCAAGTCGACTGAGCTGCCTGCAAGTTGTGTGACTCTGCAGATTTCACCAGCTGTCACGCATGCTTGGTCACCTTTCTGGTAAGGTTCGGGCGCCTATGCTCCTGAGTGTACCCCCTTGTTCATACTTATGGAAACAATCCCAGTAAACTCCCTGGGTTACCAAGCTAGTCCTGAGTGGTACTGTTTGTTTTGTTTCTATGTCCTTGGTTCCCTTTGTAGAATGAGCAGATATTAATTCATATCTCTACATGAAAAGCCACAAAAATGTCCACTGTGAACTTTGTGTCTTCCTCATTCAACTGCGTGGATTCTTAGCACAATTCTGTGAGCCAGGAGCCCCTGGCTTTCTCTTCACTGAAGCTTCACACGTGTTTCCAGCTAGCCACTGAATCAGGCATGGGCTGGGTGCTGGCAAAAAAGGGCAAGCAGCACAACCAGGGCCTTGGGACTCAGAGAGGTGAAGTCATGTGCCAAGGATGTGGGTTTGTGTTTCCAAACCATTTCCCATGGGATTCTAGAGCTGAACCACATGTTTCCTTTCTTCTGTGTTAAATAGTATTGGGGGAAATTAACTGAAACAGAGCCAAATGAACTTTTGCTGCAGGACTTCTCAGAACCTTTCATATACTCCCCCACAAGAATCTCTTGAAGACATGGATTAAAGATGTAATTCTCCAAATTTATTTTATCAGGACCTCTGTCCTTGTCTGGCTACCTCTATAAGCCCCATCCCTCAGTATCCTTTAGAACTCAAATCCGGTCCCACTATATGCGTTTCCACGGTGACGTCTCCCCTTGTGCTCTCCATCTCTCCATGTCTTCCAGCCTGTGTATGTTTCTTTTCCCAGTCTGGAGATAATTCATTAAAACAGCTCCCACACCCTGTCTCCCTCATCTGATACACCTTTCCACCTCCTAACACCCAGACTCAAAAACACCATCAATATTTCATAACCTCGCGGTGACAAATTTATTTTAATGTGGTCCACCGAGAGCCGGAGATTGATTGGTCCCTCGGAAGCGTGACACGTTTCAGAGCAGGTTATTCACAGCGTGTTTTAGTGCCTACATTAGTCAGAGAGGAGCTGAGCCTGGATTTATCATCCTTATGACTTTCTCCGTATCTATTCTCTCCCAACCACCAGCAGCAGCTCTCTGAATGTTCCCTATTGATTGGTTTTGTATCTTTAAAATGTGCTGTCAGGGTGTGTGTGTGGGGTCTTGGGCTTCCAGCAAGGCAAGTGCTGATTGCTGGAGTTCCTGCAGGTCTGGGTGAAGCCAGGGGCTGATCACCAGGGTTTGGTCTTGATTCTGAAGTCTGTTAGGAACAGGAAGGGAGACATTAAAGTCAGGGACTGTCACACAGACCCTCAACTGCCTTGCAGCTCTGCCCTCTGGGTTAAGAACAACACCACAGGTTCTCTACACCCAGGGCCCCAAAGATGGAAGATGCCATGAGGCTTTCCTTCCGTCTTGAGGAAAAGTGACATGCAGGTGCAAAATTCTTGGATTTAGGAAACTCTTTACATATTAAAACATAATTATCATGATCGCAGGTGGCATTATGGAGCACATCCATTGTGTGCCATGTGTGAATCACAGACCTCGCTTTTCCTAACAACTGTGCTGGAAGGAAGTTATCAATATTGCTTCTGGTTTACAGTGGGGGGAGTGAGTCTTACAGAGTTAAGCCGGTGGTATGCAGTTCCACAGTCATTTAGGCTAGATCTGCTTGCCTTTAGATGCTGACTCTAAGTATAGCATGCCCAATTGTCTTGCAAGGTTCAGCAGCCCAGAGAACGGACTCTTCCCTAAATGATGCTCTTCAGTTCCACGCCATCTTACTTGTTCAGGAGGAAGGCCTTTCTCTAGCAATATTCTTGGACTCATTTGATTTTATAGCTGACTCTCAGAGGCTGTGGGGCTAGTAGTCACTTCTTTTGGCAGGGCTGGATTTCCTGTGGGCATCTGCCGTGTCGCTGAATCATCTGGAGACATCTTCTCAATTTCTAAGTTTCCCTGAAGCTATGGTCTCCCCTTTGGCCTGGCCAGCAGTTTCTTTCATACTCAAGGAATCTTTGAGGATTTAGCTGCTGTTCTCGGGTTAGGATTGGATACAAAATACTTGGTCCTAAATTCCCAAGTATTCTTCGCCTCCTCTCTTTGTTCGAGGAGGGAAAAGGGCCCATGACAGTTGCTCCTGTCTTGGATCCACTGTGGGTTTCAGTCAACCATGGCTAACAGGATTTTTAAGGGGGCATCTGCAGATAAGCATGTCATAACCCCATTGAGTACTTGCACAAGTTAAAGGTATCTGGGTACCACCTAAGAAAACTGGAATGCACACCGGTATTAAATAAACCTCTCAAAGGTTCTCATGCTGAAGAATGACAAATGTACCCAGGCCTGTTTGCCTGGTATGGCATCAGGGTTTCATTCATACCACGGTCAGTGGACCCTCACTAGATTTGTGCAATACCAGAGCTGTGCACCATTTCATGGCCACTGTACATTGCGGTAGAACTGTGACGGGTGTTCCGACTTGGTTGTCATCAGGACTACATTATCTCCACAGCTGGTCAAAGATCCCCAGGGTTGAGAGCAGAGCTGGCCCTCAGGCCCCAGGTAAGTCTCACTGTTCATCTTCATATGCAGCAAATGGGGTTGATTTAGGCATTTTGGAAAGATTCTTGGTTTTGTTGTCTCTGCTTTTTAATTTTTTTTGCATTGTTGATGATCTTGAATGACCCAGAAAGCCACCTGTTAACAACTATTGCTACTAGGAGGCGGCTGGTCCTTTCAGAATGGGTCCTAGTGGGAGGAAGTGGAGTCACTGGGAGCCTTGGCTTTGAAGAGAGCTTCCCCTTCCTCTGCTTCCCATCATCCTGAAGGGTGAAGGCCCTCTGCATCCTTGCTGTGCATTCTTGCTATGACAAACTAGGCCACCAGAGGTCCAGAGCAACAGGGCCAAGTGACCATGAACAGAAACCTCACTGGGAACCCAATAAACCTTCCCTAAATGTTGATTCCTTAGTGTCAAGTTGGGAGCGTAGGCCCCTGCACCTTGTATGCATCTATCCCAGCCCCCAGGCCTGGTCTGGACTCAAAATTCCAGCAGGCCAGGTCCTGACCCCACCCAGGACCACTCCCCAGGGTATTTAAGTGATCCCCCAAAAGAGGAACACGTGGTCTCCCTTTATTCCTCCTGGGGGTCACTTTTTTTGTGGCTTCCTGGTTCCCCCTCGGGGTACCTGAGAGCGCAGATCTCCCATTAAACCTGGATATTTCTTAATTTGGCTTGTTTTGATTTGGCTTGATTGGGAATTTTTGCATCGGCAGGAAGCTTGTGTTAGGGTATCTTGTCCCAGTATTAGGAAGATGACTAGCATACTTACTTACCTGCTTGTAAATTCCTGAGCAAGTCACTACCTAGTTACCTCATCTGTTAAATGTAAGGATGCATACAGTGTGGGGGGCTCTTCTATCTTGACTTATTAGCATAGCTGTTAAATGTAATAATGCTTATCAAATATTGTTGCCGGGGCCTCACCAACATTAGATACTTAATGTTATTTCTGCCTTTTTGCCTTTGCCTAGCAATTCTGCTAACTAGGCTTCGCTGTGTGCACCTTAGCTCAGAGACTGGCTTCCAGTCAGCTTTCTGTTGTCACAGCTGGTATCTGACCTGTGCTCTCCCAGGACTTCAGCCACTGGAACTTCAGCGTCTCATCCTCAACATAGTGTTAGACACACAGAGAGCCGCAGGGAACTCCCACTGCCACCCACACTGGGACTCTCCTAGCTATGGCTGATGCTTCTCAGCGGGGTAGGACTTTGGGTCCTTGCAGCAGCACAGGAGCTCTGGGATTCTGCCACGGCACCCTCTCTGCCCTGCTCTCTGCAGCTCCAGCCCTGAGCTGTTGCTGGGCTTGGTGCTTGATTTCATCAACTCACAGAGTCTGTGCATCCTACTGTCTCTGTGAAAAGGGCCAAACACTGTCACCTCCTGGGCTGGGGAGGGGGTCAGCAGTATAAGGGTACTGAAACCGGCTCCCAGCTAAGCTGTATTGTGAGTCTGTGACCACCCCCTCATGGTCACAAAGTGGCTGCCGGAGTAGGTTGGATGCCCTCTATCCTCATGCCATGTTTGGGGTTGGAGGCAGGGCAGGGGGCAGTGTGAAAGCAGACAATCTCTCTCTTCTCTCTCTCTCTCTCTCTCTCTCTCTCTCTCTCTCTCTCTCTCTCTCTCTCTCTCTCTCTCTCTCTCTCTCTCGTGTGTGTTTGTAGATGTGCCTGTCCATGAGTAGAGGCCAGAGATTGGTACAGGCATATTTTCCTCTCTCTCTCTCTCTCTCTCTCTCTCTCTCTCTCTCTCTCTCTCTCCAGCATTACTTCACGGAATGTGAAGTGAAACACATCCATCATTTTGGCTAGCCTGGCTGTTCAGCAAGCCCCTGTCTAGCCTAGCCTACCTCCATGCCCCAGTGTTGGTGTTGGGTGTGGGTCCTGAACCCAGGTCCCTGCAAAGCAAGCACTTTATCCACTGAGCTATCTCCCCAGCTCCAAGGCCTGCTTTTATGTAGTAATAAAGTTTCCCCAGCAGATAGCTCTGGGTCCTTGTGTTTAGAAGACAGAGGCATCCTGGGCCGGAGGCTCTTCACCTGATACCTGAGCTGTGTTGGAGTTTTGCTGGCAGGGAAGAAGTGTTGGATGCGCAACTGTTGTCCTTAGCCAAAGCCCCTCCCCCCCATTTTCTCACCACCTCTCCTACAAAACCCTGATAGCTTTTACATTTTGACTCCAGCTAGGGTCAGAGGCTTTAAGAGGCCTTTTCATTCTTCTGGAAGCTTCTATCAGATTTTTCTCGTCTTCCTCCCACATCAAGTAGGCTACATGTCCTCTGATACTCTTTAGCAAGTCAAAGGCACAGGATTTAATTAAAAGCAAAACTTGACACGAATGTTTTTAATTGTAATAGCAAACACCGCCTGTTTTTATAAAGGTGACAGTTTACAAACCCGAGTGTGAACGTCTCCTTCCCTCACTTGTTGGAGGCCCCATCACCGAGTGGCAGGGTGGTGCAAGGAGATAGATCTGGTGTGAATGACTTCTTCCAGCAGTGACAGGTGCCACCTGAGTTCCTCCTGAGGAGTGACAGCGGCACCTGTCACCAGGCAAGCTTAACTAATGAGATCCGAGGGCAGCGTTGGTGCTGCTGCTTCACCCCAGCCCCCAGGTGAAGTTCACACCCGTCTGGGAGAACCTGGCACCCAGGACACATGGCAGGAGCAAGTGTCTCCCAGAGTGTGAGAGTCCGGATGTAAAGCAAGGTGATCATTCAATATCTGTGTTCTTAAAGGCCACACAGCCAGCCAGGGGTTGTCTTTGCATTTCTCTCCTAGATACTACGCCAGTGTAGACTCCGCCATTGTGTCTCAGAGGTGTCCCTGGGTCTCCTGAAGGGAAGACTGCGTCTCTCTCCATCTCCATCTGCACAGAGATTAGAAGCTGGGGGACATTCAGCTGCAGGGAGCAGAACCAGACTCAGCTAGCCCAGATGGAATGAGGAGGTGCTGGAGACAATCTAAGCATCTGCTGGGACCCATCTGTAGGAACCACAGGTAGCATGAGTTAGTGTTTGCTGCTTTGACAGCCATAAAGAAGCAATTTGAAAGCTAAGAGGATTATTTGATTGTCAATGCACATTGAGCTGGCATTGCTAGTATTACTTTTATTTGGTGTGTGTTTATTGTGCACACGTGTGCACATGTACCACAGCTTGAATGCAGAGGTAGAAGGGGAACTTTCAGGAGTCAGTTTTCTCCTTTCAACATGTAGTTCGTGGGGATTGAACTCAGGTCATTAGGTTTGGCAGCAAGCACCTTTAGCCTCTGTGCCCTCTAGCTGGTCCAAGGTAGAGAATTATGATGGAAAGGAATGGCAAAGAAAAGCTGCTGGGTCTTGGTGGCTAGGGAGCAGAGAGGAGACAGGAAGGAGACGAGGCGCAACAGTGGCCTACTTCCTCCAACTAGGCCTCACCACCTACTTACCATCACCTCTGATGATGTACTGTGCTGGGATCACTCCACGGATCATATCATGGTGCCAGTGCGGCACCCCAGCTCCAGGCTGTGTCTAACCCAGAGGTGGACAGAGTTGCTCCTGGTGCCCAGGACTGACTGGAACTGGGACTTCTGTGTGTGGAGATGCACAGAATGGGCCTGGGGGAACCTTTTACTGTTCTTGGGACTGTGGGATACCTAGTATAAGCTCTGGTTCTACACAGCCTGAGGTGACAGCTCTTATTGGTGTGTCCCTTCTGTTTCCTACACCAGGAAAGGCAGGCTTCCTGGGCCCATGTGGTTCTTCCCACGTGTTAGCAACAAACAGGCGGAGGCTGTATTTCAGACGCGTTGTTACAAGGGAAACTTGGCCTGTAAGTCAAGCGCTTTAGTTTCCCAGGCGTGAAGAACAGCACTCTTTATCTCTGGCCAGGCCTGGCTGTGTGATCTGTGTCTAACGGCGGCAGCAGGAGATATAGCACCATCCTGTCAGAGTGGTCCCTGGGCTGCCCTACACCCTTGTACAGCGGTGCCAGGAGGGGCTGGGGTCAGAGTTCTGGCCTGCAGCTTGTTTTCTCTGAAGCAAAATCCCTTTACAAATGTTTCCATTCAACATTAAATGGAACAAAATAAAAACGAGAAAACAGAACAAAACCAGAAGCCAAATCCGCCTGGCGTTTGGAAGTGTTGGAAGAAACATTTTAAGAAAACAACCCAGCACAGGGCTCAGCCTCTGTGGCTGAGCAGGGCTTCCGTCAGCATCTGCTATCATCCTAAGAGTTGTTTTCTTATTCTACTAATTTGCTAAAAATTTCAGGCACAATGACACTGTTCCCAGTCCATGCGGATCTAAGAGCACGTTGCTGCCATCTGTACTGGTCTGTTTTTATTTACAAGTAGGACTTTCAAGGGTGGGATAGCACTTCCTGGACCCCATTACCCTGCCCCCCCACCCCTGTTTGGGGATACATTTCCATGGGCAGATGTCCAAGATCTATGATACTGTGAGGAAGGATTGACAGTCACCAAATAGTCACTTGTGCCTGGCTCACTCCCATTCACACTGCAGCCTCAGCTGAATTTGCAGATTTTCCACCAGGCATCCACTTCCCTGCTTTACCCGATTTATTACAAATCTCTGCACGGAGGTGTGAGGGGAGGGGCTGATGGGTTGTCAGAACAGGAAGTTGGGGAGGAGAGCTGTGACGTGCTGTCTTCTGGACATGCATGACTGTTGTACACAAGCTCACAGCAGCTATGGTTATGTACACAAGATCAAGCCAGATAACACTCTAGGATGGATAGCAGTGGGGCTTGGGAGTGATGTCCAGCCAGTGGCTGAGGAGCTATTGGAAGCTGATGGCCACCACCAGGAGAGAGAAAGTCATTTTTCTTTGTGGTATGGCCAATGGTAGTTTGCCTATGCCTCAGTGGATGGCCTCATAACATGTGCATATGGGCAACATTAATTGGATTCAGTGAGTTATTAAAAAAATAAAAAGAAGAACCTGAAGTTGGGATAAAGGTGGTAAGGGGTTCTTGGAGGGGGAATGGAGGATGGATTATGATCAAGATACATTGTATACATGCATGAAAACTTGCAAAGAATAAACGGAGTCATTTAAAAACTCTCTGTGTATGGACTGTTGTATTTGTCAAAGCAACATTTTCCCATAATGCCTTTCTTACTCTTAGCAGCTAGGTGTGAGGTCTGTCTTCTCGTCTTGCACCTGCAGGCGTCGATGACTGCTCTGGACAACAGATAGTGCCAAAGTGATACCTAGGGGCTTATGAGGTGAAGTCCTAGAGCTCTGGCAACTTTCATCTTGAGACGCTTGCTCTGAGAACTAGTCACCAGGCTGAGAGGGAGCCTAGATTGCCTTAGGATGAGAGACTGACAACACAGTTGGGATCCAAATCAGAAATGGGCATCTTCTGTTAATGATGCGAGTGAACTATGTCCAGATGAGGGTTTAGTCAGTGTTGTCTATAAATGGTTGGGAAAATAAATATTTTTGGCTGTGCGGGTCATTCTGGCTAGCTTTGTCAACTTGATACTTGCAGGATTCACCTGAGATGAAAGCTTGAATTGAGGAATATTCTAGATCAGACTGACCTACGAGCATGCCTGGGAGGGATTGTCCTCTGCGGGTGGTGCCATCTCTAGTCAGGTGGACCTGGCTGTATAGAAAAGCTAGCTGAGCATGGGTCTACACACAAGCCAGCAAACAGTGTTCCTTTTGGTTTCTGCTTCATGGTCTTGCTTAAGTTCCTTTTCCGACTTCCCTGGGATGATGGACTATCACTGGTAAGATGAATAAAACCCCTTCCTCTTCTAAGCTGCTCCTGGTTGGAGTGTTTTGTCATAGTAGCAGAAAGGAAACTAGAACACAGGCCATTTAGTTCCTCTCTTGATTCTTCCCTTCTGGAATTGTGCAGAAACAGCTGTAGACCATAAAAAGGATGGTAGACTACGAGTTTTCTCCTTGTTGTCATCAAATATCCGACACAAAGCAATAGAAGAGAGGAAGGGTTCAGTTCAGCATGGCAGGGTGGCAGGGAAGACATGGTGTCAGGAATGTAGGCAGCTGGCCACATTGCATCCACAGTCAGGAGGCAGTGCGGGATGAGTACTTACGTCCAACTTGCTTTCTCTCTCTCTTTTCAGTCCAGGACCCCAGCCCATGACATAGTACTGCCCACATCTTCCCATCTCAAATAACATAATCTAGGTAATCCCTCACGCTCATTCCAGAGATTTGTTTTCTAGGTTATTCTAGAACTTTCCAAGTTGATGGGTCAATATTAATCATAGATGGGCCTATTTAGCCTAGCCCCAGGGACTGTAGTTTACTACCACATGCCCCTGTAACTTCCCACCTTAGTCATTGAGATAAGACCCACACTTCTCCTAGCCTTCCCGTGTGAGTTCCCAGTGGAGTTTCTGAGTCCCACAATCCATGGGCATAGCCAAGGGACTGGTGTTTATTGTGAGGCTTTGGGTAGCTTCTAGAAAGTGCACATACCTGAGCCGTTGTTCCCCAATGGTATGGTCCTATATCCATCTCTCTTTCTACCCTTGAAATTCCTTAAATATTGGCTCTCAGTCATCTATGTCTTTCTACTTTTCTTCTTAGAAGCTCTAGTGCCAGATGTTGTGCCAATAACTCTGCATGCTTTGTCATCTTTAGTCTTCCCAGTATATGCTCAACTATGTTCATAGCAGCATTGTTTGTAATAGCCAGAACCTGGAAACAACCTAGATGCCCTTCAATGGAAGAATGGATGAAGAAAGTATGGAATATATACATATTAGAGTACTACTCAGCAGTAAAAAACAATGACTTCTTGAATTTTGCATGCAAATGAACGGAAATAGAAAACACTATCCTGAGTGAGGTGAGCCAGACCCAAAAAGAGGAACATGGGATGTACTCACTCATATTTGGTTTCTAGCCATAAATAAAGCCTACATATATTTGTGATCCTAGAGAAGCTAAATAAGAAGGTGAACCCAAAGAAAAACATATAGTCATCATCCTGGATATTAACCTTCATCAGGCAAGGAAAGAAGACAGAGACAGTGACCCACATTGGAGCAACGGACTGAAATCCCAAGGTCCAAATCAGGAGCAGAAGGAGAGAGAGCACGAGCAAGGAACTCAGGACCGCGAGGGGTGCACCCACACACTGAGACAATGGGGATGATCTATCGGGAACTCACCAAGGCCAGCTGGACTGGGTCTGAAAAATCATGGGATAAAACTGGACTCGCTGAACATAATGGACAATGAGGACTACTAAGAAGTCAAGAACAATGGCACTGGGTTTTTTTTTTCCCCTTCCCCCCCATGGCACTGGGTTTTGATCCTACTGCACGTACTGGTTTTGTGGGAGCCTAGGCAGTTTGGATGCTCACCTTACTAGACCTGGAAGGAGGTGGGAGGTCCCTGGACTTCCCACAGGGTAGGGAACCCTGACTGCTCTTCGGGCTGATGAGGGAGGGGGACTTGATTGGGAGAGGGGGAGGGAAATGGGAAGTGGTGGCGGGGAGGAGGCAGAAATCTTTAATAATTAATTAATTAAATAAATAAATTAATTAAAAAATAAACAAAGGAGAATATGAGTTCAGTGAATTGTCTAAGGTCACTGCAGTAACTAATCTTGATTGTCAACTTGAGTGGGTTAAAGAATGTCATGGATATGAAGAAAGTTCATACTCCTGTATTTCTCCACTGTATGTCTCATCTTCAGGGATTAGATCATGAAGGCTCTGACCTAAGGAATGACTCCATTCATAGAGCAAAAATATAAAGTCTATTGGAAGATGATGGGACTGTGGAAGGTGAGGTGTGGTTGAGGCAATCATGTCATTGGGGGCATGTCCATGGGGATGTAATCTGCTCTGTGTCCTGTCTGTCCTGATGGGAGCACCTCTCTTTGCTCCTGTCCACTCTGAAGTGAACAGCTACCTCCTTTGAACTCTCTGAAACTATTAGAAAAGTAATTTTTTTCTCCTTCGAAGTTGTTCTCTTAAATATGTTTGTCACCATGACAGAAAAGCAGCTAAGATAATGACTCAGAGACATGGCATCTTTTATCCAGCACCCAGAGACTAGCCCCAGTGCCCTGTATCACCAGAATTCATGGTATGAAGCTAAAGTGGGAAAAACTTCTAGTCCAGAGCTGTGCATGTCCAGTTACAACTCCACATTCAATGTCTCACAGAGTTCTGGGCATAGTAATTTTGCCATGGGTAAATCAATAGATGAGAGACCAGTGTGTACTTGGATGGTTCGTGGTCTGCTGGGATCCCTGTGGCTTCCTTCTGCTACCACTGGTAGACACTTAGGTATACCAGTTGTTTCTCTGTGCCTGACTTAGGGTGTGACTAACTTGAGTTGGGAGCTTGGCTTGCAAACAGAGCTGTTTGAAAGCATAGGGAAGGCTTATTCTCAACCAGTGAGGGATGAACAGTGGTGAATCAATCTGCTCATTTTCTCATCCTGTGGGATGCATTCCCACTGGTCTTACAAAGGAGCCCCAAAGGGATGGAACTCCAGCTGTATATTCATTCACATGCACTTTGAAGTCTTTCTCCCTTTTGGTCTCATTTTTGCAAACTCTGCAGTATTTTTTGGAAAGCAAATCCCATGTGAGTAGCTTTTACACAGAGCTCAATCTTAAAGTTTATTTAAAAGAAAACCAAAGGAGTTCCCCTAAATTATTACACACACGTTTCCATAGCCAGAGATCTGGTATATGTTCTGGCTTACACAAGCACATGAGAGATCTGCACCAGAAGGTCTGAATTAGTGCAAATACATAATTATTGATTATATTTTCATGGTTGTTGTTTTCTTATCTTTGAATATATATAGTAACTGTAATTAGGCTAATCAAGATTTTGCTTGTTATTTTAATCAATAAAATGATTTGTAATCAGTGTATCAACTGCATTGAAGTGATTTGTGCTTCTGAAATACTTGAGGGAGATTCAGAGTCATGCCCCCTTGGTAGTGTTACTCATTAGTTCCTTGGCTCTTCTCTCTCATTTTATAGAGGGCCTCAATCTGTAGCTCAGGCTGAACTGGACCTCGTGATCCTCCTACCTTCATCTTCAAAGTGCTGGAACAGACCTAGAATCTAGATTGTGTCTATATTCTTTCAACTCTCTTCCCCATTGACCAAACAAAACTGTGGTAAACCCTGCCTGGGTCTAACCTGTGAACTCTATAGTGCCAGAGGGGAAGGCTAGACCCACCAGGTAGTTTGGAGTTTGCTAGAACCTTCTGGACTAGCAGCAGGGTAGAGTGTTGTCTTAGGGCTGCTGTCCCTAAGTTATTTCTGGCTGTCTTCAGTGTGAGCTATTGATGTTTCTTTCTGCAATTTTCATAAGATTCAACCGGGGATGTGGCCAGTGCTGGGCCCTTGAGCATAGATTTTATGGCTAATGAGGCTTTAGGACCATGGGGAGATTTACATAGAACCATACCCTCAGCAATGAAGCTGGCTTATGATAGGCATGTAAGACTTTTCCCCACTGCTGCTCTGATCAGCATTGAGCAAATTTTGATTTAGACCCCCTGGAATGACAAGGAACCCAGGAGAAAGAGTTTGCTTCGCTCGTTCAGGTATGCTGTGCATCTTTGGGGTCATGATGGGACTGAAAAGAATCTTAAAAACAACAACAACAGCAGCAACAACAAAACAAAACCACTTCCCACATCGAATACTCTTTTCCCTTTGTCTCTGTCTCCCATGTTCATACAACTATGAAGATGTGGGCTCAAGTTATCTAGGTGTGGTGAATTCTCAGATAACAAAGGCCACTTAGGCCTCCCATTCCTCTCTGGAGGTATAGTCTCCATGCAGATTTTGGTCTGATAATTCCTTTGAACTTTTTCATGGTCTTAGGCAATAGAAGAAATGGATTTGACTTAAAGTGTTTTTTTTTTTTTTTTTTTTTTTTGGGGATCAGGGAGGCTAACAGCATTGTTTAACCTTCCATATTATAGGACAAAGATTTCTTTTGTTGTTGTTGTAAATTGGTATTTTTAAATGTATTTTTAAGTTAGCATGGAGAGTAGTGGGTTTAATTACAGCATTTTCATACGTATACACCACTATACTTTGTTCTTATTTGCTTACCCTCCTCTTCCCCTCTCCTATTCATTCCTGCCCCCTCTTGTTGGTTCTGGTCTCCCCCACACAGCCTCTTCTTCTGCTTTCATGTCACATGTATTCCATTACTCTAGGAGACAGATTTCTGTCCCAAGCATTTCCTGAGGCATCTCTCTCGGCTGAGCACCAGACTCATGTCTTGGAGAGGATTCTGGAATGTGAGAGATTGAGGGTCTCTAAATCTCACCTCACTTATTACCACTTTGGTCACATTAGTCTGCTGATGGCCCCATTTACATGAAACCTGGGAAATATTAGCCATTAAGGTGTCGGATACCTTGCCTTATACCAACCCATATGTTTTCTAACAGAGAGGCAAAGTCCCAATTCAGGGACAGTATTCTGTGGCTTCCCAAACATCATTACTTCTGGTACTTGCTGTTTTACTTTGAAAGCAAGGGGGCTTTATATATTGTTCTGATGGGTATTGGATGGAAAGTTTTATCCCTTTCAGGTGCTCAGGTTGACTGGTACCTTTAATGTCCCCCTTTTACTCAGGAAGGTTCCCATAGATACCCTATCATGAATGCATCTCTCCATGTGTCTATGAATCAAAGCATCTGCTATCTATCCATTCATCCATTTGTTCATCCACACATGTATACTTCTGTTGGTTAGGGTTTCTATTGCTGTGAAGAGACACCATGGCCACGGCAACTCTTATAAAGGGAAATATTTAATTGGGGTTGCTCACTTACAGTTCACAGGTTCAGTCCATCATCACCATGGTGAGACATGGTGGTACACTGACAGATATGTGCTGGAAAGAAGCTGAGAGTCCCTCCATCTTTCAGGCAACAGGAAGTGGTCTATAACAATGGGTGGTATCTTGAGCATGTACGAAATTTTGAATTCTAGTTTTAAGCTGTGGTTGTCTGGTAAGAGACATGGGGTTATTCCCATTTTTTTTTTGTATCTATTGAGGTTTGAGTATGTGGTCAGTTTTTGAGAAGGTTCCATGGGGTGCTAAGAAGTAGGTATATTCTTTTATGTTTGGATGGAATATTCTACAGATGTCTGTTAAGTCCATTTGAGTCATAACATCTGTTAGTTCCCTTATATCTCTGTTAATTTTTTGTCTGACTGACTGTCCAGTGGTGAGAATGGAATGTTTAAGTCTCCTACAATTAGAGGGTGGGGTTTAATGTATGATTTAAGCTTTAGAAGTATTTCTTTTACATATGAGGGTGCCCTTGTATTTGGGGCATAGATGTTAAGTATTGAGATTTCTTCTTGATGGATTTTTTTCCTGTGGCTAATATAAAATGTCTCTTTTGAAATTCTTTGTCTCTTTTGATTATTTTAGTTTGAAGTCTACTTTGTTAGATATTAGGATAGCTACATCACCAGCTTGTTTCTTAGGTCCATTTGATTGGAACATTTTTTTCCCAACACTTTACTCTGAGGCGATGTCTGTCTTTGAGGTTGAAGTGTGTTTCTTGAATGCAGCAGAAGGATAGATCCTGTTTTCATATCCAATCTCTTAGCTTGTGCATTGTAAGGAGACTGCTTGTTGGTTCCCGCTGCTCAGCCCCAAAATAATCACACAGAAACTGTATTAATTAAATCACTGCTTGGCCCATTAGCTCTAGCTTCTTATTTGCTAACTCTTACATCTTAATTTAACCCATCTCCATTAATCTGTGCATCACCACGAGGTCATGGCCTACCAGCAAAGTTTTAGAATATCCATCTCTGGCAGCTGCTCCATGTCTTCCCCTTGACTCTGCCTCTTTTCTCCCAGCATTCAGTTTAGTTTTCCCTACCTTCCTAAGTTCTACCCTATCAACAGGCTAAGGCAGTTTCTTTATTCACCAATGGTATTCACAGCATACGGAGGGGAATTCCATGTCACCTGTGTCTTTTTATAGATGAGTTGAGTACATTAATATTAAGGGATATTAATGAACAATGATTGCTGTCTCCTGTTAATTTAGTTTTTATTGTTGGTGATGGTAATTTGTGTGTTTTTTCCTTCTTTGGGATTTCCTGCTGTGAGATCATCAATTGTCTGTGTTTTTATTGATGTAGCCAGCTTCTTTGCCTTGGAGTTTTCCTTCTAGTACTTTGTGTAGGGCTGGGTTTGTGGCTAGGTATTGGTTAAATCTGGTTTTGTCATGGAATATCTTGTTTTGTCCTTCTATAGTAATTGAAAGTTTTGCTGGGTATAATAGTCTGGGCTGGCATCTGTGGTCTCTTGATGTCTGCATAATGCTTGACCAGGATCTTCTGGCTTTCATTGTCTCCACTGAGAAGTCAGGTGTAAATCTGATAGGTCTGCCTTTATATGATATTTGACACTTTTCCTTTGAAGCTCTTAATATTCTTTCTTTATTCTGTATGTTTAGTGTTTTGATTATTATGTGGCAAGGGACTCTTTTTTGATCCAGTCTAATTGGTGTTCTGTAAGCTTCTTGTATCTTCATAGGCATATCTAACTTTAGGTTGGGAATGTT
This sequence comes from Chionomys nivalis, assembly GCF_950005125.1. Classification (NCBI taxonomy): domain Eukaryota; kingdom Metazoa; phylum Chordata; class Mammalia; order Rodentia; family Cricetidae; genus Chionomys; species Chionomys nivalis. The sequence goes on along the minus strand of NC_080094.1, from coordinate 19,180,436 downwards.
TTCTTCTATGATTTTGTTAAATATACTTTCTGTGTTTTTGAGCTGACCTTCTCCTTCTTCTATACCTATTGTTCTTAGGTTTGGTCTTTCCATGGTGTCCCATATTTCCTGGATATTTGTGTTAAGCTTTTGTTAGAGTTAATGTTTTCTTTGACTGATGAGTCTATTTCCTCTATTGTATCTTCAGTGGTTGAGATTCTCTCTTCCATCTCTTGTATTCTGCTGTTTATGCTTGATTTTGGTTCCTGATCATTTTCTCATGATTTCTGTTTCATTAATTACCTTGGTTTGTGTCTTCTTTATTGTCTCTATTTCAGTTTTCATGTCTTAAATAGTTTATTTTATATGTTTGATTGATTTTTCTTGGTTTTCTTTAAGGGATTTGTTGATATCTTCCAATTTTTTGTTTGTCTTTTCCTCTATTTATTTGAAGAAATCTCTCATTTACTCTTTAAGGGCCTCAAACATACTCCTCAAGTTATTTTTTAGTCAGTGCCACAGTTCCAGCTTCTCTGTTGGCCACTCTGTGTTCCTGAGGTTGCTCAGTGCTCCTGTGGTTTGCTCCACTACTGTTGAGTTTGCTGTCTTAGGCCTGCTCTGCCTAGGCTGTTGGCTCAGACCTGTTTCTGTAAATTCCTTGGTCTGGATTGCTCCCGAGGAGGTCCCTGGCTTGGGGTTGGTCCTGCAGAGGTCCTGGCTCAGTCTTACTTCCTTGGAGGTCCCAGACTGATGCCTGGGCTCACAGGGGTCCTGGCTTAGGTCTACTCCCTCAAAGGTCCCAGACTCATGCCCGGACCTGCAGAGGTCTCTGGTTCCTGCCCATACCCTTGAAGGTCCCAGACCCATGCCTGAACCCACAGAGATTTCTGGTTTGGGCCTATACCTTCAGTGGTTGCTCCCCTATACCTGCTCCTGTGGAGTTTGTTGTCTCAGGTCTGCTCTGGCTTAGGTCGCAGGCTCAGTCCTGTTTCAGTAAATGTCCCTGGTCTGTATCTGCTCCCTGCTCCCATGGAGCTTACTGTCTCAGGCCTAGGTCATTGGTTCCATCCTGCTCCTGTGGAGTTTGCTGCTTCAGGCCCACTCTGGCTCAGGAGATGGGCTCAGTCCTGCTCCTGTGGAGTTTGCTGCCTCCAAGCATGTATGAAACCTTTAAAACCTACCTCCACAGTGACAAATTCCTCCAACAAGACCACACCCACTCTGAGAAAACCACACCTCCTAAATGTGCCACTCCCTTTGGGGGACCATTTCCTTTCAAACCACATTACTCTGTCAATCTACACATGCATATACCCACTCTTCCCTTCATCATCCCATCCATTTGTCCATCCATCCATGCATCCATTTGTTCATCATCTGATAAATGGAAACATAGTAGAGTTCCAGTTTGGGAATCCATTCTGAGACAAACTTAGAGAGAAAAGTGAAGGATGGGTAACTCACATGTAGTAACTAGCTCACACTAAAGGATTTAGGATATCATATGCCTTTCACAAACTCTCCTGGAAGAACACTGAATTCCTCCATCTTGTCAATTTTATCAGAACATTATTGTTGGCTCAATTTTGTATAAAAATAAGAATGGGGGACAATATTGAGTGAGGAGTATATTAATAAAGATTCCTTAACACTTAAGTATCTTCCCAATCTTGTTGAGTTTTGTCCATTGCTAATTTTTTGTGTTTCCAAGGAAAGAGCTATTTCCTTCTGTGTTTCATTGTGCTTCCCAAGGGAAGAAATGAGGTCAGAATGATGTCTTTCTGGAGCGAGGTCCTGCATCACTGTAGGCGAGGCTGTGCTGCAACAACAAAGGGAACCCTAGATTGCCAAGGAGCAGCATGGTGACAGCTCATTTCTCATTTAGATAGAGACCAGCGGTGATGTTCCTGGGATTTTTCTTACTGTGTCTTGAGACTGAGGATGTTAATATTCTGGGATGTCTTCTTTGTCATTACCATCAACCAGCTTGAATTAGGTGACATTTATAGAATATTCTACCTGGAAACAGTAGAAACCATGCTCATTTCACGTGTCCAGAGAACACTTACTGAGATAGATTGTGTTCTGGGTTACAAAACTAATCCATTAACGTTGATAGTGCTAAACCAGTAGTTCTCAACCTGTGGGTCATGATCCCTCTGGGGGTGGAATGACCCTTTCACAGGGGTCACCTAAGACCATCAGGAAACACAGATATTTACATTATGATTCATAACAGTAGCAAAATTACAGTTATGAAGTAGCAATGAGAACAATTTTATGGTTGGGGTCACCACAACATGAGGAACTGCATTAAAGGGTCACAGCATTAGGAAGGTTGAGAACCATTACTCTAAACCAATTTGGATCATATACTCAGTGTTTTCTCTACCCAAAATAGAATTGATTTAGGAAACCCACAACAGAAAGGTCTTTGGGAAAGCCCCAAACATTTAGAAACCAAGCTCAATGCTTCTAAGCAGACATGGAACAAAGCACAAAGGAGGAGAACATCCCTGTCGAAATGAAACATCATATGAACTGTGTGCTGTGAGCCCATGGCAGCAATTTTGGGAAACTGATGGTGGTGTGTGTACTTGAACAGAGGGAATACTGAAATAAATGAATCAATTAGAAAGAATCTAAATCTGGGCCTGACAAGATGGCTGACCTGTGCGAACCTGGCAACCCCAGTTCAAGGCTGGGAGCCCAAGTGAAGACTGAAGGAGAAAACTGAGTCCATGGGTTTCCTCTGACCTCCACATATGCATCAGGACATTGTTCCCATCACTAATAATAATAATAATAAAATTTAAAAACAAAGAAGGTACATTGAACCCCTAGCAAGAAGATGAAATAATAAAATGCAGAGTGAAAAAAACAATGTTACAGAAAAAAACTAGGGGAAAAGAAATTAATGAAATCTCTAAATAGATCAGTATGTATTAGTAAAATCAAATCTGTAATTAAAAACTTTTAATAATAAAACTCCAAACTGGGGCTAGTGGTACAGGCCTCTACTTCTCATTTGCTGGGGTGCAGGCTAAGGCAGAAGGATCACAAGTCCAAGGCCTTTTTGGGCTACAGAGAGGGTTCAAGACTGCCCTGGGAAACTTAGCAAGACCGTCTCTAAATAGAAAGTATAATGGAGCTAAGGATGCAGGCTGGTGACAAAGCAGTTGCCTGGCTATGGATGCAGGCCGGGTGCAAAGCTGTTTCCTGGCTATGGATGCAGGCTGGTGGCAAAGCCGTTTCCTGGCTACGGATACAGGCCGGTGGCAAAGCCGTATCCTGGCACTTGTGAGGCCCTGGGTCCATCCTGAGTCCTGAACAAATCAAAACGCAAACTAAAACAAAATAGTCCCTTCCAAACCCCACATGTTTGTTGAAGAATTTTGCCAAATATTTAGGAAATGGGATAATATGTAAGTGTACACGAACCAGTCCAGACAGCAGAGGAGCCCTGAATGTATCTCTATTACTTCCAGTTACCATTGTACCAGCGTTCTGACCACTGCAACTAGACAGGAAGAAACCAAAGGCATCCAGACGATAAAGGAAGAAACTTAAAGAAGCCAAACTATCTTGTCCATGGTTGACATGCCTTTTCACATAGAAAGCGTCATGCTTGAGCATGGCAGTGCATGCCTGTAATCCTAGCAGTTGGGAGGCAGAGGCAGGAGGATGGAGAGTTCAAGGCCAGCCTGGGCTATGTATTAAGACCCTCACTCAAAGAGGCAAAGCCCAAGAGGGGGAAAAGGAAAGAAAGGCCAAGAAGGAAAACCCCTTGGCTCTTAGAACAAATGATTGAACTTAATAAGGCTACAAGATATAAACACGGTAGAAAATCTATTGTGTTTCAATAAGCAGCAAATATTTATCAATTAAAATTAAAAGCAATGCTGGGAGCAGGAGAGGTGGCCCTCCCCAGGGAAGAGTACACCAATCGGTTGTCCAGTGCCAAATGTTCAGTGCTGAAAACATATATACAAGTACCATTATATGTACTCAACAGATTATATATGAGTAAATATATGTATATGTATATATGTATGTAATAGTAATTGATGAAAAAAGAGGCCATGAATTTGAAGGAGAACTGGAAGGGGGAAGGCAGGAATGTAGTAATAAAAAATTCTCTAAAATAGAGAAAAAATAGAAGGTACTCACAACAGCAGAGAAAAATACACAACTCTTCCAATCATGCTGCTAAAACCAGACTCTGTCTATTGAACCCCATAAAAGGAAGCCCTACATAATAATCAGGGCCCTTGAGAATCTTTGCCGATGTGACCTGCTGCTCATTTACAATGCACTCTGATCTGTTTTGTTACTTTGTTTTTAATAAAGCTCTCTCACTACAGAAAAATTAAAAAGAGGGCATATAATTTACTATAAAATAGAAATATAAAACACTCAATGATAATGATCAACATTCGTAAATTCCAAAACATGACTGAAAAATAGAAAAGAAAAATTTCAAAAAGCAATATGCCTTGGTGCTGGATCAAGTCTGAGGATTTCATGTCATTAAGAACTCAGTTCTTTTCAAAATCTATGTGGGAATGCTGAGGACCTGGTATATTCAGTACCTCAGAAAAAAGGACCAGGTTTGAAGGCCTCAGCTCTCTTGGTTTTGAGGTTTATTCTGAAGTAACCATCAGCATACTTTGAGTCTGGATAATGGGACAGAATGAGTTCAGAGAGGGATGTGACACGTGTGGACAGGGTTACAGTCAAGAGGAAAGATGACATAGTGGAAATGAGGCCCTTTAAACAAAGAATACGGAGGCATTTGGCCAACCATGTGCAGGGTAAGCAGGCCAGGGCACAGTGCAAGCACAAGGGTGCCAATTCACTGCACTCTGAGCATGTTAGAGCCCTCACCTAAATCATCTCTCCACCCTCACACCCCGACAGGCCTTGGGGCTGAGTTTCACAGTGTGCCCAAGCATTGGAGGACACCGGTGTGGCAAATAGTATACCTGTGTGTATGCCAGTCCTCGGTCTGACCACTTATTCCTGCTTGTCTAGAACTGAAAATCTACATCCCAGGAAAATGGGAAGGTCGTGTGCATGAGTAAAGTATGGTGTGTGTGTGTGTGTGTGTAAGCACATGAGTGTGTGCATGTGTATGAGTGTGAAAGTATCAGTAATTGCAATATTGTGCATCCCTGTATAAACATAGTCACATGTGTGTCAATGTGAGATATAAACATATATGATGTGAGCACACACACATGCATGTATGCATCTTGAGAGTGCACAGCTACCTTGACCTTGTCTCAAGGGCTCATTGGGAGAGTCTAGGGAACCCAGAGAGGAGAGGTACCTGCTTGAGTCACAGAATTCCCTCCATCTGGTCATGAATCCCTTGACTTCAGGAAGTGCCCTGCCCCTAGCTCTTAATGGTGTTCTTTGAGTTGAATTTGATAATGTACAGCCTGCCTTATTAAAATGCATATTGTGCCTTTATGAATCTTTAATATGAAGCACTTAGTAAGAAGTCCATAATGCCCTCAGCCCAGTGGGGAGATGAGCACTCACTCTCTGCAGAGGCTAGAGCGAGAAGGGGCTGCTGGGACGGGATGGGCAGAGCCTGCAGACAGCATCATGGCTCCCATGGGTGAGGAACTGGCTCTGCTTTTGAGACTTTAACTCTGAGCTGTAGAGATAGGAACGCAGTGGTGGCAGGCCTCTAAGCTCCAGATTCCTGTACAATTGGGGCCGCAGTTCCTGTTCTCATAACTAACTTGTTTAAACTCTTGGGCAGGAGGCATGAGTGTGCGTGTGCACGTGAGTGTGTGTGTGCGCCTGAGTGTGTGCATGTGAGTGTGTGTGCACGTGAATACAAAAAAATATACACTAGAAGAAGGAGGTCTGAAAGGGGGTGGAACAGAATCAGAGGCGAGCAGGAATTGGAGGACAGAGAAACACACACAAAAGAAGAGAAAGAGGAGGAAGGCTGCACACTTCCTCCCTCTCTCGAGTAGATGTGTTTAAGGTTTAAGAGTTCAAGTCCTATATAGGGCTGAGTTTCTGGCTCAAGTGTCTCAGATACCTGATCTTTACTGAGTCAGGAGCAGCATGACGTTTTCTCACTAGCTCCTTGCCATAGCCTTGTGCCATGTTTACCGTTTTAAGGACGAGGACACCAAGGGTGCAAGTGATGACAGCTATGCAGGAGGGAACAGGAAGTCACCTTTTTCCACATCCCCACTCTCCTGCCATGCTGGCCTGGGGCAATCTGATCCTATTGGATCTCTGGACTTGCTGTCCTTCCACCCAAAACACCTTTGCCCCTAATACATGGCCCTTCTGAATCCCCCAGGTCTTATCCTGGTGTCCTCCCATTTATAGAGCTCCACTGACCATCCTGTTTAAGGTAGTTACTCTGCCCTGTGGTTTGGTGACTGAGTGCTTTGGGGGTGAATTTACTCCAGTTTCACAATTTGTAGCATATTCTGTCTGCAGGGATTCTTTTATGTTTTCTTGTTTTAAAAATACATTTTATTTATTTACTTTGTATGTGTGTGTGCATATGTGTATGTATGATGTGTGTAGTGTGTGTATGATGTGTGGTGTGTAGTGTGTATGTATATTGATGTGGTATGTGTGTGATGTGTGGTGTGTATGGGTGTGTGTATGGTGTGTGTATGATATGTGTATATATGATGTTGGTGTGTGATATGTGCTTATGATATGTGGCGTGTATATATGGTGTGTGTGTATGATGTGTGGGGTGTCAGTGTATGGGGTGTATGTGTGTATGATACTGATGTGTGTCTTATGTGAATGATGTGTGGTATGTGGTATGTGCATGTGTATGATTTGTGGTATGTATGTGTATGGTATGTGATGTATGTGTGTATGATGTTAGTGTGTGGTATGGGTGTGTGTATGTGCATGATGTGTGGTATGTGGCGTGGGTACCTGTGTACCACGGGATTCATGGGGAGGTCAGGAGTTGGTTTTGTCTCCGTTTACCATATGGATCCAGAGAACTGAACTCAGATCGTCAGGTTTGCTGTAAGCATCTTTACTGGTTGACCCACCTCCAATCCATCTTTCCTTGACAGCAAGCTCTACGAAGGAAGGAATGACATGGAAAATCACCCACGTATGACTCAGTTTGACACACAGGAGGTGTTCAGTAAATATGTGCTTCTTGCATGTGGCAAGGACAAAGAAATTTGCTCAAAATTCCAGAGGAAGCAAGAGACAGAGGCAGTATTTGAACTAGCGTCCACTCAAGAGCCCTATGTTCCCTTCACTCTCTCTGAACTCTTGTGTTCTGGGGCTCCACTGCAAAAGGCACCATTTTCCTGTGTTGGCACTGTGATGCTGAAGGACATTGTGCCAAACGGTTCTCCATTCTCCAGCATCCACCATCTTCCATTGTTATAGCTACCAGGGGTAAGGGAGAGGAATGTCATGGGTCAACAACACAGTCAAGCCAATCACAGGCTACCATGGCTGTGTACATACACGTACATATACACATACATGCATACATATAAACATACATGCATACATATACACATACAATCGCCCTCTGGAATTGTCTTGGAAATGAAGCTAGGCATAGAGGAGCTTTGGGGAGCAAGGGATGCCAATGCTGTGTTGTACTGTGGGTGTCAGGCAGCTCAGGGAAGTAAGGAGAGCTTGGGTACCAAAGGCAAGCCTAACCATGAAGGCCGCCCAAGGTTAGCGGTAAGAAGAAGCACCTGGACCACTCCTTGTAGCCTTTCTCAGCCGTGGTGGAAGAAACTCCTGGCAGGAAGGACTGGGAGGGGTACCAAGGAGGAGGTGCTGTGTGTGCCTCCCCTGAAGCAGCTCAAGCACACGCAATTATAAGACGGTGGGCAGATGACAGAGTTAGTTAATGTAACAAGCCCTTTAAGCATTTAGCCACATTCGAGTGTTTAATCAGCTGTGTAAAGTGCAATATCTATCTTTCAATTTTATGCCATTAGGGGAGACAAGATTTTGATTAGGTACTTAATCTGTGCACGGAAAAAACAGGCCCACAGCAAGCCCATGGTGGGGAGGGAAAGGGACATTGGATGGGGGATTCGATAAAGGGGAAAGACAGAAATTTAACATAAAAGAGAATTAGTGCAGCTCCTTTCAATTTAGTGCCCAGGCTTTATGGCCTAATCAATTAGAGGCCTGGCCGGGGCTGCTGGGAAACTGCTCGGCTGGACTGGAGGCTTGGCCATATTAATTCCCTTCATTACGTGGGGGTCAGGCCGAGGGCTTGGCGGGGGCTCTGCAAGGAATGGGTCACTTCTCGGGCAGTGGTTTGGGAAGCAGAGGGAGGAGGTCAAAGGCTTCCAGGCTGCCCAGGCTGATTCCTGGATGCTCCAGGAGAGCTGGGTTCCCAGGAGGGTGGGTCTGGGAGGACTCTCTAGGCTCAGGAAGTGGTGGTGCAGGTGGGAGTGTGAGCCCTTCAGTAGTGGTAGTGGGTGGGCTGGCTTTGCATGCCAGCTTTCTGACCCTCTGGCTGTGTGGCCTTAGGCAAAAAGCTTGGGCTCTCTGGGCTTTAATCTCCTGCAGAATCACAATTGAGAGTTGCCTTAAAGAATGCTATGGAGACAGAAGTTTGGGACATGTATAGGGGTTGGCATACTATGTGGCATAGAGGATTTTATTTCTAATGTCATCATTGAAGGTTTTATTTCCATGAGTTCTAACTGGCACCACCACTTTCTTTGTGTGCTTAGCACGGTGCAAGCTGATTTCTGTCCCTGGCAGGACTTCTCCACATCACTGTGTGACCGCAGTCCGAGGTCCACAGTCACTCGAGGCTCGGGTTTTCCAGATCAGCACCTCCTGTTGTATGTTGCCCACTCCCTGCTGGCACAGCAGAGTGCTGGGAGACTGGCTACCACAGAGGTCACCAGGAAGAAGGTGCTATCAGCCAGGTACCCAAGGGCTCTATCCTTCACAGGCCAGACTCCAGTTACTGGGATGGTTGGAGAAAAGGAGTCTGGGGCCAGAAAGCCATCAGTGTTCACAGAATACTGGGCCCTGAAGACAGAATAATGAGTTAACCTTACGTAGGTTTTTCAAAGAAAGCAATGGGATATAAAAGATAGGAGGACAAACTGATGTTGGCCATCAAGCAGAGATGAGCTCCTGGTCTCTCCCTTGAGATATTCTCTCTGGTTCTATGGTGTCCTTAAGACACCCACTAAGGCAGGCCTCTTAGTTCAGAGACCCCAGTGGGGAGCCACGCAAGCTGACGGTGATCTGAGAGTGGGCTCTGATTAAATCCCAGATGGGGCTATCAAACCAGCAGTCATGCAGACCTAAGGGGGATTTTCTTCTTTGGTAAGTATGAGAATGGGAGGGGGGTAAGCAGGGATCACTGGGTGTTTATGGGCTGAGCCTTTGCTTTCCCAGTAGCCCCCAAGAGTGTGATGCTGAGACTCAGGTAAATGAACACAGGCAGAGTGCAAAGGTACACGGCCCCATCTAGGCAGCTTGAGAATTAGTTGTTTCTAGGACTAAGCATCAGTTGTGCAATGGTGAAGAAGATGGATGCCCAATGATACAGGCAACTTCTCTAACTGCCCCATCCTTATGAAACATAGGAGAGATGGCTCAGTTAGTGGTGTGTTCTGTCATGTAGAACATGTCATCTCTTTGTGATGATGCAGATGCTGTCTTACATATACCATGGCATCTGATGACATCTGTCTGGATGGTTGATATGGTGCCCATTGTTTGGGTGAAGAGTTTAAGGTCACAGGCAGCAACTTATGTTTATGATACCATAAAGATGGTGTGTGGTAGGATTGAATGGCCTGTCCTTTGCTCCATCCCTGGTTGTCTCTGAAGGCTTCTTGCACTCAGTACAGCTATACGACAGACAGGGCGAGACATGTTCAGTGGGTCCTTTGGGAGCTTGGGTTATTCCAAGGGTATCTGATAAGAATTCACTATATTCCATACATTACCTGTCCTGGGAAAGGCAGACGTGACTTCTGTTTTCGCTGTCACTGAGCAATCCTTGCACATCTGCTTGTAATGAATGAGAGTGAAAGGTGTGACTATCTAGTCCTCAGTGTCTTTGAGCAGAGAGCATAGAAATGTGAACCATGGTTTACTGTTGGAGGTCATGATTGACTGAGTGGCCACAGTAGACAAAGAGGAAAAAGACCTCGGGTTGAAACCGTGGGCCACCTCCTTATAGGTGGAGAACCCATGGAATTTCACTATTCACACCTTCTTGTGTTTTGAGCAGAATCCTGCTTCCTTCTCTCTGCCCCCCAACAGAGAGCATCAAGGTAAATCCCCTAGTGTAGGGTCTGACACATGATGGAGAAGTAATGGGCATTTCTTTTTTCCTTTTAATAACCAATAAATAAATAAATAAATAAATAAATAAATAAATAAATAAATCCATGCATCATTGGCCAAGATGGGGGTCTTCTGATGAGGTAGGTATTCTTAGGGTCTGCCCTTGGTCTCTTGAGCTTTCCCTGTGGAGAGTTAAAAAAAATTGTATGTGAATGTATGAGCAGGTGTGTGCACTTGTGTGCCTGCATACATATTTGTGTGTGAGCACGTGTGTGCATTTGTGTATCTGCATACATATTTGTGTGGAGATCAGAGGTAAACCCAGGTATCTTTCCTCTGAGCTGCTAGCCCACACTGCTACTTTCGAGATAGGGTCTCTCACTGGCCTGTAACTAGTCAAATAGACTGACCAGTGAGCTCCAGCGAGCTCTCTGTCTTCACCTGTTCAGCTCTGGGATTATGGGCATGTGCTACCACGCCTGGCTTTGTATGTGAGTGCTGGGGATTGAACTTAGGTCTTCATGTTTGGATGGCACGCACTTCACTGATTGGGCCCTCTCTCTTATGTTACGAAAGAATGGGGCAGTTAGAGAAGCTTACCTGTGTCATTGGGCATCTATCTTGTTTACCATTGCACAATTGATGCTCAGTAAATCTTTGCCAAATGATTCAGGACATGGATAGATGAGTGATGGGAAACACCTTGAAGTCCCATTATGTAGAGGACATAGAGGGACAGGATTACTGTGTGGTAGTACCAGCATCAAGAAGCTCTCCAGATGGGAGATTCTTATGAAGCAAAAGAAGACAGACCAAACTGTCATTAACTGCATTCAGATCCTGAAAGCAGGATAGACAGATATAATCACAGGGAAGAAAGACATGACCTTGTCTTTCTTGGCAGAGGTTGGTAAGAGGTCTCTGCAAAGGACCAAAAAGAAAATATTTTAGCCTTTGAGGGCAGACAGTATTCACTGATTCAGCTGGATTCAGCTCTGCCACCAGAATGGGGAAGCAGCCAGAGGAGGCATCTAAACAAATGAGGATAGTGGAGTTCCAACAGAAAACTTTCTTTACAGGGTCTGGGGAGATGGCTTTGTCTGTGAAGTGCTTGCTTTGCCATGAAGACCAGAGTGTGATCTGCAGGAACCCATGCAAAGAAGCTGGGTATCATTCATATTGGTAATGCTGGAGCTGAGGAGGTGGAGACAGGATTCCTTGGAGTTCCCTGGCTACCAGGCCCCACCTAAATGGTGAAGTTTAAAGTAAGGAGAGAACCTGTCTCAAAAGATGTAATAAGTGTTCTTGAGGATAATATCCGAGCTTGTTCACTGGCCTATATAAAGACATGTATTCAACTAGCCATATACACCTGCGCACACACATGCACACACACACACACACGCACCCCTTTATTTTTGGAAACAAGTAGCTTGTAGATTGCCTCATGGGTGATTACATGCCAGTTTCCTAGTTAGAGGATACAGCGCAAGGTGTTATCTTTCTGCCCTGCAGCTCTGTACCCACCTTAATCACCATCTACTCCTCTCTTAGCCCTCCCTGTGTCTCCACTTTGCATCCAAGAACCCTGAGCAGTGAGTAGGAAAGCAAAGAGGCTCCTGTAGACTCAGGCTTAGCTCCAGACATATAGAAAAGAGCAAGCTGCCATTTAGGGACCCCCCACCGTGCATCCCATCTTCTAAGCATCACCATCCCGTAAACACCCTCAACAGCATGGAAGGGTTGGTTCTGATTTCTCTCTTGCTTTTTCAGTTGAATAAACAGGCTTAAGGAGATGAAGTGACTTATGGTTACACAGCTAGTGGCTTAGCATGTAGTTGCTGAGAAAATGTGCTGCTCGCTCACCCGTTCTATCTAGATGCTTTTTCTATTTTTTCAGTGAGGGACACAGCAGACTCCTGGACTCAACATATGTTACACTTGGGGGAAGTGGGCAGTCAATGGACTAATGAATTAACAATATAGGTCTTAGAAGGGGGTAAGGGTTTATACATCAGAACAGGCATGTGACCCGAGTCCCCCCTCCTCCCTGCCCCCGTTGCCTTATTTTTTTGTAAACAGAGTTCAGCTGGGAGCTTCACTGCCATCTGCTTGATTATTGTCTAGACTGTCTTTTGTTCTACAGTGGCAAAATTCAATGGTTGCAGCAGGGACTAACTAGTTCTCTAAGACAGAAAAAAGTGTGACTCCTGATTAGGAACAGCCCAGCTTTATCCTCTGCCTGTGTTTCAAGTCCTTCTGGGTTGGTTCATGCGTACAATCTATTGGTCATCCAGGGACCCAGTTTGGTAGCACACCCCCATTTTAATTTTCATGAGAGGATACTGTAGAGTTTCCTATAGGCTAAGAAATGTCCATTTCGGAAGTGACTTGTGCTATTTTGCTCAGAATTTGTCCTCTCTGCTCAAGAGAACAGCTTTGCCGTGGGCTTGGAAAGAGAAGACTGAATAGTATTGCTAACCTGTTCCAATGACCACGCGTATTGTTGGAGGTACCCAAGGAGGGTAAGTGATTGAGGATGACAGATGCGTTTCTTTTAGGTGTTTTTGTGGAGGCCAGAGGTTGATCTTGGGTGTCTCATCATGTATATCTTTACCTTGGGGTTTTTGTGTTTTGATTTTGTAATCAGGATCTCTACTGAACCTGAGCTCATTCATTGTCTACACTGGCTGGTCAACAAGCCCTAGCGATCCTCTTGTCTCTGCCTCCGAGCACAAAGATTGTAGATGAAACAGCAGAACCAAGGCCATCTTGTGAACAGGCCTCCATCTTGAGACATCTGGTGACCACTGGGAGCTGAACTCAAGCCCTAGAATGTGCTGTGGCAGCAGAATTTAAACATACGGTCCTGGACACAGCCAACCAGGAAACAGGGCAATGAAATTTAACAAAGGCCAGATGTTCCTACAGATATCCTATATTCTGTCAACATTTTTGTGTTTTCCCCCAGACATCCTGCCAGCAGCCAGTAGCTTCGTGCATGTAGCCTGACCAATGATTTCAAAGAATTACCTCACCCTGCATCCCCTCACCTAATCCTAAACCGCCAGCACATATAGCTCCTTGCTTGTGGGTTTTCCCTATATAAACCCTCTGTAATAGGGGCTGGGGTCTTCCTCCCTCACTAGCTGTACTGGAGTGTCAGACAAGGTCCTTGCCTGGGCTCAAATAAAGAAACCTTTGTTTTGCATCAGAAAGTCGGCTCTGTGGTGGTCTTGTTGGGGGTCTCGCGACATGGGCATAACAGTTTCAGGCTTGTCCTGGTTCCCCAAGAATCCACGTACCCCGGGAATCCGGAAGGTTTTTGCCAGTGGTAAGTGTTTCATCCTGTCTGTCTTGCTATCTTAGCTTCTCTGTTTTTTGTTCTGTGGTGAGCTGAATCTGAAGTGACCCATTAAAGGTCGGTATCTGGGGACTGCTGACAGACGTGCTGGTAGGCCGGATTACAGTGTTCCAGAGGACACTCTGAACCCCATCCCCCGAAATCCTTTGGCCTGGGACATGGAATCCCCCGCAGTTTATTTGGTGGAGGAGGACTGTTTTTGGCATGGTTCCCTTCTGAATGTACCAAGCTCTCGCTGTCTTTAAAGCTTTGATGGTCTTTTGTGATGTCTGTGTTTATCTGTATGTATGTTTCCCACTGACAGACAATGTGACAGAAGATTTCCTCCACTCACTCCAACAGAGCTTGAAGGAAGGGGGAAGAGGGAAGAGAGTGCAGGTCTTAGACCTCTGGGACAGTGGCACCTCTGCTGCTGCTTTGACTTGGTTGCAGCCCGCCTCGGGTCCCCGCCCCTAGCTCCAAACCTGATCACCCAGAACACCCAGCTGCCCAAGATAGTCACAGGGAGGAGGCACAATCTCTTGGGCGGCGGGCAGTGTTGGCACACCGGTGGCCCAGGAGTCCCGCAGTGCCTTGGATGCTGCCACCACCTGGGGAGCCCAGCCAAGTGTAGCCTGGGACTGCAGGGAGCACAATGCGGCAGAGGACCCCGGACTCGTGGCTTGCAGGACTCCCGACCCTGCACAACCCTCTGGAGTGGCCTCTAGGGCAGCAGCCTGCAGCGGCCAGGGCTATGCGCAGGCTGCGACTGTGGCCATTAAGTTTTGGGGAGTTTTGGGGAAAGCTGCACATGGCCAGCCACTGGTTCCCACCCGCCTAGGATCTTGGCTACCACAATCTGTAGAGAATGGATCCTTAATCATGGGTACAAGACAACTGTAGCAAGTTTCAAACTTTTGTTCTAATTAAACTCGATCATCTTTTACAGTTCGGTATTGCTGTATTCGAGTTGGTATAGCTGGTAAGATGCCATGCCGTCAGAGCTTAAATATGAAGTTTAAAAAAAAAAGAAAAAGAAAAAAGAAGAGAAAGGGAGAGAGAGGGGGAAGGGGAGGGGGAGAGAGGGGAGAGAGAGAGAGAGAGAGAGAGAGAGAGAGAGAGAGAGAGAGAGAGAGAGCCCGCAACAGCCTCAGCCTCAGTCAGAATTGGGGCAGGGGGACCCACAGGAGTGGGTTAGTTGCAGTAGCAGTGATGATGCCAGAGCCCTCCGCCCCCTCGCCAGCGGTGACCTCCTCTGGGACCCAGAGCACAGCAACCGCTCCAACCTGGCTCCCATAAGATCTGCTTGCTGCAACTGCACACCTTAAGATGGGGACCTACCTTCAGGACACCGGCAGGCTGGGTGGAGGTGGCAGCGGTGCAGAGACAGGAGGGAGGGGGCAGAGCCACACAGTCCTGTACCTTGAGGGCAAAGAGTTGCTGCCTCTGGGTGCTAAGCTTCAGAGAGAAACCATAGAAAGGTTTTGGAAAACAAAGCAGAAAAGGCGAAAAATTTGAACTTGGCTTACATGTACTAAACAAAACTAGTTAAAAAGTTAACGAGTAAGAAACATTGGCATGATTCCAATTTTAGAAAATGTACCTTGCTCTGGCAGCTAAACTTTACAATTTGAGAGTCACCAGGTAATAATGGTTTTAAATACATACAGGGATCATAAAAAACAGCTGAGATTAGAGTCCCAAAGAAAGTCCAGTTGCAAGGATGGGCCTCAACAGCTTTAAAGATGCCAGTGCCAAGTAACAGTAACCAAAAGTACCAGCTACAGTGAAATGAACAAGATATGGGACATTTGTGCTTATAAAATGTTTTATATGGTTGATTGATTTTTAGACTTGAAATAAACAGCTAAAAATTAAGGTTGCAGTCATGAGCACCAAATGTTACTCAGAAACTGGTATGTTCATTTCTTGTGATGCAGAAAGACAATGACCTCAGTAGTCTGGTAAAGGACTTGAGACAGCTTCTGAGCCCATGGATCTCAATCCTTCGGGGGTTGTGCAGGAGTAGCCTAGGAGCACCTGTTTAAATTGAGATTCAGAACGTTAGCACAATTTCAGTTTTAAATTAACAATGAAAAAGTTATACCGAAAGGTCACAGTATTAAAAATATTGAAAACCAATGACTTAAAAAATATATCGCCTTGCTCAAGGTCTATTCAGGTTTAAAAATGTATGTCTAACCTCCTTGTCTTTGCTAACTTTGTTGGGTGTAAGGTATTTGAAAAACTCTGAGTCATATTTTATATTAAAGCCTTACTTAGTTTCCTGTATATGTTTTTATAGTGAAGCTTAAAACAAGTAACTAATAACAAAGTTTGTCTAATCAGATATACCTAGGCAGCCCCGAAATACATCAGAAATCTGCAGAATATGGCATTTAAAATAATGATTTAAAAGCTTATTCTATCAGACAGAGACTTCTAGATCCTAACAGTGACCCAAGAATATCCAAAGAAGATTATGAGACACCAAGATGTCTCAACCTAGATAATAACGCTGAGCACTGGGCAAGGTGCCCCAATGCTCTAACCTATTGCCGGGAAACAACTCAGACTGTGGACACTGGAGAAATGGTTGCATCACTTTTGCCTAGACAAAATAAAGTCAGTCTTTCCCACATCCCTCTTCCACAGGAACCTTTCACCTCATGGGCCTGTGAAGCTTGCTGATACTTTTGCCTCCAATGCTAAGGAGACCTGGGGATGACTATATATGGACTGGTCCCCATCATTTTTAATATATTTGGAAGCTGTTTGATCTGTACTTAAGTATAATTTATTTATCCTTCTGAGATCTCTGATAGTATTGATGGCTAGGCTAGCTTTGTTAGCTTGGCAACATCAGAAAAATGTTCTAAAATATATAAACATCTGAGGATATAAACACTCATAAGCTTTAAGGGTCTCAGATATAAATGCAATGGTATAAATAAATAATTAAAATTCTTATGAGTTGATGAAGCAACCACTGCTTACTGTTGGGGTCACAAGTTCAGGAATTTAAATTTCTTTTGATTGTCTTCTGAACATAGGCTTACATGCTTTTAAGCCAAAATTATAGTTTTTGCTAGAACTCAAAGGTATGAGTTTATTCTGCTGTTTTACAGATATCTGTTATCTGCTTTTTCTATGACATAGGTTTCAATATGGGCCTAAAAGCTTCAAATGTATTATTTTCCTTTAAACACATAAATTTTAACTTTTGTTCCTAGTTTGACCTCATTTCAATAGGTTTCTACTTCATTGGTAGACATATCCAAGCATCACTTGCTGACCACAATGTGCTTTTAATAACTGTAAACCCTGGACTTGCTGAAAGCTGATATGGACCAGTCCAGCTGTTGTGAATGCTCTTCCCTGACTCTTCATCCGAGTCTGTGAACCAGATGCTTCTGATAAATACCCCATTGCTGAATTCCTTCTTGCTTTTGACTCACATTTCAGCTTTGTTAGCCCCCAACAACAATGCCCCAAAGTTAGCCCAGAAGCAGTTACGAAAAAGAATACATCATCCTGTGATTCCTGCTTGAGATGCTAGGAGAAAGAAAGAAAGAAAGAAAGAAAGAAAGAAAGAAAGAAAGAAAGGAGAGAAAAAGAAAACCTCCTTTACATACAGGGACTATATGTAGCACTGGATGGAAAAGTATTGCTCCTATATTGACCTTTCAGGGGTAATAAAAATCCATGGCTAAAATTAGAAAAGAACTGACCACATGCAAAAGAGAATGTGAGGCAAATCAGGGATGGTTATTGGGTCCCTCTTCATTAAAGCAAGATCAAGGCCCATGACTGGGCTCTCATAGTCACAAGAAAGAAGAGGGATGTGAGGACCTGACTTTGTAAACTCTGTTTTAAAAAAGGGGCTTCATCTTAAGCCATATAATGTGTGGGGGCAGATCTCAGCTCCAGAAATATGCAATGATAGAAATTTGAATGGATACCCTAAAAACAGCCAGTTAAGGAATGAGGGTGCAAGGCATAAAATTCAATGAGGTCCAGATGGTCTTAGGAGGCATCCCGTCCTTGACGATACCTTGTCAGTTATCAATGGCTCTTTGTTAGGTTTTCGTGCTCCAAAGCTGACCAATGGCTTCAGAAACTACCTTACCCTATGCCCTCCTTACCCAATCCCAAGATGACAAGACATGAACTCTCCTGGTTACAGCATTTTCCCTTTAAAAGTTCTACTCTCCCTGGGCTCCTTGCCACACTTTCAGCGCCCACCATTCTGTGGTGCCAGAAAGATGTTGCTCCAAACCTGAGTTTGAATACTAAAAAACCCTCATGTAATTTGCATTGGAAATCCAGCTCCATGAATTCATTTGGGGACCAGAAACTTGGGCATAACATTTGGGGGCTCATCTGGGATCTCCCATACCACTCCTGGACCTTGACCTCAAAGGTTTCAGACCAATCGGTGAGTCTTTATTTCTGTCTTCTAATGTTACTTTCAACTTCTGTAAGTCAGAGATGTGGAATCCTCCAAGGTATTTTTTTTTCTGAGGTAATCGGTGGAGCCTAATCAGATGTGCTTGGGGACTCAAATTGCAGGAATCTGGAAGATGTTCCAAACCCCATTGTCTGTAGGGATTATGAATCCTCCCATTTTCACTGTTTTGGGAGTCTTGAATCCTCCTAACTCAAGTTGGAGCAGAGGCAAGACTCCAGCCTGTTGATTCTGTGCTTGAGACTCTGTTTATCCCGTTGGGCCCATTATTGTCTTGACCCTTGTGTCTTTGTGTGTGATGCTGACGCTTGACCTGACACTGACCACTAACATGTGATAGACTCCTCCCTCATCTCTAAACTTATGCCTAGCACACTGGAGCGACGTGAGGGACACTGCTTATAATAACAGTGTTGAGATAAGTAAGGCAAATTTAACATTTTCTGTAGCTCAGAGTGGCTGTCATTCAATGTTGGATGGCCTCCAGAGGGTATTTTTTTTTTTTTTCGAGACAGGGTTTCTCTGTGGTTTTGGAGCCTGTCCTGGAACTAGCTCTTGTAGACCAGGCTGGTCTCGAACTCACAGAGATCCGCTTGCCTCTGCCTCCCAAGTGCTGGGATTAAAGGCGTGCGCCACCACCGCCCGGCCAGAGGGTACCTTTGATACCAGTTTCATCAACACAGTAGAGGATATCATTTTTTGACAACAAGATGGTCACCCTGATCAGATACCATACATAGTCATCTGGAGGGGACTGATTGAGACTCCTCCCTCTTGGGTTAAACCTTTCTTGCCTCAACAGGTAAAGGTATTGGCAGCAGAAAAGAGGTGAAAACTGGCTTCCATCCTTATCCTGCATGTAAAACACAGCCTCTGTTCTACGCTCTATGGTACACGAGCTGGGAACTAAGTGGGAGACTTAAACACACGCACACACACACACACACACAGAGAGAGAGACAGAGAGAGAGAGAGAGACAGAGAGAGAGACAGAGAGAGACAGAGACACAGAGAGACAGAGACAGAGACAGAGACATGGGGACACAGGTTATCCTTGATACAAGAATTCCAAGTTTATTTTGCTCCAGGGAAGCTTATATAGGGATCCTTAACTGATAGCCATGTCCCAGCTCTCAGGATCTTTCAGCTGCAAAACCCTCCAGAATTCACTCCCCTGTCATCAGGGTCTTGTGCTCAGAGCAGCTGCAGGCACAGGTAAACAAGTTGTTTTTCTCAGTTAACTCCAGCAGGCAAAGGGTCTGAGGCAGGCAAAGAAAGTCAAGGGGCCAGGGGTCTACAGCCCCCAACACCTGCAGGGAATCATGCTTGAAGAAGACATATTCCCCCTCCTTATGTGCTCCCAAAGACAGGATCCCCACCACCACGTCCTGCAAAGGAAGGAGGGGGATGCTGGGGAAATCAATGGCCTTGACTCCAGCTGAAGGGACAGGCCCAGCTCGAGCTACATGAACCTGGAAGGGATGCACCCCCAACACCAGGGTCCTGTGATCCTGCCTCTAAGACCAGCCAGAGCATCAGACGAGGAGGGAAATCAGCAGTTTCACTATTGGTCATTTGCCACCATTGACCTGTATAACTGGCATTCGCAGAATGCCCCCTTCTCTGAGAACCCCTGTGATCTTACTAACTTTCTTGAAACTGTTCTTTTTACACATAATCTCACTTGTGATGATTGTCAGCAGCTGTTACAGGTGCTCTTTACCACTGGAGAGTGGGGTAGGATTGTCCTGGAGGCCCATAAGTTGGTTTCTGGGCCTAATGGAGAGCCAAATGTTGATCCTCCTATCACAGACATAGGGTTCCCAACCATAAGGCCCAACTAGGACCACGACACCACAGAAGGTAAGGAGAAGCTCAAGGTCTATCTCCAGACTCTGTTGGTGGGTCTTCCAATATGAGTAAGGTATGATATAAGGCAGGGAACTGAAGAGAACCCGCCAGCATTTCTAGAATGCCTACAGGAGACCTTAAGGTGCTATACTCCATATGACCCAGAAACACTAGGGACCTGAGTTAACCCTGATCTTTGCCTTTGTGAACCAGGCAGCACCAGACATTAGAAAGAAACTTCAAAAACTAGACGGATTGGGAGAACCAGGCATAAGAGAGCTAATGATGGTGGCAGAGAGAGTATCTAACACCAGGGAGAGTACAGAAGAGAAATAAATAAAAAAGGAAGATAGACAGGGAAAAGCCTTGCCAAGATTTTAGACACACAAAAACTCATTGATACCTTAACCAGTACTGGAACCACTAGTTGTCCACAAGGTCAGGAACAAATGGAACCAGATAGGGAATGATTCAAGATCAGAGAATAAAGAACTCCTAGGCTAGGAAAGAACCAATGTGCATACTGCAAGGAGGGAGGGCACTGGGCTAAGAACATGGATCCATGGGGTCACAGGGTCACAGGGAACAAACCCTACTCATGGAGTGCCCAAATATCGGTGGATGTAGGAGTGGGATGGGTAACCCATTCATTTCTGGTGATATCTGAATGCCCATACTCCCTCCTGGGCCAGGATTTGTTCATGAAAATGCAGACACAAATTTACTTTTCTGAAAATGGGACAAAATTGTTCCTGCCTGATGGCCAACCACTCCAGGATGACATGACCTGGGGGAAGCATATCAGCTCAACCAGAAGCCCCCGAAGCCTGATGAGTCTGTACAGGTCTGACTCCAGAAGTTTCCATTGGCATTGGCAGAAACTGGGGGCATGGGATTGGCAGTCCATAGATTCCCCAATTTACATGGAAGTCAAAGTAAGGGCACAGATCCTTTAAAGGTCTGCTAGTACCCAATGACACTAAAGGCAAAAAAGGGGATAACCTCTCATATCAAATGCTGATTAGAACTTCATGTCTTAACATCTATTCAATTATCCTAGAACACACCCTTCCTGCCTGTTTAGGAAACCCCATACCAATGACTATCAACCAGTCAGTCCAAGGCCTAAAAGAGGTAAACAGGAGGGTTATAGATATCTACCTGGTGGTGTCCAACTCATACATTCTGCTCAGTACTCTGCCTCCAGACCGGCAATGGTACAGTTCTGAACCTCAAGGACATGTTCTTCAGTCTGCCCCTGACACTTAGGAGCCAACCCTACTTGCATTGGAATGGTAGGACCCTGATATTGGGGTCAATGGGAAGTTGACCTGAACCCAATTGCCACAGGGTTCAAGAACTCACCAACATCTTCAATGAGGGCCTCCATGAAGACTTGGGTGAGTACATACTGCTCCAGTATGTAGATGACCTGCTGATCACCGCCACGGACCAAGAGACCTGCTTGGCAGGTACAGAGAACTTGTTACAAACTCTTGGGAACCTGGGATACCAGGCCTCAGCCAAGAAGGCTCAGATCTGCAAACAGCAGGTGATGTATCTGGGTTACATCCTAAGGGGCGGGGGCAAAGATGGCTTTCAGATGCCTGCAAGGAAACTGTGCTAAAAACCCTCATCTCCCACCATAGCTAAAGGGGTGAGGGAATTTCTAGGCACTGCTGGGTTCTGCCGCTTATGGATCCCAGGCTGTGCTGAATTAGCGAAGCCTCTGTATGAAGCCACTAAGGAAGGACAAGACTTTACCTGGACAGAGGAAAAAGAGCAGGTTTTCAAAACCCTTAAGCAGAAACTCCTGAGAGCCCCAGCCCCGGGGCTACAGGCCATCAGCAAACCTTCTACTTGTTCTAGACAAAGGTAAAGGGATAGCGAGGGGCGTACTCTCTGGGACCTTGGAAACGGCTAGTAGTTTACCTGTCAGAAAAACTAGATCCCGTGGCAGCAGGGCAGCCCCCATGCCTATGCATTATAGTGGCAGTTGCCCTCCTGGTCAAGAATGCTGCTAAACTGACTTTGGGACAAAACCTCACATTAGCTACCCCACATGCCCTAGAAGGGGCACTCAAACAGCCCCTGGACGCTGGTTAAGTAACGCCCGTATGAGTCATTACCAGACCCTGTTGCTTAATCTTTCCAGGTTCCAATGGCCTTAAACCCAGCTACCTTACTGCCCGACCCAGATTGAGAGGCACCATTACATGATTGCACAGGGATACTGGCTCAGGCTCACTGCACCTGCCCAGATCTTAAGGACACCCGACGGCCAGATGGTTTGAATCCTGGTATAACATTTCTCCCTGGCTGACCTGACGACCCTGCTCTTCACTCTCTTAGAACCCCTACTAATGCTAGTCCTCACATTAGCCTTCGGGCCGTGCATTCTAAACCGACTAATACAGTTCATCAAAGGAAGACTGGGTGCTATTCAATGCTCCAAAGGACTCAAACTCAGTATGAAATCCTCAATCAAAACATAGAAGAGAGCTATCTCCCCAAGGCAGGCCCGTAGCCTACTAAGATAGACACTAACAACCCGTGATTGGGTGTCCCAAGTCATTAGAAGAGGAGGGAATGAAGGAGCAGAACCAATGCCATCTTGTGAACAGGCCTCCATCTTGAGACATCTGGTGACCATGGTGGTGGGGGAAGGGGGGTTGGCTGAACTCAAGTCCCGGAATGTGCTGTGGCAGTAAAATCTAAACATACATCCCAGACACAGCCAACTGGGAAGCAGGAAAATAAAATTTAACAAAGACCAGACGTTCCTACAGATATCCTATATCCTGTCCATATTTTTGTATTTTCCGCAGACATCCCGCCAGTAATTAGCAGCTTTGCACCTATAGCCTGACCAATAATTTTAAAGAATTACCTCACCCTGTATCCCCTCACCCAACCCATTCACTGTATGGAGTGTCAGACAAGGTCCTCCCTGGGCTCGAATAAAGAAACCTTTGTTCTTGCACTGGGAAGTCGGTTCTGTGGTAGTCTTGTTGGGGGCTCTCGCGACATTGGCATAGCAGTAGGTATGTGTCGCTGCACCCAGATTTTATACGAGTGAAAAGGGTGGGGCTCAGGTCTTCATGTTTTCACGCTGTTCTAGCTTCACAAAAGCAACGTGTGGAGGAATGGGCTTATTTCATCTTACTGTTCCAGGTTCCAGGCCGTCTTCGAGGGAAGTCAGACAGGAACTCAAGGCAGGAAGCTGGAGGCATGAACTTAGGGGAACACTGCTGACTTTATTTAGCTGCCTTTCTTATACAGCCCATCTGCCTAGGAATGGCCCCCGCCTAACATAGGCTGTGTCCTCCTTCATCAGTTAGAAATTCAGGGAATTTGTACTGCTCTTCAGTATCGAGAGGGAGGGGGAATGGAGTGGGGGGAGGAGAAGAGGAGTGGGGATAGGGAAAGGGGAGTGGGGGGAGGGGGCAATATTTGGGAGGAGGGGGAGGGAAATGGGAAACGGGGACAGGTGGAAATTTTAATTAAAAAAGAATAAAAAGAAAAAAAAAAAGAAAATGTCTCACAGACATGGCCACAGGCCAATATGACCTAGGCAATTCTTCGCTCAAGGCTCTCTCTTCCTGGTGACTCTAGATTTGTCAGAGTTGATAACTGGAGCTGTGACACAGGGCAAGCATTTTGCTGATTTATCTGTGTCCTCAGACCCTGTGGGGAGGCATTTCAATATTAAACAACACAGCCAGCCTTGGCCGGGATGAGCATTCAGCTAGGCTGGAGCTCGGTCTGTCCACTGTGAAAGTGCGACCTCATTCAGCCTCCAGGCTGTGCCAGCGCTCCCCCTGGCCTGTGGAGAAGGGTGCTAGGAAGGACATCAGAGAGTTAGATGTGGGTGCGTGCCCCCTTGTGAATTGCCCCCAAACACCTTGCTTTAGCATGGGGATTCTATTTCTCATGGGTTGCCCCATGGTGGGCACAGCAGGGCAGCTTGGCCGGTCCATCTGAGAGTGCCGGGCCCAGGGATGAGAGCGAGGCTGGGACTCCGGAGGCACTACATTAAGGTTATTAATAACCCTCTCAGCCTTTATTGAAAAGATGCTCTCCCTGTCTGAATTTGCCACTATGGTAACCCATTTATTAAGGCTGTAAGAGCTGGAGTTGCTTCAGACTGTATTTATTACCACCACGATGTGCTGAGGAAGGAAGCAGCTGACCTGGACTGGAGTGGCTGTGGGGATGCAGCTCACCATGGCTCAGAGGGAGAGCAGACCTTGGATCACCCTGAAGGAATTCACCAAGGAGACTGTAGTGTCCACCTTCCCTGTAACGTTAGGACTTGAATTTTAGAAAGGGAGTTGGGGTACATGTGTGTAAGGCTAGCAGGAGTGACTCTCTAGAGGGGCTCAGAGCTGGTGGGCAGCAGTGGTGGTCCCAAGAATTAGGGACTTACTCTTTAAATAATCCCCCTCCTTCCTATATGCAATAAACCCATTTAACATAATAAAAACAGCAATCAGACCACAGAAATGGCAGTACCACCAGCATCTAATAACATTAGCGCTGTTCCTGGCCTCTCTGGTCCCTTCCTGCAGGACAGTGTCAAAATGCACACCGGGTGGATGAGTTGGAATCTGTGTTGGTGTGTGTGAGTTTCCGTAGACTTCACAGCTTAAACACTTCATTTCCTCACTGTTCAGAACTGCAAGACCACGACCAAGCTGTGTGCAGGTTTGCTTTCTCCTGAGGCCTTGCTCCTTGGCTCGCAGGTGGTGTCTTCTTGTGTCTTCAGTCTGACTCTCCTTGTACACATCTGTGTCCTGGTCTCCTCCTGTGACGACGCCAGTGTTGTTGGATCAGGGCCCATTCTAGTGCTGATTACCTCCAAAATAACCCTCTTTTCAAATGTGATCTCGCACTGAGGTTACCGAAGACTGGGGTTTTCAACATGTGAATTGAAGGGAACACAGATCCAGCTACAATTGTCCTCATGTCTGGAGTCCTCTGAGGCCTGCCTGGAGAGTTCATATGACTGTGCATTTCCTTCTCTCTCTCACGCCCTACTGTGATCATTTTTTGCACACCTGTTTCACGTTTGACACTATGTTAGGAGCTGAGAATCCAATGGCAAAATCAAATAAATGTATCGTAGGGGCTGGGAAGACAGCTCAGTGGATAAAGCGCTTGCCTTGCAAGCAAGAGGACCTAAGTGACATCTCTAAACCCACATAAAAAATACTGAACATGGTGAGTAATCCCAGCATTGGCATCCTCCTGGAGACAGGCAGATTCCTGAAGCTCCCTGACCAGCCAGTCTTGCCTGCTTGGGGGAATTCTAGGCAACTGAGAGACCCTCTCTCAAAACCCAAGGTAGATACTGAGTGTGGTGGTGTATGCCTTTAATCCCAGCATAAGGAGGGCAGACATCGGCAGATTTCTGTGAGTTCAAGGCCAGCCTGGTCTACATAGTGAACATGATGCCATTCAGGGCTATATAATGAGACCAGTGAGTGGGTAGTGGAAAAATGAGAGCAAGGATCCCCATGTGAGATGTGACTGCTGAAACCAAGTCATCAGAAGCATTAAAGCCTTGCCAAGATCTCACTGTTAAGTCTAAGTGGCAGGTAGAGCCACTGCAGGACATGAACAGGGGTGGAAAGGGCAGGAAGCTCATGTGGGCTATACCAAAGGCCATTCTGCCTGTGGAGAGAAGACTAGGTGGGCCAGACACACACTTGCATATGAAAGAGGGAATATCCTCATGGGCAGCTGTCTCCCCACTGTGCATCAAAGGCCCTAACTGGACCCTGGAAATTGTCCTTTGGAGGGTCAGAGATCAAAGACACCCGCCACTGTGTTTTCTGTTGGATAATTTTCCTAGTTTTGTTTTGAAATGATTTTGATTTTACCCTCATATTGAAATTGTAAAAATAATATGAAAATTTTATTTCACTCAGTTTCTCCATCTTCTGGTGTTAACAAATGGTACAACAATCAAGCCAGGAAGATGCTGTTGAGACAAAATTATGGGGAACCAAAGTCCTTGGCTTACCGGTTTCTATAGTACTCTTCTGCTCAGTTCTAAGATGTAGGCCTCTCAGTTTCTAAAGAATGTAAATTATTTGTATCCACTTATTCATTCACTTATATGTGTGCATGATTTGGCATGTATGCAGGTTAGTTTTGTTAACTGGACACAAACTATGATCTCATGGGAAAAGGGAACCTCAACTGAAGACTTGCCTTTATCTGGGGTTGGAGAGATGTCTTAGTGGTTAGCACTGGCTGCTCTTCCAGAGGGTCCTGGTTTCATTCCCAGAATCCATATGGCAGCTCACTGTCATCTGTAACTCCAGTCCCAGGGATCCCATTCCCTCTTCTGTCCTCCTCATGCACTGACACGCAGGCAGGCAGAACAGTCATACACATAAAAGTTAAAATAATTTAAAAAAGCAAAATGAATTGTTTCTATCAGACTGACCTGTGGGCATGTCTGTGGGGTATTGTGGAAGGCCCTAGACCACTGTGGGTGGTGTCACCTGTGGGCAGGTGGTCCTGGGTTATATAGGAAGGTCAATTGAGCAAGCCATGGAAAGCAAGGTAGTAAGTAGAGATTCCTCTATGACCTCCATTTTAGTTCCTTCCTTTATGTTTCTGCTTTGGCTTTCCTCAGTGAGGAGCTGCAACCTGTAAGACAAGTAAGTCCTTTCCTCCCCACATTTGGTTTCAGTCAGTGTTTTATCATAGCAACAATAAAGCATATGAGGGTAGCACACATGTGTGGGTTGTGTGCATATGGGAAGCATACATGTGGGTAGCACGCATGAGGGTAACATACATGGGGATAGCACATATGTGGGTAGCCTACATATGGGTAGCCTACATATGGGTAGCCTACATGAGGGTAGCATGCATGTGGGTAGCATGCATGTAGATGGCACACATGTGGGTAGCACACATGGGGATAGCACATATGTGGGTAGCCTACATATGGGTAGCCTACATGAGGGTAGCATGAATGTAGGTAGCATGCATGTGGGTAGCATGCATGAGGGTAGCATGCATGTAGGTAGCATACATATGGGTAGTACACATGTGGGGAGCACACATGTGGAAGTAAGACACCATCATGAAGGAATTGATTCTCTCCCCTACCTGGGACCTGAGCTCACGTCATCAGCCTTATTGACAGGTACCTTCTACTTGATGAGCCATCTCACCAGCATGGGAGTCTAAGTTTTAAAAGACATATGATTGAGAAGACTAGAAATCATTGCCATGCCAGCATCCTATATTCCAAATATTTAGAGAATTTTTGAGAGTTACAGAGCAAAAGGGGGAAGCAGAGGAGTTGACGTAGAGGCTTGGATGGTTGAGGAAGCTCTAGGGTAGATTTCCACACTCATTCTTTGCCCTGGCTCTTCAAGTCACACGTATGGTAGCTTTCGGCTGACTTCACTCTGGAGGTGCTTCTATCTCTTCTCTGCTTCACCTGTGAAGGAGTATGTAGACTTCCCAGGCTGTCCTGCATCTCTCCACACGGCTCCAGCCTACTGGTCTTTCTTGTAGCTTCCCTCCCAACTTAGGTTAACATCTTCAATATCCTACCTTATTCTGCCATGGAAGTCTGTCTTGGCTTGGCTCCCCCCATCTCAGAAACCCCTACTCTCCAATTCTCCACGTACCAATTGAACACATCCTTCCAGGTCTTGGCACTTCCCATCCCAGCCTCTCCCTCTTTACCTGAGAGCATGCAGGTTTTAGTGCTCATGTTCCCTACTTACAGATGGCCTCTATGTTTTGGTTCAGTTTCTTGGTGCTTTTGGCTTCTGTAATAATCTTTCCGGTTGACTTATTTCTTGTCATCCTCCATCAGCATGTTCATATCAAGGACTAGAACCCCTCTGTGTTGGCCTCTGCTGTGAACCCTCCTCCAGAAACTCTGTCTTTTGGGCAGGAGCTCAGTGTTCATTTACAGATACAGGGGATGGAACGTAACCGATAACAGTTAGACTGGATTAAAATATTATAATGTTGGGGAAGTTTTATGTCTAGGGCAGCTCACTGTTGGTCAGTGTTGTATCACAGCAGCTGAGAGGCAAACTAGGACTTCACTCACGGGCAACATGCATGATCTCCACAGCTGGCTGCCTCGGGCTCTAATGAAGATCCTACCATGACGCGGGCCATTGGCACATACAGGTGAGTTCATCTTCACATAGATGGAGAGGCCCTTGATAAGGCTTCTATTTACCTCTGGGTCTGTTTTAGCTCAGGAGCTGGCATATAGAAAGCTGCCACAGTAAATATTCTTATCGGACAAATGTTTTTGCAAATAAGAAAGAGCAGCCTTCGTTGCTTCTGTTTTGTGAATGAGGCAGTCCAGTCTAGTGGCCTGAGACACACCAGCAGCAGAGATGAGTAGAGGAACTAGGAGTCTCTCCCCCACCCATACCTGTCCTGCCATCCTCAGGCTCTTGGTCTCTCTGTCTGCTACTCTCTGGGCTCTTAAGACAGCAAATATAAACCCATAACGCTCCCTCCAGTGTATCTTGCTTATCCCCCTCTTACCAGAGTAGAGGGGGAGCTGAAAGGGGCTTTCAAAAGAGCCATCTGTTAGTTTTCAAAAAGACATTATCTGCTTCCCATCACAGCGTTTTTGCTGTCTCTGCCATGTGTCTGCGCTCCCTCCGCTGTCTGTGTGAGCAGAGTGCATGGTGCCTCTCGCTCCCCGGCTTGTGGGTGGCTGCAGGAGGTGGGCTGCAGATGGGGTATTTATCTAAAAGTGAAGCGATCTGACTTATAAGCAAACCCAATATTAAATGTATAAATAATGCATCCCGTGGCATTATTTATAATGGAATAACATCCCTATAATGTAATAAAAGTATGCAGGTTCCCAGTGCTTTACTTAACCCATGCATGCCTCAGAAGATGCAGTGGGTCCCCCAGTTTTCTATTTCTTTCAGGGATTTGGGATGGGTTCCACATGCCTACCCCATCTGGGTCCCAAATTCTGCTGAGCTGAAGTCCTTGGCCAATCACCTATTGGATGAACTTGACCCCAGTGTGAGTCAAAACGGAGCTTTCCACTTGTCAATCTGGCATCTCAGAGCATGGGAAGGGAACTTCACTGGTTTATCCGTGTTCCCTGTGTTGAGACACACAGACACTGGCTTTGAGTCTGACCTGTGGTAGGATAGATTTGAGGATCCCCAGATCTTTGCTCTGGACCTCCCACACGAGTCAGTCCTGTTGGGTCTGTGCAACAGTGATATGACTCAGTTTCCACTATCTCACTGTTACTACTCACCTGCCCTCACTCCTTCACCTCTTGGCCTTCCTCTGTGTGATTTGTCCACACGTCCGTGGGCAGACCTTCTCTCCTGTTGGCGGGACCCTGCCTGGTGACCTGAGTCTTGCATGCTCCAGTGTCTTCGTGTTTATCAGATGCAGTAGACTCAGAGCAGACTGTGAGAGAGCTGTGTTTACTTGGATACTCCCAAGCTTGTGCCCAATGCTCTGCAAATCCCTGGTCCTCACCCTTTCCTGGCTTCCTAGTGCCACCAGGACTGTCCTCTGATTTCTCTCTCCTATTCCTCAGAGGGCTTGATTCCTGGTATCTGGTGCTGTTAGATCTCCAACCTCTCACGTTTTCTTACAACGAGAAGATACTTTTATACACTGGGTCATCGAGCAAACAGAAGCTGTGGGAGGGATGGGTGTTCTGTGTTTTACATTCCTTTTCCTGGCTGCCCACCTTCTTCTGTATCTCAGCTGGCGTTCACCCTGTCAGCCCTCTTTCTTGGCATGTGGGCAAGGTAGCTATCTCCATCATTCGGCTGTTTCTTCTCAGCCCTACAGACCAGCCCCTTCCAGTTATCACATCCAATGACTCTCTTTTCTTCTCCAGAATCTTCAAACTCATTTCCTTCTGGTTCTGTGTCAGTTTTCAAACAAACATATGTACCAACTCTCACCCATGAATCATTAGCCTTCATGCTCTCCTAGCTGCTATTCATAACTGTTTTTCGTTTCAGCCATGTTTCCTAATACCAGGAGCTTTGCGTTTGTTAGTTCTTTACCAAGATATAAAAAGCACAAAGTAGTATTCTAAATGCTCTGGCACTTACTGACTACAATAAACTAATACTTAGGTGAGCATTAAAATTTCAACATGTAATGTTTCTCAAAGGCTGAGGTACTGAAGTCTTGTTCTCCAGCTGGTAGAACTATTGTGAATATGTCGGGGGGAAATTGGTCATGGATGGCGTGCCTTTAGTAGGTTAGTTGTCCTCCACCAGCTTTTCTCTTTCCCCAGTTCCTGGATACCATGATGTCATTAGATTTTCCTCCCTGCACTCTCAGTTATGATCGTCTGCCTTAACATAAGCCAACTGAGATGGTACCAAACAACTGTGGACGGAGCCTTGAAACCGTGCTCTAAGTGGGGTTGTTATTGGGACTATGCCTTGGCCATGTGGCTCAGGAGTCCTTGGAACTGGCTCACAGAAGGAGTAGCAAAGGTTTAGAGATGCCAGCTGGAAAAGCCCTAGAAATGCGTGCAGAGCTCAGCGAGCAGCTTGGCTGTGAGTTCAGAAAACGAGAACACTGATAACAACACAGAATAAAGACAATATTTGGGAGGTTTTAGATAGAAAGACGACTCGGCGGATTGTGTCTTCATCATTGTTCTATCGCTGTGAAGTGACACCATGACCAAGGCAACTCTTATGATAGGAAGCATTTAACTGGGGACTTGGCTACAGCTTTAGAGGTTTAGTCCATGATCATCATGGTGGTGAGCACGGTGATATAGAGACAGTGCCAGAGATCCTGGTCTGTAGGCAGAGATAAGGCAGGGAGGGGAAGAGCCTGGCATGGGCTTTTGAAACTTCAAAGCCCACTCCCAGTGGCACTTCCTCCAACAAGGCCACACCTCCTCCAACAAGGCCACACCTCCTCCAACAAGGCCACACCTCCTCCAACAAGGCCACACCTCCTCCAACAAGGCCACACCTCCTCCAACAAGGCCACACCTCCTCCAATAAGGCCACACCTCCTCCAACAAGGCCACACCTCCTCCAACAAGGCCACACCTCCTCCAACAAGGCCACACCTCCTCCAATAAGGCCACACCTCCTCCAACAAGGCCACACCTCCTCCAATAAGGCCACACCTCCTCCAATAAGGCCACACCTCCTCCAACAAGGCCACACCTCCTCCAACAAGGCCACACCTCCTCCAACAAGGCCACACCTCCTCCAATAAGGCCACACCTCCTCCAACAAGGCCACACCTCCTCCAACAAGGCCACACCTCCTCCAACAAGGCCACACCTCCTCCAATAAGGCCACACTTCATAATCCTTCTAATCCTTTCAGAAAGTTCCACTCTCTGGTGACTAGGCATTCCAATAAATGAGCCCATGTGGGTTGTTCTTATTCAAACCACCACAGATTGGGAGCTGAGCTTGAGGCTATGTGTTTATATTCTGGCAAAGAGTTTGTCTTCATTTTGTCTGTGCCCTGAGACTTTTGAGTGAGAAAGATTTTAAATACAATGGAGTATTCGCCTGATGGGAAAAGTATCATTCAGGCAGTGGCTTGGGTATCACTTGCTGCATTTTGCCAAAGAGGGTGTGATAGCTTAAGAGATTAGTGCCACTAAAAGGAAGTCAGTAATTTATACCAGAAAGGAAAAAAAAACATGCCATTAGGGGTCTCAGGAGGTGGCCCGAATATACTCATCGCAAGTTTGCTGGCCCAAGGGTATAACTGTATTAACTCGTTTAAAAGACTTTCTCTGAGCAGAAAGCATTTGCACATGGATGTTAAGGAAGCTATTTTCCATGGATTAAGTTCACCATGATTGTCTGTACAGGGACTCAAAGGCTGCTGTTTTGTTTGTGGTACGAGTGGGCGGAACTACTGACCTGGTAGTAGGCTTGGTGTCATTGATGCTGATGTTGTTTTTGGAGACACACAGGAGGCAAGAGGTGACTGGTGGTAGAGGATTTCACCTGGCTATCAAGAAGAGTTTTGTGATGTCAGATAGTGTGTAGCAAAGCCAGATTCCCTGTGCACGGTCCCTGAGAGAGCGGTGATGTGTGTAGCCATGAGAATGTGATATGTGTAGTCATGAGAATGTGATGTGTGTAGCCATGAGAATAAAGCTGAGATTGCAGTAGAGGTGTGAGATCAGAGGTGCGAGAAAAGTGGAACGTCTATTGAGCAAAGCTGTAGGTACAAGGCAGAGTCAGTCCAGAGTCACGTGAGCTGCAGCTGGCAAGGCTACAGGGATATGTCTGCCTAAGCTCTTTGAGCCTGATATCACATTACTGCATAGTCTATGTACTGTACTGGAAATGGGGTGTCTTAGTTAATGTTACTATCACAGCGATGAAACATCATGACCAAAGCAAGTTGGTGAGGAAAGGGTGTACTTGACCTACAACTCCACATCACTGTTCGTCACTGAAGGAGGCCAAGGCAGCAACCCAAACAGGGCAGGAACCAGGAGGCAGGAGCTGACGCAGATGCCATGGAGAGGCACTCCTTACTGGCTTTCTCATCATGGTTTGCTCAGACTGCTTTCTTATAGAACCCAGGACCACCAGTCCAGATGTGGCATCACCCACAGTGGGCTGAGCCCTCCCCCATCAATCACGAATTAAGGAAATGCCCTACATCTAGGTCTTGGTGGGGGGCATTTTCTTGATAGGGGTTCTCTCCTTTCAAATAACTCTGTCAAGCTAACCAAACCAGGCAGCTCATGGGGCTATAGTACTTGATGCTGACCCTGCTGGGCTTTAAGCTTGCCTTGCATTAGTCTGACCTTGCTATCACCTTGCTCCCTTTGGAATGGGTGTGTTTACTCCGTGCCTTGTCTCATCGCATGATAAATCAGGTGTTTGTAGGTGTGTGGATTAATATCTGGGTCGTTGATTCAGTTCCATTGGTCCTCCTGTCTGTTTTTATGCCAATACCAGGCTGTTTTCAGTACTGTAGCTCTGTAGTAGAGTTTGAAGTCAGGGATTGTGATGTCTCCACAAGTTCTTTTATTGTACAGGATTGTTTTGGCTATCCTGGGTTTTTTGTTTTTTCATGTGAAGTTGAGTACCATTCTTTTAAGTTGACCTAAGATTTGGAGATATGAATGTTTCAGTGATGAAGGAACTGCTAAAACTTTGGCATCCCATGCAGGTGAACAAAATGTGCTTGTATTATGCAATGGGCATGAACCCTTGGGAGACAGAGGTGGAAAGTCCTAGAGTTTGGACCTTTAGTGTACCCAAAGGCTGATGTGTTGAGGGCTTGAAGTTCCTGGCTGGTGATGCTATTAGGAGATGCTGGGAACAGTAGGAAATGGGGTCTAGGTGTAGGAAATGGGTCACCAGAGGCATGCTTTGGAGGGTATAGATGGTTCCCTGTTCCTTCTCCCTCTAGCTTCCCAGCAACCATGAGGTGAGTAGCTTTGTTCTTGGCCATGATGTCCCATTTCAACACAGGCTAATAGTGGGACATGCCAATCAAACCCAGACTAAAGCCTCTGACATTTTGTGTCTGGACAAACCAAGCTTTCTTATTTCCTTTCTTCCCTCCCTCCCTTCCTTTCTTTTCGTTCCCTTTCTCAGATATTTCACACAGTGCTGGGATACAACTAGCACAGTGAGCCAGCCCTCAGCGAAGGCACAGAGATGCGGAGTAACATGCCCAGAGGTACAGATGAGAGTAGAATTTCAACCTGGGCAGTGTAACTTGAAATTAAGTTTCTAGACTTTCCCACAAAGCTTTTGCCATCAGTTAGTCTACCACAATTTGATTCCTACCCTTAGGCCAATGGAGAACTTTGTGTTGTTACATCTAATGGGAACATTGGGGGAATTAATTTCACGAATGGAGTACCAGACAGCACTGGCCTCCTTAGCCACTTTTAGAAGATTTTATTGGGACCCCATGGTCTTGTTTTGCTTTGACTTCTCTGGTCGTTTCTTAGAAACATTTATGAGATCTCTGATTTAAGAAGATGTCACATTTGGGGACATTCTAAGGTTCTACTCTTTGCCATCTTTCTACCCTATATCCCATCCATGTCTTTATTTAAGGGTTCGGGTCTGACACCTACACCAGAGGTTCATTTGTTCAGTGTCTTAAGACAAACATTTCTAGAATTGGTCACTACTTGTCATCAGGGCAGCTTCTCTGCTTGTTGTTAAAAGAGAGCAGATGCCCAGTTGGGTCCCCTCATTAGACTCTGCATGGCATTTAGACTCTTTTACCATTCTGGCTAATCAATGGCCGAGTTCTCTTAATGTCACTGCTAAGTATTTGGATTAAGTAGCTGTAAAATAAAATGCTACAGATAGTTAGAGAGAAGGACAGTCCATCTTCCCCATCTTTCTACCCTAGAGGTAATTATCAAATCTTAACTGATACATAACCTTTCTTTCCATGTTTTAAAAATTTATTTGTAAATTTGTATTCACAAATGGGTTGTTGTTTTGAATATTTAAAATTTCCATCGAACTTATTGCACTGTGTTCATAATTCTGAAAATTTTTAATGAATATACATCATTGAGATTTACTTATGCTAATACCAAGAGATCATCACCTATCCATTGGAACTGGGTC
Organism: Chionomys nivalis; assembly: GCF_950005125.1. Classification (NCBI taxonomy): domain Eukaryota; kingdom Metazoa; phylum Chordata; class Mammalia; order Rodentia; family Cricetidae; genus Chionomys; species Chionomys nivalis. The sequence goes on along the minus strand of NC_080094.1, from coordinate 19,145,876 downwards.
ACACCCAAAGCTTCCTCTACCCATTTCCCCATCCTTGCTTCTGCCTAGATTTTCCCACTTATTAAAACTGCTGTGGTACCCATCCATATCCACGGGCACTCATGCTGTTGTATGTTCTCCCCTCAAGAGTCAGGCCTAACATGGCAGTATTTGAGCATTATGGAGGCAAGCATCTTAGTCTGGTCAAGACATTGCACCAAAGTATTTTGGAGGAGATAGAAAGGTTAAGAACAGAGTATTTATTTCTCACAGTTGTGGGGACCAAGCTCAATGTGCTGTCAGACTCAGGAAGTGAAGACAGAGGTCCTTACTAATGTCATATAGCAGAAGGGACTTTTAATAGAAGCACTGAAAGTAACACTTTTCCTGGGGAGACATGACACACAGGTCTGCTCATCCCTGGTAGAGAACCTATGACAAACCAAAGTGATGATTCTACTTGATGAACCAATGAGTTTCTATCGGGGTTACCAGAGGAGCAGGGGTGACTCAAAGCAGTGCGTCACTGAAAGGCCACCCCAGGAAAGGACTCACAGAGGCTGGAACCCTGGACTCTCCGCACAACTTGCAGGCAGCTCAGCAGGTCTGAGTATCTCCTCTGGGCCAGCCACTCAGCAGGCCATCCTCACCTCCCCCAGCAGTTGTCACTGCTTCTATAACCTGCTGTCCCAGACCCCTGACTTTATTTGCTTCCTAAACTTCAGGAATTTTTCAAGTCAGAGGAAATTGCTATGTAACTTCAATGCCCAGTCATCTTGGAAAGGGCTCATTCCTCTTCCTGTTGTCTTGATGGTAGGATTTTAACGTTGAGTCTGGGGAACATGCATATCCCGACCATAAAAGCATATTTACATAGATGCCCACAATGCTCTCTTATAATACTGAGTTGTATACATGCATCTTTACCAAGAGTATAATAAAATTCCCATTATCTTATATCATGACCCCACCACATAGACACTTAAATATGAACCAGAATTGTGATTGTTTAGGGGTATGTTTCCCTGACTGATAGTGGTTTTGAGGACTCTTCATTTGTCAATGATGCTTTATTTAGATTTCTAGTTTCAATTTCTTTATTTCTTTTTTCTTTCTTTTTTTTTTTTTGACAGGGTTTCTCTGTGGCTTTGGAGCCTGTCCTGGAACTAGCTTGTAGACCAGGCTGGTCTCGAACTCACAGAGATCCGCCTGCCTCTGCCTCCTGAGTGCTGGGATTAAAGGCGTGCGCCACCATCGCCCGGCTCTAGTTTCAATTTCTTATGGATTTTTCTATCACCTGTAACATTTGCTTGTGGTTTTAGTTTTCACATCTCGTGTGACATAGCCCTTTATCAGCTGTGCTCTTCCCCTTCGCTCAAGGGAATCATATCTTCTCCCAGAGTTAATCCTACTGTGTAAAATTATGTTCATCTTTCCCGTTTTATTTGAACTGTTTTTGGTCTCATTTAAACGTCTCACTCTTTGGTTTTACTTTTGTCTGTTTTCTGAGCAGAGTCCCATATAGCCCAGAATGCCATTGAACTTACTATGCTGTCAAGGATGATCTTGAACTCCTGGTCCTCCTGGTCCTACCTCCCAGGTACTGGCATTAGAGCTATGTATCGCCTTGCAGAGGCTACCTTCCACTCTCTGGGTATTATAAAGCTGTTTTGTTACTTTTAAAGGAAAATTTGATATTGCTTTTCTGTCTTTTTAAAATTCACTTAGGTTCTTCATATGAAACCTTTGTGGGTAAGCGGTATGGATGTGGGATATAATTTCCCTTCAATTTTCATGTAGATAGCCAGTTGTGCAACACCATTTACCGACTAAACACTTTCTCCACTGATCTGCAATGGTCTCTCATCTTCTGCATTCTTTGCACAATGATGAACTTTCGAGACGTGCGTTCTCTTCCTCTAGTTTAACTGTTGAGCAGCTTCTCTGACCAGAACAGCACACTTCAGCTGGTAAAACTTTGGAATGACTCTTTAGAAACAACTGAAGCACAGTTAGCACACTCATAAAGTTCTCCCTTTCCAACAGCGCGTATTAGGTTTGCCTGAACTGTGGACCAGAGGCTCATGTGCCTCGGGCTTGATTCCAAGATGGTGGCACTCTCGTAGGAGACTATGAAAACATTAGGAGCTGGGGTCTCTCTGGAGGAACTAGGTCACAGAGGTGGATATTTGGGGGAGATAATGCCCTTGGCCACACACTTGTCAAACTTGTTACTTTCCATGAAACTACACTGTGTTCATGAAGTTCATTCTTTGGGTATGTATAGCTTGCAGCCTACGAGGTAGAGATGAACAAGTGCTCATTTGTGGGCACAAATCATCACAGAAGGAACAGATTTCTTTCTTATGTAGGTTAAGAGGACCTCTGTAGTGGAATAAAATGTCCAGGTAAGATGTCATTTGGATAGAAATGACCCAGAGGGAGGATGGCGTGAAAGAGTGAGGAGGGGGAACATGGCTTGTTACCAGAACTTAGAATAGGTGACAATGAATGACATCACCTTAGCTGAGACTGGGAACCTCTGCTGACCCATCTTCAGAGAGAAATGACCTGGACATTGTGACAGCCACTGCTCCACCATGTGTTTAGAAGGAGGCTGCTCTGGTATCTTCTGTTTCTGAGTTGTTTCACCCTGCAGCCTCTAGGTGGCGTGTCTGAGTCCCAGCCACTCTAGCCTGGGAAAGAATTCATGAAATAGACTTGGAGTTAGCAAAGGGCGAAGGTCCTGTGGGGAATAAAGAGAAGTTCTCAGAACACACGAAGGGGAGATAAATCTGTGTTATAATAATAAAAAATGAATTCCAAGAAGGCAGAGTAGCTCTTGCCATTTCAGGGACAGTATGGAGAACTGAGCAGGAAAAGAAAGACATTTATTCTGTAAATCTGCCTGCTCATGTTTACTCTGTCTTCTGTGTGAGAATCTATGCTAAGTGCCCAACACATATAGAGGTCAACACAGCCAAGCTTCTGCTGGAGTCTAGTTAAGGAGGGAGATAAGGAGTAAACTAACGGAAATGCTCAGCCCCAGTGGGCAGAGAATGAGGAGGGTGTGTTAGTGAGTATGACTCCCTGCAGCACAGTTAGCCACATGAACACTGCCCATGCAATCCAGCCGGTGGTGCTGAGATAAGAAGAGGTCATTAGGGACCCAGGAGAAGTGTGCCCGGACCCGGGCCCTCAGCGGGATGGACTTGGGAAGCTGCCTGGGAGTCACTTACTCGCTGCTGTTCAGGCTTCAGGCCATGGTGGGATGAACTCTGGGGTTTTTGTCAGCAGTGATGTCAAGGCAGGAGGACTGAATGGTCAGAGTCACCAGCAGCATCTTGTGGATATGTGGGAACAGGAGGGGACAAGTTCTGCACACAAAGGGGAAGAAACACAGGCAAGCATCCAAGGGCCCCGCGGAAGGGATGTGGGCGGGGCTAGCACAGTGCTCGGAGAGGCAGGACAAAGGAGGTAAGCTTGATAGATTAATGACTGATTGTGAGGTGGAGGTATACGGAGGAGTCCATTTTGGTGCCTTGGCCCTAAGCCTGGGTGACCACTCACACAGCCCGAGATGGCTTCCCATGGGGGTTTCTGCTTGACCCCAAAGCCATTTTTTACTGCTTTTAACTGTTTAGAGTAACAGAATTGAACTAATAAAGTGTTGCGGTTCTGCTTTAATGAGCAGAAAGGAGTCATTTGTAATTAGCATATGCATTATTTGCACATAATGAGTGCTTCCTAAATCCTTGTGGGGGTTGTTTGTCTTCCTAAGTGTTTAAACCACCCCCTCCTCCCAACCATCTTGTTTATGTGTGTTTATTCGTACCTGTTCCTAAAAATATACACAAGCACATATGCACAGGTTTGCACACTCATACATCCACAGTCATCTGTGCATGACCTATTCTGTTGTGTACATATACTATATTACTTTTCTCAATGTTGTGACCAATGTCTGCCGAAAAGCAATTTAAAGAGGTCACCACTCAGGAAGCTCATTCCATCACTGCAGGGAAAGCATGACAATGGAACTTGAGGCAGCTGGTCACATTGCACATGTAGTCAGGAAGCAGAGGGAGATCTTCTTCTTCTTGCTTTTATGAAGTATAGGACCTCAGCTCATGGAATAGTGCCACCTACAGTTAAGGAGGGTCATTCTATCTCAGCTAACCACTTCTAGATCATCCATGGTAGACATGCCAGAGGCTGACCTAATCTGGAGGAACCTCATAGGAATGCTCGGAGGTTTTTCTTCTAGGTGATCCTAGATTCTGTCAGCTGAACAATGTTAACCATCACCACTGCCAAGAAGTACAGACTAACATAATATGTGTGACCATAGGAAGCCCACAGATGCAAAGTTCTATTGATTTATCTGCCCAAGCCCTTACCCATGCATCCACACAAATCTGAATGCATGCATGCCCATGTATGTAGTCACATGCATGCTGGGAAGGCCTTAGGATTCGGTGACAGCATCTCTCCTCAAGCACCCATCATAATAAATCTTCATCATTTTGGTCTTGCGCCAAGATGGAAGGTTTTTGAGGCTTTGTCTCTTTGGTCACACATCTGTCCTTGTTTGATTTTGCTACTGTTAGGTGATGCTATCTCCTGATTGCTATCTAGGTGAACTTATGTGGTACTTTGAATGAGAATGGCCCCCATAGGCTCATGTATTTGAATACTTGGTCCTCAGTTTAACTATTTGTGAAGGATTAGGAGGTGTGGCCTTGATGGGAGAGGTGTGTCACTGGGGGTAAGCTTGAACGTTTCAAAAGCCCATATCATTCCCGGTTACCTCTCTCTGCCTTGTATCCATGGATCAAGATGTGAATTCTCAGCTACTGCTCCAATGCCAAGTTTGCCTGCCTGGTGCTTTGTTCCTTGCTGCAAGGGTCATGAACTAGAACCTTATGTAACCATAAGCTTCCAATTAAATCCTTCCTTTCATAAATTGCCTTGGTCATAGTGTCTTGTCACAGGAATGGAAAAGCAACTAAGGCAGTTGTACCTGTTCTGTGGAATCAACTTCATCCACTACAGCACCAGGTCTGACTGAGTAACTAAGAGGGTAGCTATTTGGCACAGGTTCTGTTTGGCAGTAAACAATACAGTGTCATTGTTTGAGGTCCTTACGTAAAAGCTCTGCATAGGGACATAGAAGACTGAAGACAAATATGTGTTGAGAACTGTGGGCTAGAAATTTCTACTTGGATTCTTTGAAGAAAATAAGAATCTTTTATTATAAAGAACTTGCAAAAAATTATAATAAAATTAAGACATTTCAATGAACTTCTACACGGTTCGAATAGCCATTACGAAGCTCTGGAATTTCACATTGGATTTTACACTTTAAACATCAAATGCATTTTTTTTTTTATCTTCAGATTTATTGAAAATGACAGAACAGACTCAAACGGCTCCACGCAGTGTTTTGAAATTCATCCCCACTGTAGGCTGAGTGACCTGCAGGTTGGAGAGACTGCCGAAGTCCAGAAGCTTCAGCATCTCCTTGGTGTCAGGATCCACCTCAATGATCTCCTGATCCAGGGCTGAGACCTCAGGAACGTAATTATCCCTCCTTTCTCGCTCTTCCTCCTGCAGTTTGATAGAGATACCCCTGACAGGGCCTCTCTGAATCCTCTTCATCAGATGCGTGACATAGCCGGCTATCTTGTTGCGGAGTTTCTTGCTGGGGATGATAGCGATCTCCTCGCACACGCGCTTGTTGGTGTGGAAGTCATTGCCCAGGCGCGTGTAGTACTTCTCGATGATGACCCGGGCCGCCTTCTTCACGGTCTTGGTGCGGAAGCGGCCCATGTTGACGGGTCCCGGTAAAAGAGCCATCAAATGCATTTTTATGCACTTATCCAACACATGCACATACACACATACACAGAGACAGAGAGACACAGAGAGATACACACAGAGAAACAACAAATACCAAGTCCCTATAAAATCCATGATAGAGTTAAAACTAAAAAAGCAATTAGCTTGATATCATCTTTCATGGCTCATGTGTCCATTACCTGCTTCTAGCTCTTCCTCATCACAGGGTGTTTACCACTTCTTGGTAAATTTTCCATGTTCCCATTTCTGCATGTTATGCTCTACTCACACATGTATTTGCTTTCTTTACATACATTTATATACATATTCATATTCAAGCAAAAACAAATATCTATCTATCTGACTAGGATCTGCATATTAGGGAGACATGCTTCTTTTCTTTCTCTCTGAGACTGTGTGACCTTATATTCTGAAGTCAGAATCATTATCCTTTTGTAGAGACGGAAACAGAGGCTCAAAGAAATGAAAACAATTGCTTATGGCCATCCAGATATGGACTTGTACCCAGGTGAGTCATTTGTTTGTTTTTGTCTGAGTCAGTTTGTCTGTTTATCTATCTATTATCATCTTCTCTTTAGTTCATCACTCCTTGCTCTCTCTGCTCTCCTCAGAACAGATTCTGCTGAAGCACACACAAGAGGACACTGCTTTTGCAGATCTCTGAACTCTTAAAAGACATTTTCTAAGGCTGGATGTGGCAACACATGCCTTTAATTCCAGCACGAAGGGACATTTCTTGTGAACTGAAGAGTAGAATGAGACAGTGCATTCACCCAGGGTACTGAGGTGGTATTTTTTCTGAGGAAAACCTAAGTGGCCTTCCCTCTCCAGGGTGGTAGTTTTGGACATGACCAATGAAGCAGCTGACAGAGTCCTTCTTTCTCTGAGGATCTGAGCCCACACCATGTTGCTGGTCCTCCCTGGGTGTGGTGTGCCTTCAGTGCACCCAATGGAAGGGGAAAGGACTGAGACCCCTTTATTGTGTTAGAAGTGGCCAGTCTCATTGTTGAAGAAAGTAAGGATGATTGTGGTAACAGTGACAGGAGCCAATGACAATAACCAGGTACTGTTTGTTCCATGGCACTATCCACGGTCTAAATACTTGCTGTGTAATAGTCCTTTTGTCCTAAAAATCCTGTGACGTTCCCATTCTGTGATAGGCACTCCTGACCCTGTGTTACTGTTGAAAATGAAGGATTGGTGAGCTGAAGTGATATGGTGAGTGTTCTCAGGTAGAACCCATCTCTCCCGACTCTTAGGACTGGCCTAACACCCTTGTGCTCCCCGGGTTTCTATATTGCAGACCCGAGTGTGATGGAATTAGAGTGCTGGGAACTAAGTGTGTTATGTAGTCCAAGTCTCTGTGGCTTCAAAACTATTGTGGGCCTTGATGCTGACCTGGCCTTTGGCTTTCTAGACTTTTAGCCTGGACATAGGATGTGGACATAGCACTATTTGGCGGTTTCTCTGATATAAATGATTCATCATGGATGATTTCAAGCTACTGCTTATTTAATAGTTAGTAGAGATAACAAGAAGGAGAGAGAGAGAGAGAGAGAGAGAGAGAGAGAGAGAGAGAGAGAGAGCTGCTCAGCAGCTGCATATGTAATGAAGAGCTTTCTGGTTCTAGCCAGTTCTTGGATCCAAGACTCCAGCAAGTAAGCTTTTTATCCCTTCCAGTTCCCTGGAGACTTGACCATGGGAACTGAAGTTGTTTCCAGACAGGTTCTCCATTGACTCAGCCTGGGTAGGGGAAGAGGTATTTTTCCTTCTTGCTTTGCTATCTTCGGGGACAGAACAAAGACTGGACCCCAAAAGGCCAGGGCCTCTAATCTCTCAGAGAAAAAAAAAACTTTGAAAGGAGAGGAAGGTTCTACGATGGAGAGCTGGCAAGCTGGGTGTCCGGAGGCCAGGGCCAGGGGCTCCATGAGTGAGGCGGAGAGCAAGGGCTGGCAGGCTGGGAGGAAACGTCTGGCGGAAGGTCTCCTGGACCCTCTATCCTGTGTCTGTCACTCCCACGTAGATTAATGAGCTCCAGGATGCCCTTGGTACTGACCAGCTTTGCTTAGGGCCTCCCCAAAATAGACAGGACGCCTGGTGCCTCCTGTCACAATCCTAGCTATTGTCTTTATGAGCTCAGTGGGTTCAGAGATCACATCCTAACACTTCCCCTCTGTGCTAATCACCATCAAGATGGATGGACATTTGCATGGATAGCCTAAACTGGGCATTTGGGACCTGTGTGTGTGTGTGTATGGGAGGTTTGGGGGTTGTGATAGGGGCACTGTGTAGGTTGTCAAGAATTCAGAGGTATGCATGTGCACATGTGTGTGTATGTTAGGGGTGTGATGGGGGCACTATGAAGGTTGCCAAGAACTCAGAGGTGTGTGTGTGTGTGTGTGTGTGTGTGTGTTGGGGGTGTGATGGGAACATTGTGGAGGTTGTCAAGGACTCAGAGGTCCTTTCTTGGCTGAAACTGGAATAGGGGGGCATCAAGCTGGAGCTGGTGCCACGGAGGGGATAGTGTATGGCCAGAGATAGCCACTAGGGGGCAGGCCATGACAGCAGGTGGGCCAGGCTAACTGCTGCCTCAGCTCAAAATGCCGGTGGGAGGACCTATAATCTAGTGAAGAGTGCTCTCCGGGATCTGGTAAACTCCAGAGAGATCCAAGGTCGAGGGCTGAATAGGAGGTGAGAACAGATGAGATGGGGATCTGGTGTAGATGTTCTTTACCCCCTTAAGGCCGTGGTGAGGGTTCAATGGTCAGCTACATGAGCATAAGGATGGACGGACGTGGGTTTTTCTGGTGGGGAAGCTACAGGGTAGGAAGAACACCAGACATAGACAAGGCATGTGGGGGAGAGCCAGGAGCCGATGCCTGCAGCCCAGTACACAAGCCAGAGGCAGGAGTCCTGGCCTGAGGGTAGATTCGCTCCTACAGGACCCTACTTTATTGAAATCCCTTAGGGCCTGCCTGGCCTGGTTTCTTTCTCCCAGTGACACCGAGCTTTTCCCAGTGTCTCCAAAGAAGTCCTTGTCCTTTCTGCTCTGAGCGCTGCAGTATTTGGCCTTGGTTGATTCTGGCAGCTTGTGAAGCTTCTGAGCTTGCTGAGTGCCCAGGGTGGAATTTTCCAAGGAGGTTTTGTAGAGCTGGCGCTGAAGGCCAGAGAAATTTGGGATTCACACCGAGGAGATGAGACTGGTGAATCCACCGGTGACAGGGGGGCCTAGAGGGCCGTATGCTCTCCCACCCCATTTCATCTCTCCTCATGTACCCCCAAATCTACCCCTCTATCCATGTGCAGCCGTCAGGAATCCCATCTATCAGATACACATGGGGTCTTATTCTATGCCAGGGTCACTTTTTGATCCCGAGAATCCAGTTGTGAGCATGAGGGAAAGTCTCAGACCTTAAACAACTACATTCAGATGACAGTGTGTCAGTGATAAGAAATCACGTATTACATAGGGGAGGGACTAGCTAGGCCTACTTTCAGTCCCCAAGGTGATGGATGCCCTTCATCTTTTGCCTCAATCCTGCCGCCACATACTTTTGGAAGTAACCCCCAACCCCGACCTCTGACCCAGCCCCATACATCTTGGTTTGCTCACACTGTGTCTGTTTTCTTGGATAGCAGCATATCTTCACAATCATGTGTGTGCACACCTACATACGATGAATCTACAACTACTTAAATACCTGTGTGCCTGTGTGTCAATTTGCGCGCAAACATAGACACTTATGTACATTTGTACATACAAGTGAACCGTCAGGAATACACAGACACACAGATGTGCACAGTCTCTCAAGCACACTGGTATGTATGTATGTATGTATGTATGTATGTATGTATGTATGTATAACTGCTCAGAAATACATACACTTGAGTGCCGTTGAGATTCCTATGCCAACAAGATGAATGTGTCCATCTAGCCACACTCTCAGGTCACGTGGACACGAGCTTTGTGCATGCAAACACTCCCTCTGCCTTTGACGTTTCTCCCACCCTATCCCAGCGCCACCCCATCCTGGGGAATTAGCCATACCTTTGACAGCAGAATGGGCTACAAATGCAGCCATGGAGCTGTTTTGACACTTTTGATGAATAACATTCAATACTATTAATTAGAACAATTGCTTTTCATTTAACTAAATCACGGGAATTGCTAAACTAAATTGAAACGGAATGTAATTTTGCCTCGCACTGCTTTAATATGGGCCTCTAAATGTCTTCTCCCTGAAGGATTAGTAACTTAATCACCCACCAGTGATAACTGCTTCCCAGGCTCAGCTGGGAGGCTTCCTGCTCAGGAAGAGGCTGAGAACAGGCTAGAGGCCCCATGGCAGCTCCTCCCGCCCCTGGCTTCCCCTCCTTGAATTATTTTTCACCAGGACGTCATTCTCTCCCTCCCTTTAGTCCAGCTGGACCCTCAGAGACAATCTCCATCTTCAGCCATTCTGGCCCTTGGTGTGCAATTGGTCCCATGTCTGGTGGCCAGGGAGTCTGGTTGCAAGCTCACACTCTCTCTCTGCCTTCCCTGAGCCTGGCTGAGCCTCTCTGTCCTCAGTACAGTCCCTGGCATGCTGGGATCACTTAGCTCCAGACGAAAGCACAGAGCCTCACTTACATTCAGTGGCCTGTTGACAAGGGCCAGAAAAATCTCCCTGAACTGCCTTGGTGAGTGGGGATGGATTTAACCAGCTCTACTGTGCTAGGGTGACCAACTGTTTCAGTTTGCATGGGATGGAGGACTTTCCAAGATAGTCCCTAGCAAATCAGAACAGCCAATCACACTGGCTATGGGACTGTCTATGCCATCGCTTCTCAACCTTCTTAACACTGCAGCCCTTTAATACAGTTCCTCGTGTGTGGTGACTCCCAACCATAAAATTATCTTCATTGCTACTTCATAACTGTAATTTTACTATTGTTGCAAATACCTGTATTTTCCGATGGTCTTAGGCGACCCCCGTGAAAGGGTCATTTGACCCCGGAAGGTTAAGAGCTGCTGATCTATGCCTCTAGCTAGAAATCACCCTTCATATTTATTTGGTGGTTACTGTATGCTAGACACTTGACATATATGACTTCATTTACCGTTTGGAACAATCGCATGAAACTATAGTGTGCTTGTGTATTCGTTCTATAAAAGAGAAAGCCAAGACTTATATTTTGAAAGCCTAACCTAGACATGGTAGCAACAGTGATAAAGAGGGTGACAGCCGCAGGATATCCTTAACAGTTTGCTTGTGTCGAGGCTAGCGTCTACATCGTGGCCATGGAGATACGGGTCACTTTATACATGACTAAGGTCACAGAGTAGAGAGCACCGCCAGTGGGTGCTGACAGTCATTATGGACTCAAGAGGGTCTCTCTCTCTCTCTCTCTCTCTCTCTCTCTCTCTCTCTCTCTCTCTCCTCTCTCTTCAGCATCCAGGGCATCGGCCTGCCCATGAGGCCACATAGAGACCTAGAAAATAGCATCCTGAAGTCCAGGAATCATGTATCTAGATCCCATATATCCTGCTGCTCTTGGGTTTTCATTCTCTAAAGAAGTATAGTTACTACTTCTACCTTCCCACTCTCCAACTGAAGCAGGGTTGCTTGGTGGTGACGACTGCAGGGTCTAAAGGCAATGGACAGGGCTTCATGGGATCTTGGGCTAGGATCTGTGTGTCTTAGTTTTCATGTGTAAAATAAATGTCCACATGGTCCTCATGCCATAGCCCCTTTGGGATGACTGCGCATGGATCTCAGGATTGGGCCTGGCATATGTCAGGAGCTTTATTGGGAATTGCTACCATGCTTATTGTTTTTGTGATTTCTGATCATTTGAAAGATATCTATCCATTGTCGAACACTGTATGCTATCTAGGCTTGCCCCCCTCCCCTTTACTTAATAGATTGGACCATAATGGAGCTAGTTGTCCATGGGATCTCAGAGTCGATCAACAATCTATCCTTCACTGCTCCCATTCAGTGAAACTGATAGTCATTGATTGAACTTGGAGTCTGTGCAGGGCCTGGAGGCTTCAACGTCACACGCAGCTGGAGCAGTTCAGACAGTGTCTCCCTGTGTGTGGACCCTGGGTCGGCAGCCAGAATGTCACCTGGGAATCTTTTTGAAATGAAAACTTCCAGGACCTACGCATTCCCTCCCCAAGCAGACGTTCTGTGGGTAGGACCTGGAGTCTGCTGTTACAGGCTCCCCAGATCACACAGCAGCAGCTAAAGTTTGAGAAGGGAAGGAGGAGACAGAGTAGATGAGCTGGTGGGAGCCTGAGAGAGGGAATTAGGCACGAGCTAATGCTCTGTAAGAGGAGCTGAGTCTGCTAGCTCAAATGACACTTTTGACCCACCAGTCAGGAGCCCTGGTCCCGATGGATGGAGTACTGCCATGGAAGGAGTAGGGGGGCTGCCTTCCCTCTTTCTTTCTTACTCCTCTATGCAGGGGCCCAGCCAGCCAGCATCTGGTGGGCCTGAGGTTGAGAGGGTCAGGAGAGATGAGACCTGTCCTCACTCTGTAGCTGGTTGCTGGGATGGCAGGTCCCCCACTCCTGGACTCTTGCCAGGCCTCAGGCCTCTACAGTCCTTTAAATGAATCAGGCTGTGAAGGCCAGAGCCCCTGGGAGAAACGGGGCAGGCAGAGCAGAATTATGAAGACAGTTTACTGCGGACTGGAGGAGACAGCCTTGGAGAAAAATCAAACTAACTCTGGTAACTTCCTGGGCAAGCCACTCTTGAGCTGAGAACGCCTGCCGGAGACCAGCTGGACGTGTGTGCAAATCCATGCTAGGCACTGGGCTTAGCAGTGGGCTTGCTGTGTGACAGGGGAAGACTCTTGTCCCTGGCTTGCTCAATTAGTACATCACAGCCAGCCCTCTGACTGTCTCCTGCTCCTCCAGCACCTGAGGACGCTCTCCGGCAAGGCACTGCACTGCCCCCTTGTTTATTTATTAAGTATACAGCATTCCTTCCATGCATGCCTGCAGGCCAGAAGGGGGCACCAGATCTCATTACAGATGGCTGTGAGCCACCATGTGGTTGCTGGGAATCGAACTCAGGACCTCTGGAAGAGCAGTCAGTGCTCTTAACCCTTGAGCCATCTCTCCAGCCCTCCCCCCACCCCCAGGTGCTTCCTTTGCATTCTCTTAACACAGGCTACGTGGGCTTCCGTGCTCTGGCTTCTGACTCACAGAACTGACCTTTCCCAGCTGAGAGCCCACACTTCTCCTTTACGCCCCTGATTTAGGGGCTGATGCCCTCTCCTGTCACCTGGGAAGCGTTCCTTGGTTTTGTCCTTGCCTGGTTACCTGTGACCCTACCTTCACTGTTCTTGGAACTTTCACGTCCTTTTCAAAGTCTGTTTCTCTTAGAAGGCGACTCTTGCATGCAGGTGGGAGAGGTGCCTAGGTCTCGTCGCTGCTCCTCCACTGTTTCTAGATTAGATGCTCCATGTCTCTGAACTCGTTTCTCCATTCCAACATCTGCCACCATTTATTTTGTGCAAATCAGGGTGTAAGAAGAGCAGGTCCAAATCCAGCTTCCTCGGCTCCTGGAACCACTTTGCTAGCACCATTTGTGAGCCACGTACTTACATCGGTGACCAGGTTCTTTGCAGCTACTGCCCATCCTTCCCCGATTCCCTAACATACACAAGTAAACCCACATATACACACCAACTTGAGGGAGTCATTAAAATTCAGAACTTACACTGAAAAGTCAGTTCCTGGAGTTTTTGAAAAGTGAAGGATGGCTGGACCAAGTGCCTCAATCCGAGTGCCCTTCTGTTGTCTTACCACAGAGGTTGCACCAACTCTCAGTTTTTTCCAGTGATACTAAACTGAATACCCCACCCCTCGCCGGGTCTGAGTCTGTTTTGATAAGCTCGATGAGAACTCAGAAATTCAGAGAACTGATATTAAAATTCTATAGAAGGGGAGCTTAGAGGAGAAGGCATTTCTCGGTGAGCCTGCTGGTGTGGGTGGCTCATTGTCTGGACGGATGACTCGGAGGTGGCACTGAGGGTCTTGCATTTAGTTTCGCAGTCTTTAGTGAGCCCCTACCATACGTACATCCTTAACCCTTTTCAGGAATTTTCTCACTGGAGCTCGTAAGTATTTTCTGACTTTCCAAACTATCGAAGGCCGGCTGCCATTTTCTGTGTTGCCTCTGTTGCCTGGCACTGCCACTCTTTCCCCAAGTATCGTTCACCTCGTGGGGATCTTTCACAGTGCCCTGCCCCAAGGATGCCCTTCTCAGTCCCTTGATCTCTCTGTCATGCCTCCTTGTCTCAGGTGCCCTTTTTCCACACCTAACTCCCAAAGTTTGGTTCTCATTTCTGTGAAGAGACTTTCAGAGTTGAGAGCATACTGACAGCACCTTTGGGTATAGTCAGCTGCCTGGGGATACTGTCAAATGTCCCTGGGGACATTGTCAAATGCAGTCCCAGAAAGATGCCCCAAACCGAGCTCACCGCCTTCCTTCCCAACTGCCTTCACCTTGCAGTGCTCAAAACAGTTTTTCTCAGACTTGGCAATTGAGACGTTCATCTACTATCTCTAATTTCTTCTCTTCCAAAAATCTGATTAGCAAGTTCCAGAATTTCCACACCATGTGTCTTTCTCATTTGTTGGCTTCCTTGTCTGCCTGGACCCTCGCTACTGCGGTGACCGGTTCCAGCCATGCCTTCTAATTGGTTGATTTCTCTGCATTCATCTATATGCGCTGCCTGCCAAGTTCATCTTTCTGTTACACGTCCAGGATCATGTCACTCCCAGGTTTGATAATATTCCAGCACAGGGGCTGGAGAGATGGCTCAGTGAAGAACAGCTCTTGCAGAGGACTCAGCCCCTATCTTAGGTAGTTTACAACTGCCTGTAACTCCAGTTCCAGGGAATCCGACACCTCTGCAGCTACCTGCACATACATGGTGCACATAAACTCATGCAGGCACATGACACGGGTATAAATAAAAAAATTCTTTAAGAATATTCTAATATAAATGTCAGCATCTCCCACTTTCAACTGGAAGGTGCCTGCTAAGCATAGGATTTGGACTACATAGGGAATCAGGCCTGGTTAAAGTCAGACTCAGGCAGAGAGCAGGCAGCTCTCAACATACAAGATTTCTGATTTACTTACATGAGTGCATACTCCCTTTTGATAGCAATTACTTTTTTGTATCTTAAGCACTTTGGTACATGGTTTCTCTCTCTCTCTCTCTCTCTCTCTCTCTCTCTCTCTCTCTCTCTCTCTCTCTCTCTCTCTCTCTTTTTAAAAAAGAGAAATTTCCCAGGCAGAAAGAACTTGGGCATATCGGCATGCACGGTCTGGGTGGCCAAAGCTGTAAGCATGTGCAAATTCATAGCTCAGTGAGTTCACGCTGACCTCCACAGGAAGATTGCTATTGGCCATCAGAGGCCTTTTTCTCTCTCCTCCATTGTGTAGAAATGGTGAGTATTTGGCTCAACTCTGTTGTATTTTTATTTCCCCTTGAAGATCAAGGTGGTTATGTGACTTCAGTTGCTGATGGTGCATGATCAGCAGTGTTTGGAGATCGGCCAGCTAGGAGACAGCCCCCCGGGTTGTCCTGGGACTGCAGTATTAGACCCAATAGAAGACTTCTTCTCTTCTCTTCTTCTTCTTCTTCTTCTTCTTCTTCTTCTTCTTCTTCTTCTTCTTCTTCTTCTTCTTCTTCTTCTTCTTCTTCTTCTTCTCTTCCTCCTCCTCCTCCTCCTCCTCCTCCTCCTCCTCCTCCTCCTCCTTCTTCTTCTTCTTCTTTTTGAGTGGTCTTTTCTTGCCTACTTTAGATTTTATAGTTAGCAAGTAGCATCCTTTGGCAGCTATGTGTTAGAGATGAAAAGTTACTGGCTAGGGACCTCCCCTGGGACAGTTAGTGTAAATCTAGGCCTAACTCTTCCTCTGCTGAAATCTGGGGATCTGTTTGTTATCGCTACTTATTATATGCTCTCAAATATATAACTTCTCCCTGGGAGACAGAATTTCTGAAATGTTTCCCCCAAAGGTTATCCTTTTCCTATCTGAGACAGATTAGAGGTTTCCATGTTTCTCTGGGTCATTAAAATAGGAGTTAAGTATTTGAAGGAGCTTGCACTGGACATTGCTTTTTCCTTTCTAAGCATTGGTGAATTCTAGACGACTCAACCGCCATTTCCATCCAAGCTGGGTTGGGTGAGGCGGGTGGGTACTTCTCATGGTGGCCCAGAAAGAAGCCTGTGGCTGATGTGAGCATAGTCCTTCATTTGCATGTGGGACTGCAGACACCCTCGCTGCACCCCTTTTCTGGCTGCATAAG
Organism: Chionomys nivalis; assembly: GCF_950005125.1. Taxonomy (NCBI): domain Eukaryota; kingdom Metazoa; phylum Chordata; class Mammalia; order Rodentia; family Cricetidae; genus Chionomys; species Chionomys nivalis. The sequence goes on along the minus strand of NC_080094.1, from coordinate 19,129,715 downwards.
CAGGCTGTTTCAGCTCTGCGTATGTCTGTGAGGCAGCTAGGAGACACCCTCCTGTCTGGTACTACAACATTAGGTCTAATAGATGGCTTCTCTTGAGTGGTCTTTTCTTGCCTGTTTTATATTTGTATAGTGAGCAGAATGTGTCAAGCTGGTAACATGAGGAGAAGATGGGGAGGCAGCTGCTGAGCGGTGGCTGCAGTGAAAGGGAAGCCACTGGCAGTGGGTGACTGGGCAGGCACAGAGTTCCACAGAGCGGTTGAGGTAGAATCGACACCCAACAGTGGTGAAGAGCTGAATGTGAGAAACTGTGGACCCTGGTCATTGGAAGATTTCAGAAGGCTGCTGAGGATTTCAGCTAGCTTGGCCCTGAGTTCTGTGACACTACCTACTGTCAAGAATTGAGGAGTCAGACCCCCTAGGCCACAGTGCTGTGATGCTTGTTGCTATGTGGCTGGGGTCCCTGGTCCTGACGCCAATTAGAGAACACAATAATAGAAGGTACCCTCTTGCTGCTGTCTCCTGGATGGCCACTTCTGCTGAAAGCCGAGAGTTATAATAGTCACCAAGTGCTGGAAACAACATGTCACGGCCCAGCCCAATGAATCTCCACTTTGAGTTCCTAGAGTATAAGTTGTATTTCTAGCTCTCAGGGCACGGGACTGTAATATTTGGGTCCACCAGCCCATCCTGTAGATGGGCACTCAAGGGCCTGGGGTTGCCAACACTTGAACTTCTCACCCAATCTTCTATGCAGATGGAGCAAGAGGAGTCTAGCCAGCTGACTAGTAATATATCCACATCACGAGGGAGCATGAGCAGTCACTCTCGTGACTATGTGTCAAGTTGACCTTGCAATGGAGAGATTACTTGGTTAACCAGGAAGACTAAGGATCGTCACAAAAGCCCTCAAAGGTAGAGAGCTTTCTCCAGAGGTTGGCAGAAGGAAATCTAGAGACTCAAAGCAGGAGAGGGTCTTCATATACTGTGTGTATGGTTGGGTTGAAAGAGGAAGGGGCCACACAGGCAGGCATGTGGAGTCCTCCAGTGGTTGGGCAAGGTTCCTGGTTGACAGTCTGCAGTAACTTTAGGAGTGCAGACCTAGAGTCGGAATGAATCGGATTCTGCCAACAACCTCAATGAGTCTGGAGGAAAATTCCTTCTCTAGCCTTCAGACACAGCTCTGCCTGGCTGACGCCTTAGTTTTTGTCTGTGAGACACTGAGCAGAGATCTCTGCTAGTCCCTTCTGGAGTTCTAACCTACATAACCATGAAACAACACACGGGCACCATTTTAAGCCATTGGGCCATGGCCCTTTGCTACACAGCAGAAGAAAACTAGTACGACCAACTTTAAAGAGCCAGGGCAGAAATCTAAAGTGGTAATCACCTCTGCTTCGACTGCACCCTCAGCACAGGGCCTGGCTTAGGCCATTTTCGTTGAATGGACAGATGACTTAGACTGAGAACCATTAGGGCTGTTTGCCGCTAACCTCAAAGTATAGATGAGCAGTTTTAAACTATTCTTACAAATGGCACAAAAACCAATGTTTGGGCTTTGCAGGTCTTTTTCAATTCTATTTTGTTCTGCTCTATTCAATTCTGCCATCATAGCACAAAAGTGGTGATAGTGGCATTACAAATGAATGCAAGGCTGGGCCCCAATAAAACTTATTTTAGAAACAAGTGATGGGTCAGATTTAGCATAGGTCATTGGAGGGGTGTGTGTGTGTGTGATGTATTTGTGTTCATATGTGTACGCAGGTGTATGTGCCATGAGTGTGTATATGAAGGTCAGAGACTGATGTTCTATGTCTCCCTCAGTCTCTCTCCACCTTAGATTCTGAGAGACGATTTCTCACTGAACATGGAGTTTATTGATTAACTCTGGGATCCTCCTGTCTCTGACTCCCAGCGGTAGGAGTCCAGGGGCACATGACCACCATGCTTAGTTCTTCACACGGGTGGGGTGCTCATCCTTCCAGAGTTGTGCAGTAAGCACTTTACCCATGGAGTTATCTCCCTAGCCCCATTGCAAGTATGCAGTCTGACGCTTCCATCCAAAGACACGGAGTCTCGAGTATATAACCACATGATTTAAAGAATTATTTTGCGGCCTGAAATAGTTTTGACTATAAAAAGCACTTGGTCAGGCTGGCCAATGTAGGTCATCCCAGAACATGTGGAACTTCATGGTTTTAGGGAGATGGATCCCATAAAAAAGGTCTCATATCCTCCCTTGGCTTGCAGGAATTCTTCCATCAACACCCCGTCACCTAGCTCACCCCTCTCTCAGTGAGGCTAGCCTGGTTCTCAAGCCTGGCCGGAGGACCAGCTTGCAGCAGTTTGCAGGGTGGGAGGTCTGCTTAGACAGCCCCAGCTGAGTCCCCTGCCCCATGTCGAAGCCTGAAGCCTGAGCGTGTCCCCATCCAGCTCCTGGCAGAACTGGTACATTGCTTATGGGCCTGCCTGCCCATCCTTCATGAATTTTTATTAAACAAAACTGTAAGCAGATTGATTTTGTCCTCTTTTATTGCATTTTTATTTAATTCCCTTCTATGGTGGAGGCTCCATCATGTTACCGCAGAGTAAATCACTCCAGGGCATCAGGCCAAAGCTGAGGAGTGGGCAGGATCTGGCTTCCCAAGAGCGCATTTACTGCATAAGAACCTTTATTAGCGGGCAGTCATTGATTTTTTTTTTTCAGGTCATAGCCTCTTCACCGTCTTTTAAATAAGAGAGAATCACAAAGTTACTGCGGAGAGGAGGCTGCGAGGCCGGGGTCTTGGGGTGTTGGTATGTGTCCAGGTTTGATGATCTCTGTACCACCCATAGCCACTACTCAGCACCTACTGTGTGCCGAGCACATAACAAGCCGACAGGTAAGTCACTGAGTGGCAGATATGGGTGGAAGAGAAGATTAAGTACAAGAGCAAAATATTTTAACACATACACGCTTAAAAAAAAATCCAGAGTGGTTAGGATTCAGTCTTAGAATTCTCTGTACAAATCAAGAGCATCCTCATTACAAGCCAAATCTTTTTCCTCCTTGGGGAGCCCTGATTTTACAGTGCAGATGAAGGATGTTGGGATTTTCGTCACAGGAACTGTAGAGCCACTGAAGCAGCAGGGGAATGGTGGAACCAACCCCGATGGCTCCAGACCAGAATACACAGCTACTGGGAATCATAGTTTGAAGACCATGGAGGAGCGGGAATCCATCTACTCATCGACCTAGAAGGAAATATTAAAGAAGGGTTCAGCCTTCAGCTCCTGATCTGGAGCAGTGCGAAAAGAGGGACACACTCAGCAACGAGTATGATCTGGAAAGGAGCCGACTTTAGGACATCAGCGAAGAGGAAGCTGCCGCGGTCTACCCACAAGGCAAGAAGACCTGAAGTAAAGTAAGAAATCAGCAATCACGGCAGTTGGGAAACACGAAAACCAAGGCACTGGTAGTTGTAAGTAGCTCTAAGGTCTTTCTCTTTTCCTTCCTTCCTTCCTTCCTTCCTTCCTTCCTTCCTTCCTTCCTTCCTTCCTTCCTCTTTCTTCTTTCCTTCCTTCCTTCCTCCTTCCTTCCTTCCTTCCTTCCTTCCTTCCTTCCTTCCCTTCCTTCCCTCCTTCTTTTCTTTCTTTCTTTCTTTCTTTCTTTCTTTCTTTCTTTCTTTCTTTCTTTCTTTCTTTCTTTCTTTTTTCTTTCTCTTTAAAGGGAAAGAAAGTTTAAGAAAAGGAAAAAGGAAAAAGCTGAGCTTCACATGTTCTTACTTAAGAAGCAGAAGAAACACCTGTAAACTTGTTTTTGCAGATCAGGTGCTGATGTTTGGAAAGTGGAGACGGAATTCTGGAAACAGTGGGAGAAAACGGCAGCTGTCTCGAATCCTGTGGCCACGGTCCTGCTGCGAAATAGTCCGTCTTTAAATTTCCTTCTAGGTAGATGATGTAGATGGATCATGCTACTCAGTGGTCTTCAAAAATATGATTCCTAATAGCTGTGTACTCCCATCTGGATACACCGGAATTGATCCCACCGTCCACCTATTGTTGAGCTTTGCTGTGATTTACGGCTCCTCCGTACCATAAATAACGCCACCCAGCGAGCATCCTGCTCTCTGCTTTTCGGTCTGCATCTCTGATAAATTTCTAAAGTGAAATTTTTGAGTTAAAGGTTATAATTTTTAAAGGCTCCTAATTCATACAGTTCAATGCTCCCCAGGCATTCACTGACAGAGTGGGCACATGTTCAGTCCTCCCCAGAATTTACTGACGGAGGTGGGCACACGTGCAGTGCTCCCCAGTCACTCACTGATGGAGTGGGCATACGTTCAGTGCTCCTCAGAATTTACTGACAGAGTGGGCACATGTTCAGTCCTCCCCAGAATTTACTGACGGAGTGGGCACATGTGCAGTGCTCCCCAGTCACTCACTGATGGAGTGGGCATACGTTCAGTGCTCCCCAGAATTTACTGACAGAGTGGGCACATGTGCAGTGCTCCCCAGACACTCACTGACGGAGAGGGCACACATACAGTGCTCCCCAGTCACTCACTGACAGAGTGGGCACATGTGCAGTGCTCCCCAGACACTCACTGATAGAGAGGGCACACGTGCAGTGCTCCCCAGTCACTCACTGACAGAGTGGGCACACACACTCATTTCATAGCACATTCATCAACACTTGGCTTTAGTTTTCTTTCTGTAACATTGGTCAGTTGCACAGCGGGGGAGGAATCAGGGCACATCACCATTTTCTCGATTTGTTTTTAAAATTACAGATTCATTCATGGTAAACAGTCATGTCTTTTGGTCATTTTATAAAGTTTTCAAATTAATTTTCATTCCATGACGCGCATGTGTCTATGTGCGAGCACACAAGTACAGGGATCCACCAAGGCTGGAGACATCAGATTCCCTGGAATTGGAGTTGCAGGCAGCTGCGAGCCGCCCAGTGTGCATGCTGGGGACCAAATGCAGATGCTCTCGACTGCTGAGGCATCTCTAAGCACTTCTGAAGTTCCTTGGCCTCTGTGTCTTTTTGCATTTCTGTTCCTCAGCATCTGATTTTCACAGCAGTGTTTTCCAGTAAGGAAGGCAAAGCTATGTCCATCATGCACAGTGCAACCACCCCATCTCTCATTTACTTTCTGAGTTCTCTATGGCATTTTTGACAGGTAGAGTTTCCAGTGTTTTATGCGTACATTGCTATCAATCTTCTTGACTTTTCCCCCTTTCTGTTATACCAAGGAAATTCTTCCCCACACATGATCAAGTCAGTGTTAGCCTATATTTTCTTCTTGATTTTCTCCATCTGCTCCCTCCTCTCAGTGACTGGACCACAGAGGTCACAATTAATTAATGTGTGTGTAGTTCAATAGGCTTGAATTTGGATCTAGAGTACCCCACTTATTATGTGATCCTAATAAGCTGCCTGACCTCCCTGAAAGTCATCTTTCACACCTGAGATGGGGCAAGGACTTGCAGGAGACGTGGGTGAGCCCTCGGGTGTGCATTCCTTGTTCGGTAGCAGGCGCTGATGCAAAGGATCGCCTTGTTAGGTCTCTAGTAAGTGTTAACAGTTTTGACTTCACGAAGGTGGCGATCACATCCTGTTTCAAGTCACACGTATCGCAGTGGGCATGCCTTAAATACATTTTCGGCGAACATTGCTGAGGCAAGAAATGTATGAAGTGACGCAAATGGAATCCACTTTGTCATTTCAAAAGCCAAAATGGCCTAAGTGCTTGCTTTAGAGAATTCACTTTGGTATTTGGACTTCTGCACGATAACCTGAACAGCGACCCGCACATCTAGAATGAGCAGTAAAGAAAAACAAGCCAAGGGCAAGTGCGCATTGTTCTTTCATGAGTTTTGGCTCACCATTCATGGTTGTGTGTTTGGCCAGTCACCTTTGACCCCTGACCTCTGGCCCTCCCCCAGGCCTGTGGGTCATGGCCCCACTCTCTCGAGTCTGTGTGTAGAGATTTAAGCAGCTGATAGTCCCACTGACATCATGTGCTTGGCTCGATTTCCAGCATTTGTGTTTTAGCTGCCAAACACCGTCTAGAATTCTAAAGGAATGCGATCCCGGAGTGTGTGCAGCCAGACTGAAGTGGAGATGCTGTGATTGACAGGCAGGGTCAAGGGTCCAGACGCCCTCTGCTGGGGGCTTTGCAGGTGCTATTCTTCAGACACAGCTTTCCACTTCTCTTCTTTCCCTGTCCCCAAGTCGCAGACATCGCTTTTCATTTATGTCTCCTACAATAAACACCTCCTCCAAGAAGCCTGCTCTGACCAGTTCCGTGTGTTCACAGCCCGTGTCTCTGTGATAGCACAATCCTTTGTTAACCTCAGTTAATGGACACCTATTAATATTCACGTCCTCTATCCGACTATGAACAACATAGGGACAAGGCCATGACAGATGCATTCTCTGTGACATCCCGAGCTCACCACCTTCAGGGCTGGCCGTCCAGTTGATGTTCATGAATGTTAGATGCCTTAATGGCAAATGCAGTGACGTCATCCTTTCTTTGCCCATGAGGGACGAGTTTGGACTGCGTCCAGCATGTGCTATATGCTCTCTGGGTACCAGCAAGACACCTGGGAGGAAGACAGATAGAATACGAATCTAGTCAGAGTGACCAACACCATTCATTTCAATGGTGATAAAAGTCTTTGGACTTTTACTGATTTACCAGGAGATATAGTTCCCTGATGGAAAAATAACTGGCAGGCTGGTGCCAGCACATGTTTTGGTGATGACAGCAGTGCAGTGCACGGAGTGGGTCTTGGGTCCTGGTTGAATGGAGATTCAGGGTGGGAGACTGTCTGTGAGGTACAATCATCTTGTTGGAAGTGCTATCACCTTAGGGAGAACCTGACCAAGAGTCGGCACCTCCCCAAATTGCTAACTTGCCTGTATGCTGGCATTAGCTTTATGACATAGGGTAAGGACTCCTGTTCTGAGTAAGTCAATAGAATCAGCCACCTCTGTGCCATGACTACCCAGGAAAGCTAGGGAGAAAAAAAAAATCCCATTTGTAACACTGTAGGACACTTAGAAGAAAATCCGACCTCTTCCTCACGACCTCTGAGACTGCAACGGTTTGGGCCCCACCCAGCCTGTCTTCATCCTGTCCCAGGCCCTGTCCTGAGCAAATGTCAAGCGCAGAGTCTGTTTGCAAAGGAGGGAGACTTTGTCAGTGTGAGCATTGTGGTTGGAGGGTCTGCAGGCATGGGACTAGACAACCACGTGTGCGTTTTCTCCAGTCTTTCCTTCTAGAAGTATCTGGGCCAATGCTTGTATCTGTGCTGGTCCTGATGCCAGTTCTGGCTGGGCCACCCTGGACCTCATTCCCAAGGCTGCTGATGGAAGAAAACCCCAGCAGCCCTTTTCTAGGCCTAGCTCCTTGGCTGTGCCAGGCTGCCAGTGCCAGCTGAGGAGGCGGCTCCCTCCTGTCTCTGCTAGTTTCCCTTGATTGTTATGTAATGTTCGGCAGCAGGAGGTAAATTCCTCTCCAATTTCCAGGCGTTACAGCGCATGAACCCCACCGTGGGGAGCCACAGTGATTGAGCTCAGAAGCCAAGTCCCATGCTGAGTGTCATAAATCAGGCTTTTACCAGCTCTTCCTGGCAGATGGCACTGCCAAGAACCTGCCCACTCCTCTAGCCTGAGACCTAACCCCGAGACAGGCTTCCTCTGCACACAGGTAAACCAGGACAAGCATGTCCGTTGGGGTTGGGGGAGGGGGTGACTCTTCTTGACCTCCCAGCTGGAAGTTGCCAGGGATTTGTAGCACTTGATAAGCATCTCAGACCTGATGTCCAGTAGCCCGGTGTGTGAGGGGCTGCCTCTGCTACCTAAATTTCCAGGCCTGGTAGACTTTGGGGTGCTTGGCTTTTCATGTAAAAACTTTTATAACTTACTAATAAGAACACAGTTCTCAGGTCAGTCCCCAGAGATGCCTACACAGCAGGCCTGTGTTGTTACCCCGGAATCAGCATCCTTACAAGGTCCCAGATGATTCTGATATGGGTGGTTCCCGGACTACCCTCTGAGACGCAGTGTTGAGATCAGCCGCATCTCCAAAGTAATGCCTGTACAAGGCGTGCCTATAAATTCAACGCTTCTTTCCCATTTCCGTCTATTATTTTGCTGAAGACATGCTTCCCTGGGGAAGAAGATGTGGGCTTCAAAAATCAATGGCAATCACACTGAAGGATGAAGCAAATCTTTGACTATGACATATTTAAAGGCCAATAATAATGCTAATAACTGGGGGGACAGCCCCACAATAGGCCGCTCCCTCTGCAGATACATAATGTGTGATACAGGGCAGTCTGTTCTCGTCTCTTAGGGCTCTGCCTCTACACCTCGGAGTGACCGTGTACTCTGCTTATCACCCCAGATGTACAGATGCCAATCAGAGCAAGTTTCAGTAGTCCCCTCTTGACAATGAAAGCCCCAATTTAGATGTTTTCTCAGTAAGTCATGGGGTGTTCCACAGAGACCTATAATTTTCTCCTATAGGTGTCTTAGAGAAACTATTGCCCTAGCTCTGATTCTGATTTCCACACTTAATTCACTCAACTGTGGACTAGAATGAGGGGCGTAAAGATTTCTTGGGGAAAAAGGAACATTTGATGGTTGGTTTGAATTGTCAATTTGATGTAGCATAGACTCACCCGGGAAGGGGATATCAAAGAAAGACTGTCTAGGTTAGGTTGGCGGGCCGACATGTCTGTGGGGAATTGTCTTGATTCTGTATCCTCCTTCCCCCGGCGTGGGGATTCTACATTGTCTAAGAGTTGGGAAAGTGAGCAGAACACTGAGTATGTGTGCATTAAGTCTTTGCTCTAAGCTCTTTCTTGATTGGGGATGTGATGCGATCAGTTGCTTCCAATTCCTGATTCCTTGACTTTTTCAAAATGATGGACTTAACCTGGAGTTGTGAGCTAAATAAATTCTTTCTTCCGTAAGTGGCTTTGGTCAGGGTATTTTTATCCCAGCAATAGAAAGGAAACGAAGGCAGATGGTATCTCACTCGGTGACCAGAAAAGCAGAGGCAGAGAACTTCGGGGCCCTGCCAAGCCTTTGATGCCTGGTCTTAGGTATCAGTCAAGACCATATTTTCTCCCCAAGTAGTAAAATAACACATAATAAATCCTAAGAGATTTGTGACTTCGTGCAGTTTTATCACATGGACTTTGTGATGGCTAATATTGGTTGTTAATTTGACAAAACTGGGAATGGGGACCCTCAGCTGAGGAGCTGCCACCATTTAGATTGGCCTGTGGGGATATCTGTGAGTCACTGCCTTAATTTCTCATAATATAGGAGGGCCCAGCCCACTGCTGGCAATGCCCCTTGGCAAGAGGTCCGGGAGGTGTAAGAAGGCTGCTGAGTAAGCCTAGAGCAGTCAATGGGCATCATCTCTCTGTTGCTTCTGCCGAAAGCACCTGCCTTGAGTTCTTGCCTTGGTTTCCCTCGATGGCAGACTGTGGCCTGTGAGAGGAAATTGTTTCCCCAAGTTGATTTTGATCGTGGTATTTATCACAGCAACGCAAACCAAGCTACAGCAGGCCTTCATTCTCTTCATCTGCAAAATGCAGATAGAAATCTCCAACTCGACAGAGGACAGGCGAGGATACCTGTGTAGAGCGAACACTTAATAAGTCGTCAACAAATGTTGATAGTTAGTACACCCATCATGGTAATGACTGCTGATAAACATGATTTGCTTGAAGTGTTTCATAACGTATTTATTCTTATTGGAGACTGTTCCTTCATCAGTCTCCCCTGGAACTTTCCTAACCCTGAAAATGAAAAAAAAAAAATCAAAAACAAAACAAAACAAAACAAAAAAACCCAAAGTTGTGGTTTGGATGTAAAATGTGTCCCACAGGTGCATCGGTTTAAACAACTGGTCCCCTGGTCCCACACAAACTGATAATGATGTTTGGGGAGATGGCAGAACCTCTGGGAGAGGACCTATCAGGAGGATGTGAGTCTTTTTGTTGGGAGGGGTTGAGGTTTATAGACCCTCTTGCTTCCTGCCTGTTCTGTGTTTACCGGTTGGTGGAAACCTAAGCAAGCGACTCCATGCTCTCACGCCTTCTGCCATGATGGACTCTACCCTTAAAGTGTGAGTGAGAATGACTTCATCCTCCCTTGAGTTGTTTCCATTAGCATTTGGTCACCGTGAGAAGAGAAGCCACTAATGTGGAAGTCCAATAGTAGCCATAAGAGAGGCAGCGTTAGACACAGCCTGATATTTCCTGGGAAGATCAAGGAACAGGGCAGTTTATTCTTCACTGGTTTTAGTGTTCCATGTGAGGTTCCTGGACATATTTTGGGAACTCTGGATCCAGCAAGGCCTTGGATGTAGGAAGAGTGAAAAAGAAGATGAAGCATGTAAGCCTAGGATACCCACTCGTGTTTCTCAGACACCCGTGAGGTCCTACATATTCCACACATGAGTTGAGAGCCTGTGGCTGCACACTTCAGCAGAGGGTACCAGTGGGCATCTCTGAGAGAAGCAGGAGACACTGCTTACACCTTGGTGGATGCTGGCACTATGCTCAGGAGGCAGACCACAGACCCACAGCCCGGCTGTGATGCTAGTTGCTACCCTCTTTTGGGAAGGAGAGGGTATAAGAGGTAGGGCTGGGGTGGATATAGGGAGTCAATCTGAGTGGACAGATTCTCTCAGGGAATTTGAATTTTACCCCAAGAAGCATGTGAAATGAGGTTTTATTTACATATTCATTTTATTATCTGAATGTTAAAAGTCTTTATCAGTGTACTGTACATAACAAAATTGCAATTATTGACATGTTTAATGAGAAATAGGCAAATAGCTGTGTAAATGTCGGTGAAGCCATTAATATAATGTAAGTAATGTGAGCTATGTCATCCTCGGGTGATGTGGACAGACACTGCTATATTTTGGATCTTGAAAGTCCCTGAAGGTCTGTGTGCTCAAGACTTGTTCCTAGGATGGAACTGTGAAAAGGAAGTGGAATCTTTGAGAGGTGGAATCTTGTGGGGTGTCTTTAGGTGATTGGGGGCCACACCCTTGAAAGTGACTGTGGGATTCTGAGCTCTTGCTCTTCCTCATCATAAAGTGGACCTCTCGGCTTTGCTCCACGCCTCTTCCAGGGTGTGTTTTCCCACCACAGGCTGCAAAGCAACCAGGTCATTTAATCATGCACTGAAACCTTCAAAACCGTGTGCCACAAGCAAGCCTTTCTGCTCTGCAAGCTAAGCATCTCAGGTACTTTGCTGCAGTTTTGGAAAGCTAGCATACTTACGTATTGCTATGTAATAACTTATGTAGTTAGAGAAGTGCCCAGAGCTCTGATTGGCAGGGGAGAAATCCACTCACCAGCCGAAGTGAGGGGAAAAAATAAACAGTTTCTAATCTCAGCCTTAAGGGCAAGCAGTGCCTGAATAACAAATTCTAGGGAAAATAAAGAAGGAAATAGTCCTGGGGGAAAAAAAGAGTAAGGAAAACAAAATAGTGTAGAAAGGAATCATGAAAGCAGTGGTCTTCAGGTGAATACTAGCTTCTGTCTGATCCCACGGGGAATTCTGATATATAAATGGCGCCATAGAATTGATGTCACTTTGAGACAAAGTGACTGGCATTCTGCGCAGAGGCCAGGGAATGACTGCATCAGTCTGACCAAGGGGAACAAGGTACTAACATCAGCTATCTGAAGATATATACATCTTCATATACATGTGGGGGTAGGGATATGATATTATGAAGAAGGCTAAGAAAAATCCCAAAATGCTTCCAGCTCTGAAGAAATTGGAATGTGACCCGAGAAGTCATCAGAATTGGAGGTGAATACATGGCAGTGTGATTTCTGGGCATGTGGGAGGGGCAGGAGTTGAGATCAGTCACGTGTCAATGACTCTTTTAAAGGTTTATTTTTATTTAATATATGCATGTGTGTGGACATGTATGTGGGCAGATGAGTAGGCCTGTGTATGCAAGAAGGCTAGAAGAGGGTGCTGGACCCCTCGAAGCTAGAGTTAGAGGGGTTTGTGGGATGTTCAGACTATTGAGTGGGTGGTGGGACACAGACTCTAATGATGACTGGTGGCAAGCACTCTTAACCATAGAACCTTCTCTCCAGGCCCATATGCCAATGATTTAATCAGTCCAAATGATTCCTCAGCAGAGTCTAGATGTTGGGGCTTGGTGATCTTCCCTGGTTGGTGACACACGTCATGTGCGGAGAAGGAACTTTCCTGAGCACATGAGTATTTCATGCTTGGAGCTCTCTGCAAATTTCCTTGACTCGTCTCTTTGTTTGACTGGTCTTGATTTGTAATCTTCAAGATAAAGCTGTAATTCTAAATGGAGAACCTACCTGGATTCTTTGAAGGGTGTCAAGGCCTCACTGAACCCCTAGAAGTTAAAAAAAAGCTATGGATTTGCAGCCAGTAGCATGGAGTCGGGTCTGGGAACCTTCAAGGTTGTGGTTGATGTCTGTGGCAAGGACAATCATGGGACAACCTGGGCTTGCCTGTGAAGTCGGACACCATCCTGCCTTTTCATTTAGCCTAAAGAACTTAGTTTTTATAGCATGTTTTACTTTAATAAAAGTGCATTTTCCAGGCCCCACACATGTCCTTTAACATCAGGACTTCTGGAATCTGCATTTTTGACAACTGTCCTTACTGATTCTGATACCATAACTCAAGGTCCAGTAATCGGGGCTCTTTACACTTGGCAACTACAGGGGCCATCCTGGCTTTGACAAGCCGGGATTTGAGACCATTCAGAGTTGGGGTTTTTCATTTCACCCCACTCATTTTTCTATTTAGAATTTTCATTCTTGAAGAAGTTCCTGGGTAGGATTTGCCAAGAAAAGATCAGTGAACCTGCTAAAGGGTGGGGTGTCTGGCAGTCCAGACTTTAACGTCATTCTTTTCTGGGGTCCAATCAAGGGAATTAACAAAGACCCAAGTAGTGGGGTACCACAGTGCAGGTAAGGGCAGGTAGAAATGGGGGAGCCCCATTTGGTCCTCTGCTGCTTCTTATTAAACTAAACCTCTGTTCTGTGCTAGAATTTTTGTGTTTTTGTTTTTCTTTTCCCCAATTCCTAATGCAAACAGCAATCCCAGGAAAAGCAGCATCTATTAAATCAGGAGGATTACAATATCAATGGGAAGTTACCATGCAATAACCTTCTATTGATTTGTGTATTGCCGGTAATGAAATCAACTGGAATATTATTTATTAAACATATTGATTAGCAAGAAAATAATTTGCAGGGACCAAAGTCTGACTCTGCAGGGGATCCCACTGAGCTTTCTGTGTGTACAAACGATTGTCTTCTTTTGGGGGGTGGGAATTGTTACCAGGCGTGTCCTTTGGGGGCATCCCTTGGGTGAAGAGAAGACCTTCAGCTTGTAGGGCTGATTCTCTTGGGCCTGGATGTTTGTTCAGTCTGCCCTCTGACTGCTGACCATTTCCTGCAAAGGCTAGGGTGCATTGCTGTCTAGGTAGTGGTTTCCCACTTCTGTTTATCCTATGGAGAGAGAAGCAGAGTGAGAAATTGGGTGGGGGCTGGTGAATGGTAAAAACAGAGAGGAAAATATTTTTACTTAGATTCCCGCTCAAAGTGGGCACTGTGACAAAGAACTAGGTGCAGTTTTCTTTTCTTTTCTTTTCTTTTCTTTTCTTGTGGGTGGGGGAGTTCATCTCAGGAAGTGCAGTGAGTGAGGAGACAGGAGAAAGGGAGAGTCACCACTGTGTTTTTTGCCGAAGCAAATACCTTTGCACAACCAAGGCTCAGCTCCTCAGCTCTGATGAAGCCCCCTGCCTGTGTTGGACATAGCCTCAGAATTGTCAATCAGTGGGCAAAGGGGCTGGGGTTTTTACCACTAGCCCATGCCTCTCGTTGGCGGAGTTGTTCCTTGTTCTCATTCTTCAGCTTCGTGGGCATCTCTAGACCACTGTGCATGTGGGTTGGTGGTAGCTCCTAGGCAGTGTGCAGCCTCCAATAGAGACAAATGCTTGAGACTGAAAACTCCCTAATGGATGGAAACGGCCCAGTACAGCTTCGGAATCTTGTGGGAGCAAGGCAGATATGACAAGGACCCAGATAGTGTCTGTCACAGAAGCCAGACACATCAACTCAGGGCAAGGTATCTTTGCATCTGTCTTTGACTTTTCAGTCCTGCTTCTCAGAATCCTTGAGCTCCTTAGTACTCTCTCTTGCTGGGACAGGACCTGAAATTTTCTAAATCTAGGAGCAATAGAACAAATAGGAGAAAAGCACATGTGTGAGTTACTGCAAGGAGCTTAGCTCGTTAGCCCTCAGGAAACTCTGGAGGGGAAGTAGTTCGTGCACCTGTGCTGTGGACAAGGAAACCAAGAATGGAGGAACACACAGAACAGGAGATGAGAGATCTGCACTTCGAGTCAGTTTGTCTCACTGTGCAGTGTGTAATCTGGTTCTGAGCTTGGCCTCTGGGGAGAGTTTTTCTGGCATGGTGTCTTGGCTTCAGTCCTTGAATAAGGAACTTAGCCTTTCTGATTCTCAGTTTCTCCATTTGCTGTGGGGAAAGTGACAGTACTTGCCCTATTGGTAATTGTGAGGATTAAGTGGTATCATAGAATTTGGTTTTTAATTGATGATTTAGTTAAAATTGCCATGCTATTGGACGTGAGAGGGGCTCACGATCCCCCACTCCAACTGAGGAGTGATTGACAAGCTGAGGGCTGCTCCTCAAGCTTTCGTTTTTCTTTAAGGGTGTGGCCTCATGCTCCAGTGGATGATGAAGCATTATATTAAAAAATTATTTGCATATTACTCTACTATTGGTTCCAGTCCTTTGTAGCCTGGAAGTGATGGCCACTGGGCTGTGCCTGCCTGTGTGTCTTTGCTTCGTTCCTTGTCTTTCTCTGTTGTGTTCTGTGTCGCAGGGAACCACACTCCAGTATCAAGTCACTTCTGGCTGGTATTGGGCAGTAAGCGGTACTGGTGGGAAAGCGGAGGGAGACAGCGAGAGGCCAGGCATCTCTCTTCTTGTCGGGAAGCAGCTAAAGTTGGTGGCTCTTGTTCTTGTGGGACACCATATCCAATGACTATGGCTGTGGGTGCCAGGAGTCCCACCATCTCCTTTTGTCCTGTAGGAGGATGGCCGTCACTACTCTCATCCGTCTCTAAGTCACCTCATTCATGTCTAAGTCTTTTTAGAAACCAGTATAGGCAATTTATAAATTCTCCTAGCTTTAAATAGTCTAAGAGGATAAATTCTCTTAAACAGTCAGGTGGCTTGTCTTTCCGCTTAGGAAACGTTATCAAGGCAACCAATCATGTGTTTCTATCTTTGAAATGCTTTTGCCTTCTGCCACTGACACACAAGTGTTGAATAGGGAGGAGGCGAGGGGAAAGGGATAGAGGGGAGAAAATAATCACTATTGAGTACCTGGTGCATATGCCCCTACTAGTTACACTCATTTCAGGCTTGGTCATTTTCTATGTAGAATAGAAATAAAAACTGGAGAGATGGTTCACCTGGGTTCAAACCCCAGCATCCACATGATGGCTCACTGCTATTCATAACTGCAGTTTCAGGGACCCCAACACCCTCTGCTGGCCTTCTTAGACACCAGACATGTGTGTGGTACCCAATCTGCACGGACGCACATTCAGACAAACACTCACACACATGAAAAGCCAAGTCTGGCACCAACATTTTCATTTTACAGGTGAAAGCCTAAGATGCCCGAGAAAGGAGAGAGAGCCATGTCAGTGCTGGGAGTGTAGAGGTGGTTTCAGTGACAATCCTGCAGTTTCAAGGACCTTCTGCTCAGCTCCTGATCGAGAACAAGCGTTCCTCTCCTCCACATTCACAATTAAAATCACATTTCCTGGGCCTCACTTAGCTCACACAAAACCGATGACTAATGAAAGATGCTGAGGAAACATTGTTAGCCCCTCCCAATTGACCAAGAGATGAGAAGGGAAGCAGGGGCTCCTGGGAGTGTACACAGCCACAAGAGACCAAGGCCACATGCTGTACTCAGGCCAGGTATTCAGATGTGGGTCAAATGCCTGTGGATGCAACCACACCCTGTTAGTATTTGGGGATCTGCAGCTTGATGGGGGACTACTGGATGGAGAGAGAGTTCCCAGGGCAGCGATTTGGGAGTGTGGTGTGGTCGAACATGCCTCAGATCAGGAGGTGGAGTCTTTACCACTCCCATGAGTGTGGGCTAGCCTTGGTGGTTTGTGGCTAACAGGTGCCATCCTATGGCAGGGAGGCTGTGTGACTTCTGAGGCTGGATTGTAGAAACAGCTGTGGCTCCTCCCTTTCTCAGAGGACATACGTGGAGCCCTGAGCCTCTGTGGAGTAAGCCTGGATACTCTGATGGTACATCTCAGAGAGTCTGGGAGACCATGCAGAGCTAGAGAAAGATGTCCTTGCAACACCAGCCTTTCCAGTAAGACCTCGCCTCACAGGCACCTGACATGATTGAGTGAGCCTTCAGGTGTTTCTAACTTCACAGGTGATGGGTGTGAGAGGAGGAGGATTAGAATGTTTCCGTTGTAGTGCTGAACCCAGCTACTCTGGAGTCTTAGTCAAAAGCCAACATCAGAAATACTGACCTTTGAAGGCGTTAACATTTCAAAAAATATTATTATTGTATGTGCGTTTCTTTCTTATGCATGTGTATATATGGTGTGTGTGTGTGTGTGTGTGTGTGTGTGTAAATACATATAGAGGTCAGAGAACAACTTTTGGGTCCTGGGGATTGAACTCTGGTCATCAGACTTGTACAGCAAGCTCTTCTGTATGCTAAGTCATCTTGCTAGTTCTCAAGTTTTGATGCTGCTCATGGGCAATTGCCTCAGTTTTGATTTTTAGAAAGTGTTATCAGTTAAAATATTTAGGCCAATTACTGAAATTCTGGCCACCCTTTCCCAATAAAATTGATGCTTAGCTTTGCCTCATCCTCGTGCTGCCCTGAGAGACCTTAACTAGAACAGCCTCGTCGATCCCAGCAAGCATCAGAGTGAATGCATGTAGCAATATGGATGGAGTGATTTAGTAGCAGCTGACTGGTGCTGGGAGCATTTGAGCCTGGGTTTAAATATTGACTCTATTACCAGTTAGCTGGTGTCATTGGTCCTAACCTTTGTTAGTTCTGATCTCGCACAAAGTGGGCATAGCAATACTACAGTTTCATGGATTGCAGAGAGAATAAAACAAAAATATTCTATGGTGTGCGCTCAGCATATGGCTTTGCATACAGTGAATATTTATCCAGTGGTAGTTGGTATTATTTTTGCTTTTGCTGCAGCTGTTTTGGTTGAACTTGGAAGAGAACCTGAGTTTATATTAATGAGTTCCTTATCTCTTCCACTGCATGACACCGTAGGAAGCTGCCCTTTCAGCTCTGCTCCTGTTGCCAGGTTGTCGATCACTGTGCAGTCTCAGCCCAGACTGCAGATAGGAGCCTCTGGAAGCACTAACTGTAGAACCCTCAGATGGGGAGCCAAAGAGAGATGGCGCTCTTGGCAAGAACAATAGTCCTGGGTTGAGAGCCTCCAAAGAAATACAGATTCACGCTGGCAGAAATGAGCAATGGAACTGACCCTTGGTACTGCATTTGGGTTGTGAAAGCGTATAATGTGTGTACCTGAGAGTGACAGTTCTGATATCTCAATTGGTTAGGCATGTTTATGATGACTTGCCTATGTGCTTCTGTGTGTGAATGTGTGTCCTTGTGAATATGTATATATGTGTGTGTGTGCCTTGATGTATACTTTGTGTATTTACAGTATATGGTATGTGTGTATATGTGCATGTGCACATGTGTGTTTGTGTATGTGTGTGTGTATGCATGAGAAGTTTAAACTCAAGAGCACACATTCATGGACTTGGTAGTATAGTTAGTGGTACGAACCATCACTTACTGTTTGCTGAGTGAATTAATGAGTGCTTGTGTGGGTGGCTGTGCCTACGTGCGTGAACATGTGTGAGTGCAGCTGTTTGGCTCTCTGAGAGTGAGGGGTGAACGCCTGAGTGCGTGTCAGGGCGGGGGTCCTATGTCTGATTGCTTGTTTAAGTTTCTCTAACTGGAGGGACAATGAGTTTTCTTGTCCTGCCTCGACCCTGAGTAAGTTGTCACCCTCTTTCCTGAGACTCCGGTTGCGTGGGGAGCTGTCCTTCTCAGCAGCCTGGAGCCAGCCCCCGTGTGGACCTTTGCTTTGGCGTGTCTTCCGGAGGACACAGATGGCAGGAGCAGAGAAGCGGAAGCACTTGGCAATGAAGCAGCAATTCACTCTGCAATCCCTTCTTATTCATCTCAACAAAGCCCACTCTGATGGCTTCGGCACGCTGAATGCAGCTTTCAATGTGCAATCCAACAGGAATTACTGTGCTGTGTGGCCCTCATCACGTCCACTTATTGTCAAGTGTTACCGAGAATTCTCTCACTCTGGATGAGGGGACCACTTGTTTTAGCCACTGATTTCTGAAACCTCCTCTGTGCTGGGGGCTTCTGTGAAGAGCCTGGTTGCGTCTTATTGTTCCTGGTGTGTCTTCTGGACATTTGTGAGCTCTGCTGGAGTATTAAATTGCCACAATGTGAGGAAATGAGTTATAAAAATAGCCCAAGGGCAGCGAACGCTGGAGGAACTTTGGGATCAACATAGCCTTTCTGTTTCTGTTTTGAGGTTGGTTCAGCATCATCTCCTGACAGCCCGGCAGAGAGAGGAGACCTGAGATAGCCTGGAGGTTTTTGGGATAGACTAACCCATGCTCAACCTTTTGTCCAGCCAGACTATTCAGGAAGAGCAGGCAGAGCTGGGTACAGGGTATTAGCTCATAATCCTAGCACAGGGAAGCCGGGATAGAAGATTCCTTGGAAGTTGGAGGCTAGCCTGGGCTACTCAGTGAGTTTGAGGCCAGCCTGGACCACATTATCAGGTCATGTCTTAAAATAAACCAACAGCACCTGTAGCAATGACAGCGAAAGAAGTGCAGGGAGCCCCAGCCTCAGGAGAGCAGCAGGGTTAGGTGTCCACTGGGCATCAGCTGGGTGCAGAAACAGTGTTGTAGCTATGGTTCCTGTTGCTGCTCTGTTTAGAGGAACTCAATGGGGAGAGGGCCCACTTTGGTTTGCAGTTCCAGGGTACTGTCCATCATATTTGGGGATGTCAAGGTAGCAGGACCTTGCTGGGACTGGTCCCATTGCATCCAGGAAGCAGGGGACAGTGAGTGCTGGTACTCAACTTGCTTTCTTCTTTGTATTCAGTTCAAGATTCCAGTTCAGAGGAATGGTGATGCCCACAGTTAAGGTGGGCATCCCACCTCAGTTAGCCCAATTAAAACTCCTCCCTCACAAGCTTTCCCAGAGGTCTATTTCATAGGAGACTCCAGATCTCATCAACTTGACAACTGAGATTAATCATCCCACACGGGTTTTGTTCTGTCTGGTGATTGCTCAGGAAGCCCCAGGATTCCTGGGCAGTGCTCATTCATTTGATCCTTTGCTTATCCTGTTGGGAGTCAGCTCCCAGAAGAGGCTGGCTTTTCAGGCTAGGAGGTCCAAGGACTTGGGCCAGGATTGATCAACCTGAAGCACTGGCAGCTGGAGGGAGGAGCTAGGACAGCTCTCTCCTTGCTCCCCTCTCTGACCCTCGTCAGTACACTCAGCACTTCCTACAGGTCTCTCATGTGGTGTAATGACACTGTGATGTGGACGTTTTGAATATTCCATTCCACAGGGGGAGACTAAGGGCCCCAGAAGAAGGGCTGATGACTCCACCCATTTATGAGTGTAGTGACTGGATTTGAACTCAGGAGTTTTGTTGCAGTGCCCCAGCTACAGGTCATATTAATTTTCAACTCTCTCTAGTAACATCTTTCTAACTTCAGTTGGTGGCAGTGTAGTTCCACGCCACACTGCGTGAGAGAAAATTGGGTTGCATGGTTAAAAAAGCTTGGGGAACACGCATGCTCCACCTCCATCCCGTCCTGGAGATTTTCAATGCAAATCGACATATTAAAATCTGTGGAAAGTCATGCCTCACAAAACATCTTTATTCTAGTGATCTTTAGATTATTCTGCCATAATGTTCATGTGTGCAATTCCTTTTACTATTCTTTAGGGTAAATAGTTCAAAGAACCTGCTTTTGGAAATATTATACTAGAGAGGAGATTGTGCGCGCACGTGCACACACACACACACACACATGTACTTCAACTAAAAATCTATTTGGGAAGCAGAGGTCTTCAAATCACACACTGAGAAGTGTCCCCAACACGCTTCTTGTGATGTTGAGGTGTTTTGAGTGAGAATAGCACCCATAGGCTTATATATTTGAACGTTTGGTTCCCAGGTAGTGGAACTGTTTGGGAAAGATTAGGAGGCGTGGCCTTGTTAGAGGAAATGTATTGCTGGGGGTTGGCTTTGAAGTTTTAAAAGCTTATCCCAGGCCCAGTATTCATTTCTGCCTGCTGCCTGCAGATGAGGGCGTAAAGGTCTTACCTACTGCTGCAGCACCACGCCTGCCTGCTTCCTGCACTGATGATAATGGACCAAACCTCTGAAACTGTTAGTAGGCTCAAAGCATTGCCTTTCTGGAACTTCTATTTGTGAAAATTATTTTTCCCCTAGAATGGGTCATTTAGAACATGTTTGCCCTGCCACTTTTTACCTTGTACTTTCCAGATCTTTCAGATCTAAAGAGGGTTTTCTCAGCATACAGAGACTCCTCCTTGATAGCTGGTCCTCTGAGGAAACCCACAGAATGGGGGTTTCTAGGTCAGATGCACAGGTCAGAACTAACTCCCACCTTTTGAGCTTCATACTTTTGTTAATATTAATGATGTTCATATAATGAATCATGTCTTCTGGCTCCTATATCATGATATTTCATCCTTCTATCATTTTCTATCTGATTTTAGCCACATTCCTGTTTTCAGATTGTCTAGGTATTTCCAAAACTTTCTATGCTTAGTATGCCTTGAAGAAAACTTCTAAATATATAAAACTGGATATCCTTCCATCACTTTCAAATGGCATATCCCAAATGTGTGTACCTTAGGAGCTGGGTGTGGTAGTGCATACTTTTAATCCCAGCACTCAGGAATCAGAGACAGGAAGATCTGTGCTGTAGAACAATTCTTCTCTACGCTATGGATATGTGTTACTCTCATTGGTTAATAAAAAGCTGACAGGCCAGTAACTGGGCAGGAAGTTAGTCAGGAAAGTCAAACTGGGAATGATGGGAAGAAGGAGTGTGGGGTCAAGGAAGATGCCGGTCAGCTACCCGGGAAGCAAGACATGCTAGACGATAGGTAAAACCATGAGCTCATGGCAATACATAGATTAATAGAAATGGGTTAATTTAAATGTAAGCGTTAGCTAGTAACAAGCCTAAGTGAGCTATTGGTCAAGCATTTATAAGTAATATAAGTCTTTGTGTGGTAATTTCAGAAGCAACTGCAGTGTAGATGGGAACAAGTGGGAGGGAGAGAAACGTCTATTTATAGATATGTGTGAGTTTGAAACTAGCCTGGTCTACAAAGCAAGCTCCACACCAGCCAAGGCTACAGAGTGAGAGTCTGTCTCAAAATAAATAAATAGAACAATGCATCCATCCTTTCAACCCAGTTATATTCCTTCCACCTCCCTACCTCGGAGAGTAATACACCCTGCCATCTATTCTCCAAGTCACATCTGGGTCCTGGGAAGCATCCAATCACTGCTTGAACAGGCAGATTCTTTCCTCGAACACTGGCCTTCTTTCTCTTTCTTGTCTGTCACCCGGATCTGGACTGCCTCCTCATTTGCCTAGGCGATGGGTTGATATATTCTTTCTCTTACCAACTTCAATTGTTTGCTTCCCACCAGCCATTCTGGCTGAGTAGGCAGATGGTTTTTATAAGTTGTACATTCTGTCCCTCGAGCCCCTTCAATGACTACCCTTTGTTTTCTGGATAATGTATCTGCTCCTCAAATAAGAACTTTTGGGGGAGAACTGTTATGAGTTCTAGTGCACATTCGTCTTAGGCATGTAGCCTCTTATTGATCCACTCTGCCTCTTGCCTTTCGACTCCATCTGAATAGATTATTGGAGCTGAGCTCATAAGCATGCAAAGTCTTTGGTCAGTGGGTTAACCAAAGCCACGGGGGAAAATGTTGCTCAGAAATGCTTTGCTTCATGTGTGGTAGAGGTTTCTTGGTGCTGCAAAGGTGGCAAGCCATTCTGAAGTCATTCTGAGTTGTGTACCAGGAGACGGGTGCTCTCAGTGTTTCCCTATCTCCATCTTTGCAGATGCTGAGGGCACGGTCTCCTCAAGGCTGTGGTTTTTCACAGACACACTTCTCATTGCTTCACGGACCCACCTGCCTCGTCTTTTTCATCCTAAATAGGCCAGAAGAGCAGAAGGTCGCAGAACTTGGTCTTTGTGCTGTTTTCTTATTTTGCTTGATCAACACCGATTTGTTCTCTAGGACTCGGCTCAGACCTTACTGTCTCCTGAAAGGCTTTTATAGCCCCCCCCCCCATGGTTTAGTCTCCTCATGTGCATTCTGAGGCCTCTTATACTCAACAAAGATAGAGACAATGCCAGAAAGGTCTAGTTTCCTTTGGATCAAATGATTGGGTGAGACTAATACCGTAAAGCCTGAGAAAGAGGTCGGATGCTGTGATGATTAATTTTGGCCAACTTGACCCAAGCTCGAGTCACTTTGGAAGAGGGAACTTCAGCTGAGGAACCATCTCTCTTAGATTGGCCTGTGGGTATGACTGTGGTGCATATTCTTGACTAATGATTGTTGTCAGAGGTCCCAGATCACTGTGGGAAATGCTACCTTGGTACAGATAGACCTAGATTATGTTAGCAAACAGGCTGAGCAAGCCACGGGGAGCAAACCTGTAAGCAGCATTCCTCCATGGTCCTTGCCTCAGTTCCTGCTTCCAGGTTCCTGCCTTGAGTTTTTGCCCTGACTTCTCTCAGCAGTATAATCTAATTTGTAAGATGTAATGCACCCTTTCTTCACCAAGCTGGTTTGGTCAGCGCTTAATCGCAACAGCAGAAACCAAACTAGTAGAGATGTTTGAGGAATTTTATGGCTTCTTTGGCAAAACTGACTTTATTATAAATGATTTTGGGTAATGTTGGATGGAACATGGGAAGTTATGATCCATAACTGAAAGAAATTTTTATTGTCAAGCTACTGTATTGACAATGACAGCTCCTACTGTCATTTTTCCAGCTGACCCTGTCCTCCCTGGATGACAAGCAGAAGGTCCATTTTCCTGCCCCCTCCTCTTTTATGATCCCTTATTTCTTCCCTCACCTTCAGATACTGAGTCTCATTCAGCTTATCTCAATGAATAAAAGGCTAGGATATGGATTTTTAGGTCTTTTAGGGTGTGCTATTATGAAGGAAAACAGACTCATTAGGTCCAGCGTTAATGACACCCCTTGAAGGCATACAATACCCCCCCCCCCGTATTGATCAGGTTGTTATTCTAGAAAATTGCCTCCCTTTGTTCTGTTTTTTATTTTTCCAACAATCTTTTATATTTTGTTATCTCATCACAAATTGTGGAACCCAGGGTCTTTAGTCAATTTTTCCTCCAGGGAAGGGAAATGACTCCATTTTGCTATGGTGAGAAAAAGAGAACAGTAGCAATAAAGGCAAAACTATTTACTGCTACTATACTAAATATCCTCTTATAGACATACCCTCATTGCTGGTTTCCTTATGATCAAACTGGTGCTTAGCTATACATTTTCCCAAGGATGTATAGTGAGAACACATTAGAGGCAAGAGTGGTACTCAGGGCCATGCTTAGTCCAAGAAAACATGCTATTCCTCAACAATAGTATACCTTGATGTTCAACTAAAGCCCTTAGGAAAACATGCCCCAAAATGTGTTGTTGGGTGTGTAGTAGTGGCCCCTTGGTGCTGCAAAGGTGGTCAGCCATTCCGAAGTCATTGAGTTGTATACTAGGGGACCGGTCCTCTCAACATTCTCCTATCTCCATCTTTGCAGATGCCAAGGCTGTGGTTTCCTCATGGCAGGGGTTTCTTCCATGAAACACTCCTCATTGCTTTAAAGCCCTATCTGCCCAGCTTGCAGGCTCTAAATAGGGCTGAAGAACAGAGAAGGTCACAGGTCACAACACCCAAAGGCTCCCACTGTTCCTCCCTGCCCTGCCCATTAGCATATTAATGCTCAGCTTCCCCACTGAGAGGGGAGCAAAGTTAGGGCTCCTTTAATTGGAAAACCCAAAGGACAGCACCTGCCACAGTCCCCTGGAATTTATGCATGTCTGTCATCACGAGGTTGGAGCGAATGGAAGATTCATGACGGGATCGCCCACCTCCTGATTTACAGCACGTCATTTACATGCACTAAAGTCAATCAGCACAGGGGAAGGTCACACTCAACTAGAATCACGTTCACTAAACTCCAAAGGCCTGGTCTTCCAGTCAGATCGTGTCCAAAGAGCAGAGAAAAGAGGAAAGATTTTAGGTAGAGAATTTGATCAAGGACAGCAACCTAGGTGATGATGGGAGACTCTAGAGTCTGGACTTTGAGAATGTGCAGTCTGGAAGGAGTTAACCTGTTTTCTAGCCTCTAACTTCGGGGGAAGCCCCCTGACTTTTCTTAGTTCTTTTTTCTTTTTACTACCTATAAAAAAGGCCAGCGATAATAACCTCAATCTTATAGATCTGTCGAAACTAAAATGAGGTGGTTTATGCTTAGGACATGGCCTAGCAGGTGGTGTGGCTTGTTCTGTGTTGCTAATGGGGCTTTAGCCTGTAGTTAATGGGGCCCATTTTAGACTGATTACTTGTGATCATATTCTGGAGCATGTACTTGGGCTTTCTGAATCTTGATGTTTTCATGGACAGTTGGAGGGTGTAGGAATAATGATTCTAATAATAATCATAGGGAGTCCGAGTGAAAGTCCAGTTTACAGGTAGAACATTCTAGAACATTCTGTTGTGGCATATTTGTATCCTGTGAGAAGGTAGATTGCTGTGGTTGACCGTCTAAGAAAAGGCTGAACAGCCAAAAGCTAAGCAGGAGGTATGGGCGGGACTTCCGAGGAGAGAAAAGAGAAGGAGGAATCTAGAGGCAGGATAAACCAGGCAACACAGAGAGGAAATAGGAGGTGTAATATGGAAAATAAGTAATGTCACATGATAGAATTGATATAAACAGGTTAATGTAAGTTGTAAGAGCTAGTTAGGAATAAGTATAAGCTAAGGCTGAGCTTTCATAATTAATAAGAAGTCTCATTATTTAATCATTATTAGGGAGCTGGCTGGTGGATCAGAAAAAGACTCATTACAACATTCAGTGGTGTGAGGCTTGCTACTGTGTGTGTGTCTGTGTGTATGTTGTGTAGTGCATTTGTGTAGGTGTGCATGCCCATGCATGTGCACGTGAAAGCCAGAGCAGGATGCTGGGTGTCTTTCTCTATGACTCTGCTTCATTATCTTGAGACAGGGTCTCTTATTGAACTAGAAGCTTGCCATTTTGGCTAGGCTGGCTAGCCAACAAGCTGGGATCCACCTGTCTCTGCTCCCCAATGCTGGGGTTACAAACCCATGAAGTCATTCCTGGCTTTTATTTACAGGGCCTGAGGATTTGAACTCAGGTCTTCATGCTTATACAGTAAGTGCTCTTATCCACTGAGCTATCTTCCCAGCCCAACCCTGTTGTCCTTAAAGACAGCAGCATGGAACAAGGGCCATTCATTACCCAGTCCCAGTCTGTACAGATCTTGGTTCATGGGTTGTCTTAGTAAAAGGTAATCTGTCTTGTTGGTTCTCTTCTTGTGCATTAAAAAAAAGTTATGTGCTGGGCAGTGGTGGTGCACGCCTTTAATCCCAGCACTCAAGTGGCAGAGGCAGGTGGATTCAAGGCCAGCCTGGTCTACAGAGCGAGTTCCAGGACAGGCTCCCAAACTACAGAGAAACCCTGTCTCAAAACACCAAAAAAGTTATGTTTTTATTTTTAATTTACATAGTAATTGCATATTTGTGTGGAAAGCAATGTGATGTTTTAATACACATACGCTGGTGTGATTGATTGACAGCGGTCAGATTTCTCTGCTACAGGAGCAAAGATGCTTCTTTGTTGACATGTTTTCAGAAGCATCTGTGGGCCCTTGCTGTTCCTTCATTAGGCATCCCTAGTTTGTGCCTTCAAAGTTTTGAATCTAACTTTAGCCTACAAACACTCCAACTCTCCTTGGGGTAAGGAATTGGCATTTCCTTTTTTTTTTTTTTTTTTTTGTTTGGTTTTGTTTCACTTCTCCACTGCTTTGAGCTTGAGACATGTGGGTACTGACAACTGCCATTTGTCTATTGCAGCTACTGTCCAGGTGTCCACAGTTAGGTTTTGTGCTTACTTGTTTCTAGGGTGCTGGGAGAGAGGTCTATGGATTTGATTGCCAGGCCCAGACCCCTTTCTCATAGCAGGGAGTTCTGTGCTTTGGGGACCCCAGGTCTGTAGCCTGTTGATCACCCACTTTGACCACTGGGGAGCAGAACCCTGGCTGAATCAGTGGCCATTTCAAAGTTCCACGGAGTGGACCTGTTCAAGGAACTTTTGCTGGGTAGAGGGAGTGATGGGTGGCAGGCAAAAACTGGAGGATATTTTTCCTCTTCCCTTTCTTCTTCTGTGGGATGTTAATAAGCAATGCCTTTTTTGAGGTAAAATGTACAATCAGCATATTCCTTATCAAACTGTTATTTTTAGCATTAAATAAAATCTCTGAAGGCTAATGTTTTTCGGGAAAGTTAGATGACTTATTTTTAATGAAGTTTCTGGAGTTTCCTTTACAAAGCCCATTTTTTTTATGTATGGTGCATTTTATAATCAATTCATCATAATAGGTAGGGTGCATTGAGGGCTTTCTGGTGTCAAGAGATGAGTTCGATATTTGACATACCAATTTGAAGGCTTTCGTGGAAAAGCAAGGGAAGACATGAAATGTTCATAGGAGGGCATGTGAGCTAGGCCTGGGTTGGCAGGCATCATTTCTCCTATATACTCTTAACCTGAACTCAGTCTATATGTAACCCAGATGTGATTGGGGATTGGAAGAGCAGACCAATATGTATGCGTTCAGTGGCTATTAACACTGTTCACAGGCTCATAAAGTTAACCGAGTTGACCTGAGTCACATGGATGGTAAGAGGCCTAGTCAGAAAGTGAAGTCAGGTCTCCTGACTTTCAAATCTTTTCTCTGTACAAGAGGCCAAAAGCTGGGTTTGAGGACAGTCTGGCCCACTGCCTGGGTTTATTTTGTAATATCTATTTTGTAAGTACAATTTTATTGAAATAATACCACATACCTTTAAGTATATAGCCATTTTTTCCTGTTGCAATGGCAGTGTTGATAGAGACTATATAGTTTACAAAATCTCAAATATCTGCTACTTGGCTCTTTGCAAGAAAATTGCTTTGTGAACATATTTGCAACATATATTTGATATAACTTTATTATATATATATAATTAACTATAAATACTTTTTAATATATCAGATCCAGCTAGTAAGAAACCAGGAAGTCAAAGATTCTGACTTTAGGTTATGTCAGGTGTCCCCAAAATAGACTAGACTTCAGCCTCTGCCTTTTATCTACATTGGGGTCTTTTCAGTTGTGGGCAAACAGTCTAGACCTGGGTTTGTGAATTGTTGGCTAGAAGCTGCTCTACCCAGCCTCTTTGGTCTATTTGAAGGGCAGGGTACTTATGTGCATGTGTGTACACTTTAACTGAATTTAAGTGCCTGTGGGCTGGACATGCCACATTAACCACCACTCCTTTTCTCTTCATATGTGGATGATGCCTCCGGTTGTATTTCCTGACTTACCTCTAACGACATTAGAAGTAGTAAAATTTGGCCTCTGGTTTGGTTCATTCTATTTGTGAGTTCTGAATCTTAAAAGAAAAAGATTCACACTATTGAATGTTAGAGAATCTTGGTACAGGGGCCAGCTGTAGACTGCCCATCTGAGACAGGGCAGTTGGGACCAAGAGTTAGTTTCTCAGGATCCAAAGCAAATGACTCAACTGCCTCAAGACTTGTTTATTTTTTCCTCCCCCAAAGTTAGAGAATCGTACTGTGATAGACAGAATTCTGTAGGCAGGGTTTTCCTGTGTCCTGGAAGCCATTCCCAAATAATCACTCAGAGGCTATTTATTAATTTTAAATCCTTGGCCAATAGCTCAGGCTTGTACTAGCTAACTCTTATATTTTAAATTAACCTATGTTTCTTATTTACCTTCTGCCAGGTGGCAGTACTTTCTTTCAACATGTCATTTTCTTCCCTCTGCATCTTCCTGGAGACTCAGACTCCTCTCCTCCCCCTTCTTCCCAGCATTCTCTTAGTCCAGTTCTCCCACCTAACCTTATTTATTTATTTGGATTTTTTGAGACAGGGTTTCTCCGTAGCTTTATCGGTTCCTGTCCTGGAACTAGCTCTTGTAGTCCAGGCTGGCCTCGAACTCATAGAGATCCACCTGCCTCTGCCTCCCGAGTGCTGGGATTAAAGGCGTGCGCCACCGCCGTCTGGCTCCTAACCTTATTTTTAATCAGTTTTTTTTTATTAAAACAATCACAGTGACATGTATCACACAGTGTAAAGGAATATTTTTCATAATTCTAAGCTAACAAGCAGGATTCCCACTTCCTCTTGGGTATGCCCTTTCTGTGAATGTGGGAAAAATATATAAAGATGATGAAATATCTCTTTCATGATTATATTGTGTGAGTGAAAAGAATTTTTTTTCAAATGAAAGAATGACCTCTAATCATTTAGTTTTGTAGTCACAAGAATCCCCTCTAATCCCCAAGTATGACTGGCTGAGTCAGGTAAGCATTTCTGGGTGGCTTGAGAAAGCAGGTGACACCTTCCTGTTGGCCTGGAAGAGCAAACTATCATATTACAAATTGCTTATGAAAAAGACCACATTGTTTAAACCGAAGGTAACCCTCAGGAACTGAATGTGACCCATACTTGTCAAAGAACAATAAAATAAGACCTCAGTCATCTATCAGCAAGAAACCAGAGGGTCCCAAGCTCCCCTCAAAACCCCAGCCTAGATGCCCTATGTCTGGACTGTTGGCCAAGACAAACTTGAAATAACAAATTGTATTGTCTCGAACTATTTTGTGGTAATGAATTATTAAGCTATAAAAAAACTCAAGACACAAGTCATATAGCTGTCTTGGAGTGGTGTTGGGAAGGTGAATTAACACGTCACACGCTATGTCCCTGGTGTAGAACTTGGAGCATTACAGCATCAGTGAAAGCCTGATAAACTGGTTTTTCCCTCCTAAGACACTTAGGGTGTTTGGAAGTTTGGCTTTTGATTCCCTGAGGATAAGTCTTCCTTCTGGTTGGTTGGGGAAAAACTGCATCAAGTATATCACTCTCTTGGCTCAAGTTCTTCTTATGTAAGGATTTTATAAGGAAAAACCATGAAGAAGTGTGGGAGGAAGAGCAGGAAGGGTGGTCAGGGGAAAGATGTGGGTCATCTGGGGACTAGACTCTGGATCCCTGAATCATGAATGGCACCATTGGGTTTCCCCACTGTAGGGCAGCAGATTTGGCCTTTTTATCCTTGTATCCTCCATTATATTTGGAGATCGCCACAGCAGATGCAGGGCCTCCATTATATCTGGAAATCTCCCCAGCAGATGCAGGAGGGAGAAAATCTTTGGCTTCTCTAGCAGGATGGATGCTGTTCATCAAGTACAACTTTTTCAAGAATCTCCAGCTGTCCACTGCCAATGTGGGGGCAAGTGGGTGGTATAGGAGACGGAGTGAGGGTACCAGTGTACGCACTACATTCCTTCTTTCTGCTGGTTGGTGGGTGAACCTCTCAGGTCCTGATTTTGTCCTTCATCTCCCCCGCAGCCCAATATATTTGAAACACATGGTAGAGACACTTTTGAGTGATGGTTTAAAGTTTTCCAGGGTCCGTCCGCACAGTCTACCAGTCCACTGTGGTTCACAAAGTTTACACAGCTGAGTACTGACTCCACGGTCAATCCACTTCTACCTCTCCAATGCTTCAGGTTCTAGTTCGTTTACACCACGCTAGTGAACTTAATCAATGATGCCGTGGCTCCTGGTTATACGCCTGGTACTGTGTAGAGTTGTGGGGTGCATTAAGATGAGGCCCCTTCTAGAGTTCACTGCTGCCTGAGAAGGACAGTCATAGCACATCAATTATAAAGCACTAAAAGGACACGTTGGGACCCAGTGTGACAGTGTCAGACCTTTCCTTGGCTATCTGTCTCTCCCAATGCTATTCTGTTCATCACTATGTTCAACGACTATTTTTAAGTGAACACAACAGCTTCTTATCTCAATCATGAGTCTTTCCCACCACTGCTGCATGAGGGGCCCGTGGGAACCACTCAGTAATTTAGAAGCTCGGAGATTTCTAGTGTGTTAGTAGCTTAGAAACTGCTTCTTCTAGTGGAGGGCAGGACCCATCTCTGCACACTGGGTAGAGATTCGAAGAGCATTCCCACCTCTGCTTAGTTAGAAGCCTCCGAGCAAGACTGGGTCCCGGTTACCCACAGCACCTCCACATTGTTAGAGTTGATTTTACCTTGGTTTAGTTTTGCCTTTGCACCGTATGCATGTACTGTTTGTTGTACTGTAAGCTATCTGGATGCAAGCTTGCGTTTCAGGTAACACTTTTAGGGAGAATTCAGGATACGGCAGGGTCTCTTCTGGAACCTAACATGCAAACTGTCACCAAGTGTAAACAGAAAAGGCCTCCCAACTAAACTAGCATCTCATCTGAACACTGAAAAATGAACGTGAGGTCATACATAGAGATAGAAGGAGGGTGTACTGGGCTGAGAGGAGATTTTTTTTTGCCTTCCTGGAAACCTTTTGTCCCTTCCATACTTGGTGACATCCTACTTGTTCTTCAAAACCCAACATCGGTTTTTTAAAGTCTTGTTTGGATGCTCCAGACATCTATTCTTCTACATGACATTCCCAGTCATGCGTTGCAGCACCTAGCCTGCGGCTTACACAGAGCCATTGGGACAGCAAGCAAAATGATTCCCAGGCCTTCCACTGCCACCTTAAAATTATCCCAAAACTTAACAGCTTAAAATACTTTATTATATCATGGTTTTTATGGGTCAGGAAGTCGGGCACAGGATAGCTAGAATCTCAGACTACATTCAAGGTATAGACTGGGGCTGGGGACTCAGCTGAAGGCTGACTGCATAGAGGATTGCCTGCTAAACTTATGCATGTGGCCTGTCTTAGTGGGATTCTCTAGAGGAATAGAATTGATAGAATTAATATATACTAATAGTGTGTAATATATATGATTAAATATACATTATGATGTATAATAATACATATGTATATATGATTTATTAGAGTGGCATACATGCTGTAGTTTCTCTTGTACAACAACGGCTATCTCCCAAAGGAAGGGCCCAGAAGCTGATAGCTATTTAGATAACGAGGCTGGCTGTCTCAGCATGTCTTCAGTCTGTGTTGGAATCCTGAAGAAGTAGATTCTATCACCAGCAAAGGAATGCCGCCTCAGTAGCCGGGTAGATGAACTCACCAGTGAGAGTGAGGGCAAGCAAGCAAAAAAAAAAAAAATTTCTCTCTTCCGTGGTTTTTTTTTTTTTTTTTTTTTTTTGTGTGTGTGTGTGTGTGTGTGTGTGTAGACTGACTGCCACCAGAAGGTGTGGCCCAGATTTAGAGTTGTTCTCAAATGATCCAACCAAGAGCAATGCCTCACAGTTGTGCTCACCTGCTTGGGTTTTAGTTGATTCCAGATGTGGTCAAGGTGACAATCAAGGTTAGCTATCACATGGTCCATGGTAGGATTTAGTTCACTGTCCTGTGGGCAACCTCTCAGAAGAGCAATATGGTATCTTGCTTCATTGGAACAAGCATGTACAGATAGTCAGTGGGCCAGGAATGCATGAGCGTGAGATGGAGTTTAGTCTTTTGCCACCAGTTTTCACCAGTGATTGTTTTTCTTGGGGATTTTATTTACCAGAGGCCAGTTAATAGGTCCTATCAACACCCAAGGGGAGAAAATTATAGAGGAGTGTAAGTTCCAGTGGGGAAGGGTCAACCCTCAGGTTCAAGAAGAATTTAAGGGCTGAGAAATGGCTCAGGGGGCAAGTTGTCCTCTGACTTCTACGTGTGTCATGATGCTCACATCCCTTCTCTACACACAAATGAATGAATACAAAAATGATTTTAAGAAAGAGTCTGAGTTTTTTCTTTTTTCTTTTTTTTTTTTTTGCAATCATATTATAACTCATGGGTTAACAAACTCTGGTGTGTCCTAGAATTGCCCAGGGAACTTGGAAGCATCAGATGCCCAAGCTATTCATAAGACTGATTGAGTCAGTCTCTAGGGTGGAGTCTGGTGACATCACTCTCAGGGAGCTGGCTAGGCGATTCCAATGTGTAGCTAAGTCAATCTCTTGTATGGCCAGCCCTCAGGGACCTGTGGCTTCTGTGTTCACGCCCTTCCCTCTGATCTGGCCAGGGCTGTGTCTTGCTTTAATCATCTAAGCCCAGAAGAAGCTTGAGTCACAGGAAATACCTGGCAGTGATATCTGTTTGCTCTGCTGGGAGTCTCTGAGCTGCCATGTGAGAGGTGAGCTAATCTCTGGAGAGACAACCAGGAGAGACCCTGAAAAATGCATGGCTGACATTTAAAACCATTGCATTATTTTTGAGGTGATTTGGCAGCAATTTGTTTCAGTTACTTATTTTTGCTTTTGGACAACTGTCCAACCTGTCAGGATTTGACTAGGTAGATATTGAAGGTGGTCTCTCGTGGGACTGCATCCAACAGGTGGGCAAGCTGCAGCTCACTCAGATGGTATGCTGAGTACCCCACCCCTGCCCCACATACACCCTGCCCGAGGACTGAAAAGCAGAAGGTTCTCTGGGTCGGGAAGTCCCGACACTGTCTCAGAACAACATTAATATCAGGTGGCTCATCGGGTGGCCTCTTGGCACGACAGCTGTCCCAAGTAACAACGCTTCTCTACTCCTGGGAGCGTGTTCAACGTGGAAGATTCGGATGCAGCTGTTTGGGGGTCAGAAAAGCTGCATTTTAACAAGTTCTGACAGAATGCAGATGGTGCTGGTCTCTGGACCAGAGCTGCGGAGACTGCTGGCAGCATGGCTCAGAGAACCCACCTTGAGAAACACCCGATGTGCCAGAAATATCTATTTCGACATTTACGTCTTTATTCCAAGACTTTTAACTTTATTTAGATCCTTTAGTGTCTTTGTAAGCGCCTCCCAGAAAACTCTAGAGTGAGAGAGCCTGTATTTGGTCACGGGACTAGTAGGAATGCAGCATATGTTTGTTAAAAATAAATGGGTAGGTGAACGATTAACTACAGAGCTTACATATATGGCATGCATATACACATGGAACTTTACCCAATTTGACTTAGAGATAAGGGTCCTAATGCTAAGTTACCCCCAGAACCAACTTGCCTTCACTTTCCTGAATAAGTGACGTTATGGTTTGGCTGGAGCTAAGGGCTTTTTAGACATAAGCCACTTGGTGCTGAAGGATATACTGAGTGGAGGTGAGGGTAAAGGTAGTCTCTGCTCCACCAATATCCAGGCACATGCTCTTGCCCTTGAGTTTTCTGCCACATCGGCACTTTGTATATTTCCAAAGCCCATCTGTGCAGGCAAAAGAGTGACTTCCTGTGTGCAGGGGCGGCCCTGGGAGGCTGGGTCTCCAAGAGCCCGTTTTGGATTATAAGCCTTTGAAGACATCTGCAGGGAGGGGATAATTCATTCCAGAAAAACGGCTCCCTTTGCCATGCAAACCAGAGACCAGGAATGGAAATGAGATTTCTAATTACATGGGGCATTTCAGAGCCACCTGCTGGCTCTGGCATCGCTCAGAGGGGCTACCATGTAGAGGTGCTGCAGAGCGGGCCTGGCCTCTGAGTTTGAGCTGCTGGGAGGCCTTCTGGGTCAGGGCGTGAGTTTCAGCCTTCAAAGTCTTCTAGCAGCTGCATCCAGCTGGCCTTGCAGGGAGCCGATGCCAGGAAAGGCCTTCTCTGAATTTAGCCTTGATGCCTTCCTGCTGCTTAGAGAGCCCTGGGACCTGTTTCTGAGCTCCTGATCCATGCTTTGTCTGCCTAGTACTGGGCTCAGGGGTCCAGCCTGGGATGCTGAACCGATAATAGTTGGACTTACTAGGAGCACTTGCTCTGACCTCTTCCTGTTGGTCGCTCCTAAGGGAGGTACACAGTGGGAAGCTGAAGTGCAAGATGTTTCCTGGGGTAACCCCATGAAAGGCAAGAGGGAGGGCAGGATTGGGAAGAAGGAAAAGTCAAATCGTGATGGACCACATGGAGCCTGGAAGGAAGCACGCCCAGGAGTGATCCCAAACCAGCATTGTCTTGGATAATATCTATTTGATTATTCTCAGCATTGTCCTGGGTTCACAATGACTGGGGCTCTACGGCTGCTTTGCTCAGTCTCTGACCACCGGGTCCTTTCAGGAGGACACATTGGGATAGATGAGTCTTATCTGACACAGATGACTGCTGGGGGGTCCATCTCTAGTTTGGGCCCCAGCAGATGGCTGTGTGCAGATCAATACCAGAAGTTCCGAGTATCACAATTCGTGTCCACCCAGATCTTCTTTCCTCTGCTGGCCTTAGGGAAGGGATTTATGTAATTTCACATTCCTATAAACAAGTGGCACAGACAGTCACAAATGTCTGTCGTGTAGCCAAATCGTCATGGCCCAAGCTGCCTTGTAAACATTTGTGTTTATGATCATAGACAAATGCTACTCCCGACCTTAGTCAGAGAAGCTTCTCTTTGCCATGCATAGCCAAGAACGCAGAGGGCAATGGTGCTCAGGTGCTAAGACTAAGGGATGGTGGAGCGCTCAGCCCTAAACAGGATGCTTATACTACCCACTCGAAGGCTCAGGGATCATCACAGAAGAGAGTAGAAAGAATGTAAGAGCCAGGGCACAGAGGAAAGGGTTGTGCCATGCTGTCTTCTGAGCCTGGCAAAGCCACCACCATCGTGATCCCATAGCAGTTGGTGTTGGCTCCAATGGACTTGCACAAGGCTAGGCCTGTCGTTAGTCAATTAAGAATCAGGGAGGGGCTCAAGGGATCCTACCGCTTTCCCTTGAGTTGTTGGCAATTGATTGCTGCTGGCAGGGTGGGGCATCATTGTCTTCAGTTGAATACCCGCAGGTGAACCCACCCGGCTCCGGCAGACATTTCCAAACTTCTGGTCACGCAGATGGCTCTGGTTAAACTTAGTGGGGCACAAAACAAAGCAAACAGGCTCAAGAAAGGAACCTCTGGGAAAGGGGGTGTGCATGACAGAGTGGGAGGGAACTAGGGGAGGACACGGTTGAGAGTAACCAGAATGCATTATATATGGGAATGCAATTGTCAACAGCACTGTTAATAAAAATGGACTCAGTGTCTAAAATAATACAATTTTTTTCAATGAAGCCTCTCTAAAACAGAAAATTGTAAACACATGCAAAACATACAAAAACGAAAATAGGAAGATGTTGAGGTCTTCTGCGCGCCACTCACCTTCCACAGTGACCACCTCATCCCAGCTATGCTCCAGCAGTCGCCTTGGCAAGCTGCAGAGCAAAGGGCAGCTGCAGAAGCTCCGTCTTTCACCAGGTTCCATTTCAGATGCAACTCTAGGAGGTAAGAGGGGGCAGAAACAGCAAGCAAAGTTGCGATATACCTGTTTGTGGTAAATAAAATGAGCTAATTGCAACAAGATACACTATTGGTGCACTGTAGGGATGTCAGAACAGAACACATCCCCTTAAGAGGTGGTACCTGGGAAAAGGGAATAGGATTTAATTATGTCTATGAAGGGTGTCAAATAGGAAGCATAGATATGATTCTCCTTGGCCTTTCACTGTTCAGTCATGAAGGAAGTCTGAAGCTGGTGTTCCAGACAGCCACTGCCCATTAACTGGGCTTGCCTAAGAGACAAAAGTGGTTTCTTCCCGCTGTCCCAACAGTGGGAATAAGCCCTCCTTCCTTCTAGAATATCTGAGAACTGCTACCCAATAGGACGGTTCAGGTTTGGACTACATGATGCTGCACATTCCCTGTGGTTAGATCCCTCTTTTCCATTCACACTGTGAGGAGAGAGCTGCACAGCTTCCCACTAGGAAAAATGGGTGGGGAGAAGCAAGCTTTTAAAATATTTGAGAGTGGAGGCTGGGTAGAGAGCTCAATCAGTAAGAAAGACCACTGGCTGTACAAGCCTTAAGACCTGAGTTCAAAGCTCCAGAACCTATGTAAAAAGCCAGGCACAGTCTCCAGTCTATTTCCAGATTCAGTGAGAGACCCTGTCTCAAAGGAATACAATGGAGAGTAACAGAGCAGGACACATAGAGTTCTCGTCTGGCCTCTACATGGGTAGGTTCTTATGTATACATTAACACATCACTCTCTCACACACCCCCATGTACACCCACACACACACACTCTCTCTCTCTTTCTTCTCTCTCTCCCCCTCATTTACTCCCTTTCTCTCATATACACATGCACAAAACAAGCAGCAAACAAACAAACGAAGAAAGAAACAAACAAATAAAATCTTCAAGAGTGTAATACTCTGGCGCTTAGTATCCAACTCCAAAGCACCGTTCTCTCCCAGTCTTTGCTTGCTTCTGACTTCTTCGTGCCCCTGTCGCTGGCTATTCTCTATCCAGTTTTCCTTACATTGTTAGCCTCTCTGCAACTAACGCAATCATGTCTCCACCTGTTGACGTGAGACCCACACATGCTCGTGATATTGACTCCCTATCAGACACCTTAGAGAAGGAGGTCAAAATAGAACATCTGGGTTCTTACTCTGAGAAATGTGGAATCCTTACAGCAAAAGATGTGCTTCAAACTGCATAGCACATTCCTTCAATGAACATTTATATTAATGTTTATTAATTTATATTAATATATAATAATACTGTTTAAAATTTTGGATGAATTGAGTGTGGGGGCAGGTGGCCTGTCCACCATTGGTATGTGGTAGGGAAAAAGACATTTGGTGTGTGGAACCCCTGGGACAAGAGGGAGACCAACTTAAACAGCACCATGTTATACAATCAGGCCAGGGTATAATTATACCAGCCCTGGGTACAATTATACTCCTGAGAACACTGACATACTATCTGGGAATCACTAGTTATGAAAGTCTGCGTTTTCAAAACCACACTGTCTGCTCTACGAAAATGTGGGTCTTGTTGCTTGTAGGAAGCAGCTGATAATATGAATCCTAAAAATCTCCTAGGGTCAGGCCAAGGTCCATCTTAGACCTATTAACCCATCTCTGGTATCATTCATTGTGTTGGTGCCTGAGCCAGGAGAGGTGTGAGGCTCTGTTCTGCACCCATTCCATACCCCCGACCTCCTCCCTACCGCTCCCTGCCCACTCCTCCTCCTTCTCCTTTCAGAAAGGGGCAGGCTTCCTATGGGTATCAACAAAGCATGGCATGATAGATTTAAAATTTTAAGTGATGAATAGAGAAAAATGATTTCTAAAAGTTAAAACAATAACATTTGTGTACATTTTGATTCCATTTATTTATTTTTCCTTTTATTGAAAATGGATTTTTTTCTCACATAATATACCCTGATTATGGTTTGTTTCCCTTTGCTCCTCCCAGACATCTTGCTCAGTAATTTTAGACTCACGTAAACATGCAAAATATAAAAAAAATGCCTCTCTTCCAATAGCTCTACAGAGAGATTTTCAAAATGCTAGCACTTTTATTTTTATTTCATCATGTTTCTTCTCTATACCTCTTTATTATTTTTTATGAACCATTTTGATGAGTAAGATGTAGACATGACACCTGGGCCCTAAGTGTGTTCCTGTGCACTTCTAGGGATGAGGGCATTATCAAACTTCAGAAACAGGAGCTCAGCCAGCTGGAGGGCGCTAAAGCTTCACAAGCCTTCTTCAAATGCTGTCAGTTGTTGCTTTAAACAAACGAAGATGACTCCTTGCACTTCACTGCCAGCTTCTTTAGTTGCCTCTGTCTTACCGGTTCCATCTTTCTTTGTCTTTGACCTTGACATTCTTGAAAATGCCAGTTTTACACTTGCTTTCCCATTTGCTTATCTGGTAGTTTCTCTCAATTTTAAAATATTTCTATAATCTTCCAAGTCCCTTTAATTTGTAAATGA
This sequence comes from Chionomys nivalis, assembly GCF_950005125.1. Classification (NCBI taxonomy): domain Eukaryota; kingdom Metazoa; phylum Chordata; class Mammalia; order Rodentia; family Cricetidae; genus Chionomys; species Chionomys nivalis. The sequence goes on along the minus strand of NC_080094.1, from coordinate 19,091,452 downwards.
GTTTTTTTCCTTTTTTTTTATTGAAAAAAAAAATTTCCGCTTCCTCCCCGCCTCCCATTTCCCTCCCCCTCCTCCCGCCCCTCTCCCCCTCCCCCCATTCCTCTTCTCCTCCCTCTCCAGTCCCAAGAGCAGTCAGGGTTCCCTGCCCTGTGGAAAGTCCAAGGTCCTCCCCTCTCCATCCAGGTCTAGGAAGGTGAACATCCAAACTGTCTAGGCTCCCACAAAGCCCGAACATGAAGTAGGATCAAAACCCCGTGCCATTGTCCTTGGCCTCTCATCAGCTCTCGTTGTCTGCCATGTTCAGAGAGTCCGGTTTTATCCCATGCTTTTTCAGTCACAGTCCAGCTGGCCTTGGTGAGCTCCCAATAGATCGGCCCCACTGTCTCAGTGGGTGGGTGCACCCCTCATGGTCCTGACTTCCTTGTTCATGTTCTCCCTCCTTCTGCTCCTCATTAGGGCCTTGGGAGCTCAGTCCGGTGCTCCAGTGTGGGTCTCTGTCTCTATCTCCATCCATCGCTAGATGAAGGTTCTATGGTGATATGTAAGATATTCATCAGTATGGCTATAGGATAGGTTCATTTCAGGTTCCCTATCCTCAGGTGCCCAAGGAACTAACTGGGGACATTGCCCTGGGCACCTGGTAGCTACTCCAAGTTCAAGTCTCTTGCCAACCCTTAGGTGGCTCCCTTAACTAAGATATGAGTTTCCCTGCTCCCCTATCCAACCTTCCTTTATCCCCAATCATCCCGTTTCCCCAAGTTCCCCTCATTCTCTCCTTCACACGTTTCTCTCCCCATCTCCCCTCACCCCCATCCCACCCCACCCCCAAGATTCCAATTTTTTGCCCGGCAATCTTGTCTATTTCCCATAGCCAGGAGGATAACTATATGTTTTTCCTTGGGTTTACCCTCTTGTTTAGCTTCTTTAGGATCACAAATTATAGACTCAGTGGCCCCTATCCATGGCTAGAAACCAATTATGAGTGAGTACATCCCATGATCTTCTTTTTGGGTCTGGGTTACCTCACTCAGGATAGTATTTTCTATTTCCATCCATTTGCATGCAAAATTCGAGAAGTCATTGTTTTTTTTACCGCAGAGTAGTACTCTAATGTATATATATTCCACATTTTCTTCATCCATTCTTCCATTGAAGGACATCTAGGTTGCTTCCAGGTTCTGGCTATTACAAATAATGCTGCTATGTACATAGTTGAACAAATGCTTTTGTCATATGATAGGGCATCTCTTGGGTATATTCCCAAGAGTGGTATTGCTGGGTCCATGTAAATGAGTTTTTATAAATTGCTCTACTCAGTGCCGGGTCCATAGTCCATAGTCACTGCTCCATGACTGTTTGCCAAGTACGTTTTCATGCTTCTCCTATAGTTACATAGAGTTGGCCAATTTAAGACCATTGGAGAGCTGAGCATGAAGGCTTGCCACTTGGGGAGTACCCAAATATTACCGGCATTGTTTCAAATGCTGAACTTCTCTGAAACACGTTTCCCACAGTAACGATTGGTGTCTACATCCCTGTTTCAACACTTGATGAGAAAATGAAAATGAAATAGCCCATTAGGTCATCACACAGATTCCAGTATACGGAAGAACATGGTGGTATTCAAGCTGACTTACTTGGCAAGACCACCTCATTGCTGGCTGTTCTAGAATCCAAATATGATGCCTGAGAGACGTTTAGAGTGGTTCTGCATAAACGGACTAAGTGTATGAACCACTCTTATAGCCTCTGAATACAAGTTGCAAACTTTCTGCAAATGGCAGCAAGGTTGGTATGGGGTCCAGTGAGATGTGCAGCCTCACACCTCTCACAGAATTACGTATTTACTTTTTCCCAGGACAGACCCCAAGAACCACAAGGCCAGGTTACTCATGCCATCATGCAAACGGGGTGCAAAGTGCTCCGTCTTGAGCCTTTGCTTTTCTGTCTTACCTGGGGCCGTTCTCCAGCTCTCTGCCTCTTGCCCTTTGCCCTGTGCTGACATGCAGACCCACAGCTCCTGGGGTCTCTCTGCCATACTGCCTTTGAAAAGGAATAGTGTCTTTTCTTTTTCAAACCCCTCGGTCGGTTTTCATTCTATGTATCTAGTCTGTTACCAAACAAGAGATGAATATTCTGTCCTCTGCCCTATATCCTGTTCTCCTAAATGTTCTGCAAACTATTTGAGGCAGGTCTACTTGGAGATATATTTTTTATAAAAAAGATCTTATTTATTTTTAATTTTTATTAGTCCTTTGATCAAAACACCTCCAGATCTACCCTTTCTTCCCTACCCAACGTTGTGTTTTTTCTCTCTTTGCTGAAAAATCCATTAAGTTCAATTTAAAGTTGAAAATCCTTGAAAATTTATTTTAAGACTATATTTAAGGATGGACTATGAATAAAGATACTTTAAAACCACATTAAACATACCCCTGAGCTAATATTTATCTACAGGTTACCCCTAATTATTTGCCAATTACTATGCTAAGCGTCTCATGCACATTAGTTAATTTAATCCTTACAGGAACTCCATGAAGCTCTCAATAGCATCACCATGTTATGGAGTAAGAAGCTGAGGCCCAGGGAGGTTAAGTGAACTTCTCATGGCCATGCAATCAGTGCTAAAACGGCAGAGTTGGGATTGGATTCCTTTTATCCCAATCTTAACTACAATATGTCCTGTTTTATCACCAAGGGAGAAAAGAAAATGAATATTTATTATGAAAACAGAAGGAAAAAATAAAGTTTATTTAGGTCAAACCAGCATTTATTGATTATCTACTATGTGCTGGGCACCCTCGGCCACTTTGATACTTAGAGCACCATCTGGGAAGCAAGTGGGTACTACCATCTCTGTTTTGTGAATGAGGAAATTAGGGACCACTGTTATTAACCAAGGTACTCACGGACTCATCTCTCAGAGGTAGTGGGTTTCTAGGACATTAAAATGCATTTGGGAAGGCCGAGCTCCCGTCCTTTTCACCAGTCTCACAGAACTTTCTCGACTCTCGGAGAGACTTTAACTCTAGGGATCTGCAAACTCACAGCCTTCTGAAGGCTTTCAGTGTCAGCGAGTCCTAGGAGAGCCTTGCAGGAAAGGCTACTGGGCAGGGCAGGGAGCGATGGAAGGGGTGGTGTTCTAGCCTGCCCTCTCTGTCTGACCCTCTCCGAGGAAGGCTGTAGCTACAACAGCACGCCAGGGCATACTCCAGTTTTCCCAGAGAGTAATGTTCTGCTCAGGGGTGATAGAAGGCTCTGTGGCTGGCCCAGGCGAGGTATTGGAGAAAGATCCATCACCCGTGAGTGATCGGTGACCCACAGGTACCACGCGTGGAACCTCATGACCAGTCAGTCAATTACCAGCTCGGTGACATGTTTATAAGGGTGAACTTTAGAGTGCTATTAGGGAGCAGACAGATGAACTATAGCTGCGCCTGCGGGGCAGAGCTCACCCAGCCCCACTGCCTCTGCAGACCCATTACCCAGTAATTAGGGGAGTTCTTAAGGAGGAAGCAAGGAGTTAAATTATTGCTTGGATTAGCGCCTCACTTGTCACCATGGAAAGTGCTGCTTTGGAGAAAGAGGGGAGAATGTGGGAAGGAAGACAGGGACAGAGGATGGTAGTTGGGAGGGGAGAAGAAAGGGAAGGTGGGGGAAAGCTCTGAGAAATGTACCTTTGAGATGAGAGCTTCATTCATTTTTTCCCAGCTGTCTTCTGTGATAGGGACGACCACCGAGAGATGCCTGGTCACTGTCTCACAGTTTCTTCTTGGGCTCCTGGAGCTCGTCAGGAAGATGAAGGCAACAGCACCCACAATGATAGTTACTAAAGATCTATTGTACACTGTGATCTGGGAACTGTTCTGGGTAAGATCGGCGCAACCATCAGCTCATTTGATTGTCACCAGGTGAGAACACGGGACTGGCTCTGTGTAACTTAGCAACAGATGCCAGGGACCAGGTTCCTGAGCATCTATCTGGCTATGAAGCTTAGTGGAGTCTTCACAATGGGAGTGTAATGACTAGTTTTGGTAGTCAACTTGACATGGTGCAGACTGACCTAGGAAGACTCAATGAGGACTATCTAGATCAGGCTGGCCTGTGGACACTTGCATGGGAGATTGTCTCAATTATGTTTACTGATGCAGGAAGATCCAGCTCCAAAGCGGGGAGAGGTATTCCTTAGGTTTGGACCCAGGGCTGTATTAAAAGGAGACAGTGAAGTGAGCATGCCCGCATTTATTTCTCACTCAGGCTCACTGCTCTTGTCTGTGGTTGTGATGGGAATGGTGGCTTTAAGTTCCTGCTGTTGCCTGGATTTCCTTGCACTGGTGGACTGTAACCTGCAATTGTATGCAAAGTAAACCTTTTCTCTTCAAGTTGCTTCCACCAGGGTGTTTCATCATAGCAGCAGGTAGCAAACTAAGACATTGCTTCAGGCTTATTTTTAGTTTCTTTTTTTTTAACCTTCTATATCCTTATTCTGTGACCCGTTCCTCGTGTTGTAGTGACCTTCAACCCTAAAATTATTTTGTTGCTACTTCATAACTATAATTTGGTTACTGCTATGAATTATAATATAAATATCTGATATGCAGTATATCGAATATATGACCCCTGTGAAAGGGTCATTTGACCCCCAAAGGGGTTGCAACCCCACAGATTGAGAACTGCTATTCTATACCCTTGATTCATTTCCAGAGAAAGACTGTCAACTGCTGTATATTTTACTGTCTGTGTAGCTTTCATTGTAGAAGATATTGAAGATTAAGTAGATAGTATCATACAACAGGCTGTTTTATCTCCATTTCCTGGTTTTTAAATACTTAACTGGTGGATCTCGTACCTACTTCTTTTCCTGAAATACATTGAAGCAAATCTCAACTATGGTATCATTTCACCTCTAAATACTTAAGTGTCAAAGACAGAGACCAGCCTTAAAAAATAACCCAAATATATTGACTATAGACCCTGAAATAATGATTACCATTCAATTGGTTCGAGTTTCATAACTTATCATATAATTTCAGAGATACACAACTCCATAAATACAGAGTATACAAATACATGCAAAACACACACATATACAAATGAATCTTAAAATATTTGCTATTATAAAAAGAATTTCCTATTCTCCTTATCAGTTATCACCACAGAATCTTTAGGCAGAATTTTACTTTATAGCTCAGGGAAATCTAAAAATCTGCTTGGGCTTCAAACTAATGGAGATCCTCCTACCTCAGTTTCTAGAGAACTGGGAATACAGATACCAGCCTCTGTGCCTGGTCCTGTCTGCACCGCGATAGCAACCTTGTTGGTTTAACACACCCTTTGCACTTGGCAATTCTAAAAAAACAGATTAGTAGCTAGATTTAGATTTTGATCAAATTTAGATTTGGGCGGTTTCATTTATTTTATTTATTTATTTATTTATTTATTTATTTATTTATTTGTAAGACTATCTCATGGGTTCCAGGTATCCAACTTTTGACAATGTGACCTGATATTGCCATCTACAAATGTGTTGGGTCTCATTTACAGCTACCAGGGAGGCATGTGGCTTGGGGTCTGCAGGTTAGACATACCTCAGGGATCCTGTGTATTTTAACTAGGAAGTCTAGTTGACATCCTTCTGTTGTTAGCAACCACTGCTGTTTATTTTCATTCTTGATAATAATAATGACATCATTCCTTTCCTATTAATTTCCTGAATTACATTTTAAAGAATAGCTTCCCCTCACCAATTACTTATTATCCTGAGATAGAGTTTAAATGGAAAAAATGAGTTACTGGTTTAGTCCTTTATTTTCTAGTTTTGGGGGATAATAAATCTGTTGTTCCTCTATGCAGGGCACTAATGAGTTCATTTTATTTCTGTTGTCATTTTGCACTCATGGACTTGAAAGTTCTTTTTTGTTTGTTTTGAGATAGGGTTTCATTGTGCCTGGGCCAGCCTTGAACCCCTGAGTTTCCTGTCTCTTCCTCTCAAATGCTAGGATTACAGGTGTGCACTACCAAACTTGACTCAAAGTTCTTGCAGCTATTATTCATATCAAGACCCAAATTCTAGTGTCTGGCCAGTGAGAGATAGCACAAGTTGATTCTCAAGCTTTATTTATTTATTTACTAATTAATTGATTAATTTTTGTAGTAGGACCACACTTGTTTTTAAATTTAGCATATGTTCACTGTACAAACTTATAGTCTTGTGTAGGAAGTACTGTATATGTGTTGCTTTTATTGGTTAATAAATAAAGAAGCTGCTTGGGCCTGTGGCAGGGTGGAATAGAGCTAGATGGGAAAACTAAACTGAATGCTGGGGGAAAGTAGACAGAGGCAGAAAGATGCCAGGTAGCTGCTGCCAGCCAGAACCTTACCAGTAAACCACAAGCCTTGTGGTAAAATATAAAATAATGGAAATGGGTTAATTTAAGATATAAGAACTAGCTAGCAAGCCCGGTGGTGGTGGCGCATGCCTTTAATCCCAGCACTTGGGAGGCAGAGGCAGGTGAATCTCTGTGAGTTCGAGACCAGCCTGGTCTACAAGAGCTAGTTCCAGGACAGGCTCCAAAGCCACAGAGAAACCCAGTCTTGGAAAAAAAAAAGAACTAGCTAGCAATATGCCTCAGGGATTGGCCAAGAAGTGTTTTAATTAATATAGTTTCTGTGGATTATTTCGGGTCTGGGAGGCCAGAAAACAAACAAGCAACCTCCACCTACAATAGTTTTCTTTGTGACCTTAAAAAGTCCATGCATACCATGTACTTTTAGGAAAATCAGTCCTTAATAACCTCTCTTTTTATCCCTTTATACTATTTCCTTGTCTGTCATCAAATTATTCACCTTCCACTTCCATGTTTTAAAATCCAGATTCTGCTTAGGAAGAGAAAAAAACATGTAGTATTTCTCTTTTGGAGTCTGACTTATTTTGTTTAACATGATCACTTCCAGTTCCACTCAGTTTTCCTGTAAATGACATAATTCTGTTTTTCTTCATGGCTGAATAAAAGTTCCTGGATTTTCTTTATCCATTCATCTGCCCATGGCCACTGCTACAGTCTCTGCTAACAGTATTCATCAGCTACTGAAGAGGTGCACTAAGGCCAAAGACTTGATTTTGACCCTGGGTGGCTAGAGTTGGAGCCCTGGCTCTCTGTGTTCTGGGCAGAGTCACATGGAGCTACACTGGGCAGACCCTTATCTACATTGGGCAGATCCTTATCCCAGCCAAGGCCATGCATCTGTGCTGCCAGAATCACAGACTTGGAGCCAACCTAAGTGGGGGACTCTGAGAGAAGCCACTCTTCTTACTACACAGAGAGGCCCAAACTCACCTCAAGATCTCTTCTGCCTGAGGAGCTTGCCCCAACATGTTAAGAACGGGCACAGGATATTTGATCTTTTGGGAAAGCACAGCTGCCCAAGCTCAGCTTCGTCCCATAGCTAGGCTGCATCTGGGTCCTCTCCTGAAGTATTAATCATTCCATCCATATTTCTTTTCACCTCAGACTCCAAACTTCGATTTCCTCTGGTATTTATAGCAGCCCCCGTGGGTTCTCAAAGTCCAGCGGGCCTGCTTCAGGGTGAAGATGTTTTCATAGCGCCGGGCTAGATTTGTGATCCACCAATGGGCAGTTGGTTCAGAGGAAATGAAACCAAAGAGAAAGTCAACCTCATTTTCTTGGTATTTCTTTTTCCTTTCAGGAAAAGGGAGCTCATCAAACAACTTCAATTTAAAGTCTTTTATCCCTTTGCCATCCAAACCTGATCATTGAATACGTCTCAGGCACAAACTATGAGCCAGACCACGTACCAGGGTATAACAAAACCAGATGTGGTCCCCATCTTCTAGGAGAGACGAAGAGAGAGAGAGAGAGAGAGAGAGAGAGAGAGAGAGAGAGAGAGAGAGATAGAGAGAGAGATATTTTTATAGAAACTGGTGAAATTATATCTAGTGTTTTGAGACCAAGCTTATGTTAGTATAGGGGACTTGACATAGTGAGCAAAGGCATCCAAAAATAAGTGGTCTGGAGAAGTTAGTGAAATTAGTTACAGAGCAGTGGGAAGGGAGGTTAAGGCACGGAGCACATATACAAAGGTCCAGCAATGGGAAGTCAGCATGAACACTGTGTTGTGAGATGAAGGGAGCAGAGGAGCCAGAGGAGACTGCCTGTGCAGGGCACTGCAGGTAATGAGGTGGGAGTAGAAGTCAGTGACCACAAAAGCAGGGCCTTAGACGCCACTCAGATGTGTGTTGATGAACACTCTATTGGCATGCAGACCCGAGAACCTCTAACTAGCATGGGCCCTTCCAAGATCCTGGTACATGAATAGTACAACACTCTTTAAGCTTCTATGTTGCGCAAGGAAACTTTTGGAATGCTCTGAAATCTCACACTTCAGATATGAAATAAGCCTGGTAAAAGACATCTTAAGTCCATCAACAGCCCTGAGATGTACGGCATATCTAAAAAAGGGATGGAACAATTTTTTACAAGAAACAATTTTTACTGAACTGCACCAGAGTGAAAATAGTCTCTTCACACCCTTTGCAAAATGATGCCACGAGCTCATTATCATATGAAGAGGACAAAAGTATGGCACCAATGAGCGGTGGGTGGCAAAAATGATTTGAGAGTTGCATTAGTGTGCAATTGATAAAAAGGCTGTATTATAGTCTCAACCCAACTGCCCCTGTCAGTCACTGACCACTAGGAGTCCACTATCCTGTTCGTGTGAATACAATTTGGAAGCAGAGATCCTGTCTCTCTACCTCTTGATGGAAGGGGTCAGGCCCTCAGAGATGGTCTCATCCCTTGGATCTCAGCACTGGGGATCAGTCACATGGAGGAGGGGTGTGGCGGGCAGAGGGCGGGATTCTGTCTTCTCACCACTCGTTCTCCTGTAGGATCTTCATAGCCTAAAGTAAACTAGACAAAAGCCTGGGCGAGATCTGCACAAAGCCAGTGATTGACAGACAGCAGCAGGCAGTCTGAAAGACAGACAATCACCTCACTACAAGCTAAATGGAAACACCCCTGAACCGAGGCAAGAAATGAGAAGCAGGGGACACCTGTAAGGTTGTCAGTAGGGGCCCACAGATTCTTCTTTTGAACTGGAACATTTAAAACAACTAATGCACATACATTATTAGATATATTATTAGAAAACTGTATGCATTGGTGACTATGGGCAATAGTCCCATTCTTAAATTATTCCTTTAGAAATTAGACCCAACTATGATGATAGATTCTATGCTTTCTCAGGTTATATATAATTCTCTATTTATATGCAAAGAATTAAACAACATCGAGTTCTCCCCTTTGCTCTGCAAAGGCCTCAATGTTTTGGCATGATATCCAAATTCATATTCTCATGCTTGTCTGGCAGACACTTTACCAAATGAACCTGGCCCCCAGACCCTGGGCTCAATATCTTAAGCTTATTCTACAACATAGTGGTTCCTTCTTTTTGATGTCACTAGAAGACCTCATAAGGATATTGTCCCCACCCACGCCACACACATACATGTGTACTCCCGTGCATGTGAAGACCACCCCCCACTATAATAATTGACTATCATTCTAGAACTTTTAGATCCTCTAGCATTTTGTGTCTGGACCTTTTCCCTAACACCTTGAACAGGGCAGGTACCTGGTTCTTGCAAACTTGGGCACTTTTTCTTAGACTGTATTGGATTATTAACTTATTATTGCTTGTAAAGTCCTCGGGAAATACCAGGAGATTGTTCGATGTTAAGGATGGCTATTAGTGAAGTCTTGATTTGAGAGCAGGGCCAGGGAGTCCAGAAATGAGCAATACCAGTTGTAGAGGGGGGCAGGCAGCTGAGGGACGTGCTGCGGTGTGTGATCACACTCTGCATGGTTTGCAAGCGGGCTTCAGTTCACTGCTTGCTGCGTCTGCCCTTCCAGGGAGTTTACACTGTTTTAGAGAAAAGGACTCATTACAAACTGACTGACCCTTCTGAGCATCCCCCACCACCCCTGTGTCTCATCTTTCGGTGTCTGTTTACCTTCCTGATTCCAACTACTTTCCTCACAGTGAATATTGTCTCCTCCTCCTTAGGGGAGATAGAAGAGCCCCCCAAATTGCTTTACTGTCACCCCAAATGCTTCTATCACTTCCAGTCTCTCCCCCTTGACCTCACTTCTCAGAGGATGTGTGGCCCTTGTTTAGAGGGAGATATCCTCTGCCCCCATCTCCCTTTTCCCCCACCTCTCCCCGACAAGATTTCATTCTGCCACACTGCTAAAGCAGTAATACTTATGTTGAATAAATAGGATTGACTACCCATGTTAATCTCATTCGTTTTGGAGTTTTAGAGTGTACTAGAATTTTACAGTCAATCATGGCTTCCCTGTATTCATGTCTATAATTCTCTTCTAGAGGGTTCACTGTCAGTTTCCAGGGTACTGGGTTCTCTTGTGGTAAATCAATGTGGACAAAAGTTTCTGATGTCAAGATTGTCTTCTGAGAGTTGGAGATATTGAGCAAATAAAGGTGTTTAGACATGCCCCATGCAGACAGGCCATGTCCCTCCTGTTTTGTCTCCATCCTGACAATATCTGATGCCACCTTCTCTTGTGTGAATGGCTCTCGTTGTCTTTTCCTAATTGCTCTCTGTATCTTTGCTTTCGCCCTGCAAGAACCCATTCTCCTGCTACTCCCAATAGGAAACATTTTCTTCAATACTTGAGTCTGTTATCACATTTATTATTATCAGTGTTTTTTACATAGCTTCCAGATCTTTTGAATTAAATCTAAGGTCACGGTGGCCTCGCCGGAGAAGACCTGGATTCTCTCTCTTGCTTTGCCTTTCTCCCTTCTTTGTATTACTTGGAAGTTCCTAAGATTCCATTAGCCCCAGTAGTGAGGCAGCTGCTTTCCTGCCTCAGAGACCTTTCTGGTCTGTGGCTTCTACCCAGAACATTCTCCCTTCACTTAACACTTCACTTGGACAATGCTGCCTCATGCTTTTGCCACCATGTCCTCTGATAAATACTCTCCATTCACACTCCCTAGTAAAGACTGTCCATCTTTCTCCTTCTGTTCTGCTTGATATGCTTGTTATTCCGTCTCCTTCTGATCCTCTGACCCTAGGGGCTAACTCACTTCCTCTCTCCGTTCCTCTGGATTCAGCTCTAGACTGTCATCCCATACAAAGGGACCCACGGCACAGGGGGGCACTTAAATTTTTACTAAAAAAGGAAAAAGGATAAACGAATGAAGGTCAGTTATCTGTGCTGGGACACAAGCTCAATGCCAGCCTTCGCAAGGATGATGCATTGGAGATGGACTGGGGCTTTGGGAGTGGAAAGGGAAGAAGGCAAAGGGGCTGGGGAAGTGAGCAGAGCCAAGCACAAGCCCAGCAGGGATGGCTTGGTGCAGCCTCATCTCAGGCAATGACTTCAAAGCTCTTCAAAGGAAGCCAGTCAAGATGTGTCAATCCCTAGAGGTGTCAGTGGCCTGAGGAAGGCCACTGCCAGGGTCTGGTGCTCAGGCACCTTCTGCAGCAGGTCTGGTAATTAACTCTAGCTGTGCAGTGTGTTCACACAGATGTAAATCACCAGGCAGATACTTTGGGGCTTATCTACTAATGAAAACTCCTTGGCATTTCTGTAAGCATATTATGGTCAATTACAATTAATTCAGTTTGCATCGACTGACTTTTTCCTTATGCAAAGATCGTGCAAATGTAGTTTGTGAGCTGAGGGCTGCGCCTGCAAAATCCATAATGGTTAGCTTTCAGGGGTGGCGGGAGAAGAATGAAACCCTGGGCTGTTTGAAATTTAAATCAGAGTGAGGCTGGTCAATAGAAGCAGACTTCCTGCTCTTGGATTAGTTGGGCTGGGAGTGGGAGGACACTGGGGGCATTTTCCTCCTGTTCAAGGTTATGGGGTCATGGACTATCCCCTTTCCTTATCACTGTCTTCCTTGGGACCCCACCTCTGCCTTCCTGGCTACAGTCTCTCAAGGACCCAAGGGACTGACTTCCTGTCTGAGTACTCGTAGCTTTGGTGACTCATGAGGACACGCTGTAGCTTGAAGGGAGATGAGGGCTTTTTCTTTTCCTAGCCCTCTCCAACGTCAAGTACAAAGTTGGAAAAATAGTCACTGTTAAATACATATTTCAGTTTCAGTGTCTGGACTGGCTGGCCTTGGTTTAAGATTAATTATGGGCCAAGACTGCGCTGGGTACTTTGTGGGTGTTTGCAAAGTGTGAGCTGTGAGTACCACACTAGTCTTTGAGAGGGATTCTTCTCCATCACTTTTATCAGCGGGCATCTGACATGCACAGAGATCTGTCTGCATCAGTGAGACAAAATTTAGCTTGAATCTCGGTTTTACATGGCCCCTCATGTGGTCACTCGTGTGACTGAATAATGGGAAAACTGACTCTTTTTCTTTATTAGCTTTGTCACCAAAGTCAGCAAAGCCTGAAGAAGATGGCTCTGTTGTCTGTGTCCTTGTTCCTTTCCTGTGTGTTGGTGAGACCCTGGGGCTCCTTAGAGGGGCAGGGAAGTTGGGTCTCTGGGTTTGGAGAGTGGGTTTGGGGGGCGGGAGAAGAAGACAAAGAGTCTCTGAGTGGATGGAGTGTGGGGGCTGTTTTGAAGGAGTTTTTTTATATCCTCTGAGAGGCTATACCCATTCCTATCCAGAAAGCCGTGTGACTACTGAGGTGCTCCTGGGTTGTGGTGGGGTACAGACAGCTCTGTACATGTGCTACAAACATGCCTGACCCTCTTAAGGGCATGCCAGGCCAGTTTACAATCGTGGCCCGTATTAATGACCCTTCTATAGCTGTGATACAATACTATGACCAAAAACAACTCAAGGGTGAGGGGAGAGTTTATTTCAGTTTATAGCTCAGAAGGATAGCGTCCATTGTGGTGGAGACGGCAGAGCAGTAGGAGCATGAAGCAGAGAGAAAGGGAGAGGGAGGGAGGAAGGAGGGAGGGAGAGAGAGAGAGAGAGAGAGAGAGAGAGAGAGAGAGAGAGAGAGGCAAAGTTGTAAACCCTCAAACCTCACCCCTAGGGTCATACCTCCCCCAGCAAGGCTGCACTACCAAAGGTTCCATAACTTCCCCAAACAGCATCACCAACTGGGGACCAAGTGGTCAAATACATGGGCCTATGAGGGGCATTTCTCATTCAAAACAACATTTGACCTTTCATTTCTTTGTTTAAATATTTTCTTTGCCCGACACTTAGCCTAATTATGAGATAGGTGGGAGGGGCAAAGGAACGATGTTTCTTGGTAGCAGCCCTACACCCTACACCCATGGAGTTGAATGCATAGAGTCCCCAGCTCCCTCTCAGCCCCCGATGGGGAAACTGTGAGAACTCTGCTCTACCATGACTCCCAGGGGTTCCCGGCAAGACTGTGTCCCAGCTGCCCACAGTGCTAACCTCCCTAAGAGCACGCATTTATCCTTTGCTCTCTTCCTGTCTCATTTCACTCCCTCCTGAGGGCCTTTCTGAGAAAATGGTTTATGTAAAACTGCACGGGAATTCTGTCTCAGGGTCGCCTTGTCCAGACCTAAACCAGGACACTTCTTAACCTGAAGAACAAGCCTGTTATTAAAAAACATCTAAGCTGGGTGGTGGTGGTGCACACCTTTAATCCCAGCACTCGGGAGGCAGAGGCAAGCGGATCTCTTTGAGTTTGAGGCCAATCTCAAACTAAGCTAGTTCCAGGACAGGTTCCAAAGCTACAGAGAAACCTTGTCTCATAAAAGCAAAACAAAACAAAAAAGGGCCATGACTTGAAGTGAAAATAAATATATTGTTATTATACAAAATAACAAACAAAGCTGTCTGGATCCGGCTGAAGTTTCACATGTCTGTACCAGAAATGACCATGGTTTTTCTTGTGGTATTTCTCCTTAGTGTTTCTTATACATGTAAGCCAATGCGCGCGCGTGTGCGCGCACACACACACACACACTGTGCTCTATCTATTGACCCATGATGCACTTTTTTTAAAAGTAGGATAGGCTATTTCATATTTTTCTCAATGTACTATGATCCTCCCTCTGGTTTGAAACATTACGTAACATTCCATGGTATGAATTCAGCTTATCAACTCCCTAACTGATGAATACTTTGGTTATTTCCAGTCTATGATGGTTTCAAATTTGGGGCTTTTCTGGGATCTTCTCCCAGAGGATCTATTCTCTCACACTAAGGGCTTCCTCTTTCAAGGGCATCCTGAAATAGCCAGAAGTTGGCCATCAAATGAAGATATAATGAAGACCAGATAGAGTTCTGGGGAATTCCAGACAATGTATCATGGCTTCTTCAAGTCCCTAGAGATCTAGAACCAGACCCTGAAGAGGTGGCTTGGGATGGAATGCTGGAGAGAGGAGGGGGATGGAACAGGGTGTGGGGGCTGAGGAAGAGGAGTCTTCTCACTCCTGGCTCTTGAGATTCCATTTGCTAATTTATCATAAGACCACAGCAATAAATGATCCCTTCTGTTCCATCCAGATGTTGCTTTCTTGGGTTCTGGCTTTGCCTTCACAGCTCTCACCACATCAAGAAGAGTGTTAGCAATAAAGAAATCTCCCACTTTAGTCCAGCTAAAATTCTCTTGGTTGAATTTTCCTGTACCATCTCAGCCAGAGAGAGGTCTGGGAAACATGAATCATTAGGTTGGACCATGTGAAAGTAACGTATCTGGAGATAGAATCTAATCAAATACCTACACGCTCATGTGGTCCCACTAAGGAAAGTTTAGAAGCAATTTGGATTTACCTTTGAAGTGACTGGGTTGGTGTGGTCCTTTTAATTCCAGAATAGAAATAAGAATACCAATTTGTATGAGCTAGGGTTTCAATCCGGGCTTATGGTTAGAGGTGTGGATAAGAAGAGAGTTGACATATGTGTGACAGAGATTCCGATGCTTGCCATCCATCTTTCCTGAGAGCCATCAGTAACCTATGGAAACTGGCCAGATACACCCAGCGGCAAGAATAGGGCTTCTCAACACATTACTGTGAACAACCACTACCTGCTGACCAGAGCCAGTAGTATTGATGGTAAGTAGAGCCGTCTGTTTGGGGCAGTGGTTCTCAACCTGTGGGTTGTGTCCCCTTTGGGGGTCAAATGACCCTTTCGCAGGGGTCGCACATCAGATATCCTGCGTATCAGACATTTACACTATGATTCATAACAGTATCAAAATATAGTTATGAAATATCAATGAAAATAATTTTGTAATTAGGGCCACCAGAACATGAGGATCTGTATTAAAGGGTCGCAGCATTAGGAAGGTTGAGAACCACTGGTTTTGGGGATTTGCATAGTTACAGTCAAGTTCATGTTTGGTTCACAGTTCTCAGGACTTTTGAACCAATGTTAGTTTTAGACTAAGTTTAGAATCCAAGAAAACGCTTAACTTTTGCTCAGAGTCAAGGTAAGTTTAAAGTGAAGGGTGGTTTGCCACTGGTTGGAACTGGATTGGGGTTGGTTTGTTAATTCATAGAGTTAGGCCAGATTCAGAGCTGAGGTTCAGATCTGCGCTGTTTGGCCTAGAGGTCATTAAGTTGAATGATTTAGAAGAATTGAATCTTTAGCCCTTGCAGCTGCTGTCCCACCTGGTGTCTGATGTAGGCGTGGTGTGCAGATATTCACTATGGAGTACATGCAAGCAGATAAGTAACTTTGGTGAATTTAGCAACTGAGAAATTCGTTTTCAGCATCGGGAAAGAACTATGTCAATGGTATCACAAGTTGTTTCTTTGTTTTTTAGATGAAATTTATGTGATGTGTTCAGCTAGTGCTGGGCAGCTGGTACTCAGTCAGTATGGAGTCATTTACCTTGTGCATACTGCCGTCCTGTTCTTCAGTAGAACTGATGCCAATGGTAGCAATAATTTATTAAATATTCGCTCTGAGAGAAGCATAGCTTTAAGGCTTTGATATGTAGTAATTTAATTTTATTCAGAGTGATCTGGTGCAATATTATTATTATATATGCGATATGTAATATGTATATTATTATACAGTAATATGTGACATATAATATTATATATCATTATTATAACTAATGTTATAGTTATTTTGGAGATGAGGGGACAGACATAGACATGAAGATGCTTGCTTAGCTAGTGGTGTGGTTTAGGATCTCTCAGGAGGTTTCATGCATACTGAGAGTAGGTGTCGTGACCATCACAAGACTGAACTGGGGCTAGAGCATCTACCCTTTTATGACGGCTTGTTGGCAGTCTTAGGTTTTTGTTGGCTTTTTGCTGAGGCCTCTACTCCTCTTTACAGGGATGTCTTTTTTGGAAACTGGTTTGTCTTAAAGCAGATGATCTAAGATTGAGAGATAGTGTCTCAATAATAAAAGCTGGTATCTTTTTATAATTTGGTCTTAGAAGTGAGATACAATTATGTCTGTCATATTTTATTCCACACATAGATGATATATACACATATATAAATACATGTCAATAGAAAATCCTGCCGCATACACCACAGATTGAATCTAGGGTTTTGTAAATCCTTTGTAACATTTGAACACTGTATTCTATTAAAATGTTTTAATTTTGACACGAGGTTTTATTAAAATAGACCTTTGCCTTATGATCCTCCTGCCTCAACCTTCTAAGTGGCTGTGATTACAGGCTTACATCACCAGGGACACTTCATTTTTTTGATACTAACACTTGTTTAATATGTGGTATGGTCATTTTGCCCTTAGTAAGACCACTGTCCAAAGTACCATTTCAGGACTTGTAGCTTTGTGATGTTTCCCCTCTTCTAACTTTGGCTGCTATGATTGTATTATAAGGGTCTTAAGACTGCACTTTATAAATTTTTTATCGCCATGCTTTTAACACATCTACCTAGGTTTCTTAGCTGCAGAAAGGCAGAAAGAAAGATATTGAATAAATACATTCTATATCTTAGAGTCCCGTTATCAAACTGATAAAGCCGCACTGTCCTAGCCCATTTTCTGGTGTTGGAGCAGAACACACAAGGCTTCATAATGTATAAATAAAAGGTTTATTCTGGCTTATAGCCCTGGAGATAACGAGATCAAGTGTCTATGTCATCTTCTGGTGAGGGTCTCATGGTGGAAAGAGGAAAAGAAGCAAATGTCAGCAGAAGAAAGGAGGAAGAGAATGGAGTGGGCCCACCTATCTTGGAGGTAACTAATCTTGTCCCAAGATCAAAGGCATTTACATGAAAAAGGCCTTAATCTCCTCTTGAGGGCTGATACTCTGAGGTTTCTTAAAGGTTCAGTCATCATTGGAGACTACCTCAGCATCTGTTGTGGTAGGAAAACAAAACAAAACAAAAACAAAAAACCTCCATTTAAACCATGACATGTGCCCTTTAAAGACATGTGTGCTTTATAGTGTATACATTTGCCTCAATAATTGAAAAGTTAAAAATGAATGACACTTTTCAAATTAAATCATAGATGAGTTTAAGAACTAGAAAAGATGAATTTAGAAGCAGATTAGAGGGCTGGATGTAGTGGTGGACACTTTTAATCCCAGCACTCAGGTATTAGATGGAACTCAGTGAGTTTGAGGCTAGCCTGATCTACAGACACAGTGAGTTCCGAGAGAGCCAGGCTTTCATAGTGAGACACTGTCTTAAATAAATACACAGACAGATAGACAGACAAAGAAAGATCATTGGGGGTGAGGAAGTAAGGGTGGACCTGTGAGGAGTTGGTGGGTGAATCAGATCAAAATATACTGTATGCATAAAGTTATCAAAGGATGAAGAGAAACATTATGTCATGTGGGAACACCAGAGAGTAAAGAGTGGAAACTATGAAATATGTACAAGTCATCTGAAACAGGATTAATACTCATGCCCACTTAAATTCCAGAAGTTAAGAGGAGAAAACAGAGCAGAATAGTAGAAGCAACATTGAGGAGTTCAGGGGCCAAGAGTTTCTAAATATGAAAGAGACAAAAGTACATGATGAACCCAAAAGTTAAACCAAAGTGCAGTCCATCTGGTTTATCCCAGCAAAGCTGTTGGAAGTCAAAAGGGAAGAGAAGATCTGGAAAGCACCCAGAGGAAGCAGCACTCTGCCTTCCACAGCGTAGGGAGAACACTTAGATAAGACTTTCTAGTAGAAATTACGCAAGCCAGAACATGATGTGACAATAATTTAAATATGTTCAAGAAGATAGTAACAAACAAGAGCTGCACACTCTGAAAAGCTTCTTTAGAAGTGGAGGTGAAATAAATACATCTCAAAGAAACAAAAGCTAAGATCATTCGTGTCCCTGGCCTTCCACGAGGGAGATGGAAGGGGAAGTTCTTTAGGTCGAAGGAAAACGACCCCAGATGAAAGCATGAAGCTAGGAGTAGCACAGAGAGAGCCACAGCTAAAGGGGTATGGATGATCCAAAAACAATAGAAATAATTGCTCAACACTGAAACATTAAAACAAATGAGATGAAAATAGGGCTATCAGTTCTGGGATCCTCCTGATATCTTGGAAGTATTGCTGCTTTTTAAAAAATAAATTTTCTGATGTTATTTTTATTGGACAATCATAATTTAAAGGTGAACACCAGAATGCTTCCATTCATATGCACAACCACTAAAATCATACATATTGTATGTTCTGCCTCGTTGGTGCATATGGGTCTTATTTTTTTTTTAAATTAAATTTATTTATTTATTTTACATTCCAGTTTCCCTCTCTCTCTTCTCCTCCCATTCCCTCCATTTATCTAGCCTCTCCTTTGTCCCGTTTCCCCACGTCAATCCATTCTCCCCTGTTTCTGTTAACAGAGGGGCAGGCCTCCCACAGGTATTAACAAAGCATGGCACATCAAGCTGCTAGAAGATTAGGCACCTCTCCTTCTTTTAAGGCTGGGCAAGGCAACCAGTATGAAGAATAATTCCCCAAAGCCAGTCAAAGCCTTAGGGACAGCCCTGCTCCCACCGTTAGGAGTCCTGTAAGTAGACCAAGCTACACAACTGTCACATAAGTGTAGAGGGCCTAGGTCAGTTCCACGCAAGCTCCCTGGTCGTCTCTTCAGACTCTGTGAGCTCCTATGAGCCCAGGTTAGTTGCTTCTCTGGGTTTTCTTGTGATGGTCTTGACCCCCTGGCTCATGCAGTCCTTCCTCCTACTCTTCAGCAGGATCCACCAAACCTGGCCTAATGTTTGGTTGTGGGTCTCTGCATCTCTTTACATCAGTTACTGGATGAGGGTCTCTGATGACAATTGGGGTAGTCACCAATCTATGAGTATAACAGAAAATCCTTAGGGAGCATCATTACATTATTGACCTCCCCCCCCCCACACACACAATTGTGTTTTTTTTTTTTCGTACAGTTTGGTTCTGTTCTAAGTCTATGGGTCACCCAGCCTCTGGGTTCTAGCATTCCTGGCAGTGTCATCAAGGGTGGGCTCACTTTTGTGGCATGGGTCTCAGGCTGGAACAGTGATTGGTTGGCCACTCCTGCAATCTATGTGCCACCCTTGCTCCAGTATACCTCTTGGCATAGAGACTGTAGACCAAAGTTGTGTGGCTGATTGTTGTCCTAATCCCTCTACTGGAAGTCTTGCCTTTCACAGGAGACGGTCAGTGCAGACTACGTATCCACTGTTGTTCGGAATCTTAGCTGAGGTCATCCTTGCAGAGTCCTGAGAGTTTGCACAGATTTCTATATGACCCTGGAATCCTCCCCTCTTCTAGGATCTCTGTACTTTCCTCCTCAGTCTACCCCACAACCCAATCCCATCCTCACCTGTGCCAGTCCACCCACAGAATCTCTTCTATTTCTCCTCCCCAGGGAGATCCATGTGTCCCCCCCCCTTGGGCCCTCCTTGTTACCTACCCTCTCTGGGTCTGTGGACTGTACCTTGGTTATCCTTTACTTTACAGCCAATGTCCACTTATAAGTGAGTACACACTGTTGTGGAATAATCCCATTTTTAAATTACATTATTTGGTTTTTTGATGTTCAGTTTCTTGAGTTTTTTAAAATATATTTTAGAGAGCAGCCCTCTGTCAGATATGTGTTTGATGAAAATCTTTTCTCGTTTTGTAGGCTGCCATTTGTCCTATTGACAGTGTCCTTTACCTTATAGAAGCTTTTCAGTTTCATGAGGTACCATTTATTAAAATGAATTGTTGATCTCAGTGGCTGTGCTACTGATATCATATTCAGGAAGTTGTTTTCTGTGTCAATACATTCAAGGATATTTCCCACTTTCTCTTATATCAGGTTCAGTGTAACTGAATTTATGTTGGGGTCTTTGATCCACTTGGACTTGAGTTTTGTATAGGGTGACAGATATGGATCTATTTGCATCTGTCTACTTGTCAACATCCAGTTATGTCATCACCATTTGCTGAAGATGATTTCTTTTTTCCATTGTATATTTTTGGTTTCTTTGCTAAAACTCAGGTGTCCATAGGTGTGGGGATCAATGTCTGGGTCTTTGATTGAGTTCCATTGATCAATGTGTCTGTTTTTATGCCAATACTCTGCTGTTCTTATTGCTATAGCTCTGCAGCAGAACTTGAGAATAGGGATGGTGATACATCCAGAAGTTTTTTTTTATTATACAGGATTGTTTTAGCTATCCTGTTGTGTTTTTCTTTCAACGTCTGTAAAGAATTATCTTGGGATTTTGATAGGGATTGTGTTGAATCTATAAATTGCTTCTGATAAAATGGCCATTTTTACTATGTCAATCCCATTGATCCATGAGCATGGGAGATCTTTCCATCTTCTGATATTCTTTAATTTCTTTCTTCAAAGACTTGACATTCTTGTCATACAGGTCTTTCTCTTGGACACCAACGTGATCTCAAGTGGCTGTCAGACCCCAGGCATCCACACAGCCCTCAGCAGTAACAGGGGCCACAGATATCAGCTCAGACCCTGTCTGCTATAGAGCCACAAACCCAGACAGGGTCCTCAGAAGCAGTCCTGGACTGGAGGAGAGCAGCTCAGGCCACTCAGATCCACACGACCCTGATAACAGCATGGGCCACAGAAACCCACGTGACCACAGGTTTTTGCTTATCCCCAGACATCTGTGTGGGCTTTGGTGGCAACGTGGGCCACAGACATCAACACAGACCCCAGCCATGGTAGGACCACGGACCCAGACATAGTCCTTGGCAACGGCCTGGACCTGGATATTACCATGACTCTGGGTGGCAGTGCAGGCCACTCACTCAGATTGGCATGGTCCCCATGGCAGCGTGGCCCTTAGACACCAACCTGGCCCCAGATGGCAGCCTAGACTACAGGCCTGTGCAGGGTGCTTAGTGGTGACAGAAGGCACAGACAACAGCTCAGGCCCTCTTGGCTGCTTCAGGGCCTCAGTAAAAGATTGACCCTTGGCAGCTTGTTTCTCACCACCCTCATCTCTTCAGAGCCATGAAGCATGAACCTAATTAATCTTATCAATATAAACCAGGGGTCAGAAATCAGGGTAAAAACCTGAAAGACGAGAGAAACAGAGGACCTTCCTACCTCTGGGGTTCCTCTGGCCAAAGAGAGCCCAGATCCTCTATCCATCCTGCTTTATCACTTCCTGTCTCTCTGTACAGTCCTCCAGACCTCTATGGTTAGCTAGTGGCCAGTTCTGACCCCTGATTTCAAGCAAGTTTTATTTGCCAGATCACAAAGTATCACATAACAGAGCTGCCTCTCTTCCCATCTCATGAACAACTCTGCCTCTCGTATACCTTCCCACCCTGTATTTGCTCACCATCATGTTGTCCGACCATAGTGGTGCTTGGTTGAGTCCTGCCCCTGCCAGCCAAATGGGACAATGCAGAGCTGTTGCTGTGTCTCAGGCCTGGGGCTAGAGATTTCCAGTTTTTCTGTATCTGTTGAGATTTGTTTTGTGGCAGAGTATATGGTCAATTTTGGAGAAGGTTTCATGAAGTGTTGAGAAAAAGGTATATCCTTTGGTTCTGTAGCTATCTGTAAGGTCCATTTGAGTCATAATGTCTGTTCCTTCCATTATTTCTGTTTAGTTTCTGTCTGGATGACTTGTCCGTTGGTGAGAGTGGGGTATTAAAATCTCCCACTATTAATGTGTGGGGTTTGATGTGTGATTTGATAATTTAGTAATATTTCTTTTACAAGTGTGAGTGTTAGTATATAGTATTATTTCTTATTCTGTATGTTTTGATTATTATGTGAAGAGGGGAATATTTTTCTGTTCAAATCTATTTGATATTCTGTAAGCTTTTTGTACCTTTATAGGCATGTTCTTTAGGTTAGGAGAATTTTCTTTTATGATTTCATTGAATATATTTTCTGGGTCTCTGTGCTGAGATTATTCTTCTTTCATCCCTATTATTCTTAGGTTTAGTCTTTTCGTAGTGTCCCAGATTTCCTGGATGTTTTGTTTTGGGAATTTTTTATATTTAACATTTTCTTTGACCAATGAGTCTATTTCCTCTATCGTATCTTCAATGCCTGAGATTCTCTGTGCCATCTCTTATATTCTGTTGGGGATGCTTGCATCTGTAATTTGTTTGTGCTTACTTGCCCAGGTTTTCCATTCTCAGAATACCCTCAGTTTGTGTTTTCTTTATTGCTTCTATTTCCATTTTCAAGTTTTGAACTGTTCCCTTCACCTGTCCCTGCCCCTTGGCTTTCTTGACCTTCCTTAAGGGATTTATTGATTTCCTCCAATTTTTGTATATCTTTTCCTCAATTTCTTTAAGGGATTTTTCTCATTTTTTTTTCTTTAAGAACCTCTATCATTTTCATATTTTAAGGTTATTTTCTTTTCTGTTTCAGCTATGTTGGAATGTTCAGGTCTAGATCTTCTAAGAGAGATGGGTTCTGATGGTATCAGGTGCCCTTTTGCTACTGATTGTGTTTTTGCACTGGTATTTAGGCATCTGGATTTGGGATGGTTATAGGTGTAGGTGCTGATTCCTGCATTCGTCTTTGTTGGATAGGTATTTTTCCCCTTGTTTTCTGTTTCCTCTCTGGTCTTCTGGCCTAAGAGGCCAAAGATTCTGGTGAGTGGTGAGTCTTCAGGTCCAGTTGGGTGTATACACTGATGTTTTTGAGGCTTTGGGTCCCTGGATCCGGCTTGGCCTCAGGTAAAACTGAAGTCTTCCAAAGTTGTTGACCAGAATATGGAATCCAGAAAGATAACAATCTGGCTATGTTGGTTTGTTGGGTGGGCTTTAAGGAGCTTTAGCAGGTGGTGGGTAGTGTCTTAGCTAGGGTCTCTAGGACCAGTCTGGCTTCAGGTAAAGCTGCTGGGCATATGGGTGATGGGGAGGGCCAAAGAATGTGTCCTAGGGAGCAGGGACTGGGGAGTGGAGCAGCTCAGCTAGGAGGCAAGTCACTTGCCTGTTCTTCAGGCTGGAATAGACTGTACCTGGGTGTAGCTGGACATTTTCGTTGGGACTGCTGGCTTCCTAATAATGATACAGAGACTTATTATTAATTATGACAGCTCGGCCAATAGCTTAGACTTTTTCTTAACTAGTTTTTATAACTCAAATTAACCCATTTCTATTAATTTACTTTCTGCCTAGTGGCCTTATTGATTCAATACTGGAGCGCTCGTCTTGCTTGCTACATGTCTCCTGGCATCTCCATCTTCTTCTTCCCAGCATCCTCTCTGCCTGGAAATCCTGTCTAGCTATTGGCTGGTTACAGCTTATTATTAAACCAATCAGGGTGACACATCTTCACAGTGTACAAAAAGATTATTTCACAACACCTGGGCCTATGGAGTCTGCTGGAATTGTGGGGAAGGAATGGCCACTGGGAGGGTGATGAGGTGGAAGGGGTGGGTGGTGGAGTGGGTCTTGGGGGGAATAGAATCCAGGGGGCGAGGGCAGTTCAGCTGACAGGTGGGTGACTCATCCTCTCTTTGACTGGTGAGGACTGCACCAGAGCAATGGAATCCCACTGGAGTTGGGGGCAGGGCCCAACAGCAGTGCTGGTGCTGAGCTGGGAGGGGTGGAGTTGGGGGGCGGGGCCCGGGGGCGGGGTCCAACAGCAGTGCTGGTGCTGAGCTGGAAGGGGTGGAGTTGGGGGGCGGGGCCCAGGGGCGGGGCCCAACATCAGTGCTGGTGCTGAGATGGGAGGAGTGGAAGTATGGAAAAATCAGAAATACTGAAATAATTGGAAAATCAGTAATTGTTTTGAAATAATCTACAACTGGAGAATAAATCACAGTAAAACTGAGCTAGGATTGGATTGAATAATACTAGAGATATTTGGATTCTGGGTGCAAATGAAGCTGGGTTAGCAGGAAGTGTGTAATTCTCATCCTCATCTTCATAAAGAAGAAATTGGGACATAAATGATCTGCGTCCTCATTTCAAGAAGTTTGAAAAACCCAGACGAAACCCAAGAATGTTCAGTAGACAAAATAAAAGATTGGAAATTAATACATCATAGACAAATGTGTGATAAATTATTAAAGCCAGAACTGAGACTTTGAAAGACTAATGAATGAGATAAATCACTAGCGAGATTAATCAAAAAGGAATTAGATAAAAACCTAGTTAAAATATAATGGGAAAGGGTAAATTAGTACAGATGATGTGGACATAGTAGATAGAATGCCATGCTTTATGCCAATACATTTTAAAACGTAGTTAAACTATGTAAATTCTGAGAAAAACACAATTTATTAAAATTGACCCAAAAAGAGACTATTTGAATAGTCAGATAATAGTAAATATATTTTAACTGGAATTTAACTTCTTTATATGCAAATGACCTCATTGGTTAAAATTTAAAAGTTAAAGAAAAAATAATATTAAAATTATACAAACAAAAGAATTAGATATAGAAAATCAAAAGTAATGTGACATTAGAAATCCTTAAAATTGACATAATAAAAGCTATAGGTCAATTTCTTTATATAGATGTACAGATAAAAAAAGAACAATCAAATTAAACCAAGTAGCATATAATAAGGGTAAAAGGAGAGGGGAGGCAGTCAATTAGAAAAACCAAGAACCTTCCTGTATCTTCATGACCCTGAAGAAGGACATAGGTGCACGGTCATTGGGAGAGGTGGGCTGTGTGGAAAGTCACTGAAATGCAACAGTAAACAGCAGAGACCCAGTGAGATCCAGAGGTACTGGCCTTTAGATTTATAAAAGAAACAGGACACTCAGCATAGGGTGCCAGGCAAAATGCTGGGAAGGGCCTTCGGTTATGCTTTAAGCCAAAGCCAAAGCAAAACTTCATGAGCATCGTGGAGAAGTTTGGCATTCTTCAAAACCATAGTTTAAGACAGGACTTACACAAGAAACAGACACTGGAAAAGCCAATCCCTACCCCAGCTCTTTGGCCTGGATATAGACGCCTCTGCCTTTAAATATCTCATGCCCCAAAGGCCTCCCCATTTCTGTTTGGAAACTGGCTGTGACTTGGGGGCAGACTTGTGGGTACACTAGTGCATTTGCAGCATGAACAGCACTCAGGTACCCACAAGTCTGCCCCCAAGTCACAGACAGTTTTCAGAACCCAAAATGATTTCCAAACAGAAATGGGGAGGCCTTTGGAGCATTTTGAAGAATGCCAAGGGTATGAGTTTGGGGAACTTAGGCCTAGCCTCTGGGGGAGAGGAAAGAGGCCAGCCATGTGTGAGTGTAAGGTGGAGCCAGTGCAGGGGTATAAATAGTCGGAAGGTCAGGATGGCCAGCGCACACAGCATCCCTCAACACCCCTGCATCATCTTGAAAGTGCGGACTGCCTTCTTCACTCTTGGAGCCCCAGAGACACTTGCTGCAGACAGCTTCCTTGTGTAATTATCAAGGAAATACACTGATAACCTATCTTAGGAAAAATCCTTAATTTCTGCAGATTTGGAAGGGAAAGTAACCCTCTCTACCTGTTGGTGGGAATGTAAATTAGCAGAGCCATAGAGAAGTCAGTATGGATATTTCTCAAAAAATTAAAAACTAGAACAACCATATGATTCAGGTATACCACTTCCATTTACTTACCCAAAGAATCCAAGTCACTTTACAACATGGTTACCTGTGCACCTCTGTTTGTTGCTATACTGTTCACAATATCCAAGGTGTACAATCAGTCTAGGTACCTGTCAATGGATGAAGGAATAAAGAGAAAAGAATATATAGAATTTAGACACACAATGGAGTTTTGTTTAGTCATAAAGAGTGAAATTATGTTTTGTTTGTAGAAAAATGTCTGGAACTAGAGAGCATTCATATCAACAATATGTACAAAGTGCTTCTATAAATCAATAAAATCATAGGTAGTTCAATAGAAAAATGGAAATAAAATTTGAACATGCTCTTCATAGAGGATATTCAAACAATCAACAAAAATGAAAAGATGATTAATGCCATTATTCATTGTTGAGATGCAAATTGAAATCATAGCCTTGTATAGCAAGTGTTGAAGAGGATGAGGTATTTTCTGTATGCAAAGCACCCCGTCATCATAGTACCAAGTGAAAGGTGGCCCTGAAGATTCCTTCAGATGATGGTAATAACAGGTGATGTTAATTGGTGGCAAAATACATAAAAACAGACTGCCCGTGGTCACAGAGGGTTTGACAGAAAGCACCATGTTGTATCTGCATTATTGACTGATCCAACTAGAAATTACTTAGGTCTATGTAAATTTATTGCACAACATGTACACATTGTATATGCCTGTTCTTGCCTGTTAGTCATTCATCTAAAAACAAAACCACCAACCACTAAGCGAAGAACTTACACACTTGTGGGAAAGCAACTGCTTCACTTCACAAAACTCTGCTTGTGGTCTGATTTGTGTAAACCAAGCAACTGTCACCAGTGTGTCTGAACAGTGACACTCTTAGCCCCAGACTTGTTGTCAACATTTCTTTTCCATTGTAGCAAAGGCCATATGACTCATGTATGACATATGGAATGTAATGGCTTTAGAAATGTAGCAAGTCCGGGGAGCCCACTTCTCTTAAGACAGAAGCAGTATTTGCGTGTGTGAGAGGGATGAAGGGGTGGAAAGAGGAGGGAAGGATGTCTTCATGGCATCCTAGAAACTGTTGCTGCTTTAGTTTTACCAGATGTGGGGTGGTCCCTTAAATTCTTTATTTCTACAGGTTCCTAGGTGCTCCTTTGAGATACACTTTGAGATCCGCTGACCGTGTCCTGGGGCATTTGCGTGTGTCCTGGTAACAGAAACTGAATTATAAGTCTGAGACATTTAGCTCCAGTGCCCAAATTTCATGGCCCATGGCACTCTCTATAGAAAAAAATCTTCTACCCAGTAACTGGAGCTAATGAGCTTATGATGTAAGTTTCTGTAAGATGTGGGACTATAGTGTGTGTTAGCGCTGTGTTCTTCTTACACATGGTGAGCCAATATGGGCAGAAAGACCTTCTGAGGTAAACACCACCCACCAAAGCATCCTGGCAGGAGTTTGGCACTTTGAATTGCTCACTTTGAATGGAACAGCCTGCATTTACAGGCTGTTCGTGACAATGGCATAGTCTATGTCTTTGGTAACAGCTGTATCCATTGATCTGATTCCCATTCCTATTTTAAGACTGTTTCTTTCCACTTGACACGAGTGGCAGAGGCAGAGGAAGTGATGAGTGGACAGGGAACAATGAGGCAGAAGATCCAGCTGATGGCTCCCTCCGTGAGGTTCGCTCCACATGCAGCACGGGTCTGCAGAAGACAAGCTGAATCCGTCACATTTTCCATCCCTGAGTGCCTCTTGCTCTGCACATGTATTTCAAAGGCTTAGCTGTTTTCTGAACACTACCCCGACCACAGGACTGCCCCTCTTGCGAGCTGGTGAGCCATCTATTCCAAAGGCCCTGGGACTTTCCAAGAGTTGATGTCATATCTTTAGCAGCTCTCCTTTTCCCTGAGATTGGTTGGTTCATCACAAGCTAACCCTACCTAGATTGGCCACGGAGGCTTCATCTACTTGGTTAAGATGATGGTGGCATTACTGTTGACACTCCAATATCCCCAGGTTTGCTTCCCTTGGGCGATATTATTACCAGCTATAATTCTGTACTACTTGGTTCCTCCAAGTCACCAGGATGGTGTCTTTTCCCGCATCCTGTGCTCTGTTGGTTCTTAGCAGTTAGCATACTTTATCTTGGAGGTTGGCTGTAGATATGGTTGTTGTCCTGCTTCATCTGGACCTTTTGGTGTTCTCTGATTTCCATGCCAGTGTTCCTAAGGGTTTCCCACTTCCAGCACAGAACCCTGAGACAGCTACTCAACTTGATTGTACAACAGACCCAACGTCAGTGGCTGTGAGGTACGAACACATATTAAACCCAAAGCATTGGTTCTGAAGGTGAATGATGCTGATGTATTTTGTGCTGTTTCTCAGCTTTTCACTGTGGCAATTTGAGCATGCAACAGATAGTTACTGAGTGTCACAGTTTGCCAGACACCACACCTGAGATATTAAGTGCAACTTTTGGCCTTAGGCAGAGTCAGCTTTCTTCAGAGATGTGTTTCACACACAGAGAGCTATCATGAAGTGGACTCAGCAGTTTTAAACAAACACAAGCATGGTGATGTGAAGACGTATCACGGATATACGTAATTGGAGCTAGGAAGATGCAGTGAATTTGAACAAAGACATACATACATAAATGAAACTCCCAAAACAGTAAAAATGAATACATACCATGAACTTGACTGTTAGACTGTGGCCGTAAAATAGTGATGCAGATATGGGAGAATGAAGAGATAGCTAGCTACAACACATAAGTGTAGTATTCTACAATCGAAATAAGGACCATTATAACCCAAATAAGATACATGATAGAGATGGTAAGGGACCTGCTTGTATAAAACACAGTTGGAACATGTGTGTGTGTGTGCATGCGCGCGTGTGCATGAATGCAGGTTTGTGTTGTGTCAGTATATGAGTTAATTTGTAGGTGGATGTTTATTTGTCTTTCATGTGTATAAAAATTGTGTGCATGTCTGTATTTCTCTGTGAGGCTCTGGAGACTTGTCTTGTCCTCAACCAGACCACAAAACGTGGAATTTTTATAGCTCACATTTGCTAGCAAGATGCAAGCTTTATTTGCAGTTACAGTTGTAGCTGGTTTTATATTTTTTAATATTTCTCCTCTTTTACAATCCAAATTCTAAATACTTTATGTGAATGCGTGAATATGAGTGCATGTGTTTAATTTTCTGGGTTTCCATAAGTCAGCTCTAGTTAGGCCCAAATCTTTAGCCCTGTCTTTGTGAGTTAATATCTTTATTTAGAAATGAGCTTCAGCCTGGAGCTTAGTGGTTTCCTTACACATCCTTTCCCCTTATATTAATCTCTTAGTTGTAAGACGATCCAGCAGCTTGAGTGGGTGAATCAAACACGATGAGGCCATCCCTGAGCCCCGTGATGCTCACTTAGACTAAAGCTGCCAGGGAAATGGAGACAGAAATGATCAGGGAAAAAAATGAGCAGACTTATGGCTGTTTCTGCCTTCAGGAGGCAAGAGGGCCCAGTTCTGGGAATAGACTTTCCTTCAACTCCCTGGAAACAAACATACATGCTTTGGAAAAGCAAAACCGTGCAGTGGCAGGACAGAGGCTTCACGTGACTCTTTCTCTCCATTCAGCATCTGGGGCTTAGGGCTCTACTTGTTCTCACTACTTAGATTTTAGGCCATGATTAGGCCTTTAAAACCGTTCATTCTGGTGTACTCTATAAGCTTGTTTTTTGATACTTGTCTCAGCGCGGCGGCAAAATGCCCGACACAAACAGCGTATGGAAGACAATTGCTTATTTTGCTTCACAGTCTGAGGGAACCACCTTTCTTGGCACAAAAGGCATGGTGGTGTTAGCTCTAGCTTTTGTTGGTAGGAGTGTGAGGCAGCTGGTCCTGCTGTATCCATAGTGAGGAAGCAGAGAAATGAGTATCTGTTCTTCCCTTTTTATTCAGTCTGGAACTCCATCCACTGAAAGATGTTCCCACAATCAGGGTGGGTCTTCTAGCCTCTGGTAAACTCCTTAGGAACATGCCAGAGGTTTGTCTCCTGGGTCATTCTAAATCCCGGTAAGTTGACAATCAAAATTAATAATTGCAACACACACACCTCTCTCATAAGTGAACCTTCTACTTCTCCTTTAATGTTCATGCACTGAGTTGAGTGTTTGGATGGTCCCAGTTAATGGTCTCCTGGGATTCGTGCCCTTTGCACCCTATAGTTCCCTTCCACATTGTCTCTTGGTTTGGCCATGTGACTTTCTTTGGCCAGGAAAGGTATTGGTAGACTTAATGAAAGCTTAAGTGTGGAATAGATGTGAGTTTTTACTTCCTCCCTTGCTTTTGTTATAACCTCAATGAAAAGTCCACGATAGCCTGCTGAAGGATCTATGAGCACACAGAAAATAGCTGAGTTGCTCCAGCCAAGGCCATTTTGGACTAGCCATCCATTGAGACGAGAATGTAAAAGATTGGTGTCTACTTGGCTGCACTATTTGCGGGGGGGGGGGGGGACACTAAAAACTACATGCTTAGCTGGAGGAAGTGGGTCAATGGGGTATTTGAAGATTAGACCTTGTCTTTGATACCCCACTGCATGTGTGTGTGTGTGTGTGTGTGTGTCTCCTGTCTGCCATGAAGTAAACAGTCTTCTCTGCACATTCTTCTGTCATAATATAGTGCTTATGGTAGTTGCAGAAACATGGAGCCAGTTGACTGGGGACCGGAACATCTAAGGGCATGGGCTAAACTAAACTATTTATTTATTTCAGTTGTTCTCCCAGGTGTTTGGTCAAAGCAACGTAAAAAAACCCAGTCTTTAGCAAATCTACAGTCTGGGGTTAGACACATGGTGTGTGTCCAGTCAGCATCAACCTGACCAAGCCTAGCTGAGTAGAATCACTGAGATAACCCATTGATTCAGAAGAAATAGTAACTGGGCATAATTTTAACATGCTTAGTTTGGAGGTGGTTTGTTACACAGCTATGACTAACTGATACACTCATAACCCCAGTGACTGGGTGCTTATTCTCACCAGAGGCAGTTCATTTCATCACGTGTCAACTCTGACCATTTTGAAGTAAACTTGGACTCTGCTTTGCTGTAACTTTAGACTACTCAGTGGGTACTGTTGAATAAACTCATTCCCTCTTCCATAGTGACTTTCAAGGTTTCGACTGTAATCATTGTACTATAGCCTCCTCTGCAAGAGTGTCCTAATTCTTTAACCAAATTGTATTAATGCTAATTTATGAAAAAAACTTTCCAGTTTTTTGTTATACTTCGATTAAAAGCCAGCATCCCTCTGACCTTCACACCATTCGGTGTGTCTATGTTTCAGCTTCACCCTGACCATGTTCACTTTCTGTATTGTATCTTGACAGTGCTGAGGCTTTTCTCACCTGATGGTCTTTTCTTGTCCCATCCTCCTGTCTGCAAGTAAATGCCTGCGGATAGTCCTCAATGTTCTCTTCACTGACCAAGCACCCTCAGGATCTGCCTGTATTCTTCTGGTGAGCTTAAAGCACCTCCCTATTCTAATTGTCTGTTCTAGTGGTTTGTTTTCCCACATAGAACACGGTTTCTAGAACTGACTATACATCTCCGGCAGGACTACAGCAGAAAGTCTTGTTCTATTTAAGAAAGCTGCACACACTCCCAGAAAATGGAGCCCACCAGGAGAGAAGAACAATCACTTTTTAAATACTAGGCTCATTAGATGTGTAGGACAAGAAATGCTTGTGATAAGGAATATCTGACTTACACCAGACTACTGGGGAAAAACCTGTAGCTTTTGCTGTATAATAGGTTCATGCAGATTGATGGGGCAAGAGGAAGAGTCACCAAGGATTTGTCAGTGGTTGCCCTGGAGTCTCACTCTAGAGGGCTTCTCTGAGTGAAGGACAGAAAGAGGCTACTGTGTTTAGCAGCACAGGAAGGCCAGTTCTTCCAGGCTCTACATGAACCTCTTGCCTCTCCACCTTTAGGTGAGCGTGTCTTCTTCAGGCTGTAGTACATAAGAAGGACCTAGTAGCAGACAAAACTGCAGTGGGCGTTACTGCTGCATGAGGACTCTGAAAAATGACTTCCTTAGCCCTTCATTACTCTAGCCACGTCCTGCGCTCAACTGCTCAACCCTGCTGGGGAGAGCCAAAGCTCAGTGAGTCTGTTGTCAGTCTGACTCACTGGTCCCTTGATGCTATTCTGCATTTGATTTTGGCTAATGAAGGAGATTTGTTCTTTTTTTTTATTTATTTTTCTATTAAATAGACACTTCACAAGTAGATTTCAAACTGTTAGTAATAGAAGAACTCCTTTTACAAGGAAATATCTCACCTCTAAATTCCCCAGGTTATTTTCCTTTAAGATGCTCCCCCCCGCCCCGCCCCCCGCCCCCCCCCCCCCCCGCCCCTGCGCCAACTCTGCTGTTAGCCTTAGCCTCTGAAGTCTGTCCTAGGCTAGATAAATCCCAGCTGCTGTTCATTCTGGAAAGCCAGAGAAGGTGAGAATCAGGCAGCAGCTATGCAACTTTGCCCTTTAAAGAGCCTTGATAGTCACTTAGCTTTCTAGAGTCATAAACGTAGGTTTGAATCTTGTAAGTTGAATTGAAGACAAGCTTGTGAAAGGCAGGAGTTGGTTTGCAAGTGGAAATGGGAAGACCTGGAGCTATCTCATTCAGGCAGCTACTCACACTTCTTCCTTCCTTTCCTAGTCATGCATCCTATGTATTGTAAAATAATAGTTTAAGATGTGTGACATTTGTTTGTGCTGTGGAACACTTGTTTAATAATGTAAAGATGTGTTACCTTCTTTTATGCTGCATTTGTTTAACTCTGCAAAGCTGTGTTACTTTGCCTGTCTAAAACACCTGATTGGTCTAATAAAGAACTGAACATCCAATAGTGAGGCAGGAGAGGGAAATAAGCAGAACTGGCAGGCAGTGAGATTAAATAGGAGGAGAACTCTAGGCTCAGGAGAAGAAGGGGTGAGGAGCAAGAAAAGAAGTGAAGGATGCCAGGAGCCAGCCACCCAGCCACACAACCAGCCATGGAGTAAGAAGGAAGGAAAGTTACGTAGAATAAAGAAAGGTAAAAAGTCCAGAGGCAAAATGTAGCTAAAAAGAAATGGGATAATTCAAATTAGAAAAGCTGGCTAGAAATAAGGCAAGTTAGTGACAGGCATTCATTAAGTGAGAATATGTCTGTGTATATATTTGGAAGCTGGGTGGCAAGCCCCAAAGAGTGAAAAAAAAAAGAAAAAAGAAAAAAAAAAAAAGAACAACCAACTAGCCAAACAAAAAACCAACTATACCCTTGCTCCTTGTTTATCTTCTGTGAGATCGTTCAGCTTCTTCAATCTCATCATGGCTTCTTCTGTGAAGGATTACGGTGACGGGTTGCTGGCTGGACTGCTGAGGGCTTTACATGAGTTGTGTTTGCTGCAGTCTTAGCTCAGGGATTTCACTGTGGTGCTTTGTGTTGAGGGTTATCATCCCTGAAGCCATTTTAACATCAAGGATAATAGTATATTAATTGTTCAATACCTGGTAGATACTACCTAAAACACATGAAGCTTAACTTATTTACTTTATGCATTGCTTTGAGTATTTCATATAAAACACATGTAAGAACTTAGTCTTAGGTACTTTCCTATTGCTGTGAAGAGACACCATGACCAAGGTAACTTATAAAATAAAGTATTTAATTGGAGGCTTGCTAACAGTTTTAGAGGGTGAGCCCATGAACATCACAGCGGGGAACATAACAGCAGGCAAGTAGGCATAGCAATGGAGAAATAGCTGAGAGCTTACATCTGATCCACAAGTTTGTGACAGAGAGAGCAAGTAAGATCAGGGAGAGACTGGGCCTAGTGTGAGCTTTTGAAACCTCAAAGCCACTCGCAGTGACATACCTCCTCAGCAAGACCACACGTCCTAATCCTTCCTAAACGGTCAACCAGCTGGGAACCACACATCCAGAGAGATGAGCCTAAGGAGCCATTCTCAGTCAAACCACCAAAGGCTCAATAATAGTCTTATGTTGCCTTTATGTTCAACATGCATAATGTCTACTTAATAAAAGTCTTGTGTCGTGTTTATGCTCATGATACATGAAAATATGTATATGCATATGTATAACCATGTGCATGTAAAGAGGATGTCAGGTGTCCTGCTCTGTGGCTCTCTGTCCTGCTTCCTTGAGACACGGTCTCTCACTGTATCTGGAGTTTGCCATCTTAGCCAGAGTGGCTGGCTAGTGAGCTCTGGGGATCTGTGTCTCCACCACCAGCACCAGGGTTACAGGTGTGTGCATAGCAATGCTTCTTTCTGCAGGTGCTGGGGATGAGGTCCTGGTACAACAAGCCTGCTTTTAACCACTGGCTCATCATCACTCTCTGTTACCTACTGAGACTTCGCCTTAGCCTTAGTCTTACTTCCTTAACCTTATTTGCTATAGAGGAGTTCAGTTTTCTGAGTCAGTGCAAGCACTTGGGAAATGTTTACACAAAGTTCATCATCACATTTACCGGGGCTTTTCAGCTCTCCCACTAAGCTCAGTACTGTATTTGAGCAAGACAGTATTCCTCCAGAGTGGGTGGGGCAAGCATTATCATTCCTGTTTTACAGATGATTAAGCTGACTGCACTTTGGAGCCATCTCCTTTGGAAGCAAAGTGAATGCACGCTAGGCTGAAAACTCTGAGGAAATAGAAGAAAACGGAGAGAGAGTTTCGCTGTGCCTCATTTCCCTGTGCTTTTTCAGTTAACTCGTTTTGCTTTAGGTCACTGCAGTGACCTGGATCTGTCCATGTTTTAGCACAGAGGGATGACCTTGATGTACTTGCACTGTGTGCATGCCGTACAAGTGCACTAAATGGAAGATGCATCAAAAAATTATCCCAGCAAGAAAAGTAACTCCAGTGATGGGGCTGTCCAGACATCTGCAGAAAGGCTCTTTGACGTAAAAACAGAATGTCTGCCAATTCCATGACTTTCCCATCAGAAAATGTCACCTTTCAGGGGATGGATAGGTGACACAGACAACTGATTTGTTCGGTTGGATTCTCACCAACACAACGGCACAGGTTGATTGGATGTGACGGGAACTTTGGGAGAGACGGCAGAGTAAGAAGTTAAAAAATGGACACAACTAGTCGGGCAGTGGTGGCACACGCCTTTAATCCCAGCACCTGGGAGGCAGAAGCAAACAAATCTCTGTGAGTTTGAGGTTAGCCTGGTTACAAGAGCTAGTTCCAGGACAGGCTCCAAAGCTACAGCGAAACCCTGTCTCAAAAAACAAAAACAAAACCAACCAACCAACCAAACAAAGAACAGTTCTTGAACTTTGAGGCCACATTAAGAGAGTCCTTGTAACATGGAGGAGACAGTCCTCAACTAGGGTCTAATTGCCCCCTGCTTACTTATTACTACTGTGTTGGCTTTTAGGGATGAGGGTAAGGTCAGTGGTTACTCCCACCACTTCTCTGGTTTTATTTCCTTAATGGTTTTCTAGCACACTTGGAAAACCATGAGTCACATTCTTTCCCAAGATCTAGAAGTCACGTTTAATGATGACTCCCTTCCCCACATATCTGCTTTCCCGTGTCTGAGACTTCCCTCACTACCTTCTATTGCTGACCTTCGAGCAGGCTAAGTGTCTTCTCATCTGGGAGCTCTGCCACCTACTGCAGCCCCGCCTAGACACACATGCCCCAGACGTATCTTTGCTTGCTCCCTCCTCCAGGGGCCTTACTTCCTTTAGGTCTTTGCTTAGTTATGCCTTCTTGGAAGAGCCATTCAGTCCTTAGACTGGGGCATAGCTCAGTGACAGAGAATTTGCCTTGCATGAGGCCCCTGGCTTTACTCTCTAGTACTTGGGAAAAAAAGAACTATTCCCAACCACTTGTTCTGAAGATGACCAGGTCACTCAGTTCATGCTGTTTCATTTTTCATTCAAACACAAGGCCCTACCTGACATTGTTCCTCATATTTATGTACTTGATATTGTCCAGTTTTCTATTTAGAATGTGTAGTGTATGTGTAGGCAGAGACTGCTTGTTTGTTTCCCTACTGCTCAGACCTGATTAATCACACAGAAACTGTATTAATTACAGCACTATTTGGGCTATCAGCTCAGACTTCTTATTAATTAACTCTTCTTAAATTAACCCACTTCTATTAATCAATGTATCACTACGAGGCTGTGACCTACTGGTAAGCCTCCCATGGCATCTGTATCCTTCTGCAACTACATGGCGTCTCTCTGACTCTGCCTACTCTCTCTCTATATCTCTTCCAGCCTGGCTATATTCTGTTCTGCTATAGGTCAAAGCAGCTTTATTCATTAACCAATAAAAGCAACACATATACAGAAGGACTTTCCACTGTTATATGTGGCCTCTTGTTTGTTCCAGGCTGCTCAGACTCGAAATAACCACACAGAAATATTAATTCCAATACTGTTTGGCCAATACCTTAAGTGTATTTCTGGCAAACTCTTATATCCTAAACTAACCCATCTCCAATTAATCTGAGTATCTCCACGTGGCTGTGGTTACCAGATAAAGTTTCGTTCCCAGCATCTGTCTCTAGTGGGGATACATGGCTTCTCTTCACTCTGCCTTCTTCCTCCTAGCATTCAGTTTAGTTTTCCCACCTACCTCTACTTGTTGGCCCTATCACAGGCCAAGACAGTTTCTTTATTAACCAATGGTATTCATAGCATACACACCATCCCACATCATGTATAGAATGGTTGAGATAATTTTTGAAGAATTATATGCCCCCCTCCTGTGTGTGTGTGTGTGTGTGTGTGTTTGTGTGTGTGTGTTCCAAGGGACACTGCCTAGAGAAAGTAACCTTTAGCTTAGTGGCAATGGGCACATCTTTAATCCCAACACTCAGGAGACAGAAGCAGATGGATCTCTGTGTTCAGGGCCAGCCTGGTTTACAGAGTGGGCTCCACAAACAGAGCTACACAGAGAAACCCCATCTCAAAAAACCAAAGAGAGAAAGAGAGAGAGAGAGAGAGAGAGAAAGAGAGAGAGTTAGAAAAGGATACCGAGTTCAGCAAATCCTATGTAGCTCTAACCACCTGGTCTCATACATGGTTTCAATATGGTATACGAATATTTATTGCTGATCACCAACAACTAACTTCCTTGGTGGTAGCATTAGGGTAGCTTCGACTGATAGCTTCCAATCTTTGATGGTTTACTCCATGGCCTTAGTCAAGATGCTCATCTATCCCTGCTTTCACCTTCTCTCCATAACAGGAAGTAGGACAAATTATGGCCTTGGGGCTAACCTGCTTTCTGTTTTGATGAACACTGTGGCCAAAAGCAACTTGGGAACAGAGGGTTTATCTTTTCTTACAGCTTACAGTCCACCACGAAGTGAAATCAGCGCAGGAACCTGGAGGCAGGAGCTGGAGCAGAGGCCAAGAAAAGCCGTTTACTGGTTTGCTTCGAGGCTTAAGTTCAGCTACCATCTTATACTTCCTAAGACCAACCAACTGCCTAGGGATGTTCCTGCCACAGTGGCCTTAGCCCTCCCATGTCAATCAACAATCAAGACGATACCTCAGAGATTTGCCTATAAGGAGTATGATGGAAACATCTTTTCAATTGAGGTTCACTTTTCCCATATGACCCTAGCTTGTATCAGCTCGTGTCAAAGGTGTCTTAGAGGCAGGTGGGAGACAGTTTCTAAAAGAAAATATATTCAGTGTATGATGAATTAATTTTTTGTGGTTCTAAGTCTACCAATGAAGGGTATTGGGACTTCTTTCTCCAAAAGCAAAACTTAGACAAACTATTGTTTTAAACAGGGCCCTCTCATTCTCAAAATTGTTATACAATTAAATGTGAAGGAATGAGATTATAATAGGAAGAAGAGGGTCACATGTGTCCCCCATAGCATAAGTGTGGCCCTGGAGAAGTCATTTAACCCTACCCATTCTTGATCTCTTTATCTTTAACATGGGGAATAATAACGGTACTTTAGGATTATTTATTGAATTCATTGAGAAGATGCAGAAGGAGGAGATGGTCATGCCTGGCGCTGGAGAATGTTCAACAATGATATCACAGTTCCCTCCACTGTGATGTTTGCTGCTCTGCAGGAGGATGTAGGCGTTCTAGGACCTGTGCTCACGAGGGCTCTGGTAAGAGTAAGGTGGCCGCACTGCAGACAACCCTCCAACTCCACGGAGCCAATCACTTTCTCCTCAGTCTCTAATCCTTCATTATTGATTTAGTTTTGGTTAAGGGGAGGTCTGCTCAGGGCACAGACTCCTGTTTCTCATTTAGCATTTGGGAGAATTTTCTTCCCAGCTAGACCTCAAGGAGGGACCCAGAGCCTTGAAGCACAAGGAGAAGCTGGATGCTCTGAACCCAGTAATTCCATCGCCACAAATTCTAGCTCGAGCACTGTTCTTGGCTTGGCCCCACCTGCCCATCTATAATTAAGGTCATGTCTACAGCTTCGTAGATTAGAAGGGAGGAGAAAGAGGGTGTCATCAAGTCATAATTTCCAGAGTCAAAGCTCTCCCCTCATCTTCTCTCCCCCCTTTTCATTTTGGAATTGGCACTAGGTTTCCCTAAAAGTAGGCCATGATGTCCTTTCCTTCAGTTCACTACAAGTGGGCAGGGAGGCCCTGCCTGGGCTGCCAAGGCCTGGATGCTGGTGCTCTCAGGAGGTAGGAGGGAGTGTTTCCTGTAGGCATGCTTCCGATGGGAAGCAAGAGTTTGTCGTGGAAGAGCTTTTGCTCCTCCCTAAACAAGAGGTTCTAGTAAACACGGAACTGTTGGCACGTGTGTGCACGCCCTACCCCCGTTATTTTTAATTGTGTGGTGCCTGCGCACTCGTGCGTTCTTGGTGTTGGAAACTGTTACAGACGTCAACGCTGGTTTATTTTGGGGTTTAGGGATTTGAAGACTGCATTGGAACTGTCAGTCGGCCTCAGTCTCTTTGTCATAGAGTTTGTGGAATGTGTGTGTGGGGGCACGTGATGAGTTGCCCGAATTGGTACCTCTACTGTTAACGTTGCTTCTTTGGAATAGCCCAGGGAACACAAAGTTTTGTCCTTGAGGGCACCACCATCAAGAAAAAGGCTCTCCACAGAATGCTTAAACAGGTCAAGGGAGGGAAGCCACCAGCCAAGAGGTATCGGGCTGAGTGGACACCTCACCTTTGTTGTGTGACCCCTATACCCACTGTGCATTCCTGATACCATTGGATAAAGACTCCGTTTAAACCGATGGGGCAATTTTGAGAGGAATTTGGAAAATGAGTACACACAGAGTCAGGCATGGGACCCAGGGCACCGTGAAGCTGGTGCTTTTGACTCTGGATGTCTGGGATCTTGCTCTCTGGCCTCCATCTGGCCCCCGGGGCCTCTCTTACTGTTCACAGGTGTCAGCGCGGCTTGGAGTCCTGAGAGCCTCGGCTGGCTAATGAGAACTATGCAAGTGGAATTTAATTTGATTTTGTTTTAATTGGGAAATATAGTCTCTCGTGTTGTTTTAAGTTCTATGTAAACAGTCTGTTAAAGGTCACAGTTTTGACTAAATTAGCCCTCTAGCGGGGCGTTCCCCAGAAGAATATTCTGGAACATCATCTGAGCATCTGGCAAAAGTCTGGTCAGCATGACTGGATCATGACGTTAACCAGAACCATTCCAGCTTAGATGCCCAAAACATAACCCATAGGGAAAGTTGGAGAGCTGTCTGGGAGGGAGCCCATGCCTGAGCTGAAATCGTCCAGGTCCTGCTGGTGGGGCAGAGAAACTGCCCTTAAATAAGTTTGCTCCATACTTTGGGCCACTCTGCCTGCCAGGAAGGGGATTAGATTGGCTGACAGCACTCTGTCGAGGCCTCATGGAACCAGCAGTTCTGTTTTCTCAGGTTCTGATCCAGCCCACACTCTTCCCGTCTTGCCTGGCAGCTTGCTTTCTATTCCCCAGGTGGAACAAAATTACTACCCGGTTCTTCTCCAGGAATGGGGAGAACACGTTACTTCCTTCTTCCCATCATTCTGATGCTTCCAACCGGTACCCAGGCCTTCAGCTACCATGCAAATATGAATGCCCCCACGTCAATTACCCAGTAGGACGACAGCAAAACTCTGCCAGAGAAAGAGTGTGTGTTTGAAGGAAGAGGCTGCAAGACACAGAGACAGACAGATGTTAGCTGACTGAGGTGTGTGTGCTGGCGCCTTGCCTTTGCTTGTTTGTATGCTTGATTCTTTTGTTTTGATATTTAAATCACAAATCAATTCTTTTGCCAACACCCTGGCTCCAAGAAGATAGACAGGCCAAGTTGAAAAAAAAAAAAAAGAAACTTTAAGATACTTGCTTCCTAAGTCTCCATGATTATTAAATCCTCTCGCTGTGTGTGGGGGTGTGTGTGAAGCATGATTAATAAAATCTCAGAGACAGAAATTTGGGTTCAACCTGAAGGTCAGATAAGCAAAACAGCCAGCCACTGGCTCTTACCTCTTCCTCAGTCTGAAATGGCGATCCTGCCTCCAGGAATCTCAGAATGAGACTGACTGAGAGCTGTCTCCTCCTGTCTTATAATCCTCTCTAGGGCTGAGATAAAGGGCGTACACCACTGCTACCTGGTTTCTATGGCAAGCCAGTGTGGATACTAGGATTTAAGGTTGTGTGTCATTGCTGCCTGGTCTGTAAGGCTGGCCAGGGTGGCTGTTTTGCTTTTTTGATTTTCAGGCAAGCTTTATTTATTAAAATACAAATGAAACCCCACTAGAGGTGTGTGCACGTGCACGTGTGTGTGCAAATGCCTCCCATAGCACATACGTGGAGGTCAGAGGACAATCTCAGGTGTCAGTCTTCACACATCTCCACCTTGTTGGGACAGGGTGTCTTGTTGTTCCCTGCTACACATGCCCAGGCAGCTGGACTGTGAGCTTGCAGTAATTCTCCTGCCTCCACCTCCCACTAGAAGTACAGACACATGCAAAACTGCATCTGGCTTGTTTGTGGGTTATGGAAATCTGAACTCAAGTCATTGGGCTTGTATGGCAAGCATGTTACCCACTGAAAGATCTCCCTGGCCCCCAACTTTCAACCTTAGATGACCTTACGAATACTTTCCCCCTATCCACTTAAGAGAATGATAGTATTAGGCTTCCCGCCATGACTTCAGCAGCCACAGACTTTTGGCTCAATTAATGGTACCAGGTATGAGTTCTGTCTTATGAAATAGGTCTTAAATCCAATTGAAAGTTGTTGGTTACTTCCATAGTATTCATGCTGCTGTTGTCTAAGTGGTCACGTGATTCCAGGCCTCTAGCTGTTATCATAGTGTTGGGGTCACAGCTGGGTGAGGCTGTTGACCATGAACGGCCCCCTGTGTTTTAACCCTTATGCTCTTAGAAGAGGGCATCTTTCCCCCCTCATGAGAGAAGCTTCTTTTTGCAGTAGGTGATAACTTATATGGAGATGAAATGGCCTATGTGCAGAGAGTAAGGGACTCTGAGGTGCTCAGCTCGAAACAGGACATCAATATCACACTCCTTCCTCCCAAGGATCAGGAGTCACTGTGCAAGAGGGCACTTGAAGACTGTAAGAGCCTGCAGTCAGGGATGACGACAACCCAACAGTGTTTTCTGGACACAACAGAGCAGCTGCACAAGCAAACTCAGAGTAGCCGTGACTCTGAGCTTCAGATCCACCCAATGGCAAACCTGTCAAATCCCAGCCTAGAAAGGGAAAGGGCTCCTGAAGTCCCACCCCCTCACCGAAGAGCTGCTGTCAGTTGTTGGGAGATTGCAATCAAAGTGGTTTTCCCCTGGAACACAAATGTCCCCCAAATTAGGGTTAGCATGGGAGACACTCTTAGGATGGTTTACCTTTTGGTATAGTGGTCCTCAAACTTCAGTTGACATCAGAGGACCTGATGTCAAATTCAGCTGTCAAACAACCTGCTGTTAAAATTCAGATTATTGGGACATACACAACCCTCAGGGTTGTAGATGTTGTAAGACTTGATAGAAGCTGAGAATTTTCAACAACTTCCCAGTCATGGCTGAAGTTTGGGGTCTAGGCACCGCGTTTAGAGACTACACATTTTGTTAAAGGTCCACATTGCTTTCTGTGTTACAGTATTGTTTGGCTGAATTCTCTTGAGCCAATCAGTGCAGGGAGAAGCACAGTGTTTTGCAAGGTTCTGGTGCCTCCCCATGTGCAACTTTGTATCCCCCCCCCATCTTTCTGTTAGGACAAAGGCATGCAGTTGGAGGAACCATGCAGCGGGGTTCTCTGTGCACGCCCTGTCCTGTGCATTCCAGGGTGAGCTCAGATTCCATTATAATGACCGAAGGCTCAGTGTAATTGCAAGCAGCCAACAGCTGTGCTTTGTGTGAGGTGTTGCTGTTTGGGTGAGGTCTTGAGAAACTGACATGGGGGTGTTGAGAAGCAACTGCTCAGACATGTCTCTCCATATTTTCTGTGGCTATGAACAGTCAGGATGGGGTGCAGCCTGGCCAGGTGGAGGTAATGAATAAATGCAGGTCAAGCCAAGACCAGCTATTTTTTGTATGAGGATCAATCCAGACCGTGAAGAATCATTCAAATTTGGATACTAAGTAACTTTTCCCTTGCCAGCAATACTTGCGTTGCTGTTGTTTCTTTTCTCCCCTCTGTTCTTCATCCCTGATTATCCTCTTTGCTCAACCAGTGGTTCTGTGGCCAGTTCTAGCCTGGCCAGTGTAGGAGTGAGGGTGTTGGCATGCACTGGTTGAGCCTTGGGTAACTGGAATTTGAAATGGCTCAGGGACCCCAAGGAGGAGACCTTCCATTGCTTTGTATGAACTGTGAGTACTATAAAAGATCAGCAGTTGGTGGGCTAGCCTGGGGTTGTGAACAGAAGCTTGGCATTTTCATCATGTAGGAGCATGCTCAGGAGACCCATAGCAGTATTGAACTCTGTCTTGAAACTATCTTTAATAAATGCACATGTGAGCTTCCGTGCCACTGAGCAGACCCTCTCTGTCATCTGTCATAAGGGTCTTGAGAAGTAACGCTGTAGTAGGTAAATTGTATTATTTGTTTACACTTTCCTTACAGTGTGGGATAAGTCTTCAGAACAAAGGGAAATTGTAGCTGACAAGTAAATGCCAATCTTTTTTCTTTCTTTTTTTTTTTTTGGATACTTAGATTTAGGGATGATTTGTTACAAAGCAGGATCTTCAAGTAGCTGACAAACTCAGAGGCAGAGCCAAGCCATTGTCTTGGCCTATTCCTGATTTCCCAAGGAGAAAGAACTTTGTTCTATTATTTAAAAAACATTAATCAAAAATCACTCTGTGTAAATGTGACCTAAATAGAGAAAGAAAAAAATGAAAGAGAAAGCATAGAACATATGTAAGATGTAGCAGAAGCAAAAATTTTCATAAATAAAACATAGAATATTGATAAGTTGAACAAATGAATCAAGAGCTTTTATGTAATGTGGAACATAAAAAATAAAGAAGACAAAGTAGGCTCTCTCTCTATATATATATATATATGTGTGTGTGTGTGTGTGTGTGTGTGTGTGCAGAATATGTAATGAACCACTTCAGATCAGTGATAAGACAAGCAATGTAATGTGTTCTAGTTTCTCTTCTGTTGCTGTGATCAAACCACCCTGACAGGAAGCAGCATAGAGGAGGGAAGGGTTTGTTTGGTTCACAGTTCCAGATTACAGCCTCCTATCACTGAGGGGAAGTCAAGGCAAGAAGTCAAGCGTCTAGTCACATAATGTCCATGTTTAGAAACAGAAAAGAATGCATGAAGGCATACATGCTGACTAGCTTGCTTGCCCTTAGGCGGCTGTCTCTTCTCTTATTCAGGGCCCCAAGCCCAGGGAATGCTGTTGCCCACAGTGGGCTGGATCTTTCTATACCAACCAACTAGCAAGATGTTCCCCTGGAGATCTGCCCATAGGCCAACTTGATCTAGATAATCCCTCATGAAGGCTTTCTTCCCAGGTGTTCCCAGGCTGTGTTAGGTTGATAGTTAAAACTAACCAGCACACAAAGCAATAGGAAAAGGAACAAGGGTACTGTCGGAACTTTATGGATGAGGTAACAAGAACGCCTAAAATCCATGCATAGTCTTCTAATGTGAACTAAGTAACACTAATCAGATTTGCAAACTTTAAGAAATCTGACATAGTGACTGTTGCCAAGAGCATTCTCTGGGCCAGTGCTAAGAATGAGTATGACCCAGCTTTGATCTCTAGTGACTGAGTAATGGAGAAAGCAGATGTACGGAGATGGACCGCAACAGCACGTAGTACTGCAGTGATCGAGTCTTCTAGTAGGATGGAGGACTGGGAGGGACTCTTACTCGCTAAGCACAAAGGAGCCAAAAACCTTTCAC
The DNA here is from genome assembly GCF_950005125.1 of Chionomys nivalis. Taxonomy (NCBI): domain Eukaryota; kingdom Metazoa; phylum Chordata; class Mammalia; order Rodentia; family Cricetidae; genus Chionomys; species Chionomys nivalis. Next base: position 19,047,103 of record NC_080094.1, on the reverse strand, counting down.
AGAAAAAAATGATTTGAAAGACAGGATAATTCCAGAAAGAGGAGGCCTGGACAACAACACAGAAAATTGAAAGGGAACGGATTGGATTAGGGAAAAATGGCATGAAATTGAAAAAAATGTGCAAAAAGAGATAAATTTCACCAGAGAGAAGATCATGACCAGGGAGGAAATTTAATTCTCACGTATAGGTGTTGCTGAAAAAGATCAGAACGTGTACCATAGCAATGGGAATCAAATAGCTTGGTTGACCCACTTCTGAGTGTGTGTGTTTGTGTATCTCAAAACGGGGTGCCGGGCTGTGAAATGTTGTCTTCTAGACTCAGTACAGTGATTGCAGCCATTAATTCACAGCCGCTGAGGTTACCTGAATCAGGCTGGCCCAATCAGCAATCAGTCGTGGGAGTGGGCGGGGCTCCGAGACCCTACCCTTTTCCTTTGTACTAGGGACAATTGGCAAGTTCTGGGAGAGGGCAATCGCGGTCTTTGGTTGTGTTCCTGCTCCTTGGCCCGCTAGGCTTCATCAGATAGCTTCAAATTCCCTACTACACAGACGGCTCTGGATAAACCCAGTGGCTCACAAAACAAACCGTGAATGTCCTAGGAGTTTGTCATGAGAACAGGTGGATAGGAGAGAGCCTGGTATAGGAGAATGAGACGGACTGTGGTCAGTACGCACTGTGTACTGATGTTGTCTACCAACAAAGTTATCTAAAAATAAGTTTGAAAAGACAACAGACAAACTGGGACTGGGAGGAGATGAGGGAGGGGTGTAAAATAAAATAAATCAACTAAAAAAATCTTTAGACTATGTGTGTTTGGAGAAGAACTCAGGTCATCCTGCTTGCAAGGCGAGCACTTTAGTAATGGAACTATTTTCCCAGCCACGTTTTAAAGGGATTTTTTGAAAGGTTTGTTATTTTGGTTATGACAGCTTTAACATGCTGAATTCTCAGTCTGATTTCTTACGCAAGTCGTTATTATTTCTAACAAGAAAAATTTCAACTAACGTTCTGCACTATGTACCCTTTGATTTTTTTTCCATGAAACTTTGTACATTTTATTGCTCATATTTAGGCCACGCTTCTATGTGGCTGTTTTATTGGTATACATTTGAGACACAAATCCCTGGTTTTCCTCGGCTGCGGTCAGAGAACAGGCTTTAACAGACTTTTCCTTTGGGGAATGTTTTGAGGTTTTCATCAAGGCCTACTTATATAATCATATTTTTGCAAATGTTCTCAGGCTCTGGAAAAGGCCTTTTTTGTTTTGTTTTGTCTTTAAAGTACAGTCTCTTCATTAACACTTGGCATCGCCAGGCTTTTCTGATATATACAAATGTAATAGTTATGAATGAATCTATGATCTCACAGGGCGAACCACGCACAACACCACTCGTCTTTCCATGCTTTGTTTGACCACTCCTACTTCCTCCTCCATGAATTCCAGGGTCCAGTCTTTGTACTCTCCTACGGCCACGTGCCTTTCTCTTTGGAGATGAGGATGTTCTCGGTCTTTATTTTCCTATTGCACAAGTTGGCAATGCATCCTGAATGTTTGTACCATCTCTTCTTTTTCTTGACAGAAAATGGTATTTCATTCTGTTTTTTCTTTTATCTTTTGCACTTTTAATCCTTTGTTTGAGAAAATCTTCCCTTTTATAGGGTTGTAATAGTGTATTATATTTTTGTCCTGAAGGTCTTAATACTTTGCTTTCTGCAGTTACAGTTTTAATCCATACAGAATCTGCATGTATGCGGCATGAGATAAACAGTTTCCGCATCCACTTAGTTTTAAAGTTTGGGTGGTAATTTGTGACATTATTAAGTCCATTCTTCTTTAGGGTTTTTGTTTTCTTTTTTTGCCACCCCAAGTTGGAAGACATGTCCTAGAGAAGCCTTTCTGTAGGCTTCTTTCTTCTGCAGGCCATTTTGTGCCCGCCACTTGGTCTATGCCACGGTTTCAGCCTCTTAGGCTTTGTCATTGTGGATGAGCGCTAGGGCAGAGCAGCCATTCGTATTCTTTAAAATTGTCTTGTTTAATATCAGCACTTTCCTCTTCCTTATGAATTTTAACATCCGCTCATCAGTTGCTGTGGAAAGCCTCTTATGATTTTATTAGAAACATTTATTCATGTATGAATCTTGAAGTTATTGCCTTTTTTTGTACCATTGGGGCTCTTTATTCAGAAGCATGATATATCTACCTCTGTATTTGGAATTTATCTTCTGTTCTTAATCATAATGCAAAATTTTTCTTCTCTTTTTGAATTTCTTTTCTTGAGTAAATCTTAAATATCTTGTAATTTATGTTGCTTTTAAGAATGGGTTTTTAATTTTATCAGTGTTTTCAATTTTCATAGGAATTGGACTGGCTTTAACATGTTTTACGACCAGCAATAGCACTAAACAGTTTTTATCAGTTGTGATAATTTTATATATTACCTTATATCCCCTTGTCTGATGTGACTGACACAGGAGTTTCTTTATTTCTAACCCCATGCATCTCTTACCTGTCATCAGTAGGATCTTCTGTACACTGCTCAGCAAGGGCAGGATAAACAGAGTTCCTTTTTCCTTGTTAGAGGAGGGAGTGCCACTATCCCATCCGATTAGCACACAGACCTTTTTGTGAGATACACTGTATTCCATCCGATTAGCACACAGAGACCTTTTAATGAGATGCACCGTATCCCATCCAATTAGTACATAGAGATCTTTGAATGAGATACACTGTATCCCATATGATTAGCACACACACCTTTTAGTGAGATGCACTGTCTCCCATCCAATTGTACACACAGACATTTTAGTGAGAGGCACTGTATCCCGTCCAATTAGTACACACAGACCTTTTTGCGAGAGGCACTGTATCCCATCTGATTAGCACACAAAGACCTTTTAGTGAGATACAGCGTATCCCATCTGATTAGTACACAGACTTTTTTTTTTGAGATGCACCATTTTCCATCTGATTAGCACACACAGACCTTTTAGTGAGGGGCACTGTATTTGTCATAGTGGGAGGCAGCTCTCCCAGGTCACTAAGACCATTGCTTGATACCCTTTTTATTAATCGAAGAAAAGCTATAGAATTTCATCAAAAGCTTTCTGGACATCTTTTGAGATATACATATGATTTTATCCTTTAATATGTTAATGCAAAGAATTAAATTAATAGATTTCTCTAATGTTTTATCATGCTGACATTTCAGGCATAAATTCAACTGGATCATTTTTTAGAGCATGCTCTCTCTCTCTCTCTCTCTCTCTCTCACACACACACACACACACACACACACACACACATTCAGGCTCATGAATACATTGTTCAATTCAGTTTGCAACTATTTTCTCTATCATGTTTTTAAAAGTAGAAGTGAATCTGGAGGAAGGTAACGTTGCTAAGTGAAACAAGCCAGGCTTTGCAGAAGCAGAGAGCAAACTAGTGATCCACAAAGCCTGTGGGTGGGGACTAGGAGGTGGAGACACCTTGTTCAATTGATACAAAGTTTTAATTATGAATGAATAAATAATAGGATAAATGAATTTTGAAGTTTGTTTTTACAGTGTGGGTGTCTACAATAAACATAATGTCATATCAATTTGAACATTGCTGAAAGTAAAATAAGTTTAAATATAGAACTTGTATTATTTTTGAGAATGTTGTGTGTACATACGATATAATTTGAACCTATTCACCTCTGTTCCTCCTTCTAGCTCCTCCCAGGTCCGCCCCACCTTTGCTTCCTTCCTTCAACTTTATGATTATTTATTTACTTATTTTAAAATAAGTCATTGAGCCTAATAAGTACTGCCCATACACACGTGGGGGGGGGCATCGCCCGGAGCCTGCTCCACCTACTAGGGATCACATCACACCCCTAAAGAAAACTGACTTTCTTTACAGCCACAAACTGCCCATAGGTTCTCAGCGAGAAGTGGAAATTCTGAGACTCCCCCATATCCATGCTGGAATGTGGATTAGCTTGGTCTTGTGTGCAGTGGCCACAGTTCCTGGAAATGTCTGCGTGAGAAGATGTCTCCTGTCCAGAAGACTGTTTTATCCACTTTCACAGACCCCAAACCTTCTGCTCCTCCTCTACATAGTTCCGTGAGCCTTGGGGAGGACCGTGAGATACAGATGTTCCATTTCTATAGCCTACATATTTTCATGTTTACATACATGAGGTGACGGAGGTGTAAACTGCCTTGACTTAATTTCAAATGTCACACTGCGTATGTAATTTTTATTTTTAAGTTATAACTTAATAAGACTGGGAAATTCTACAAGTTAGCCTGTGAGTTAGTGGTTTTCAAATTTTCTCCTTTTTGTCTTTATCTTCTTTAAAAATTCCAAGTTTCCTTATCACTTATATTTTTAAGCCACTTCTTTCAGATTAATAACCTAATTCTTGCGAACTTTTCTATTTGTTGCTTTGGATGGCTAAGCACATTTACCGCTCATTGTTTTTGACCTTCTCTTGTGATTTTTGGTTCTGGACCCTTCATCCACAGTCGCCTGATTGTTCTGAGAGAATCTATTGGGTTTGTATTGTGGAAACTTCCAGTCTGAATGTTCACCATGGGGTTTAGTGTTTTAGGAATGACTTTTAGAGGCCCAACAGTTTTTTGGGGACTTTGGCTTTGTATATATTGCTGAGTCTACCTCTGCCGCACACAGACCTGGCGCTGTGTGTTCCCGTCCTTTGTATAGTGAAGCCCGAGACTTTCTAACTTTCTGAGTCAGTGCCATAACTGCTTGTACATGCCCTTTTATGTCAGGACCTTAAGATGTATTTTCCTTCAACTCTAGGGCTTCTATGGATTAAACTAACTCTCTCTCTCTCTCTTTCTCTCTCTCTCTGTGGGTTTCCATCAGCTGTGATGGGATGGAGTGTATCTTCAGAACTCGAAGTTTGAAATCTCTTTATTTTGTTTTTCTAAATTTTATAATCACGCTGTTTATCTCTGCATTTTTTTTCTTGATCTCAAATTACCTTTGTGACTCACTGCACTGGTTTCACAAATACAATGTTCTCTTCCCTTGCCTTATACACAGTGCGGTACTTTTCCTTTCCTTACCGGGTCTTTCCGGAATTCTTCTAATGTCAACCACGTTACAAATATTCAAAGTCTTTCGCTTCTTAAAAGCATTTCATCAAATCGTTTAGAGCCATGCTTTTTAAGACTTTAGTTTTACAATCATCTTGATACTTTCTCAAAATGAAGGTTTCTTGGGTTTCTCTAACTCAAGATACTAGAGGCAGGGTATTAGAATCCGTGTTTTACATACTGTGGGAGCATCTCTGCTTAACAAAGAGATCAATGTTATCAGTTCCTACTTAGGATTTGATGTAAGTTTTCTCAGACACATTCCCATGGATTTCCACACGCTTTTAAAGCTGAAGTGAGAACAGCCTGTGTTTCTGACTCCGGTGTCAGTGTTCATTAGGAGCTGGAGATAGAAATGCAAGTGGATCTGGTGGCGGTTTAGAGGTCTGTGCCCTGGGCCATTTTTCTCCAGGTCTGTAGAATAGCTAGAAATAAACTAGCTGGAGGATGGGTGGGAGACCACGTGCCATGGGAACATAGTGCTGCTGCCCCCTAGTGGTGAGCTGGATTTGGCCCTTGGCTTTTCTCATTGGTACCCTGAGCCATCTGCTCTCCCTCTAGACTTAGAGAAAGTTGGTCCCATGCTCCTTCTTTGTCTCCTTTCCGTCTCCACTATTCCTGGGAGGTTCAGACTTTGGTCTCACTGGTGGTCTTGGAACCTTTTCCGTGGGGTCTGAGAAGCCAGAAGCTTTGATTGCTGTTTTCATATATGTTCACGTGTTTCGGGTCTATTTTTGTTGTGTTCTAAAACAAATGCTATGACAAACAACACGAATTTCTAATATAAAGCGATTTCACAGTGGAGTCTGAGAACCATTAGGAAAGTTTCTCTTGTTGACTGTCTCTTGGCCTCTCAAGTTTTGGTAAATCTGAAGTAACCCTTCATATTTCTGCGAAGAAGAATTTGAGGCACATATCAATTTAGGAAAATTTCCAGTTCATTAAAGAATATTCAGCTAGGACATTTGTAGTTATTTTTTTTTTAGATAAAATGATAAATAATATTATTCTAAGATTAAATAAAAATGCCTATTTTGTATTTTGTCTGTAGAAATGAAGAGTATTAGACTTTCAAGAAATTTCACCCATACAGGGGTCAAAGATAAATATTACAGCTATTTTAAATTTCCCCAGATTTTCTTTAAGTTTTGTTTCTTTTCTCCTGCCTCAACATTTCTGAGCCTTTTCGCTGCAGTTTAAAAAAAGAAACAAAAAACAAACATTTGGCCTTTCAGCTCACATCACAAACCCCAAAGTCTCACTTCCTTGAGGCTGCAATCCGAGTACCTAAAATGAGGCCCAGCTCCAGTCAGGGTGAGCACAGTCCCCGCTCCCCCTCAGCATCCCAAGCAGCACCACTGCCCACTGCGGGAGGGGAGATGTCAAGTGGAGGTGAACTCACCTTTCAAGACTGAGCTTTGCTATGGAGAGGGGAGGGAGAGCTTGGAAAGGAGGGTTGATACCTCAGCCATTTCTAAAAATGGACAAGGATAGCAACCTCAGGAGGGCCAGCCATACAAAACAGACACCCTGGTGACTCGCACGCCTGCCCCGCTGCTGTCCAGGTGGTACTGCGGCCTGGCTAGAAGGCAGGCCCACTCCACAGAGAGGGTGCTTGTGCCTGTGTCCCATGCCCAGTGTTTACTCAGCAAGAGATTGGCCTCCAGAAAAGCGGCAAATGGGTAGGCAGTGTTCCAGAGAGGCATCTTGCAGAGCCACGCTACCCAAGCATCATATGATGTGGTGAGAACGCTTCTCTCTCTCTCTTCAGGAACGTGGGTTCACTTGCTTGACACAGTGGTGTTTTGTGACCACCCAAGCCTCCCCATGTGCCCACTTCCTGGTTTTCCCCCAGGAGGCTTACAGGAGCTGCATATAGGGAAAACTATGTCCCCTTAGAAAGGAGGAAAATTAGGCTTAGGCTTGACCAGGTAAGGCCTAAGGCCTGAAGCTGGTGAACACCAGAGTCAGGATAAACATCTGCTGCTAAATAGCGTGACCTTGAGCAAAACTGCAAAACTGCAAATTCTGTTATCTGCTCTCCTCTTTGATTGGGGTATTGTTAAATCAAAGGCTCTCTCTCTCCCTCCCTCTCTCCCTCTCTCCCTCTCTCGCTTCCTCCCTCCTTCTCACCTTTTCTTACCTTCCTGTTGTTCCTTCTGCAAATATTTACAGGGTACTTGTTGGGGCAGCAACTTTACTCCAGCACTGTAAATCTAGCAATAGATACTCCTGATTCGAATATCGAATGGGGTGGGGTTTTGTTTGTTTGTTTGTTTTTTAGACAGAATTTTGCTGTAGCTTTGGAGCCTGTCCTGGAACTAGCTCTTGTAGACCAGGCTGATCTCAAACTCACAGAGATCCTCCTGCCTCTGCGTCCTGAGTGCTGGGATTAAAGGCCTGAGCCACCACTGCCCAGCCTTGGGGTATTTCACAGGGTGTAAGTGCTTCAGAGGAGGTGGGTGTCAAGAATGCTGAAGAGAGGCATGGAATGTTTAGCTGGGGGGGGGGGGCGGGTACTGAGGAAGCCTTGTGTGTGAAGTATATTTGGGCACAGAGACGGAGGACTGAGCTCTGTGGGTAACCAGGCACAGCATTCCGGGTACAATGAAGATGTGACAGTCTGTGACAGTCTCTGTAGTTTGAGCGAGCTTGGCGCATACAAGCAAAAGCAAGAAGGAGTTTTGGTTACAGCGCATTAGATGAATGTCTTACTCCATCCTGGCCGCTGTAACAAGATGCCACACAGATCTAGTGTCTGCTGAAGGACCACTTTTCTCGCTTTCAGTTCATCGGTAGTGACTTCTTTGGTATCTTCCCATGGAAGAAATGACAGGCCAGTTCACTGGAGCTTCTATTACATGAACGTTCTGTCCTTACAACCCAATCCATCACCTGCTGCCCGCCGCACTTCCTGACACTATGACCTTAGAGGTAGAGATTTCAACCTATGGGTTTTGAAGACACACATAATCCTCATAGGAGAGCAGAGGGAGAATAAAAAAGAATATGACTGCATAGGAGAAAGAGGGGTGCGGGAAATGGGAAGTTGTTCAGATAACAGTACCCGTGGACCATTGTAAGAAAAGATTCACAGAAACAAGTTTGGATGGGCAGAAGGTTGTCCAAAGGCATGCGCAATAATGTAAACAAAGCATCCCCCTTCTGGAAGCTTTGCTTCTAAAGCTAGTCTACATCGATCCTACGTTATAGATCTTCCTTCCACAGTCCTGGAGATCAAAGCCAGGGTTTGGTGCATGCTGCACAAGTGTTTGACCACAGGGCACCCTTGGCCTTAGACTTTAGGATCTGATCCTTTGGCTTTGAGATCCTGGCTTGGATACAAAGTTCTCAAAAGAAATGGAAGATTTAGCTTTTCTCCCCTGAATACATGCTGCTAAATTCTTGACCAGCACATGCGTTTCCACTGCATTTGAGTCTGCAGCTGTTAACGGCTATGTGAAATATTAAGTGGGGTGGGGTTATGACAGGGTATAATATCTTATGATTAAGAACCAGGAGTAAATTCTTTTCTCCTTCCTTCCCTCCGTCCCTCCGTCCCTCCCTCCCTCCTTCCCCCCCCCTCTTTCTTTCTTTCTTGACAGGGTTTCTCTGTATAGTCCTGGTTGTCCTGGAACTCACTTTGTAGACCAGGCTGGCCTCAAACTCAAACTCACAGAGATTTGCCTGCCTCTGCCTCCCGTGTCCTGGGATTAAAGGCCTGCATCACCACTCCCAGCCTCCAGGAGTTGACCTTTAAAGTCAAGTCAATGCCAGAGAAAGAACCAGCTCTCCAGAAATGGGTGCAGAGGTCACCTAGTTAGGACTTAAGTGCAGGAGACAAGAGAGGGGACTGAGTGTCCCTGCAGCATCCCAGCAGTGAAGGGAGAGCAAACCCACAAGCCTGCCGCTGCAGGTGCTTTACGGACCCTATAAGACATTGTAGGCATCTGTGATGGCGTTGTGCCATGGCTGACTTGCTGAATCAATGTTCAGACATTTGAGGTCTGCTGTGATGCAAGAATTCAAAGCATTCAATGGTGCACTGGATAAACAATAGAGAAAGCCACCATTTTCAAACCTACGCAACTGCGTCCACCTATCCAGTAGTGGGTGGGTTTTGTGTGCCATTGAAACACTTACATGCATTGGCTCAATTTGAATTCTACGTTCCATACCATTTCTTTTCATTTTACCTGGGTCTGCTTTATAGGATAGTCTGCCATCGTATCCTTTTATAAACATGACATCTTGGGGCAGGTGATAGTGCAGGACTTTCATCTTCATCTGCTAATAGCAAAAATAAAGGGACCGGGAAATGGTTTGCTTCTCTACATGGTAGCACAGACGTGGGGTGTGAATCCAGGTTGGTGACCACATGTTGCTGTTCTGACTGGTTTTAGATACTGACCGCAGAGAAGGCAAGCGGGGTAAACTGATTATCTGTCTTAAGGAAAAATAGTGTTCTAATCACCAGACTTTCCATCTTATCTGTTTCAAGGAGTGTGTCCAAAGATTACCACGCCTATGTTGGAGACACCAGAAATCTCCAAAAATATATTCCTTTTGTGGAAATTGCTCTCCAAGAAAGACCCCCGGTCCAGGTTCACAGAGCTTCCTGGCGAATCTCACATCCCGATCTGATCTGTGAAGAGTGTGGTGTTCTAATTCCCTCAGGCCCAGCAGAGGCAGCTTTGAGGGACTGCCCTAGCTAGAGTGCTCAGGTTACAGCTGTGCCAGATTGGGCACAGTCCTGACTCCTGTTCCATCCTGTTTGCCTTTGGCGATATTGACCTCCAAGGCATCCGAATAGACTTGGTGTGTAAGCTCGTGTCTCAGGTCAGTTTCTCAGGAATCAGCAGGAGACACATCCCCTGTCATGCACAGGTCCAAAGTCAGTGTTAATGAAGGAAACAAACACATTCAACAAATGTAAGAGTTTTTTTGTTTTTTTGTTTTTTTATTTTAAGCTTGGTTTATTCTCAATTGCAGGTTTGTGTATGTGTCTTTATGTGGATACATATATGGCAGTGCAGATGCCTGCTGAGGCTCGAGGATGTCTGAAATAGGTTGTGAATTTGCAGGTTGGGTTTGAGCCACGCGGTGTGGGTGCTGAGAACTGAACTCTGGCCCCCGTAAGAGCAGTGGGTGCTCTTAAGTGGTGATCCATCTTTCCAGCCCCAGCACACAGTCACTTTTAGTTGCTTGCATTTAATATGTGATGCCAAGAAGAATAAGCAAGGAGAGCCTATATTCCTGCAGGAAGGTCTTTGTCTGCGGCGGTGGGGGGGGGGCACGACGAGGTATGGTGGGGAATAATCACTGTGGAATTTTCCCTGTCACTTCTTCCTACCCTTACTAGGCTGGTTCTTCATTCAGCAAATATTAACCACATGTTCTCTGTGTTCTTGATGTCACCTCAGATACAGACTCAGATACAGAGGTGGGGAATTCAGTATGCTATAAGAGAGGGATGGGAGGTGAGGAAGGAACTGTGTATTCTCAGCATCTTATTGCATGTGGGCTGAGCGATGCCCAGGCGTTAGGGCACCCTGAACCCCAAGTGTCACACTTAAGATACTGTGTGACACTGAGAAAATGCAGAGGAAGGAAAAACCAACTCGCTGCAAGCAGGGGGCGGGCAAACTGCAGTCCTCAGGACAGCGCTGGATGGCACGAACTCAAAATGTTTTCTAAATTTTCTATTTTTGATAAATATCCCAAAGAGGAAGAATAATTTGTCATACACGGAAGCCACATGAAATGAAAGTCTCACTGGAGCACAGCTGTGCCCACATCTGTACATGTCATCCATGCATGCTGCCTTACCCTAGGAGAGTGGGGGAGGGGAAGTGGACACCCGAGGTGGCCTGCAAAGGCCCTTGACAGAAAACCTTGGCAACTCTCAGTTGCTGCATCTGTGGAGAGAGAGCCTCTTGAGGAAAGGAGCCTTTGAAGTGGGCTCTCCAGCAGGAGGGTGAACCTGTCAGACAAGAACTATCCAGGCCACAACAGACTGGGAGCAGTAGCAAACCAGGAGGTGCAGCTGAGAGGTGGGAAAGGAACTGTGCATAAGGGTGGTGGGGATTTCAGTGTGTCTGGGGCATTCTGGGAATGGTTGGAGTGAGCTGTTAGTTATCAACAGAAATCAAGTACGGAAGACTCAAATTACTCTTTATTTGAGAATGAGAAATCTCAGGTTTTCAAGCTGAGGAGTCACTTGTCCGGTTTCGAATTTTAAGGAGCTCATTATGGAAGCCCTGTGGAGGAAGTCAGAGAGAAAGTGAGGACAGCACAGTGTAGCCTTGATGGTGAAAACACCTTAAACGCTTTCCCTGAGGTATCTAAGTCTGCCTTGACAGACAGGAGGCATGAGTCCAGGGCATGGGGCAGAGTGTCAGCAGGGAAAGAGTGACTCAGAGACAAATGGAAGCTGGACCAGCTACAACAAACCAGACAAGAGTGGGGGATGACTCAGGGGCCTTGGGTGACACCATGAGCTTTGGACTTGATTTTTGAACGCTGGGGGTGGGTAGCTAAGAACCCTGGAGTGAGCACACGCAGCAGACAATGGGCACTGGGGAGCATGAGCTGGGAGGCAGGGTGGAGCAGGATGGGGATGATGCCAGTAGTGGTGGTGATAAGGGCCTTAATAACAGTGGGAGTCAGAGGCGCTTCCTCTGGAGCTGGCAAGAGGGAGGGCTGGTGGCCATCTCATTTTCCTAGCGTGGTGGGGTCCTTGGTAGTGAGAAACCAGCTTTGTTTGGTAGAAGCAGAGGTCAGCTGCTACCAGAGGGGACAGGAAGGTGGAGGCTGAGGTGGGATAATTTCCAAAGACAGGAACCAAGGTCAATATAGGATGTGGAATCTTTCAGGCTGTTTGAGCTGAAACACAGGGATGCAGTAAAGACTTCGCTCGAGTCCCAGGGGTCCCTTCGTCTGACAGGAATCATGGACTGGCCTGCTCAGCCCTGCTTTCTCCTCTAAGCCCGTGCCTGAGGCAGAATGAGCGTTTGAATGAGGCTTTTGCTCTGACAGCCCAAGGGCCCATTAGCTCTCTCAACAAGTTTATTCCTCAGTTTATGGGGATAAACACCGGGGTGTTATTTACTATTTTTATGTGGAGGCATCTATGCAGCTCTACACATTTCTTACAGAACCTCCACAAAAGTGCTGGATTTCAGGCCATCAAAAGTATCAAGTTCATTGGTCCTTTTTTCTTCTTCTTCTTCTTCCTCCTCCTCTTCTTCTTCTCTTTGGAAGATGTCACTTATTAGATAATAGAGTTTGGACCACAGGAATCCAGTATAAAGGGTGCCCTAAACAGCCTTCGCCTTATCCATACCATGAAAAGAAATAATGCTTGTGTGTGTCTATGTGTGTGTACATATTCCTATGTGTGCATACTCGTGCATGGGTACATGTTTGCACATGTGTGCACTTGCATGAGGAAGCCAAAGGATGCTGGGTGTCTCCCTTAATTCTTCTCTATCTTATTTTTTTGAGGCAGGGTCTCTCCATGGCCTTGGAGCTCAATGATTCAACAAGACTGTCTGGCCATCAAGTCCCAGGGACACCCTGAACAACCTTTCCAGTTATAGGATTCCATGCATGTGTTCCTATGCCCAGCTTTTATGTGGGTGCTGGAGAGCGAGCTTGGGTCCTCATGGATGCATGGGAAACGCTTTGCTGCCTGAGGTATCTCCTCAGTCCAAATATTCTTAAATAATAACAGATAGCATCATCTCATTTAATCCTCCCGGCAGTAACTCTCCTTGGGCTTAGCATTGATGTATAGATGGAGAAATTGATACGAGAAAGTTAAAGATACTTGCCCAAGTCATAGAGTAGGAAAGTGGAAACACACATTCAAGCTAGAACAACAGAACTTTAGAGATCCAAGCCTGTCACTGGAAGGGCTCTGAGTGTTGGCCCACATCTTCCAGGGGACATGCCTGTTGACTCTCTGCTGTTCTGGTACTCTGGCTCATGCATTGTGCCACCTAATGGACACCCTAGCCCTCTGTTTTGTCCTTCAAGATATTTGTTACGACTATGCTTCTCATTTTGCCTGGTTCCTCTGGTAGGATGTCTTTCATGAGCTCATGGATAGTATCTGTGCTGCTGTCTTCACATCCTGACACCAGGTGAAGGACACACTAGGGATAAAGGAGAGCTTGCTAAATGAGTGGCCACCTTGACCACAAGAAAGAAGGTCTAACTAGAAGGCTGATGGTCCTCTGGAAAGCAAGGTGGGTGGTGTCCCTTTGCTCTGTTAGTCTGAAAGGCAAGGGTGAACACAACATCTGGACTGGTGAAGGTAAAGAAGATGACCCACACTTCTATTTTTTCTCTATTTATTTGTTTGTTTATTTATTTTGTGTGCATGTCAGTGTAATGTATGTAAGTGTATGGATGTGTATGTGTGTGTGTGCATGTGAGATTATGTCTGTATATGGTGTATATGATGTGCACACAGTGCATATGAGAACGTATGCATAGTGTTTATGTATGTACCTCTGTGCATAAGTGTGCACCCTGGACAAATACTTGTGGAGGTCAAAGGTTAATGCTAATGTCTCTTTCACTTTCTCTTTACCTTGTTTTATGAGACAAATTCTCTCACCCGAACCTAGAGTTTACCAATTCACCAAGACTGGGTAACAAGCAAACCCCAGAAATCCCCCTGTCTCAGCCCTCTCATTGCTGGTATTATAGGCATATGTCCCCACACTTGGCTTTTTACATGGATGCTGGGTATCTGAACTTAGGCCCTCATGTTTGTGTGACTACTTCTTTCAGTGTAGAAGAGCACAAATGCATTGGGAATGGTGCAGGGGCAAGTGGCATGCACCTCTTTGTAGCAGGATTGAGGAACAGAGAGATGGGGGCAGCTCTTGATGTGTTATTATTGGTTCTGGTAGGGGCCAGCTTTGTAGACTCTTTTCATCTGTCCCCCACAAAGCTCCAGGGTGAGGGTTCCCTCCTGATGTACACTCTACTGCAGACAATGAAATAGAGGCTCAAGGAGTATCGATATAAGTATCACAGTGTGCTGATAGCGAACGGGGGTTTCTATCTCTTCAGTGTTGAGATCCTCTACCATTCTTTATTGTAGAAGTCCAGGGACTTAAGAACGGTGGCCTGGGCTCCTGCTTCTGTGTCTATTAGGGGTGTGATTTTATGGAAATCACACTTCTGTGCCTTAGTTTCAGCATCTAAAAATATAAGACCAAAAAAAAAAACAAAAACCCAGAGCAATATTAGTGTCTACAAGGTTGGATAAGTCTAGAAAGATGTTGCTACTCAGATGAAGAACTCCGAATGGCATTCAGCATAACTATACAGTATTTCACCATCATCATCACCACCATCACATGGGTCTCAGTACTGTCTACCTTTGTACTTGTCATGGTAAATTCCATTTTAAACTTTGTTTAAGTAAACTAGGCACAGGGACACCCAGAAAGCTGGTGAAACATTATTTATGAGTGTATTTGTTAAATGTATTAGCACTTTTTACCAGTCTGCATAAAAAAGATTATTGTCACCTACACAGGTGGTAACATATCTTTTGCGGAGCCCTGGAACAGAACAGGAAGGCAGAGGGAGAGAGAACATTTTCTCTGCCCTTTCCTGCCTTTGCCTTTGGACCTTGGTGCTCCTCATTCTTGGGCTTTTGAACTTGGACCAAGACTTCTGTCACTGGCTAGCCTAGTTCTCTGGCTGTACCTTGTGAGGGCAGACCATGCGACTTCTCTAATCCTTCATAGTAAATCTCCTATGGATTCCATTTATTTGCGGAACCCTGACAAGAACGCTCCTCCTGAACTGAGTCATGCAGAGGCCCCCCAAAAGAAAGGAAACCACTTAGAAGATGCAAGTGGAGGTTCTGAATAAGGACCCTAGATTTTTAATTGGTTGTCAACCTTCCTAATGCTGCGACACTTAAATACAGTTCCTCATGTTGTGATGACCCCCAACTGTAAAATTATTTCCATTGTTACTACATAACTCTAATTTTGCTACTGTTATGAATTTTAATGTAAATATCTGTGTTCTCTGACAGTCTTAGGTGACCCTGTGAAAGGGTCATTTGATCCTGATGGTGTAGAGACCCACAGGTTGAGAACTGCTGCCTTAGAGTAACAAGAAGCGCATCTTATCTGGTTCTTGTGGCAACGATCTCTTTCCCATGCTGCTGCTTTCAAAGGCTAAGAGGTTCTATTTCAGGTTTCCTGAGTTTCAGCACACTGATTGTGACCTTTCCTTCCTTTTATATTTTCCTCATGGTAGAAAGGGAAAGTAATGAGAGGAGAGCTTCTCTAGGAAATGAACACATCAAAGCAACACTGGGTCATCAAGATAGCACATTAGTATGGCGATGGGGCACGCTAGGAGGACCAGGCTTGAAAGCGCGGACTGGACTCAGCTGTTGAGTCAAGTATGGGAGTCTCAGGCGGCTCTTTTTGCAGCATCATGGATCTTGGGGGAACTGAGGAGATGGTGCTATGTGGGAGAGGGGACTTGTCAACAGGCATCTGACAGGGGTCTTTGAGAACAGTGCTCTGTACCATATTTGGCTTTGTGGTTGTCCATGACAGGATAAACAGTGCTGTTCATCACTGTGTTCACTGGCTAGACACGTCGACTTTACGCTGGAGACTGACTCAGGAATTCCATAGTGGATTGTTATTGGAGCTTGGGCATATCCACTGATTTTGCCGAAAAGAGGAAGATTATATTGGAAGTTCAAAGAAGAATGTTCCATCTCCAGCAGTAAAGTCAGACTTTAGAATTCCCAAACTAGTCATTTCTACCTTTGGAAGAATCTAGTTTTATGCTCTTCTTGGCAATTTTCCTCTTCAGACCCTTGAGGGGCAGCAGAAGAAAGATCTTCAGTGTCTGAGAGGGAGGACTTATGGGAAAAGGGTCTGCAATTTCTGGGACTCTTGGAATGCCAGGAAGAGTCTCGTGTGGTACATGATCCCACAGGGGTCCTGTAGTTGTGCCCAAGGGGTAGAGACCAGACCTTTCTGAAGTGGACTCTTGCCCTGGACTCAGGTATGAAGCTCCTAGATGCTCTAGGCAGGTGCCCAGTTACCTGGCTTAGTTGCTCTCTGAATACAGTGATGGGAGAATCACTTTGAATGCTTGTTCAACAAATCCCTGGACCTCGCCTGCATAGAGACGCCAGCTCAGCAGGTCTGTGCTGGAGCCCAAGATTTTGTCTGTCTCAGCACCTCACAGGTGACTCTGCTGCTGTTCTTTGGGGACCCTTGTGTGAACAGAATTTATACACAAACAGCTTTAGGGACTACGTGTATGTGTATAATAGCCAGTGGTAGTCTGGAGAAATGTTCCAAAGGAATTCTCATTTGGGCTTCCATCTTTCAAAGAATACTAAAACAAAATCAAATCCAAAGGCCAGAGCAATAGATCTCCAGACTACTGCCCCAGTATTCTGTCCCAATTTTGTCAAGCCCCGTGGAAGACTGTGCACGCCCCAAATCCTTCCCTATTGAGTGTGGAGCCTTTCTCCTTTTCTTCTCTTGAGTACTCTGACTCCTATTCCCCAGTGCTATGGTCTAGACTATTAAAAGGAAAATTCTCCAGAGTGGGAGATGGAGGGTGGAGAAGGGATGACAGATAGGAGTCCCATGTTGGTAAATCTTGTCTCTGAAACATATTAATATTTCACATCTAAACTCTAAAGGGAAAACATCACTGATCCATAGTGACCTGCAACCACTCAAGAGAATGTTTCTTTTCTAAATAATTTAACTTTTGACTGTAGAAAAGCAAGGACAACAGTGTCCCAAGTAGTTCCATTAACCTGTAATTCTTTCTATAAGGCTACTAGCATTAAAATACAGTTCCCTTTTTAACATGGACCACAGTTAACCTCGTTGATATTCTATTTTACTCTCTTTATTCACTCTGGTTTTAGGCAACAAATAGAAATACAGTAAATGTTTCTTTTGCAATTATTCTCCAATCAAATTACCTTTGTATGTTTATAGATACTTGCCTTATGTGATGGGCTGCTATATTGTTTAGAGCATGCATGTTTCGGACTGATTTAAAAAGAGGTATCTTTCCTAGGCACTCATCCCCTTTATCATTCGCATGAAGCAGAAGTCTGACATCGTTTTTAAAGAAGTAAAATCTGTTCCCCAAAGTGCAAAACCCTAGTGGATAAAAATAAGCTGCCTAGATCTGAAGGAGCGACCCCTGTACAATTTTTCCTCACCATGTTGTGCAAAAAAATTATTAATTGAGGACTTATTTTTTCATGGTCTCCCTAAGATGGCCTACAGTGAATGTTTTGGGGGCACTAGGGCTCTTCTGGACTCTTTTGAGTCTGTTAGTTTGGTTCTCCTGGGTTGAGAAGGACTGGAAGTTTAGTGAGCTGGTAAAGGAGAGGTATTCTTAACAGACCAATCTTTTGCATCTTCCCTATGGTGACTAGTCTCAAATGTCCATGGCTAATTGGAATTATGAGCTCCGTACTGATGGCAAGAAAGGGCAGCTGTGCTCATCCAGTGGACAGTGTGGCCCGGATGTACGCATGCGTAGATGAGCAGGGAGGAAGTCTCTCAGCCACGGAATACATGAGATGATGCAGAGGACCTCAGCAGGCATTTTTCTGTTGTATCAAAGCCCTTCGTGCATCTTCCACATCACTCTGCTTTAAAGGCACAGAGCGGATGTGCCCTGTTGGCCAGTTCGCCTAGTGCTGGCCATTCCTTGAATAAACTAATGAGTGTATCTACATTGGCTCATCAGTTAGAGAAGGAGACGAGAACAGAGAGAAGACATGGGCAGGTGTGATGGTTGAAATCTGAATTGTTCTTTATAGTTATTTGAATACTGGGTCCCCTCTAGGTGGCGCTGTGTGGGAGGCTTAGGAGGTGCAGCCCTGCTGGAGGAAGTGTGTCATTGTGGGCTGGCTTTGAGAGCTTAAGGCCTCATCCCACTTCCAGGTCGGTTGCCCTTCATGATTGTAGTAGAGGATGTGAGCTCTCAGCTTCTCGTTCTCCCTGCCGTGCCTCCTGCCTTCTGTCATGAGGTCCCTGCCATTATGCCCTCAGCTTCTAGAAGCCTAAGTCAAAATTGGCGATTTTTTTCACAAGTTGCCTTGGTTTTGATGATTTGTTATGATGGCAAATCGCTAATGCAGGATGAAAATTGCTTGCAAAATTAATGGTTTCTTATTTTTTTCCTCTTTTTTCCCTCTCTCTCTCTCTCTCTCTCTCTCTCTCTCTCTCTCTCTCTCTCTCTCTCTCTCTCTCTCTCTGTCTTTTACATAACGTAGATATTTTAATGGTTTCTTTTTTGAAGGAATATTTGGCTTTTAAGTTTGTTGGCTTCAAAATCTCATTGTCTTTATTAAATCCTTTGTCGTCTCAGTGTGCCCATTTTTTGGTGAGTAAACAGAGGCACAGTGATCTCAAACAGCATTCTCCTAGACTAGTTGGCCAATGAGCCCCTGAATTCACCTGTCACGTCACTCCGCCCCCTTCCCTGAAATGCCAGCATTGATGCTACAGATGTCTGTTGGCAAGTCTGGCATTTTTTTTTTTAACATGGATGCTGTGGATTTGAACTCAGGTCCTCATTCTTGCACAGCAGGTGTTTTACCCATTGAGCTCTCTCCCAAACCCAGTATTCTTTTATTCAGAAATACAAAATTGTATTTAAAAGTCTTGTTCCTTCTCCAAATAGAATACTCCCTCATTCTGATTAATATATTCATAGTCTGTTATCTGTATAGTATGAAGCTCAGGCATGTATGTATTTTAGATGAAATGGGCTACTGGTTTCCTTTTGCTCATACATGAAGACAAAGTTGTTACAGGGTTTTTTAATGAAAGAATGGAGGAAGCAGATGGCTGAAGTGAAGCTTGCTTTGTTCAACGGGACAATTATCACTCTATGTTATCTTGCTAATACTCAGTACTTATGCATACACGTACCATACACCAGAGCTGATAAACACATCCACAGCATCTTAGGTGCCTGTGTCAGACTCTGCCCAAGGACTTTCTGTGGCTCTGCCAAAGTCACATGAAGTGGCTGCAAGTCACCCGCAGGAAATCTACAACCAAAGCTGGATAAAAAGTTCTTGGCCAAATAAATACCCAGTTTCTTGTGTTTCTGTGGCACTCTGGGACATACTCTGTACATTTCCCTGAGTGGGGACCAAGGGAAGGTAAGCCCTCAGTGCCCACAGAGCAAGAGATTATTATCATAGCCTTTACCAGCTCTCCTCCTGCTCTACCTCCATGAGAAGTATACTTCCTGCCCCCAAAATAACGAGTTCCCAACCAAATCCCCAAACTACTGTAGGGGAGTTCAGGTTAAGACAGTACACCACAGATGGCCTCCATGTGCTCCTTCCACATTCGGTGAAAACCACTCAGATTTTTTTTAATGATCAAAGAGATGTCTATATTTTTATCTATACATCTCCTTCATGCTTGTATAGGTGTTACTAGATTTACCTTTATTTCCATTAAGAGTTCTTATGACAAAATAATTGAACAATAATTTATATGACCAACTTCTGTTATTTAAAAGCTGAGTCTTATGGATTTTCAGTCACTTAGTGGGAAGTTTCACCTTTTCCCTCCTCTCCGACTCAAGGCTTTGCTTGCCTCATATAGTGGACGCATGCGCAGGCCCTCATGGAGAGCAATTGCTTTTGAGCTGTTTTTCTGCACATCTACTGTTGGAACAAATTCCTCTTGGGGATTAAGTGCTTTAGAAACGCTATGTAGGACTATCTTAGGCTATGATATAATTTTACATGTTGATTCTGGCTCTGAGAGCATAGTTGATACTGAACAAATGCTAATTAATAATAACCTAGTAAAATGGATTTAGGGCAAACGGATGCAATACATAATGACATGCTAGAGTTTTCAAATAACTTTCATTGCATTCCTTTTGGTTTTCTCAAACTCAAGCCAGTATTTCAAATCAGTTCCGTAGGAAAGAGGAGGCTACTGTAATGTTCCCATCTGTAGGGTAACAGTTTATCAGCGATTGCCAGGGGTGGCAAAGAGGGGTATGGAAAATCATGGCTTAACAGTTTCAGATGGGCGAACTGACCAAGCTCTGAGACCTTTTTACACAGGACTGTGTTTACAGCTAATGATACATTGGATATTTAAATATGCTCAGAAGCAGAACTCACACCAAGAGCTCTTGTCACAATCAAAAGATTAAAAATAATTGAAGGTAATCCTTGAATTCCAAATTCCATCATGTTCTTCTTTAAGCTTAAGTACTCTTCCCTAGAAACAAGGACAATGCCAACACAGTGTTACGGCCAATGTGATCTTCCCTGAGAGTCAGTTCTATTTCTGTCAAAGGGGAGCATGTGACTGAGTTGAGAGCATCAACTTTAGAGCCTGGGAGCAAGAATTCTCTTTGCTACTTGCTGGTTTAGTCTCACTCCCTCTCTCTCTCTTTTTACCTCAGTTTCCCCATCAACCAAATAGGGACAGACAGCTTTTCTGCGAGAGTTAAAGGAAGCTGTGCACATAAAATGCTTAATAGACATTAGCTGTGTTTATTACTACTGGTTTCCTGGGGGAGGGGCTAGCCCCCTTTCATTAGACTTTAATTCAGTTCCGTTATTCTATTATTCTTTCTTCCTAGGTGGGAAACATGGGTACTCATTGCTAAAGTTACTAAGGAAAATGCTGATCTCCCAAAATAGCTATTGAGCAGTAATTTTCAAAATACATAGTAAACCCAAGCTATACATGAGAGACTGTTAAAGTAGGTCATTGCCACAGGGCTGCTTAGAGAGGGTGCTGCCGGGGTGATTTATGTCTGGGGGGATTATTAATTAAACAAAAGAGGGTCTGTGTTTCTGAAAAATGCCTGGGCCACAGAAGAGGCGTGCATGAAGAGACAGAAAGGAAAAGTACGATTAAAGAACACATCTCCATCTATCTGTGGATTCAAAAGATTACACACTAAACAGATTTTGTTTTTGTATTTAATGCTTTGGTTTTTTTTTTTTTTTTTTTTTTTCTTCACAGATCTCTGTGTTGAGTTCAGGCTGCTTTGGTGACCTCACTGCAGAGGAAGTGATTTGAGCACATGAAGCCGTTGTCTCAATAGAGGATAGGCTTTTGTTTTCAAAGAGGAGTGCAGGGAGGGCATTGGATTGTGTGTGTCATAGGTGTGGGTCAGTGCAGAGTGTGTGGACACTGGGCGTTGTCTTTTACTTATATTTGTTTGGTTGATAATTTCATGTATAATTATTGTATTTACATCATTCCCTCTCCTTTTGCTCCAATTCAGGTCCTCCTGTGTTCCCCTTCCATTTCTCAAATTCATGGTCTCTTATTGTTTAATTATAATTGTTGCACACACACACAAATTTATAAATACAAACTGCCGAGTCTATTTAGCATTGCTCATATGTATGTGTGTATAGTGTGTGTGTGTTTAGGGCTGGTCACTTGGAATTGGGTGACTTATCAGGGCTCATCCCTGGAGGAGACTTTTGTTCTCTCTCTCAGCAACTATTAATTGCCTGTAGCTCTTCATGTAGGGTGGGGTCTTGGGAGAGTTCCATGGTCCATGTTGGCATGTGAATTCACACTGTCATTTTCTGGTCTGGTGTAGGCAACCATATTGTTGAGACTTTGTGGGTGCAGCTTCCCTGACTTAACGAGAAGACACCATTGCAGCACAGACAACCTGGCCCTCTGGCTCTTAGACTCCTCCTACCCCTCCTCAGTGAAGGAGGTCTAGGTTGTATTGCTGGATCTACTTTTTAGGAACTTGACAAGAACAGGAGCAATGAAAGCCTCTTGAAAGCATTTGAAGCTTAAAAATAATCCACTGCCAAGGCCTCTCTACCATCTGCCCCTTAATCTTCCTCACAGCCAGAAACTCTTTCTTGTTGCATTCGTGGGTTTTGTGGTTTCTTTGAACGTCATTACCCTCAGACATTGTCCTTCTTAATTTGTTCAATGAAAATATCCTTATTTGTTTATTTTCTGATTATAAAATTTTAGGTAAAGTGTGAAAATTTAAATGGTTCAGATAGGTAAAATTAATTACATCTAACAAAATAAGCATCATCAATATCCAGGACTGTTGTCTTAGGGTTTCTATCGCTTTGAAGAAATATCATGATCACAGCAACTCTTATAAAGGAAAAACATTTAATTTGGGTGGCTTACAGTTAAGAGGTTTAGTCTGTTATCATCGTGGTGTGGCATGGTGGCATGCAGGCAGACATAGTGCTAGAGTTGAAAGTCCTGCATCTTGATAGGCAGGCAACAGGAAGTAGTCTGTCTCATTACGTGTGCCTTGAGTTTATATGAGACCTCAAAATCTGTCTCCATAATGACACACTTCCTCCAATAAGACTACACCCACTCCAACAAGGCCACACCTTCTAATAGTGCTACTTCCTTTGGGGGCCATTTTCTTTCAAATCATCACATTCTGCTTCCTTGGGCGCCAAAGACTTATAGTCAAATCATAATGCAAAAATGCATTCAGTCCAACTTCAAAAGTCCCCGTAGTCTATCACAGTCTCTACAATGTTTAAGAGTCCAAAGTTCAAAGTCTCTTCTGAGATTCATGCTATCTCTTAACTGTAATCCCTTATAAAATCAAAATAAAAAATCAGATCACATGCTTCCAATAAATAATGGCACAGGATAAACATTATCCTCCCAAAACATAGGAAAGGGAGCATAGGGAGGAAAGACTGGACCAAAGAAAGATTGAAAACCAGCTGGGCAAACTTCAGAATTTACATCTCCTTGTCTAATGTCAAAGCACTCTTTAAATCCTCAACTCTTTTCAGCTCTGTTGGCTGAAAGACTCCTCTCTCTTGGTCTGCTTCCCACGTAGCAGCTCTCCTCGCCGGGTGTCTTACATCTCTGGCATCCCCACCATCTTGGGGTCTCCAAGGCAATCCAGGTTTCAACTTCACAGCTTCACACAATGGCCTCTCTATAACTTCATTTAGGGACATTCTTGATACATACCTGGCCTTGGCAGCTTTCCTTAGTCACGAAATTTCTTAGTCACGATTTCTTCTATTCTTAACTTCAGAACCATGCGGCCAAAGCTGCTGAGTTCTGTTGCTTACTTTGGTTGGAACGTGGCCTCCTTGTTCAATTACATCTTCACCAGATTTCTGCTTCCCAAGGTTTCCTTCACTGCCTAAACTTGTCTGTTCTGGAACTTACTCTGTAGACCAGGCTGACCTCAAACTCAGAGATCTGCCAGCCTCTGCCTTCCAAATGTTGGGATTAAAGGTATGTACCACCACACATGGCTCTACATTTTCTTTAATCCCCTTTCACAAGTTGGAAATTTAATTGGGTGGGATCTTGCCCTGAGGTCACCATTCCTTTTATTCTATTACCTAATCTGTTTACCCCTTGAACACAGAATTCAGCTCCATTCCATTTCCTGGTACTCCTTTGCTCCTCAAATATTTTTCCTTGCTTATCTTGCTCCTTTTCATTACACATCTTCATTAGAGTTAACACTAATAACCACACACCAGAATCTATACTAGGCTGTTTTGAGATTAAATCCAAAACTCTTTAGCCTCAGGGGAACTTTTTGGACAAGGGCAAAAAGCAGCCACATTCATCACCAAAATATCACAAGAATGATTTCTAGGTAACACACACAAGAATTCTTCTCTGAAACCTCTTGGTTCAATCCCCCACAGTTCAAACCACACTCTTAGTGCCATTGTCTTCCATGCTCCTACTAGGATTACATTAAGCAGTGCTTAAAGCATACCACTGCTTCACTAACCCGTAGTACCAAAGTCCAAATTCCTCCAAACAAAAACATGGTCAGGTATTTTTCAGAAATTCCCCAGCCCCTGTTGCCAACTTTTGTCTTAGGGATCCTATTGGATGACCACAGTAACTCTTATAAAGGAAATAATTTAACTGTGGTGACTTGATTACAATTCAGAGGTTTGGTTCATTATCATCATGGTGGGAAGCAAGGCAGCATGCATGCAGATGTGGTGCTAGAGAGGGAGCTGAGAGTTCTTACATCTTGACTCATAGCCAATAGGAAGTAGCCTGTCTCACTGGGTGTGGTTTGAGCATATATGAGACCTTAAAGACTGCCTCCATAAGACCACACCTACTCTAAAAGGGCCATCCTCTGAATAGTGTCACTCCCTTTGGGGGCACTATTTCTTTCAAACAACCACAGCTCTAGTCTTCCATTTGTTTCCAGTGCACATGTGCACATGTATACACATATATGTTTGCATCATTTCATACCCCAGTGTTAGTGTATGCTCATGTTCCCATGTTTGAAAACAAAGTTCTGAGGTATTTTTTATTTTTTAATTTAATTTTATTTAATTTATTCTTCTCTTATATAATACATGCCAACTGCAGACTTTCCATCCTCCCCTCCACCCAACCCTTCCTCTACTTCCTTTCTCCCCCAGATCCACTTTATTTCCCTTCAGAAAAGAGCAGACTTCTCAGTGATAACAGCTGAACTCACATAACATACATACAGACAAGACAGCAATGCATGTCAAAAACATTACAGTTGAGACATGGAAGACCTCTTTGGGAAAGTGCTCATGACTGTTTGGTTCAAAGCAGAAGAAAGTGAACTGCTAGCATTCTCTTTACAACATCGTGTGTCTTGAACTTCAAGTGTCATCTAATGGATTTTTCTTTAGCCAGCTCATAGAGATTTGTCTTTAAGGTTGAAACTGTGGAAGATGTAAAAGGATTTATGCCGGAGCTAGGCTTAGCTCTTCTTCCAAGTTGCTAAGCTCTTTCAGGCTCAATTCTCAACCAAGAAAAAGAAACTTCAATATAAGCAAATTCAGGATCTCTCTCTCTCTCTCTCTCTCTCTCTCTCTCTCTCTCTCTCTCTCTCTCTCTCATATATATATATATGTGTGTGTGTGTGTGTGTGTGTTCATGACAGAGATAATGATAGTTAGATGGTAGGTTGACAGATGATTGTGGTAGTTTGAATGTAATTGTTCCCGTAAACTCATAGGGAGTGACATTATTAGAAGGTGTGGCTTTATTGAAGTAAGCGTGCACTGTGAGGGTGGCTTCTGAGTTTTTCTTTGCTCAAGCTTCACTCAGTATTTTCTGTTCCCTGCAGGTCAAGTTGTAGGACTCTCAACTCCTTCTCCAGCAGCATGCCTGCCTGCGTGCCACCATGTTCCACCATGATGAAAGTGGACTAAACCTCTGAAACTGTAAGCCACCCCATAAATATTTACCTTTATAAGAGTTGCTGTGGTCATGGTGTCTCTTCACAGCAATAGAAACCCTAACTAAGACAGTGATAGATAGATAAATAGATAGAAATATAGAGCTGTATACATGATAGATCAATAGATAGATAGATAGATGATAGAGCATCAATACACATTACAATTTCTCCTTTATTCTTGGTCTTTGAATCATTTTTCCCCCATATTTGACTGGAATTCTGATTGCTGGTGCTTCTCATGCCTGAGAACTTGATTATCTTCCTTTCTTACAGTTTCAGTTTGAAAAGTCTTAAGGACTGGTGCTGCCTGCTTTATCTTGGCGACAGCCAGTGAAGGAGCAGTGTATTATTGTGAAGCAACTGGAGACTATGGGTTCTTCTTCTGCCATGAGATGGTTAAAATGCAAGATACATCAATTCTGCAGAAGAAAGAGCATGGGAGTGGGCTTCATTGTGCGGGCCTATCACCCTAGCTGCTCAGGAGGCTGAGGCAGGGAGACCACAGTTTTGGACAGCAGAGTGAGCTAAAACCAGTCAACTAAGTGAGTCCTGATTGAAAAGAAATGACTAGGCATAATAACTCGTGTAAAAGCACTAGCCTAACATGTGTGAGACCATTGGATTCAATTCCTAGTAACACACACACACACACACACACACACACACTGAAATAAAGTAAATTTTAAAAGGCTGGGGAGGTGGTTATGAGCATTTGCTCTGTAGCCACGAGGACCCGAATTTGCATTTGAATCTCCAGAACCCATGTAAAAAGCCAGCCATGGTTGTGCGTGCCTGAATACACAGCATTGGGCACAGTAGTGGAGGGAAGTGTACCCAGAGAGCCACTTAGCATAGCCGAGACAGGGAGTTTCTGCTTCCATGAGAGGCCTTACATTTGACTGTGTGGGCATGTATGTGTTATGTGGAGCCAGAGCAGGATACTAGGTATCTTCCTCCTAGAAACTTACATAATATGTTTCAGTTCTGTATTAAACCAGTCACGACAACATATCCTTACACAGTATACAAATATCCTACAACACCTGCTATTTTGTATAATTAATACATGGTAATAAAAAAGTAAAACACACCAATGCATACAAAAAAGAAAAAAAAGATGTGTTATATGTTCTTATATGTTTTACACATAAATTTTAAAAATAAAGTCAAAGAAATAGGAAAACAGAGAGGCTCTGTGTTTCTCTTTCGAGGTAATAACATTTCCCCCAACTCTTCCCTTCCGTTCATTCATTACTGGGCTTCGGTGTTTCTCACTTGCGTTGCTTCCTTCTTCTCAACTAAGCAAAGAAAGTGGGTGTTTCGCAGGAGACCCCTCTGTCCAGGCATCTGAAGCAGCCTGCATGCTGCATCATGGGTAATTTGTGTTAAAGATAATTGTAAATATGCTATTGATATTAACTGATGTTTTTCCAACATTGCAATAATGCTTGTTTTGTTTGTTGGTGAGTTTATTACTTTTTGGTCAATAGAATGTGAGATTTGTGGGTGAAATTAGCATAGTGAATAACAATTAGGCAAAGAAATCAATGGCATTCAGACAAATGCAGGACTTGAGAAAGTCCCAGAGGCATGCTAGTGTACAAAACATCTACACACACACACACACACAGAGCACGCATACATGACAACACACGTTTACCCACACATGAACATACATGCACACACACGTGCATGCAGACACACATGCACACAAATACCTGAAATACTCATTATTTATATTATTTTATATTTCCAAAACTTGGGAGTAGGGGAGGGAGGAAATTGGGAAGGGACTGGGAAGCAATGAGTTTCTTATAAAGAAAATATGACAGGCACAGAAAAAAAAGAACGCCTGCAGATTCCATTTTTAGGGAACTTGAGATCTTTGTATTTAAAAGCTTGAGACATCAATATCCATTAATTCCGTTTAGGCTTTTCTTGTTTTCAGTTTAATTAAAAGTTAGAAACTCTCTTTCTCACCGTCTCTTGGAGACGAAACAGATAAACTCCCGGGCATCCATGGCGCCATGTCTATTCCACTGTCTGCAAGGCAGTTGTAGCGTTTGCTTTGCTGTTGTTGGGATAGAACACTAGGCCGAAACACAGGAAATAGAACACATTGTTACTTCAGCTTACAGTTCGAGAGGGAGAGCTTGTGATGGTGGGGGAGGCATGGCAGCTGGAGCAGGAAGCTGAGATCACGTCTCCATCCACATGTATGAAGCAAAAAGAGAACCATGCCGGGCGGTGGTGGCGCACACCTTTAATCCCAGCACTCGGGAGGCAGAGGCAGGCAGATCTCTGTGAGTTCGAGGCCAGCCTAGTCTATAAGAGCTAGTTCCAGGACAGGAACCAAAAGCTACGGAGAAACTCTGTCTTGAAAATCATAAATAAATAAGAAAGAAAGAAAGAAAGAAAGAAAGAAAGAAAGAAAGAAAGAAAGAAAGAAAGAAAGAAAACCATAAGTAGGATGAGGCTGTAAACCCTCAGAGCTCTCCCCAGCTGATGTACTTCCTCCATCGAGGCTGCACTTCCTTTGCCTCCCCAAACAGTACCACCAGCTG
Source organism: Chionomys nivalis (assembly GCF_950005125.1). NCBI lineage: Eukaryota > Metazoa > Chordata > Mammalia > Rodentia > Cricetidae > Chionomys > Chionomys nivalis. The sequence goes on along the minus strand of NC_080094.1, from coordinate 19,019,154 downwards.
GGAATCAAGTGTTCAAATACCGGGGCCTATAAAGGACATTTTATTCAAACCACAACAGAAGCCCATTGTAACACTGGAATCTGCTCACTATCACCTGTACCTCTGAGGGTCTCTGTCCTTGGATCTGGTTTTATGTCTGGCGTTGGAAGAGAAGAAGGCAGGAAACTGGTTCTTTTATCTTGTTAGGTATGAGCCATCTCATGTATTTTTCTTCTTAAGGAAAGATGACTGAGACCTATTATTAAAAATATTTTTAAGTCTTTCTGAGTGGTAGGTACTAGATTAAGTATTTTACACTTGCCTATTATTTTAGCCACTTTAACTACAGATTTATGAAGTAATTTTTATCATTAGTCCCATAGTAACAGCTAACGAGTTCCCTTGACATGTCCCCCATAGAGCTAGATCCCAATCTAAACCCAGAATGTCTGATCCCAGAGCTGTCTCTTCTGCTCCTCCACAGCCCATTGCCCTCGGTACAGGAAACACACATATAGGTAAAGATCAAACTCTTTGTGATTTATGCCCTTTCCAGGCTTCTCTTTGGATGTTGTGTATGGGGTGGGCAGTCAGAGAGAGAACCATGCTGAGACAGCTCCATTTCCAGCCCCTTCTGCCTGCTAGACAGACGCATGGGGGTGTAGAGTGGAGAAAAACCCACTTTATGTTCGCAGATTTATGAACTTAGAGTCTGCCATCATTCACAACTCTGAGCACATTGTATGTTATTGAAAACATTCCTGCAACCCTGTGACAGTTTGCTACCCCAACCAGGCATGGTAGCACATAGATGTTGTCCTAGATCTTTGGGGGTGAAGGTAGGGAGGTTGGAGGTCAAGGCTAGCCTGGGTTCCATAGGGAGATCCTATCTCAAAAACAGTAAGAATTGTTTTGCATCTGACATGTCACCTCTCCTGATCCAGTATCCACACGTCAGTTTTTCACCCCTTTTAATCACAGGGCATTCCCACACTTTGTCAAGAAACGCACGGTGTTGTGTGTAAGCGTCTTGAAGCTGCATTTCTTTTTGTCTCCGGAGACTCTGCCAAATGTGCTCCAAAGGAATTACCAAGCACATATTTGTTGGATTAAATACAATGGTGGGAATACAATACCGTTCTCAGCTCTTGCATGTGATGTTCCTAAAAATTATTCCCTGAGAATATTGGTAAAGTCTATTTACAATATTACACAGTCTCCCAGCAGACTCTGACATCTGTGCAGTGTGGCGTTTAAGGATTCCATGGGGTTCCGTGACACATTTGAGAATCGTCACCGTGTATCATCCTACCTGATAATTCCTCATGGAATACCTCTGTAGCTGAGAATTTCCTTCCCCTGCATGCTGTTCAGAAATCAATGTTTAGAATAATGGCCCTGCTTGGCTCTGAATTGGGCTGGTTAATAACCATTGCTGAGGAAATCAATCAAGTCTATGATATCTTATTACTTACACTAATTTAATCACAGGGAACAGATCGCTGTTCCAGTTCAAAGGGCAAAGAGAGTGTGTGTCTACTTCTCTCTCTGTCTCTGTCTCTCTCTGTGTGTATGTATGTGTGTGTGTGTGTATGGGGAGGGGAACCAAGGTGACCAAGGTGAGTATCTTACATAGAAGAGTGACCAATTCCTGTGAAAAGCAGGGCAGTTTTGCTCTGATTTTATTACAAGAATAATATTCTGTTTTTGTTTTTTTTTTTTTCCGAGACAGGGTTTTTCTGTAGCTTTGGAGCCTGTCCTGGAACTAGCTCTGTAGACCAGGCTGGTTTCAAACTCACAGAGATCTGCCTGCCTCTGCCTCTCGAATGTTGAAATTAAAGGTGTGCGCCACCACCGTCCGCCTATGTTCTATGTTCTGAATAATCATTGAGATCAGATAGGCGATTGCTGATTCACTAACCATACAATTAACTGGGCTCGATGCTTATACAGTTGCTGGCATGTAGCTACTGCAGTCACTCCAGAGGCTCGATTTTAGGCCAACAATTTTACTGATGGGCAGGACGGTGAATGTGAGAGCTCCATGACGGTAGGTCTCTCCGTGTATGCCACCGAGTAGCTCCATGACGGTAGGTCTCTCCGTGTATGCCACCGAGTAGCTCCATGACGGTAGGTCTCTCCGTGTATGCCACCGAGTAGCTCCATGACGGTAGGTCTCTCCATGGACACCACCGAGTAGCATCCCCTTTCCCATCCTTCTGTTACCTTTCTCCACCCTGACCTCTAATGCCTCAGCCTCCATGACAGCTTTCCCAAGGCCCTCACCTGGGTAAGCGATCTTCCTCCTCCAAGCTCTATTTATTTCTGTGCTTCTGGGTGGTGCAATGATTCTCTGGTTTACCTTATGTTTGGTGTAGCTCTGTTTTCCAGATTGGACATTAGTGTCTTATCTCAGAGAAGCTGACATTGACCACCTGAGACCACCATGAGGCTTCCTGGGATTGAGCAATAGACTCAGGAGCCCACACAAAACCCTTACAAACCTACATCCACCTTTTTAGGTTATATATAAGTGGACGAATTGACTGGGGTGCGACAGTTGGCTGCCCAATCATTGTCCATGCTGAGGTGGGACTTCCCATGAACATAGCTGTCTAAAAATAATCTTAATAAACTCATTGTTTCACCAAGTGGGTACTTGGATCGAATCCTTTCTTTGGTCTGTCAGTGCTCTTTTTGAGGTGGACAGATATTCTGTTGTATCTTCTCAAGAGAAGTCATGTTATATGATGTCCCTTTCTCTCGGAAGTATCCCTCTTCTGTTTAATAGGTGGTCTGGTATTTAAAAATAATTTTTATACATGTGTATATGTGTGGTATATGTACACATCTATGTGCTGTGTGACTATGTGCAGACAGGTGCAAGTGCACATGTATGCATGTGTGTATAGAGGCTACGTGTTATATTGAGTGTCTTCTTTTATTCTTCTGTGCTGGATAGTTTTATGTCAATTTGACACAAGCTAAAGTTATCAGAGAGGAGGGATCTTAATTGAGAAAATGCTTCCATGAGACCTGGCTGTATGGTATTTTCTTAATTAATGACAGATGGGGGAGGGCTCTGCCCACTATGGGTGGTGCCTATAAGCAAGCAAGTTTAGCAAGCCAGGAGAGCAAGGCAGTAAGCAGGATCTCTCCATGGCCTCTACATCAGCTCTTTCCTCCAAGTTCCTGCCCTGTTTGAGTTCCTGTCCTGACTTCCTTTGATGATGAGCAGTGATGTGGAAGGGTAGCCAAAATAACCCTTTCCTCCCAGGTTGCTTTGGTGGCAGTGTTTCATCATAGCAACCGAAACCCTAACTAAGACAAGTTGGTACTAGCATAGGGGTATTTCTGTGACTGGCCTGACCATGTTGTTTTGGGGGAATATTGTAGAAGGACTTTGGAACTTTGGGCTAGAAAAAGTATTGAGTGTTGAGAGCTCAGTGAGCTGTTCTGTGGGAGCTTGGGAGGTAAGAATGTTGAGAGAGCATTGCAGACAATGGAAGCCTGGCTTACAACATCTTAGAGGGAAGCAAAGACTCTAGTGTGTGTGAGGAATTTGTGGCGTCTGATCAGCTGGAGCTGAAGAGTCTTGTGATTAACAAGAGACAAGAGCCGCTAAAATAAAGCCGTCGCTTAGCTGGGAAAATGGATGGTGCTCAGCTGGGGCTGAAGAATCAGCTGAGATTAAAAGGAGACTAGCATCATTGTGGCAAAGCCTTCTGGGAAATATTCCCTCGGGTTAGCACACGGAAGCAGTGTGCCAGAGGCAGCCAAGGTTGTACTTAATGCTGGCTGCTGAACTTGGTAGTGTAAGAGCCTCTCAGGTGGGACTGGGTTTGAAGGCTTGAGGTGTCCTGGAAAGTGGTTGAAATTTGGCACTGTGTGGATGGGGCTTGGAGTCCCCAAAGAGAACCAAGGAGAGGCTATTGGTGACAAAACGCATAGCCCAGTTGCCATAAGGGCCCCCACCGATTTTGGAAATGTGAGCATCATGGGATGACCAGCAAGGACAAGAGCAGGTATGTAATGGAGCCAGCCTGAGCCTAGGAGACAAGCTGTGTGTACTGCAAAGGAAAGAGCCAGAGAACTGACCAAGACCCTTGGAGGAGCCCAGAAGAACGGGAGCAAATCCCACACATTGGACACTGACTTATTTACACTGTTGGAGTTTGGTTTTACTTTATTTTTGTGACTGGGCCCTGGTTATTTCCTCTTGAAGTAAGACAGTTTTTAACTTAATTTTGATTTTTGCAGGAGCCCACATTTGCAAGATTTTGAAATTTTAAGAGATTTTAGAGTTTTAAAGAGACTGAATTTTTAAAAGGGACTGAACTTTTAGTGTGAGTTTCTAAAGACAAGGACTTTCAAAGTTATTTGTTTTATATTGTGATATTAACGTTAATTGACATCTTGGGGATAAATGGGAAAGGAAAGGTTCTCATCGAAAAGTGATGCATTTGCGTGTCAAGTTGACAAGCTGTCAGCTGTGCTGGCTAGTTTTAAGTCAACTTGACACAAGCTAAAGTCAGCTGAGAAAATGCCTCCATAAGACCTGGCTGTATGGCACTTTCTTAATTAGTGATTGATGAGGGGAAGCCCAGCCCATTTTGGAGAGTGCCTTCCCTGGTTTGACAAGAAAGCAGGCTGAGCAAGCCATGAGGAACAAGCCGGTAAGCATCACCCCTCTATGACTTTTGCAACAGCTTCTGCCTCCAGGTCAGGCCCTGTTTCAACTTCCCTCCTGAATTCATTTGATGATGAGCAGTGATGTAGACGTATAGGCGAAACAAACCCCTTCCTCCTCAAGCTGCTTTGGTCATGGCATTCAGCACAGCAATAGAAATCCTAACTAATTCACCGTCTCAACCTTATTCTTTGAAACAGGGGTTCTCACTGAACTGGGAACTCTTCATTTCAGCTAGGCTGGCTAGCCAATGAGCTCCTGAGATTCACCTGTCTCAGGGTTAGGGTGTCAGACACTCACTGCTGTATTTAGCTTTTGTATGTGTGCTGGGGATCTGAACTAAGGCTTTGTGCTTGTGGAGTATTTTATCTACTGACCCATTTTTCCAGTTTCCCATCTCTTGATTTTTTTTTTTTAAAGACCCTGTTCCTTTGTCCAAGACTGGATAGAAGAGGATGTTCTCCTCTTAGACACTGTGCTGGAATGTGCCAAGCAGAAGCTTCTGTGAGTGAGCGTATGGAGTTTAGGAGAGGAGACACTCCTGAAATGGCAAACGGCAAAGACTAGGATGTAGTTTGCATTGTACCGTCCTTTATATTTTTGTATAGCTCTGCCTCAGTCCAGTTCTTGTGGTTTATGATGCATCCTAGCCTTTGTTCATTGATTCTGAGGCAAGTATGGTAAATTTTATCCCAGGACCCATGTCTGATTGATTGGCAGTGGCTTCTAGAGTACGGTGTTAACAAAGAACCTAATGTGATGTGTGAGGTCTTCAGGAAAAGAGATCTGTGATCTATTAATCATGTCTGGTATGGGCACAGACATGGCTGTAAACACAGCAGGTGCTTTGCTGCCCCTTACTTAGTGATGTATGCTATTTCTTCCTGGTGATTAGTGTGGGTCCTGGCTTTTGGTGGCACCCTATTTCCATCATTTGTCACATTTGTCACCATGAAAGTCACAGTGGCCACCTTAGGAACCTGGCCAAGCAGAGGTTTGCCCTTCAGATTTTGAAATTAATTCTTTGGGTACTCAAGGGCCAAAGTCAGTCGGCAGGATGAATGATGGAAAAGAGAATAAATCCGAGTGGGGCAGAAACATAAAGACTGTCAGGAGAGTCCCGCTAAAGCTGTACTGATAAATTCATGGGATGTATACTGTAGGCCAAGAAACTCAGAGCAAAGCCAGAGAAGATCATGAAGTAAATAACTGAAGCTAGATTTACAGTTACATTTTCAATAAATCACTTTGGTGCCAATTTGGTCTACAAGTGATTTTTCTATGTTTATACATGGTCATGAACCATGCATGCTTATCTAAATGGAAGGAGAACCATCTAGAAGATATTCATTATTCTTCCTGTTTTTTTTTTCCTTTTTTTGTATATAGGATGTAAAACTGATGGTGGACAAAACTTGATGGTGGGCAGGATGCCTGGAGAACAGGAGAGAGGAGATCAGAAGTCTTCCCCCAAGTTTATGATGGAAGCAACTGAGTGGAAGATGGTGACATTCCCCAGCAGGCTTGTCTCTGTGAGTGATAGGCTTTTTCTCTATTTTTTTATAGACCTGTTATTTCCATGCCTTCTTCATTATCCAATGACTGCTTTAGGGGGGTGCTGTGTCTTTGTTACAGATCTATCACTGCGATAAGACACTGTGGCCAGGGCAGCTTACGAAACAAAACATTTAAGTAGACACTCATGGTTGCAGAGGATTATAATCCATGACCAGTATGGTGGGGAACAGGCAGGCAGGCATGATGTTGGAGCAGTGACTGAGAGTTCCTATCTTAATCTTAATCTGCAAGCATGAGAGAGAGAGAGAGAGACAGACAGACAGACAGACAGACAGACAGACAGACAGACAGACAGAGTTAATTGGGAATGGCATAGACTTTTGAAGCCTCAAAGTTCACTCCCAATGTTACACCTCCTCCAACAAGGCCACACCTCCCCCAAGACCACACCTCCTCCAACAAGGCCACACCTTCTCCAACAAGACCATACCTCCTCCAACAAGACCACACCTCCTCCAACAAGATCACACCTCCTAATCTCCCCCAAACATTTCTACTAACTGGAGACTAGATATGTGAGCCCACATGGGCCAATCTCATTCAAACCACCACATACTATGTCTTACCTTCTTATCCTCATAACCTAATGTACAAACCTTACTTTGTTCATTTCTGAACTGTTGCCTGTTCTACCAGAGGCCTGCCAATCCTCATGGGTATTGAAAGACAGGTTTTGCATGCACTTCAATTACTGAAAGTCTATATGGGGTTTATGAGGCTTAACCCATAGCTGGTTCCTGTTCACAGTCAAAGGCCAATGAATGGTCAATAAAACCTGCAAACAGCTTTCCATTATTCCTGATGGATTTCGCTGTGAGATGACAGGGTGTAACAATGATCAATAGTGGAACAGCCATTCCTGGAGACCTCTTGTGCCAGCTGTAATATATTGATAAAAAGGAGACCAGTATGATGTTTTTGTTGGTATACTAGCCAGTGGTTTGGGAGTAAATAGGGGAAAGCTGTACTTGAAAATAGGATTGACTGTTTGAATGCTTCTATTAGAGCCTAGAGCCTGGTGGGAAGTCAGTGCAGGGGACTAGGAGGGTCCTTTTATCTTGAGCATATGAGGAGGCTACTGAGCTGGTTAAGGGGAACATGTCTGTGACCATCAGAGCACAACAATCAGTTAGTTATTGCCATGTCTTTACTTGCCTTACAAATTGGCCCAGAGGGCAGTTTTTTCTTTTATTTGCTGAGTGATGATGTAGCCCCTCTTGTATTGATTTCAAAATACCCAGTCTTCCGGGCCTTTGCTCAGTGTTTCCTGGCCTTCTTGGACCTTTGAAGAGTCAGAATCGGAAACCTTTACAATGCAGGATGCAATGGACTGTGCTAACTTGGCGTGGGGGTGCCAATCTCTCACTATTCAATGTACAAACTGATCATTTGATTGTAGTGATTGATGTATTAGTGTAGTTTGAATCTGCGATGTACCCCCCCCCACACACACACACAATGAGCTCATGTATTTGAACACTTGGTCCCTGGTTACAGGCGGCTATGGAACCTTTAGGAGATAGAGCTTGGCTGATAAAGCTGGCTCAGTGGAAGCAGGCACCTTCACCAGACACTGCTACTGCTATGAATGATTCTGTGTTTTCCACACCATAGTGGTCTGAAATTAAACAAAAACAAATCTTTTCTTCCCTTAAGTTGCTTTTGTTAAATACCCAAAAAGGTATTTTTCTCCAAAAAGAAGAAAAATCCCAAACATGGTTAGCATGTCTAGGACCTTTTGAAGGCACAGGGCTGGGATGTTTTGTTTTTAATACTCACTAGGGATAAGTCAATCATCTTCCATTTGGAGAGACGAGTCATCTGCCTGATGCTAGATTGGAGTCAAGGGCTGCGAATGATCACTACATGGAAGTCAGGATCATTGAGATAGGGCCATGCAGTCCTGGCTGCGTATTAGAATGAACTGGGCAATCTCACAAATGCTCACATGAGACCCTCATTTCAGACCAATATCTTTTTGGGTGGGTTAGGAACCAGGTATTTTTTTTATTTTTGGGGGGGTAGAGTTTCTTAGGTAACTGTGGTGCAAACCAGTTGTTTAGCTCAATAGGGAAATCATTCATCAGATACTTTTTAATTCTCCTGCTTTATTGAGAAATAATAAAGGGGCTAAATGGTAGACTTTATGATGTAGAATGTGATGTTTTGAAAGCTGCATACTTTGCAAGAGGATAGCTACTGCTGAGCTAATTAACATATCTGTGATTTCAAAGGGCTGCCATTGGTGTGCGTGGGAACTGCCACCTTGTTTATTAGCAAACGTTCAATATACAGCACAGTGCTTTCAACCATGGTCACCATGCTGTGTGTCAGATCCCCAGAACCTGCTCAATGTACACAACTGAAATGTTTGCCCTTCGATCAATATCTCCCCATCAGAATTTTTAGTTCACTTTCTTTATTTGACCAGAAAATTCATTGAGACTTGCATGAAGCAGCCAGAGACATATGTGATAACATAGAAATAGAGTCAACGCCTTTTCTCTGACAAAAAAGTCTTTGCAGAGCCAAGAATAGAGCATAGAATCCTGTTGATGGAGGAACCTCCATGAAGACTCAGTGGCCCTCTAGAGTGACAGGGAGACACACTGAAGGGTTCTCCCCACCTGGTATCCATCTTAGTGTTCCCGAGGCACTCCGGTTCTGGAGACAGTCACCTTGGTGCTGCTACCTGCTTTCTACTCTGCCCTTTCACACAGGAAGAGGAAGTGACTGAAGGCAGCTCACAGGAGCAGGACAGGAGTCACGAAAGTTGGGAGTGCCCAGAGTGATGGCTCTGAGCAGACTGATGGGTTGTGTGCATTTAGATGGAAGATTGTGAGCCATCCAAGGTGCTCCCCAAACAATCCAGACTGCCTGTGCTCAGGTCTGCACTTTGCCTATGACTATGTCTTCTCAGTTGTCCTCAGTTTCCCCACTCGAAAATGGGAAGATAATAGTGACACTCAGCCTTATAAGGCTGTTTTGAGAGAAAAATAAGAGATTATTGGTAATATTTGAAGTGAAGGCTCATTATATAATAGTTATTATCACAAGCTTTCAGGAGATTAGGACAGAGAGTCAACATATGTATCTTTCTAAGAAGAATAACCATTCATTGATCCAACAGAATTCATTGGTTATAACTGTGCATCATGACTCTTGCTGTGTACATTCATGGGTTATGAATGGCTTCTCTTTCAAGGAGATGGGGAAGAACTTTCTAAGGGGTAGACAATAAAAAACAAAAGACTTTAACTTCCTTTCATCCTACATTCAAACGGAAACTATCACATCCAGAGTGACTCATGTCATTGGGCCAGGGTTTACATGGCATCTCCTGTTATGACAGTCACACCACAGATGTAGCATTGTAGGGGCACTGAGGGCGGCAGAACATCACTTCAGGCTTTTCCTTTCTACACAGTCTAGAAGTAAGGTGAGGTGTGGTTTCCTAATAATAACACATTGAGCTCAAGTTTCTAATTTCAGTTAGTGGGAAATAAGGCTGGCTTCTTCCTTTCACAGACCCCGAGGGTTTACAAATCAAGCATTTAGCCTTAGCAGGTCTCAGAGAGACTTCACCAGGTGAGTGATGCTGATCTCAGATTCTTTCCTGAGGTTTCCTGGAGTCTAGGCTAAAGGTTCTGAGGCATAAGCAGCCTCCTGGGGTAGCGACTATATTTGCAGACTACTTTAGATTGTAATTAATTACAAAGCTTGGCTGATCTTTGGTTCAGTCCCATCATTTTACAAAGGAAATAATCTTAATACCAGAAGGAACTAAATTTTCTAAAGAAGGAGTGAACTCTGTGATCAGGTCAGGTTCATTAATAGGTTCTACTCAGTAAAATACACTCACAATACAGAATGAAGCTGATGCCATTACAAGATCCAATAAAACAATGTCACAATTTCTGCTGCCATTGCTGCTTGTTCCAAAAGGAGATGAGAAGCAAGTCGCCAGTTGAGTGTGTTCCTGTAGCCCTCTGTCTGCTTTCACACATCCAACAGCACATCCTTTGCCTCACCTTCACCTTTTATTTGGGTATTTGGGTCATGCACTTCCAGAGAAGACCATGCCCATTGTGTCAAGTCACTCTAGTACAACTGGCATCCAGCTCGAATTCCCACATTTCCCCTTTTTAGTCCAAAATAAAAAAGAAGGTTCTAATCCCAACATAGTAAAAATTACATACCATAAGAACAATTATCAAGTATTGCTAAAAGAAACAAAAGTGAAGCTACAAACAAGAACAATATCAAGTAAGAAACACATTCTAGATGTCCAGATCATAGGTAACTGACTAATTATAGAAATTGCTCCAATAGTTGTCCTTTCCTGAAGAATCTAAGTTTCATATCTAAAATATCCTTAGCTAAGATTGAGAGGATTGTAACTGCAACTATCCAGTGAGACACGTCTGCTCCTGGTAGCACCGATGTACTCCAGAGAATATGATGGGTATTAAAGACACTACGTATGAAGTTTGTTTTCTTCTTAGCAAAATTTACCTGTTAGGCAAAAAACTGTTCTTGCCTCAATTACTGACAGTAAGTACACCGTCCAATCTGAACATATAGGACACGAAGAAAAGTGACCACTAAACCTTGCCAAGACAGGGTAAGATAGTCCTTCAAATTTTTCTGCTTCTGAAATATGGTTTGTCAGATATTCTAGGCTTATAAGACAAAGTTGGATGCTCCAGTGTTGCAGAGGAAACTTGGGTGACTGTTTAGGCAACCAGTTGTTTCTGACATTTTTTGGAAGTCACTTGCCTGTGCTTCCTGCTTACTCAAGTAATATTATTTCCTTTCATGTCTTTGGTGGATTTGAAGGCTAGATAATTATAGGTATAGTTTTTCTTAACTATGATAAAGGATAAATTAGTTATAAAACTTTAAACTCGTTAAGATAGGATAGATACTTAAAAATTATAGATTAGATATTGTAACTGTAATTCTTTCTTGATAACTGCTTTGTTGCATGTAATTTTACTGTTAAAATTAAAACCTTCCTTTTTGATTAGACAGAAAGTAGGAAATGCAATAGAATGCTTCTGCATACTATATATATATATATATATGTATATATATGTATATTGTTCCATTTGGTTAATAATAAAAGCTGTTTTACCAATAGCCAGGCAGGAGAGGGTTAGGCTGAACAATCAAACTAAGGATTCAGATAAGGAGGGGTGGAGCTGGGAGAGACATGAACAGTCACCCAAGAAACAACATGCCAGCATACCGGTAATAGCCACAACCATGTGGTAATACATAGATTAATTAATAATTAATTCAAATGTAAGAGCTAGTTAGTAATAAGCCTGAACTACAGGACAGTTTGTAATTAATGTAAGTTACCATGTGGTTATTTGGGACCATGCAGCTGATACACAAAACTGTGCCTCCTTTTACAATTTTATTTATTTTTTTCCAAAGTCTATTGCATTTTTAGCAAAGAAAATACATCTACTAGTAATCCTTTTGCTCTTTCCATGAAGGCTGTATCTCTTTCTCTTCTTATCTGAACAAATTCTCTGAATGAAAACTAAAAGTAACATTTTAAAATAGCTATCCCCATGTTTTTGAATTAGAATTTCTTTTCACTCAGTTCCATTCTCTGTGATCCAGAAATAATATGCATGACCTTATGGTTCTATGGCCAATGAGGTCTGTGGCAGAGAGAGGAATGGGCAGAGAGGGGTGAGGGTGGCCACAGCTGCAAATATTTGCTGAGTGAGGAACCAGGGATGATCTGGGATATAAACAGAATACAAAGTAAGTGAATAAACAGGGACCAGTTTATTATCTATAAAACAATAGGATACCAACTAGACTGATAAACAAATTGACACCCAAGGCGGGCATGTGGCAGGTATGAAATACACTACTGGGAAGAGTTCTGAGATTTAGCCGGGCGGTGGTGGCGCACGCCTTTAATCCCAGCACTCGGGAGGCAGAGGCAGGCGGATCTCTGTGAGTTCGAGACCAGCCTGGTCTACAGAGCTAGTTCCAGGACAGGCTCCAAAACCACAGAGAAACCCTGTCTCTAAAAACCAAAAAAAAAAAAAAAAAAAAAAAAAAAAAGAGTTCTGAGATTTGACATTAGTGCTTGTGACCTAAAATTTGATGTTTATTCTACTGTAGGCAACAGGAACGACTGAGTGTGAAAACAGAAATGTTATAAAGTCATGGTCATCGTGGAAAGGCCACAGTGATCTTCAGGGGATTAGTGGCCCTACTAAAATTAAATACAAGTATACAGGGTTCTGCTGTGTGCATATGTGTTTATGGCATAATACTTCACATAAGTGTTTCTAAATCTGTTTTGTGGTTGTGCAGAGAAAAAAAGCAAGAGAAGGGGTATGTGCATGTATACATGCATTTGACAGTGTGTATGTGCATATGTATGCATGAGTATATGAGTTTGTGTGGTTATGTGTGCAGTATGTTTGTGTGTGTGGTATGTCGTTAGGTATGTGTGTATGTGTGTGTTTATGTGTATGTGTTTGTGTTGTTATATGCATTTGTGTATGTATGTATGTATGTATGCACATGTGTGTACTTACATACATAAAAAATGGATTGTATTTTTACAATGCTTTGCTCTCCTTAGACTGGAAACCAAGGGTACTCAACAATGTTGTCGTATTCCAAAGTCCAGAGAAGCAGAAGCGGTGTTAGTTCCTGCAATCTGATTGATACAGCAGAAGACTGATGTATATTCTAGTTCAAAAGTTGTCAGAGAGGACAAGTTACCTCTAACCCTGCTTTGTTCTATTCAGGTTTCTGATGTATTGGGCCAGACTCACTAACATTGAAGACAATCTTCTTTCCTGATGTACCAAATCAAGTGTTCATCTTATGCAGGAACAATCTTGCAAAGACCCCTAGAAATGCCTTAAACAAATATCTGCATACCCCATGGTTCAACTTACTTTACATGTTTAATTAAACACCCATCTCTCTTTTTTTTTTTCTCTCCAATGATAGGATAAGGAAAGAAAAAGGAGAGAGAAGGAGAGATAGGAAGAAGAATAGGGAGAAAGAATTGGGAGGGGTTGAAGAAAGAGTCTGGGGGACTGTTTTCTTGCTTCCAATATGTTATTTGTAGAAATTTGTATTTTCCAAAGATGGCTGTTCTCATACTAACAACCCCACTACCCTTTAAAAGATACTCAACACTCCTCCTGCTAGAAAGTGAGATTTCTTTCTCCTAAATCTAGACAGGAACTCATGTTGGCTCCAGATAATAGATAATGGAATAAATGACAACCACAAGGCCAGGTGACAAGGATTCAACTCCTACTTTTCTACATTGTTGTAGAAAACCATGGACTACAGTCAGCGTGCTATGTGGTAGTTTATTCTAAGCCCATATAGGGAGATGGTAGGTTAGAAACTTGCATCTCCCACTTGATAACTAGCACCAACAACCACATCATTAGATCTCAGGTGATCTACCCAGTCATTAAGCCAGAAACCCCAGAAATTGTGAGGTTGCCCTTGCAACATTTAGATATTTCACATTTAGATTTTGACCCATAGAATCTGAGAGCATAATGGATTGTTGCCTTATGCTTCCATGTTTGGGGTGATGGTGGTTTGTTACAAAGACTACCAACTGGATTGTTCCCTATCTTTTCTACCCTGCTGTCCAGATGGTGTTTCTTAAATGATTATGTGACTCTTTGATGCCTCAGGTCAAGGCCTCCATGGATCTAAACCTCCCACAGGCTCTAAACACGTATTAGAAGAGGATTTTTGTCTGTTTCTCAGGTTCAGAATTTGTCCTTGGAGCCACACAAAACTGTGTTGTTGCAAGGAACCGCTTGTTCATCCCAGCTGCCCAGAACCAAAATAATCTCTGAATTTTCCATCTTTACGTGACTTATTTTTCTTTACTCCTTTTAATCTATGACTTTCTGTACTCTGTTTCTTTAAAGACTTTACCCTGAGGCTGTTCTTTTGACTGGTGTGGACTGTCTAGCCTATGAAGTCTTCTGGAGTTCTGGAGAAGGGTTGCATGTTGACCGGTGAGGGCAGTTATGGCTGGTGTGATTGCACCTCAGTGGTAGAAGTCTTTTGGGCTTAGGGACAAGGCCCAACATCAGCAGTGTCACGGACTAGTTGGGACTGCCTTAGACTCTCAATTCTTTAAAAAAAAAAAAAAAAAGATAGCACTTGAGTTGAAAATATGGAAATCATTAACCCTCATAATAAAGTCCAACCCATTTATCATGACATCAAATACTTGATGTTGTATTAATTGAACCCTATTCTAATTGTATGATGATAGATCCCATCCACAATGTGCTTTAACACGATGCCTTCAAGGCAAAAATTGAACTTCTAGGAAAATTGGCAGAACATTTTATCTTTGAGAAATGTGATTTAAGGCCCAACCTGTTTGAGTAGGTTTATTTTTAAGACACAGTCTACTTTGAGGATAGGCGGTACTAAAGCATAAGTAGCACAGGATTATGTCCACTTCAGTGTACAATGGTATATGTGCCCCGTTCACCTAGCAGTCCTTCCCCTGCTAGTATTAACTTCACACCCTCCCCCTGAAGAGAGAAGCATGCACACAGGTGCACAGGCACGCACTGTGGCTAGGTACAGAGCTTCATGCAATCCTATGATGCAAGCCAGCTCCAGGACTCTTCTGTGCTCACATCCAATCACACCGGGCATCCAATCAGTCTCCAAATCCTCCGTTTGAGAGTTCTTTGCCTTAGAGTGCTTGAAATAAATTTGTGGCCTGATATTTGAGGAAGGAGCAGCATGTGCGCTGCTTACTTTGCTACTCATCAGTGTCCTTGACATCCCCAGTTGGATTTGTCCCTAAATAGCTGGCCAACTTTAGGACCAGAAGACTGCATTTGCAAGGCCCTCTGCTGGAGGAAGCACTCATAGCTTCTTGGGAAAAGTGACCACCTAGCTTCTCTTTGTAGTTAATCAGTTGCCTGCTACCTTACTGGGTTACAGTTTACTTTAATTCTCTGACCTCTGTCTCTTCTCTTACCTGGTGTTTGTGATTCAGATAAACAAGACTCATAAGCATAGAATAATACATGATTAGGAACAACTTTCTGGATACTTGAGCTCATGTGCATCTTTGCATCTAGGGCTGACCAACCTGAGGGGAGTGTTCATCAGTCTTCACACAATGCAGATTGATTACTGGCTTCTCAAAGTTTTCTCCCTTTAGATGACAAGTCCTAGCACCCTGGGAATGTTGATTTGAGATACCATCCGAGGAGCAGCCCTTACCAGAGAAAAAGTCCAACTCAGAATAAATAGATCATTTCTGGGAAGAGCAAGAAGTAAAATTATACCCCAAGGGAAGGTTCTACCTATAACCTACTGGACTCTAGAGACATCTTAGGGATGCTATTAAAGTTATTGTGAGGGTTGGGGTATCTTGATAGTGAAGGTCACCTATCACCTCTAATAACCCCATTGCTCAATAGTATTGTTGGAAATTTAGCAACATGTTGATAAATCAGTCTTTATCAGAAAAAGGTTTAGGACTGGAGAAGCTGGTGGAGATGCTCCCCATGGTCTCATAGTCATGTAATCTTTGTGATGAGGGTTCATTAAGTAGGAGTACATTGTCCACTCTTAGACATATCTAGGAATATTTCGACGTCTCTGCCACTTCATATATAAATCTCAGGAATTCTGTCCTGGTTTGACAAGTTCTTATGTTCTGTCATTCCTAACAGCACAGACAGGCAGACATTGTAAGTATTTATTTATTTATTTATTTGTTTGTTTGTTTATTTGTTTGTTTATTTATTTTGGTTTTTCAAGACAGGGTTTCTCTGTGTAGCTTTGGCTGTCCTGGAATTTGCTTTGTAGACCAGGTTGTCCTTGAACTCACAGAGATTCACTAGCCTCTGCCTCACAAGTGCTGGGATTAAAGGCCTGGACCAGCACTGCCTGTATTCATTACACTGTAAGTTTTTAAGTTACTTGCATCTTCAAGAGCAGAAATTAGACTTTATGTGCCCATAATACCAAGGTTTCACTGGTACATACAGTGTTTGGGATATCGTTCCATGAATATGTTTGAGCAGTTGAGATGATGACTCTCTTGCTTTAGGTTGTTATTCTAAGACAAAGATCCTGGATGGACTCTGGTTATTTTAATTTCTCTCTTCTCTGGGCATTGCACCTGGGAACTTCATTTAGTCTGTTGAGGCAGAGACTTGACTGCCCTCCATCCATTAATGTGCACATACCCTTCACCTTGGTTTGCAGGAAATGACTTTAGAACTGTTCTAAGTGTGATTGTCTGATGGTATTGGGGGCCATTTTCAAAATGCACCCCAGGATTAGTTCATCACATGCACTCAGCACTGACTACCATGGCTTCTCAGCCTCCTTGTACCAGGCCTGTTGAGAGATGTACAATCAGACACAGATTGCAAGTGTTTCCTGGAGTGACCCAATGAAGCATAGCTGGGTGCTTGGAAATGGTGTTGTTCCATGCATCTCTGCCTCTGGTATGTGGTCTGCATTGAGGTTCTGAGAAGAAACAAATCCATTAAGCTTACAGTTAAGTCCATTTTAATGACACTGTAAAATGGTATTATAGCACACATTGTATTTTTTATGAAGGCTTCTGGGAGAAATTTTTATCTGGTCCCACTCCCATGGGAGGTTGGCTAACTAGAAAAAAATTTTACTTTTATGAGCTACATAAACTTTTATATATGTTTTAATTTGTGAGAATGTTTGTGTGAATGCATATTTACACACACGCGCGCATAGACACACACATACACACGCATGGATGCACACACATGGACTTATTTCAGGAACTACTCCCCATCTTTGAAGGCTTATTTTAAATATATGTCTTAAGAGGAAGTATTCCCAAATGCTGTGACACAGTTAGTGACTTTGGATTCAGACTCCCAGACCACTTTGTTCTTTACAGTTGTGGATTTTATGCTGTGTTAGGTCAATGACTGTCAGTCCAATTAACCTTAGAGCTTACGGCAGACAGAGATATTCTAAATAGTCTCTAGAGCCTAGCAAAAGGCCAAGTACATTGCTATCATGGAGTTCTAGCTAAGATTCTTCCTAAATTAATGGGTTCCTTGGTTTGTTTTCTATATGTGTAAGTTCATAACAAAGCATTATAAAAGGGATAGATATTTGTGGGCAGGTGCTTTTATCTCTTACAGAGACCCTGTGACTTTGCTTCTTGTTTCTAGTGATATACACATACGTGTAATATGTATCATATATTTGAGAATTTATTAATCAAGGCATGTCTCAGTGAATGCGAGGAAAAGACTAGGGTTTTTTGGCTTGCACATTAGATTTGATCCGCACACTTCCCTTACTGCCCCACTGCTCTGAGAACAAGGTACCCTTTTGTGTTCTTTTCTTAATGAATCCATCACCAGGTCATTCTCATTTTTGGATCTTAGAACAGGTCTACTAGAGATAAAAATTCTGCCTTTGAGATTTGCTTTCCAAAACACATCTGTTTCTTTCCTTCCTTCCTTCCTTCCTTCCTTCCTTCCTTCCTTCCTTCCTTTCTTTCTTTCTTTCTTTCTTTCTTTCTTTCTTTCTTTCTTTTTTTCTGGTTTGGTTTCAATTCCATCCTTTCGTTAACCACTTCCTTTTTCCTTTTTTGGGGCAATACAAAATTCAGACCTGTCATGAGGTTGAGCTTTGGCTAACACAGCAGAAAGTCTGAAGCATGCTTATCATGTTCCTACCATCAGAGGGTGAAGGCCAATGATGGATGCGGTTCCCAGAGCATCCTCTGGGTACCTCTGTACCACAATGGAGTGACCCATTAGACCCCAAGATTGTGGGAGCTCATCTGCCTCAGATGGCAATGAAAGCAAGACTGATCAAGGGCAATGGGACCTGCATATGCAACTCTCAACTGATTTCCTTCCGATTATCAGCCTCTAAAATTTAAAAAATTAGGCAAGAGGACAGTTGGGGAGATCCAAACAGAAAAATACATGATTTTTTTTGCCAATATTTTACAGAAAACTCAAGCTAATTTTAGTTTGAATTGAAACATTTTATAACAGAGTTTTCAAATTTTTAATTAATATTTTTGATTAGCATAGGAAACAATGGGTTTTATTACAGAATTTTCATCATGTTTATCACTTGAGTGTGCTCATATTCATTCCCCCTCTTGTTCTCTTGCCCCCTGGAGGTCCACTTCCTTCCTCCACATAGTCCTCTTTCTGATTTCATGTTTTATGTCAATATATCTATGTGTATATATGTACATGTTTGTATATATATATATATATATATATATATATATATGGGTTTAAGCACATATTTGTTTATGCAATGTGTGCATGTGTATATATGTGCATGTGTACATGTGTGTACATGTGTATGAGTACACGCATGTACGTGTACACACAAACATATACATCAATGTATGTGTTTCACATATGAATGAAATGTGCTCTTTTCCTTCTTCTTGCCATATCCTCTTTTATCCCTCCTCCCTTTAGATTTCTTTCTCATCCATATCATCCCCCTTTTCCTTTCTCACCATAGATATGGATGCATAGCTCTACAGCTGGATTCCATATGTAAGGGAAAACGTGCAATATTTATCTTTCTGGCTTGGGCTTATTTTGGTAAATGCAATGTTTCATTCATTTCCCTGCAAATGACACACAGTTTCATTCCTTATATCTTAGTAAAGCTGGACTGTGTAGTACATATTTTATTTATCTGTTCATCTGTTATTGTACATCTAGACTGATTCCTAGATATAAGTTCTAAGCTTCCCCAAATGAAAATAAGTCTCCTTGGTAATTTCTATGTTTTAGATCTGGATAGCTTTAATGAATGTTTTGCCCTTCCAGAGAATCCTAACCTTCAATTTGACTATATTTAATGGTGGGGACTGCTTTGGTAGGATTAATATCATTTTTAGAGGTGACCCAAGTGATTGCTCTAGACAGTGAGTGTTACATAAGTGGCATGTGGAGGTAGGATTGGCTTCTCATTTCTTTTTTTTGTTTTTTTTTTTTAAGCATGATTCTTTAGAAGTTGATTATTGCTATCTGTATCTCAATGATTTGCTTATTTTTAACTGAGCATTGTTCCACAGTATGGATGCATCTCTATGTGGTTAATGACTTATCCATTGAAGGTCATCTAGGTGGTCTGTACGACTTTGATATTAAAGAACAAGGTGTTACAGATACTTTCGTGCTCATTTTTATATGAATACTAAGTTTCTGTGTCCCTAAGACAAATGTGCAAAGGTACAATTGCCTGGACTGGGAAAATTTCAGATTTGACTTCTGGAGTATCCTCCACCACGGGCTTTTTGCATGTTTACCAGCAGTATGCAAACAAGGCACATTTTTGTATATTGTTCAGCATTTGGTCTTAGATCAACTAAAAACCAAGTCCTATCCATGTTGGTAGCTAGGTTGTAATAAATTATTGTATCTTTTTTATTTGTGGAGTTTTGGGTCTGTAGTTTACTTATAATTCTACATTGGGTTCCTTAAATTTAGGTTGTATCTATTTCCTATGATTTTTAAAATATATTATACGGGCTTCATTGAAATGTTTCCATGAATTTTTTTTTTCTGATAGGACATTGTTTTTAACTCGAAGGAGATCTCTACATACTCCATGCGCTAGTCCTTTGTCACATATGTACTTTAACGTATTTTTCTCCATGTAACTTCTGTAAGTGGCTCCCTTTCCTGTTTTCTCTCTTTCCTCTGCACCACCTTCATTACAGAATGAGCTGTTGACTGATGGATGGGCTAGGAGGGGTAGAGGAAACTTGGACTTTTGTAGTATAAAAGATAATTGACGTAGGGGAAAAATGATGGATTTGATTCGTACTGGAGCTTTAAGGTTTATCGAGTTATTTATTTTAAACATGTTGTTCATAAAACTTCTCTAACAGAGGGACAGGAACCATCTTCAAAGAGTAGAATATATGAAAAGGAATCTTCAGAGTGGAAAGCAAAAGCCAACACTAAGTTTGATTATTTTCATCACCTGATTGCAGTATGTAGGATAATATCTGTGTTTTAATAACTACAGAAGTGCATGAAATTAAATAGTGAGAAAGTCACCTTCCACATACAGTTATGTTCCTAGCTTGCTGTCAAGTGCCCCTCTGTGCATTATTCTTTTATCTGTTGTTGTGATCATTAGTAGGAACTGATATTTTAGCTCATTTCATTTGGGACTGTCTGCTTTAAAAGCCCTACTACTACCCTTTCTGCTTATCTGGTTAGGATAATTATGAGGTACAATCAAGTATACAACACAGAATCCTGAGAGTTCCTTTAAACATGGACAGAAAGAATTAGATAGTTATGTATTACCTATGAGTAATCTCTTACACAATATTGCACATTTTGTTGAGATAAAGATACAAAGATGCTAGATAATTTGAGAATTCCAAGTTGAAGTCAGAACTCCTATTTCCATGAATACTACTTTTTTAGAAATTGCTTCTTACTGTCTAAGCAAACATTGTCAAAGAAGAGAAGGTAATTTCACGTCTGAGGAAGGTCACAAGTGATTGTTACTTATGTCAGTGGGAAAGTTATATCCTAAGTTCCCAGCCGAAATGGAAGGCTCATGTCAATCAACTCAATACAAAATAATCCTTGCAGCATGCCTCAGTCCGTTTGTGATTCTAGAGCAAAATACCACAGACTGGGTAATTTAAAAAATCAGAAAGTAATCTTTGCACAATTTTATAGGCTAGACAGTCTTAAATTAAGATACTAGTAGGTTTGATTGATGGGTAAGAGCTGATCCTCCACAGAGAGCAATGATGTTCTCACATGGCAAAAGGAGTTGCAGAATGGCCTCACTCTGTCCTCCCCTTTATAAGGGCTGACAACAGTCAACCCATTAATCACCTCCCCAAACCCCCACATCTTAATGCTACCATATTGGCAGACCTTTCATTTTGGAAGATGTACATTCACACATCACAGCAGTTTAGACCTTGACAAATTCTTGATTCTAATTAAACTTGAGCTCAAATTCTAATTCCTGTATACACCAAAGTAATATAAAGCCAGTAAGGGCACTTCCTGTTGTATTACATAAACTAGAACAAATTGCTCCCGTGTCAGAGTTATTGCCAAGAATATAAGAAACAGGTGGGCCAGTCAGATGGCTCAGCAGGTAGAATGTTCACCTTGTAGCTTAAACATATGAATTGGATTCCTCGAACCCATAGAAAGCTGGATAGAAAGAACCAAATCTACAAAGTTATTTTCTGACCCCAAGTGTGCCATAGTGCACACAAGTCCTTCCTCCACTCAACATATCACATGAATAATAATGAATAAAAATTAAAATGAAATAAAAGCAAAAACAGAATAAATGGGACATATCACACAAAGTAGACAGTATCTAGTATAGGCTCCTATAAACAAGAGTCTGCAATCTACTTGCTTTTGTAAATAAAACTTTATTGAAACACAGTCATGCTTGTTCATTACCTATTTTCTGTGATTGCTTGTATTCTGTAAGGGAGTATTCAATATTTATTAGTGATCACAGGGCTTGGAAAGCCAAGACATACAGTAAATAAATCTTAAGAAAAGTACTTAGGGAAAAAAGGAAATGTTTGTCAATCTCTAATTTAGCATATAATAATTTTTTTGCAACAGCAAAATAAAAAGACTAATAAGCTTATAATTTTAGTGGAATAATGACTTAAATTTAATTAGAAATTTTTAATTTATGTTATAGCAAGACCTTTTAACTTCATACCCACTTTAAAAGTAGTTTAAAATACATACAGAGAAGAACTTCAAAAAATATAAAAAGAAACCCAATCATGAAATTTGGGTATATTTGATTATCCTCCCCAAAATTTCTTGTATTATGCAAAATGACAATGCAACAATAATTAACATTTAAGCTCAGGTCTCCTCTTGGAGAATTCCAAAAGCAGTTCTTCTATGGTGTGGTCCCGGCAGGCGCTTAGGACCTGCTGCCTGCCTGCTTTCTCTAAGTTGAAGCAAACACAGACCAAAGAGTGTGGTGAAGTCCTCTGGCTTTCCTTTGGGCAGATCCTTTCTGGGTGTAGGGTCTGGACTCATTGTCAATGCAAAATGAGAATCTTCTAGAAGTCATCTGTAGAGCCACATGGAAAGGAATTCATGTAAGCATGTTGCCTCTTCTGAAGAACTCCAGTGTGGTTGGGACTATCCAATGCAGTGTTCTGATTCCTGTTGAATACACACATGTAATATCACACTTATAAAATGCATTGTGCGTTTGTGTATGTGTGTGTGTTTCTCAGAGGAGACTTGAGTCATCGAATTTCCCTTTCCCTGTTTCACGGTATGCTTTACACAAAGTAAGATGTCTTATAGAGCCAATGCTAAGATAATCTATTAAACCTATTTCCTTCTTGTTCTCATTAGCATGGATCTCGATTTAGATACAATTTCTAGTCTTTTCTTTTTGCAGATATCAGGGTGCTTCTTGCCATTATTCCTCCAACATTTTCTGCTTCATTTTCTCCCTTCTGTCCCTCTGCTAATCCAATTACATGTATGTTGGACTGCCTGATATTGTTGCCCAAGCCCAATTGAAACTCAGAGGATTTCTTCCAGTTTCTTTAAATTAGATAATTTCTACAAATCTGTCTTCAAATCTAGTGATCCTCTTTCCTGCTCTCTCCAATTTTCTACTATGTCCGTAAGATTAATTTTTCACTTCAGATGACTTTCCTGATGTTAAATTTTATTTCATTCTCTTTTATAGTGTTTTTATTTCTTTACTTTTGGGATGACACACTTCATTTGTTCTCTCATTTTCCTTTAAGCTCTTGGTAATATTCCTCATGATTACTCTAAAATCCCTTTAAATGACATTTTCAGCATTTATTTATTTATTTATTTATTTTTACGAAGATTTTTTTTATTAATTAATTAATTTAATTATTAAAGATTTCTGCCTCTTCCCCGCCACCACCTCCCATTCCCTCCCCCTCCCCCAATCAAGTCTTCCTTCCTCCTCAGCCCAAAGAGCAAGCAGGTTTCTCTGCCCTGTGGGAGGTCCAAGGACCACCCACCTCCATCCAGGTCTATTAAGGTGAGCATCCAAACTACCTGGGCTCCCACAAAGCCATTACGTGCAATAGGATCAAGAACCCATTGCCATTGTTCTTCAGTTCTCAGTAGTCCTCATTGTCCATTATGTTCAGCGAGACCGGTTTTGTCCCATGCTTTTTCAGTCCCCGGCCAGCTGGCCTTGGTGAGTTCCCGATAGAACATCCCCATTGCCTCAGTGTGTGGGTGCACCCCTCGCAGTCCTGAGTTCCTTGCTCGTGCTCAACTGGGGAGTTTTGTGTGTATTATTGTCCTTCTTTCCCATTTTCATGTCTAGGAATTTTATGATTTTTGGCAAATTATTCATTGTAAAGAGGTTTGATGATTCTTTTTCCTTAGAGATGGTTAATATTATTCTGATAAATATGATTGGCTTAAGTCATTAAGTGACTGCAGGGCTACTTAGAATTTTTCTATTTATTATCCCCTTTCACTTAATATTTTTATACAACCCCAGGTTCATTAGTTTACAAAATAGGTATACAAGTCAAATATTTACTGACAATAAATTATAAAACAGTTTATTCTAAATAATTTTGATAATTTTAATGTTAATTAAAATGAAAATAAAGGTTCACACTAATGAGATGGATATTCCTGCTTTTCATAAAGAATTGAATCTTGTCTAAACAGTTGATACTGTACGACCTGAAGCATCTTCAGTGTGCATCAGAGTTGATCAGTATTTTGATTGTAAGTGCTGAAATGGCTTCTTCACATGAATGTGTCTTACAAACTGGTAGTTTAGGACCAGTTCAGAAATTGTTGGAAATTCTTTCTTCATCCCTAGCCCAAATTCATTTAATGGTCACTTAAAAAAGAAATTCAAGTCAGTAACTCACTAACAATTTTAAAAATCCAACAGTTTACTGTAATACTATTGGAGGAGCTACCCTGAGAGCCTACACTGAGGGATGATGGTAGAAGAACGTGAGTGGTCTTTGTCTTCTGGAACTTAGCCATAGTGTTTCCATGACAGCAGACGTCTATACAGTATAAACACCATCACTAATAATACAGCGAAATCTGAAAGTTGAGCCAAGGTGTTGCAGGCAGTGCTAATTGACTTTGTGTAGATCAATAACTTCTACAGTGCAGATCCGCATGCTGTGTGTCTAGAACCAAGGCCTCAGTGAGGTCACAGAAAACAATATGGGTGAGCATGTCCGGAACAACTCAGAATTGTTATGTTTAATTGAGTCAGTTTTTGGTTGAGGCTTGTTTAGAAACCTTTCCACGATCGCTAAGGTTTTGCAATCCCCACATGTTTGGAAACTCCATATTGAGTTACCACAGGCAGTTTTAGAATCTGATCTCAGGTTGGGAAGACTGTTCAATGGGTAAACTGCTTGGGTTCGGATTCCTAGCCACCATGTAAAATGTTGAGTGTGGCTATGCAAACCTTAATCCCAAGGCTGGGAGTAGGAGAGTCGGGATTTCAGGGGCTTGCAAGCCAGCCAGCCTAGCTGAAAAAACGGTGACACCAAAGTTCAGTGAGAGTCTCTAATGAGAATAAGGCAGACAGAGATAGAGAATGTAGCAGACACAGGAAGACAGTCAGCATCCTTCTCTGTCCTCCACATGTGTATTCATGGATACATACAGACATATACTACATATAATATATGCATCAGAGAGGAAGAGAAAAAAGAAGAGAGAAAAAGGAAGAGAGAGAGAGAGAGAGAGAGAGAGAGAGAGAGAGAGAGAGAGAGAGAGAGAGAGAGAGACTGGACTTTAGGGTAAGAAGGGCAAAGCTTTCTGTCTAAATCCAGACAGAAAGTTTAGATTTGACATATCACATGCAGTATTAGTCTCCTTACTCATTTTGTTTTACAACCATATAAAGTATATGAGCCATCCCAAAATAAGGCATATTCTAGCAGTCTTTCTAATGTCTCCGTAGAATAGATAGGCTATTTATGAGCATCTCCAGTCTCACTAGCCTGAAACATCATCTCTAAGTACTAGCTGACCCCCTGTTTCTGTTCTCAGGAGAGTCTATCTGTTTCTCCTAGGTCTCACAGAATCTTGCTCTTACTCCTTCAGCGAGAGCCTTGTGCAGAAAGTACGTCTTTGCCACCCTCTCCCCATTTCTGGAGGACCTGCATTTTTCTTACAGTACCACCACACAATATAACTAATTCAAAACACTGAATGTTGGTGTGTGTCCTGGTCTGCATGAGCTCTGGACCTCTGTGTCCACAGGCAAAGATCACAGGTGGCTTTAGGGCACATCTTCTGTACGTCTCTAATTTATCATCCACTGTCTAAAACAATTGCATCATACTTGCCTCAGTATGGGGGCTTGTTATGTCAAGAGGGTGAGCCTAGTGCTTATCATGATATCATTCAAGCCCTGAGATGGAAATATTATAGGAGTTTCTGAAATAATTCTTCTGACTGTATCTCTCACATCTTCAAATGACTTCTTAGTAGACTCAGGATCAAAAAAAATGTCTCCTAAGCTTTGTGGTCAAGCTTTTATGTAATCTGCTGCTCATTTGCCTTTGTTGCATCCTCTTGTTACCAACCGCATGCTCCAGTCTTACTGAACCGTTAACTAATGCTCAAACACATCCTTCATGCGTCTGTGAGTCCATTCTGGTTATAATGTGTTAATACCCTTTGTTCATTTACTGCCTGACAGGATCCCTCTTATTCTTCATGTCTCTGCTTCTGAGCTTATGTCCTAATCACCCCTATGTAAAGCTAACTGTCAGATCTCTGTTTCCATGCCTTAAATTCCTACATCCTTAAAATGCTTCCCAAGCTGTACATTTCAGCCTGCAAATTTATACTGTTTCTGGTGAGCAAGGAGACTGCACTATTTCACTCAAGTAGAGACCACAGAATGCGAAGGGAACTGATTTATTGGACTACACATACCTGTCTACTGTCTAAAGCAAGTCACAGTTTGAACTAATTGTTGATGCATTGGATGCAGACTCAGTGTTGTCAAATATGATGTTTCAAGAGAAGCTGGAAAATATATGCGCGTGTGTGCGTGCACACACATACATACTGTGAAGGCCAAATACAATTTCTGTAGCCTAAATATACTATTCAGGTTAAAAAATTTAATCTAGCCAGGAAGTAGTGGTGCACACCTTTAATCCTAGTATTTGGGAGGCAGAGGCAAATGGACCTCAGTGAGTTCAAGGCTATCCTGGTCTACAAAATGAGTTCCAGGACAGTCAGAGCTATTACACAGAGAAACCCTGTCTTAAAAAACAAACAATAAAACAAGCAAAAAATTTTAATCTATACCCTAGAAAATGATTTGAAATAAAATTTCAATGTGGTGACTTGAAAGACACAATCCATTTTAAAATTAAATACATTTTTTGGTATAAAGAAAGTTAAACAGCTCACCTGTCTGTGGACTCACCTACCTCAGCATCTCCATGAAGCATTCATAGAATTAATCTTTACCAATAAAAAAAATCAGAAGTCAAATATCAGGGTAAGAACTGATAAGAGCCTAGAAGCGGGGAGCAGAAGCCAGTTACCTCCTACCTCTCTGTTCCTCTGTCCCAAAGGGCTGAGATCCTTTTTCAGCCCTTCCTTACTAATTCCTGTCTCTTCTCTGTCTGCATTCCTCCAAACCTCTATGGTTAACTTTGGCCAACTAGAGGTGGAACAAAGCAAGCTTTACTGTCAGTACACAATTAAAATATCTCACAACATCTCCATGCTTGGAACTGTACCTGGCTAGGGAACCCCTTCCTTGCTTTGCTTCTTCAGCTCCTCTACCTCTGAACTGCATGTCCTGCTGATTTCAAAGATCACTGAGTCCCAGACCTAGTAAGAGACCCTAGCCCTGTTATGCCAGTTTGGGCCCTTCTACCTCTGTCTGTGTGATACCTCCCACTCTATGTGGTCACCATGGCCTCAGATGCAGTAATAATTCTGATCCCCTTATCTTTACCTCCTTGAGCCTTTCCCAAGCTGCACTGCATGCTATTTGCCTTAGTATTGTGTCAAACTGAACTAAAACTTATATAAAAAGATGACCAACATTTTAATGTTAGATGCACAGGTTCAATCATAAAAACACAAGCAATATGAAAAGTAAGACAAATTATGCCCCATCAAAAAATTCACAAATCCCACAGTAATGCCACCCAAGGACAACAAGTTACATGAAAGTCAAGACAGAGGACCATTCAAAAGAATTATTGTAAATATATTCACTTAGTTCAATGAACCAAAAGAGAAAACTAATAACCACATGAATGAATTTAGAGATCAGAAATACACTGATTGAAATCCACAAAATCCAAACAAAGAGTTGAATAAAATGGAGACAATTCAGATATGAAAATGAATTTGATGGCAGCTGAAACAAGCCCTGAGTTGAAGAAAATGCAACTTAAATGTAAAAGGAAGTGAAAAGCTCAATAAGTCTAACAAAGTTCAATGGAAACCTTCACCATCATCATGAAATAGAATATCAGGGTTTGAAGACTTGGATCACTAAATAAAATAAAATGATTTTTCAAAACCCATAGACTTATAAATTTCATGTGCAAGAAATATGAAACACCATAGAAAGATCAAATCTATAAATTATGAACATAAAAGGAAGATAATTATAGGACAAAGTTACAGCAAATACTTTCCATAAGATCAGAGATATAAATTTCTAAAATCTAGAGAAAGAGGTGCCATCTAAGAACAAGAGACATAAAAGACATCAAAGAGACAAGGCCCAAGAAGAAACTCTTTATGACACACAATATTTAAAAGCCTAAATCACTGACTAAAGACAATGAATGTAAAACTGTAGGAAAGAAGGTTCAGGTCAGGTATAAAGCGTACGCATTGAAATAACAACTGAGGATTCTGTGAACACTTTCAAAGGCAAAGGGCTTGGAAAAATGTATTCACAACTACTCACCCAGTATATTATACCCAGCAAAACTATCTATTTAAGTTGAAGGAGAAATAAAACTTTTGCATAATAAAAACAGACTCAAAAAATATCTGAGCACTAAGTCAAATTTACAGAAGATACTGGAAAGGATACTTTGGACTGAAGAAAAGGATTAATGTACTGGATGCCATAGAAAAATAGTGGTTCTTTGAAGAAATAAACAACATTGACAAACCCTTAGCCAAATTAACCAAAAAAGAGAAGACCAAATCAATAAAATTAGAGATGAAAAGTGAACCACTAATTATAATAGATAACAATGAAAGTCAGAAACTCATGATTAACACAGCCTTCAAACTTATATTCCACTAAGTTGCAGAGTCTAAAAGAAATGGATGAATTTCTAAATACACATGACCTACCTAAATTAAATTAGGATGAAATAAATAACTTACAAGGATCTATACCCAGCAATGAGATTGAGGCTGTAATAAATATTTCCCAAATATAAAAAGTCCAGGTCCAGATGGAGTCATTGCAGAATTCAACTAGATTTTTAAAGATGAACCAACATTAATGCTACTCAAATTATTCCAGGAAATAGAATTGTAAGGACCATCTCCAAACTCTTTTGTGATCCAGCACTAGTTTGATACCCCAATCAGGGAAAGAAACAACACAAAAGGAAAATTATTGATCAACAGCTTTGATAAACATAGATGCAAAAATTCTCAATAAAAGTTTTATAAACTGAATTCAAGATCACTTCACACAGGCAAATTTTTATGATCAAGTCAGCTTCATTCCAAAGGTCAGTATTCATAAATTAATCAATGTAATTCATTACATAAATGTACCCCAAAACAAAAACCACACGATCATCCCAATAGATGCAGAAAGCTTTTGACAAAATCCCTTTCCAAATTTTTCACAATCTGTTGACATTCAGTATTTCTACAGTAAAGGTGAGGCCCCTGTGTGCCCCTTCTCCATCTATGACTGCTTATTGACAGTGCTATTTTTATACAGGCCTAGGGCACAGCTGTTATGAGTTCACAATGGCAAAGATTGAGTCCCACTAGAGGATGGCATTCACAGCCTTTCTCCATGTCTTCCAGTCTCATTGCTGAGCCTGGCAGCTCAAGTCTTATAGTCACATACAGTGTCTTCATTAAAATTAAGGGTCACAAAAAGTAGACGAGAGAGAGATGGAGAGAAAGACATAGAGACAGTTTTATATGAAGGCGGGGGTCTCTACAGAGCAGGTGATAAGTGTAAACAGTTGGTACTATATAAATGTATGAAACTGCCAAAGAATGACTTTAATTAATAAAACACAAAACAAACAAAACAAAACCTATCACAAACAAAACAACAAAACAACAAGAAGATAAAAACCTAAACAACTTGAACAAAACCCAAATCAAACCAAAAATGAAAGACATTGTTAGAACAGTACATTAATCAAGCACATGCTGATCTTGGGTTTCATTTGTCTGCATTAGATGTGATGTGTAACTCTCCAAAACTAACTTTTGTTTATGAGTTCAAATAAGTTTGAAATGAAGGGGTCTGAGCAGCCATTCTGAGTCTACTACGGCCATGTTCTTTTCCTTTTTCTATAACATCCCAGATAAATGGCAGTGGCCATGAATAGTGAGCATCTCTCATAGAGAAGAGCTCTGTACTATCAAGTGATTCAGCTCATTACCAAGTCCTTCACTTAGCTGAGTGGCCTTCAATATATTAAACAAATCTGATCTCGCTGTTAAGTATTCCTGTGGATCCCTCAGAATTCTTTGGCAGTATCTCATTCCTCTCTTCCTGATGATGCTAATTATTTCAATAAAACTACCAATATATCTTTTGATTCAACATCTCATGAATTCCTCGCAAACAGCAAAAATTTCTTCTCTTTTTCTTTCTTTGTGATGTCCAGATGTGGTATTTGTCCCAATCTGTCTCTGATTATTAAAATATAAGTGTAATTCTCTGGGAATTTATGGCCAACACAGTATGAATGTCAAAGAAGTAGATGTACAGCTATGGGCACAAAAATGTCCCAAAGTTGAGTCCATTGCTCAGCTTCTGCACCCCTGGGTATCTTGAAGTGTGCTGCCAATTTGCCTTCTTTATTTGTTTGTTCAAGGTTTTTTTTAATCATGTTCCCTGCTCTGTTCTTTCATGGATGGTTACTGACTTAAGTGCAGGTATGTATATTTCTATCATTTCAATTTTTGGTATTATATATGATCCATTCTTCTAATCAATTTAATGATTCTGCTCAACTTTAACTCATTAGTCCATTCATTCAACTACTTAACAAATACATATCAAATATCCATTCTTGCATCAAGTTTTGGACCTATCAAGGAAAGCTTCTTGAAGATTAATTCTAGGTATTTATCACATTCATTGCACTTCAAGCTTTATATCACCTCTGATTGTCCTTTTACTGTAATAAGATGACAAGTAAGTCTATATCTTAAGTATAGAGAATGTTGATTTGTGTCTCTATGGCTAGCTCACTGCATTAGCATGTCCCTAAAAGAAAAGCATTATGTCTATTAGATATTATAATAAAAGTGCATTTAGTAAATCATTTGATAAAGTCTCATCTTCTTTTTGTTAAGATGAACCAGCTCTTATTTACTCAGCAAACCATTATTTAATCTATTAGTATCTTCTAAAAAATAAAACAAGCACCAATGATAGCCTTTGCTGGAGAGGTTGTGGAGAAAGGGTTACTCTCATCCATTGCTGGTGGGAATGCAAACTTGTGCAACCACTTTGTAAAGCAGTGTGGCGGTTTCTCAGGAAATTCGGGATCAACCTACCCCTGGACCCAGCAATACCACTCTTGGGAATATACCCAAGAGATGCCCTATCATACAACAGAAGTATATGCTCAACTATGTTCATAGCAGCATTGTTTGTAATAGCCAGATCCTGGAAACAACCTAGATGCCCTTCATTGGAAGAATGGATGAAGAAAGTATGGAATATATACATATTAGAGTACTACTCAGCAGTAAAAAACAATGACTTCTTGAATTTTGCATGCAAATGGATGGAAATAGAAAACACTATCCTGAGTGAGGTAAGCCAGACCCAAAAAGAGGAACATGGGATGTACTCACTCATATTTGGTTTCTAGCCATAAATAAAGGACATTGAGCATATAATTTGTGATCCTAGAGAAACTAAATAAGAAGGTGAACCCAAAGAAAAACATATAGGCATCCTCCTGAATATTAACCTTCATCAGGCGATGAAAGGAGACAGAGACCCACATTGGAGCACTGGACAGAAATCTCAAGGTCCAAATCAGGAGCAGAAGGAGAGAGAGCATGAGCAAGGAACTCAGGACCGCGAGGGGTGCATGCACACACTGAGACAATGGGGATGTTCTATCGGGAACTCACCACGGCCAGCTGGCCTGGGTCTGAAAGAGCATGGGATAAAACCGGACTTGCTGAACATAGCGGACAATGAGGACTGCTGAGAACTCAAGAACAATGGTAATGGGTTTCTGATCCTACTGCACGTACTGGCTTTGTGGGAGCCTAGGCAGTTTGGATGCTCACCTTACTAGACCTGGATGGAGGTGGGTGGTCCTTGGACTTCCCACAGGGCAGGGAACCCTGATTGCTCTTCGGGCTGACGAGGGAGGGGGACTTGATTGGGGAAGGGGGAGGGAAATGGGAGGCGGTGGCGGGGAGGAGGCAGATTCTTTAATAAATAAATAAATAAAAACAAAAAAATAAAACAAGCATTATAATAAATGTGATGAACAAAGGGATATTTAATTTAAGATCAAAAACTAAGTATTATATTGTGAGCATCAAGCAGAATCATAATATAATGAAAAGAAAAAATAAAGTTCAAAGAATGAAAAGAAGGAAACTAAAGGTCATTATTTTAAACAATGACATTGTTCATGTGGAAAATCTAATATATACTTGTAACCATTGCAATGAAGAGCAGAGAACGATGAGGAAGAATTACCTAGAAAAACCTTTGCACATATTTTTTATATCACAACCAATTATAAACCGTGATATAAAGTATGATTGTGATATGAGTTTTCCTGGAGGAATGTGAGCAAATGTCAGTTTATCCCAGATAGGACACTGATGACAGATCAAAGATACAATTCCACACATTTAGCTGGGGGAACCAGTGAACTTATTAGGGTTAGTTACAGAGTGTGGGTGTCATAGGTAAGGGTTTTTATTACTGTGAAGAGACATCAAGTTCTCAGCAAGTTTTGGAAGGAAAACGTTTAATTGGGGGGGTAGGCTCACTTACAGTTTCAGAGGTTCCAGTCCGTTATTATCTCAGCAGGCAGCATGAGGATGCAGGGAGATGTGGTGCTGGAGGAACAGCCGAAAATTCCTTGGAAATTCCTACCTCTTTTGGGCAACAGGAAGTCGACTGACTCACTGGGCAGTATCCAGAGCTTAGGAAACCTCAAAACCTGCCGCAACAGTGGGAAACTTCCTCCTTCAAGGCTATACCCACTCCAACAAAACCCCATCTCCTAATAGTGCCACTCACTATGAGATCTTGGGGACCGATTACATTCAAACTACCACAGTAGGTAAAACGCTAGTTTAAGGAACAAGAATGACTCAAAGACATTGTATCACCCAAAAACCTACCTCAGCAGGTGTGACAACTCACTAAGTCTAAATTCTTGAAGGCTTCTGTAGAACTTGCAGGCCACTCTTGCAAGCCTGGGTCCTTTCTTCCGCAATGGTAACTTCTTATATAACCTTGGGGAGGGGATTATGAATCCTGTCAGTTTCAGAAACTTCCCAGGTGAGTTTTATTGGGTTCCTGAATTTTAATGATCCTCTCTCCAGGATGGACTGTTTCAACTTGAAAGAAACTTCTGCATAAATATTATTTATGATAATATCAAGAAGAGTACTAATGACTTAAGGATACTAGAGGCAATAATTTAGGGGAAATTATAGATTTACTGAGAGTCATAAAAGAAAATCTGAGAGGCTTATTTTGTTCATGGATAGCAATATCCAGAGTATAAAAAGGTGTCAGTAGGGTAACCAGTTACATCAGTCAAGGACTGCGTTGTAGTCCAAAGAGTCAGAGATGGGAACCTCACAGGCTAAGATTTTATGGTGGAGAAGATGGCTTGATGCTGAAGGAGGTAAACTTAGTGTATACACTAAAATGTAACAGTAGAAAAATGAGGAAGTACAAAGCGATTTCAGCTATTCAGATTTTTTAAAATACAAAGACGTGAAATATAAAGGCAACTACTTTGTTGCTCCCATGTACATAGTTAGGATCCTGCTAGAAAGCAGATGGCATGTTCAAATGGAGGGGGCAAGGAGATTTTGAATAATGGTCACATAGGGGTGTGAACGGGGCAAAGGAAGACCATAAATGATGGTGACGTCACTAGGAACAACAATCGTAATTGGTGTAGCCTCTAGGATGAAGATAGGAGGGGAGACAGCCACTAATGGAGAAGCTTAAGACAACTCTAACTCCAGGAATGTTAGGAGACTGTAGTTGTGGCTTCTACTTGAGCAATACAAGTACTAAGCAATGACTCACTGGAGACAGATCTGGGCAGTAAATTTGCATTAAATCTTGCAAATCTTATTCCCCTCCCACTGTCACTTTTGGGTGCCTGCTATTGGCTAGTTTCCATGGGACTTCTAAGAAGCTGTGATTCCCTCAAAGGGCAGCAGCACACTGCTCAAAGCAAGTGGAGAAGGGCAATGAATAGAATTCAAGGGACAAAGAAAGCATCCACATCACAATGGTAGCTCCCCACATACTTTCTACAATAACAAGGATTTCTTATAAACGCCACTCAGAGGTGAGAATCAGTGTTGAGAAGTAGATGTGATTGAATTCAGAACAGAGCTTTGGGGAGAAAAAGTTCTCAACATTTTCTCTCTATGGACATTTGATTTCCTCTGTCCCTACATCTTTGTTCTTTTGTGACTTGAGTTTCCTTGATAAACTTGATCTTGGGGGACTATCTCTCTAGGATTCTGGGCACCGGAAGCAAAGGTTTAAATAACATACTGGTGTTTATCCAGAGATGTCATCTCTAACTACATCATGCTTTTGCAGGAGGGAGAGAGAGAGGGAGGGATTTGGAATGTGGACTTATTGCCTTGTTATTTAGCTTATGCTTATTACTGCACACTGAGTGGCTTCATGCTGAGAAGTGCCATTAACAGAACCAGAGAAAGGAGCATATTTATAACGTGTGATCAGTGTAACCCTCAGCATATTCGCTTGAGGATATATAGTTTATGGCATTTAACCCTTCAGCTCCAGACTCAGACAGTAAAGCTAATCAGAGGCTGCAGTTTTGACCTCCACTCTAGGGAGAGTTATAGCTACATAACTTCATAGCTACAGAATCTACCCAGGCAGAAAGAAAAGAAATGCAGAAGGGAAAGCATGGGGCCCCAATGGGTAGAGGGCAGCTTTTTGCAGTATGTCCAGTCTTTCTTGAAGATGCCTATATGCTAGTATCCCCAAGTGCTTTAGATATGTCATTCACCGTGTAGATTCTCTTATCTCAGAAGCTGCTGGTTGCAGCAAAGTCTGCTTTGCCACATCTGTCATTCAAACCCCCAAATCTCTGACCTTTTCAGTTGTGATCACTAATTTACCTACTCAGAACACAGACAAAAAAGTCTCCCACCAGCTATCGGTTCATCCTACATCAAAAAAGAGCAGCAGAGGACTCACAGGGCATAGCAGACCCAGTCAGACATGGCTGCTTTGTCTGCTTTACCGTATATCCAATGGCTGCTACGGATTCCTACAGGGCTGTCCAATTGGGCCATTCCAGGATCCCTTACAAGTAGTTTAGGCAGAGTTCACAATATGAAAATCAGAATTTTCAAATAAAATTTGGGGAAAAAAAAACGAGTTTGAGTGAGCATAGGTAGACAGGCTATGCTGTGTATTCCTTTTCCTTCCTGGAATGAAAAAGCAGTCTGTACGAAGGATGCTCTGAAGAGACCGGCTTATTAAAAAGGAAAGGAGAGGGATCCCAGGTTGGTACAACCCACCTTTTACACAGGGGCTCAGGTGCCACCTACTTGCGCCTTTGGAGAATCTAAGGAGCTAGGTGATCAGGTTCCAGTACGTGAAAGGAGGCTGCTGTTGGCTGTGCTTTTGCTAGGAACTGCAAGACCTTTAGGGCAGGCGACTCCACAAGTCAGCTTCTGAGACTTCCCTACAGACAGCATGACCGCCCCAAAGCTCCTGTAGCTATGTGAGCAGCCCCCTCAGCTCTTTCAAGAGCCCCTTTCTCTTCCTGCACTAGGGGGCTGTGGTGGCTGGGCACAGTCAGCACGAGGCAAATGTGAAGCCCTGCTGTTGAGAATGGTTTCCATGAATGCCACCCAGACCATGGCTCCCAGAAGTCCATGCAAGCATTTGCATCTGTTTTTCCACTTGGCTTGTTCCTTCAGGCCCAGAGCTAGGGCCTGGGGATTCCCATCTGGGTTTTACCTATAATGGGTTGTGTGACCTTGGAGCAGTTTCATAACCTTGGGGTCTTGTTTCTTCAGCTGTAAAATGAGGGGGCAGCACGGGGTAGTCCCAACAGTCCTTCCAGCTCTGCTACTCTGAATTTCGTGAGCACAACATTCCATGTTTCTTTTCTTTATCTTAACACCCTTGGCTTGCCAAGGTGTTAAGGAAGAGTCTGAGCCTCAGTAAAAAAATGACAGGGTCTGTAGGATAGCTGGACCTGAATGCGGGGCTGGTGAAGCTGGTCCAGATCCTGCCAGCCCTTGCACCTCACTTTATTCTGGAGCTGAAACCCTCTCTGGTCAAACATGTGGCAGAAGCACATACCTAATCAGACATGCAAATGTGGAGTTGTCCCCAAGGAAGCCATAGCCCCAAGCAGCCTGTATGGAGGAAGGTATCAGGGCAAGGTCTGATTTGAATCCTGGCTGCCAACAACACCTGATCTTAAATGCAGAATCTTTAACTCCTCATTTTCTGGGTCATCCTTGAGGAGCAGAGGTGAAATGAGGCCGCGGCGTCAGGGAGAGCAACTTACTCTGGATTGCTGATTCTCATCTGGTCCTCTGCTTCTCCAGCAAGGGTTTTGTGGGGATTAATGGAACGATCCAAGCCAAGGTCGCAGCCCCTATGGGCATCCTGTGGGTATCAGGGCATATCAGCAGTGCTAAGGTAGTGGTCTGGTAGATACTGTGGCTGTTGCAGTCTGTGCTGAACTCTCAGTCAGTGTTGCTTCTCCTCAACTGCCTCTGTGCTGGGCTAACATTTTCCTAAATTTACAGGTTATTAGACATTTTTCAGTGTCTTGTTGGTAACAGAAAGCATTGCCAGATGCAAAGGGGATTCTTGACAGAGAAATCAAGAAACTCGAAACACAATCTGATTTTATTCGAGTCATTTCTAAACGCCCTTGACAAATAAACCCATTTCTTAGGCCATCTCTTGTTGTCCTGAACCTCCTGTTAAACGTGTCTGTGTTTTTGTCTCATCAGGTAAATAGTGAAGAAGGGGCTGAGGCAGAGGATTCTCCCTGTGTGCACCCAGGCCAGTGGCCCTGAGGGATGAGACATCTGGGAGAGCCGACAGGATAAAGTCCAAACCCTTGGATGCAGAGGAGGGCGAGTGGATGCCCCCCTGCATCCTCTTTGCCCCAGCAAGCAGGTGTACCCCACCCTTGTCTCCCAGCTACGACCTGACAAGCGACTATTGACACATTGTGTGGAAATAAAGGTGGTGGGCGAGTAGCTGCTGATTCTAATGGCAGCGTGGGTAGTGGAGGCGGGCAAGTCCCAGCAGAGTGACAGCTGTGGTACCCAACACTGTCAGTGCAGACACTGACGGCCTCGGTTCCCCGAGTCTGCCCACATTTGTGCACCCTGTCACCAGAGGGTGACAAGCCCAAACACAGGGGCCTTGCTTTCTTATGCTAATGCTCCATAATGACAGCTTTCTCAGCCCACCAGGTGTGACAGACACCACAGGCAGCCCTCCGCCTCTACTCCTGGGCTTCCCACCCCAAGCCCTGGGCCCCACTCAAGATTGAGCCAGCTGGAGGACCGACTTCTCCTGTTCCAGCCAGGAGCATCTTACACCTATGGGGAGCCGAGTCTGATGGCATAGATCTTAACTAATAGCTACACAGGACACCACTGGACCCTGTGCTTTTGTCTGTCCCTGTCTTCTTCCATCCTTCCCCTTACCTTCGAATCACAACCATCTAGGCACACTGCAATCTTCCACGTTCTGCCTCTGATGACTGGGCCATAGCAGCTAGTCCCTGAATAGAAGATAAACGGACAAATGAATGAAGATGCACGCATGTGCATGACAGTACTCTTCTCTGTAAATGAATGGACCAATCCGTTGGCCATCAGTCTCACAGGAGAAGCGCTGTTCCAAGGGCGCATGCTGTCTCACAAAAGCTGCCCAAAGGATTCTGCTGCCTTCTTGTAGAACAGGTGAACCACACAGCCAATGATTTCTCTAGTGCAGTCCTCCTCTGTGTTTTGCCTCCTCCCCAGTATTATCTGGCTGATTCCATAGCCCTGTTCTATGCCAACTCTGGTTGCAGTTAGTTAAATGTTTAACATGTGTATCCCCAGGTTGTTCCAGC
Source organism: Chionomys nivalis (assembly GCF_950005125.1). Lineage (NCBI taxonomy): Eukaryota > Metazoa > Chordata > Mammalia > Rodentia > Cricetidae > Chionomys > Chionomys nivalis. Next base: position 18,981,247 of record NC_080094.1, on the reverse strand, counting down.
CTGAGGGATAGAGCTAAAAGTCATTTTAAAAAAGGCTGCTTTTCTTTCTGAAAACTTGTAAGAATTTCTCTTTAAAGTTGGGGAATTTTGTAAGATCACCAGAGTCTGTGCCCTTTTTCTTTAGGTGATCCAAGAGCTGGGTGAACCCTTCCCCTCTGGAGGCTAGGCCAGCACAGGCTAGAGCTCTCTGTGTAGCTCTTTTCTGCCACCCACTTCCTCTCTCCCTTCTGTAGCGCTCCAACCAGCTTTTTAGGGAGTCCCTGGATCTATGTCTCTTAGGATTCGTACGCTGGTCTCCTTGTATAATTTGAAATTCTACACAGTACATGTTTATGTTAGAGCTGCTGTTTAAGCTGTCTCTTTTAAGTGGTCACAAATTCAGGCATTATTCACCTTTTTAAATCTCCCACTAAAATTTTAAATTCTGAAATAGACCCCGTCCTTCCCCTTCTTTGTTCTTTGTGTCTTTTTGAGTTGGAGCATTCCTACCCTGTGATTTTTTTTTGTCTTTCATTTCTACTTATTCAAATTCTTCTGCCTCAGTGGGACTGGCTTCCAATTCTTTAGTTCAACATCCCCTATCAAGTTTCTGGATGTCTTTAAGCAGCATGAGTGTTCTTTGTTTTCTTGTGTGTATAAATTCCATTTGCACCCAAATCAGTGGGTTCTATTTCTGAGGGTGAGGTGAGGATCTGTGTTCTGTCCTGACCCAGTCTTTCCTCTTCCTTTCCCCAACACACTCTTTCCTCTATAGACTCCCAAAAGTCTAGATATTATTGGGTCTCTCTTAATCCCATGCATACACGAGCTCTGTTGTATTAGTTGCTATATTAGGACATGTAGAAAGAAAGGCCAAACAGCCATCATCCCAGAATACCCAGTGGGAATGTTCAGGTCACAGGATAAGCTCTTTGGAGCTCAGTCTCCTCTACTGGAATCCCAGGAATCCCCATCTGAGTCCTTTATTTTCTCAAAGATGTGGTAATGCTTTGGCTAGCTGTTACTCTAATGAAATGTCTATGATAAGCATCTCATTTTTCTTTCAAAAAAGGTTTCTTTGGGGTCATAGTTGTAGAGTTTCCAGCCCATGGCCCTTTAGCCCAGTGACATCATGGGAGTACATGACAGACAAGCACTTTCCCCTCATGGCCATGAAACAAAAATAAGAGAAAGAGACATGGGTCCCACAATGGCCTTCAAGAGCCCTTAAGATCTTTCCACAAGGCTTAGCCTCTTCCGTGCTCCACTACCTTCTCATAGTGCCACCTTGGGGACCATGTCTTCACCATATAGACCTTTGGGGGATACTGACTATCCATGCAGCTGCAGATTGCACTGCATGCGCTCTTCTTGGTGACCGTTAGGTTTCTGGCTGTAGCTTTCTCTTTCTCCGATGCTGCCCTCTCATGTATGATCCTCCCCCTCTCTGCTGCTGGTCTCCCTACAGCCTACAGCCACCTCAGCTGCTTTCTAGAGGCAGCAAGATCTTGCCCTACATTCTTAACTTAGACATAGCTTCAGGAAAAGTCCTTGTTTGCTCTTCTCTGACAGCCCAGAAAGGACAATGTCCTTTAAAGCTAGCCATTCCTGCGGGACTTGGGACTATATGGGAGCAAGGGAAGTCTCTCGGCAGGCGCATTAGATCAGAGAATGGGCAAAGAAAGGTGGTGGACTGTGGTGACAAGGATGCACATGGAGCTCTTGGTGCTAAGTGAAATAAGCCAGGCACAGAAAGATGTAGTGTCTGCTCTCACTCATGTGTGGAATCTAAAAGGGTTGGTCTTACACTAGTTGAGAATACAAGGGTCTGGTTTATGAGAGAGGCTCGGGAGAGAAGAAGGGAGTGAGGGGTGGGGAACTGGCTGATGAATGGGTGTTAAATTACTACTGCATGATTAACAAATGGTGCTGTGCTATGGACCAGTAAGATAGCTCTGCATGACGGTGATGTATCATGTATTTCAAATAGCCAGGAGGACAGATTTTGAGATTCCCCCACAAATAAATGTTGTCTGAGGATATGTGTGTATGTATGTATGTATATATAGACCATAACTTTCACATCATACAATGTACATGTTTATTAAAACATCACACAGTACTAGATGAATATGCACAATTTTATTTGTCAATTAAGATAAGTTTCATTATAAAAAGATTCTTATGTCTCAATTTAGTTGTTTTTCCCTTCTCTTCTAGGCATTTTTTTTTAAGGCATCTGAAAGTCATGGAGCGCACAACACTGCAGAGAGGCTGCCTTTTTTTGGTGTTGTAATTAGAATCAAGTACTTCTTTGTTGCACAGTAAACTTTTAGTGGCAAAAATAACATTACCATGACAGGTTAGATGGGAGCATTACTGAGGGATCGGTGACAGGAACTGACTCGGAGAGATAAATAATCTTCATTTCACATGGCAACCCAATGACAGATGAGCACAGATGGTGACAACTCTCCACCTGGAATTCAGCTCGAGTCAATCAATCATCAATCAGTCAATCATCAACTATTTATTGATCTCCTGTTTTGGCTAAGAACACAAACCTTGGAATTAGATGTCTCAATTCTAAATCCAAGTTTTCCAAGTCCCAGCGACTTAGCCTTGGGAAAGTTCCCAGACCTCTCTTAGCTTTGATTCCAATTGTTCTTAGGGAAATTATGGAATATAACTCAGTGGGTTGTATGAAATGTAATAGTAAAAGTCAGCCAGTGCTGCTGTTGTTTGCGATTGTCACTGTCACTGTGGTTGTTATGGTGATTGTAGAAGTGTAGACCATCTCCAGGTGTTCCAAGTTTTGTACATGTGTTCTTCCCCTGGCTGATTTTATGGTGTAGGGTGAATAAGGTAAGCTGGAAAGAAATGTCCAGGTGAGTACTGGGGCTTGAATATGAGATGTCTCCCATAGCTTCATGGATGGGGATTTGAAGAGCTTTGGGGAAGAGGTCAGATTCTGAGGACTCTAACCTACGCAGTGGATGAATCCCTTGATGGGAACACAGTACACACATTTAAAAGGAGCCTGAAGTGGTGGCCTGAGTCTGTAATCCCATTGATGGGAAAGTGGAGACAGGCAGAACCCACAGAATTCACAAGGTAGCCAGTCTAGCCAACCAATGACCTTCAAGTTCAGTGAGAGCTCCCATCTCAAAAGTAAGGTGGAGTTAGACGGAGGAAGACTCACTTGACATTTGCCCACCCTATACCCAAAGAAAAACATTGTCCCCAGAGCTAGCTATTATAATTTGAACTCTTGCTCTTACCAACTATTATATAGAGCAGGAACTGTTTATCTAACATTAGTCATTATCATGATGTTTTCATCATTGTTATCCCTTTATTTCATGATGAGCCTGTATAAAAGTTAGCTGTTGTAAATTTATTTTCACTTTTGAAAGGCTTACAATTTATATCTATATCTAAATCTATATATATCTTATGTAGTGGCATTTCATTTGTATTTTAATAAGTAAAACTTACCTGAAGATCAGAGAGTAAAACAGCCCCACTGGTCAGCCTTACAGATCAGGTAGTGGTGTCACACACCTTTAATCCCAGTAGCCACATTAGTTTGCCATAGAAACTGGGCAGTGCATGCCTTTAATCCCAGTGGTGCACGCATTTAATCTCAACTTCAGAGAAGATTGTAAAGCAGGAGGAGACAGCTCTCAGACTCAGTCCCATCCTGAGATTCTTGGAGGCAGAATTGCCATTTCAGACTGAAGTCGAGGTAAGAGCCAGTGGCTGGCTGCTTTGCTTTTCGGATCTTCAGGTTGAACCCCAATTTCTCTCTCTGAGTTTTTATTAATCATGAATCACTCCTAAGCCTCTCCATAACTGGGGGAAGTATCACCAAGCTCTTCCTTCCTCCTGGTTCTCCCTTACCTCACTAGAAGCACACTGCCAATGCTCTTTGTTAAACTACCTGTCTTCTCATTGTCCTTGCAGAATGCTCAACCAACACATTTGGGTAGTCATTTCCCTCCCGTATCCTTCCATGACTTTTAATTTTACTCAGAACAACCTGCTTCTAAAGATGAGTAGGCTTTGCTTGCCTAAACCCCATCACTGCAAACACACTGTCCTCCTCGTGAACACAGAGCAACTCTTTGAAATTAAACTCCTCTGCATGTACCAGGATTGACAGCTGCAGCCGGGTCCTTATTTCCATAACAGTCAACATCTGAACAGGGGAAGTGTGAGCAAACCTCCTGGATGTTTCCTTTGTTTGGGGTCATGCACAGGGATGGGGTATCTGGATGACTACCTAGCATTTGGGCTCTCTGTGGGACTGCCTGGGTATTGTGTGATACAGGCTTTATCTTAATGTGCTCATAATTTATGAGTTCAGAATTTTAAACTCTATCCAAATCCTTCAGACTCCGAATCCACTCACCCTTGGCAAAACGTGAGTGTGTGTTTTTAAAGCAAACGACTTGGAAAGTTTATTTAAAAAAAAAATCTCAAAAGGCATTTTTGACATCAAATAACTCACAAAACCCAATGTTTTTGTGATTTAAATGAATCAGAAACATATGGATTACATTTTCTTCAAATTGCTCTCAAGATTAAAAATCAAGGGAAAAAAAGTGCCCAGGGCCAAATGTGTTTTGGGGGTTTTTCCAGGACAAAGTATGGTTGAAACTGAGCTGGAGTGGTGAACAGCACCCGCAATGGCGCTGGGGTACCCGGGCCTTGAAACTGCCATGAACTTAATCCCAGAGAATCCGTTCTCACTCTGGATTCCAGGAAGCCACACAGACCACCAAACACAACCCTAATAACAAACACCAACACTGAAAATGTTTGCGCGTTTGCAGTTAGCCAAAAACAAACAGCACACTTCAAAGTTGAACTCAAGATGTCTCTTTTTAAAGCTCTCCCTGCAGGGTCTGAAAGTGGTTAAAAGAGAAATTACATTGGAAAAAGGAGCTGTTCCAAGCATTATTTGAAAGTGGGCAGAGATGGGTCTGCTAACAGCCAAGCCACCTGGAGCAGGAAGCCTGCTCTGGTTCCTCTTACCCAGGCTCACATGTCAACCTCAGTTCGGTTCTGCTTGCTCTAAAACAAGCTGGGAGAAACCAGTGGGTGAGTGGGAGAACTTAGGTCCATGAAAAAAGACGTCTAGATTTCAGTTCTGTACTCCTCCCTCTGGACTTTTGCCAAGCAGCAAAGAATCCGTTTGATATTCTGAGTGACTGAAATACATCTTAAAACAGGTGGCATACTTTGGTTGGATTTTTGCCTCTTTCATATAAGTTTTTAATTTTTTTGATCAATTGATTTGAATGTCCAGTTTTGCTTCCCAATGTTAAAGTAATGAATCTGGGCCCCTTTTTTACATTGCCACTCCTCACCTTGGAGGTGCAACCCGGCCTTGGAGGCAAAGAGGGTTTGGAAGAAAGAACTTGGTATAAACGTGATGGTTTTTCTAGCTGGTTCTCTCACAGAAAATTTTCATACTGCCTTTTGTTCTTTCTTTGAGTTTTAATTTTATGACCTAAATTTGGGGATTTTATTGTAGTCAGGGGTTACATTTATTGTGCCTTTTTATCAAGTTTCACACCAGATCTCTGGAACTGATACACACTTAAAAAATTATTTGTTTAACAAATATTTAATGAGTTCATACTATGTAGCAGGTATACATTTACTAAAGATATATCTGTAAGCAGGACAGTCCAGAGTGGGTGAGCACATGCATGGACAGACAAGGTAATTGGAGGTCCTCATGAGGGCCATTGGAAATACAGAACGGGAGCGTGGTGGGAATGTTTGTGTGTGCCTTTGAGTGACTGAGTGTGAAGAGGGAGGGAGGTGAAGAGAAGACCAGAGAGAGCCTAAGATGAAGTCAGAAAATGAAGGTCCCTGGGTTTGCTGTGTTTCACTGAAGCCTTGTGGGGAAGAAGCAGGGAGAACTATGAAAGACTGAGAAAGAATGCTCATTGTCGAGGGGACAGTGAGGATAAAGACCTAGAGCCATGCATTGTCTCATCCACTGAGGAAGTGCATCCAGATAGCAGTGGTGTGAGCAAAGACACCATGCGGTATGAGACCAGAGGGAGCAGCAGACACCCAGTGCATATTGTTAGCCACAGCTCTGCTCCCTGTTTTATTATTGACAGAGAAGTTTCTAGTCTCAGTGAGAAGAACCTACTTGCATGTCACTTTTTATTCCTGAAAAAATAACATTTATCTATTTAATCTATTTTTGTATTTTTGAGACAAGGTTTCTTTGTGTAACTGTCTTGGCTCTCCTGGAACTTGCTCTGTAGACCAGGCTGGCCTCAAACTCACTGAGATCTTTCTGACTCTGCATGTGTGTGTGTGGGATTATCTCATCCACTGGAGTGTGGGCAGTCCTATTTGTATTTAAAAGACTATTTGTACTCAGTTGTGGAAGGGGCTTTAGGGTGCAAGCTCTGTAGCTAGGGAGACCTGTTGACTCCATGATGACCCATTCTTAGCCTTCCTTTGGTGGGAACATTTTGGGCATCATGGGTCTCTTTTGATTTCCACTCACAGAATTGAGTTTTGGTGACCAGTATCTAAGAGGGTAGGGGCTTCTTTCCAGAACCTTCTCCAGCTGCTAAACATTGGGATAATGAGGTTTTCCTGAATTCTTTGTAATTATCATGAGTTGTTTTATTTAGAAAAACTGCAACACAGCAGTAGCTGAACATTTCAGAAGACTCCAACTTCTATAGATAATGTAAACATCTTTCCAGAGGCAAATTTTGATCATGTGAGTCTCTATGCTCTGAAATGGGTATAAGAGTTGTCTGCATGAGATTATTGTCAGCTCCAAAGCCAATGCTGACAGCCAGGGAAATTATTCAGTCAATGAAGTGCTTGCTGAGTTCAATCCCCAAGCACTTGTAAGCTCAGCTCTGGGAAGGTGGGGACAAATGGAGCTTTGGGACTTGCTGGCCTAGACTATTGGTAAGTCCCTGTTCAATGAAAGGCCCTGTCTCAAAAATAAAATGGGATGCCACTTGAAGAATGGTACCTGAAGTTGACCTCTGACATCCACATGCACAGGCATGTGTGTGGCATATGCACCCATTAATACAAGAACATGCACACTCATGCATAATAAAATCAAAAGTCAAGACAAAGTTGAAGACTTGACACAATGTCCTCAATGTGAAGTAACCTCTGTTGTGACCACTAAAAGATTGATCTTTGCAATAACGCTGTCATGATGGAGGGAATATGACAAAGATTGAAATGTGATCAGAATCACTAGTGACCATTGCTATAATGGCCTTCAGTGCTATAAGTGTTATGCATTAGTAGTTGAGCACTTCATGACCAAATGAAGTAGAGAGGCAAAGACAAAATTAACACGAGAAAACACCACAAATACCATCCTGTGAGTCCCAGAATCCCTTGCCAGCAGTGCTAACCTGGTTACCTGGAGACAGCTCACCTCGATGGCATTTATTGGAGTCTTCTAATCATTCCCCTAAGAATGAAGAACTAATGCAGTTGCAGCTGGTATTAATAGCATTAAGAGGACAAGCATGCCTCTCTCTCTCTCTCTCTCTCTCTCTCTCTCTCTCTCTCTCTCTCTCGATATTCTAAGCATTAGAGGTAAAGTTCATGTGTGCAGTGCCTGCCCAGCACACACAGGGCCCTGAATGTGATCTCCAACACTGCCAAAAGAAAATAGTGCAAGTAGTTAGTGGAGTTTGCAATGTATTTGTGATAGTGCTAGAAAAACTGTATTTCTTGAGTCAATGAACCTGGACAACTGGACTTGTTACTATTTGGGACTTTGTATGAGCTTCTTGGTGCTGATGGAATGAACTGCCGTCGCCTTGGAAGATTAAGCTAACAGATACTAATTCTGTCACAGTTCTGAAATTCAGAAGTCTGAAACCCAGTTGTCAGTAGGGCAGTACATCCCTGGAGGCTCAGGGGGACATTCATTCTCGCTTCTCAGCTTCTGGTAGCTACTAGCATTCCATGGCTTATGAATATATCACTCTAGTCTCTTTTCCTGTCTTTATTTTGCCTCTGTAGGTGACAAATCCCCTTCTGTCTCTCTCTTATACGAATGTATGTGATAGAACTTCATAAGACTCTGCTCATCTCAGCACCCTTGGTTTAGTCACATGTGTGAAATCTTCATATTAAAGGGTGGTATTCATAGGTCATGAGGACTGGGGCATGGACGTATCTTATTAAGGTATTACAGTCTTATAAAGAAGAAATATGCATAAAATTCTTCAAATACAAGTTTTGAAAAATGCCAAAGCCCATGTGACATCTAATAGTGATATTTCTACTTGACTCTGGCACTTGTACAATGAAGTATAAAGCTAACATTTTATTTGACAGATCTGGACAAGGAGATAAGATAGGAACTAGACTATTGGATAAAGAGGATATGTGACTTTGACTTTTAGAAGACATTCTTTTCTTCCTATAAAAATAATAGAGAAGATATTAGGATTCAATTTAAAAAATAACTAAGAGGAGAATGAGTCAATGGGAGCCAATAACTTGTCGGCACATCCGGGAAAGCTGCTGTAATTAAATATAACATGGAATGACATCTTGATAATAGGAGCATTGTCAACATCCACAGCCAACAGCAACTATTACAAATGTTAACTTGGCATTTCAGCAGCACTCTCTTAGTAATTAGCAACTTTCTCATCAGTTAGAAGATTCTAGAAATACAAGTGACTTGTGCTAGAAAAAATCACCAGATCGGACAAGACGTGTGGTCTTCCACACTGACATTACCTGAAGAAGGGGCAGCACTAAGGGGAAAGGTGTCCTTATTTTGGTGCTAGAGATGGTGAGTGAACTGAGTGAGGCTGATTCAAGGGACCTATTGACTGATTGTCCTATTTCTACTAAGGTGTATCTAACTGATAGCACCGCCCAACAGCTCAGCTGACTAACACCTCTTATAACCTCTAAGAATATGTCTTTCATTGAAGAAAAGCTCTAGTCAGTTTAGCTTAACTGGTGTTAAATAATCTTTGGTGAACAGAGGAACCCTTTAGGTATGATAGAATCCCCACTCCTTACCCTGCTCTCTCTAAAAAGCAGAGCTAGCTCACCATCCTCTGCCTCCCTCTGCTATAACTTACTGTAGCCTTCAGCCCTTAGAGGTTCTCCATCAGGGGCCTTGCTAGCTCATCTTCCTGGGCCCATTTCCATTGCGCATCTCCCCAGACATCCCATGAGCTCCCTTAGGGATTCAACAGAGAAAGGTGTCTCCAAGGAACACATTCTGCACTTGTTTCTATTCCCTTAAGGTCTAGAAATGCCATGACTGGGTAGTGAGGCTCATAAAGGTCATTCAAGGAGAAGCCCATTGACCCTGGACTACAGGGCAGCACCAGCCCCAGGATTTAACAGAAGACCCATGAACCTGTGAAGGCTTGGGCTCTTGAGGAGCCCATGGGCTTAATATTATTGCTTCTCTATTTTCTGTTTCTTTCTTCTTACTTTCTAAAGCTCTGCAGACATTCTAAGTAGTACATCTCAGGTGTAGGGTGACTTCCCTGCAGGAAATCTGAGATATATAAACAAAAGGAAGCCACTGTTCTTCCAGTTACTTCCTGTTCTTTATGCCACGTGACTCTGTGATTTTAGCAATCATATATTTATTTTTTATGTATCTTATCTTTGGAATTTAAACCAAGAATTATATCTCCTTTTTTCCCCTTCAAGGAAGGGTACTGAACATCAGTGATGGGAAAATTGGCTGCGCTTGTGGCACCAGAGAGGACAGCTCTTAAGACATGCTTGAAGTCAATTTCTGCCAGCAAAGGGGAGGAGACCCTGTGATGAGAAACTAATTTAAAAATGAATAAAGAGCCGGGTGGTGGTGGCGCACGCCTTTAATCCCAGCACTCAGGAGGCAGAGGCAGGCGGATCTCTGTGAGTTTGAGACCAGCCTGGTCTACAAGAGTTAGTTCCAGGACAGGCTCCAAAACCACAGAGAAACCCTGTCTCGAAAAACCAAAAAAAAAAAAAAAAAAAAGAATCTAAAAATGAATAAAGATACACTTCTTACTCGGATAAAATGTCCAATATAGACCTGCAAATAATTTAGATTCTTGCATTGACAGTTTCCAATATCTTCATTGAGTGAGCCCTGAAGTCATGATGGCATATGAGCAAAGAAACTTTTGAAGGCCTGGGAGAGGCTCATGTCAGCTCTCAAACTTTGCCATACCTTAGACTCATCAGGGGAGTGGATTTTCTTCTTTTATGTATCTTTGGGTGTGTATGTGTATGTTCACATGTGTGAGAACACGCAAACATGTGCCATGGACGTGGCTATGGAAATCAGAGGATGACCTCAGGTGTCAATGCTCACCTCCACTTTGTTCATGGAGGGTCTCTTGTCGCTCACCACTGTGTACTCCAGGCTAGCAGGCCTGTGAGCTCCTGGGGATTCTTGTGTCTGCCTCCTACCTTATGGAGAAGTGCTGGGTTACAGATACATGCTAGCAGATCGGGCTGTACATGGGTTCCAAATCCAGGTTCTCAAGCTTGTGCAGCTATCACTTTCTCCACAGAGCTATCTTCCCAGCCTTTCAGTGGGAGAGTTTCTAAAGCGTTAGGGCCTCATTTATATCCGCTATCAGTTACATTGGAATTTCTAGGGCTGTGGTTCAGGAGCATCCGTGCGACTTAAACTCCTCCTGTGAGTCCATCCCAGTCAAGGCCTAGACTCGGCACTTCTGTCCCTTGTGCTCACACTTCATCAGAAAAACCTGGTCCTTTGCATCCAAAAAGAATAGTTGTTTATGCTGATCACTTTGGAATGTAATTCCTCCCATGTTCACATGCCACCCTGCTATAAAATTATAAACCTGGCTTTGGGCAGAAGTGGTGGAATGGGGAGGAGAGATGGGATGATTGACATTTCAAAATCTCCTGGTTTTCATTCTGGTGCCAAAGATATTTGGAACAAGACTTTTGGTGAAGGATTCTAGTTTTTATTCTAAGAACAATCAAAGAGTTGTAATCAAGGTACCAGTTAGACTAGCATCAGCTGTGATACAGGGTAAGTGGGCATGGAATCAGGCCAGCTAGCAGGTCTCTGATGTAACAAGGTAGCTTGGCACTGTATTTGAAAGAAATATATGAGCCCGACACAACAGAACCAGGGAGCCTGTCTTAGTTATTTTTCTGTTGCTGCATTTAAAACACCATGACTAATTCAACTAATAGAAGAAATTATTTACTTTGGCTTATGGTTTCAGGAAGTTAGTGTTGTAATGATTGGGATATTATGGCAGCAGGCATAGAGATGGGAGTAGGTGGCTGAGAGTTCACATCATAAACACGAAGCAGAGAAAATGACCTGGAAGAGGCTGGGGGAGTTTAACTTTTAAACTTACTCCATCATGACTGCATCACCTAAATCTCCCCAAACAGCACCACTGACCGGTGACTGAATGTCCAAGTATCTGAGACTATAGGGAGCTTTCTCCATTCAGATCATCACAGAGTCTATAATGGGACATCACAAGGCATAGGTAAGAGCAATTTACACAGACTCATGAGTTTCTGTCAGATCATGTATATGTGTGAAGTGATGGAGACAGACACCAGAGCCAAGCAGCATAGAGGGGGAAGAAGCAGAGAATGTGCTTGATGCCACTTTAAAGCAACACACCTCTTTCCCACACAGGAGCGTTATAGGAACGTTTATAGCTGACGTCTGCCCCACTGAACCTCCTGGGAAAGTAAGTCCCAAATTATCAAGAGCCATAAAAGCATTTTCTCAATTGCCACTTCAGGCACACAATCAAGCAATACTGACCCTTGATCGTTTTAATAATCAACTCAATTTAATATAAAGTGTGTTTACTGTGGGCAAAAGGGAAAATGTTTCAACATGGTGAGGTTCAGGGAAAAGCAGGGGCGGGGGGGGCGTGGTGCTGCCTTTCTGGCTGCTAATAACTCACGCCTGTTGATTGGTTCATGTCCACTCTGTGCACGCGGCTTCTTAGGCTTGAGCAGAGAGTGGGTGCTGATATTCGGGCACTGAGAACTCTCTTTAGACTGATCTGGTATATTTACTGGCTAATCCACCCTCTTTACCTGCTGCCCTGAAAAGTCTCCATTGTGTGCCCCAGGAAAATCCCCTTGAAAACCTTTGCTTTCCACCACAGCCCAAAGAAATACGCTCTGTGAAACAAAATGGGAGTTTAGATTTATTGATCCAGGGAGGGACATCCTTAATTACTCCTACCTCCTCCTCCCCATATATACCCTGACCTCACCAATCAGATCAAATGTAGAGTTTTTGTTTTCAATGATTACTAAATAATCTGTTATAAATAGGTATTAAGTAATTATTTTTGATGAGCAAATGAACGAAGGAAGGAAGGAATGACTATGGCTTGCACAGGAGACAAACATTGAACTCTCTCTACTATGGATGTTCTTCAGAGATTTTCTTGGGCATTCAGTGGACAGGGAAATACAAGGTAGCCTCATAATGGCCGAATCTACACCCTCCCCCATCTTAAAAGGACAAATTTTCTTTACTTTTTAAATGATATATAATTCATTTATCATAATGGTAAAACTCTTAAGCATACAATTCAATGATTTTTATATATTAACCAGGTTATGCAGCCATCTAATCCCAGAATCTTGCTGTTGTGCCAAGAGGAACCCCTAACCCAATAGTACTGGCTCTTGATCTCATTTTTTCCCCAGAGGCAAACATTATTCCATTTCCCTGTGGGCCTGTGTCCTCTGAACACTTCATGTAAGTGGAATTATATAGTAAGCTGCCTTCATGTCTAGCTTCTTCCACTTAGTGCAAGTTGGCAAAGCTCATACATGTTAGAATGTGTATGTCTTTTTCTTATTCCCTTTATCTTACTCTTTATACCATATTCCTTTTATGATTAAAGCCTGATCTATTATATTTATACCATATTCTGCTTACTCTTTTATCAGTGATAGACTCTGGGACTTTCCCCACTTCTGGGCTAGTGTCAACTATACTCTATCATTCTAACAAGCTGAGCAGTTTGAGAGAGCAACCTATGCCCCTTGCTTCCCAAGGATCACAGGATACGTGAATTATCTCAGTGAGGTCTGCTACCAAAGAGGGACCCCTCTTTCCCCTGGTTTCCTTTATAAACCTGCTTCTAGGTAGAAAGGCGTATGCATGCGACAAAACCTCACTTAAAATACAGCAAACTCTTCTCTTTCTAATCAACGTGTAACAGAGGGGGAAACTAGAACACATTCAATCAGCCTTCTGCTCATTGTGTGGACAGCTGCAATGGAATTTTCCGTGTTTCCAGGCTTTCCTCAGCAGGGACAGGTGGGTAGAAACTGCCCAACTCCAGGGGGAGGATCAGTTTTTTTTTTTTCATCAGGATACAGGAAGAAGGAAGAACAAATTGTTGATTGCACTAGTGACTTAATGTGGCATTTTGATTCCCCCATTCAGTCTTGTTTCAGCTTTTTCCCAACTCCCCAAAGCAAGCCGTTCCGATAATAGAAATGGTCCCTTCCTCTAAGTAAACACATTTTCATATGGATCTTCTTTGCACCCAAATCATCAGCAATCGAGGTGTGCCTCAACCCTGGACATAGTTTACCCTTTGCCAATCCAGATTAGTGGTTCATCTCCCTCCCTCTGTACCAAGACACGGAAAGGTTTGTGTCTTCAGTCCCTATAGCATTACACAGAGTCTGACTTTGGTTCATCTTTTCTCTGCCCACAGTTGCAGCCTCCATCCACATGTAAAGAATGGTGGGTGGACATTGGGTCAGATAGCTGGAGTCAAGAGTGTGAGGCTCCTGGAATGCATCACTTTTGCACACTGCCTGCCTGTGCAAGATTGCACAAGCAAGCCAAGCTGCCCACAACTGGCTAATTGCGGAGGCAATCATCGCCCCAGCTCCTTCCAAATGAGCAGGGAGCAGCTAATTGTGCTCACAATTGGCTGATTGAGCTCACAGTCAGTAAATTGCTGCTGCAACTGTTTGTGCATACAATTTTGCACCTGGGAGTAATCGTGGGCGATAGGGTCTAGCACACTTTGAAAGAACATGAAACAGTACAGCATCTAAGAAATTCAGCACCATCTAGCCTGCTTGCAGAATTTGAGCTGGGGAGGGGAGACACACTTCTACTCTTGGACAGGGAGGAATGCATTGCCCCAGAGTCTGTATTACAATGGACTATTCTTGTCACCCGATACCGTGTGTCTTTTAACCTCATAAGCAAAGGCAACTGGTCAACCTGCAAAATGCTTGCCACTGAACGAATGGTAAAGTGCTATCTTTAGGAAATGGGTTCTAAATCTCAGATTCCGTGGTTTAAATTTGACTTCCTCTACTTCTTTGCCGTGTAGCCTTTGATGAGGTTTGATTTTCCTTATCTGTAAAATGGTGATGATGGAGAAAGTTTGTATGTCACATGACTGAGGTGAGCAGTACATGGAACAGTGCCTGCCAAGTGTGACCATATGGTGTGAACTCAGTAAATATCATATACACGCACACATATGAAAACTCATCTATAGGTAAAAGGATTTTTCATCCCCTTGGAGTAACCCACCCCTTTATTTTGAGGTGGTCATTGCACGTTGCCGCTGGCACCAGAGACTTTGTTTTCTCCTTACCAGTTACTGGAAACTGGAGGTAAACTCCCATCTCCCTGATAGCGCTGTTGTGTAGATTCAGTAAGGCACAGGTATTAGAAGGGACCAGCACTTAACAAACACTGTAAATGTTCTCTCTGCTGTCGTTATTGCTAATGGTCTTATAAAGATCTTTAGGAACAGCACGTGTTGAATTCAAATATCGCTATATAGCTGTTGTCCATAGTGTGAGCTGCCTCTCCCCAGTGCCCTGGCAGAATGAACCCCTTTAGACCGAGGAGGTGTGAAAGTTCTCCAGCCAGCTGCCATGCATGGGCCCTTCCTGAATCTAAATTAGGAGAAACATAGGCACTGCTTCTCATGTTTGCCTTGCCCTGACTCACTTTTTGGTCCCTGATAGAGACAATTTTATAGGGTTCTTACTCTCAGCAAGAAGAAAGAGATAAGGACAAGCCTTGGCAGGATCCGGAAATTAATCCAGGGGAGGCAGACATCATGTCTCTAAATGTAATTGAATCTTCCTGGAGTCTGATGGAGGCGGGGGATGGAGCACAGACCTTCTGACTTTCAAATCTGTAGGGAGGCGTGGGGGTGGGGCTGTGTCTCACAAAGCTGTTCAAATACTTGATGCCACCAACCTCTGCTCCTTTCCTCTTCAGGACTGCCTCCACTCACCCCACCCCATTAGATGTTTCTGGCACTTGCCACAGCCACAGTGTATAGCGTACATTACTCTCCTTTGTTGTCTATGAATTCAAGCCCAGGGCTCTTGGTTAAATGGACTTAAATGTTGATGTCCACAGCGATTTAGGTAGGGAGAAATGTTAAGGTTTTGCAGGCTTAGAGTTCTTGCCATTATCGCTCTCCGTTCCAAATCTGGTATAATAGTGTATATATTTCCAAGGGCTAAGACCACATATCACAGCCTTGGAGTTTTACAATAGTATGCAGGTTTGTTAGTGCTTTCAAAACCACATGTCATGGTTTAGGTGGATTAAGCAACAGCAATGCATTCTTCACAGGTTTGGTGACTGGAAATCCAAGAGCAAGGCTTACCACAGGGCTGTTCTCACCTGACATTTCTCTCAGCCTTACAAGTGAGCATTTTCTCAGGGAGTGTTCACAGCTTTTTCCTGCATGTGTACCTCTTTTTTAATAAGACACCTATCATATTAGACAGGTGTCAATGCTCACCTCCAAATGCTTCATTTTAACCTAATCACCTGTGTAAGCATCATCAAATGTAGAAAAATTCCAAGGCTCTGGGGGTTGGGGCTTCAATAGGCTCATAAGATCTGGCATCTTAGAGGTTCCAAGATATGGTCTCTCTTCATAGACAAAACCAAATGGGCTCAGGTCCCATCTTGTCCACTAATTAATTAGCTGGCATTAGGCAGAGCATATAGCTAGGTGATCACATTGGTTGATGTGCACCAGACTGCCCATTCACGCCTGTTTCCTAATGTAATCACCCGAGCATACCTTTTAGCCTAGAATGCATGACTATTTAGATGATACATTGTATGGTCTCTATTTAATTATTCAGAAGCCGTGAAAAATCAAGGGTGGGTCCCTCAATCAAAGGGAAGTTTAGAGTTTACGGGGATGTGGATGAGGTGTGCACCTTCCCACCTGATGCTCAGTGCAACAGCTTCCGATCGTTTCCATCCAGTGCGTTTCTGACTCCCATGTGCAGTTTTTTTTTTTTTGTTTCTTTTCCCACACAAGCCACTAGTTCTGCAAATCTCCCCCTATCAGCTGGGTAACCCACAAACCAACTCAGTCAGGGTTAGCATAGGCCCAGAGGTTAAGGGCTCAATTCCCTATGCCAGGCCTCATGCCTAGATGGCCCTGAATGTCCAATCAACTACCTAGAGATGGTGGATTGCTGTGATCTCTCTAACAGGCTTAGTGATTTGCTAGGACAACTCACAGAGCTCAGAAGAGCAGTTTGCTCTGTGCTACAGGCTCATTAACAAGGTGTGATTCGACGAGTAAGCTAGGGGAGGTGAGTCAGACAAGACACAGGCAGAAGCCCTTAGAAATCTCGTGCTGTCTTCAGGTGGGTAATTTGAAACTTTATAAAGATTTTATTTTTCATAATGTATGACTGGTCAACTATTTGGTCATTGGTTATTGATTCAATCTCCCATCTCTCATCTCCAGAATTTAGGGAATAGGACTGAAAGTTTAGACCTCCTCACGGGTGGTTCCTCTGACCTCGGCCCCTATCCTGAAGCTATGGAGGAATGCACCGAGTGCTTTCATTAGCGCAGATTCTGACGGGTTTGAAAGGGACTTACCGTGACTGACAAAACCACAGCCCCTTCAACTCAACGGCTTAGGAAATAGCAGGGCTTTCATTTTGACAAAATGTTAATAAGTTCTGTGTCGGAATCTTGGGCGATGATTAAAGCTATGACCACATGCCCATTTGATGTGTGCTTTCCTTATTTCCAGCTCCAGTTCTCTTGGTCAAGCAGGGCTGTTTTTCGTGAGGAGCATGTTGCCCAGCTTCTACCTAGGGAGGAGGCTATGTTAGAACAGTTAACTCACACCTGAGTCTGCCTGTGCTACATGAAATGGCATTTAAGTGGGGAAGTCTAGAAAGGGCTTAAGTCTAAGGGAGAATCATAAAAGAAAATGGAAAAAATAAAAGGTCCCAAAGCTCAGAAAAGAAAGGTCCTGGGATAGTTAAGGCATCTTTGATTTAGAGACATTAGTAATCTACATTTTTGAGAAAGGGGGGCACTAAGCCATATAATTAGAAGTATCAAACCAAATGCTTATATTTCCTCTATTCAGAATTAGCAGAAGTTATTCAGTGTGCTATGTTTGCTTCTGATAATATTTTGTGTGGGGTGAGTGTGCCGTGGTGTGTGTGGGTGTGAGTGTGCCGTGGTGTGTGTGGGTGTGAGTATGCTGTGGTGTGTGTGGGTGTGAGTGTGCAGTGGTGTGTGTGGAGGTCAGAGGAGAACTGTACAGAGCTGCTTCTCTCTTTTCACCTTTACTTGGGCGATGCCACAGGGATTAAACCCAGGCCATCAGGCTTGCACGCTAACCCAGGCCATCGGGCTTGTATGCTTAGCATCTTTACACAATAATCTACCTTGCTGGTCTAGTTATACCATTTTCTACCTCGCTCACCTAGTTTTTACCATTTTCATTTGTTTTTGTCTTTTTGTTCTTGATTTGTTTTGCTAAATAAATGAAACAAAATCAAGTTCATGTCCTCTCAGCACCAATTTCATTGGTTCCTCCTAGCTCAGAGGTGGGCACCACTGTGGGATGTGGGAATACACAGCTTGCTGGGGTTTCCTCACTTACATGAGGACACTTTTCATTACAAAGTGCGACTAAGCAGATGAAATCATTATATTTCCACTGCAACCCATGTGGTATTGTACAACAGTCTGAATCCCAGGTCAAGAAGTGGACACAGCCCTTCCATACCAGGCTCCAGCTTTTCCCTTGAAGTCCATCGTACTCATCTTTTAAGCATCTTTTGCCCTGAGATCAACCTCATGGAGACAGTCATCTTCCCAACCATGACTCTTAAACATCCTTGGTCACGTGAGAGTGCTCTAAGGTTCATTCTGCTGCATTATTGCCTCCTAATTCCCCCTTACTTGAGGTTCTCTAGAGTAAGAGAACCAGTAGACTGACTATACATTATAAAGATGGATTTATGGCTATACGCATGATGGAGAGGCTCAGTCGCTGCTGTCTACTCAGGGCTAGAGTCTGAATCCCTCACAGGGATTGTGGAGAGTTGCTGGTGTCAAATTCCCATTGGAGAACTGGGATCAAGCGTTGCTGAAGGACAGCAGCAGTAAAGGCAGTGGTAGGGGATGCAAGCCTCAGCAAGGGATGAAAGCAGACGGGCAAAATCAGTAGCGTCCCCTTGGGCATCCTTCGTCTGGACTGGTCCTAGAAGGTGTCACCATTCTAGAGGAGGGTCTTTTCCACTCAATTAATTCTCCCTGGAAATACCCTGAGAGCCCCACCTATTGGCACATCTTAGTGATTCCAGACCCAGTCAACTTGACAGTCAGAGGAACCATCATACATTGCTCGCTGACTTAAATAGTAGGAACATGGTGTGTGTTTTCCAGGTGTCCCATTCTTTAGAGCTCAGAGCTGCAGGAGGTCAGGCTGTACTTCGAGGGATACTATGGTGTCAAGCAGACATGTGTAGGGGTGCATGGGGCACAATAGAACGAGAGGCTGGGGACTTCCACACAGCTACAGGACATCTTTGTCACCCAATGTTCTCTACACCACTGTTCCTTCTGGCCAGCCCAACCCCAACAAATCTACAAAAGGCCATTTCCTGAGACTTGGCCTATATTTCTTTACTTCTTGTTCATCAAGCAATAAATCATATCTCATCAATCCAATGATGCACATATTTTAAAAAGCCATTTAACATATGTTAAAACAGGCTGTGATTGATTGCCTCTTTCCAACACTGTTGGCCTGGTGGCAATTGTGACATAGCTGTCATTGCCTCTGCATTCATGGGCTTGTTCTATAAACTCTGTGTTGATACTTTCTGATAAGACCAGAAAAATTCCTACAAAGAACTTGCAGAGAAGGGGTCAGCAATCCGGAAGAATACCCTGGAGACCTCGGCTCCTAACCAGTATTATTTCATATAATTTTTTATGTCTGCCAAGAGTGATAAAAATAAACCTAAAAGAGCTTTTTAATAATTAGAAAATAAAATTTCCAAGGCTTAAAGAAATAGTGTCAGGATTTAATTTGTAGCACTTTTTTTTCTTTCTTAGTGCATAAAATAATTATGCCTTTAATCAAGGATGATTTAGATTTGATAAAATAAGTTGTACCTGTAGGACTCATGGCGGCTCCTTGGGGATAGAGATCACCCTATTTCCAACAGAAAGTGTGTTTCTGACTTGCAACAGAGAGTCAGTACATCCTGCCGATTAGCTGACATTAGTTAGAACAATATACACACCGATTCAGCTGAGGAATAGCAGCCTGATTTAAGAAACTAGAATATTTTCCTATTCCTGTCACGGTGATGTTAATACATCACATGGCATCTGGGGGAAGCAGGCAGGGGAGTAATTTTCTTGTGAAAGATTAGGGAATATATACTTTAGTATTGAAAAGCATTTTGGTCTCTTCCTTGTACTCAACTGTATAACATGAGAAAAAAGCAAATCTTATGAAAGCAAAAAGCATGTCTGTTCCAGAAAACATGACTTACTCAAAGAAGCATAGGATTTGAAGCACATGCCTCATGTGCCATTTTTCTAAAATGTTGTTTCAAAACTGAGGGTACTAGTCACTCCCTGCTGCTATGATGAAATACCGCGTCCCAGAGCAACTTAAGGAAGAGCTTATTTTGTTTTACAGTACCAGAGGGCCAGATGCCCACAATGGCAGGAGCAAGAAGCTGGGAGATCACATCTAAACCACATACAGGAAGTAGAATGAAAGAACGTGATGCTGGATAGGGTAATAAGCCCTCAAAGTCAACCCCCTTTGACATACTTTCTCTAGCAAGACTGTACCACCTTAAGGTTCTATTACCTCCCCAAACAGTACCAGCTACTCAAGACCAAGTGCTCAAACACGTGAGGCCATGGGAGACATTTCTCATTTAAACCATCACATTGGATATGTGTAATAGTGACTCAGTGAACTTATTAAATTTTAGATTCTGGCCTGGTAAGATGGCTCAGCACGTGGATGCTTTCTTTGCAAGCCTAGTGACCTGAATTTGATCGGTGCCTCCTAAGAGCTGTCCTCTGTTCTACAAATGCACACCGTGGCACACTGCACCCCCCCCCACACACAAGCACACCATACACATATGCTAATATCATGAAATTTCAGATATCCAGACCCCCTCTTAAGATGAGTCTCACAAAGCTGATGAGCCGAGTTTGAGATCCACTTCTCTAAGGCCCTGAAGAACTAGTTATCCTTGCTAGATACAACTCTTACGGAAACTGTCCCGAAGTATGTGGCAGGATCCTGAACTAGCAGGGTCCAGATTCCCTTTATGTTTAATTTTCTGTTTCTTTTTGATCAGCACGGTGTCTGGGGACAGTAATATATAATGAGGACTGAAATTAAATGGGAGGTCTAGACAGTATTTTTTAAGGAGAGGACTAGCCTACTGCCAACCCAGAGTAAAGGGTAAAATGGTCCAAATTGAAATTATAGCCCTTCAATTTTATGGTCAAGAGGATATTCTTCCTTCTAATGGGCCACAGGGGTTGTACCCATAGGAGAAGTACTTTGAGCCAATCCTTACCCACTGATGCCAGTGCCTGATGTGGCTGCCACATGTGCAGCTGACCCACATCAGGAAAACAGCAGATTCCAAGAAGCTAGGGAGGTATCCCGTTCACATTAGTGTGGTCCTCTCCTCAGGATGGCTTCCCTCGGCTATTGCTTGTGAAGTCACCTAAGTTAGTCTGTTTACTTAGGAGACAAGTACATGTTTTTGAGTTCCTGTGAGATTTCAGCCCCAATAACTGAAAGTACTTGTTGCTCTATAAACTGTTTAGTGCATTGTGGTTATCACAGCTCACCTTGTCAGGGGTAGAGAGTGAGAGATTGCTGGATAATATGAGTGGCCACATCTGTCCCTTGGTTAAATGTAACCTGTTACATTTTCCACACCAGTTTCTAAGCAGCTGGGAAGAAAACAGAGCCGTGTTAATTGGTCTTACTGGAGGAAACCCATGGCTACCAACGTCCTATGAGATCTTAGTTCTATCAGGAAATTCTGTGGTGTTTCTTGAGTTAATTTATCTCCCATCCTCAAGAAAGCTGTTTCACTCTTTTTTCTTTCATTGTGTAACTTAGGCATCTTTTTCCATATTCATATTTTCTGTAAAAGTTAAAGCCGTCAGCCAAGAGGTTCTACATTTTCTGATCATGAAATCGTCTCTGCTGCATATTCTCTTCCCCACCCACGCGAATGACACACTAACTACCACACTGAGTCAGGCCAATTTCCCTTAGATTCTGACCTTTTTTGTCCTCTCAGGGACATCATCCAGTAACTATACTTCCTTCCTGCCTCCTACTGTCCCCCATACTATTTCATTTCTGTTTGCATGGGGTTTTGTTCATTTTGTTTTATTTTTGTGGCAGTCTCAAGTAGCCAAGACTGGTCTTGAACTTCTATCCTCCTGCCTCTGCTTCCCAACTTTTGGGATTATAGTGGGTGCCACCATGCCTGGCTTCCACGAACATGTGGTAACATCTTCAACTTTAAGAAAGCCTGAGTCATTTTCCTCCAACATAATATTTTATTGATTATTTTGGAATTTGACATCATGAGCCCCAATTCCACTCACTTCCCAGTTCTCCCAGGTTCATACCTTCCCTTGTGGGGAAAAAGTCCAAGCAAAAAATATCAAATAGAAAAAAGAAAGCATATTCAACAAACAGTGCTGGCTTAACTGGATATCAACATGTAGAAGAATGAAAATAGATCCGTATCTATCACCATGCACAAAATTCAAGTCCAAATATCAAAGACCTTAACAGAAAAGTCAGCCACACTGAACCTTATAGAAGAGAAAGTGGGAAGTACACTTGTGCACTGGCACAGGAGACCACTTCCTAGAGATAACCCCAATAGCACAGACACTGAGAGAAACAATTAATAAATGGGACCTCCTGAAACTGAAAAGCTTCTGTAAAGCAAAGGACACGGTCAACAAGACAAAATGACAGCCTACAGAATGGGAAAAGATCTTTACCAACCTCACATCAAACAGAGGTCTGATCTCCAAAATAAACAAAGAACTCAAGAAATTGTTCATCAAAAGAACAAATAATTCAATAAAAAGTGGAGTACAGACCTAAACAGAGAACTCTCAACAGAGGAATCTAAAATGGCTGAAAGACACTTAAGGAAATTCTCAACATCCTTAGTCAACAGAGAAATGCAAATCAAAACAGCCCCTTTGGATGTCAGTGTGGTGATTTCTCAGAAAATTATGAAAGAACCTTCCTCAAGACCCAGTAATACCACTTTTGGGTATATATCCAAAGAATGCTCAATCGTGCCACAAGGACATGTGCTCAATTATGTTCATAGCAGCATTGTTTGTCATAGCCAGAACCTGGAAACAACTTAAATGTCCCTCAAACAAAGAATGGATAAGGAAAATGTGGTACATTTACACAACAGAGTACTACACAGCAGAAAAAAATAATAACATCTTGAAATCTGCAGACAAGTCAATGGAGCTAGAAAACATCATTTTGAGTGAGGTAACACAGACACGGAAAGACAATTATCACATGTACTCACTCATAAGTGGTTTGTAAACATAAAGCTAAGAAAACTAGTCTACAAATCACAATCACAGAGAACTTAG
The DNA here is from genome assembly GCF_950005125.1 of Chionomys nivalis. NCBI lineage: Eukaryota > Metazoa > Chordata > Mammalia > Rodentia > Cricetidae > Chionomys > Chionomys nivalis. Next base: position 18,958,257 of record NC_080094.1, on the reverse strand, counting down.
ACAACAATGAGGACCTTAATAGAGACTTACATAGATGTAATCTACATGGGAAGTAGAAAGTAGAAAAAGACAACATCTCCTGAGTAGATTGGGGACCATGAGAGAGGGTTGAAGAGGAGGGGAGAGGCAGGGAGGGGAGCAGAGAAAAATGTAAAGCTCAATAAAATCAATAAAAAATAAATTAAAAAGAAAAAAAATCAAATTTGTGGTTATTTTCAACCTGTAGATTTAGATTGTCCCAGACTCTACTGACAAAAGTCCTTCTCCTCTATCTTTTCTCTAGCTCGTGATGACCCCAAGGTGAGGCCAATGAGTCTGTCTGTGAGTTTCCCCTTCCCATTCTTGACTTGAGCCAGAAGCTGCAGGGGAGATCCAAGGAGGGGCCTATGGGGGATGGGCTACAGCTGGTGATATTCAGAAAGTCCTCCAAAGGACACTGTCACCAGGGTAAAGGAGACAAATCTCAATTCTAGTCATAAGGAAGAAGGGTGGACTGGTGAGTAGCTGTGTTACAGACAGCAGTGTGTAACAGCAGTTTGCTCCAGTTATGATCTCGGGCCATCAGTTCTAAAGAATGGAAAAGGATAACCAGATATCAAGTGCTGATAAGGAGTGTGTGGAGTACCTGGAGATCCCCTGGATGGGTGGGAGAAGGATAAGTTGATACAGATATAATAGTTTCTTAGTAACTGCAGTTACCATGACAGCTAGGAATCCTACCATTGACCCACGAGCCATGGAAACACACATTTACACAAATAACTTTGGGCAAATATTCATAGCGGCCATGATGCTATCCATACCAAATTAGAAAGGACACACATGTGCTTCAAGTGTGAGAAGAACCACGAGCCTGTCATGTTTATACAATGAAATGTTGTTCAGAAATACAGAGGAATGCACAGTTGTTATCCAGCACAGCACAGAGGGACACAGATGTGTTCTTGTAAGTGGAAGAAAAGTAGACTCTGGTGACAATGCCCCATGTCATTCTATTTCTATGGTGATCTGCTAACAGCAAAAGTATGGGAACAAGAACAGCTCAGTGATTTCCATGAACCAGGAATGGGGCTGTTTATAAAGACACAGGACAGAACTCTGTGTAGCAGTGGAAGAGTTACATGTATTGATTATGGTAGTGTTGGGTAAATGACTATATATTTGTCAAATGCCATAGAATCATACACTAAACCAGGCATATATAAATGTGTGTGTGTATGTGTGTGTGTGTTAATATATACTATTAAATTTGACTGTACTGAAATCTCTAGCAGAGGCCAAGTACAAGATAAGGAATTATGTCTTGAGCTGTAGTCTTAAGATTTGGTGCAGAGAAAGTCATGGGTCCATTTAGGAGCAGGGACGTGGATAATCTCTTGATATGCAGTGGATCTGAGATACACCCTTCTGCCATACACCCTCATGTACCACGGCATCCTGCATCTATGGAAGCATGCTAGAGGCTAGATAGTTGGAACCCACTCAAGGATAGTCTAGGGAGAGGAAAGGGCTGGATCTACTGATGGATCATGTGAGAAGAATCCATCTGAAGCAATGCAGGGGAAGGCTTTGATCAGACTCTAGGTTCTAAGCAAGGGGCTCATGGAACTCAAGCTCCGAAGTGCCGACTCTAAGCAATAGCCTTATTCTAGGGAGTGGAGATGCACCAGCGACTCCTGAGAAGCAGTGATTTAAGCGTGCACTCTCCCTACTGGGGCAATATTTCTAGAGGCCAAGCAAGCATGACCATTTCTAAATAGGAAAATGCCTTCCGATAATAAACTGTCTCCTATACATGCCATTCTGTGAACTTGTTCCGTCTTTGTCAGTTAAATACTTGCAATTCTCCCTTCCCCGGTGACCAACGAGGATCTATTTTCTCTCTAGCCCACGTGCATAGGGGCTTTTGGAGGCTGATAGTGGTGTTTGTGGGATCTGAGCTTGGCAACCCCATGACTCAAGTCCTTGATTGCCATTCTCATTACTGCGGGGCTTTGGGCTAACCTTCTCACCTCGGTTTCCCCCCATGCAAAATAAATAGAAAGTTCTTTACTTATTTATGCTGGGCTCTGTTAGTTATATGAGAGACGTTTCAGTGTAAGTATTATTACAAGGCCCAATTTACTGTCCAGAGAGAAGCAATCCTGATAGAAATCTTTCATTTAATTAAAATTGATTTTAAAATTGCCTGATCAATAGTGAGTTAAAAATTCATCCTGGCTCAGTGGGAGGATAGAGGCCTCTGATCAGTTCTAAGTGGAGTGGTTTTGGAGCGGGAGTTGGGCTAGGGCTTGCTGGTTCTGTTTCTCTAGCCAAAGTTTGATGGTTTCTCTCATGGTCAGATGGCCAAGGCCTCCCTGAAGGAGAGAAATCAACTCCCATTTCTGACATGTGGGGTAGAAAAGCCCTAAAATTGCAGCTGGCCTTGCTAGTTTCACTTAAACCATGTAAACAGGGACAAGTGAAAATGGTTTTCTTCTTTTGGGAGGGTTGAGGATCACTTTCCCTCAAAGACACCTCCTCCAGATACTTCGGAGGCCTTTCCTCTGTGCCTTCACTTTAGGTGACAAAACCGGAGATGCCTTCCTGTTCTCCGGAAGACTTCACTGCACGGAGTCATCATTTGCTAAATTCTACTGATTCAATCTGTGCAACATCTGCATTTTACTCTTCCCACAGTTCCTGCCCCTGGTTAAGCTGCCTTCACCTTTTACCTGGGCTATTTAATAGTCGTCTTGCTGGGTTCAGAGACTTTCGCCATCTACTTGTTCTAAGGCGTCCTCTGTGCCCTTCCTACCTGAGAGATTTTCTTAAATGCATAGGTCATTTTGGGTTGCTGCTGCTCAAAAATCATTGGTGACCCTCATTTAATACAGAGTCAAGTCTATATACCTTGGTTTGGGATTCTATGACATCCTTAATCAGGGTCCTTGTCAATAGGAAACCATTTATGTGGTTCCCGAAGGGTATCAACCGCCTCTCTCCTTCCTTGCTGCACTGCTCAGCTCTCTGAGAACGCCGTTGCTCTCCTGGGTATATAAATGCTATATCCACTAGATATGGCTGTGCTCACACTGTTTTCCCTGACTGCAACATGTACTCGTTATGTGACAGAAATTCATCTGAACCATGTTTGCCAAATGCCCAGCCTTGTGCAATGCTAGGATGGGAGATGGGGTGGTAGTGATGTATTCTCTCCTGAAGTGGTGTATTGTCTCCTGAAGCTGACATTCCATTCCATTCCAGGTGGGTGGGGGAGAGTAAGTTTTTTTTTTTTTTTTTTTTTTTTTTTTTTTTTTTTTTTTTTTTTTTTAGCAGTTAAGGAAGTGAAGAGATGTAGATTGTGCTTTGTGTTACTTTGTGTTATGAAAAGCCAGAGGAACCCTAGGTGAAGCTTGATAATGTAGTCCCAGGCAGGAGGATGCAACCAAGAAGAAGGTGGCCTTTTAGAGTAAGAGATATTTAAGCCAAGACAAGGATGAAGAAAGGATGTCATGGAAGGTAAGGGGTGGGGGGTAAGGGATTCTAAGAAGCCAAATGGGAGAGACTTTGGGATGCTCTAGGGATGTCAGCACAATGCAACACTGGGAGACAGGTTTTACAAAAACCTTGGGAGATGAAGGTGGAATATCAGTATTGGCTCACACATGGATCTGTGGTCTTGAAGGAGGATCAAACTGTGATGTGAGTATGTTCATGTCTTGGGTCTGCAGTAACAAACACCACCACATTAGATGCTTAAGGGAACATATTGCCCCATGGTATTGAAGGCAAGCAGTCCCAAATCCAAGCATGGTAGGATCCCACTAATGTCCCTTGGAGGGGGGTCCCTCTTTTCTCCTCTTAGCATCTGCTTTCCCACTGCAATTCCTGGTTTGCTTGGAATTAGTCATATTAGACTAAGGGCTGGCTCACTGACCTCATAACTTGACTGGCAAAGAACCTGTTTGTAAATGAGTTAGTGTCACATGTACAGGCACAGGGAGTTAAAACGTTAACAGATCCTTTGGGGACTTGTCACAGTTCAACCCATAATGACAATGATGTGGGTGTCTCTGGGAGGAGTCAAGGAGTCATGGAATATTGCCTATTTTACTTGAAAATAATCTGTTCAGCTCTGGTGAAAATGGAGTGACAGGGTCAACTGGAAGCTGGAGATTAATCTTCAGGCATGCGAGATGGTAGAGGCAGAGTAAGGGGCACACCAGTGTGCTTTGGCATAGAAGACAGGCTGTTGCTGCCCATCGACACTGCAAGGGGAATTTATGTCCTACACTCTCCACGGTACACTGAAAATCACTCATTTTCTTTTTGCTTTTATGATCCTTGGAGCATGGCTTTATGTGGCCTGTGTTTTCCACTTTTGAGGTATTATTCACAGAGCAGGATTGTCAGCCTCCACCAATCAGACACTTTAGCAGGAGGGCTTTTGACTAAAACACACAGAGGCATGGGATTGCATCTAGGGTGAAGGGGGACTGAAGAAAAAAGCAATGGAGAGATGTCATAAAGAGACATAAAGAGAATAAACACATGGTTAGCACAAAGAACCACATAACCGTATAATCACAGAAAGAAACATGCATAGGACACACACACACACACACACACACACACACACAGAGAGAGAGAGAGAGAGAGAGAGAGAGAGAGAGAGAAACTAACTCAGAATGACAGAATGAATTTGATTTCACCAACATGGAGTAACTAAATTTCTTACATGCTTAAGTTGTGGGAGTAAAAATTTATATTCAGTACTTTAATAAATTAATTCAAATATAAAAAGATCTGGAGGGAATTCAAGTAGACCCTAGTCCTTCTTTCATGACTGGTACCCTCCACACCTCCAGTGTGAATGAAGACAAGTAGGCTGTGATGGGTACCTGCTCTTAACTGAAAATAAGCCTTAAAGATGAAGGGCACAGCCTGAACCTCATTAGCTAACGAGGCTATGAGTTATTTGAGAATGGTTTTAGGTTCATCCAGCAAGCAGGATACCCCAGAAGGAGTCTCTGTAGCCAGGTGTGGACTTTGGCTAATCTCTCATTAGCTAACGAGGTTATGAGTTATTTGAGAATGATTTTAGGTTCATCCAGCAGCCAGGGTACCCCATAAGGAGTCTCTGTAGTCAGGTGTGGACTTTGGCTAATCACCTGGCATTTTTTGGCTTCCGTTTTCTGGTGTAAACAGAGGCAATGACTGCCCCAAACCTAGAAATCCAACTGCACCTGTAGCTTCAAGGTGGGCACAGGAGAACTAACTCAGTGCACATCGTCAGGCCCGCCTACAACAGTCTCCAGAGGGACTTCTAGGCCAGGTAAGGGAGTGAGGGTATGGGTTCTGACATGCGAGTGATTGCAGGAAAGGGGCTTGTATGTGTGTCCCAACAGCCAACAGGATGGCATCCAGGTGTGGGGCCTAAGTCCTTGGGCATACATGCTGACTCCATGAGTCCAGCACTCACCTGCTGGGTGTCTTGTGTCATCATCTGAGCCCTCTGAGCCTCAGATAGGTCACCCATGGGAGATAGGTTAAGGTGCTTGTCTTAATATATGCAGATTGGAAGTTGGCAGCATAGATTTTGATTTATATCTGCCTGGTTTACCACTCTTTCACAGAAATATATATATATTGAGTGGATCATCGGGCAGCTGTGTGAGATTTCAGCCATTACTGAGTCACCAGGGGTAGAGAAGTTAAATAACGATGAGTATGGTTAGCAATGTGGGGAAGCAGAAAGGCTCTGCAGAAGGAAATGGAAGAAAGAAGTGAGTATAGACTAAAATGCTACGTCTGATATCTTGCTGAAGGTTTACCACACTATCTCTGATTACCTAACTGGAAAGATTTTGCATAAAGTTGTTACTAAAGAGCTATTCACGCTTGGCCGTGTGGTCTAATAAATAAGGCGTCTGATTCCGGTTCAGAAGATTGAGGGTTTGAGTCCCTTTGTGGTTGTTGTGTTTAAAAGAATAAAACAACAACAACAACAACAACAACAACAAAAGAGCTATTCATAATAGGAAGCTGGAAATGTCTTAAGTTCCCACCTGCAGAAGGCTAGTTAAAGAGATGACGCCAAGTTACTGAGGTGTGCAGTAGCATTGTCTAAGGGATGCTGATTGTGCTATGATAACAAGAGGAAACATTGCACAGCAAACATGTGAGAAACACAAGGTTTGGGGGTTTTTGGTTGTATGAGACCACACACTTGGAATAATGGCAGAGAAAGGGTAGCGCTCACGCTTGAGTGCTGGAGGACATTATAAAGAATGATTTTTATTCTACATTATTTTACAGAAATAATAAATTCTTAAATTCTCTAGAAAGACAAAGGAAATGGTAAATAAAAACATAAAATAAAATAGACACACTTTTGTAAAAGTCCTTTATTTAACGTGAAAATTTGGGTGGGACTAATGAACAGAGAGGGCGTAAGCTGGGCTCAAGATTCATCTAGTCTTCTTGTGAAATCAAAATATCTGTTGCAATTGAAAATAAGATGATGCTGAAAATAGTATTCCCTCCAGTCCATTGACTGGTATCAAAGTAGCAACTTGCCTTAAATGAGCACTTGCTCCACCGCATGCCCCCTGTAAGGATTTCACACATGTCATCTTGTAGGATGGAGACAGACTCTTTTCCACTTTGTGGATGTGATAATTGATGTCCAGAGAGTTAAGTAAATCATCCAAGGCCACACTGTTGCTAAATGATAGAGTATGAGTCCAACTCACACTTGCTGTAGAGCAGAGTCTGGCGACGTCAATTGCTTTTGTGTCCCCATGACTAAACAGCTGAGAGAAAGGGGGGGGCTGCAATGTTGCTTTTGGCCAAGACTTGAACTGTGGCGCCTTGAGTAACTCTCTAACAGGCTGTAAAGAATGATAAAATTTAGAAGTTGGGCAACTTGTCATACAAGCATGAGGCCCTGAATTTGGGTCCCCCGCGCTCATGTAAATGTTGGACATGGTGGTGTGTATCAATAATCTCAGGGATGGCGGGGTGAATATAAGTGGGCATAGCTTCACAGGGCTCCCTGGCCAGTCAGTTTAGCCAAGTGGTGAAGCCACAGGTCCGGTAAGAGACCTTGTTTCAAAAGGTGAAGGGGTAGGACAGACAGCGCAGTGACTAAGAGTGCTTGCTCTCAGTGCCCATGTGAAGTGCCAGGCTTGGCTGTGCATGCCTCTAACTTTGTCATTGGGTTGCAGGAAGATTCTGAGGACTCACTGGCCAGATAAAGTAGGGAGAGATGGCTGACATTATCCCTGCTACTGGGCACATTTGCCCCATCAGTGTTTCCTGCCATTGACTTTACAGTGTATGCAAGAAGAGTAATGACCTGCCCCCAAGGTGATGACCCTAAACCTCAAGCTCAGGACTTGGAGAAGGGAATGCCATTTTCAAACAGAGTGTGCTGATGGGAGGTGATAGACAGCAGACCACGTTAAAGACTGATATCCAACTTGGCCCTGAACAATGGGGCTCCAGTGACAGACAGCTCTCAGATGAGAGCAAAATAAAAAATGCTGGTAATCAAAACTTCTTCCACCAGGCACTTCACAGTGCTCCACATCCAGGAAACAGAATGGCAGGGTCCATGGTGTGGTTTATTCAACGAACAAAAGGGACCTGAGCAATGAGGAGTCATACAGATGAGCAAACAGAACCTGACGAGGCCAACTCTTTCTGTCATCATGACCAAATATTTGAGAGAAAACAACTAAGGGAGAAATCATACTCTTGATTTTGGCCATTATTTTAGAGGTTCATTCTATTAGAGCAGGGTGTGTATGGCAGAGTAGAGCAGTTCATACCATAGTGGGCCAGAAGTCAAAGGAGGCATGGCATTCTTAAATGGGAAGGCAAATGCAAGTGGATGTAGGTGGGTTGGGAATCGTCATGATGGCCCAGCATCAGGATGAAAATCTATCCCGAGACTTTGAGAGCATGCTCTAAGTTTGAGGATCAGGTCCCATTGCAGCATTCTGGAGGATCCCTTCAAAGGCTCATGTATCTATGGTCTCAGCATAGAGTATGGCAAACTCTTCTCAACTGTCTAACATGTGTGACTCTTCCCATCCAAGACCCCATATTTCTGGTGATAGTCATAACTAGAGGTAAGTGAATCCTTTCAGAGGCCCTGAATACTGTCTAGATAAGTTCAAGTCTTTCTATGATTCTGGAAGAATGATACATTTATTTTATTTAGATATGGAAAAATCATCTTCATTGGAAGAACATAAGTAAAACACATGGAGAAAAGCAAACCTAGAGAAAGAAGAGGGTGGCTATGGAATGACCACATTGTTCAAGCATCCTGATGCTGCTGGTCCTGAATTTCTGGAATCCAGTTTTGGTTCTCTGTCTCAGTCCTTCAGCTTAGCTCTTTCCCTGTTAAGCTTTTTTGAGTGACAGTTCCAAGAGTTCTGATGGACAGACTGTTCCCACACAGACCTCAGGAACACTAGGCTAGCTCTCCCCACTTCACATCAGGGCAAGCAGTCGAGCTAACAGACTGATCATGAAGGCTTCCACCAGGGAGGACTTAATCATCTTCTGTAGATGAAAATGAAGACACTGCAGGAACCACAAATCCACAAGAGTCCTGGAACCAGAGTGCCGTAGCTTACTCTGTCAGACTCAGGCAGAGAGGCAAGAGGGACTTATGCCCTGACATTGCCTGTTTTCAGAGGTTCCAGAATCCTGGGTCTGCCTAGACAAGAATAAAGTCCAACCCAGCAGGTGTCTTAGGAGCGGCAGGGCTGCGTCCCACCACCCGGCTAGCTTTACCCGAAATAATTACATGGAAACTCTATTCTTTTAATCACTGCCTGGCCCATTGGTTCCAGCCTCTTATTGGCTAGCTCTTACATATTGATCTAACCCATTTCTGATATTCTGTGTAGCACCACGAGCTGGCTTACCAGGGAGGATCTTAACCTGCGTCTGTCTGGAGTGAGAGAATCATGGCGACTCCCTGACTCAGCTTCTTTCTCCCAGCATTCTATTCTGTTTACTCCACCTACCTAAGGGTTGGCCTATCAAATGGGCCTAGGCAGTTTCTTTATTAATTAACCAATGAAAGCAACAGATTAGTACAAGACCCACCTCCATCATATAGTGACTATAAACAACTTAGATGAGAAAAGGGTTTATTTCAGCTGACAGTTCCAGAGAGGTTATAGTTCACTATAGCAGCAGGATCTTGCATTTGGCCTGGCAGGAAGCAGAGAGCTCACATTGCATCTGCGCAGAGGAAGCAAAGAGTGAGAACAGGAAGTGGGGTCAAGCTACCAAGTTTTAAAATCTACTTCCAGTGATGTACTTCCTCAACAAGGCTCCACCTCCTAAAGGTTCCATAACCTCCCCAAACAGTGCCACCGACTGGGAACCAAGTATTCAAATACAGGAGCCTATGGGGGACATTTCTCATTCAAACCACAGCAAGTACTCAAAAAGATATAACATTTAGTTAGGACCAGACAAAGCAAGCAACTCAAAGTATCCTGTATCCTACATAGAAAATTAGCACTGAGAGGACATGGAGCTGTTATCTAGTATGTTGCTGGGGCTAAGAATTGCTCTTTACCTATTTGTCATTTTGAAATTTTCTAAGTGGAACAGATATATTTATGATGTGGAAAAATATCTTCATGTATAAAACACTTATTTATTTGAATTTAAATTGATACATGATAACTGTATAAGCTCACAGCTTATATTATTTCAGTACAATATATGTAATGTTTATATACGTAAATATCTATCTATAGATAGATAGATAGATTAGTAACTACTACATCTGTCACTTCAAATATTTATAATCTTGTATTGTCAACACGTAAATTTTTGTCTACTAGCTATTTTGAAATATGCTGTTTCTGTCAAACTTAGAAATTATTCCTTGTATTCGATTGCACCCGTGTACCTAATGATTATGTTGGCGGTTTGTAAGAGAAATGTCCCCCATGGGCTCAGGTATTTGAACAGTTAGTGGCTCTGTTTGGGGGAGGTTATGGAACCTTTGTGAGGTGTGGCCTTGCTGGGTAAGCACACCGCTGGTGTGGGCTTTAAGAGTCTATATCCTTACGCAACTTCTCATGCATTCTCTGCCTGTATGTGCAGTTGGAGATGTGGTCTCTCGGCTTCCTGCTCTGGCTGCCTTCTGATGGGCCTCGATGGACTCGCCCTCAGGAATAAGCCCAAATAGACACATCCTTCTAGAAGTTTCTTCAGGACTCTGTTTCTCATAGCTACAGAAAAGTAACTACGACGACTTTTTTCCCTCCATGCATTTCCTGCTCCACACCAGTCTCTGGTATCCACTCTTTATTCTCTAGTTCTGTGAAATAAATATTTTAGTTTCTATATAAAAATAAGAACATGTGGCATTTGTCTTTGTGTGCCCGACTTATTTTGCTTAGTGTGTTTCCCGCCTCATTCATGCCCTGTAAATGATGATACCATTCTTTGTTATGAGGACGGCCACATGTCTTTGTCCTAGGTCGACTCCTTATCTTGAACTCCATGAACAATCTTGGCAGTAATAATGGGAGTTCAAATGTCTCTTTGACACACAGATTTCCTGCCCTTTAGTCATGTGTCCAGTAGGAGGATTGTTAGATCACATGGTAGCTCTATTGCTATGTTTTCTTTTGAAGACTCTTCATAATAAAACAAGCATTTTCTAATTAAAAGAAAATGTTCTTCCACTGCTCAGTGGAGCAAGAAAAGGCTGCCTGGAGTAGACACCAACCGAGAGGACAAGGTGACTGCTTACTTTGGGCTCTCAGCGCTTGAGTTGTTAGGAATGTTCTTTCATCCAAATCCTGATGCTCTATTCACCTATCCCCAGCAGAGGGACTTCAGAGGGGCAATGGCAGAGGCCTCGCAGGAGAGGATAGAATCCTAGATGTGAAAATGTTTTGTATCACAAACCCAGGTATATGAGAAAGTTGGGTCTTTCCCTGAACCCTCTTTGCTGTTCTCCCGAAGGTGAGCTGATCTCCTGGAATTAGACCCAGCTGTGGTTCCCTTTCAGAGACTCCCATAGTGAAGGAAAAAGTGTCTGTAATGAAGGACAGCAAGGGACAATTTTCACTGAGGACGATGTTAGAGGTCAGCAAAGCAGCTGGAGTGACTCAGATTCTGATAACACCTCCCCTGTCAGCCCACTGTCACCCCACAGCCAACCCCGGAGTTCTGACTCCAGGACTCCTAGGAAACCGGGGCAGACTCACTCAGGGCACACAAACCTCAGTCCTCCCCCCCCCCATTCCCACCACATAATTCCTCATGGAGGGAAAGCAAGTTGTGTTTATTTAGATAAAGCTATATTACTATAATAGAATTACTAATTATGTCCAACAACTTTTTCCTTAAACACAACATTCCATGGTTGGGGCTGGAAATCATTAGGGTGAGGAGGAGGTGGCAAAGGAGATGGAAGACGTGTTTTTCTTTCCCCCTGATTTATGATGGCGTGATAATCTTGGCCTGCTCACAAGTTCCTCTTTCCCGTGGATAACCAGTTTCTGCTTTGCCAGCTCTAATTTGAAGCAAATTTTGCTCTAACCCATCTCCTCCTCCACATTAATGTTTATTAAAAACCAACCACAGCACTTACAGATGCCTCGAGCACCAGGGACCCTGCCCCCAGGGCCAACTCCAGGTTACTGGGAGGGAGGTGGAAACTCCACAAAGCATGCGCACATGGGGATGGGAGGGGGATCTGTGGCTCCCTAATGAGGTCTGCAGACAGTGGTGCTGACTTGGGAGTTGTCAGCGTTGCAGATGTCACGTAAGGACACAGCGATATCAGGAGTCCTCGTTCTGGAATTCTTTGGGGCAAAACGAGAAGAGACTGATTACTGTACATTAAGATCCCATCAATGCAAATAACTGTGAGCCTCTCTCTCCCCTGCCTGTGTCATTCCTTAATGTTCTCCACTGACCAGTGTACCTTGACCAGTCCTTTATATTCCATTTAGGTGACAGACTTAGGTTTGGGTTTCCCTAAAAGAAAGATGGGACTGGAATTTGCCTTGAGAAGGGTCTCAGGCAGCGTTGTCAGAAGAATATGTATATAAGAAGGGGTGAGAGGAAAGCCAGTGATAAAACCTTGGAAGAAAACTATGCAGGGCAGAAAGGGACATTGTGCTGCATGATGATAAGAGGAGCAGCCCACCTACTCAGAAGACAGGGGAAACCCAAGTGTATATCCAGCAAACACCAGAGATGTCAACTAAATCAAAGCGCAACTGATCAAATCAAAAGAGAAAATAAGCAACTTAACACTCGGAGTTGCTGACTTCAATATCCCTCTTGAACTCCCGATACAACCACTAAATGAAATAGAAAGGAATGGAACTCAATGGCACTAATGCCAATAGGATCTGATTGACGGTTCAAAATAACATTTGTTGTAGTTCAAATACAAAGTACCCTCCACAGAACTGTGTTTAGAGCTCTTCGTGACCCAATTGGTGGTGCTACTTTGAAGACAGTGGAGCCTGTGGAGGGTAGGGTGTGCCTGGGAACTAAGTCACTGGTAGTAGGCTTTGATTCTTGCCATGGTCATTGCTTCCTAGTCTGCCATGATGGGAACAGCCTCTAAGACATTCTCTCACTGCTATGAACTGAGCCGATCCAGCAATGGCTTCCCCACCAGGATGGGCTGAAACCCCGTGAAACTATGATTCAAAAGAAATCTTTCTACTCTCCAGTAATTTTTCTAAGGTATTGTGGACCCAGCAAGCAAAACCACCTAACAAAACACTCTACTAAATAGCGGAAGATACACATTTGTGTGTTTACATAGGCTTTATGTCAAGACAGACACACCTCAGGGTTCTAGTTTGCTTTCTTTTGGCGTGGTAATAACCACCATGACCAAAAGAAACACAAGGAGAAGAGGGGTTATTTCATCGTATCCGTCCAGGTCATGGTCAGTATTTGAGAAAACTCATGGCAGGGACTGAAGTCTAGACCCTAAACGTAAGAACCTGGAGCCAAAACCATGGAGGGATGCTGCTTACTGATGTATTCTCTAGTTTACTCTCTGGCTCTATCACTGGCTTATGATCATTTAGTTTTTTTTTTTTTGTTTTTTTTTTTTTTTTTGATTTTTCGAGACAGGGTTTCTCCGTAGCTTTTGGTTCCTGTCCTGGAACTAGCTCTTGTAGACCAGGCTGGACTCGAACTCACAGAGATCCGCCTGCCTCTGCCTCCCAAGTGCTGGGATTAAAGGTGTGCGCCACCACCGCCCGAGATCATTTAGTTTTCATATACTGCCCTCACAGGGGTCTGGGTCCTCTTACACCTTTTATCAACCTAGCCAATTCTCCATAGACATGACCACAAGCGAATCTGATTCTTCAATTGAAGTTCTCTCTTCCCAGGTGACTCTAGCTTTTGTCAAGTTGACAATACAACTAACTAGGACACCCTACCACAGACAAAACTCAACAAAATTTAAACAATTTGAAATGGCAGGGAATGTGTTTCCGAACCACAATGTAACCACCTAAAAATGAAAAGAATAAACAGTAGCTTGAAAATTTCCTACCATTTAGAAACTAAACAACATACTTATGAATAATCTACAGACAAAAGAAATAGACTCTGTAAGGTTTTATAAGTAAAATAAATGAAGTTTGCCTGGCTTGATCTTGTACCAGCAACCATAGCTACTATGAGTTGATGTGTACATCATCCATGTCATGTCCAGGAGGCAGCATTTCACAGCCTTCCTCCAGGTCCTTCAGCTTGTACATGCTTTATGCCTCCTCTTCTGATATTTCCTCAGATTGGGATCGAAAGGTTGATATAGATGACCTGGCTGGGGCTGATCATTCATAGTCACTTATTCTCATATGGAAAATTTCAAAAGAACAAAAACATTATTAAATGAATAAATGGATCAACAATAGTAAATTAAAATGTTTTTCTGGAGGAAAAACGTGGTCAGGATGGAAATTATCACTATCAGACATGAAATAAGGATTTTCTATAGAGGCCCTACAGATATCAAAAGGATAATAATGGGCTGTAATGGAGAACTTTGCTCCAGATGAACTGGGTTATTTTTAAGAAAGGACAAATTACCACAATTAAAATAATGCAAAAAGATAATCTGAAGAGTCCTATGTCATCACTAACATTTTGAATTTGGGCTAGAGAGATGACTCAGTGATTAAGAGTGATTACTGTTCTTGCAGAGAACCCAATACCAGACTTTGCATTCACATTGGGCAGCTTACAACTGCTTGCAACTCTAGCCCCAGGGGATTCAACACCCTCTTCTGGCCTCCATGATCACTTCACTCACATGTGCATGTGTATGTGCGCGCGCGCGCACACACACACACACACACACCAGTTAAGATAAAAATGAGTCTTAAAATTGAATTCAGCTGGAGATGTAGCTTAATACAGAGCACTTGTCTGTCGTGTGTGAGGCCTTGGATCTGTTTGATCCACTACACTTACAAAAGAGAATCTGGGACCAGGCCAAATGAATTCATTAGGGATGCCACAAAACATTTAAACAAGAGTTAATGTCAGCTATAAAGTGTTTTCCAGAAACAAAGAAGAATTCTCAAAATGTGTTTGAAACCAATATTTCCCAGATGCCAAAACTAGATAATTGTTATTCAAAAAGAAAACTATTGATCTATATCAAAGAAGAGTTTGAAATTCCCAGCACAGAAAATTATTGTTTGAAGAGAGGGAAAAGCTTGTTAACTCAATTTGAATATAGAAAAGTATTAAAATAATTTCAGTAGTGTGTCAACATTCAGAGAACCTTAAAACATGAGCAAAAGGAAGCCACACAAGAGCCACCCTGGCCCCATGGCCCTAGACAGGCAGAACATTTAAATGTATTTCACTACAACAAACATGTGTGATAGAGAGGTAGGAAAGAAAAAATGGTGCATGTGTTTGATGTGGGATGTCCTGCATATGTGTTGTTTTTATTGGTTGGTGAATAAAACTGTTCTGGCCAATGGCTTAGCAGTGTACAGCTAGGTGGTAAATCTGAAGAGAGATATAGAGAGAGTAGGAAGAGTCAGGGAGATGCCATGTAGCTGCCAAAGGAGAAGGACACTGGAACCTTACTGGTAGGCCACAACCTTGTGGTGATATACAGATTAATAGAAATGGGTTAATTTAAGATGTAAGAGCTAGTTAAAAATATGCTAAGCTATTGGCCAAACAGTGTTGTAATTAATATAGTTTCTGTATGATTATTTGGATCTGGGTGGCTGGGAAGCAAACAAGCAGTCTCCACTTACATGTGCTAATGTGTGTTGAGGAATTGGAGACATGATGGTGGTGACAACTGAGAGAGAGAGGGCTGCTGCCTTTGCTCAGTAGGGTTGGCAGAGTGATGTACCACAATCTGGAGCTTATGCAGGTGTAGACTCAGCCCCAAAACCTGCTGCCCTCCTGTTGGATCCCCCATGACCGAGGTCTGATGTAAGAAAGGGTTTCTTTCTGAATTGGACCTTATCAAAGGACCACTGTGGCCCATGAGACCATGTTTGTGTCAGTGGTTCATGCTGCTTTTGTAGACTGCCCCAAAGCCTGAGTGAGATCCATGTGGGCATATGCAGTCTGTGCCACTGCCCGATGCTTTGGTGATATCCTCAGGCTTTGCTGCCTTGGGGAGCCAGGCTGATGTGAGTGCCATGTGTAACCACCTAAGACCATGTTGAGGCCCATGGTTTATTTAGCCACTGAGGGCTATGAGTGGGTCAATGGTCCTACCATGGCCAAAGGCTGTGTTGAGGTCTGTGGTCAGGGATATCACTGAAGCCCATGCAGATGCCCATTGTTCAGGCTGCGGCCTGAAGCCTTATTAATGTCTGTGGATGTGGGAGAGATGGCATTACTGGCACATAGCATAGTGGTGCAGGCAGTGATGTGAGAGCAAAAGAGGGAGCCCCACCCTGTTCTGACCACCACTTGTCCCTCCATAGCTGATGGCTTCTGATGTGGATGCAGGTAGAGAAAGACTCATCCTCCCTTGGGGTGATGGACACCTGGAATTTGACCACACTCTAGGGAATGTATGGACAACATAAAATAGACTTGATTTTTTTTTTGTTGGGGGAGGTTCTGAGGGCGTACAGACATGAGAAGATTGGTAAGTAAGTATGATCTAGGCCCATGATATGAGATTCCCAAATAATTAATAAAAATAATTTAAAAAAATGATAAAAAGCTAGTTTAATATTACAATGCCAATCAATGCAATCTTCCCCAAACTAAAGATGAAAAATCTTGCAATGTAGAAACAAGTGTAGAAAAAAATGGCAAAATTTAGTGACCATTTATGATCAAAACTCTGAGAAATAATAGAAGCAAAGTAAATATTTCTTAATTGTTTGAAAAAAATTTATGAAATATTTTATAGCTAACATTATATTACAGGCAAAAAAACTGATTTTTTTCCCTTGAGGGTGGAATGAAGCAAGGAAATCAACTCTCAACATATTATTCTAGTCAAAGGTGAAACTACTTCAGAAAGCCAAGGAAGAGAGATCAAAAGTGAAAAGACAGAAACATATCTCTATTTGTAAATAGCTTAGAGATTCACAGAAAATTTCACAGGTTCTATTAAAAAATTCTTCTAGAGATTTTCTAGATCACTGGTTCCCAACCTTTCTAATGCTGCATCCCTTTAATACAGTTTCTTATGTTGTGGCATGAAGTGTTTAATTATTCTTTACCAATGAAAGCTTTGGAGTCAGATATCAAGTTAAGAACCCAAATGAGTGAGTACATATTATATTTGTCTTTCTAGGTCTGGGTTACCTCACTCAATATGCTGTTTTCTAGATCCATTCATTTGCTCACAAATTTCAAGATGTCATTATGTTTTTCCTCTGTGTAGTACTCCATCGTGTAAACACGCCACATCTTCTTTATCCATTCTTTGGTCAAGAGGCATTTAGGTTGTTTCTAGATTCTGGCTATGACAAATAATGCTACTAGAAGCATAGTTAAACACATGTCCTTGTGGTATGAGTATCCTTTGGGTATATACCCAAAAGTGGTATTGCTAGGTCTTGAGGTAGGTTTTCTAATTTTCTGAGAAATCACCACACTTATTTCCAAAGCAGTTGTACTGGTTTGCACTCCCACTGGCAATGGAGCAGTGTTCCCTTTACCCTACATTCTCTCCAGAATAAACTGCCATCTGTGTATTCATATGTACATGGATACACATATGTCATTTATTCTGAGGAGTACACTGATGTACATATGTCATTCATGTACTCATCAGTGTCATCACACATACTCACTCATAAGTGGCTTTTAGACATAAAGCAAAGAAAAATTAGCCTACAATTCACAAGCCCAAAAAACGTAAACAACAAAAAGAACCTTAAGGAGACATACATG
Organism: Chionomys nivalis; assembly: GCF_950005125.1. Taxonomy (NCBI): domain Eukaryota; kingdom Metazoa; phylum Chordata; class Mammalia; order Rodentia; family Cricetidae; genus Chionomys; species Chionomys nivalis. The sequence goes on along the minus strand of NC_080094.1, from coordinate 18,940,842 downwards.
GATCTAATTTACATGGGAAGTAAGATCTCCTGAGTAATTTGGGAGATTGAGGATATTAAGAAAGGGTAGAAGGGGAAGGTAAAGAAGGGATGGGAGTGGAGAAAAATATATAGCTCAATAAAAAAGAACATGAATGATCAGAGAAGTGGCATAAAAGTGACCAGTGACTCCTATCTCTCTCGTTCCTCAATCCAAAAAGGGTGAAGAATCTTTCTAAGACCCAACCTACTCCTTTCCGTCTTTCGATATATCATTGGTTCTCCAAAACAATGATAGATAATCTTGTTTAGCCAGTAATGTAGGATTCTCCTCTGTATGTTGTGAATACCATTGGTTAATAAAGAAACTGCTTTGAGCCTATAGCAGGGCAGAACAGAGCTAGACAGGGAAAACTAAACTGAATGCTAGGAGAAAGAAGGCAGAGTTAGGAGAAGCTATGTAGGTCTGCCAGACACTGAATGGGAACTTTGCCGGTGTAAGCTACAGCCATGTGGAGATACACAGATTAATAGAAATGGGTTAAATTAAGATGTAAGAGCTAACCAATAAGAAGCTAGAGCTAATAGACCAAACAATTATTTAATTAATATTGTTTCTGTGTGGTTATTTTAGGATTCTGAATGGCCAGGGAATAAGCAAGTGGTCTCTTACAACAAGCCAGTATCCAGTTCTGCCCTCTGCTTCAAAGTAAACTTTATTGGCAGTCTTGTGAATGTCAGAGTGCAATCAACATATCACACAACATTTCCCCCTTTAGTCTAAATAAAAAGGAATGGTTTTAGCACTAACACAGTAAATATATCTACAATAAAAACAATTATCAGGTAAGAATTACATTCACAAGGTCCGGTCCATTTGCATTTGGCAAATTCAGAGAAAATGCTCTATTATCTACCTTATCTTGGTGAGTTCAAAGTTTTGTACCTAATTCACTTTCTCTCCCAACTTGTATTACAAACCCCAAACCATCTTTTCAGACCTCCAAACACTTTCTTTGAAAAACAATTTAAGCTTTTATGTCTCACAACCTTATACACTTTACACCTATTTTGTGAGCTTCTTTTCTGAATCTGATTAAAAAATAAAACTATAACTTCAATCCCATCAGAGACCTTAGAATGATATACCTGAATAAACAGGAAGTACAGAGCAAACAACTTTGAAAACTATAGAAATGCCAGAGATATTAGGCTGCCTCGACAGTCATGCAAGGTTTCTCTGCAACATTAGAGCATCCCCTTTAAGCCTGCAGGTCTAGAATATCTGACAGACTTTTCTGTGAAGCAGGAATTTTGAAGGACTGTCCTACCTTGTATTTGCAGTGTTTGGTAGTTGCTTTCTTTTGTGTCCTGCTTGTCTAATTTGGACAACATAGTATCAGTAGTTGAGACAAAGAAGTACCTTGTCCAAATGGCTAGCTTTTCCACAATGAAAGCAAACTCCATATGGGGGTTCTTTGGTGCCCATCATCCTTTTTTGAAGTAAATTGATGCTGCCAGTAGCAGACTTGTCTCAATGTCATGAAAAGCCTTATGGTATTGAAACATCTTAGATGCCATATTTTGTAAATTTTTGAAGTGTTTGAAGATAATCTATCTAAAATTTATCTCTGCTTGATCTTGAAAATATATTTTACATGGCCACAAATTTGATTGTTATAGATGACAAACTACTAACCTACATTTCTTAATTATCTTAAACAGTTTGTAATAATAGCCTTTAAGGACTGGAACTTTATATTACATTTTAAAATGAGCTGCATAGGTGCAATATCTTAAAGAAGAGTATAAATATATATAGTATGTTAATACTAAAATAACCTTAAGTATGTATCAATATATAAAAATATTTTAAACAAGAGTGGAAACATATATACAATGTAACAAAATAACCTTAAATTTGTATCAACATACAAAAATTTATTCCAATGTAAAATATTTAATACTAATAGTTGCTTTTTTAGTTTAAAAGTAGATTCCATAATCTACCTTTTTATCCTATCATTTCCATATCACCATTTTTCTTTTTAGAATGAGATCCCTGAATCTAATCTCCTTTGCTTAGTTTCCTCACTGACTATGACCAATAACAACTTGCAACCTACTCTCCTAAATGATGATAAATATCCATAATCCACTGAATGACATTCTTGGGAATGTGGGTATTATGTTCTTAAAGTTACTTTCTGTTGTCTGGGGGTGATGGCATCTTTAGGGTCCCTGAGAAATTTGAGATAATGGTCAAGTCCTGGGAATGTTAGCTATTGTTCAACTTCAGTGTGATAGGAAATTGCAGGACTTACCTAAAGTCCTGGCTGGAATAGTCTGTGAGGCTGAACCATATCAGCCAACCATCTTGAAATTGTCCCAAGCAGTTTGTAGTTCAAAGCTAATCTTTGAGTGGTGTTTGCCAGTTTTATGGTGTTACCACAGTCCAGGTAGAATTGTCATTGTGGGGCCCTATCATCTTTTTCTAGACTTCAAAAGTTGCTGATAGGAATAGTCGCAGATCACTGCAGCAAAGTTAATCAGATGTCATATGCAGCAGATCTCAGAGAGGTTAAAGGACCACTGTCTATTAAATACATCCAGCCCATGGTCCATCATTGAGGGAAGTCAGGACAGTAACTGAAGCAAAAAAAAAAAAAAAAAAAAAAAAAAAAAAAGACATGAATGAATGTTGCCTGCTAGTTTAGTCTCTACATTATGCTCAGCCTGCTTTCTTATACAGCCCAGTAGCATCTGCTGAGGCAAGGTACTGCCTATAGTGAACCGGACCCTCCCACACCATGCAACAATAAAGACAATTCATCACAGATATGGCCATAGAGTAATGTGATCAAGGTAACCTTTCAGTTGATATTTCCTTTCCCCAGATGACTTCAGCTTGTGTCAAGGTGACAATAAAACTTTACCATCAAAATCCATTTATACTTTATCAATGTGACGCACAAATGTGCCACTGTTAAACCACTATATTCCCTTTCCTTGTTCATAATATCTCAGGCTAACATCACAGTATAAAACACAGTCCAATGTTTTGCATTTAAGGTCATTATCAACATAGTAAAATGACACCCACTGAGTGGTAAAGATGTTAAAAGTATACTTTTGTGTGTGTGTGTGTGTGTGTGAAGTACCATGCAACCCACCAATTCCAACACTGAGAATGTACTTACAGGAACTAAAAGCAGGGATATAAACAACTCTTTTTATATCTGTGCTCATAGGAGCATTATTCATAATAACCCAAAATGGAAACAACCCAAGCATCCATTGGCAGATGAATGGATAAATATAAGGTGATGTATCCATGCAATGGGACAGTAGCCATCTTTCAAAAGAAAGGCAATTCTGAAGTATGTTATAGTAGACATAAAGAGTGAAAGCATTCTTTTAAGTAAAACAAGCCAGAGAATTAATTACTAATAGATTCCATTAATTTTAAATCCTAGAGTTGTCAAAATCATAGAGATGGAAGAAAGAAAGTATACATTGGTTGTTGAAGGTTGGGGGAAGGACATTACTCTTTAAAGGCAATAGAATTTCCATTTGGAAATCTGAAAATATGTTTTGTGTTTGGATGAGGATTATGATTCTACAACAATGATTCTAAAATCATTGTTTATGTTATTTATATTTTACTCTCATAAAATGGATGCCCAAAGGCAAGTTGATATTTTCAGAAATGCTCAGTTTTTACATCACAGTTCATCCAAAATAAACACTACATCCAAAATCAGGTGGTTTCCTCTGTGACATTTTCACAAAGCAAGAAGAACCTCAGGCATCTCTGAAAGATGAAAGACCATTTTCATTTTTGAGTAGTCGAGGATGGCTCACACATGCTGGAGGAAAGAAGGAAAGGTAAAACTAGATTAAATAGGAGAAAATTCTATGAGAAAAATGCTCAACAAAAGCAGAATAAGTCCCTTAGTGGATACCAGAGGAAAATGAGGGATTGACTTTTGTTCTTGGAAGAGATGGGATGGATGGAGGGGTTGGAGCTCAGCACAAAGTAGGGGTGGGAAGGCTCTAGGAGGAGATGAAGGGAGAAATTGTGAGCAGAATTTATTGTATAAAAATTTATTTTCAATTAAAAAGAGAAACATTTTCTACATTAACTAAAGGAGATTAGTTTATTGGTACATTTAAAGAAAAGTCTCCGAACTGGTAATGATTACCATGGTAAGAAACATACACTACATACACACACACCACATATAGAGACACACAGAGCAAGACAGACAGACAGATATAAAGACAGACAGACAGACAGACAGACACACACACACACACACACACACACACACCACCCCAGTTTAAAAGGCAGAGCCAATAACTCCACCAAAATTTCAGGTTCTCTCTGAATTGAATCACTGGAAATGGGTTATTGGTGAATTCACACCCAGTATCTGATTTAAGACAATTTACTCTGTAAAGTTAGAAAATTAGAAAAAAAGAAATCCTTCAAAGGCAGATGAGCAGATCAGCCATGCATGTGATGAGCTGGACACTTATCAAATGCAACCTAAAACTCCTTCAGAAAAAAAATTGAAGCAATCTATTGGCTGTTATTGAAGTTTGTGCATTTCCCATAATAAAAAAGAGAGAGTTGAAAACTCTATTGGCTGAATGGCCTCTTCAAAAGGAAGAAAAGAGGATGCATTGCTGAAACAAAACAAAATGAGAGAGAGAGAGAGAGAGAGAGAGAGAGAGAGAGAGGTGAAAGAAAAAGAAAATCAAGAATGGAGGTTTGGAGACATATTCTATGCCCTGAGATGACCAATGGCATAGTTGGAAGGAGCTTAAGAGACCACCAGGGAATTCTCTGGTTCCCAGACCTTTGGTGATGGAGTTATGCCAGACTGTGATAACTATGGGGCAATCTCCCTTCACAGGACCAGGCCACAGGAGAAAGCCTCTATCAGGTGAACACAATTCCAATGCTTAAGTCTCTATGAAGAACATGGAGAAGTGGTCCTGGGGTCCTTATCTGCAATGACTCACAACCTCTTGACCCATCTCTCTTTAGAGTAGAATGCTGTCACCTCCTACTCCAAGAGTCTGTCTTGCTCCCTTGTCAAATACTAGGTACTGCAGAAGGATTCTGAGGTATAGTCCAAGAACACCTGTGCTCTTGCCATTACAGAGAACTCAACAGAAACTGTTCAACAACATTCCCCAGGAGAGTGAGTCTCCACACACATCCTTCACTAACTCCATAGGCATTGATTCCACACTCCCATAATCTGGATTCCAATGATGCTGAACAATATCAAGGTGTGTTTTTCTTCAAACTCAAATAATATTGGCTTTTCATTTAGTTCTATGACTCTTTATTACTGATTTATTGGCTCAAACCAAAGTTGATTAAGGCTCTAATTCTAAGATGATATCCTGTTGCTGTGTGCTATTTAAATAAGACTCTTAAATGTCCTTTTTTAAATTCTGTCTGAGGTAGTATATTTAGTTAATTTATTGTTTATACTCCCACTGAAATATTTCAGAAATATAATAAGGATTTTGTTTTCATCTATAATGAATTTGATCTTTTTCTCTTTTGCTTATGTTGCTTGCTAATGTTTGTATAATTATTTAATACCTCAAGTAGAGACTTGATAGCATTATAACTTGTGGGGTAGTGTTTTATAAATGTACATTATATACTTGTCAGTCTATGGACTGGGAAAAACCTTGGAACCAGAAGTCAGGTATTGTTTCTGTTTCTACTATTGTCATCTCTATCAGCTATTTCCTAGCTGTGTATAGTGACTGCTATAGCTGATGATCGTGGCAGGTTAGAGTCCTTCCTTCCTTCCTTCCTTCCTTCCTTCCTTCCTTCCTTCCTTCCTTCCTTCCTTCCTTCCTTCCTTCCTTCCTTCCCTCTGTCCCTCCCTCCTCTCCTTCCCCCTCACTCCCTCCTTCCAGGAAAGATGTCAGGCCTAGGAGACACTAGGTCCTTGTTGAAATAAGAGCAGCAGGGCTGCGTTCCCGGCACCCGGCCGCCCGCATGGCTTACTTATGCCCCGAAATAATTACACGGAAACTGTATTTTTTTAATCACTGTCTGGCCCATTAGTTCCAGCCTCTTATTGGCTAGCTCTTACATATTGATCTAACCCATTTTTAATATTTTGTGTAGCACAACGAGCTGGCTTACCAGGAAAGATCTTAACCTGCGTCTGTCTGGAGTGGGAGAATCATGGCGACTCCTGACTTGGCTTCTTTCTCCCAGCATCCTGTTCTGTCTACTTCGCCTACCTAATTTTCTGTCCTATTAAAGGGGCCAAGGCAGTTTCTTTATTACTTAACCAATGAAACAACAGATAGAAAGATGACCCACCTCCATCAGGTCCTCTTTGAGGCCCAGCTGTATCATGCTTGCCCCTGGGACTCTCACCTCTGTCAGACATTTCCTTTCTGTTAGCTCCACATTCTCCCAGTGCTGCTGGGAAACCTAAGCAAGGTTTAGACGTCCAGTTTTCCCTCAGTTCAGAACCTGGTGTGGGAAGCATGGCCAGACCACCAGGAGTCTAGGAGCCTCCATTTCTTTCTCCTTATCTCTTCGTTCATCTATTTCTATCTTCTCTCTTGTTCGATAGTGCATTGAACAAACATGACCTAACTCCTGTGGGTATTTAAGGCTGTCTTCCTCTTATATCTGTGTGAAACAGACCTTATGGTCCTTGCTAGATGCTTTCTCTGGATACCTAATCCCAGACGTGCTAGGAGCCAACTTCCTGCCAAACCTCACTATTGCTAGAAATAAAGGTCTGTAAAAGCTCTGCCATAGCTTCCTTCCCCAAATCCTTGCTTGTCTCACATTCAGAAAGGTCATCAAGGGGCTCATGAGACTCTGCTGCTCAGCACTTTCCACGATCCAAATATTGTTGATATTTAAGTCTGAGCTCCCATCATCCTTGAAGAGGTGGGTACTCTGGTCTTTGTCTCTATCCATGTTTCTGTGATCTAATTATTGAACTTCCTTCTGCTCCCAAAACATGTCAAGGTCACTCTTGACCTCAGGGTCTTTGCACTGATTGTTTGCTTAGCCTAAATCTTTTCTGTGTGAGAGTGCCTGCCTCCTTTCTCTCTCTGAGCACCTGGCCTATGTTGGCATGTCTGAATTCCCTGCTGTTCTATTCCTTAGCTTAGTTGAGGCTCCACACGGCACTGATCCTGTGTGAAACCACTGCAATTCCTGTCTTAGTTTCTGTCTAACTTCCTTCATCATCTCCCTTCCTCCCAGGAGAAAGATTGTTTCTTTCAGAAGAAAGATAAACCCCTTGCTGTGTTTCTGGATTATTTGAGTAGAGTTATTAGCCACAAAAACATCACTCATTGTTTGCACTATCCCTAGAATGTCAGGGACAGACAGTTTATCTTATTCAACCCTGAACCTTCCCTCCAGTATTGCTCAAGATAGGAGTTCCCAGCAGAATTAGCAAATAAAGACTAGTGGGTTCAGTGGGATGATCTATGACTTGAGGCTGGCTGCAATATCAAAATGTGGTTATGCTGGGTTCCGAGGGCTGATTCTTCATACCTGGGGCCACATTTTTGGACCCCCACCTGGATCCTAGCACTTGCCATAGTCACACATCTCCTAAGGGCTCTTGCCTTTGTTATAGTGGTCACTCTTCTCTTGAAATCGTTTGTCATGTTGGCTCCTATGCATACATTCCATGCTACTGAGTGCCAGGTCTCTAATGTGAGCCATGAAGATGGCTGGGGAAGCCCAGGGTTGTGGGGCAAGTATAAGAAGATGTCATGGAAATAGACCTAGGAGGACAACATCTGGTCTGTGTTATAGTAGTAAACAAGGAAGTGTGGGTGCTTTTGTAGCATGAGAATATGACTAGACACCAGAATTCAGGTCATTCCTTAGCTTGAAAAATCAGACAGAAACATAGAAGCATTCGTAACCATCTCAGACTGGCATGGTAACTAATACTTGAATGGGGACAGGGGAGAATTCACTCAGAAAGCACTAAGAAGAGGGCCATGTAAAAAGCACACCACATGCTTGCAGCTCACCTCTAACTGTAACTGGAGGTTTCTCTCCTGTCTGCCAGTTCCCGAATACCTGCTCTGAGGCTTAATATTAATAACTAACTGTTTGGCCTATTAGCTCACGCTTATTATTAACTAGCTCTTACAACCAAATTAACCCATTTCTATTATTCTGTATTTTACCACAAATCTTGTGGCTTATTGCCTCACATCTTGCTTGTCTGGTGGCTGCTAGTGTCTCTCCTGACTCTGCCTTCTTTCTCCCTATATTCAGTTTGTCTTTCCCATCTTGATATATTCTGCCCTGCTATAGGCCAAGCCAGCTTTATTCATCAAACAATAAAAGCAACGCATATTCACAGAGGGCAGAAGGACATCCCACATCAAGTGACTGCCCTCTAAGGCAGGATGAAGACATTGAAGTTGAAGCAAATCACATGCCATATATAGATACTAGCTAGTTAGGCTCATATCAGAATGTCTGGGAGTTAAAATCCCCTCAATTCCTTTGTAGCCTTGTAGTTTCAAGTATGGTCTTCAGTACCTTGGCTTCTAGACTTTCTGACCTGTGAAGGAGGAAAGGGAGGATTGCTCAGCTTCAGAACATCCATGCAAAAGCAACGAGGAAACCCTCCATGGGTTGCTGCTTTTGCTGATATATGAGAAAGAAGCAAGCCACACACCCGGCATTGAGTCTGAGACTTCTGTCTTTCAACTCTATTTGGTTTTTTGATTGTATCATTTAATTTTCTTGAGCTTGTATCTTCCAAGTTGTTTCAGGGAGTACCTGATTAAATGACAGTGTCCTTCCAGGGAATTGAGTCAATGGAAGGGACACCATCCTCGTGGTCCAGGCCTTAAGGTGAAACAGTTTTTGGATCCCTGAAAAGCTGTGTGCAATTGTAGTACAATATTTGTGTAAGGTTGCTTCTTCTCTGGGAAATTTGATTCCATTCCCCAAACACTTCCCCTACTCATTAAGACACCTACCACTAAAAAACATCTGGTTAATTAAATCTAAAACATTAGTCAAGCCAGTTGTTGGCATTATATGGTCAAACATCTGGACAAATGAAATTTTAATTAAATGTTTTAATATCATGACAGCTCAGCTTAAAATTCAGTTGCCAAATAGAAGACATGGATCTTTACTTCTGTGCAAAATGGGAGTGCAAAGACCTATGTATCAGTTGACTATTAAAAAAAAAAATCTGTATCCTAATGTTAGAGAGGTACAAGGGTCTTCCTCCCTACATGAGCAATATTAGTCCTGAATTTCAAAACAACAATAACTTTGGAGGCTGAAGAGATGGTTCAGCAGTTAAGAGCACTTGATGCTCTTGCAGAGGACCTGGGTTTGGTTCCTAGCACCCACACGATAGCTCATGACCACCTACAAATTCAGTTCTAGAGGATCTGATGTTTTCTTCTGGTTTCCAAGGGCACCAGGAATGTACGGGGTACAACTTCGTACACACAGGCAAAACATTCCTACACATAAAATAAACAAATAAATCTGGAAACACAATTTTCATTATCCCACTGGTCAGTTTAAAAACCCCGTGTTTTCATTAGATAATATGTACACGGGCTTCTAAGTAGAATACAGAAACCTACTGGTTCCTGTTAATCTTTAATACCCATGTGATAGTTTTTCCTGTGCACTTATATTTGATAAAGCCAAGGGATCAGTCTATGAATTTCTTACAATAAGACAAGACATTTTATCTATTGATGAAGCTTGACACATAATGAGCACATGTGTTCCATATACAGGTGAGGCACACGTGTTAACAATGTACTATTACTGTGACTCTCCCAACAGTCTTGTTAACCACCTGTCTAGGCATGATGAGGATGTCTTGGACTAGGGCTCTAGCAATGGACATAAACAGAAATGAATAGATTTAAGACACATCCGGGAGGCAAAAGTGACAGCACCCACTGATGTGTGGGTTAAGGGGTCTGCGGATGCTGAGATACTGAAGGAGTATTTCCACCACTCTTACAGCCAATGCTGGAAGGACATCTTTGGATCAACCTTTTACATCCCAATTGAGCAATCTAAATTTTTATAGATATTTCCTTTCCATTTTTTCACCCCAAGAGCACAGAGCAAGTCTATTGTTTAAATCTCTCTTGACTTATCTTGTTTCTTTGACCCATCAAAAATCTTGACATTGGCAAGAGAAATCTTTGGCACAAGGTCACATAATACCTTAAAAATAATCCTCCAAATACAAGCACAGGAAAAAACCCAAACAAAACCCATCTTTGGACATCTGTTGTGATGTGGCAGCCAAGAGCAGGGTCCACATGGTGCCAGCGGGGCAGCCATGTCCACATATTGCAGTCAGTGTGTATGGTGCCTGCACTAATGATCCTGGCATCCTGCGGAGGGCTGCTTTGCCAGCCTGCTAATTAGGATCTGCTTAGAGATCCTCGGCTGAGGCCGAGGCTGAGGCTGGGCAGTCAGGCACTCCTGTTGCTTGCCTCTCCCTCTGTGTCTTTCTTCCATCCAGCAATTTAGCATGTATACAATTTTTAAATTTATTATTATTGTTTTTATTCTTAATTTAATTTTTGAATCATGGGCCATTGAAAATAAAGAGGAAAGGAAGGCAGGCTTTCCGGAGGCACTGGATGGGGACATAGCTAAAGCCAATGGCTGCCCTGGCAGAGGCAACCCAGCTGATCCTCCTTGGAAGAGAGCAGATCTTATATAAGACTCTGTCTACAGGGGGTCTGTTGAAAGCCATCCCCAGGAGGAGGGTCTTGAAGTCAGTTACTGCCTGGGTAGACTCATCCTTGACCCTCATTTGGTTCCCAGGTTTCAGAAGGTCATCAACAAGAGGTGGCAAACACCCAATGAATGTCAACTGTGGTGCAATCAGAGAGGATGTTACTCTTCCAATAGCTTAAAGCCACCCATGGGAGGTTTTCTATGGGTATGTTGGATTGTGGTTTGGAGACTTCATGGATCACAAAATTTCAGAAAGATTTACATGGGGTTGTGTAGCATGATTAATACAAACCCAGAGACAGAAATTGGGGGTTCAACCTCAAGGTTAGAAAAGCAAAACAGTCAGCAACTGGCTCTTGCCCCTACCTCAGTTCGAAATGGTGATCCTGCCTCCAGGAATCTCAGAAGGAAATTGTGTGTGAGAGCTGTCTCCTCCCATTTATATTCTTCTCTATTGCTGGGACTAAAGGTGTATACCACTACTGCCTGGTTTCTATTTCAAAATAATGTGGCTACTGGGATTAAAGGTGTGTGTCACCACTGCCTGGTCCATAAGGCTGATCAGTATGGCTGTTTACCTCTCTGAATTTCAGGTAAACTTTATTTATTAAAATACAAATGAAATATGACTACAGAGTAGGGTTTACATGAAGGAGTTTTCAAACACTAGTAGATGATAATAGTCCTGGGTCACACCCAGAATAGAAACATTGACTCATGGGACAATATGGGAAGCTAAATTATGGCAAGGATTTGTGGTTGTCTTCTTTACAATGAGAAGAACTCATGGCTGTCTAGAGATATAGTGTGGGGTTAGTGAAAGAATAGAGATCAACCAATTACTATGCATGCATCGATTCTCTAAAAGTAGTGCAACAAATTCATGTACTAGGGCAATAGTAGGCAATAGTCTGAAGAGCCAGGGGGCACCTGTTTTGTATTTCGTAGGCCATGTAGTCTCTATTGTTATTATTAATCTCTAATATTTGTGTACAATAATAACTATAGGTAATATGTAAATAAGCAAATAATGCTGCTGTTCCAATAATATCTCACTCACTGAAACACACTATGGACTGGATGTGGTCTACAGACCACAGTCTTCCAAATTGTTCCTAGAAAATGAGGTGGAAGAACTGTCCATCCAGATAGAATGTAGATGCACACATACCAGATTCAAGGAAATTCAAACACGTTTGTGAGGGGCAACACTGGCTCACTTAGACCAAATAAATTCCTTGTCAGAGTTCTTTACCTGGGGAATAGTGCCTAAGAAGGCTATATAGAGCATCTCTCAGGTTCCTAGCCAACCCCGTGTATACCTGGATATTTCCTACAGAAATAGAATTTTCACTCCCATTCTTCATTAATCCACATGAGTGTCTATAAAGAGTTGAGGATGGAGTACTTTAAAAGCACTGTGGGAAACGGTCCACCATAGGAACAGGTCTCTTGGCAGACAGGTTATAGTTAGAAAACTTACCTTTTAGTAAACTAGAGTGAGAACAGCGTTTCCGTTGGTTTTGCCCTCTGCTTTCTGTAGTGGCTCCTCAGGTTGTTTTTACCCTCACCATTCCTGGCACCTGCTGAAATGTAACCATGGCTGTGCCACTCCTTTGTTTAACAGCGCCAGCCCATTAATAGGACCTTTGTCTACGTGATGAATCCCCAGTCAAGGCCTTTGGGGTCATTCACTTCTTGTGCAGTTCTAGCTACACAAATGAATACTAGCAGGCACCTTGCAAGGCTTTCTAGGCCACAGTTCTATGGGCTATTTACTTATGCAAGCAATTTAATCCCCACCATAATCCGGGGAAGCTAATTTGCTCAGTTTTATGGAGTGTGAAGCTGGCTGCATCTACACAAAATGGGATAACTTGCCTAAGACTAAGTAAGATATCCCGTGTTTAACCAAAGTTTGGTCTGATTCCAACTTTTTTTTAAACATTTTTTTTTTTGTCCTAGGTCATTTTATCCCTCATCCCATTTGCCTCTAAGTCAGCTAAGTTCCTTAAGAGGCTCACTTCAAGCATTTCCATAACTATGAAGCCACTCTGTTCTGTGTCATTTTAGTTTCTGCAGCATTTTCCTTGCCGATCACCACAGCATGAGTAGCCTGCATCGGTCTTATGTATTTACCTTGTATTTCCTACAGTAGCCCATGAGCGCCCTAAAGCACCTTCCACATCGCATCTTTCTTTCTATTTCCAGGATGGGGAAACAGAAGGCAGCATTGATCCCATTGCAAATGACTGTATTGCTAGAGTCTTTAGGGATGTGTGCCTTTCAGATGCAGAAATAACAGCCTTTACAATGATCTGCTAATGGGGCCTGGTTGCTGACTGCGGAATGAAGGGATGCTCTCTGGTTATGCAGTCTGGGTGGTGGTGGTGGTGGTGGTGGAGCTTGGGGGCCGGTTGTGCTGTCCACCATCTCAGAAATCTCTGAAGTCCTTTCCTAAATGTTTAAATGAGGTAAAGTGGTTGGCTTTATAAGTAATAGAAGTCAATTGTGTTTGCAGCATCTAATGCAGGAATAGCATTAGATAGTTGAGATGGGGCCCAGTGCCAAGAACTGCTGAGTGGGCAGAAGGCCTGATTTCCAGACTCCCTCTGCATCCATTTGTGATAATCCCGGTCTGGCTTTCTACCAGTCACCTCCTAATGAGACTTGTACAAGACAGCCTTTGCCCCCAGCACAGACATCTCTCCTGAATCAGAAGTTCACTTACACAGATGTTTAAAGCTCTCTCTCTCTCTCCCTCCCTCCTTCCCTCCCTCCCTCTCTCTTTCTCTCTCCCTCCCTCTCTCTTTCACTTTTTTTCTAAATACACTCTTAATCTTCATTGCTACTAACACTTTTCTAACCAGCTGGCAAACATTCAGGCAGAAACTGAAATATTTAAATGCACTGAGCTGCTGTGACTCCCTTACCAAATGAATTCTCATCTATAAGGCAGAAGAAAGCAATTCTTTGGCCCTGATGCTGGGGATTCAGAGCCATGGAGGGAAGAGAGCTAAGCTAACTTCAGGGTAGAGCATGAAGGTTGCAGCCAAAGACTGAAATAACACACGTTTGTTCTACGTTTCACAGATGAGTGGTCCCATCTCCCAGTAGGAGACTCTCAGAGGATACCAATAATGAAGACACTGACAATAGAGATAAACACTTACTGTCCCAGCATATCAGTCTAATCGTGGTGCACTAGCCTGTAAGCAATGGTCATGATAACTCAGAACGTCAGTGATTTAGTATTTCTATGCTTAAAAAGCAGAGGATTTTAGAGGGTTCATAATTTGCTTAGGCTCACTGCTGTCGAGGAGACCAACCTGCAACTAAGTCTGTGTGTATCTTCTCCCAGAATGTCTGTTCTTGAGTGCTGTGTTATAGAGCAGAGAAGCTGGCTTGACTCTGTTTGAATGTGGTCCTGAAGAATGGATTTATACCATGGAAACAGGGTGTCAGGGTCATCAGCTGTGTCCTGTCAATGTCTTAGAACTTGTGCAAGGGGAGAATAATTTGATGGTGTGTCCTCATGTTCAGGTCTTAGAATTGGCTCCTGGCTTTCATAATCTTGTGCTGGGAACCTGTGGAGCTCTGAGTGGGATGGTAAAAGAAAATTGTTCCTGTAGGGAGTTCTGGGAGATATGGGGAATTCTGGCAGTGGTGCTCTGGGGTTAGTCTAAAAGAAACTGCCTATCAAAGGAGAGGGGAAAGCATTCTTCCCACTTCACAAGTTCTGGTGCTTCTAGGATCTGGGATAACACAGTCCCCATGTAGGGGTGAGTAGAAAAGCCTGGGAAACAGCGTACCATGCCCAATGAGCATGCTGCTTTGATGGAGGCATTAAGACTGAAAAAGAAGCCCTCAAGGACAGTGAAACTGTTATGTGGGCTGAAGGGAAGGGGGGACATTTGCAGGTGTGAGTAGCTGATATCAGCCTTAAGTTAGCACACAGGAGACACTTTCTCATGGCCTTCTAAGAATCGTTTTGGGAGGGGAGCTGGTTGTTAGTAGGACACTTGAGGTTTCTTTCAGGTTACATGGGTTCATGTGAAACATTATTAAATTCCTCACCTTGTCTCTTATGGCAAATTATGTAATTGCTGACTAAAATTATTTCTTCCCTTTCTTCCAAGCCCTTGTGAATGGAAGTTGCTGTGTTTCCATCGAGAAGTCAGTTTTCATTATTTTTATCTGGGTAATTTGATTGGGTAGAATGATGCAAACCTAAGGCTCAAGCACAAACATTGAGTTTTCCAGAACATCAATGTTTTCTTTATTGTCACTTGATTTTTTTCTTTAAATTAAGTTGTAGCAGTGAGCATCTTCATCTAAAATTTACCTGCATGTACTAGAGGCATCTAGACTAAAGGTAAGAAAAGCTTATTCTCTTGTGCTTGGAAACCTAAGCTCATCATGATTAGCTTGAAAGAACTTTCTGAAAATCAAAAGGTTAAGGGAAGGGGATTCCTTAGTTAACAATTTGGCCATTGGAGCAGATCAATGAGTTCCTTGCCTTTTCCCAGCTGAGCCTAGACCTGCAAGATGTCCCAGCCACGCTGGAAATTTTGTAAAATGACCATAGAAAGGCAATAAAGTTTGGAATGACTCATTAATAGTGAATGTTATCCAATGCCTTTCTCATAATTGCAAAATCAAGGAGGGCGAGTCTTGTGAATTCATTATGCAAATGAGAGAATTAAGATCTCAGGAGGCTAAGTGACTTTCCCATGGTGTGAGAATCAGTTAGTGGTAGAATCACGATTAGAACTCAGGATAGTTGGCAAGGCTCTTCTGACCCATGAAGTTACTTAAGATAAATGATCCCACCTATTTTCGGGACAACTGAATAGTTTCTTTCTTTTGTATAATTTTAGAGTTGATAAATGAATAGGAGATGCCCTATTCCAACAACAGCCTTTCTAACTCTCCTTCCCTTCCCTTTTCTGTGCTCTTTACCATCACATACTCAACCAAGAAGTCGCCTCCCTTATCTTTGAATGGCTTGCTTGAAAACAGCAGAATGTAACCCATGGTCCTTTACAACACGCTGTGATTCATTATTACCTACCCCTTCTATTTGGTTTCTCAAAAAACCCCACTGCACTCAGTCTTAAGACTTAGGACCGCGAGGGGTGCACCCACACACTGAGACAATGGGGATGTTCTATCAGGAACTCACCAAGGCCAGCTGGCCTGGGTCTGAAAAAGCATGGGATAAAACCGGACTTGCTGAACATAATGGACAATGAGGACTACTGAGAACTCAAGAACATTGGCAATGGGTTTTTGATCCTACTGCACGTACTGGCTTTGTGGGAGCCTAGGCAGTTTGGATGCTCACCTTACTAGACCTGGATGGAGGTGGGTGGTCCTTGGACTTCCCACAGGGCAGAGAACCCGGATTACTCTTAGGGATGATGAGGAAGGGGGAATTGATGGGGGAGGGGGAGGGAAATGTGAGGTGGTGGCGGGGAGAAGGCAGAAATCTTTAATAAATAAATAAACAATAAAAAGAAAAAAAAAGACTCCCATTTTACATATAAGGACCCTCCCCTTTTTTAAAAAAAGAGAGAGATAGGATGACATTTCTAAAGGTCTTGGCACTAGGTAGACATTCAGTAGATGACTGCTGTATTAGACGTGTAGTTTAGTAGATGAATGAATGCATGCATAGGCGGAAATACTTAGGAGAAAATGAAGAAGAGTGCCTAAATACATTAAATTACATGATGCTTTCAAGGACATGTGAACAGAACAGGGTAAATAGCTGGAAGACTCCAGCTTGCCTCTCCAGAACAGTAATAGTCTCTGTGATGTTAGTAGATGTTCTGGGAACATCATTCAAGGTCAAAATCTGACGTTCATCTTGCTCATCTCTAAAACTGAGGTCAACTTTTGCATAATAGAGGACTTTAGACACCAAAGATCATGTGTTTATCATAGTGAACAACAATAAATGACCAGAAAATACCTTTCATATATCTACTGTTATTTATATTTCCAGGCATTGGGCAAATGTGAATGAATTAGTCCCCATCAGTCTCACCAGGGACCCTTTAAGTCAGGGGCCCTTATCCCTACTTCACAGAAGAAGAACTTGGGGCTTCTTGAGAGAGGTCACATGACCACCAATGTAGACGTGGACCTGAGCCCATGTCATTAATTCCAGGATCACCCCATTGCCTTGTCTCCAGCACAGCGAGTGTCGACTGTCCCCATTTTATTAATGTTTTTTGAAGAAAACACTCTTTGCTGTATCACAGTATTTTCCCTTTGCATAAGTTTTTTTTTTTATTTTCAATCACAAAACACTTAACAAATTCAAAACTAAATCAGATTAGAAAATCCTGCAATATTACCCAAAGTAAAAGCAGGATTCCTCTGTCTGAACTAGCCTTGGTGCCCTGGAGATCCCCCCTTCCTGTGACAACTGCTAAAACCTTTTGCCCTCTGTTGAGCACAGTTGGAAAATATTGGCCTGAAAACATAATTGCCTGGTTTTCCTAGCTGGCACATGTGGTCTTTCTCTTCAGAAAACCTCGCCTGTTGGTTCTTTCTAAGATCTACGTGCCCGTGTAAGCTCAGAAGAGCAGGTACTGGAGGATTGTGTGGGATGGGCCAGGCCAGTTTGCTTTCTGACCCTTTGTAGGTGAGGGTCTCACCCACAGTGGGGTTTCTGGGCAATCTGTATGAAAAGATTTCCTAGAAAGCTTATTCTTAGGAAGCCCAGGTTTCTAAAGATAGTGCTGGCTCAGTGGCAATGAGCAATGACCTTCTCTTGCCTCCACCTCTCCCATTCCACTCCAATTAAGACATTTTCTTTCTTCTCCACCTGTACCTGGGGTTCACTCCAGGCTACAGGCAAATGGTGCATTAATCACGCATGGCTCAGCCAGTGCACGGGGATGGTGGGAAGCCTCTGATTTAAGAACCGACCCAAAGTGTAGGGAGGCTGGGAGTAGGCAAGGAAGGCCCAGTTCAGGGAGCAGATGGGGGGGCCCCTTCTCTAGGACCAGCCCCATATGCTCCACTGCAGGTCCATATGTTGTGTGGGCTGGTCCCCTGCCCTTGCTCGAGTCGAGGCAGCGTGTCTGCTGTAAGGCACAGGGAGATGGATCTCCCACCTGCCCTTCTGGCATTGACACACTCCCTCTCCAGCAGCCTGAGACCTTGAGGCTGAGGTCTTGGATCTCTTCTTACAGACAAAACAACAGCTACATTTATGCCCTTGTCAATATGAATTATTGGCATCGTTTATTTAGGAAGAGTTCATAGAGGGGCGAGATTTGAGGTTTTTCTCTATTTCCTACAAGAAGAAATTGAGACGCAACACTAAATTGCAAACACTATTATGAGAAATTAAAGCAACTGACTGGTACTGTGTGTATATAAGTGTTAAGCTCTGTTCTAATGGTTTGTTCCATGTGTAACACGTGACATGGAAAAGCAGGTTTTCAAGGATATAGATAAATTACAAAAATTAGGACTAAAATCAGAACTATTCTATGATTCTATATGAACTAACATTATCTACCTATCACTCCCTTCCTCCCTCTCTCCTTCCCTCCCTCTTTTCCTTCTTTCCTCCCTTTCTCCCTCCCTCCCTCCCTTTCTCCCTCCACTCTCCCTCCAACCCTCCATTCTTTCACCCACTCACTGAGTAATTATTGAGTTCCTATCATACATCAGACCACAGACAAGGTACTCAGGATGGAGCTGAAAATAAAGCAGACACAATGCTGTCTCTCACCAAAAGCACATTTCAGTTGACCAAGAGAGATAAAAGCAACATTTAAAAACTAGTTAAGAAAAATTCCAGCCGCAAATTTCAGTAACTTACATAAAGAAACAAATGCCATCAAAGAATAGCAGGGCATAGGGCTCGGAGATCAAGAGAGCTTGCTGTACCTGAGGACCTGAGTTTGGAGCTCAGCATCTATGTAATAAGCTGAATGTGGTCTTGCAGGACCTGTAAGCTCATGACTGTGGAGGACAGAGATAGGAGGATGGCTGGAGTTCAGTTTCAGAGTCAGACTCTGGCTCAAAGGAATAAGATAGTGTGACAGAGGACATGCAAGGTTGTATTTTGGCCTCTGTGCATACACCAACACAGGATTGTACACACAGCATACTAATAACATGTACATACATCAGACAGACATACCTCCTGATAGACACAGAATTAGGGACACAATTTATGAAGAAGGAAAAGGAGGAAGAGAAGGAAAGAAGAAAAGAAGAAGAAGAGGAGGAGGAGGAGCTTACACTCTTCATTCATAGTCAACATGAGCTGTGCCGCAGGCCATGCCTTCCCATCCCCAGTTATTGCTCAGCTTCGGACATTGACTCAGGGAACCCTTGTTTGTATAGGCAGATGTGCTCAAATGGTCTGTACTTACTCAGTATTAGTACTCAGTGCCTAGCCATGTGCCAGAAATACAGGACTCAGCGTTACAGGCATCCTTAATTTTAAAACCAATCCTAAGCTTGAAGCCATGCTGTTTTTTCATAAGTTCTGAAGAGATATCATTACTCCACCCCATTAAGGTTTTACTACTTTAACATTGTACTTTTTCCTTTGCATTGTTATTGTTATTTGAAGATATAAAAAGATGTGGAATGTTTTATTACTCCCTTTTGTTATTTTAGACTCTTTAGAAAAACTATCTGCTCCGACAGGTCTGACCTCGGATGTAAGACCTACTAGCCTGCAAAGATTAGACTTTATTTAATAAACATTTGTAGAGAGGTCGCTCTGTGCTTGGTGTGGATCCAAATGCATTGTAGGAATAAACTCATTTAATCTTGCAGCAAATCTTTCAATGTTAGAAGTGTTAGCATGTTTGTTTTAGGGGTGAAGAATGGAAACACTGAGAGATTAAGTGAAAGAGCTCAGGATCACACAACCAGGAAGACAGTGAAGTTTGCATCCCACAATGCCTTTCATTCTCCAGTTCTGCTGTTTCTTCTGTTTGCCCCCAGCTCCCCTTTCCTACTTTCTTCTTTCTCTATTTCCTGTATCCTTCTTTATCTTGTTGCTCTCCAGACCCAAATGTGGAGATTACCAATCTCTGCCACAGCTTGCCCATAGCTTCTGATCTTGGATAGACTCTGACATTTTACAGTTCACAGCCTCCGCGTCAGTCAGGGGATCTTTCAGATTGTGTGTCTGTCTGCAGGAATGTGAATAGTCTCCCTGTGCCTCTCCTGCTCAGCTGACAGAAAACCCTGTGTGCTGTTAAACACGCAACACGAAACTCTGACTTGTTTTATGGCCGCCTTTCTCCAGGATTCTGCTTCCCCTTCGTGAAAACTTAGGAAAACACACATTGAGAAGCCATCTTTAGAGGTTATGAGCTGTCCTTGTATTTGTCTGTGAGTGCTGTCAAACCAACTGCAGCAGCGGCCAGCACACTTTTGACAGTAAAGGACCAGATGTCAAACAGTTCCCCCTTCTCAAGTCAATAGGTTCCCAGTCGTCCTCACGGTCACAGTGTGCATCCTTCCACAACACATGAACAGAGCCATGTGCGGTGCATTCCAGTAGACTTTCCCTCCAGCAGCGGGTGGTATGGGCTATGGTTTGATGCCTTCCATAGAAACACTTCTCATTATTTCCTGAAGACACTTCCCCCTGTGGATGTTCTGCTTCAGTTAGAGGCTTGACAGAGCTCTGCAGGGTGGTCTAACGAGGAGGTGTCTCCTTCCTGCCGGCAGGCCTTCTCTGGGCTGTGGTCCTGTGATAGAAGATCCTGTTGCTTCACCCAAAGTTGCAGTCAGCTGTCCTGATTGACATAAGCATCCATCTGTCAAGGGAGCCCATGAAAGCATGACCTTTAAATAAGAAATCTGTTTAGGGATGGCTGGGGGTATCCATGTGTGTACAACACAGTTCTTCCAGATGCCTGCAGTCTTTGGGACCTTGCTTGACTATGTCTGTGGTGCTGGGGGTAGCAGCTGGTTTCTCATTGCCTGCTCACTAGATGAGGACAGGGAAGGGAAGATGAAAACAGGGTGGACTGGGACAGACAAGCAGTTCTTCTAAGCAGAAAGGGCTCTTGGGAGCATAGAAACCCTGCTCAGGAGGGAGGCATTCTGTGTCAATGTCTCATGTTCAGTTCTGAGGGCACCATTTCCTGTGTATGCACGCCTCAGACAGAATGGGCACCTCGGTCTCCTAGCCCTCCTTGTGCTTTGCCAGTGATCCCTGTGGAATTTTAGGCCGTTCTCTGGGCAGATCATCTGTCACTGTCTGCATTTTCTGTCTCTGGTTCTTCCCTTCCAGACACCCAGCACCTCCCACAGTTTCAGAGAGGATGGTCTGAGTGGGCGGAGCTCCACACACCCTGCAGTGAGTATGAAGATCTTGGAAGTTATACCATCCAGCTTCCCTCCTAGTGAATAACAGTAAACATGGAGAGTGTGAAGGCATGCCTGTCTGGATAGGGTGCCAGATAGGTGTGGGGCTCCACATGGGACTGGGCTTTGGTACTTAGCCTGGAAGCCCAGTGCTATGTGGCTTTGGCCTCCTTCTGTCCCTTTCCTTCTCTGCTCCCCTCTGGGAGTACCTCCTTCTTACCTCACTGTAATGAAGTCCTCATCCAATGGGAATATTATTTGAATGGGGGCGTGTATATGCTCAACGTATCTGCATATCGGTCCCAGATATTGGCAGGTACCAAGGCTTAGCCTGGTATTGAATATAGAATTTTTGAGATATGAAGACATCCTTAAGTTATAAAAGTACTCCTGAATTCAAGACCATGCTTGTTTTGTGTGCTCAGCTTTATAACGGCAGCATCGCTCGGCTCTACTGAATTTTGGTGCTTGTCCCAAGATATATTCCCTGAAGAACTATGTGAAAAGCCAGAGAGGAGAGGTAGAGAGCAGGCAGATGTATGGAAAAAATAAGGACAAGAGTTGCTGACTAGGAGCAAGGAAAAGAGAAAACAAATTGATTTGACTGTGGCTTCCCTACCATTTCATTTCTTTCCATGCAGTAGACTGTGAACTAGGGATGGGCAAGAAGACATTTGTTCCTTGGATATCTGAAGATCGCTACCGCCAGACTCCTCTCACTTCAGCACACTTGTCTTTTTCTTTAGTCTAAAAACTAGAGGTTAGTGAGCAATTAACATCTCCCCCACAATTATCATTTGCCACATAGTACTACCAATTAGCAAATGTGTCGTCATACTCAGTGTCTGAGATCGCTTTGTGTACTAGGACAAAATACTCAATGCAGGGTAATATATAAAGAAAATAGGTTTACTTGGCTTATGGTTTTGGGAGCTAGAAAAGTCCAAAGATAGCATTTGGTAAGGGCCTTCCCCAGGGAGCCTCGCATCTTGGTGAAGAAACAGAAGGGGAAGAGAGTGTGCAAGGAGGACCAAGCAATGCACTTTACACCAACAGACTCATATGGCGGGTAACACAATTCTCTGACGCTACTCACCTCCTCCTGAGGGTTAGGCATTAATCCCTTCCAAGTGTGGCACCCTGTGATTCAAATGACTCCCAACACTATTGCACTGGAGCCCGATATTCCTCATGGCTTTTGTTAGGGACAAATCCTAGCAGTCCTGTTTTCTTTTTGGTGCTCACCCTACTGTGTATTATGTCATCAATTTAACCTTGAGTCTGTTCTCTTGGTCTCACATCTGGTCATCTTCTCCACAGTGCAAATGTAGACATCAGAGTCAGAGTTGAGTCTCTCCCTCCTGAGGTGGGATTCCCCTCTGTATGCTGTGAATACCACTGGTTAATAAAGAACTGTCTTAGGCCTGGGCAGGGCAGAATAGAGGTAGGCTGAGAAAACTAAACTGAATGCTGGGAGAAGGAAGGCGGAGTCAAAGAGATGCGATGGAGCCGCCAGAGGGGAAAGACATGAGCTGCCAGCTGGAATCTTGCCCGTAGACCACGATCTTTGTGATAAAATATAAAATAATAGAAATTGGTTAATATAAGATATGAGTTAGCCAGAAATATGCTTAAGCTATTGGCCAAACAGTATTGCAAATAATATAGTTTCAATTATTTTGGAAGTCTGGGTGGCCGGGAATGAACAAGCGGCCTCCTATAACACCCTCCACCATGTGGGTCCCAGGTTTGGTGGGAAGCAATTTTACCCTCTGAGCCATCTCACTCATCCAGTTCTGTAATCTTCTGCAGGGCCTCTGTACTGTTTTCCGCGGTGATTACTGTACTTACATTTCTGCAGCAGTATAAAGGATCCCTTTCTCCCCACTAATACCTGCTTTTCTCATCTTCCCCAAAACACCATCCTTGTACAGGTGAGGTGATACCTTAATTGTGGCCTTAATTTGTGTTTCCCTGATAATCAGCGATGCTGAGTGTCCTTTCGCATATCTGTTAGCCACGTTTGTGTCCTTTGGGTACTTTATCTCACTTTCAAGGTCAGGTTTTTGAATTTTACTTTATGTTTATTTTATTGCTGCTAAGCTGGGTAGGCTTCCCTTGCTGCCAGCAGGCCTCCTCTTGCATTGAAGAAGAAGCCTAACCATTTTTCTGCGTTTGGAAATGGATGCTTAATAAGAGAGGTGAAACAATATTTAGAGATGGCATTTTTATCCCTCCCAGAATGTTTGAATGTTTTAGGTTGTAGTCTCATACTTTGGCTGGCTATGAAACAGGCAGGTGGCTACTCCTCGTTTGTGCCTGAACCCTAAGAATCATGACAGGTTGTCAACAACCTCTATGCCAGATCAGGGGACCCATTTTGTGGTGAGGAGAACAGAGGTGGTTTTGAACCAGGCTGCTCCATGTGTGTCTATAGACGTCAGTGAATCCAACCTTAGCACTCATACTATGTTGACATGGACATCCAGTGTATAATGTGGCTTCCCAAACTAGGAAAACCAGGTGTCAACAATTAATGACACTCGGATAAACTGCTGAGCCTCGTGGCACTAACTGTGTGTTAATTATCTCGATACATGAGTCCTAGGTGTGTTAGAAGGAAGCTGGGGTTCTGAGCCAAACAGACCTACGTTTGATTCTTATCTCGCCCTTCCCTACCTGCGTGATCTCAAGCTAGTTACTTCCCTTCATTGTTGTTAGTGGTAAGGCAGTAATAGTTATGCCCGGGAAGGAACTGGAGATCCCCTGTCCTACTTTTGCAGAGAGTTAAGGTAAGGAGACCCTCATTGTAACTGGTGGTGGGAACAGGGAAGGGAGTGGGTGAGTTGGGTAGGTATTGCCAGATATAAGGACTAGATCCATAATCTCCAGTGGCTCCAGACTTTAGCATCCCCCCCCCGCCATTTCTGAACAGGTTCCCAAGGAGAATCCTATATCCCAACTCCTTTTCCTCATCCACTGAGCCCACTCAGACAAAGTTCCGCAGGGGAACCCCACAGTGTGGTATTGGGGACATTTTACTGGAGCAGTGAAACTTAGGGTTTTTCTTTAGATGTTTCAGTCATTATTTGAACCATAATCCATTCTTCCAAATGTTACATTGTTCCCTGGAAGAAAAAACACACCAGGGGTGCTCAAAATAAGTGCTGTTTTCCTCAGAAAAGGGCCCTATTTGGCTTGAGTGCTTTCATCTTTTTAAGGTTATATTTTTGCCACGCAACGGCATTATAACAACAATAACAAAGCCCCCAAATAAAGCTGTTTTCATTTTGCGTATTTACCCCAGACCTTGCCCACATGCAGACATAATTTCTGCAGTTCCACTCGTGGTGCCTGCATCTTTCTGCATTATGCTCTGCTCACTTGGCCTCCTATCACAAACAAATGTTGAGTTTCTTCATTCTGTTCCTAATTACCATTTTTATTGGCTACATACTATTCCATCAAGCTGATGTAATTTTATTTACTTATCCGTGTCCCTGTTGTTGGCTATTTATGATGCTTACATTTTTAAAATAATGTGCACTAAACTAACACAGAAATATCTTCAGAACGCAATATTTTTATACCTTTGGTTTCATTTTCAAATGATTATGTTCTTTGAGTAAAATTTTCACACTTGGCAGAATGATCTAAAAATGTTTCTGAGTCAGAAATGCAGCCAGAAATGTTCACCTTCTGGATCAGATATTTTTTCATATTTTCATATTTTCCAAAGTATTGGATTACTGCCTACATTAAGAGGTGTTGCTGCTATTGCCAACGGAATTGGCAAGAAAACCCAAGTACAAAAGGGAATGTTTCAGGTCAAAGGCATAAACACACAACCAAACCACCATCCCATAACAGAGAGATGGCCTTCAAGACCACGACAAGCTTGAGTACAGTTGAGGAAATCAGGGGAGAGCATGAAGATCCCCTCTGATTGATGAAGCTGGATCTGATGCCTTAGACTGAGGCTGTGCAGAGCAATAGGGTGCACAACGCTCACCCAAGGGCACCTTCTGCCAAGAATCTGATGGATCGTAGAAACGAGCAGAGGCGATGTCCAGTGCAAAGGTTTTGAGAACTACAAGGGGTGGTCCCATGAAGGGAATTCAGAGCTAGCATCCAGGGTGGGTTAGGGGCCAGACAGGAACTGGAGACAAAGAGGGTGGCGGTCCTGCTTCCACCAGCGGATTCTCTTGTCTGCACATTGTTTCTTCAGTTCTGGGAAGAAAACTGATTCCATTCACAATTCCTGGGGAGAGGGGGGAGTTTCTAATTCTCTGCTGACCCGTGATCACAGCATTCTGATTGTGGATTTAAGTGTAAATGGCTGAACCTTCTGGAAGCTGTGTCCACTTTCCCACCACCACTCATCGTGTACACAGCCTTGCCTTTACCTCTCCTTCCAATTGTGTCTGTTCCTTCTTCATTTTTCATCCGAACACGTGCTTCTCTAGCCTAAAACACTGGAGAAGTATCACAGCTCCTGACCCTTTCTGCTGTTGACTTCAGCCTTAAAATATCAACATTGACAGTTTTGTTTGTATATAATGAGATGCTTTTCAGACTATTTGATAGAGAGATGTCTGATTGGAGGAAAGTTAGAAAGGTTTATTTCTTTTTAAATTACCATAATTGTTGTGTGTGTGTGTAGATTGTAATTTGATTGCATGGTTCTTGATTGTGTGTCAGCTTCCCCAATGGCAACATGATGTCACAGGTTGGATGACCTTAAAAGAAGAAAGGAGAGTAGTTACTCTTTAGGAAGTTTTGTTAAGTAAGGACACAGCTCATAGAGGATATGTGTAAAAACCAACTGAGGGCTAGAATGTTGATGGCGTAGCCTGGAAAAATCCTGGAATATGTCTCAGAATGAAAAAGTAAAATTTGGTTAGCACAGGTATTTTCTTAACCTCTTGGCACATCAGTTTCCTTGATTGTTTAGTAAGGATAATAGCATTTCTCCAGAGGCATGGTGTCAGTCTTCCCTAGATGAACCCCAGCAAGGTACCCGGGGGCAGAGGTAGTCTCATCTCATATAAATTCTATTTTAGTAAAGAGTGTGCTCTGATTACAGACTCTACTCTTCTGTGGTGCAGGAGGCTTCTTACTGCCTGTCTTCTTCTTGCCAATACATAGGCCCTAAAATATGAGCTTGCAGAGAGGGAGTTGTTATTGGCCTCTTGCTGCATGCAGCTCTGACTCAAACTTGTTTTAAATTCACAGTGGTGAAAAATGGGCTCGCATCCTACTGTGAATTTAAATACTTACAACCCAGAAATAAACGGATAGCATGGCTCATTTATCTTGCAGCCATTAATTAATGGTGGTTAATTGTAGTTATGAGCCGTTGAATTCCAGGCTCTTGGTCCCATACATTTCCTTTAATGTATTCAGAATACCACAAGGCTGTGAGTTAGACACCAAGTGAAAGACTAGCCTAGAAAAACAGAGGCAGAGAATCCGGCATCTGTACCTTTGTCTTTCCAGAAAGGGCTCAGAACAGTCCAGCTAGCATCAGACAGTTGCTGGAATTCTAGAGTGTGCTGCTCCCTGGGTCACATGAGTGAACACTAATTGTCACCTTTATATCTGGATGGATCTGCTTAGTCAGACTCTGTATTCCTTACTGAAGAGGAGAAGACAGTTATTTCACAAGAGCAAAGAATGGATTCATCTGTCATTTTGATCCAAGATTGTGCCATGTGGAACTGAGTGTTTGTAGAGCATGAATTCATGTTTTTGAGTACATACATTTTCTCTTTAGGGAGGTATTAGTTCCACTTACGTTGCTGTGATAAAATACCATGGCCAAAGCAACTTAAGATAGAGAGTTTATTTGGGTTTATGGTACCAGAGAGATGCGAGTCCATGATAGTGGAGTAGAGACATGGCAACAGGCAAAAGGATCAGCGACAGTAACAGGGATCTGAGAGCTCACATCTTGAACCACAAGCACAAAGGAAGAAGAGCAAACTGGGAATAAGCAAGAGTTTTTATACTTTCAAAGCCACTCTCCTGACAAACTTTCTCCAAGAAGGCCAGACTTCCTAAATGTCCTCAGACTGTGCCACCAACTTAAGATCAAGTGTTCAAATGTCTGAGACAATGGTGGATAGTTCTATTAAATTACCCCAAGAGCTGGTTGGTAGTGGTGCATGCCTTTAATCCCAGCACTTGGGAGACAGAGGCAGGCAGATGTCTGTGAGTTCAAGGCCAGCCTGGTCTACAGAGCAAGTTCCAGGACAGGCTCCAAAGCTAAATAGAGAAATTCCGTCTTGAAACAACAAAACAAATCGCCCCAGGAGGGAGTCACTGAGGTATGGAGAGACATCTAGACAAAGCTGAACTTGGACTTCTCTACTGGATTTCTAGAGATTTCTGCCTTCGGAGCTCTGCAGTTATCACTGGATTTAGTTACATAACTCTCAAATAGACTTGATACCCACTTATTGATGTAGAGCATTTCCCCCTTGATTTTGGTGACTAATGTTTAATCTCGCCTATCAGCTTGATTAGATTCAGGATCAACTAAGAGACACATCTCCAGGAGGGCCTTTAAGGGTATTTCTTGGAAGAATTCACTAAAAGGGAGAGAGCCTCCCCCAC
Organism: Chionomys nivalis; assembly: GCF_950005125.1. Lineage (NCBI taxonomy): Eukaryota > Metazoa > Chordata > Mammalia > Rodentia > Cricetidae > Chionomys > Chionomys nivalis. Next base: position 18,913,101 of record NC_080094.1, on the reverse strand, counting down.
GTTCCACTGTGGTCCTTATATAAAAAAAAAAAATTAGGAAAATGCTGTTTAGAGGTGATTTGGCAACTGCCGTAGTTGTTGCTAGCACCCTTTGCTGGCTTCAGAACTCAACTTCCTTAGCTTCCATCGTGTACTGAAGACTCATAGATCTTCAAGGATCCTGCCGGTTTTCATCACTAGTTTGGTATTTCTGTAACACTCAAATGCATAGGCTGAGAACTACCAGAATTTCCATTTCTCCAGCAAGCAGATGGCCACTGTTGGACCACTCAATCTTAATAACATAAGCCAATCTAATAATCCCCACTACTCTAGAGAAGCCTGAGTAATAAAGTAAGCCTGCTCTAATCAAGCGACCCATCTTTTTTCTCTTTCTTTCTTTCTTTCTTTCTTTCTTTCTTTCTTTCTTTCTTTCTTTCTTTCTTTCTTTCTTTCTTTTTTCTCTTTCTTTCTTCCTTCCTTCCTTCCTTCCTTCCTTCCTTCCTTCCTTCCTTCCTTCCTTCCTTTCTTCCTTTCTTTCTTCCTTTCTAAAAAATAGCTGCTGGGCTGAGGAGATGGCTCAGTGGTTAAAAGTGCTTGTACAAGTCTGGTGACCCGAGTTTGAAGCCTGAAAACCAATTTAAAAGTCAGACATTTCACAGTCCTCTGTAATCCCATGCACCTGTATGAAAAAGGAGATAGACAGGAGAATCTTCAGAATCTTGTAGGCCAGAAGGCCAGGCTTATGCAGTAGTGATGAAAGCTTGGGGAAATGTGGGAGGGAGAGAACCAACATGTTATCTGACTTCCATATGCACATCATGGCATGTACATTTTCCTGAGTGAACATACACACACACACACACACAATTACACATACACATGTAAACATACACATACAACACATACATATACCACAATATGTACAAGCCACCCACCCACCCCACACAAATACACATGCAAACATATACACACATACACACCACACACACAAATACACATACACATGCAAGCATACACACATATGAACGCATATACACATATAAACACATACACACACATAAACATGCCACACACATTGGCACACACTCATACATACATACATACATACATACAAATACAAATGCAAACATGTAAAACACATGTACACATAGACACACTCATCAGACACACATACTTATACATGTACACATACACACATGTAGGCACACACACAGAGATAAACATACACACATGCACACATTCACCCACATCCACACATTAGATATTTTGAAGCTGCAAAAGCAAATGAACTAATTATGTAGGGAAAGAAGTGAAAAGAAGCCTTGAAATAGTCTCCAGCTCACAACTGCAACGAAGGTACCAAGGTCTCAGTCCTATGACCATAAGGATTTGAATTCTTCCAATGTCCCAGCTTGGGAATCAACTGCCCTCACTGGATCAGAGCAGAGATGGCTAGCACCTGGCATTTAGCTTCTAGCTCTGTGAACAGCCCTTGAGCAGAGGGCTCAGCAAAAATATCTTAGACTTCTCCTGTGAACTGTGAGGTAATACATTCATGTGATTTTAAGCCACTGAGTTTTGATTAATTATCTATCAAGCATTATGTAATTGTTGTATAACCAACAGCTGTATGGGACTGATGCCATTTTTGTCTCACCTAAATTGTTATCATGGCATCTATTAATTTTTCTTTCTGAGCTCCTTCCTCCATCATAAGCACAGTATTTGCACTACTGTGTTAGTCCTCTTGAAATCCTTGATCTATAGCATCCCAGGTCAAATGTGGATCCGAGGCTTCACAATGCCTCCAGTGTTGGACCTGCTGTTGTTAAGGGCCTTCATGGTCCCTAGGTGACTTATGAGTCTATTTTTGTCCTGGGTCTGTTTTCTTACTCTTTATTTTTGCCTTAGGGAAACGCTAGTTGTTCCTGTCACTAAATTCGTCTACCACAGAAGTTCTGCCAGGCTGTGCCCTTGTCCATGATGCTTTCTCCTATGATTTCCAAAGTCTTGTGCTCATCTTCCTACATTCCAAGCTCAGTTCTCCCTGAGCTTCCCTCATATATTCCTTCCTGGGACCTCCAAGCTCCACATTAGAGCTTCAATAGGTCTGACATTGCCATCGCCCCAAAGTTTGTGAGACCCTGGAGGAAAAATCATGCAGGAAGGTCTATGAATGAGGAAGGATTTCACCTACATTCTTACCTCACTTTACTGGACTAAAACTTCAATTATAAAGGCATTTATGATCTTTCCTTGAAAAAACATAAGCATTTATTCACCTCAGATAGGGAACAGGTGATGGACCCATGATGTGGGATTCCCCTTTGTATGCTGTGAATATGACTGGTTAATTAATAGAGAAAACTGGCCTGGCCAGATAGGGTAGAGTAGAGCTATGCAGGGAAAACTAAACTGAATGCTGGGAGAAAGATGGCAGAGTCAGGGAGAAGTCATGGAGCCCCCGCCAGAGACAGACACGCTGAAACATTGCTGGTAGTCCACAACCTCGTGGTGATGCGCAGATTAATGGAGATGGGTTAAATTAAGATGTATGAGTTAGCCAGAAATAGCTTAAGCTATTAACCAAACAGTGTTGCAAATAATATAGTTTCTGTGTGGTTATGTCAGGGCTGAGCAGCCAGGAACAAACAAGAGCCTCCTACTACAGACACACACCATGATTCTACCAAAATTCAATTTGGAGTATCAATGAGTTATTGGTTACTTGAGTACAGGTGTATGAGCTATAGGGGTATGAGGGAAGGTTTACTTACAGATGCTTAGATGACTCAGAGACAGCATGCATCACCAAACACCCACCCTGGTATGAGAAACAACTACACATCTGGAGCTATTTGAATCATCTGTAGGCAGATCTGTAACTCAGAGTGTCTCTTCTCCCTGGCAGCCCTTCCTGCTTCTATAAACTTGATGAAGAGCTCTGTGAGTTCCATAAGTTTCAAGAACTTCTGAGATTTGTGAGTTTCTTCTACCCTAGGCCATCTTCTAAAATGTAATGCTTCTATTCAGAGGAAATTGGTACAGCAAAATGGCCATCTTAAGAGTATTTATGTTTAACATTTGCACTGGCATATATTAATCAAATAAAATAATTGATTTTTTATTATTTCATTTCAAACATGCATATAATATATTTTGACCATGTTCACCATATCATTACCCTCTTGTTTCTCTCCTCCTTCCTGCTGGTCCCCATCCTGTTCCAAAATAGTTTTCTTTACATTTTTATGTCTTACATAGTTTTAAATCTAGGGTCGACATGTGAGAAAATACAGTATTTATCTTTCCAATTTGGACTTTTTTTTTTGTTTTCTTTTTTTGAGACCGGGTTTTTTTGTGTAACAGTCCTGGAACTCACTTTGTACACCAGGCTGGCCTTCAACTCACAGAGATTGGCCTGCTTCTTCCTCCCAAGTGCTGGGATTAAAAGTGTGTGCCACCACTACCCAAATCTTATTTTTCTTAACATAATAATATCCACTTCTGTTCATCTTCTTGAAAATGGCATAATTTTACTTTCTTTATGACTAAACAAAATTCATTGTATATATACACACACTATATATACAGCACATATACACTATCTATATACATTGTCTATGTGTATACAATGAATATTGAATATATATAAAAATTTTTTCTTTATCTGCTTGTGACATCTAGGTTGGTTCCCTCTCTTGGCTGCTGTGAATAATGCTGAAACAAAAATAGATGTGCTTGTATTCCTGTAGTTTGCTGACTTAGATTCCTCTGGGTATGTACCCAGGAGTGGCAGAGACAGATCATATGGTGATTCTATTTTTAGTTTCCTAAGGAACTTTCATACACATATCCATAATAGCCATAGTGTTTGCATGAATTTATATTCTTACAAATAGCATACAAGGGTTCCTCCTACATAGTATCTTTACTAGCATTTGCTGTTATCTGTTTTCTTGATCCTTGTAGTCTGTTTAGTCAGTTTTGAAACATTCAGAGTTACAGTTCTTTTTTTTCTGAGTAGGGTTTTGCTGTGTAGCCCAGGCTCCCCTGGAACTCACTTTGTAGACCAGGCTGGTCTTAAACTCTCAGAGATTCAAGTGTTGCAGTTCTTACATGTAAACTCTCTCTTTTTTCTTTTTTTATTAAGAGTTTTTATAATATTATTTTTTCTCATTTTACACAGCTATCCCTGTTCCCACTCCCTTCCCTCCTTTAGTTTCCTCCATCTTCCCCCTATCTCACCTCCCCATCCACTCCTCGGAAAGGGTAAGGCTTTCCATGGGGAGTCAACAAAGTCTGACACTTCACTTGGAGGCAAGACCAAGGTCTTCCCCCTGTGTCTGGGCTGAACAAGGTATCCCTCCAAAAAGAATGAGCTCCTAGATGTCAATTAAAACACTAGGGATAAATCCTGATCTCACTGCCAGTGGCCCCACAGACTGTCCAAACCTCACAACTGTCCCCCACATTCAGTGGTCTTAATTTGGTTCTGTGCAGGTTTGATTGCTATTAGTCTGGAGTCAGTGAGCTCTCACTAGCTCAGGTTAGCTGTTTCAGTGTGTATCACCATCATGGTCTTGACTCTTCTGCTCATATTATCACTCCTCCCTCTTTTGGGCTGGTCTCAGGTAGCTCAGTCCAGAGATTTACTGCAGATCTCTGTATCTACTTCCATTAGTTGCTAGCTGAAGGTTCTATGATGACCATTAATGTAGTCATCAATCTGATTACAGGGGAAGGCCAATCTAGGTATCCTCTCCATTGTTGCTTAGAGTTTTAGCTGGGGTCTTCCTTGTGGATTTCTGGGAATTTCCCTAGCACCATGTTTCTTGATAGCCTTTCAATGTCTCCCTCAAACAAGATATCTCTTTCCTTTCTCTCCCCTACTCTCTTTCCCCCTTCTTGAGCATCCCCATCCCCTCATATGCTCCTCCTCCCTTCTCATTCTCCCTTCCCGCTCCCCTTCTACCTTCTCTTTCTTCCCTCCCTCCTAATTTTCTCAGGAGGTCTCGTCTGTTTCCCTTTCCCAGAGTGATTCATATACGTCTCTCTTAGGGCTCTCCTCATTACCTTGCTTCTCTGGGATCACGAACTATAGGCTGGTTATCTTTTGCTTTATATCTAATATCCACTTATGAGTGAGTGAGTACATACCATGTTTGTCTATCTGGGTCTGAGTTACCTCACTCAGGATGTTTTTGTTTTTCTAGTTCCATTCATTTCCATGAAAATTTCAAGTTGCGATTGCTTTTTACCTACTGAGTAGTACTCCATTGTGCAAATATACCACATTTTCTTTATCCATTCTTCAGTTGAGGAGCTTCTAGGTTTTTTCCAGGTTCTGATTATGCAGATGATATGATAGTATACATAAGTGGCCCCAAAAGTAAGATGAGGGAACTCCTACAGCTGATAAACAGTTTCAGTAATGTGGTAGGATATAAGATCAACTAAAAAAATCAATAGCCCTCCTATATACAAATGATAAAGAAATCAGAGACACATCACCATTTACAATAGCCACAAATAACATAAAATATCTTGGGGGTAACATTAACTAAAGAAGTGAAAGACCTGCACAGCAAGAACTTTTAAGTCTTTGAAGGAAGAAATTGTGGAAGATATCAGAAAATGGAAAGATCACCCATGCTCTTAGATATGTAGGATCAACATAGTAAAAATGGCAATCCTACCAAAAGCCATCTATAGCTTTAATGCAATCCCTATCAAAATCTTAGCACAATTCTTCACAAACCTTGAAAGAACAATACTCAACTTCATATGACGAAACAAAACAAAACGGATAGCCAAAATATTCCTGTACAAGAAAGGAACTTTTGGAGGCATCACCATCCTTGACATCAAGCTCTATTATAGAGCTACAGTAATAAAAACAGCTTGGTATTGGCATAAAAACAGATAGGTGGACAAATGGAATTGAATCTATGACCCTGATATTGATCCATACACATATGAACACCTGATTTTTGGCAAAGGAGTGAAAATTATAAAATGGAATAAAGAAAGCATCTTCAACAAATGATACTGGTATAACTGGATGTCAATACATAAAATAATGCAAATAGATCCATATCTACCCCAGTGCATACAATTTAAGTCCAAATGGATCAAAGACCTCAACATCCAGTCACACTGAACCTCATTTAAGAGAAAATGGGAAGTAGCCTTGACTGCATGGGCACAGGAGATCACTTCCTAAATATAACCCCAGTAGCACAGACACTGAGAGCAGCAATTAATAAATGGGACCTCCTGAAACTGAGAAGCTTCGGTAAGGCAAAGGATATAGTCACTAAGACAAAATAGCAGCCTACTAAATGAGAAAAAAATCTTCACTAACCCCACATCAGACAGAGGACTGACCTCCAAAATATATAAAGAACTCAATAATCTAGACATCAAATTACCAAATAATCCAATAAAAAATTGGGTACAGATCTAAAAAGAGAATTTTCAAAAGAAGAATTACAAATGGCTGAAAGACACTTAAGAAGCCCAACATCCTTAGTCATTAGGGAAATGCAAATCAAAACTCTGAGATACCATCTTGCACCAGTCTGATTGGCTGAGATCAAAAACACCAATGATAGCTTATGCTGGAGAGGATTTGGAGTAAGGGAAACACTCCTCCATCACTGGTGGGAGTGCAAACTTGTAAAGACACTTGGAAATCAATATGGTGGTCTCAGAAAATTGGGACTCAATCTACTTCAGGACACAGCAATACTACTCTCAGACATATACCCAAAGGAAGCACACTCATATCACAAGGACATTTGCTCAACTCTGTTCTTATCTTTTTCTTTCATTACAGACATTCTCAGGTCTGTTTTCCTGGGCCTCAAGTGCTCTTCCTTCAGATGCTCAAATGACTGCTGCTTTCTTATTACTTAATGGTCAGTCTCACTACACTTTTCCCAAGATGCCTCAGCCAGGCATTTGGTAGGAGACACTGCTCTGCCTACTCTACCAATTTATCTAATTTCTCTGTTTCATTTCTTATGCAGGAGGCCAGAGAGACTAGATATCAGTATATAGCATCATTATAAAGGTTTCAGTCTCTTTCGAGAAAGTGAGTTCTCTAACCTTAGTTAGCTGCCACACTAATTCAGGGTTTCTGGTAAAAAAAATACTAAGATCCTGGGCCTTGGAATAAAACAGCTAGATGGAAACATTTGAAAATATGGCAACTGCAGAAGCATGTAGGCCCAAAGAAGTGACCCTGTCCTCCATGTCACAGTCTACTGCTTGCCTATGCCAGAGATGAACGCAGAGTCCTCTGTGCCTTGTGACACATACTATTTGTAGGATCTCTCCCCATGTCTGCTTCTTGTCTTCAGACCAATGGTTATGTTCTAATTACAACAAACTGACAGGAGTGTTCTGTGCCCACCTTAGGAGGAGATAACAAAGAGGCTGCAGAACCTGGCCAATGTGTACTGTCAAAATGTCAAAGGATATTCATGGGATGAACTAGAAGCATGTTGAGTGAGGAGAACTTGAGGTTGGATACAGGAGTTATTCTTGAGATGGGAGGATATTCCTTTAAGACATCTTCCTTAGGAACCCAGAAGAAAATACTAATATATTTCTGTGATGGACCTTAGAGAGATGGGGAAAGCCATGGTGAATGTACCAGCACTGCTGAAACTGACATGGAAAGTACTGGAAAAAGAGATCATAAATTACAAGGAAGTAATTGTGCTAGAGAGAATATAGTAAATAAGTTTGGAAAAGCCATTGGTTAATTGTGCTTAATGGGAGGATTCATTTATCAATGTGTGTGTTGGGTGAGAGGAGCATCAGCACTGGGGAGAAGAGTTGAGGGAGGTGACATCATCACAGGTTATCTCAAGCTCTGAGAAATATTATCCACGGTGAGTTATGGGACATTAATAGAGAGTCAAGACCTCAAGGACAAGATAGATAGGCAGTCAACATTATAGTATAGTGTTTAGCAAAAGATATCAAGATGGTTGATAAGACCATGGGCAACCATCTCAATAGGATGCTACACTTTTTTTTAGTGAAATGTGTTAGATTTAGACAGTAAACCTGTAACGTGAGGCCAGGTCTTCAGATGTAGGTTCCCTATAGCAAGTGCCGATGGGGAAGAGGTCTTCAGTGTTCTCAAAGGGATCTTTGAAGATTCATCTGGATTCCTATAGACTGTGAAAGAAAAAATCTAGAGGCATTTTAAATGTTCTTTCTTTAGCACATGATTTGAGCTGATACTGATGTCAGAAATTCAAAGCAATACTGTGTTCTCTGCCTCTTACAGGTAAGACCTGTGAGAGTCAGGTCATAGATGAAGTCTTGGCCCAAGTTCAACTCAGTTTCAATATATGCACAGTGACCACGTCTGTCCCAGGGGCATTACTAAGGTCCCCGTACATAAAGATGAAAGGGCGTGCTTCATGGCTAGCATAACTCCCTCATATTTCTCAGCTTCAGGGAAGTTTGCAAGCTTTCCCAGCCTTGAAAAAGGTAATGATTAAAGGGATATAATATCTTTGAAGGAGAGTTTGTATTAGAACCACCCTCTTTTTGTTTACCCTAAGACTCTAAACCACCCCAAAATTCCCTTAGACTATAGTCAGGCCAGTGGCCTGGAGCCCTTGGGCAAAGCACTGAAGCTCACTGGCCCCTGGCTGTGTGTTGAATGGAACACAATTCCCATTCTTTCGAGGAGTAGTACTTACAATGCAACTCTGGTTTCCCCCTGAACGGCTCTCTCTACTGGCATAAAGGGTCCCTGGTTGTTAGATGGGATATCTAAATGAACCTGCCTAGTTCATTTCTGTCTAGATGGGAAGTTGCATCAGGATGAAGGGAATATCTTGGGCCAGATTCTGTGTCCAAGAAGTATAGACACTATGGCAGGAACTGGAATTCTTCACCCTCCTACTCTTTGTTCAGATGCTCTCTCCCCTCCCCTTTTCATATAACTTACACAAAACTACACAGATGCAGTGAACTCACGTTTAACAGGCCATTGCCCCTTTACCGAAACATCTTGTTCATTTTAATTATTGATATTGATGTTTACTTTTTAATCTTTGTGCATTGAAAGTGGATTTAAATGATCTCCGATGTCTTCCTGGGGGTGTCCCACATGGCTTTTACTACTTTGTATTCTTGGCGATACTTAGCACTTTGCTAGGTAGATTCCTATTCTCTTACAATGGGAACTGAAGAGTCGTTGCTACTCCCCACTATCTGGACTTAATACTGACATCAGACGCTACCCATGAGAAAGCACATCAAGAAAGCACGTGGCTCCATTGACACGTAATTCAAAAGGAAACCAAACCAATCCACAGAGATTAGATTACCTGCTGGCTTTGGGAAGAGTAATGACAGGGTAACGGCTCAGGAAGGCCTTTGCCCTCTGGCTATATTGATGGCTGCTTCTCTGCGCTGGATTTATGTGGGTTTAAAAATGTATAAAACTTGGAGACGTGAGCTGCCGAAGTGTGTGCTGCACTGCTCTATTTGTTGTACGTCAGGATCTCCTCTGTGTTTACTCTCGGGTCCTGTGGCATTGCAGAACACAAGGGACTATATTGGCAACCAAAAAGCATATAGAATATTTGTGGGTTTGTTCTTAATCTATGTGTGGTGATGTTCCTATCAAAAGCAAATTTAGCATTTAGTGAAACTGAATCAGAGCACTAAATATATCTGCCAGCATTTGCTATTTCCTCAGAAGAGCTCCCTGTGAATGTGTGTGCCTGTATGTGTGCCTGTATGTGTGCATGTGTGTGTGTGTGTGTGTGTGTGCACATGCACGTGCTACTGATATACATCTGGAAAAACTCCTTGAATTTTTTCAGGAGGTTCTGGGAGGATAAAGCATTTTTGCAGCTGGACATTCTGTAGATAGTGGTTCAGTGCCTGAGTTTCTACGTGGTGTGAGGAATGCAAACATCCTATCTGAAAATCATTTCCCTAATGCCTGCCCCAGACCTGCTTGGCAATGCTTATCCATCTCCCAGTGTTCTTTCCCAGTGCAGTCTGCGAAAGCACCCTTCTTCCCAGAGGAGAAGCAATATCTTGTTGCAACGGAAGTCTAATTGTTCCTAGATTGAGTATTTCCCAGGGATGGCAGTCCCAGCCGGTGCTCCCTGAATTAACATGCTCACTGAAGGATTGAAGATGGTGATTAGGCCCGACAGCATCACTTTCAGTGGGATGGTTGAAGTGCCGTGGAACTGCGCAGGATGGCGAGGAGATTTATTTGTGTGGAATGGAGACATATGGCCAGAATCATCCGCTCCCTTTCCTCTGTAATTAAAACATCTGGGAACACCAAAGGGCTGGGAAATGAGAAGACAACAATGAGCATCACTTCCTGCCAGCTCTGAGGAACACAGCCGTGGTTCTGGGACATCATGGGGTCCAGACCAACTGGCATGGGCTGGTAGAAGAGCCGCAACAGCCCAAAGGCCAACTCTCTTGGAAATAAGCTTTACCAGGTCTTATGCTTTATTTTTTCTTTGAAAGTATGCAAAAGGAAATTTATCACCAAAGAAATTTCTGGGATAAATGAGAGAGAGAGACAGAGAGAGACACAGAGAGAGAGAGAAACAGAGAGAGAGACAGAGAGAAAGAGAGAGGAGAGGGAGCTCTAAAGGACAAGGAAAACATGGGGTTACATAGTGTTAGACTTAGTGCCTGGTATAGGCTATGGCTTTATTTAGTTATGTGTTTATTTATTGTCATGCAATGAGCTCTATCTGGGACAATGGAAATTTCCCATAGATATGAAAGGAAATTTTGGTTTTCTCTGATTAATTCGATATACCATTCTTCATTTAATGTTTATGCCTTCAAAGTATCTAATCAATCTAGGATTGGGCCCCTCAGGAAAGATGTCAAACTTAGAAGAACTGGTGCCTGAGGGTGATAGGCAAAGCCCTTCCTTGCCTGTCAAAGCTAAGATGTGGTAGTTCATGGAGAATGTTCTTAGGGAGACAGTCAGCTCTCTAGATCACCTGGTGACTTGCTCATTCCCTCACCTCCTCACCCATTCATTGTTTCTCCACGCATCTGTTCAACCAGCGAACTTTCTCTGAGCCCAGTCTGTGAGGGTTAATCTTCATTATAAGGTTGGTGAGGTTTAGGATCACCATGGAAACACCCCTGTGGGTGTGTCTGTGAGGCTCTTTTCAGAAAGTTTTAGCTGAGAAAGGGCAGCCTACCCTGAACATGGGCAGCTCTGTGCCATGGGCCTGAGTCCTGGGATCTATGGGAAGGAGAGAGCAAGCTGAGCACTGCATCCCTCTCTCCGTGGTCCCTGACTGCACAATGTCACTGCTGTCTCACACTCAGTATCACTCTGTTCCCACCAAGATGGACTGTGTGTCCTTGAACTGGGAGCCCAGACAAACCTTTCCTTCTTTAAGTGACCTTTCATCAGGAATTTGTCAGGTCAGAGCAATAAGAAAAGTCACTTAGACTCCATCTGTGCACCAGGTGGCTTTGGGCTCAGTGCTGGGAAACCAGGAATAAGAGCCCTCAAATTGTTGACTTTGTCTTGTCTGAGATGTTTATAAACACATAGCAGTGGTCCAACATGCTACCTAATAGTTGGTTATTCCTGACATATGAGTGTACAGAAGAGGACATTGGACCTTCTTTATCTATATTCCTTGAGCCAATGATACCTGTGCCACATAGGAGCTCAGGATCATCATAGGAAAGCCAAGAGGCCTGTGTTATTTGAGAACTTACTATGTTCCTAACACTTTATGTGCTCAGTTCATTTTAAATCTGCAATTCTTTGAATGGATATTTTTCTACTTATTTTATATTCCAGGGAAGTGAGAGTCTAAGTGAGAAAATGGCCAAGTTGCCATGTGGTCCCTGAGTTCCTAAATCAAATGCACATGCCATTCTGTACTGCTGGACCTCCTGCTGCTGCAGAATCGGCAAGCCCTGTAGTAGTTTAGCCCTGCCGCTGGCTATACCTTCTCAGGACACTGGTTAGTCACCTCCCTCCAGTCCTACCTCTTCCTTCTCTAAAGATCTTGCCTCCTGCATTCCAACTAGTTTGTGCAAGGTTCTCTCTCTGTGGGTGGGAGTCTTTTCCATTTATCTGGACTCCCTTAGATAGAGAATGGATTGAAGTCAGAGCTATGCCTGCTTTGTCTCTTTATTATCAATATCAAACATAGGCCCTGGCCTCTAATTTCTATGTAGATTGTGGTGTCATCTAATTCCAGATAGCGAACAGCAAAGAGAATAAAGATGCCATTGTGATCAGGATAAAGCCTGTCTTCATGGGGACAGTGGACTTACAACCTTCTTTAAATAAGCCTTATTTGTAAATGCTTCTGGGAAGGAAGCTTCAGAGATTGGATGCTCACTTTATCTGGTCATCCAAAGCTCTGTCAATCTCTAAAATAATGCCACTACACATCTAAGGTCCCAGCACTCCTTAAGAGGTGACCTACCTGCTCATCTGACAGAAGCATCTGCCCTGGGAGTCCAAGAGAGAGATGGAGAAAACTCTGCTCACACACAACAAAAAAAAAGCCGCACAATCAGCACAGAGCCTAAATTTGTCCCCAAGATTCAATTAAGACCAATCCAGCTCCTGATTAAAGAACCTGACATCCCTCCAGCCATAAATATTTATGCCCAATGGGCTTTCTTCTTAACAGCAAACAATCTGCAGTGACAACATTGGAAATATGAATACATTCCTGGTGGTGATTCCATTATCACTACTAATAATAACTTAACAGTTTCCGCATGGAGCGTGCTGAGACACATGCAAATGAGGGGCTCATCTGTCAGGAGCACTTGAAAGTGGACGGGCGGCTCTGTCAAACGCCTTGGGTGCAGCCGGCAAGACCTCATTTTGAGTACGATGGTGTCATGTACTCATTTGCCGGGATAATGTTCTGTGCTCGTGTATCACCCTTCACTCAAGGATCACAAATCAGCTTGGCAGACCCAGGAAGTGCCTCCGTGAAGCCAAAACATCTGGATAAGAAGCAAAAACTCAGTCTTTCATCAAGTCAGCCAGCCAGACATTTTTCACCCTATATTTGTTTAGTGCCTACTGTCTTAGACGGGTGTTTCATCTACACAATGTCAAATACCCAGATGAAAGACTGACGCCTTTTCATAATTCATCCAGGAGTCCGGGTACCAAGAAAACACAATGCTCCTCATAACATCTGCAACATCTGTTATTAGTTTAGAGGTTTCAGATTTCTTGTGGGCAACATTTCTTGGAATTGCGCTGAGCGTGTTCCAGAACACTGGTGATGTCTAGCGTCTGGCCTCATGTTTCTGGCCTCCAGAATTTCCAAAGGTATAGACAACTGAGCAGAACCCATCATTTTCTCCAAATTCTGCTCTCGCAAACTGTAAAGATTTCATCTAAATTTGGATTTATGGGCAAATGACACCATGAGCCTGAATAGTTCACCACACTACCCAGATCTCCATTACTTTCCAAGGGATGTGATGATAAATTGTATGTCAGACATGGAAATGAGTGAGAGATGCCATTTTTTATGGCAGAATTACCAAGGACTTCCTGCCAGAATCAGTTAACAGGAAAACGGGCCGAAGGCTCAGCTTATCGGAGCCATCACTTCCCACAGGCAAGGCAAGAGTTGGCCACAGAAGGATATGGAAAAGAAACTGGTTTAACATTATCAATCAACAAGGGTGATTGATTGGGAGGGAAGACCTCAAATGTTTGAGGATACACATCTGAGATGCCCCAGGCATCCTGGGTGGTCATGGCAGGCACTGTAAACTTATTCTTGGCAAGGCAGTTGGGCAGAGAACATTGCCCCTGTCAGAGCTGATTCCCAGTTGAGTAACCATGCTGTCAAGGAGGGTAGGCATAGCACGATTAATGCCTGGCTGTCCCCAAAGAAAAAAAAGGCAACCTTTTTTTCTCTCATGTTGAAATCACGATGCTTGTTCACCTTCGGCCTCGCTTCTGCTTGCCCCAAACTGTTGGAGTTTTAAACTGACAATGTTAGAGAAAAGAAACAGGATTGATTCCTTATTCTTAAAGAGCCAGGTAGGAATCTGTACTCTTTCCACCCAAATCTGTCTGAACTCCTAATCTGGTTTTTGGGTTGAGTAAAGAGAAAAATTCTCCAAGCATATGGAAGATGGGACACGTCGTGTTAGAATCTTGAGGGGAAAACATCTCTGTGGAAGATGTACTTGATCTTAGCCAAAGGCTGAGAAACTATTCAGTTAGTAAATATGAGAAGATCAAACCTCAGAAGAGAAAGGTCAGTGTGCAGAACCAAGAATGTTCTGGAGAATAAGACTTCTAAAAACTATGACTTAGTGTAGAATATTGTAAGACTGGACGTGGATAAAAATATAAGATTATAGATCCTAAAACTGCAATTGAATTGTGACCATTAACCAAGCAGAGAACTGTCCCACAGAAAGCTTAAAGTGACAGGATCATTTATATCCAGGCTCAGAAAACTTCTTTCTGTAACAGTCCAGATAGTAAGAACAGGGTATGCTTAGCAATATGCGCCTCTTTTGGATACCCTCAGTGTTTTTTATTTCAGTGAACATTTAAAGAAAACACAAACAAAATAAAGAAAAACAAAATACTAGGTTGATGGCTACATAGTATCCAGCAACAGATAACATTTTCAACTTCAAAATTATCAGGATAAGTATAATTTTTTAAAGAAGTAGTGTTGAAGTTTTTCTTCCTGTCACAGGCCCTTGTGGACAAGGTGGAGCTGACACACTGCTAGGTGAGAGGGTCAGTTGGTGTGGGCTCTGTGAAAAAGAGTAGCAATTTCTCAATACATTAATATAGACTTGTTATATTACCTAGCAATTCTGCTTCTGAGCATATTTACATCCTCAAATGACTAAGAATGGGTTCACATCAACAACTTGTGCACAGTTGTTCACAGAAGAACTGGCCTTAATAGCCCAAAACAGATACAAGTGAGATGTTCACTAATGGATGGATAATCAGAAGACAGTATATGTCTTTATAATGGAATAGTACTTAGCTATAAAAAGGAAAGAAATGTTGATCCTAGTTCTGACATATCTGGACTTTTAAAACACTGGGTTAAGTGAAAGAAGCCAGAGACAGAGGGATGGCTCCCATGTATATGATAGGTAGATTAATAGAGACCCAAAAGAGCTTGGTTTCCATCAGAGGCTGGGGATGGAGGAGAGGGGAGTGATGGTTTAATGGACTAATGTTTTCTTTAACCTCCTTTTTCTAGTCTAACCTAGAGAGTGGTGATGACTAAGTAACACAGGGAATGTGCAAACTGCTGCTTTGTTTTATACTTTGAAATAGTGAAGATATAAGGAAAGCATATTTTTAAAGGTTCTGGGTTTGACTGTAGCTATGAGTTCTTATTTGATAATGTACTTCTGTTTCTTCAGTATCCAGTAGTAGTTACAATACTTGTATCACTACTGAGCACCTGAAAAGTGTGCCCATGTTACTATACCCTTATTTGTTTCACTTAAAGAAATTAAATTAAGGTTCACTTTAAGTACTTACAAGACTTTTATGAGATTTCCTCTGCCAATGAAATCTGTCCAAAATTCTTTGTACAAAGGCAAAATGCAGCTACATTTGTCATCAAAATATCACAAGAACAATCTCTAGGCCACATATTAATATTCCCATCCTCCTTAACCTCTTGTTAAGGCTTAGCCTGCAATTCATCAGATCATACCCAACACCACTGTCTTCTATACTCCTACTAGTGTGGCCCATTAAGCAGTGTTTAAAGAATGCCATTGCTTTCCAGATCCAAAGTACAAAAGACCAAATTCCTCCGAGCAAAAACATGGTCCAGCCTATCACAGCAAAATACCACTCCCTGGTACCAGTTTCTGTCTTAGGGTTTCTATTGCTGTGAAGAGTCACCATGACCATAGCAACTCTTGTAAAAAAAACAAAAACAAAAACAAAAACAAAACAAACAAACAAACAAAAAAGACATTTAACTGAGGTGGCATCTTACAGTTTCAGGGGTTCAGTCTATTGTCATCATGGTGGGGAGCATGGCAGTGTTCAGTGCTTGCTGGATACATCTTAATCAGAAGGCAAGAGGGAGTAGACTGGGTGTCACACTGAGTGAAACTTAAACAAAAGAGAGACCTCAAAGCCCACCCCCACAGTGACAAACTTCCTCTGACAAGGCCACACCTCCTAATAGCACCACTCCCTTTGGGGGCCATTTTCTTTCAAACCACCTCAGTAGAAAGAAATCAAACATCGTTGGATATGGTTGCTCACACCATTCTCTTCACAATCTGGGAGCCAGAGGTAGGAAGTTCATGAGAATGAGGGCAACATGGGCTGCAGAAGGAGTTCCAGTCCAGCCTGAATTACATAGTAGAATTCTGTCTCAAAAGGAAACAGAAATCCTTGAATTGAAAATCATAACATTAAAAGCTGGGAGATGACAAAAATGCAAAACAAAGTGTTTATTATAAATAATTCTTGCTCCCATCTGTTTTGATGTAATTCACAAGCATGTTAATAATGTAAACTTGTTTATGTTAATCTAAAGACTTTGTGTTGCATCAGTGGAGCTAGGGTGTGGAGGAAACAGAAGGGGTAACTCAGACTGTCTCCAGGGTGCGTATATTTGACAAGTATTTATTTAGTTCACAAGAAACTCTACCCAGTGCAGGATTTTGCACCAGCTTGGAATAAGCTTTGTCTTCACACCAGCAGTTCACATTAGTCACGTGATAGTGCCCAAGGCAGCCTTATCAGGAAAGGCGTGGTTTCTGTCTTCTCCTCCCAGGTTTCTGACTTTCAGTGAAAATACCTCCAGTGCCACACACTGAAACATGGGGATTTGGTGACCCTTCCATAGCAATTATGTAGCTTAGCTCCTTCCTCAGGCCTGGCATCAATTATATGAGTTTTTACATATGTCCTAAAGGAAGCTGACATACCAGAGTGACTGAAGGAGCATCCTTACTAATGCACGCAACATCCAAGTGACAGAAGTATATCAGGGCCTTGTAAGGGAGGAAAACATACTGGCTTAACCAAAAGAACGAAGGGGGAGAGTTAGCTGTAGGAGATTTTTCACTGGGAAGCTGGATATCTGATAATAAATAAAACCTAAAGTTTAGTTTATAAATTTTGTTCTTCAATTTTTTCAGTGGAAATGGGATTATACAAACAACAACAACAACAAAACCCCAAGAGTAGATGTATCAGTTACCATAACAATGAAAAGTGGTTTAAGACTTTTAAGTAAATGGCAATTTAAACTAAATTGGGTAGTTCAATTTTGTGCAGTTTCTAAGTTGTATCTCAAAGTTCATTGAGAAAGATTAAAGTCAAAGGCAATTTAAAATATATGATAAGCATGTGCAAACAAACCCCATGTGCTTAGGTTGGTTGTGCGTCTGTGTTTATAATATATTTAAAAATAATAATGAAGAAGAGGTCATGAGTTTGAAAGGGAGTTGGATGGGGGACAGGAGGAATCAGTGGAAGAGAGGTAGAAGGTAGAGCAGAAATGGTGTTAATACAATATTTGTGTGTTAAATTCCCTAAAAATAAAAATTAAAAAATTAAATTATGTAAAGAAAGGAAACTAATAATATCCCAAGCTCACACACTAAATGGGGCAAATGTGATTACTGAGTTATCACCTGAAAGCACACAATAATGATAGTCCTTTGTTGTGTTTTATATAGTGTTCCAAAATATACAAAGCAAATGTTTAAAAAATAAACTAGGAACTTATAAGTATAGTTACATGGTCACTGAGGCAATACATTTTCATTCTCTCATAGATCATGAAAATAAAAATCTATATTTCATGAAATTTTATAATAAAGTTTATTAGACTGAATATATGAATTCTAACATTTGACTTCATAGAAAAAGAATCTTTTATAATGTTCAAATAGTATTTATGAGAATTTAACACACTACTGGCTGTAAATAGCCCTCAATCAATTCTGGTTAGTAGAGAGTTTAACATTATTCTAATAGAGAATAATAAACTCTAGAAACTAAACAATGGGTTTTAATTAAAAACCACTTTATAAAGGCAAAATAAAAAGAAATATCACTCATCTTTCGTTTTCAACCAGTTAAAAGATAATGGACTAAAGGCATATAAAATCTTTTAAAGATTTATTTTATTTTATGTGATTTGCTTGCATGTAAATTTGTGCACTGTGCTTATGTGCATGCGTGTGCACATGTATGTGCGCGCGTGTGTGTGTGTATGTGTGTGTGTGTGTGTTGTCCATGGAGGTCAAGAGGAAGGCATTGGACCCCTGGAGTTGTGGGTTATCATATGAGGCCTAAGAGCTCAGCCTGGTCCTCTGAAAGAGTGGCTGCTGCTCTTAACCACTGAACTCGCATGCCAAGATATGTGACCATTTTGTTTATTATTGGAAAGGAGGGTAAGAGGACTATAATCTTCCATTAGGGAGATAATTCTGGTGGAGTACGGAAGATGTCAGCAAGGATGTCATGACCCAGCTAACAGATGATGCCCTACTGAACTAAGTTAACTAAGTTAGTGGCAAGAAGAGAATAGCCAGGAGGCACTTGAAGGAGAATTCAGCTCTAAGATTTTCAGGGGGAGGGGGTGATCACAGAGAGCTGAGTCACAGACTGATGCAGGCCAGAGATTCGTCCTGTCCCCTGCAGCTTTCTGATACTGAGACCACAGTCATGTTGCAGAATCGCACTGAATCTCAATTGCTGTTTGCATAGAGAAAGGGATAGTAATAGTTTTCATTACTGCTTACATCATCTTTCATTGATGTAAAGATGACATGAGACTGTTGATAGATGTAAATCCTCTGCATGATAGATCTTCAGTAAATGGCTGCAGGCTATGACCACCTTTTATTCTCTTACTACAAGCGCAGGGAGGGACAGCCACAGATTGGTAAGATGCTTGATGCTTTCTTTTCTGTGTCAAGAGTTGTAGGGGACAGAGAAGACTCATAGAAAACAGAGGAGAGAAAAGAATAACGGAAGGAGAAAACAGGTAGGTCTCTTGATGGGTCCCGAGTGATCAGCATGTTGTCTGGGCATGCTCTTCTCATCATCTGGCTTCTCCAGATGTCTGTGGCATTCTTTCATCTCCTTTTGGAGGCATAAAGCCCTTGCTTTATGAAAATCTCTCCTATAACCTCAAAATCTGTTTCTCTGTATTCAAGTTCCTTCCTATGAAGGCCTCCAGCCCCATCCTTCTGATCCCTGGCATTCAACTCTCAGGTGTGTAAGAGTCATTAGCTCCACTGCAGGTGGGAGGAGGGCGTGCTCTGATTCATGTGACACACTGTCTCTCCACTGTGCTCTGCTCTGTGTTCCACACTGGCCAGTTCTCAGAGGCGCAGAATTTAGAAAGGGGATGGGAGGAAATGTGAGGCCTTGACTTCCATTCATAGGCGACACAGATTTTATTAGTGCACACCACATACTGGGTACCCTGCCAGGAAGCAGAGATGCAGGGGAGGATCCGGTAGCTATGATCACAGCTGTCAGGGAGCTTACCTCCTCCTGGCATAAACAAATGACAAACTTGTGAAAAGATTAAGACAGAAAGTAACTATGAACTTGAAGCTCACAACTGCAGTTTCCTCTCCTTACACTGGGTGGTGACTCCGAGAGCTTAGCCAGGTGCAGACATTTGCTTTTCAGGTCTTCAGATCAAAAGCTAGCTTGATAGCTCCAGATGATAACACAGCTTCTGTTGGAGGATAATTTTAAGTTTTTGGAAAAGTAGTAAATACACAGTATGGAGAATTTCTGTGTGTGTTTCATCCAATTTCTCTAAACACTAACAATATATCTGTGATATTCTGGTTATTCCAGAGAGATTGCTTAGGTCCTTGTGTGTAGAGAACAGGCATCACTTGATATATTTTACCCAAAGTTTCCTCAGCTGACTTCCAGTCACAGATTTAGCAAGATTTTGCTGCTGTTGCTACACCAGTCAGGGATTCTGTGTTGTATTTAATCGAGTTTCTTTCTGATCCTTAAAGACTTGTGTTTCCATGAGTCTGTTTAACAGACAGACACATAGACAGACACAGGTCAAAGTACAGCCTGCATAAAGTATCTGCATGCACATACACAGAGAGGATCAAAGACGTCCTCAGGAAGGTGGATGGATGCCCACCACAGCCTCAGCTGTGGATGTCAGCCCAGCCTTTTGCATTTTTCAATTCTTCTCTCCCGAGTATCAGGAACAGGTTCTGCATCTCGTAGACGCCTGTCTCCAAATTAAATTCTTTAAACACAATGGGACCAGGAATGCAGCATTCATAAATTACCTATGAGGGTCTGTAAACATCAGATTGCTTTTTTTCTAAATTTAATTGCCCTTTTAAATATTTAATTCAAAGACAGGACTGGGAGAGAGTCATGGAGGAGGTGTGCCAACTCACTTCAGTACCGTTTTCTGTCTGTCAAATGGACAGTCCGCCCAGAAAGATTAACCCAGATTTCCCCCAAAGAAATCTATGTCAAATTGATGCTGAGTT
Source organism: Chionomys nivalis (assembly GCF_950005125.1). Taxonomy (NCBI): domain Eukaryota; kingdom Metazoa; phylum Chordata; class Mammalia; order Rodentia; family Cricetidae; genus Chionomys; species Chionomys nivalis. Next base: position 18,892,566 of record NC_080094.1, on the reverse strand, counting down.
GGTCTGGCATCGGAGAAGAATCTTGACATGACAAGTTTTAACCCTCGCAGTACTTGGGAGCTCTGGGAGAAAGACTTTCAAAGGTTTGCTTGTGCACAGCTCGGCAGAAGGCTGAACAGCTCAGATCTCTCCATGGGAGCATTGAAAAATGGGAGAGGTTGAGAATGAGCTGAGTGCCCACTGTAAATTAGCAGAAGGAAAGCTCCTACTGATAGGGTAGAGGCTGCCTGCAGCAGTGTGACCTGACACCTTGCCTACTGTGGGATGAGTTACCTGGTGTTCAGGACTCTGGAAATGGGAGGACACTTTTATGTTGTGATAATGTACTTTTGTGCCTGTGTGAACACTTGGATCTTAATTTAGCCTCTGGGACATTTCACCCCCCAGTATGACCTCTTCTCTTAGTAAAACACTACCCCCATCTTTTGTTCTTTCTTTCTCTCTCTTCCCTAGACTGTTGGAATCAGCTCATCTTTCTTATAGTCTCTAGGAGCAAAATTAATGATATCAACTGCTTGTCCCTAAGTAGAGGCTCAAGAAACACAAGATCAGGGGGTGTGAGACTCAGGTTGCAGAGAAGGGAACTCTGGGCCCTGGTGCTTACAAATGGTTATCCATCAAAACTTCACATGTCCATTTTTTATTTTTTAGCACTGAGGGGGGTGTAAAGGACCCTGAGTTTGTGCTCCAGAAATATGTCAGGAAGAACAGTTTTAAGATGGGTGTTCTAGTTCAGTTGCAAAAGTGGGCCTGGCTCAGGATGCTATGTTAGGCTGTGCTTGCTGGCTTGAGTTGCATTTGTAGTTTGTGATGAAACGGAATAGCCTCTTGCTAGACATTAACTTGTTAACCTTCATATGTAATAATATTTTCTCCTGATCTCTACCAACTGAAAGGTAGATAGGAAGTTAGCTCTGACTTGAACCTAAGATGTTACAAGTCTGACATTCTTAGTCTCCGTTGCTATGGTTGTTGACATGCTGTTAATATCTATGATGTCATCTATGAATGAGAGCATCTGAGATCACCTTTGAGTTCTAAACTGGGTACTTGGGAACCATGTATAAACCTTGAAAATGTTTTTTTTCCTGCAGTCACTATGAATGACTTTTAATGAGACACATGTTCTCCAACACACTACAGTACTTGCTTTTCTCATTGTCTTATGTCTACTATGCTTCATGAATTTGCCTCACATGTAGTGAGCTTAAGAGTGGTTACTTAGATCCCATGTCCAAGTTTAAATCACTATGAGTGTGACCTTATTTGGAAGACAAGACTTAACAGATTTAACTTAGATAATGCTGTGAAGTTGTGATGGTCTGGAGTTATCTAATTCAGGTTCAGATATCTTTATGGGGGAAGCAGAGCGAGATTTGAGACCTAAATTCTCAAATATTGTTTATAAATGTTTACAATTAAAGGGGGATATGATATAGAGATCAATATTTTGCATTGGTATGGATCTTGGTTTCTTGATACAAATTTAAGATCAATTTTGTTATATATATTTCTGCTCTTGTTTAAGGTATTGTGTCTGTACGGCTCAATTGAAAATGTAATGTATAATTAAGAAATATAGGTCAATAGATAATCATCTATAATAGTCAATCTTGTAGTCACGTTAGTTAGGTTTTCTAGATAGAGATATATTTCAGTTAGATAGGTATTCTTCAAATCCTTCAGAGATCTTCATAATATGGCATTTAAGATGTTTTAATAACTTGGGACTTTTCATGACAATGAGACACATCTGCTCCTGGCAGACCAGTCTACTTCAAGAGGATTATGGCACCAAAGAGGCTCCTTATGGGATTAGTTAGTCATTTGGGCAAGAATATGCTCTTGCCTGGACTGCTTGATTTTATGCTGTATAAACTGGACATGCAGGACCCACAGAAAAATGACTGCTGAAGTTGCCTAAAGAAGGTGGGACAAGTCCTTTGGGGTTCCTGCTTCATGAAAGAGTCTGCAAGACATCCTGTAGGACACAGGAAAAAGTGACTGACAAACTCCCAATACAGGCAGAACTGTCTTTGATATTTCCTGCTTTGTGTAAAAGTCTGCTGGATACTATGGGCTAGTAGGCTGAAAATGGATGCTCTAATGGTACAGAAGAACTTTGGGTGACTGTCCAGGAAGTGAGATGTCTCTATCATTTCTAGAATTTTGGAAGTTGCTCACAATGTACTTCCTGTTAACTTAGGTAATATATCTTTCTGTAGTCTTGGATTGAGTTGAAGAATAGATAGTTATAACTATAGTTTTCATTAGTTATGATAAAAATATAAAGTATATATAGATATTGTAGCTATAATTCATACTTGATACTTGTTTTATTATATGCAATTTTACATTTAACATATAAGGTTAAAACCTTCCTTTTTATTTAAACAGAAAAGGGGAGGTGATGTGGTATTCCCCTTTGTATGCTGTGAATACCATTGGTTATAAAGAATCTGTCTTTGGCCTGGTAAGGCAGAATAGAGCTAGGTGGGGAAAACTAAACTGAATGCTGGGAGAAAGAAGGCAGAGTCAGAGAGGTACCATGGAGCCGTCATAAGGGAAAGATGTGAGCTGCCAGCTGGAACCTTGCCAATAAGCTATGAACCTCGTAATAAAGGATAAAGTAATGAAAATGGGTTAATTCTAGATGTGAGAGCTAGCTAGAAATACACTTAAGTGATTGACCAAGCAGTGATTTAATTATACAGTTTCTGAGTGATTATTTAGTTTCTGGGCAGCCAGGAATGAACAAGTGGCCTCCAACAACATGCGAGATCAGATGTTGTTCTTCTCTTATGCTTATCTTCTATAAAAAGTGTGGAAGACCCAGCAGTACCCCACACAGACTCCTCTGATGAAGGAGAAGATTGTGTTCATTGGCAAAACACCTAAGTCAGGGTCTTACCTGCCTGCACAGCTACCTTACTGAAGACAGATCTTTCCTAAAGAAGCCGATTTCCAGCACTGAAAGATAAGTAGAGAAAGAAATGGAAAAAAAGATGATGAAAATGATAGAGATGACAGAGAGTGAAATGGAGATAGCTATGGAATACATGTTTGTGTGTTGAGATATCTGTTTTAGAATCCTCTGAAGGACTGTCTGAGCATTTTTGGCAAATGCATAACCATCCGTTTTCTTCCTTGCCCAGGCTTGTACCCTTTCTCCATGTTTTGCAGGTATTGAACCACACCATCTGCACCAATTCTTACTCCTCTGCTTCCATCTTAGCTTCCACTTCCAGAGAGACCAGTCTGGACAGCAGGTCAGAGTGACTGGAGCAATGCTTACACAGGCATTGCAGCATGGGGACTGCACTGAGCATGTCAGAAGAACATTGGCTGGAGTCTCGGGTTTAGAAAAGTCTATGCAAATTGCCCCACTGTCCTTTGGATGGCTTAAGTGTGGAACCAACTCTCCTTTTGTTTCTGAACACCCTCATATTAAGATGTGCGGAAGGAACCACATATTAAGTCAAACTTACTCCAGCGTGTTCTCGAACAGGCAAAAACTTATTTATGAAAGCATGGCAAAATAAGCTGTTCGATGGAAAATTCCAGATGGCTTGAAACAGGAAATATGTGTCCTTGTTTGGTATAAGGCCTTTCCATCATCTCTTCTACCTGATACTCCACTTCCTGCTATAATTTAGGTGCTCGTTAAATCTGTGGTGTCAACTATGTGAATCATTATGTCAAACACAATTATTTTCTTGCCTCCAGATTTCACTCCTCAGCCTTTTAACTACTTCCTTTCTTTTGATTGCATAATGACACTCACTGGAAAAAAAATAACCAAAACAAACCATTACATCATGCACTTAACATCTGTAAACTTTGTTATAGAAAATTATGATGCCTCTGTTAATCAGAAACTCTTATCAGATCCATAGGAGCAGGAATTGACGGTGCTCTCCACTGTTAATTTGACTGCCTATTAATGTCACTGTGCAAAGATGTGGCGGAGTTTTTGAGGTCACTCTTCATTGGCATTTGGCTGTACTCTTGGGAAAGTAACCTTCTCTTCCTCAGCTGGCTTTTATGTTTGGTGGGGTGGGTTGGTTCATCTAATAGTGACTGTTTAGTAGAACATGTCTGTGATGAACTACAAGGCCTCTTAACTGAGGAGTTACGAATAGTCATCTCAATACTGCCCTCATCTCATATCCAGACTGAACCAAAAGCAAGAAGCTAAGTGTGTAGCAAGGGCAAGAATTGATCAATTTATAAATTTATGAAATAATGAGTCCTAGAATAGACATCAGGACCAGGAATGAAGAGATAGAGAAGGAGTACCACATCTCTCATCTGGGTACAGGCAGCTAGACACTTGAGAAACCCCAGAGTTTGGTCCATAGCACCTAGCCTTCTGTTAGGACTAGTGTTATCTACTCTGCCTGCCGCTCACACGTCTCCCTTCATCTTCAGAGAACTTTCCCGTCATGATCTTTGTGCAGTTTATTAACTTCCTCAAAAAACTCAGTGCTGTACTTGTTCATTCAACAATAAGCACTGGTGTGTGTTTACTGCGTCTCCCTAATGCATTGTGTTCTTCTTTAATTATTTTATATTTTTTATTTTTTAAGATGGCTTGCCTGTGTATTCCCAACTGTCCTGGAACTTGTTATATAGACCAGGCTAGCCTTGAAATCAGAGATCTGCCTGCCGCTGCCTCCTGAGTGCTGGGATTAAAGGTGTGTGCCATCATGCTAGGCTCAAAACATCATATTCTTATTCTTCATTCTGCCTCCAGATGATTGTAGATGAATTCATGGATATGAAGTGCTGTAGACCCAGGTTAAAATTTTAGCTCTGATGCCCTGAACTTAGATCAAGTTCCTTAACTTTTCTGAGCTGCAAGTTTCATATCTGTAAAAGGAGCAATGGTGACATGAACTGAACATTAGCTGTTCAGTATGTTGTGAGGGTCACAATAAACAATATGTTTAAACATACATCTGTGTGCCCATCACCAAAGTTATATGACTCTAGGCTGACAGCACTCGGCATGACCTTTAATGGTGTGATGGTTACTTCTTTTATTTTTTTTTTAAATCTGAGCCTTGCCTATGCATAATTGCAATAAATTTCAGTGTTCTTTCCTATCTCCCTTATTTTATATATTTACCAACAGAAATAATTATTATAAATTGTACTGTAATTTTTCTAGACCCCAAATTAGCATACCCTGGGCCAAAATCCAATTCAGCCCTCCAAGTGTTTGTATAAATCATGTTTTATTGAAAGCTATACCCATTCATCTATATTGGGTTTCTTGTTTTGTACTGTATATTTGATAGGGTTTCCTGGCTTGCGTGCCTAGTTCTGAGTATAGATGCCCCTTTCAGACAGTCCTCAAAAGTTTCCAGCAATTGTATCTTTTGCTTAGGTTAGATTTAATTTGGGAAACATTTGCATTCCTCTCATATCAAAAAAGCAGCCCCTTTTCTCTTTGCTACTTTAAAAATTGATGTGTGTTATGACTCTGTCACTCACTCTGAATATTAGACCTATTACTCAGGTTTCCTTTAAAGTTGTTTCTTATAGATTTGGTTCTTAAATGAAACAGCGCATGCATATGTGTGTGAAGAGGGGTCAGGATGCCACGAGTGCACATATGTATATGCATATTGAGATCACAGGTCAATCTTGATGTCATTTCTCTGGAGACATCTACTTTGTTCTTTGAGACAGGGTCTCTCACTATAATCTGGCGCTCCCTGATTAGGATGCACTGGCCAGTGAGCACCAGAGATCCTTCTGTCTCTACCTCCCCAGTCCTGCAATTATAAAAAGGAATGTGCCAGCCTACCTGGATTTCTATGCATGTTCTTGGAGTAGAACTCGGGTCCTCATACTTGCACAGAAAACACTTTACTGACTGCGCTATCTGATTAGAATGTGGGACAAGAGGACAAACATAGAATTTGAGTCAGGAGGCTGAACCTGTCATCAGAATGTGAATGACCTTCTGGCTGCTGCTACTTACCCACAGCAATCATTTGCATGTTTGCTGTCCTACTGTGTAATATGACTGCCACTATGTCACTATAGCCTTGGTGGCAGCAGGTGTAAAGCAGAATTGTGATAGGTGCAGGTCTGTGTTTGTGGCTGAAAGGGGCTTAGCTTAATTCCTTGGATGCTGTTATCTTTACGGTTTGGAGAGTCAGAAAATCTTGGCTCCTGTTTCTTCCAGCTTTGGGGTTATTTCCTACATGATAGTGGCCAGAACCAATTTGATAACTATTCCCTAAAGTGTCACAGTGTCACTAACCTGAACCTGCATTTGGTAGGCTATAATAGGAGGAAAATATAAATGCTCCTTTTTTCTTTTTTAGCTCTTTCTTAGAACTTTTCTAAAGTTTCCTTATATTCTACAGGTGCTATTAATCAGCACTAGAGGAGTTGAATTAATGCAGCTGTGTCTCAGGACCTCTTTCCTCACATCTCTAGTTTGGCAGAGATGTAATTTCATGTTCTAGATGGCAATAACTTCTCAGTTGACCTTGCCTCAAAAGAGTTTTGAGCCAATAAACAAAGACAAACTAGCCTCAGCTTAGGGAATTGGACCAATTGAAAAGAACCCCTTAAACCCAGATATAAGTGAGTGACTAACTGTCATGACTGTTTTAACCCAGCTTCGCTGAGTTCAGTTTGTCGATAACGAGAACTGAAAACCTAGACTCTTTACCCTAGTGTTTCCCAGTTTGGTCTAGGGCCAGTGACTTTGGGATACTTTGAGGAACTTAGATGAGTAAGCAGAATCCAGTGGCCTACACACCACTGAGTGAGTTGGAATTCTGGAACAAAGCTGAAAGAGGAGATACTGGGATGTGTAGAAACATTTGGATTAAACAAGAGCTTCTTGTGACCCTTCTATTTGCTAATACTAGATAACCAGAATTGAGTTAGACTCTCTTTGGTTCATTATGAAGCACATAGACAGAGTATACAAAATGATACAGTACAGAACCATGGAAGAGGGTATGAAAAGATAGGAGATGGTCCATTTCAACAATTCAGCAATTCAGTGATTGCTATAGTTGGGCAAAATGACTGAAATTTTGGCTATATTTTGGACAATGCTTTATTAGTAGAATGTTGATAGTAATTTATTTCCCATGACATCTATGACCCATCACCAAGGACACCTCTTTTACATATCTCCCAGAAACTCACCGTGGCTGTCTTCAGATTTTCATTGAGGTCTTCCATGAGCCAGGTGCCTCACCATCTGCATGCCTGTATTCATGTATGCTAAGGAATTATGCCTACCAGGAGAGTTGACTGCACCATGTAGAGAATAACCGCTGCTTATAAATCTGAATGTGTGATAGGTATGCCAGATGAGTAGAAAATTTTGTGGATTTAGAGCTTCAGTTGAAATAGGGATATCTGAAGCTTTCTAGTCAATGAGAAGTTGTAGGGAAAATGATAAAAAAAAAGTACACAGATCAAAAGCTCTCCAGGGAAGCAGAATCTAGAGGGTGTTATGTTGTGTGTGTGTGTGTGTGTGTATCTTTCTATCTGTGTATCTTTGTGGAGAGGGAGAGACAGAGAGAGACAGAGAGACAGAGAGAGAGCATACATTTTAAAGAATCATTGTCTCATATTCTCATATGATTATGGAGAAAAACAAGTTCAGAATTGCCATGTGTCCTGGTAGGCTGGAGACAGGTAATAGCTGAAGTTAGAAGACAAAACCATTCTGCTGGCAGAATCCCCTCTTCCTCGGGGAATGTCAGGGCTTTATTTAAGATCCTTAACTGATTGGGAGGGACCCATTACATTCTAGAAGTCAACTCAAAATGTGTTGATTTAAATCCTAATATCAAAAAGCAAAAGCAACAAAAGATGAAACAAACCTCACATAAACATATAGAACCATGTTTGACCTAATATCTGGGAACCATGCATAGACAAGTTGATCCCCTGAACATAGCCACTACCTAAGGAGGTAGCCTATCAGAAAGGAGCAAGAGTGGTGATAGCATTTGCCATGAGCCTGAACATCCTGGCCCTTCTCTAGATATCACAAGTTACACTCTCAGATGCAGATGGTGAGGTCATTCGGTGTGTGTTTATCAACACCCATGGCAAGAAAGAGTAGAAAGTAGTAGCATATAGAGGGCGCACATGCGATACAGCGAGTGAATCTGTAGATAGTCGATATTACACCTCTTATTCATTCTCCAACTCTGGCTTATGGAATAAACAGTACATGTAGTTCTGTGTGTGGGGTTGAGGCCACGTGGGCTTTTGCCCTGTTCATGTTATCATGTCCATTGTTGTTGTCCTTGTTCAGCCAATGTTGATGAAATTTTGGGTCTATCTTCAGATGTTACTAAACAACACCACCTCACAGAAAACTCCCTGGTCCTCTGGCTTTAACAATCTTTCCAAACCCTCTTCTGCAGTGATTCCCTGAGTCTTAGGTGCCAGAGTTGTGTAGGTGTACCAGCTGAGAATGGGCTCCACAATTCTGCGGTTTGATTGATTGTGGTTTTCTGTGATGGTCTTCATCTGTTGTAAAGAGAAGTTTCCTTGATTAGGGGTGAGACTGCAATTATCTGTGGGTGTAAGGACAAATACTTAGAATGTAGTTAGGGATTATGCTGGTTTAGTAAAGGAGTGGTTGTAGGTTCTCCTCCAAGATCCACGACTTCACTACCCCTGAGTATTTGGCTAGGTTTCCAGCACCAAGCATGGTTTCTGTCTTGTTGAGCAGGTCTTAAGCCCAATTAGAGAGGTGCTGGTTACTGACAAAGGACACATGCCACTACTGTACCGTTAGGGTCTTTGTGCTTTGTTGGCCATTATCATGGCTCATAGACATCATATCTGGGTAGGATGTTGGTTTCTTCCCTCTCTTAGAAGAATGCATGGTATCTTCCGGTACCATGAAAGCTAATCTGCAGGGAGGAGGCTTCCAGATCAGAAGCTTTGGTATTTATAAACAGCTATCTTCACTGCTCCATCTCATTTCAAACCACACTTGGATGCCATCCTTTTACATCTGTGTGAGAATGCAAAGACAGATCCTTACAGGAGTCTCTTATGCTAATCCAGCTGCATAGGTCTAATTGTGCCTGGGATCTAAACCCTTCTGTCTCCAAACAAAATGACAGTGTCACTTTGATGGGATGAAGGCTGACAGGGAGCCTAGTTCATTTAAGCCCCACCCCTTATCCTGCTTCTATTTATTATTGATATGTTGGATTTCTCAGCTAGCAATGAATGAAATAGTTGATCGCAAATGAATTAGATATCAATTAATTTCTAAAGCAAACATAATGGGCATTTAAGAAGAGAATTTAATGTCTCATTTACTCTCTACAGCTATCTTGTTAAATGCCAATTAAGTATCTAAATATTTCCTACAAGCTTAATGAATTATAATAAGTGATAAAAGATTGCCACTTTTTCCTAAGATTCTTGTATTTTGGGCATCCACAACAATGATAGTAGCTTTTTTTTCTTGTCCTTTTTATGATATAGAGATAATAGTTGGAGATGTTCTTAATTATCATTAGTTATCTTATTTAGCAATAAAGAATAAAATTGAATGTCAATTTTGAATATAAGAAAAACATCAAAATGTACACCGCTATGAATCATAGACTAATAGAATTACTTTACCTTAAAATAAGGTGGGCATTGTTAAAATATTACCTATAAAATAATTTCTAAATATAAGAACAGAGAGTATGTTCACAAACTTACACATGAGCCAATGAGTATGTTGTTGTTGTTGGCATGGAACCCAGAAACCTAACATTGGGGTTGGCAGGACACCACATCTCAAGAGGCACAATGGAAAAGTTGGAGAAGGCCTGGCCTGGGATCTGGCTGTCAGTATTATTTCAGCCCTTCAGGGAGATAACACAAATCCCAGGTCTGTGCCTCCAGGCTTTGATACTGAAAAGTATTCCATGGGGCTGGGTAGATTAGGCGAGGTCTGGGTAGCGTGGCTCATGGAATGCCAATTAATGACAAAAAAGGCTTCAGTCCATGTCAGGACATTCAGATCACAATAAGGCAATGACTGGAAATGGTGTCTGCTGTCAGTGAGCAGAGATGAGAAACACAGCTAGGCCTGAGCAGCACAGAGCTTCCCAGAAGTCCCTTTAAGTCACAAGTCATTGTGGGTGACACTCACATTAGGCCCAGTGGAAGCCACTCTGTACCCAAGGGAACTCTTCATGAAGTGAGGTCAAGGACATGCAGTTTGGGATCAAGCAGCTCAAGACTCTTCTTATCACATAGGTACCTATGACTTTAGGAAAATAATAACTCAGTTTCTTTGTCTATGAAATGGGAAGAGGGCACCCTTCTGAAGTTTCTTGGTAAGATCAGAAAAAAAATGGAGGTGCAAATGAGTGGTAGAACATGTGCTTACCATGCACACGGTAACTTGGGTTCAAGCCTCAGCACCCCTGAAAGAGGAGGAGAGGAGATAGGGAGAGAGATTATTTAAAGCATGAAATGCAGTTGCCAAAAGCACAAATCTAGTAAGTACCATTATGATTAGGATGAAATAACACCAACAATTATGATGATGATAATTATGGTGATATTACTATACACACTATATATTACTATATATGCATACTATATATATTACATACAGTACTATACTATACATCTCTATATGACTATATATATATATAGAGAGAGAGAGAGAGACAGAGACAGAGAGACAGAGAGAGGGAGAGAGAGAGAGAGAGAGGGAGAGAGGGAGAGAACATTGATGAGGAGAAGGTCACTGTTTCCAAGTTGAGGACAACACATTTCATGACTTTTCTTTTTTAGTGGGTGTTGGTCCGATGACAATTGTTCTGAAGGATGCCCAAATGCCCAAACTCCATGCCGAGGCTCTCTGTGTCTTTCCTGGTGGTGTAACCACCGCATACAACCTTCCCATCATGCTTCCGAGAGAGGAAAGTCCTTTTATGTTTTTCTTATAGAAAATGAAGGAAATGTTCAGTTTTTGGTGCATGGCGGTCACTATTTCTTGAACACTTTGCTTGCCAATCCCTTGATCCAAACACACACTGTAAGGCAAGGAGGCCTCTCTCAATTGGAATGGGGAGAGCAAATGCCTCCTTGGCTCCCAAGGACAGCTCTGCTCTTCAATGGGGCCATTCATTCAAGCCCCACACAATTACTGTCGCTTACACAAACAGTTATGGGGCATTCAGATGACAAATGTCAGGCAGCCATTCAAGTTACGTTTTTGAAAAATATTTTTATTACAGGAAGATGCTCTTGATGTAGCATTTTAAAAGGTGGGGGCAGCAGGAAGCAAATCAAAACAGCAGTGACAATTAGGAGTCAAATGATGCCTCCTTCCTCCCACCTTAGGACTCGCCTCCGCAAAACAGCATTATAGGGGAAAAGGAGGAAGGTCCAGCGGATTCTGGATGCACTGACCTGCAAGTGCACTTGCAGAAAGATAAGAATGGTTAGCTACTAGGATAGGAGTTTCACTGATCATCAAACAGTAAAATTTCCTAGAATCCTTCCACTATCCTTCTCCCAAAACCTAACTCCCTCCAGCATTTGACTGACCTCTTCATATTTTTGGTCTTTTCCAGCAGCCTAAAATAATCTAGCTGATAAATTTGTCCATGCCTCTCTCTTCTTGTTTGCCAACTTTCTCTTTCTCTATCTTTTCTACAACTATCTCCATGTATCCCCTAGTGTATGAGAAAATAAGCACTTGAACCCCAAAGCCTGTGTCTGGAGCCCACCTGTGAAACTGTGCAATCATGGGTGAGTTTCTTAGTCTCCCAATGTCTCTGTTCCAAACCCCTAAATGGGAAGATTAGTGATGTTGTCTCACAGTATGCCCTTAAGAGCAAATGGTGAGCTTGTAGGAATTACACAGAATATTGTACGAAAATAGTGACTATTATTTTTATTGTCCTTCTGTGGGTTCATTGATCTTATCTTGGCTTCTTCAAATTCCATTCCACCCACAGAAATAACCTTTCTTGTAGTAACAAAGGGGAGGGATTGTTTGCAGATAATTGTAGCTTAGCATATATTTAAACCATGTCATACCACATAGGGAAATGTCTGAACAGAAATCCTGTGATAGCTTGAACAGTGATGCCCACAGAAGCTTATATAAAAACCCAAAACACTGTGAGCATGTTCCCTTAAAAGACAGGAAGCCCTTTACAGGATGTTGAGGATCTTAAAATGGTGGACAGAGTGTCACCCGAAGTCCTCATAAGTGAGGAAAACAAGATGTAGTGTAGAAATGTCCAAGTTGGGGTGATGTCACATAGAAGGGGATCAAGAGATAAGGATGATGGGAAGACCAGAGTACTAGAAAAACAGTCGGTGTGGATTCTCCCTGGAGCATATGAAATAACTAAGTACCTTGGCTATTGACCCTTAGGTCCGTTTTCAGACTTCTGCCTTCACAGCTGTAGTACTGCATGTTGACTTATGGTAATTTCTTAGGGTACAGCACCTAATTAATGAAGCAAAAAGATATCATATTGACTACAGTCACTCCCCTGCATGGCCATTGTCTACTGTTGAGCTCAGAGTTCCGGGCTGTCTTTTCACTTCCACCATTGTTTTAGACTAAAACTTCTCCATTTCTATTTCTTTACATCGATTCTCATTAAATTTGCAATGTCTACAAAAAAAGTAGGAATCTTGTTCAAATATAGATGCTCTGGACATCCTTAGCCATTAAAAACATGCCCAAACCTCAAAGAGTTGCAATCCTATAGCATGGAATTATTTAGATAAAAGTATCTCATACCAAGGGCTGGGTTGTAGATCAACTTGAACTCACATATACTCCTGGTCAGGATGGAGAATAGTAAGAGCATTTGGGGAAAACTGGATCCAGTTTATTTAAAAAGATAAGCATATACCTAACACCCAGTGTGGGAATGCCATGCAGAGATGGCTCCCTCCCAGTGAACTCTTTACAAAGACTCAGATGTGAGTGTACACAGCCACTGGATTCCTAGCAGTTAAAATCTGGAAGCTTTCCATCCAGTCATCAACTGAGAAATGCAGAAACAAGAAGTAGCCTGTTACGATGGAACAATACTCAGAAACCAAAAGCATAGTGGCTAAGGATGTGCCTTGGTGGTAACAGGGACAGAAGTGAAAAGAAAAAGAAAGCATGTAATCTAGAGTGACAGAAAGCAGATCAATCTTTTCCTGATGAGGAGAGAATGCAAATGGGAGCTAGGTGTCTTGATTGTCGTGGTGGTTTCATGGATGCTGTGCTGGTTGGGTTGTGTGAACTTGTCACAATCCTAGACATATCTGTGAAGAGGCAGTCTTACTGAGAAGCTGCCTCTGTCAGATTGGCATCTCTATGGAGTGTTGGCTTGGTTGAGGATTGATATGAGAAGACCCTGCCCACTGTGGGCCGTGTCACTCTTGGGCAGGTGGTCCTGGAGTATATAAGAAAGCTTCTTGAGCAAGCCATGGAGAACAAACCAGTAAGCAGCACCCCTCCACGCTCTCTGCTTCAGATCCTGCTCCCAGGTTCCTGCTCCGCTTGAGTTCCCTACCATGACTTCCCTCAGTGATGGAGTATGAGTGGAAAATTGGAAGCTGAAGTAAACTCTTCCTTCCCAAAGTTGTTTTGGTTATAATATTTTATCACATCAATGGAAACCTTAGTAAAGACAGATGATGATCCAATCCATCAACACTTGTTCCTTAAACGGGTGTGGTTTCTTGTATATAAAATGTTTTCTAGGGAGTAAAAGAAGGGGTGAAGATCCTTTTCTGACTCTGAAGTCTGGCTAGGCAGGCATGCCTGCATAGAATCTCACTTGTTACAGATCGATGGTCCACAGAGTCCACAGAGAACATGCTAGAGACTATGGCTCCAAAATGCCGTCTTCACTTTCTCCACTGGCAGAAAACAAATCTTTGTTCTGATTTGCTGAGAAAAGAATGTTCTTCAGAAAGGAACTTGCTGTGACATACACACGTGTCCTCACATCAACTCCCTGTCATGTGAGTGCTACCAACCCCATTTAAACTTGTGCGATGTCTTGAGCTCAAGCATGACAAAATGCACAAATGCATTTTTTGTTGTTTTTGTTTTTGCGGTAACTTTACCAACCCCACCACTCACTTTTCCACTGTGACACTGGCTTGAGCATTATCCGAAAGTACTTAAGAACCTTCCCTGCGACTGCCATACCTTCACTTTAAAGCCTTGAACAGACTCACATCTTAGGCTCAATGCAGCCATCTTCAGTCATGCTTGGATGAAAGTGAACTTGAAAGGGAACAGAGACTATAGGGAAGAATTTTTGGACTTATGAGGCATTAGAAGTAACTGAGAAGCCCAAAGAAAAGTTGTGGACTTCCTTGGACTTTCCTAAGAGATATATTTCTGCACCCTGGACAGCTTTGAGTTTCTCTATAGGATGCAGCATGTCCACATACGAACTGATCTTTTGACGTTGGTCCAAAAGTTTCAGAGATCTTCACTTGCTGAGCCTCTGCTGTAAAGAACAAAGCTCCTCCAGGAAGGGGTTTCTGGGCAGTAACTAGATCTCTCTGTAGTGACAAATGTGTCTCTTTCTCTCATTCTAACTGTAGGTCATGTCCAATCCAAACATATGTCTGAACCAATCACAAATCAGGACAGTTTAGTTAACTTAGTATAAAGTTAAATATTTGAAATGATGGATGCCAAGTAAATTCTTAATTCCTCATGAACTGACCAAAACAAGTACCCAAGCAAACAAACAAATAAGCAGAATAAAAAGTGCTGGATACGGTTATAATAGCTAGGCTTTCTATGTATTTTTTATGAATCGTCTATTCTGTTGTCTCAAGAACTCTTTAAGATATTGGCAAAGTATCAGGAAGGGAGCCACTAACTTCCAGTCTCTCCGTCTGCATTTATACAGACTCACACCATTAAGAAAGTTTCTTCCTAACAGAACCATGTGCATGAGGTATACATACATCTGCTGCTCTAGCTATATTCTCCCATGGTTATGAATTTCACAAATGCATGTAAACAGAGGATTCAAGAATTCTGGTTTCGCGTATGTTCCTCAGTCCTTAACTATTCTATATAGCCTGAAGAATGGTCCGGCAGCTGTCCCTTTAGTTCGAGCGAGTGCCTTCACTCATCATGTGGCCAGGAAAAGAAAAAGAAGAAACCAGCAGCGAGGAGATGGGAGCTGCAGAGAGATAGCAGAACATCTTAAAAACTGCATAGGCACCATGTAGCAGGGCTGGAGTAGCTTGGCTGGGGGGAGCAAACAAAGGCAACACCATCAGATCCGGGGCTCATCCTAGCTGGTGGGAATCAACTGGGGAATTCCCACTGAGACAGACAGCTGGAATTCTTGACTGAGAGCTTACTCTCCATGTGTGGACTTCCAGCTTCTCATCCCTGCTGAACTCACTTTTGTATCATTGAGCAAACAATAGTTACCTCTGTTAAAAATGATTTCTTTTCTCGCTGTTATCAGGAATGCAGTGCCTTTAACACCCTTAGCTGCTTGCTGTTCACCCTTCTCCCTGTCAGAGAGCTGGAGGGGCCAGCCTGCTCTAGGACAGGGTACCTTTGAGGATACTTGAAATAAACAGACAGGTGTCTGGGACAAGGGAGCGAGCCCTCTTGGTCCCAGAGTCTGCTGTGAACAAGCTTAAACGGCACAGAACACTTGCTCAATGTAATGTGTATCACGCCCGTGCACTAAATAAATGTTTGGTTCCTTGGGGGAAGGAATAGATTTTTAACACAACCATTTGAATCTGGCAAGTGCTGAGACCGAAGATGACTAACACCTGACTAGTTCAAGGAAGAATGACGGAACCAGTCTTCCTGTATGTGTCAAACAGGACTTGGTCTCCATCCAGGGGTCTGGGGGAAAAAAAAGGAAGGGAAAAACAGAGTCACCGGTTAAATGGTTTTCTAACTGTCTCTCCCTCGGCAGAGCCCCGTGACTTTACGAAGCAAGCAACAACAAAACTCCTCTAAAGTTGAACTACCGTGAAATAACCCAGGGCTTGAACTTGTCGCGCGATGTTCCTTTAAATTTTAATGCAAGCTCAGGAATAGATTTGTGTACAGCAAGGTAAAGCAAAGGCCATGAAATATTGATTCTGTACATTTTCTTATGCATTTTTATTCTCCAATTTAGTAAATTTTTCATCTTGCCTGCACTTAGAGGTTGCCTATGAAGTCGTTACTACCAATTGTATTAGCTGTTGTAAATAAATAATCTTCGCCAGAGCTGTTTGCCTGACGGGAGGTGGACAGGACTGGCCGCCTCTCTGCACTAGATTCTGACAGCCCTGGCTGGGTGGGATGAAAAGGGATGGTGGCTATTTTCCTAACAGCACAGCAGCAGACGCTTCCCAAAGGAAGAAGGGTTGGCAAAGGAGCAGCCGGGAGGAAGCCCAGTGTTCCGGCAGACACTAATTCAGCACCCTGACTTGCCCGTTTGGGTCTCGGAGGAAGCCGACTAGATTAAAAGAGCAACAGCAACAACAACAGAACCCATCCAGACATCAGGATAGACATTTGTAACATGAAAGCCTCCTGGTAATGTCTTCCTGTCCCAGCCTCCTTTAGAGAAAACAAAAGTACCACTAATGTTTTTGCACTGGCCCCAACCTAACCCATGTGTGTGCATAGGAGTCTCACATTGGATCAGTCGTATGGAAGACAGCCTGGGTATTTCTCCCCGCATACATCCTACTGTGCACATCTGTTTCCTAGAAGACATACCTACACTCGTTTTTCCCGCATCTAACTAACAGTGAAGGCCGAGAGCAAGGCAGACACAGATTCCAATGGCAAAAGTCTGTCTTAAGTAAGGACCCGTGAGGAGGACCCTGTGGCTCTGCAGGATGCGGCGGTTGGCCTAGTCTCTCTGAAGCTTTCATTTATTCATGCACGAGTTCCCTGTTGTTTCTGTGAAGCTGCCAAATCTCTAGATCCTGGTGAAACTGACCAAAGATTGACAAGGACTTTTTTTCACTGGGTCCCAAGTTTCTTATTTCTATGATCAAAATACACCAAGGAAGCGGATACAATTAGACCAGGCTGCTTTTAAATATTATAAACTCTTGATTTAGAAGATACCTAACTTACAACAAACAATAAGACCAATTCCCTAAAGAAGATACAAACGTGTATGTGTGTGTGTGTGTGTGTGTGTGTGACTATGTGTTATATGTGAGAGTTTGGGGGCCCACATGGCATGGTGGCCCACACGGAGGTCAGAAGACAACCCCTGCCCTTAGTCCTCACCTCCTGCCCTTTTGAGGCAGGATCTCTTGTTCTGCATTATGTACTGGGCCAGGCAGTGAGCCCTTGTACTTCAGAAGAATTCCCTTTCTTAGCCTTGCTTCAAGAGAGCTGGGGTACATTACATGTGCTATCTTGTGTGGCTTTAAATGTGGGTTCTGGCCATGGGAACTCAGATCTCCACGCTGGCATAACTAGCACTTTTATGCACTGAGCCGTTTCTCCAGCAGCCCTCCACGCCTTACGTGGCATCTGTGCTCTCAGGCAAGTCTCTAGGGAATGTTCTAAAAACACTAAATATTATTGCCTTAGGCCTTGTGCTTGACACAGACCGTCACCTGCTAACTCTGGTACCTGTAAGCAAATGGCACATACCAAACTCCAGCAGAGTGTGTCTAATGCAGCCAGCTGCCAGATGTTTGAGTCAGATGTTCATGTGAGCACAGACATTCATGTCATCATTAGAGCTCCCCCCTTTTTAGCAAAAATCCCATATAGAAACTAGTGAAGTTGTGGAGTAGGCAGAGAAGCACTGAAAGCCAGGGACTGGTCAGTACAATTAGGAAAGGCTGAAGAAGTTTTGGTAGGCATAGTGCAGGAGGCTCTAATTAAGGACAATCCTATGCCAGGCACAGTGCAGGATGCTCAGGTTGAGGACCATACCAAGAGCTCGTTCCAATCTCTTTCCTAAGAAAGAGGATTACTGTATGGAGTGAACTATAGAGGGTCATGTGCTTATCCGGAGAGGGTAGAACTGAATATCAGCGCCTATGCCAGAGAACAACCTGACATGTTTGTCTTAAACTCAACGAGTTAGCATCATTTATGACAGCAGCACTTTTGGATCCAGAGAAGAGAGGTCAAGATAATGAGGGTTTGTAGATTCAGAAGAGAGTGTGGATGGTGGATGGCAAATTGCAGGAAGCCATTAAGTCTTCCGAACGAGGACCAGGGAGTGTTGGAGAAGAGGGATACATGCTCAGTTGGTGCCGTGTCCTGGGAAGTGCAATGTCATGTATCGGAAGCTCCCAGAACTCATGGTATTGAAGAGACCTAGGATTCAAGGGGGACTACATCAAAGAAAGCCCTCTTGGGGCTGTGGGTTATTTCCTCCCTGTGTCAAGCCATAGCACCAGGAAGGAGTCCCAGTAGACCCCCAAGTTTATCCTGGCGCAGAGACTGTGCCAAGAAGACGTGAATTAAAACACTGGGCAGACGGAGAACAACAGCTTCACCAGGCGTGGGAAGAATTGCCACAGAGATAAATGTTCCTGTGAACGCTTCTCAGCGCTCAGGCTTCCTCCCAACTCCCCTCTGGCTGCTCAACAACAATGAGAATGTTGTAAATTTACACCAAAGAAGCCCTCCAGTCCGAGATCTGAGAAGCCAAGAACAACCAAGGGGAACCAGAAGGGGAAGCAGAGACAATTTACTTAAAATGTTTATGGAAAAACACCAGCCCCGCTTCCATGTCTCGTCACATAAGGATGAAAAACAAAAACAGCATCAGCTTCAGCTGTACGAAAAATTCCAAGTTATGAAATATAGGGAAAATGCGTACAATATGTGAAGGAAACAACAGCAATAAAAGGGAAAAACACTGCTGTGTCTCCAAGATTACTTGTTAAACTGGGGACTCTGATGAAAACTGGGGAGAACAGTTTATACAGAAAGTTAAGTAGGACATTTCAAAAGCAAGCAAGCTAAATACATTGACCATCTGTGACATTGTCAAAGGACAGGTTTTTAAAAATAAAATTATTTAAATGACTTATTTATGTTTTTCTGTGTATAGGTGTTTCGCCTGCATGAGTATTTGTGCACCACATGTGTGCCCTCTTCCCCCCCCCCAATTTAAATACAAGTGATTTGAAAGTGAGTTGAGTCACACAAGAAAGCAGAGACTGAATGAATGCAGCATCGGTTTTAGAAGTCCTGAGAGAAAGAGGCCATTCAGCAAGAGCTGAATGATGACCTGAGTATGAGTCAATCACACAGCTACCTGGAGAAGAGAGGGGTGACCAGAAACACAATGGTAGTGTGGAAAGGACAGTAGGTGTGCAAGATAGGAAAAGCGAGAGCACAGAGCTAAGAAATGCAAAGGATGAAGAAATCAGACACAACAGGACAAGCGGTCCTGGTTGGCTTGGGGAAGGCAAGTTCTAGAGTACAGAGCATTCACAAATCAAAGCAGCGTCTATAGGTGCCTTTGTGTTTGTTGTTGGTTTTAATCTTATGGTAAAGGGGACAAACATGGCAAATATAAAAGGGAGAAGGAGCTGCTAAAGGGAACAAGATATTCATCTACTTGTAGACTCCTGCTTCACCTTGAAAATGTTTGTAAACATTGACCAACTTCGAAGGAACTGTCAGCAACAAGCTATGGCCTGAAAATTCTCAATTCTATTCATATAGAAAAATAAGGAGAAGCCGGGCGGTGGTGGTTTACGCCTTTAACTCCAGCACTTGGGAGGCAGAGGCAGGTGGATCTTTGCGAGTTCAAGGCCAGCCTGGTCTACAAGAGCTAGTTCCAGGACAGGCTCCAAAGCCACAGAGAAACCCTTGTCTTGAAAAACAACAGCAACAACAACAACAAAAAAAAACTAAGAAAAATAAGGAGATGGGGAGAGGTAGAGAAGGAAGGTGGGAGAATTTTTCAGATATGCAGTGGCTCAGGAAAGAATTTCTTCATACAAGTAAGATTATTTCCTGTGTGTTGGTGACTGGTATGAGGTGAGGATTCAAGATTCCCATTCCCCTCTGGATAGCCATGCTACAGCTGACTCGGCCTGGCATCTTGACTGCCAAGGTCCGTTGTGTGTGGATCTGATGTTATGATGACCATGTAATTTGCTTCTTTAGGCTCTTTTCCATTGCTGTATTAAGACATTAAAAAAACCAAACAAACAATAAAGCATTAGGAAAAACATGGGTCCCTGGTAGAAAGAGTCATCTCTCATTTTGTTTCCAAATTGTCATGGCTGTTTAAGAATTGACCTATGAACTGAAATCGACTTGCAGGTTTTAGGTTGGGATCGTTTTGCACAAAACATCAAATTAGAGATATGTTTGTGACACCAAGTCTTCTCAGGAAATATCTCTGCATTTGTTTTGGCTACTATTTTATGTTTTACAATAATAATAATTTCATTCATAAGACTTTTCCATGTCTTTGTCAAATTTTTGGTAGATATTTGATGATTGGTTGTAATTATGAATTTATTTTATTTATTTATTTTCTGTTTCATTTTTCTGGTATATAACTTTCCTGGCATATATTCAGATTATTTGTTGGCGGTGGTCTCCAAAAAATGTAATGAATTCTCTTAATGACACTGGTACTTGGCCTACAAATTTTCATGAAAAATTTTGTGTGCGCTACTATATTGTCCACAGATAATGATGAATTTGTCCCTTGCTTTACAGTTTCATACTTCTTTGCTGTTTTTATACCTTGTTACATTAATCACGGCCCTCAGTCAAATTTTGAAGAATAGGGGTGATTTCTAGAATTACACTGTGGTTTCTGATAATGTCTTTCCTTCAAGGTCTGAATAATACCTCATTTTCCTCCTAAGTCTACTGCAGATGGAGGGAGGGAGTGGTGAGGAGAGAGAGGAGGAGGGCTGGAAGAGGAAAGGTTGTTTTCTTGGTCTTAGATTTTAGCCATTCTGCTTGGGATAAAATAAAATTGCCAAGTAGTTTTTAATTTGCATTTCCCTAATTGCTAGGGATGATGAATACTTTTGGAGATGCTTCATAGCCATTTTTGTTCCTACTTTGGGTAACTCTCTGTTCAGAGCCACAGTCCATTGTTTTAATTGGGTCCTTTGTTTTCTTGACTCTGTTTTTTTCCTGATAGGTCTTCTAATCCCAAGTGATCAGCTCTAAACACAAACAGATATGAGCAACAGTAAAGGGATTCAGCAGGTGGTATATTTGTATATATGTACATGTGTGTATATAATTAAAGAAGAAAAGGTCATGAGTCCAGGGACTTGGGAGGAGTTAGAAGGGGACAGGGAGGAGTGGAACTGAAGTAAATGCAGTACTTAAACATGAAATTATAAAAATAAAAATCCACCATAAGTGTATAATAAAGGAAGATAAGGGGGGTGGAGGGGAAGAAGAGGAGAAAGAGTTAGAGGGTTTAAATTCGTGTCCAGAAAACAACAATTTTTAATTTAATTTTTCAGGTTTTGAGAATTTTGTACATGAGTACTTTATTTACTTCATTTCCATTCCTCCCACCCCCTCCAGCTCTTCTACACCCTCACCCCCTCTCAGACTGAAGGTCTTTTCATCTTTAATCATTATTGTTTCTCTCACACACATACACATACATGTACACACGCACACAAACACACACACAGCCTCCTATTTAGTGTTCTTTGAATGTGCTTACTTGTATATAGGGCTGAGCACTTGGGATTGGATACACTATTGTTTTTTAACCTCTGATTCATCCTTCTCAAAGCAACCAGACTTCTCTTATAGTGTAAGCCTGACAATGTTACTTCTCTTCCTGATGCCCAACAATGCCAGTATAAATAAATAAATAGAAATGCCTATAAAAGCCTGCTCTCTCCTACCTGTGCAGTCTTATCTCAAACCACAGCTTCCTTTGCTGTCTGTTCTCCAGCCATGGACTTCCTTCCCATTCTCGAATGTGCCAAGCTTTTCTCACCTTGTTGCCATTTTGTTAGTCACCCTGTCTGGAGCCTGCAGCCATCTCCTCTTCTCTTACCCGCTTCTGTTCACCCTTCCAGTTCCTACCCATGATGTTTCCTTAGAGCCCCCAGGCTTCTCTACTGTAAGTAATGTATGTTAGGCAGTAATATTCCGTAGTTTTGGAACATGCTTTTAAAAAGAGAGACGGATTCTCATTTTTTTAAAGGCTACTGTAAAATTAACCTTTTAAAGTGAACGATTCAGTGCCTCTAATACCTTTGCAATATTGTGTAACTCTTTGCCTTCATCTTTTCCTAAAACATTTCATCACCCAAGGGAAATGTTGTGCCATTAGGTGAGTTCTCTGCACTGCTCCCTCCCGTCAGGCAGCCCAGGGAGATCTCTATAGATGTACCTATTCTGGATATGTCATATGAACAGAATAATATAATATGTCACCATTTATGTCTTACTTCTTTCACTTAGCATGTTTGGGGAGGATTCACCTTTGTACTATTTCTAAATACTTGTTGCATTTTTTTAGGCTGAATACTATTCTCTTGCTTATACATGCTACAATCCATTTATTGATCCACAGATAGATATGTGCTCTATTTTTTCTTTAAGTTACTGTAAATAATTCTGTTATAAATAGTTATTTAAAATATCTTGTGGAGTTCCTATTTTAATTCTTTGAGGCTATCATCCTCTTTTAATTTATTGCACATGGGGCTAGAGAGATGGCTCAGTGGTTAAGAACACTTGCTGCTCTTACTTACAGTGGACCTGCGTTCTCAGTACCCACATTATAGTTCACAGCCATCTTTAACTCCAGTTCCAGGGGATTCAACAAATTCTCCTGACCTTTGCAGGGACCAGGCACTCATGTCGTGCACAACATCCATACAGGCAGAACGTTCATGCACATAAAATTAATAAGTAAGTAGTTGCCCGCATTTGGGACTCTAATGCGCTTCTACAATTCTTTTTTTTTGGGGGGGGGGTTCGAGACAGGTTTTTTCTGTGGCTTTGGAGCCTATCCTGGAACTAGCTCTGTAGACCAGGCTGGTCTCGAACTCACAGAGATCCGCCTGCCTCTGCCTCCCGAGTGCTGGGATTAAAGGTGTGCGCCACAATCGCCCGGCGCGCTTCTACAATTCTTGAGTTAGTGTTTAATCACTCACTCTGTGTGCTGAGCACCCTAGCTTCAAGGAGCACTTCTGCTACTGTAGAATCTCCCCAGGGCCAGACTTCAAACAGCATTTGGTTAATATTTGAAGGAATTGGCAAATGTGAAACCAAGATATCCAAACTGACGGTACTTGGGAGTACATTCATGAGGTCTTTGGAAAGGCACACAATTTAAATCAAGATTCTACACGACTCAAAAGCAACCTTTTGCTGTCATTGAGAAGTGACCCCTCTTTAAGTGACATGTCTGGCACATTCCACAGTGAAAGCTCCAGATGTTTCAAGTTTGGCAATTTTACCCATTCTTTACCTGTTCCTCCGAGGCCTCAGTTCAATACCTACCATCTGTAGCCAAGAGAACTAAGAATTCAAGCCTGGGTGTCCCAAAGTGTCGCTCACAGGGTGGCACACACTCTGCCTTTCCAAGCCTTTCTTCCTCCATCTTCTCTGTGGGGCAGACTAAGATAAATGTGATTGATGCTTAGGATTCCAGTGGCTAGGGCTGAGCTGGTTCCCACTTGTTCATTGGACGACCGTTCTAGTTTCCTACACACTAGCACTGCCCATTCACGATGCTAGTTGTGCCCTGTGATCAAGCAGGGCAGGTGTGCTGTGACAGGGGCAGCAGCTGGGGCATCTTTACTCTGAATTCCTTGTCATGGACGATGCTCTAGATCTATCTACCCTCTCCCTTCTCTTTTCTTCCTTTGTTTGGTCCCAGTTTTCTCTCTCTGTTTGTTTCTGCTATGTTCTGTGACTTCTTTTGCTCTCCTTTCTGTCCTCTCTCTCTCTCTCTCTCTCTCTCTCTCTCTCTCTCTCTCTCTCTCTATCTCTATCTCTCTCTCTCTCTCTCTGTGTGTGTGTGTGTGTGTGCATGTATGAACATTCATGCATGTGTGTGCCTAGTGCTCTCTCTTTAAGGCTAATGTTACCCTTTCAATAAACTCCTTCCTGTCTCCAAATGGCTGGGTCTATCTCCTTTGCCATCAGAGGAGACCGGAACTGGCTGCATTGAATGTGAGGAAGTCTTTATAATTAACAGGATCTCTCTGCTGTTTACACAAACACTTTAAACTACACAGGGAGCCAAGTAGACCATTTTGCACATCTGATGAGAATGTAATTAAATGTGGGGGGAGGTGAGGAGGAAGGGGGAGGGCAGGCCAAGGTTAAATAATAAGGCAGAGTGCTGCTGGAAGGCATCCGATTAACACAGGAGTCTATTACTACATACTGACGTCTAGGTGCCAGGCACTGAGCTGGGCTCTAGGAATCATGACCTGCTTCTGAAGCCTGTACTGCACCCGATATATTTAGTTTTCAAGGGGATCTTGCAGCCAGAACACTTAGTGAGAGTTTGAGTATGGTAAAGAAGTGAGCTGTGGGTTGTGGGTGTTCGGAACAGGTGACTGTGGAGGATATTTTAGCAGATCTATGAAGGAAGGAAAACACTGGAGCGCAGAGAGGCTGGGCAAGGAAGGACTGAAGCTGAATCTCACAGGATGTCGGAAGGACTCGTGGGAGGGAGTTTCGGAGAACACCCTGATTTGAATGTTGTGGTGGGAGGTTGGTGGGAAGATGGTGGAAAGAGGCGGACAGCTCGGGGCTGTGATGTGGGAAACACTGGTATCACCTTAGATGTAGTGACTAGTAATTAGTCTGTGGGAAATGACACCAATGCCATAAGGCTCTGTGATGGTACCATTCAGTCCTTGGGAATCTTCTAGACTGATAGAACTGCATCTAAGATGGCAACCACACATGGCCATTGGGCAACTGAACCTTTCAAATGATTAATGTGACTGGAGAGGTGAATTTGTATGATTCATTTTAAGTTATTGAAATCTGAGTTCAGACTTCCATTTGTGTTAGACATGACGGCTCCCATGAGTCACAGTAGCCTCTGCAGACAGATGTCATGACCATATTGTGATAAACTGGCAGCCCTGTGAGTAAAGAGTTGGGGGATTGGAAGACATCCAGGTTTGGAGAAGACGAAGAAAACATTGCTCTAGGGATCAAGTGAGGATGTAGGCTCTGCGAGGATTGATGTTCAGTGGATTTCACACCTTTGCTGGGGGACATCACCCTGGAGGTCAAGTTTGAGCTTGCTGGGTACTAGGGAGGTGCCTGGTATTTAGGCTGGAGCTGTGATAGTGCAGGTTTGGGAGGTCTTTGACACTAATGTGTGAATTAGGCCTGTGAATTTGGCCTGAGGACTGTCTTTGACAGGCATCTGTCTCCTCAGGGCTGCAAGAATGTTTTACCTTCCAACTAAGCACAGAAAGTCAAAGAAAACTCCTAGATCACGTGTCATTAGAACCTGAAGAGGTCACAGGGTCTCTCCCCAGCTGTTTTTTTTTCTTCTTAATCTAACAGTGCCTTTATCCTCTGATTAGTGATGTATTCGATTGACATTAAGTTAATCAAAGCCCATTACAGGTTTGCCTGAGTTTCTGTTTGGTGGAAGTTGATGAAATTTCACCTGAAATATTCATGAAAGGAGGTAGCTAAGAAACTTGTGAAAAAGAGGCAGAGGAGTCCATCTTGCTCTTCTGTGTAGCAAGACTGAGTTCAAAGAGATGGTAATTAAAACAGTGTAAATCAGGTCTAGAGGCAGGCGAGTTAACTCAAAGGAATGGGCTTGGCATGGCAGAAAGAGCCTGTAAAATCAAGTGGAAGCTTGCTCAGTTGTGGGGGTGGACCAGCATGAGAGGTGGCAAAAAGGAGAGTGAGCAGGAGAAATAGCTATTCCTTTAGAGAAAGAACAAGCAAATCCAGATAGAATCAACACCAAAATGACAGGAAATTTATAAGAAATATCTTTGCGATATTGGAATAGGAAGATTCCCTGATTTTTTTAGTAGTGAACAACAACAAAACCACAAATGAAGAAGATGAGGATGATAAAAGTGGATCAGTAAAATAAAGTCTGACGACTTACACCGCACCGATAACTGATGAAAGGGATATAGAAAGTAAAATAATAATAGGCAAATATCACACAGGAAAAAGGGATAGAGGATGGATAGATAGATAACACCCAAAGGAAGCTTGGACTGTGGAATTAAATCATCCACACACTCGTAGAAAAAAGGCTTCCCTACATTAATAAGTCATGGATATTCAAGTGAAAACAGGATGTTGTTGCCTACCCAGCATGCAATGCCAGTCTTGACTGAATATTTGGAGAGAAGTTACTGTCACACATTGCCAAAGTGTCTATAACTTGGTGTCACATTTTTGTTTTGGAAAACAATTTAGCAATAAGACATGAAATGGAAGACATACACACTTCACGATGTACCATTGCAATGGCCAGGGGATTGTCCTCAATAATACCTCTTCCATGTACAGAAACGGTCACTGGAGGACAGCTGTGGATGAGGGAATGTGGGTGCACACTTTTCCTGATAATCAATTTGTGGGGAGTGGGGGAAGCCCCGAGGGAAGGAAGTTCTGTTCAACATGCTGTTAGCATGGGCACAGCCATGTCAAGGACTCCAGTGTCTCGTCCCCGTGGGAGTGGTAAAGCCGTCCCCAGGTGGGATTCAGGGAGATGGCAAAGCCCAAGGGGTAAATGTTAAATGTGCGCATAGAAAATGCCCACCATAGCTTTCTCCCTCCCAATGTTTATGGCCTGAAGACTGCTCCCCTCCAGAGACTGTTTCTACCAAGATTAACCAAACACACCCCTTGTTCAGCTGTGTGTAATAACCCTGCCTCCTTCTTCACCTGCATGCAATGACCACTGCGCATTTTCTCCCTCAGGGAGCCTCGTCCACCCACAGGTTTGTCTTCTCTCCATCATTGCACTGCTCGAGTCAGGGCCATTGCTGAAGTCTTGAACAGTTGTGTAGTCATACAGGGAAATACTATGCAGAAGAATAAATGAATGAACTAAATCTTCATATGGTAATGCAGGGGAGTCTCAATTCAATAGCTCACGATTCCACTGAAAATGCCTCTTGCTGCTGTTTTAGGGATTATTGCAATTCAACCAACGGCAGCACTAGAATCTTCAGATTCTTCAAGTTATGTTTTTTAAAATTTTTGTTTATTTTTATGTTATGAGTATGAATGTCTGTCTGCATAAATGTCTGTGCACCCTGTGTTCACAGTGCCCACAGAGGCTTGAGGAGGGTGTAGGAGCCCCATGGAAATGGAGTTACAGATGGTTGTGAGCTACCTTAGGGTGCTAGTAACTGAACCTGTGTCCTCTGCAAGAGCAGCCAGTGCTCTTAAAAGCTTGGCCATCTCTTTATCCACAGGTTATGGTTTTTAATAATGTTATTTTTTAACAGCAAAAATAGCAAGTGACATTTATTGAAAAATTACCAGTGGCTAGTGTGCTAAGTGTATTTTCTGTACTACTCATCTTTTCTCTTGTAAACACTTTTAAGTTATTAAATGTATGTTATTGTCATTTGTGGTTTATAGATATGGAAAATGAATGAAGAAGAAGGTATTAAATAGTATGTCCAACGGGGGTGTGCTGGCTAGTGTTTTATGTCAACTTGACACAAGCTAGAGTCATCAGAGAGGAGGGATCCTCAGTTGAAAAAAATGTCTCCATAAGATGGGGACGTAGGCAAGCCTGTGGGACATTTTCTTAATTAGTGATTCATGGGGGAAGCCTCACTAACACAAGGGGCACACTTTTATGACCTCTTGGATTTGTTTCATTGGGTAATAAAATCAGCAGAGCAATTTTCTGGTTATAAGGTTTATTTTTTCATGTTTATTTATGTGATTGTCTGTGGGCCTTGAGGTTTGTGCACAATGAGCACAGGTTCGCTCACAGGCCTTAAGGGGGTGTAGGATCCCCTGGATCTGGGGACAGGCAGTTGTGGACCTCCCAATACGTCTGCTAGGAACAAAGCAAAATTGGAAGAACTCCAAGCATTCCTAACTGATGAGCCATCTCTCCTGCCCCATTAATTTATTTTCGATTAACATGTATTGATTGTATACATTAATGGTATTCAGTATGATATTTTAATACATGCATACAATATACACCAATAAATACCATTTATCTACTTTCCTGACTCCTTTTCTTTCCTATAGGAACCCTCACTCTACATTTAGGTCAACTTTTCTGAGTTTACACATAGAAAGATTGTATGTGTGTGTGTGTGTGTGTGTGTGTGTGTGTGTGTGTGTGTGTGATAGTGTATCAGCATATTTCACTTAATAGACTGTCCTTCCATTCCATCTGTTATACAAATATGTTTAAAAGATATTTCCTATTTAGTAAATGTAAGAAAGCACAGCTCCAACAAAGAAATCACGTTTAACACTTTTAGGCATTTGCTTTGATTTTAACACTCTATCCAAGCAGAGGTAGGGGAAATTTTTACCTCAGAGGGGATTTAACCATTGATCTCTGTGGATCTATATGTAGGATTTGAGTGTAATGATGTGTGAGCTGCCCACACTGCTGGTCTTGGGAGAGTGTGAAGGCAGAACGGTAGACTGTGGAGATAAACACACAGCAGGGATGGTGCGGGTACTGTCTTCCCAAGTGCCTGGAAGCGTGGCTGCTGAGTCAAAGGACTCTCGGCCAACTCTATTTCCACCTCTCCTTTCTGGGCTGAGGGTGGAGCTGGAAATCTCTTCCTTATCTTCTCACTGCCACCCACATATCTAACCTTGAGCAAAAGTCACAAGGTCACAGTGTATCCTACAGAGATAGCTGTTCGAAGATGAGGTCACTGCCCAGTAAAGACACATGAACACGTATCTCATTCTTCTTTTGCTTCCTGCTTTTACATCATCATGTCAGTAAGTTCACTTGCTTCTTTTAGAAATACTACCTAACATCTCTGTGGGCCAATGAAGCTCTGGAAAGGGACATTTCTACTCCTGGAGTCTGTTCATGGATGTGCCATAAATTCCACCTTCAGCTCCCAAATAGGATTCCAAAAATAGTCAAACACTGGCAGCTTCTGGAGAAGGAGCGTAGCTCCCGCAGTAGCTGCTCAGGGTAGACAACTTCATTTGGACAGATTTGCATTACATCTGTTGACAACACAGTCCACTCACTTTGGGAGATTTCACCAGGATTGCCCAGGACTTGGGGAGATATTTGTAAAACTGGCTTCCTAGGATAAATCCATGTCATGCAACCAGGGCTTGGCATCAAACTGAAAGACAGTGCAAAGGAAATTAATTAAAATCGGCCAGAGCGATCCAACAGAAACAGACATTACAAATGGAAGCAGTAAGACATAGACTCCACCAAGGCAGGGAAATTTTGTCTCTTGTTCCTGACCAAATTCCCTAAGTTAGGAAAATTTCTGGTATGGAAAATATGGTTAAGAAATATCTGTGAGATGGACAGGTTGACTTTGGCCAATTCCACACTTGATAACCAGGTGTACTGGGCTGAGCTAGGAGCTAGATTGACAAAGTTGTCCCAAGCTGGTACAGGAGGACACAAAAAGTCAATAACTGTGTGTAACAATAATGCTACCTGGTGAGCAAGGGTTGCCAGCTGGAATACGACATTTCGGGCTAAGAGTAGACCACAGACAGAGGCATAGAGGTGTGAAAAATGTATGGTGAGTTGAGGGGGTTGCCTCATTGTTTTAATGAACAGCTGTCAAGATTAGGGACAAAGGAAGGTCTTAACTGAAACATTAGCATCTCTTGAGTTCCAGACTTTGGAGTTAGTGGCACAGCTATTAGCACAGCTGTGTCCTTGGGCATAGATAGTCACTGTTTAATAATCTTACTATGCAGTGGGACATGGGCAAGTGTGCTATCTTAAGGCCATCTCTATATTTCCACATTCTACATACATTTCAGAGAGACTGGATCCCTAATACATTCTTGAGCAATTGAAACAGAACTCAGAAGGGCGTATTAAAGTGTAATAACAACTGAAAACAGGAAGCTTGGTCTATCCTTGGACTCTCTTTGGGTTATTCTTCTGTACTGAGCAAGAAAGTGGTAATAGGAATAAATAAAATCTGGATTCAAAGTTAACTCATCCAAGTTCAAATTCCAATCACATCAAATGTAGGTACCTGATGATTGAATGCTTCTGAGATTTGACTTGGAAAGATCTGTTCATGTATCTGTGAGTGGTTGCTTCTCCCTAGGACAGTTCAGGACAGTGAGAATCAACAAGATGGGCTTTTGGCTGAGGCTGTTCATTCGTTCCCGACTACCCAGACCTGAAATAATTCACAGGATCTATATTATTTGCAATACTGTTTGACCAATAGCCTAAGCAATTTCTAGCTAGCTCTTAAATCCTAAACTAACTCATACTCATTAATCTATGCACCACCATGAGGCCATGACCTACAGGCAGAGTTCCAGTGGGCTCTGGTGGGGGTGTCTTTGTCCTTTGGCAGTTACATGGCATCCTCCCTGACTCCGCCTACTTTCCCCTCTGTCTCTCCTTGGAGAGAAGAAAATAGGTGGAGTCAAGGAGCTGCCATGTATCCATACTGGTAATCCATGAGCCTCATGGTAAAATATAGAATAATAGAAATGGGTTAAATTAAGATGTAAGAGCTAGCTAGAAATATGCTTAAGCTATTGGCCAAACAGTATTGCAAATAATAGAGTTTCCGTGTGATCATTTCGGGTCTAGCAGCTGCAAACAAACAAGCAGCCTCCGCTAACAATGGGCTACAGTATTTTATTGGTTAAAAGCAAATTCTCAGGGCAGGGGAGATGGCTCAGTGAGTAAAGCACTAGCTGCCTAAGCCTGATGACCTGAGTTCAGATCCCCAGAACCCACATAGAAGCCACACACAACAACCAGATTTCAGCAATCCCAGTACCCCCTCCCCTGGGACATAGCAGGTGGAGATCAAAAGGCTGTCAGAGGCTCATAGACCAGCTAGCCTGGCCTGCGCAGTGGTGAACAAGAAGAGAGAACCTGCCTCAAATGGAGTGGAAGATGAAGATTGAAATTGGACGTTGTCCTCTGACCTCTACCTACAAGCTATGTGCCCCTCCCGACACACACACAAAAATAGCATTCACATTCAGGCAGATCTAATGCAACAGCATATGAATATCAACAAATGAGTCATAGAGATGAGCTTAGATTCTGTCCTCCACAAGTGTAGAGAGTCTTTCTCACAAGTTTCCAGTGATTTCCCAGCTCTCAGAATAGTGCCTTGCTTATGGTAGGTCCTCAGTCAATAAATGTGTTGAATAAGAAAAAGTGTGGCATGGTGGCACATGTCTGTAACCTCAGCACTAGGGAAGCTGTGGTAGGATGATTGAGAGTTCAAGACCAGTCTGGGCTACATAATGAGTTCCAGGCCAGCCAAGCCACGAGTAAAACCCTGATTCAAACAAAACAAAAAGAGAGTGTAGAAAGGTGAACAATGTGGTTTTGCTAAGTCAGATCGGCCTGAATCAAGTCCGTATGCCTTCTTGCATCACCATAAAATGCTCAGGGCCAAGTTATGTGCTCTGTTCATGTCTCGTTTTGTGTTTGGAAACAGGAAGGAGTTAAACACCCCAAAGGCAGTGAGAAGCAGACATGACACGGATGTACGCAGGCTGTTTGTCTTATTCTTGGCAAGTCTCAGTGGCACCAAACAGACAAGGACACAATAATGTCACAGCTTCCACCTCACCCTGGGACCTCTGGGGTTTTCCCTTGTGTACACCAAAATAAATGCCACTTTAAACTGCTGTTGTAGACTTCTCAGTGAGCATTGAAACACTTCTTGCTTGAGGAAGAGTTAGGAGCTTCCCTAGAGGCAACATTTAGATGTGTGTTATCCTGATGTAGAGGGTAAATACTTTCATTAATAAAAGAAAAATACAGAAATTTAAAAATAAGATATGTAGAACAAGAAATGAGAAAAAAATTAAAAAATAAATCCAAATAAACTGGGTTTCCAGACCCCTCAACCTTTATTGTGAAGGAAGATTGAGCCCCAGGGGAGGTCCTTGGACTGTTCAGGGAGAAGTCTGAATGCTGAGCTGGAGTCCCTGCTGGAGCTTAGGTGTCTACTCCATGATAAATTTCATCTGAGGCCAGAGCGGTTTGCTGTCTGAGCTTGTTAGAGGCCTTTATAGGCAGGTGGCAGTTAAGCGTTTGGAAAAACCAACTTTGTCGTAAGATTGATGTATGGCGAAGGGTGACAAGGGCTCTGCTTTTCTTCCCAACAGCTGGAACCCAGTAGGAGTGTGACTTTGTGGATGAATAGATTTAGGATGGAGTCAGACCCATGCCACCTCAGAAGTAAATGCTGTCTGAACTCCAGTTTCAGTGTAAACAAGGTCTAAACGATGGCAGGCAGGCCTGACCTGTTCCCACATAACATGTGTGTTTCGGAGGACCTTGAGAGAAGGTTTTCATGGGTGGTGGTGGGGGCAACATCAATGCTTGGAGGGAAGAAGCCGATTGAAATCAATGAGAATTGATTTAGAGTGCAGGGGCTACTGTGTTAAAATCTCCTACCTCTTGATAGAGTTTCATGAATATTAACAAGGTTAAGATCAATAACGAGCTGATTTCCAGATGCAAACCTGACTTCTCCATCTGCAGATTGAAGGGATTTCCTTCTGCACCATTCCCACTCCGGCACTGCAAACCTAACATGAAAAAGCCCAAATGCAACATGCAAGGGCCAGGTCTCCTCCTACGGTGTGACATGTGTCCTTACTCACTGCGATTATATCCAGTGTGGTTCATGTTTGAGGCATGTGTGCAAATGTGTTTGTGTGTGTGCATGCACATGCATGTGCGTGTTCATGGGCATGCTTTCATCTATTGACTCATGTCTTGCATCCATTGGTTTTCTCCATGATTACCTGGACCCTCTTTACCACCCGCCTCAGCATTTGCTATGATCTCATAATTGGCTCCATGGCTTCCAGTCTTGTACCTCCAAAGCACTGTGATAATTATTTATCTAGAAATCTGGTTCAAACAAGTCTATCCTCTGCTGAAGAAGCTACGCCAACATCTCTAGAAAGTATTTCAGTGGTGAAGAACTTGTAGCCAGGCACGGTCCCCAGAACTGTGTAAAATAAAAATTTGTCACATGTTTCTTCTTGCTTTTAGGATGATGTCCTAAATCTTTAGACCAATGCTGAACAACTGTCAAATTCTTGGTTTCACACATAACTGAACTATGTACACAATCTTTCAAGTATGACACACTTCAGCTGGAGCTAAGGATGAGGATGAATTTGTCCTAAGGAAGCTTGTAGGAGGAAGGGGGTTGCAGGTTGATATTGCATTAAATGTAAAGGACGGGTGCAGCAAAAAGGCAGATATATTAGAAGGACACCTAAGAATACTTGTATTTGTGTATGTGTGCGTATTTCTGTGGTGCGCGCACAAGTGTGTGTGTGTGTGTGTGCGCGCGTGCGCTCGTGCTGTGGGTGAACAGTGGTCTTGGGCTATAGAATACCCTTCCTATTTGAGGTCCCTCTAAACAGTCAACACAAATACAAAAAGTTACCATAGAAGATTCTATGCCTTTCTTGGGAGGTATTAATCATTATGATAATTTAGGGGGGGGGCACAGACAGAAGCAAGAGTCTTAGCTCAATGAGAGTGGAAGTGAGAATTCTAAGCCACTTCCTCCCTGGTGTGGACTATCTCAGACTTGATGTACAAACCCATATGACCTTGACTTCTGGCCAGCTTGATAGTCTGGGGCCAGTGCCCCCCCCCACTCCCCCCCTCAGGTCTGAAGCATCTCCTTCTCTGGTATCTTTGAATGAGGTCAAACACTTCTCGGAAGACTATTTGTCGGGAATTCCTCCTGCCCTGGGTGTGGACTGGGTCATGTTCATTTAGCTAACTTCCATTATCGGCTGACCTTTCTTATTTCCTGCTGAGATTTATTAGAACTTCAGAGATAGAGATGTGGCCTGGACCAGGATCCTCTAAGATGCACATTTATAGTTCACCAAGAGATTTCTTCCCAGCTCTGTCTTCTGGATTTCTCAGAGCCCAAGAACAGAACAGACTATGTGCTAGCAATCCCCTTTTGCAGATGTTGAAACAAGCAGTGTCCAGATGTTATAAATGACACCCCAGCCTCAGTGTGAACAGAGATGAGCTTGGTAGGTTAGAGCCTTCTCCCAATTAGCCTCCTGCTTCCTGCCTTCATGTCAGCTCTCAGGTTCTCAAATTGAAGGTTGTGTAACAGTTAAAGATGGTTTCAATTTAAAATCTGATTTCCCTTAACTCAGAATGACACTTAATATTATCCTGCAACTATCTGGTGTCTCATCCCATACTCTTCCAGCCCATAATTCCATCATTTCAATTCTTTTCATTTCTCCCAAACCTTGTACCCCTATTCTCACTCCTTACCTCTAACCAGAGATCTTGGCTCTTGAATACAAGTAGCATTGGAAGAACTGGATAAGCTCCCCACCCTGTCCAGTTGGAAAACACACCAGCAAATGCCTGCCAATGTGCTGCTGTCTTCCTGCTGGCCATGGTGGGGCAGCTGTGGTCCTGACCCTTCCTATCCTAGCCAGGTCTTTGCCGACTCCCATCTCTTTCTTGTAATTCAATCCACAACCATACCTAGGAACTTCCCTATTGAATCTTTAACTCTGAACACTTGCCAGCAAGTGCCCCACTTACTGAGGCTCTTTCTATCCCATCTCCATTGCTCTCTTCCCTGACCGTTTCCCTGAGGCCGTCCACACACGTGATGATCCCACTCTTCCTGCCTCCCTCTTCCCAGTCCATACTAATCTCGTTTTTGTTCTCATCACTCATCACAAAAAGTCACAATGACCTTCCAGATTGCTAAATCCAATAGACCTTTATCCGTCATTTTCTCCCTTGACCTCTTCATTGGAAGCTCACTCCATTCAATACCACTTCTCTCTGGAAAGACCTGCTCCTTGGCTTCGGCAGTGCACATCTCTTTGGTTTTCCCAGTGCCTATGAAGCATCTTCTGTGTGTCTGTACAAATCCCTCTTGACCTCCCCATTAGACACAACCATTGTTTGAGACTTACCTTAAGTATTTTTCCCTTCTCAGATGCTCTTTCCTTGATGACTTTAATATCTAAACATTAGAAGATAGTCCATTTTTTTCTGAGAAAATAATAGTGACTTATCTCTTTATATCAAACTGCCCAGTTGACTTCCCAGGTGTCTCAAAGGCAGTATGTCTTCAGCACTGACTGTGCATGCTCCCCTGAGCCGCGCTCTTCTCTAAGCTGGGGTTCTAAATTTAGAGTGTCCTTCACAAGACTCTGAGATGGAAGCACTGCTTTTGTCTACTCACTTGGGAAAGATCCAGATGTGGTACTCACTAGGGCAGGTTGTGGCCTCTGGGAAACAGCCTTGGAGAGTTTGAACTCTGTATGCAAAGAGTCTTCCTGGTGAGAGATCTTGAGTTATGTCACTATCAAGAAGCAAAGATCACAACACTGAACCAGTAGAGGAGTTGAATGGAAATCAGCTGTAGTAGCGCTTGAGCCAATCTCACCAGAAAGGACCTCAGAGACACCCTGAACCGAGGCACAGGCCCCAGATTTGCCCCCTATTCCCTTTACTGTCCTTTATTAAAAGACTCTCTATTATTAGGTAGATAGTCTTTTGTTGTAGCGGGGCCATAGTATTGAGACAGGCAGCTTTCTTCATCCAAATGTACATTGGAAACCAAGTGTGAGTTCTCAGTAGCATCAGCCCTGGCATCTGGTAAGTGAGGGTGTTATCCATGAAGTGGGATAATGATGGTGCAGTCCCGCGTCTACGGTACCCACCTGTTCAACAGAATGACAACTGTGGGCCACTCCTCCCTTTTGTTCCTTCTTCTCTTTATCCAGGCTGATACTAAAAAAGGTCCCTTACCTAGGGTTTTACCTTTGTTCTTATCTGCAATGCTTTTCTCTACCCATGGCCTCCTCCTTCCCTCGTTGTTTTACTTTGTATCCTCATCAAACCTCAACCATACCTGGACACACCTGAAATAGCACAAACACCACCAATGGAGTCCACACTTCTTTCTACTTCATTTTCTTGTCCCTATATTCTATCTATCTATCTATCTATCTATCTATCTATCTATCTATCTATCTATCTATCATCTGTCTATCTATCTGTCTGTCTGTCTATCTATCTCCTATCATCTGTCTATCTCCTATCATCTGTCTATCTATCTATCTATCTATCTATCTATCTATCTATCTATCTATCATATGTCTATCTATCTATTTATCTATCTCTTATCTATCTGAGTTCAAACCTATCTCAGCCTAATTTGCTAAGCTCTCTATGGCATCTTTCCGGTCATGCCACATATAATTGTCAGTATTCTTTTAAAGTTTATGATCCCACTTCGAATATAGCTTTTTTTCATATAAAATTGTTCAAATGATACAGGCTAAAATTTAACCACTCGCAAGCTTCTGTAGTATGCTCATATGTCTCCTACTCAGCAATTTCAAATTCGTGGGTCCACAGAAATGAGTGTGCAGCCGGGTACTTCTGCTTGTGTCACATGCTACGTATCGCCTGGTGCTTTCTGTACGCACGTTGCAGTCTGGTAACCATGGCATGCTGGAGTTGAAATTGCTGCCTTACAAGGGCCAGTTGTGGCAATCTTTTTCCAACCCCATATAAATCTCACCAGTAGCCTGAAATTGACCATTTCTTGCATATTTATACCACAGGCAGTGAGTGAGCTGCAAGCTGCCAGCAGGGCAGGCTCTCCCTGCTCGGGAGAGCTGGTTGTCAAACATACTAAGTCTTCCTATGACCCTGCTCTGTGTTAGCTACTTCCTAGTGATTGCCTGATTCTGTCTTTACAATTACCAACCACCATGCGGAGCACTTGCAGACTGGACAATCTTCTCAGGTCTGTTTGCTCATGTTGATCATATTTGTCTTAATTTTTAAACAGCTTTAACCTTTTTTGATGAGTACATTTTATTTAGTCACTTCCTCAATGAAAGTATCCAGATTACATATACATCTTCGGGCTTTCCCAGGCCTTCGGTGTATTCTCATTCTGAAAACGTCTGTGAATGTTTTTCTCAGAGTTCCTTTGCAGTCGTACTTTTGGGTCGGCTCAAATGTGGATGTTATATTAGAATGTCAGTGCTGTTTCGAGGCCTCTGTGATATCATCAGGCTCTTTAATATTTGTCCAGGGATGATCTTCAAACTGGCAAGTTCCCGAGGCAGATAAAAGCCAAAGTGCTGTTGTGCTGAAATACCGCGATTAAAAGGGTATACGATGGTAATGATGATAGCAGTGATGATAATAGTAAAATCGCTTTTATGCCTTCCAATATGGCTGCCGATGGTTGAAAAACCACTGATAATATAAGTTTATATCTTTTTATTGCAGGAGTGGGGCTGCCTATAAAAATCAGTCAAAGAATTCTCTTGGGGTTTGGATTTTTATCCCAGCCTTCTGATTATGAAAACTCGTTTCTTTTGGTATCTAAATTTTGGTCTGAAAAAAAAGTTAGCTCTAAGTTCCAGCTCAGGACATTTTAATTTAATCACAGTGGGCTAGCATCACAGTCTGCACCTGTAATTGTTCCAGAGCACCGTTTCCCAGACCCTGGAGATGAAGTGCTCAGAATAACTCAGGTGCCTCGTCTCATGCCTTCACTTAAAGAGCCCAGGTAGAAAATAGGGATTCTGCAGTTTGTTTTTACTGGCTGTATTGATCCGATCTGCAGAATTTCTTTCCTCTACAGCTAAATCAGTAAATCCCACACTTAGCTGGCCGCTTGCTCCCGTACGTTTAGAGTTGAATTTGGAGTCATGAGACAATATATTGTCACTGTTACTGGTCCTGGCACATCGCTATTAAGAGGAGTCTATAAAATTCTTGCCCGCATGTGGAAAATCACTACCGCTCAACCTGGGATGAGAGAAGCCTTTTGGAAACAAGATATACCTACCTCTCTGGGCTCTCCTGCACATATCTTTGGTCGCCTGCAGTATGGCTCCGGGTTTGGAGGTTTTACACTTTAAGGAGTCGGGATCCTTTGCCAGGGACCTACATTGGTCTCCTGGCAGAGTGCAGGATGGGCTTTGTATCAGAGGACCTAAACTATACTGCGCCCTTCCCACATGCTTTACTCTGTTGTATGCTTTCTAGGGATTATCTGATTTTTATCTTTGAAACTACATTGAGGAGTGTTATGTTTCAAATCTGGGACAAATGGCTAAGGTGCCCATTCACATCAAAGCTGAAGCTGGCCACCAGTTTCTCCCAGCATCCCTCAGTTCCGACCTGTTACAGGGTCCTCTGTCTGCCGTGCTCTACCTCCTATTTTACCCTTCTCCAGCCCGAGGACAGAGCTGGACTTTTCTTCCCCCAATCCAGCATTTTGGTTACAGACCCCTTATCCCCTTTTGATCTCTTGGCCCAGGCCACCCTCTCCTGTTCAGCAGCTCCTCTCTGGCTCTCCCTTGCCTTCACTCAGTACTTGGCCTGGTTCAGTCTGGCCCTGTTCACTCTGGACTCTCCCCGATGTCTCTGCCTCTGCCTGTATTCTCCCTTATGTCCATAATAAAAACCTCAGCCCCTTAGGAGCAGTTATGTCTTCCTTTTTATTTTTTTTTTATTTGTTTATTTTTCATTCACCTGGTGCCAAAACCTGTGAGTGGCAGAATTGAGTTCACTTCCAAGGGCCTCGGCTGCTCAGAACCAAGCCGCTGCTCTGACTCTCCTCTGGTATGCAGGATCATTTGTTTCTGCTGACTTGCCCTACACTTAATTTGATTTCAGAGTCGGATTCTTTGCGGCTGCTTCCCTCAACCTGTTCTAACTATCCCTCTCTCCCTCTCTACCCCATACGTGTCTCTTGGGTTGCTAGAGCCTTCTATGCCCTCCCAAGTCACCCACCTGGGCACTGGTCTCCAATCTCCGGGCTCTGGCCTGCTGCACCCTTTAGAGTTATGCCGACATACGCACATCTTTCTACTAAAGACACTCAGCCATCACACTGTGTTTCCTCTCGCTGGAGCAGCCTGCAATCTCGCCTCTTCCTTAAGGGCCACTCCGGCCTGTAGTCCTGCAGCTTCTGCTCTTAGCTCCCTGCTAAAGGTTCCTCTCCCACCCAGAAGTTCCTTTCTCTGTCTCTTACAGAAGCCATCCTAGGTTTCCCCTTTAAGTAGAGCTTTTCTATTCCAAGACCCTGTTCGATGTCTCTCATCTCCCTCCTAAAAGTCCTGCAACCTCCTTAGGCCCATGTGGGCCGCCCCCACTCTTTCTCAGCTCCCTCTTGGGGCATATAGGATCCCATCCCTTAGCCCTGCCACACACACACACACACACACACACACACACACACACACACACACACACTCCTTGGTGTTCCCAGTGTTTCATTTTTGGGACCCTTTCTTCTTCTGCCCCCTGTGGACTCAGATTTCATTAAAACTTTGCTGTGTTGCTACAAACAGCTTGGTCTCAGTGCAGATCATGGCCCAAAGTTGACACACTCAGTTTTCACTTTCTCTCATAGGGTAGCAACATCTGCCATGCACAAACAAATGATCCCAAATCTCTTATATTTGGACTTGCCCTGCTCTACTCTTCCAAAACTCTCTTATCCCTAAAGTTTCCCTACTCCCCTCTCAAAAACCTTTTCTCTCTATAGTTTCTCGGACTCTGCTCTCCAAAGGATCTCGTATGAGTATGCTATAAACTCTAACTCGGGATTTGTAAGTTCATTGGTTATGGTTTTAAAACATCTGTAAAATCTATAACAAGAATTTAGCTTAAAACTTGTCACAAAAAGTTGATAATTAAAAAAAGTCTATGCATAGATTATCTTAATTTGCTGTAACATATTATATGTGACTCAACACTTGTTAAGTATATAAATAATGCTTGGATATACTAGAAAAAAATGAATCTAGTAGGAAAATAGATGTGTTAATGAACAGCCATGTGACTTGCCTCCATCTTGGCTGATGACCTCATCAAGATGGAAGGAGCCATGTGACTGATTGCTACTTCTACTAAGGTTAAAGAGTGACTTCACCACTATCTAATGATGACCATGTGGTATAAGTCAACAATTATAAAACTTTGTTAGTCCTAATGAGCTCTCTAGTTATCATTATATCTAGTTTTCGGACTAAGGAGACGAAAATATTTTAGATTAATATGAATTTTTGTAAGGTTTGTAAATTCCTAACATTATAAAAATATATTCAGGTTAACAAAAATTGATTTAGAGATGTATGTCTAACTACGTATGTTCTTTCTAATTGCTTAACACCAAGCTTCTAAAAATTTTTAAATAAGGAATAACATATGTTTGATAAATAAGGTTTATAAATTCCTAAGGTCTACTCAGGTTCACAGTAATATATGTCTAGCCCCTTTGTCTTTGCTCACTTTGATAAACTTTAGTTATTTAGATAACTAAACTGAGTTATACAATAAACTATAATACTCAATAATTATACACTATAAAAAGGATTAAGAAAGTTCCCAGTCTCCCTACAGACTTTATTTGTGATTTAAAGACTCCTCTATTTATGGCTTAGCATTTTATTTTGATGAAGGATCTTCAATTAAAACTACAACTCAAATTTTTAAGGTTCAAACTTAACAAGAATAAAGCTATAAAATCTTTCTCTTGTATAAGTTACCAACTTGTCATAAACTATTAAGATAATTAAGACATACAAGTTAATGTTATTTTTCAAAGTTAAGCCCAAAACAAGTAACGAAAAACAAGTAAAGTTTATTTAACTCAGGTATGCTTAATAGAGGGTCCTCAAACTCTTCAAAGATCTTCTGAATATGACATTTAAAATGCTTAATAAAAAAGCTTCCCAGGATAGGCAGAAATGACAGTTCCTAAAGGCAACTCTAAAGTCTCCATAGAAGACAATGGGGCACTGACAAAGCTCCCTGGATTGTCATAATGCTAACCAATGAACAAAACTGCCCCATGCCTCTCCTGCAACCAGGGTTCTGCCTGATCTGTGGGTACTTCTGTGTTGATTGCTCCACTCTGCCTAAGTCAAGGTAGGTTAATATTCCTCTTTGTTCTCTACACGACAATCTCTCAGACCTTTTGAACTTGGCAAAGGCTGATGCTGCTCTGTGGAGTAGCTAAAGATGCAATGTTGTCCTGCATGACAACCCAAGACCAGCCACTGCCCCCAGTCCCAGGTATTCCCTCAGAATCTGCAACCCAGAGGCCTCCAAAGTAGCTAGCCCTACTTGGTCCAGCCTGTTACAATGGGGTCTTTAATTCCCGAAACCCACTGGGTCTGACAGAACCTGGAAAGTAAGTGAAGCAGCCCGTACTCCTCTCTCTTCCTGTTCTTGGCCAGCATTTCAGATTTTTTGAGTCTCCAACAATGCCCAATGAAAAGTCTATGTTGCCCCTTGTCATTTAAGGAGTGGAAGCTTTTATACTCCCATTATACAGATGAGATTGAACTTAATAGGTTACCATAATCACACAGCTAATAACAAAATAACAGCAATGACAATAATGTCGATGGTGGTGGTGGTGGTGGTGATGGTGATGAAGATGGTGGAGCTAGGAGAGTGAGAGCCAGTGTTTTCTGTTTTAGAGACTCAGCCATTTCCTATGATGCATCACCTCTGGTCTCCAGTTTGAGTTTTCTTTGGGTTCTGGTTGGTCAACAACTTCTTTGAAGCACAGCCAATTGCTCATCAAGAGCGAGAGCTAAAGCAAGAGAGCAAGCCCTGGGGTGTTTTCTCTTTTTTTCCTATTTAAAGATATCTTAGGTACAAATTCTGCAAGCCTGGCCTGTTCCTTATCCCTTCTGAGGCTGGCCTAATAACTAACTAGCTCACTGATCAGTGTTTTGTTTTCACCTTAGGTAGGCAAAACACATTTTTAAAAAAGGAAAAAGAAAAGCAAGGGAGAGAGAGAGAGGAGAT
The DNA here is from genome assembly GCF_950005125.1 of Chionomys nivalis. Taxonomy (NCBI): domain Eukaryota; kingdom Metazoa; phylum Chordata; class Mammalia; order Rodentia; family Cricetidae; genus Chionomys; species Chionomys nivalis. The sequence goes on along the minus strand of NC_080094.1, from coordinate 18,850,558 downwards.
AGAACACAGACACACTCGCCCACCCTTCATAAGCATTAAAAAAAAGTATGTCAGAGAACAAAGAAAATGCCTGATTTCACAGGCATTCCTGCTTAAAAGAGGTCTTCATAAGCGAGAGCTTGTGGGAACACAAAGGGGCCCCGCTTCCCTGGATTTGATGTTTATCTCCACAGAGTGATACAACTCACACCAATCAAAGTTTTTCCTAGGTTCGGAAATGCCAAACCAGCACATTTTGTATGCCTGTTCCCCCAAACACACTGTCTGTAAGTGAAAAACATCTGCATCTAAAACAAGACAATTAACAACAAGACAGGCGGGGGCTAATGCTGCCGCTCGCTCTATTTTTGGGCATCAGCTAACAGAGGCGCAGAGGCAGAGAGAGCGTGTACACCTCCCTCGTTTTTCATAAAAAATTAAGTTGTGGTTAAATATATTTAACATAGAGTTTTCCTTTTTAACCATTTTTTAAATGTGCAGCTCACTGGCGTTGAGCATATTCTCACTGCTGTTCAGTCCTTGCTATTATCTCCAAGACCTTCTTTACATTCCTGAACTAAAAGCTGTGCTCAAGAAACACTAATTTCTCACTCTCCTCTACCCTAGCCACTGACTTCTAACTCCTTTCTCCATGGGTCTGACTTTTGGGGAAGTAAGTAGAATCAGAAGATATTTGTCGTGGTGGACTTATCTCACTTAGCGTCCGGTCCTCACAATGTTCTCTCACACTGTAGCTTCTGGAAGCATATGTCAGACGTGTTTTCCTTTCTAAGACTGAGTAAAATATCCCACTGCATTTCCATACCTCATTTTGTTTATGTATTCATCACCTCTCAATGGACAAGGGTGCTTTCAGCTCTTTGTAGTTGTGAATAACGCTGCTTTGAATGTGGCTACGCAAGAGTCCCGTCATACCTCTGCTTCTGAATTTCCTGTGCTGTAGACCCAATAGTTTCGACTGCTAGACCAGATGGTAGTTCATGGTTAGACTTGCAACCCTTCTTGAGACTTCCCCCTGTTGAGTTACATTTCCTGACTTAGAATTGCCCCTGGGGCAAGAAACTGGAGACAATAATGACTTGAAATCGGGTCCCGGCCGGGCGGTGGTGGTGCACGCCTTTAATCCCAGCACTCGGGAGGCAGAGGCAGGCGGATCTCTGTGAGTTCGAGACCAGCCTGGTCTACAGAGCTAGTTCCAGGACAGGCTCAAAAGCCACAGAGAAACCCTGTCTCGAAAAAAAAAAAAAAAAAAAAAAAAAGAAAAAAAAAAAAACAGAAATCGGGTCCCTTCACATTTTGGATAAAGACAATTACTGATAGATACCCTGATGGAGAAGCTTGATTAGCACGGTGAACAAATAGAGGAAGGGGAAGCATTCCCAGGGCCTAGAAGTGAGCAAGGTGAGTGATGCTCTGATTTCCCGCAGTCATGGGTGCAGCTCCCCTGGCTAACACCCTGAGTCAGTTCCTGCCTGTGCAGTTTCACCCAGGAAGCCACAGCAATGCGATTTCTTGGAAATCTTCTTGGGAAGTGTTTTCTCTAATATTCATGCAGTCAGTTAGCTTTCGTTAAAACTGTTCTTTACCAGGTTAATACCAAGCTTATCATCCAATATGATTTTCTGTATGCTGTGGCAATGATGTCATGATAATTATATTCTTCAAAGGAAAAACAGACACCCCATCTCCCCCCAATCCCAAATAATTCCTAAGTGCTTGAAAAGTCCTTCCCAATAGATAGGTCTTATGCAATAGTCATTATGGCCTGCATGCGATTTTCTCTTCTGATTTTGCCTATTTCATCTTATTTAAATTTCACTCCTGTTTTCCTCAGTCATCATCTTATATGATGTTTTAATAATTTCTCCCTAGACTATCCAAAGTCCCGACAACAGCATACTTCACCTGTCTCCCTTTTCCGGGAAATGAAGGTTTGATCCTGTTGGATCCCAATGGAAAAAAGCTTTTGGACAAAGTCTAGCAGGCAAGGCTACATGACGAGGTGTTCCAGGTGGGCAGAATGTGTGGAAATTGAGGGCAGAGAGCTGAAGTTCAGGGAGGAAATAAAGCCATCATACAGTAACAATCAAACCTTAGTTGACTCCAGGAAGAACAATGGAGCTGGGTTGGGCTTCTAGAACTGTTTTAAGTTAAGGCAAGATCTTAACACAAGGAGATTAGTTTATGGTACGTCTGTAGTTACTGGTGCAGGGCACAGCCCAACTCTGAGGAACAAAGACAAAGTTTCACAGTAAACAGAACCTGAACTTGGCTACAGGCTTAAAGATGGCTCATAGGAACACAGCGGAGACAGGCTGGTTTCTCATTATCTGAGGGGTGGTTGAGAAACATAGCCTAACATAAACACACCTTTCTCCCTCCACTCTCACCAGTCATGGCTTATTGAAGCCCAACCCAGGGAATGTTCTTGAGATCTCGGAATTCTCAAATAGGACAGACTTCTGAGGACATCTTAAAGTTGTCTCAAGAGCAGTCCTGGTAGCACGTTATAGCTATCCGCTTCAGACTGGCTTCCCGTTTCTGTAACTTCAAAATCAGTGTAAAGATCATTTTCTGGCACAGCACAGGGCATGTCTCCCTCAATTGTGGAGAATCTGGGACACAGGTCAAAGGTTACGATCATGAGTTTTCATCCTCAGAAAAGCAGGCAAGTTTGCTTCTGAAGTATTTTCAAATACCAACTGAGTTTCTCCGATTCTCTCTTGCTTCCCTGATTTCTGAGTTGCTGAAATCAACTTTGGCTAATCAGAAATACAGTGGGAAAGAACATTTAGCATGTGCACAATATATATTAAATGCCATGAAGCTTTTCTTCAGGCTTAGTCTGGATGGCGGTCTTATAGTGATTCTCAGATTTATTCTTTAGCTGTCTTAGTCTATCAGGGCTGGGATGGATTCTGTGTAACTATTATGACCCAGGAAATCACCCAGCTCTTATTGTTAATCCCACAGACATGAGGAGAAAGACCACCTACCCAAATAATGGCCATATTAAAGCAAACTTTATTCTTGTGCACATCAAAGCCAAATCAGCAGCTGTCTCTCCCTAAAGCAGGGTTCTATGAGACCAGCCTAGAGCCAATTTCTCAAGACCTTTTTTTATAGGGCAAAACCATAGGGTGGGTGGTTTTTGCATGTAAGTACGGTTACAGAATGGAGGCCAGGCAGTTAAGGAAAGTGGATCTTGGAACACTGGGTATAGAACATCTCTGAGAACAGGTGTGTCTGGGAGGTTAGTTTATGGCACATGCTATGGTTACTGGGGTAGGGCCCAGCCCAGCTCTGATGAAGAGAAACTCTTAAGTTTTATAGTAAACAGAAACTTAACATGGCTACAGACTTAAAAATGGCTCCTATGCACAAATAAAAACAGGCTGGTTTCTCATTATCTAAGGGATGGTTGAAAAACATAGGTCAAGAGTATGAAGATCAGGGCTATGGAGATGGTTCTGTGTGTAAGAACCCTTGCTGTGCAGATCAGAGGACCTGAGTTCAAATCTCCAGCAACCATATAAAAGCCAGGCATAGTCCTACACGCCAGTCACCCCAGAATTGGGAAACAGAGGCAAACAGATTCCTAGAGCTCAATAAGTAGCCATCCTAACTGAAATAGCGAGCTTCAGGATCAGTAAGAGACCCTGTTCAAGGCACTGAGGAGAAAGGTGATAGAGCAGGACACATGATATCTTCCTCTGGTCTCTGCATGTAGCCCTGCCTCCCATACACACACAGAGCATGAAGTTTGGTGAATCCGGTGTGTAATGGCATTATTATGCTACTTGTTGGAAGGAAAACAGTGTTCATTCTGTCTCTTCTCTGAACACGTGCACGCTTTGTGGAGCTACCCCACTGCCAGCATGCCCTTTAGTTATTATGACACTTAGAGCTCTAATTGAATTAACTACAAATCAAACTTGCCACACACCGCACCCCCTGTCTGTGCTCTATGCACTAGAATCCAGTTCACGAGCTTCAGGCAAGCAGCTGGAGGTTGAGGAAACACACACAGAAACAGACCGACACATGGACCTCCAATCGCTGGTATGAAAGCCCCTCTTTAATAGCACCATGGAGGCTTAAATACCCTGCAGTCAATGACCAACAGGTGAAAATCCCATCCTCTGATTCTCTAGGATAGGCACAGCTTCTTGTAACTTCAATTAGAAGGCTCTAGACAGGGAAGAGCAGCTGAAGGCCAGGACTCAGTTGGTTCCAACACAAACTATAAATACATTCTCATATGAGCATTTTACATAAACACCCCACACGCCTGGCTTACAACAGGACATTGACTGAGACGCCAAAATAAAGAGCCACAGTGTCAACTATATTTGTGTTTTATATCGTTTAATTCCTAAAGTGGCTCCTATGTTAGACTTTATACTCTGTTTCCCATAAGAACTGGACTGTCTCGGAGTGAATGAAGAGGCAGTTGCTCTTTAACGCTCTACCCAAAGCCACAGTCTCTTAAGCATTCCTCTTGAACTCATAGGTATCTGGAAGGCTTTTTCAGTTGTAAGTCAGGGAAAACCCAGTCCAAACCGACTTAGGCAAAAAGAGAATTTATTGACTCAAAACTGCAGAGTCTACTAGCAATCTTCCTTCAGATGTGGCTCTGCTTAGGGGCAAAATGAGGTCATCAAGGGCTCTTTGGTCTCTGGTCTTAAATAGCTTAATCTCTGAGCTGTTTCTGTTCTTAGGTGAACTTGGCTTCTCTTGTAAAGTGAATGCTATCCTTTCCTTCCAGATTTACCTCAACTGGAAAAGAGTCTAAGGTCTTCACAGCCACACAGCCTGAAGTTTTTTTCCTGCTTGGGTGGAATTGAGACATGGGCATCTTCTCAACTGCAACCCAGAAAGTAGACATTTTGGGTCATCTACTCCAGCATCCATTTGTCCAAACACTTGGAGCTTGGGAGTTGGGGAGGGGCAGCAGACAGTGTTATCTACTGGGTGCAAGGTCATTGCCAAGCCGTGTGCATCCCCTGATTGCCTTCCAAGTTAATCTTGAATGTTCTCCTCTATCTGCCATCCTTCCGAAGAAGCATCCACATGTTGTCTCTCCCATAGCATTTGCCGACACTATCCATGTGTCTGACTTCAGGGTACTTGCGACTGTGAGTAGAGAACACACAGTCAAGAAAATAGATCTTATCCTTGCCCATGCAGGGAGACCTTGAATAATTAAACAGGTGATTCAGAAAAGAATTAAAATGTTCTGAGCATCCTTCTTTCAGCATTAAATCCTAGGATGAACAGACCTAGTGACAATTTCCTATAAATACTAGTTCTTCGTTTCAAAATTCTGACTTGGGTCATCTTGTGAGTTCTTTGATCGTGTGCAATTTAGAAGATGGTAGTTTTCTCTGTAGTTGCAGATGCACTGGGACCTCTCCATGGAATATAGTTCAGTTTTTACCTAGGGGTCTCTACTCTAGTCATCCCAGTTAGAATAACATAATGCACCCTTAACACCAGATGTTGGCTTGCATAGATGGCATTGCTCCTTGGAGTTGGTCTAGGAAAGAGAATAAAATGCTCTCCTTCTCATCTCAGTGCCTAGTTGTGGTCCTGAAGCTCCCTCATTCTAACAAACCCCATGGAAGGGACCTGTGTCAAATTCCTTTCTGTTCTGACCATGGCCACCTGTCACATAGTATGTGAAGTGCACTTTCTATGTTCAGAAAGGAACCAGATTCTGACCAGGGCAGAGAATATTAAGGAAATATGTTAACGACACCCAACAAACAGGACAGAAGGCAGATTTGGGAAGCAAGGGTTCAGAGCACTGATAGGAGAATATAGGACCTCACTGATGTGAGTCACAGCGCTACACTGCAGTGTGGTCCAGAGCCACACAGGGCTTCGTGAGGCTATGTCTCAAAGTGATTCTCTTAAGTCCTACCGAAGGTTTGATTCCTTTCTAGGATCCCTCCTCCTTCCTCTTTCTTGGAATATCCTCGGGGCTTGACCACCTCTAAAAACAGACTTCAGTTTTCTCAGTGCTTTTCCATAGCCAGGGGTTCTCAATGAATGGAAAAGAAATTCCTGTAAGAAAGGTATAGAACTTGTGTCAAATGTCACAAATATGTGACATTCCTATACTCCCTGTGGAAAGCATCACTAATAGATTATAGCTTCTTTCCCACTGAGCTTAGACATCAGTTCAGAGTCCTCAACACAGAATTCCAAGTAGCTAGGACCAATCTGTTCAAAATTCTGCTGAAGACAAAACAAAATGTTTCCCCAGCTGTGCTTCTCGGTTATCTCACCTACAGGACACTTGAGAATGTTGTCTTAGTACTCTCCATGAGTATGAAGAAACTGCTGTCAGGCTTGCTTCTAAGACAGAGAATAAAATTCTATGAATTGAAAAGACAGACAGAGTCAGACATGAAAGTTCTCAGCCCCCACAAACTTTCAGAAGTGTTTGGGCACGGTATTTGGACTGGTGCTTTGAGTTATAGATTGTGGGGGCATAGAACCCATCAGACATGGCCAGGGAGTCCCCCACTGGGATATGTCTGGGCCCTATGCAGATTGCTTGTCTCTTGACATGTCTGGGTATCATTTCAGTTTCTTGGCTTTCATTCAGATTGAATCTTAGGTATAGACAGGATCCTGTCTACCCATCATTTTCATTGTGCAGGTATCATTATGATCCGCCAGTCTATTAAGAATTAATATGTAATAGGCTGGGTACATCCCTAGCCTTCCTCAGCCATGTTTTAGTAATGGGGGATTCCAAGGAAAGGATCCCAAATAAGTGAACAGTCTACCTATTCATATTTCATCAGAGGCTAAGAGGACCTTGGGAAGATTTTAGCATGTCAAGAAACCAAGGAGTCCCAGCTTTTAGAGCAACAAGTTTCACCCTTTGTCAGAAGCACAATAATGCCAGGAAAGGCACAAAAAGAAAGTAGCTTTGTTACTTTTTAGTAGAAATCTTCTCATGATGAAATCAAGCCCAAACTGCCTCATGAATTTCAGTGAATGATCTAATTCTCCAATTTCATATGTAATTAAAACATGGAAAATGTGAATCTCAACAACTGGGTTGTCACTGTAGTTTCTCTGAGTGAAGAGTGGGCCATCAGTTGTTCTCATTAGGAAGAGAGTATGATACAGTAGGAAGAGATTTGGACTCTGCCACACTTAGATCCAAGAATGTGACATGCTTGGGTTTAAAACTCAGATCCATCTCTTTGAATCTATATGAACTTGCAATATGAATTTTCTTTCTTTAAAACTCAGTTTTATTTTTCCAGCATGTAAATAAAATTGTTTCTATTTAAATAATATATCTCTATTAAAATAAGAAAAATATGGAATTATGTATCTTATTAGAAGTATAGGAGACAGTACTTACTGCTAATATTTTGGTTACATTATTATTGCTGTGATAAAACACTATGACCAAGATAACCTATAGAAGAAAAGAGTTTATTTGGGCTCATGTATCCAGAGGGCCAGAATCCATGATGTCATGGCAGCAGGAGTAGTAGCTGAGAACTTACATCTTGAATCTCATGCAAGAAACAGAGAGCACAGGTGAAACTGTAGGAGTCTTTAAACTCTCAAAGCCCACCTCCAGTGACACACTTCCTGCTACAAATCCATACTTCCTAAGCCTCCCAAATAGTGCTGCCAACTAGAGACCTATAGCTCAAATGTCTGAGACTGTAGGTGATATCTCACAAGTCACCACAGTGAGGAAGAGCCATGATGGAGCAGCTACGGTCTGCTTTGAAATCTCTGGAACAGATGGGAAGGCATGAATAGTTTTAGCATAGCACTCAGAGCCAGGTCATTTCCACCGTAGGATCAATGACTGTCAGTTTTCTTGTCTGAGCAGCACGGACATAAAGACATGGTACTATAGCACCAGGGGTTGTCACACAGATGAATACAATTGCTCTCCAACCTATGCCAGTTTGTTTTCTAGACAATAATAATGATGATTTTATATCATTGAGCTCGGTGACCTAAGATGTCAAGGATAAACACATCAGAAATAACATATTTCATGTTCAAAGTGCAATCATTTAGAAGGGCTGTCTAATGGAGCAAATGGACAGAGACATAATTTGTAAGCCTGGATGCTGCTCATTTCTGCAGCTGGCACCTTAATTAAAGATGCTTAGCCCGCATGCGAACTGACTTGAGGATTCTCTGAACTCTGGATGTGAAAACACCTCGTCTAGATGACTTCAGAGTCCCCTCTTGCCTTTCTTTTATTCTTCATCTCAGCTACTAGGAATCGTCACACAGAATTATGTACACAGTTCTTTTGCTTTAGTTTGACTTTTGTTTTTTGTTTTTTTTAAAAAATATTTTTCTTCTTCATTATTGTTATTATTGTTGATTTTTAATTAGGTGTATTGGCTTCATAATTTTGTATGTAAGATGTTATTCAATCATTCATTTAGTTGCTTAAACATAAGCTCCAGTACTTAAACACAGAGGGTTTAAAGTTTGAGTTGTGCAGATTTGAGTATGTATCCTGCCATAGTGTAACGATGTGAATGGAGAAAATGGCTCAATACCTGTCTCTTTACCCATAAGCCTGGGCTGTATGTCCAAAATATACAAACCCAGAGAAATCTTTGACTACATAGAGATGTATCTATGGGCCCCGGGCACATCTAGGTTACCTGTTTTTAGACCCCATAGTTTAGAATCACAAACCAACAATTAGCAGAGAGCAGTTCCACTTGGGGGTCTTGTTGATGAGCCGTTGTGAGCAGTAACTGATTGCATTGCCAGTGCAACCTTTCCTATGTAGCCTCTCCAGCCTCCCCAGCCGCTCTCCTGAGGCCGGCGATGGGTGTGGTTTAAATGGAAAAGGCTGTTTGTGCATTCAGCAGCAATGAAGATGTCGTTAATACAGCTCCAGGGAGACAGATGCTGCCGACCTGTTGGAGTATCCGCATGTAGGGTTGATCTCAGGGCTGGGAGGCATTTAAAAGGCACTAGGCTCAACCTGCGTATGAGATTGAGTTCCTCTGTCTGGGTGACAAGTATGGGCTCCAAGAGTTTGACGGTAAGGAAGTGTCAACCATCTGGACCCTGCTGTGAGTTCCCTGTCTCCATGTAATGTTTTCATTGTTTGATCTATTTCAGAATATCCACTCAGCGCTGCTTTCTCAGAGGCTGGTGATTACAGAGTAGAAGTAAAAATCTCAGTGTGAAATTGATGGCTTTGTAGGTTTCAACAGGACAGTTGTGGCTTTATGGAGATCTCTACCTGCAGGCAAAACCTGTTTTCCCAGGTATTCTCAGCTGTATCATGAATGCTTTTATTAGATCAGATCTGAGTCCCAGTTCCACTTTGGACCAGCTCTTCAGCCTTCTTCAATGAGCTAACTAGGTTTCCCAAGAACACTTTTCTCATGTGTAAAATGGGAAGCCTGAATATTTATGTGTTTATCTATAATATAGTCTACAAGCATGACAAAATGGTTCAGGAGTTAAAGTCATTTGCCTCTTCAGCCTGGTGACCAGAGTTTAATCCTTGGGGCCCTCTGGGTAGAAGGAGAAAAGTGACTTTTGTCTTTCTGTCTCTGTTTCTCTCATGTTTCACCTCTCTCCCTCCCTCCCTTCCCCCATCTTTAATAAATTAAAGAAACAAAGTTTAGATAGCTTGTGGATTGGGGAAACATGAAGTTTAAATTAAGTCAAATTTTATTGATGCTGGATGCTTGATACAGTGTTTGGTAGGTACCGAGCAAATATAAACATCAGAGATCATAACTGTTGTGTCGTTGGCTGTGAGGGTAATCAATCTTCTGGGAGTGTTGTGAATAACTCAAAGATGACCACCACATATCCCTTAGCTGGGACATGCCTATCAGGTTTCAGGAATAGCTAAGCAAGCTTTATATATATTATCTCACAGTTGTGGAAGTTTCAATCCATGACTAATTGGCTTCATTGCTTTGGCCTCTAATGGCACATCATGGCAGAAATGTCTTAGAGAGCAAACTCACGTCATAACCAGGAAGTGGAAGAAAGAAACAGGAAAAGACCTAGGGTCCCATTACACCCTTTATGGTCCTGTCCTCAATGATCAATAAGTAGCCCACTAAAGCCCACTTCTTTCTTTCTTTCTTTCTTTCTTTCTTTCTTTCTTTCTTTCTTTCTTTCTTTCTTTCTTTCCTTTCTTTCTTTCTTTCTTTCTTTCTCTCTCTTTCTCTCTTTCTCTCTCTCTTTCTTCTTCATCCTCCTCCTCTCCCTCCTCTTCTTCTTCTTCTTCCTCTCTCATCACATTTCCACCCTCTTAAAAGTGTTTGAAAAGTATTCGTGAGCAGTTTTATGCATGTATACAATGATGTATACAATGCATTTTGATTATGTTTGCCTCACATTATTCTTCCTTATTACCCTCCCACCGCCCACTTCTTCCAAACAAGACCCCATCCTGTTTTCAAGTCTGTTATTTCTATGGCCCACCGAGTTTGATTATGGTTGCTTACATGAGCACAAGTGGAGGTTGGCATGATATTTTACTGAAGTTAGGGTTCTTACCGGTGGCTACTGAGGGAACTGACTTTCTCTCTCTTAGCAGCCATTACCTGTTAACAGATGTAGGAGGGGTGAGGCCTCATGTGCCTATCTTCCATCTATGATATGACGTTGGTGAACCCCAATTTCTAAAAGTCTATACTGCTTCTGTGGTCCAGTCCTACATGAACCTTTGGGGAATACCTCAGATCCAAACTATAGAAAGGCTGTCTGGAGACATGCCTTAGAGTTTAAGAGAACTGACTGTTTTGCAAAGTACCCGGGTTCAATTTCTAGTATCCATATGGCAACTCACAACTGTCCATAACTCCAGTACCAGAAGATCTGATGCCTTCTTCTGGCATCCTTGGACGCGCTTCTGGCATCCTTGGACACCAAGCATATGTGGCACTCAGACATACAGGCTGGCAAAACACTCACAGACATACAATTATTAGAAAAGAAACCCTAACCTGTAGGAAGATCTATAAACAATGGAGAGAGGCAGGGTCCGCCTGTTTCTCTACACCAGTTTTGCACTGGTGCTTCCTTGAGCTGTGCCCTGAGCATGCTGGCCAGCTTCCAGATGTTTGAATATGCCAAACTCTATGAAGTTTTTATACATGGGGACCTTTCTTTGGGATATGAGCTTCTTTTCCATATAGATGGACACACTTTCCACAGTTTCCTTCTTTTTACCTTCATAACCTGCTTTTCAAAACATCACTTCCCTGAGAAAGTGTTCTTTGATTGTTCATTGAAACAAATACCTTGATGAATCTCTTATACCTCATCCTATCCTGGCTGTTCACAGCACTCAACAGAATGTGCAGTCCCATGGCTTCCAATCAGTGTTTTAGCTTCTTAACATTTGATATCTTCCTGCTAGATGCTCAGATCACCCGGGAAAGAATTCATCCTGCTCAATTAAAAATAATTTTTATTATATTTAGTGTGTGCATGTATGTATATGTGTGTGTATGTGTGGTGTGTGTGTGTGGTACGTGTGTGTGTGTGTTGCCTATGTGTGTGTGTATGTGCGTGTGTCGGCTCATGTGTGCAAATGCCACAGTGCTCATGTGGATGTCAGAGGGGAACTGTGGAGTAAGCTTTCCTCTTTCGCTATGTGAGTCTACAGATTGAACTCAGGTCATCACCAGGCTTGGTGGCAAGCGCCTTTACCTCTTCTTGTTCATATTAAAATATTTTTACGTGTTATAATGAAAAGCTTTAACACAGAAAAGTTAAAAAAAAAGATTGTAGAGCACAGCTTCATGACACAGAACCTATCACTTAATTAGCTGTGATATGTGCTACATTGGCTGTATCATCTATTGCTACATTTACTCCTCCCCCATCCACCACTCCACCCCGCTTATTCCTTACTGAATGTCAGCTCCAGTTGAAGAAAACAGAATACTTTGTTTCCCCTTAAATGTGTTAGTCTAGAAATCACTATCAGGCAGAGTATATTTACTTCTGATTCTCATTTTTCTTTGGGGTAAAATGTTCGCACAGTGAAATGTGCAGCTATTAATTACATAATTTGGTAAATTCAAGAGTGCCTATGCCTGTCTAACTCTAACTCCTATCAAGATAGAAAACATTGTCCTGCCCCACCTTAGTTTCTGAATGCCCCAATTTTATTATATCCAACTCTTCCCATGCCAATTACTGTTTTGATTGTTCTCAACAGTGACTAGATCTCCCCCCTAGAATTTCATTTAAATAGAATCACTGAGCATACATTTTTAAAATAAATTTATTTTACTCAACATTTATGTTGCATTCTGGCAAACTGTGGTTTGAACCAATAGTTAGGTGCATTCATTCATTTCTCTGTAGTATTTCCTTATCTACTGCCATTTATCTTTTCTCTCATTTATTCATGCCCAGGTTAGTGTGTGTTTGTAGGGTTCTGTGTGTGTGTGTATGTTATAAATAAAAAGCATTCTATGACATTTTCTTCTTAGGTTCACTTATCTTTCCCTCTGTTTATTGCTAATTAGGAGAGCATTATGAATAGAAGGAGTGCTCAGCCACATTTTATTGTATTGCTTTATCTTAGGCAGATTCACAGGATTGTAGCTGCAGTCGCAAAGTAAGTGTAAACTTATATGAAAAATGCTGGATCTTTTATCAAAGCAGTTGTAACAAGAGTCTCTTTTGCTTCCAGTCCTCAACCATCTAGTAAGTACAATTTACATACATAGTAATGCCTGTTACATTAATAAATGCAGAAAAACAATATCAATATAATGAATTTTCAGGTCCTTTTTTTATCATCCTAGTGGGTGTGTCCCTTCACAAATCAATTAAGTTCCATGAACTTGCAATTTATTTTATGCAGGAATAATAAAATGCGCCCCTGACAGTTTCAGAAAGGGAAGACAAAGGGCTGGTTGAGCTTTCAGATACAAGAGACATCTCCCGTTTAAAGTGAACGATCTCTGTCTTTCCACCTCTTCCTGTCTGCCTGCGCTTACTGTAAGACTCTGGTCCACTTGGAGGGGTCCAGTTGAAACTTGGGCACAGCCAGGATTAGTTAAGGGGAAAGAGCAAGAAGCACTTGGGTCAACCATTTGTTCCGCTCACAGGCAGACTAATGCTTCTACGTAAGGCTGCATTTATATACTTGGCTTCTCTGTTTTTCTCCCCTTCAAATATAACATCTAGATTTGTCTGATTTTTAAACTGGGTTATTTGAATGTCAAACTTCCGATAACACTTTAATAGAGGTGTCCATTAACCCGTGTTAAATTAGAGCGCAGCGTCTCTGGAAATACATGTGACATCCACATGAATACCAAATGCCTTCATTAGGTTCCACACTTCCACACTGAATACCAAATGCACAGCCCGACTCAGGGACACAGACTTCCCTCCCATGAGTTGCCAACACATGTTTGTGTTTCCGCGGCAGGACCAGTCTGTCCTGTTCGTTGTTTGTGTTCAGGTGATGGGATATGGCAATTGTAGCTTTGGCTCAAATAAACAAATGGTGCCCTAATCATCAGCTTCAGAGACAGAGTTACAAGGAGGCTGCAGAAGATCACCCCTAAGTCAGTGAGAGGACCCCACTTAGCATGCAAGATGAATTCTGAACACTTCATAAAAGACGATAACTTTTTCTGACCAATAAATGCATTATTCATAAGCGATCCCAATGCCTTCTCCTCCCTCTCCTTCTTTGCCAGTCTCTCCAACCCCCCCCCCCATTTTTCACAGTATGTTGTAGCACTTGTTCAATGATGAAACCCCTTGGAATAAATCATTTATAAAGCAATTTATAAGTACATTATTTTTAGCCAGAAGACCTAGAAGAACACACACACTATTGCTTATCAGTATCAAGATGTTAGAACACCAATCAGTATATATATGGAGGGGCTGGTACTGGGGTCCTTACACATGAGCCACTCAGAGCATGTGGAGGTCATATAATAATCAAGAGAAAATGCACTAAGAAGCAATGATTTTTCCTCCTTGGTTCACAGGGCCTTTAGAGGGAGCCTGAGTCAAGACATTTCCTTTAGATTATTTAATTTGAGCATGTCCACTGAGCCAGACCCAGTGTTAAGAGTTTTCCATAAAGCCAGGTGGTAGTGGTGCCTGCCTTTAATCCCAGCACTCTGGGAGGCAGAGGCAGGCAGATCTCTGTGAGTTCAAGGCTAGCCTGGTCTACAAGAGCTAGTTCCAGGACGGACTCCAAAGCTACAGAAAACCCTGTCTCGAAAAAAAAACAAAACAAAAACAAAAACAACAACAACAACAAAAAAAAAACAGAAAGAAAACTAAAAAAAAGAGTTTTCCATAAAGTATCTAACTTTATCCTTCTCGTCTCTATGGGATATGTGATTTGTGACTGCCATTACATGGAGGAGAAACTGAGGTGTCTCCCGACCTTCACAATTCTCTCTTTCATTTCACAAACTAGTTAAAGACTCTTCCCAGCGCTCTTTCAGCTGCTGGTATCTGCAAGCACTGGCCTACTGCTGCTGTGTGTCAAGCTTTTCACTGAGAGCTGGGGAACACAGGTTGAGCACACATGTGTGGCAGGGCTGTCCAGCAGAAATGGGGTGCAAATGACAAATATAAGCCACACATATATCTTTAAATCTTCTAGGGGTTCCACCACTTTAAGAGAGGGAAAGAAATGAAATAAATTGCAAGGGCATATTTTCACTTAACCTCACATATCATAACTATTCTTTAAACCTGTATTTAGTTTAAGCCTTATTAATAAGATTTTACATTGTTTTTGTACTGTTCTCTAAATGTGGTGTTCATTTTATATAGAGGACATGTTTCAGCTCAGACCAGGCCCACACCAGGTAGCTGGGCACTGGATGTGACTAGCGGCTACAGGCCAAGATGCATAGGTCTATAAGTAAACAATGGAGGCAAACGTCCCCAGACGAAATTGTCACTAGGGTGTGACATTTATATGAGAGAGTTAATCATCAGATAGATATAAACTTGGTGTACAGGGACATTAAAAAGCTAGGAAGGAAGGTTTGCACACCAGGTGACGTAGGGAAGGCTGGAGGGAGTCAGACCAGTGACTCATCTGAGCAGGCTGGTGTGCTCCAAGGCAGGCATTCTCTGTCTCTACCAACCGATCATTATCTTCACTAACTGTATTAGTTAAATTGAGTTCCAGTGTGTGTGTGTGTGTGTTTGTGTGTGTGTGTGTGTTTGCACGTGAAGAGGCAAGATGCTGATGTCAGATGCTTTAGTTAGTCTCTACCTTATGCTATTTATTTGTGTTTTGAGACAGGGTCTCTTGCTGAGCCTGGAGCTCACTGAGTTAGCTCGCCTGACTGCTCAACCAGCCCTAAGCATCCTCCTCTATCTGCCTCTCCTTCCCAGAGATGGCATGCACAGACCCATGCTCCTGACTTTTTAAGTGGGTGCTCAAGATATAACTCGAGATCTCAGGCTTGTGAGGCAAGCATTTGTCTGCCTGAGCCATTTCCCCAGCTCCTAACTCGATTACCATTTTATGCTCTAACTAATTAGCTAATCCTTGGAATTTTCTGATAATGTCATTAATAGAGGAGTGGAATTGATTGTTACAAATACATTAACTATAAATAACTATACAAATATAGACAGCAAAGTTGTTAAGCCCTAGCGGTGTATGCTTGCCCATGCATTGATTTGGCATGTAGTTTGTCATTGTTTTGTCTCTAAAAAGAGATGGAGCGAAGGGGATATTTCTGCTTTGGGCTGAGATGGAGTGGGAGTGATTGGCTGTATTTATCCCAGAAACGGAAACAACTGGAAAACATGTCCAACATCTCTAAAGCAATAATTTTCAAGGGGAGGCCAAGAAAGAGACAACAGAAGCATCGCTCTAAGCGGCTGCAACCAAGAGGTGACCTCTCAGGTTGCCTCGGCCTCCTAGTTCAGGGAGAGTTGGCCCTCCAGTCAGTGCTGCTCTGTTCACATCTAACAAACCTAAGGAGCAAGATTAAACAGGACTAGGCCATTTCTCACCGATTTGCTTTCATTCCAGAACAAAGGCAATGAATATTTATAGATTTAGTTTTTAAACTGCTGTACTGCATGCAGTATAGGAGGAAGGAGTCCGGATGGATTCTCAGAACTTTCCAAGCTGATGACACAAGGCTGAGTATCTAGGAAGGTGAAGGCCCTTAGAGTTTGCAGAGCAGGTCCCAGGAGAGATAAGAGCCTGGCCAAGAGTGACAGTAGGAATGAGGAAGAGTGGAAAAGGAGAGGGAGGGAGAGAGGGAGGCGGAGAGAGAGAGAGGAGAGGAGGAGAGGGAAGAAGAAGGGAAGAGAGGAGAGGAATCCCCAGATAATCCACAGAGGGCTAGCCTCAAGCCTTCAGCAAGTAGAGAACAGTCATGCATGTGATCAAGAAACTAGTTGAGAGAGCCCTAAGCTGAGACAAGCTGAAACAAGGTCTGCTCCCACCAATCAGACGAGAAGACTTCAGGATTCAGGGGTCATTAGGCAAAATTCACAAATGGGAAGTTAGTAATCAGCTGTTCGGCCACTACTGCATTGATCATACCTAACACATCTCAGAACAAATCCTCAGAGGGCCATGGACGTTTCAAACAACTCAACTGAATCCTAGATTGGAACTAAAGACTATTTATAAGAATAATAAAAGTCTGGATCTGGTGAAAAGGCTCAGTACATAAAGACTGTAGCTACCAAGCTAAACAAGTTGATTTCGATTCCTGGGACCCACATGATGGAAGGAGAGAACCAGCTCCTATAAAGGGTCCCCTGACCTCCACATGGGCACAGTGATACAAGCCGCTCTTCCCATGCACATAAAAAACTAAAGAAAGAAAAATTTAATGATTTTTAAGAAAGCATAAAATCTACGACATCTAAGATAAAAGCAGAAATGCCTTAAATCATATCAGAGATCGCCAGGCTTGTAAACAAGGCAGATATGACTATGATGGGCAGACCAATCGATTTAAATCAATCTGGCTCTGATGCAAGCACCATGCCGAGCAAAAACACCAGTGATGAGAGCTTTGTTCCTTAACTCATAAAGACAGACACATCACAGAGAACCAAATTCCCCAGCCAAACGGGAACTCTAGAACTAGGAAGCATCATTGGGTTGTGAGTACTTGGAATGAGCTTAGCTGCAGAAGAAACTCTAATGCACACTTCAGCATGGCAGTGGGGACCATCGCAAGGGAGCAGAACGTCCTCACGCTGTGGGAACACTTCAAGAACCCTGCTCTAAAGCACTGCAGAGGAAAGCATGCATCTCCATGATGCTATGAGACCCGTGAGGCCAGTGCTATTTCACACACAAAGCCAGTCAAGACACCTTCACCAAAGATACACAGCGACTTCACTCACGGGTGGAGATACAAAACCCTAAATATTTCCGTAAATTAAATTTTAATCTTCCTTACTCTTTGCTCCCCTTGCGCCACCCCACTCCTCCCTTTCCCGTTCCTTCCTTCTTTCCTCCCTGTGCTTATTGCTTGACAATTACAAGAGACCTACTATAGATGAGGTGATAAGGGTGTGTAAGAGTCAAAGTCAAAAGGCTAAGGGAGAAAAGCAGCACCCTCCCCACCTCCAACAGAATAAATGGAAGAAAGCTATAAATTCTTGAAAAGCCAAAAAATTCAGAGTGAGAGAAAGCAAACTTGAGGTTGCTTGTATGTGGAGCCGTGGTTACAGTCTGGAAAATGAAGGGATGGTGGCAAAATAGCTTCTGGGGGTGATGGCTACATTTATGTTCTTATTTATGTTCTTGGAGTGTAGGGGATTTGGGAGCTCCAGAAATGTATTCATGTCTCCAAATATATCAAATAATATGATTTAAATCCCTGACGCTTAATATATATCAATCATATTAATAGTGATTGTTTTCTAAGGTTTATTTATTTAATTTTATGTGCGTGGATGTTTCACCCACATGTATATCTGTGCACCATGTGTGTTCCTGGTGCCAGTGGAGGCCAGAAGAGAGCACTGGATACCCTGGAATTAGTATTGCAGGCAGTTGTGAACCACTGCCTGTAACTGGGCTAGGAATTGAACCCGGGTCCTCTGCGAGAACAGTCAGCACTCATAGCTGCAAAACCATCTTCCCAGCCCCAGATTTTTTAAAAGAGGAATTAACAAGTGTTCAGTAGTTCAGTGGTATTTGTTTAGAGCCCAGCTCTATCCTCCATATATTTAGAAACAGGGAAAGATACAGAAGGGGGTCTCTTTCTTATTGCAGGAGTTGATGTTTCTCAAGAATGCGTCTGTGCACCATATCAATGACTCTCCTAGGTCTATTTATAACATCTGGTCTCTACACAGTCAGAAAACCCCAGGCAGCTTTCACAGAACGGTGACAGACATGCTGGGTCTCCTTCACAACCTGCAAGAGAACCATCTGTTTGGAATGGCTCACATGGGAAGGCTCCTGCGGAGAATCCTCTCCTGGGCTCTTTGAGGCCCAGCTGAGGTGATTTTACTTGATTTTGGTGTGTCTGGTAGCATGTTGCCTTAAGTACCAGTCTAGGTTGTGTTTATGCTCTTGGCATGTAATGACTATTAGAACTCAGGTATTTTAACCCCCTGGATTCCCCTTCCCTCATTAATAGTACAGAACATTGGTGACTGCTTCATGCCTAATTTGAAATTCATTTAAAGAAAATAATTCTTGTCCTATATTTAAAAATCTTCCTCTTAGCATGTAGCAGGGTCTGAAGTGGTGTTGCTTTGGTTTCAGTTTGATGCTACCAATATTCCCCACTGCTTGCTTTCCAGTAACATAAAGCAAATGTCTCACCAGCACCTCTCAAAGTACTAAAGACAGCACTGTGCACAGAGAAGGACCTCAGTATAAGAAAGAGCAACACACTTGGGGACATCACATATGTCTGGCCCACTTGGATATCCATCATTTTATATATGTTTATTTAAGTTCTTAAAACAAGGGCCTGGCATCGATACTTGACAATCTTGTCAAGTTTTTGTCAACTTGTAAGAGAAAGAGGAAAGAGATTATGGTCAGTATTCCAAGTTCAGAATTCTTCCTAAGTTCACTGTTTCAATCAATGTTAAGCTAACTTTTTCAGCCTATCGCCAGGTAGAGTCATGCTAGGTTTAAGGGGAAAATAAGCAAATAAAATGTTCTGTCTGATCTGCCTGGATGAACCCAAGTCTTGGCCCCAGGAACTGCCCCCCAGGAAGCATCCAGCAGACCTTGGTGCCGAAGACACAGTTAATAATAAATTACAAACGTGGCTGGAGAAAATATGGGGAGACCCTGTATTCCTCCTCTCAACCCACATGCTCACTCCCTGGCCCTCTCTACCCCATGGGCTTAATTGGCATCAAAGTGAACCAAATCCGATAAAACCTTTCCCTAAGCTAGATGCCAGTTCAATGGTTCATTCTCATTCATTCTCTTTCTCTTCCTCCTGCCGAGCAGCTGATCAGAGTCGACAGAGGAACAAAGGGGGCAGCATCTCAGAGATTCATACCTTGTCCTTTTCCTGTTCCCCTGTTGCCCAACAAAAACCAAGACCCCCAAACTCACGGAGGCTTGATGAAAAATGTCGTTTGAACCAGATGGGGCTTGGGAACTAGCTCATTCGTTTCCAGGTGTCCCAGACGATATCATCTCGAATGACATAAGGGCACAGAGATAAGCTCTGGCCTACGCGGGATACCTATGCTATAGTGACCTGGCAGAGAGGGAATATATTTACAGTGTGACTCACACATTTGAAAAGCATCAATGGAATGACGGCTAAATGAAAAAAATAGATAAATGAATGAAAAGAAGTAAAATTGGAAACAGCGGCTTGAACCTGAAACAGTCGGTTTATTTTCTAGGCAAGGGGTAAATAAATACCACACATTGGGTAGCTTAAAGGGCAGAAATCTAAGAGTTCCAAAGCCCACACTTCTGAGCTGAAGCTTGGCCTCTCTCTTTGATTTGCCTTTTTGTGTATCTTCACATGGCTTTTCCTTCCCCAAACGCTCCACTGTGTCTCTGTACGCAGACTTCCTCTTACAAAGGTACAGTCCTGTTAGAATCTGCCCCAAGGGTCCTGTTTGAATTTCCTCTTTTCAAACCTCAGCTCTAATAGGATCCTGTTCTGAGAAGCTGGGAGTTAGAACTCTAGCATGGACATTTGGAGGGAGCACAGCTTAGGCCCTAACAGCTATTCAGCAAAGTACTTGGTCGTTAGAGAAGTGTCCCCGGGGGAAAGAAATCTAGTTCGGAAGCTAATAACTGATGGCATGACTTTTGACCAGGACCCTCAGAGAAAGAAATGGAAGTCTGGGGGTACAGGAAGGAGGGCGGATCTGTAAAGCTGCTCTTGTCTTCCTCCCACCGGAAATCAATGCCGAAGGCACCGTGCAACCAAGCCACCTCCTCTACCCGGCTAGGTGACATCAGGCAGCTTCCACGGTGTGCCACCTCAGTAACAGATGATCACTAGAATGAACTCCCATCCTGCAGAATTAGAAGCTGCCCCAGACACCCCAGCATGGGCTTCTACTTAGGTCAGTCTGGATACCCTCATTCCTACCAACAATGAGTCCCCCGTATGACATTATTTGGGGGGCGATCCATCTAGGCATTTGCTAGCAAGTTGGCTTCATGTGGCCCTTTCTATGCTGGAGAGCTAAACAAGTAGCCTTGTTTAGGGGTGACATGCTGCATGTGTGATCCCCTCGCTGGCCGCAGGGTCTCAGTCAGCATTCTGAATGGGTTTGCGGAGTACCTGCTCTACAGGTGTGGAATTCCACACATCGTCACACCCACGGATGGTCCCAAAGAGACCCACTTCCCTTCTAACAAATGGTATTGGAACAGACCCTCAGCCTTCTAGCTTCCTAGCATGGACAAGGTTGCAATAAACTGCTAAGTCTAAACATCTTACTTCCTAACCCTCCTGTCTTCCTCTGATCCTTTAAGTGACCAACTCTGCTCAGCTAGAGTCACAGGTAGAGAGCTCTCTGCACCTTCCCTAGCCCTCTCTCTTCCAACTCTTTAGTTAGGAACCCCATGCTAGCACACACTGTTTGCAGAACTGCAGTGAACACAAGCAGTGGCCCTGTTGTATGTGTCTTGAGCTTCCAGAATCCACAGACTGCTGGGTTTTGACCTCTGCCCTTTTATTAACCCAAGTGACCCTCCTTACAAGGTTAACTGCATCTATGCCAGATGTATCAAGGGAGCTGAATGTCCCCTTTCTTTAGAGAGCACGCAATAAGATAACAACAGGGCCCTGATCACCTGATGGCTTGCTAAGGTCACAGATCCCCTCTTACATGCCTGCTGCAGTTAAACTTTGGCCAAGGGGAGATTAAAAATGTACTAATGGATACATTCAACTTATTTTTACAAACTGGGTTTTGTGATAGTAGCAGTTTGAGTCTTAGCCATTAATCCTCCGTGACTTCATATTTCAGGCTTCGATAATGCGTTCCAAATGTTATGGGTCTTGAGTTTCAATGAGGCCTGAGCTGATAGTTTCCTCTCTAGGAAAACCAGAATGCTAAAGTGTCTCCTTGTTACATTTTCTGTGTTTTAAAGATGTTTCTCTTAAGGAAAATAAACACCCAGTGGTATTAAGCATCAATCAACGGAGCCATAAAACACATGTAGTTGCCTTATTTCGTGTGCTTATATGCTGTCAATTAAGTTGAGTCCAGCTAACCTCAAATTTTTGAGGGTTTCCAAAGAACAGTGTTTCATGCAGTTCACCATAAGAAATAACTCCCGACTCAACTTCCTTACGTTGTTACTTTCCAAACATAGAGATGTCTTCAGAGGTAGCAAAACAGTTGATAAACCTTTTCCTTTGCATATTCCTGAAAGCAGATTTCATTAAATTTACATCTTGCCCAACTCTTTGGTTTGTTTACTTGCTTTTCTCCTTCCCCCCCTCTTTTTTTGCATTGCACATTCAAGGAAGTCACACTACCTCTTTCTACCTCTGTGGTATGTCCCCTGCACCTTTGTGGCTCTTGAGGTCCCCAATGAATTGATTCTTAAGAGCAGAGGGTTAATATTTTTCTTGTGCTTCTTGTGGTTTATGAATTAGACATTGCAGGGGAGCAGGCAGTTAGTTTTATTTCATGTGTGTGTGTGTGTGCACATACATGTGTGTTTTAATATATATTTGAATAGAGAGATATACCAATTGCAAACTCTGGCTTATGTTATATTTTAAAAGATGGGGAAAATGGGATGACAGAAATCTTTATGCTATACACACAACCACAAAGCAGATTATTTTAAAATAGCAGTTTGTCATTCAAGTATCTTTATCTTTGCCATCTACATTCCATTGGAGTTTCTACATCCAGGGAATCCTGGCAGATGAAGAGTTTCAGTGTTGATTTTTGTTTAACACTGAAGAGTACACAGCTGTCTTCATGTCTGAGGCAGATGAGTAAATTGAAATTCTACTGAGGCTGGAGGTTTTCAAGGTCTGGGTTCTGGCTGCTCCTGCCTTTTGCAGAAAACAATTGTAAAGAGTGTGAACAGTCGCGCTCAACCCTTGTGGCCTGTGGGAATCTTGCCCAGAGAGTGAATGAAACAGATTTAGAAGCAGTCATAAGACAGGCCCCTTTTACGGTCTAGTTTCTTGAGTTCATTATATATTTTGGAGATCAAACCTTTGTCAGTTGCGGGGTTGGTGAAGATCTTCTCCCAGTCAGTGGGTTCCCTTTTTGTCTTAATGACAGTGTCCTTTGCTTTACAGAAGCTTCTCAGTCTCAGGAGGTCCCATTTATTCAATGATGCCCTTAATGTCTGTGCTGCTGGGGTTATACGTAGGAAGTGGTCTCCTGTGCCCATGTGTTGTTGAGTACTTCCCACTTTCTCTTCTATCAGGTTCAGTGTGTTCGGACTGATATTGAGGTCTTTAATCCATTTGGACTTGAGTTTTGCGCATGGTGATAGATATGAATCTATTTTCATTCTTCTACAGATTGACATCCAGTTTTGCCAGCACAATTTGTTGAAGATGCTCTCCTTTTTCCATTGTATACTTTTAGCTCCTTTATCGACGGAAATAGAAAACACTATCCTGAGTGAGGTAAGCCAGACCCAAAAAGAGGAACATGGGATGTACTCACTCATATTTGGTTTCTAGCCATAAATAAAGGACATTGAGCCTATAATTCGCGATCCTAGAGAAGCTAAATAAGAAGGTGAACCCAAAGAAAAACATATAGGCATCCTCCTGAATATTAAACTTCATCAGGCGATGAAAGGAGACAGAGACAGAGACCCACATTGGAGCACCGGACTGAAATTTCAAGGTCCAAATCAGGAGCAGAAGGAGAGAGAGCACGAGCAAGAAACTCAGGACCACGAGGGGTGCACCCACACACTGAGACAATGGGGATGTTCTATCGGGAACTCACCAAGGCCAGCTGGCCTGGGTCTGAAAAAGCATGGGATAAAACCAGACTTGCTGAACATAGCGGACAATGAGGACTACTGAGAACTCAAGAACAATGGCAATGGGTTTTTGATCCTACTGCACGTACTGGCTTTGTGGGAGCCTAGGCAGTTTGGATGCTCACTTTACTAGACCGGGATGGAGGTGGGTGATCCTTGGACTTCCCACAGGGCAGGGAACCCTGATTGCTCTTCGGGCTGACGAGGGAGGGAGACTTGATTGGGGGAGGGGGAGGGAATGGGAGTTGGTGGTGGGGAGGAGGCAGAAATCTTAAATAAATAAATAAATAAATAAATAAATAAATAAGACAGGCCCCAAGCTTTTGACTCTTCAACCAATTCTGTTGCTCTTAAGCTAAAGCCGTGCGTTCAGAAGAGCAAGGTACCTGCTTCACTGTACCTCTCTGTCATGTTGCCTTTTGATCAAAATAATGCTAGAAGGTCACTCCCTTGATCTGGTTAGCATCAAGATAAGGTCAGGCATTAATTAACGTTGAATTGCCCAAGAATTCCTATGGAAATGCATATGACATCTACATTATAGCTATAATTAGCTAATTAACCAATCAATTATAATGATTAATGTGATCATAATGAATGTATGGCAAATGGTTATTAATTCCTAGCCTTTCCAAAGTGAATACATTAATCACAGTTGAATCTATGGTTTAACGCGGGCGCCTGATTGTCATTCTGAACTCTAGGTGTGATATAATAACTTACATCTGCTCAGAACTTTCACGATCTATCAAGCACTTGGTCACAAATTATCGTCTTGTTCCTTCACAACAAACTTGTGCATCACTTGAAGGAGAGCGGGTGAGTAAGGCCCAATTAGTCATGATTTCTCTTTTCCTAATTTAGTTAGCTATACTCAACCGTAGTCCCCAAATATTAATTGGAAAATTCCAGGATCCATTCATAATATTTAAATTCTATACAGTTCTGAGTAGTGGGATGAAATCTCCACCCATCCTAGGGTGGAAATGGCATTTGTCCAGTCTGCCTGTGATGTTTATGTTATCAGCCATGAGTGACTGCTCAGTTAGCACATCGGCAACCACAGTTTCACAGTGCTCGTGTTCAAGTCTTCCTTGTTCCACTTCATTTTAATGACCTCAAAATGACAAGAGAAGCGACATTGACCACTTTATTACAGTATACATATTGTTGTATTTATATTATTGTGACCATTTGTCTCATACTGAGTCTGAATTTAAAAATTTAACTT
The DNA here is from genome assembly GCF_950005125.1 of Chionomys nivalis. Lineage (NCBI taxonomy): Eukaryota > Metazoa > Chordata > Mammalia > Rodentia > Cricetidae > Chionomys > Chionomys nivalis. The sequence continues at coordinate 18,825,863 of NC_080094.1, read as the reverse complement.
TAACATAGTAATTACATACAAGAAAAGAATAGTTATGCAGAGTTCAGTACAGCCAAAGCTTCAGGCGTTCAATGGAGCCTTAGAACCTATCCCCTAAGGGAGGCTACTGTACTGCCAATGTCACTTCCATTTTGCAAAAGGTAAAACTGAGTTTCAGAGCAATTCAAATCATGTCTCAATAGCTCCCATTTTTCTTTCTTCCTTTGAATATCTCTTGCTACAGACATAGTTGATCTTCAGGATTCTAGAATTTCCCCAGCCCTCTCCAGGCCTTTTGCTGTATAGCTCTTTCAGTGTTTCCTTAGAAAACTAGCCAGTGTGTCCTCATAGCAGAGAGGGGGAGGGAAGGGAATTTCACCTCACAGTTGAGGGAGAGAGGGGTTGAGTCACTTGAAGAGAGGGAGGTGGCATTGCCACTGTTCCCACTGTGCAGTGACGAGAGGGAGCGGGGAAACGCTGCATGGCTTTCCTCCTCACAAAACACACTAGTCCAGTTTCAAGGATGTGGTAGCCAGCAGCAAGCATAGCTGTTAAATCTATACATATATACACATATGTGTATATATATATGTATACATACGTTTGTGTGTATATATATGTATACATACATGTGTGTGTGTGTGTATGTGTGTGTGTAACAATATATAATTCCAATTCAAACCAAGCAACCAATCCAAATAAACTAAAGGTCTTTGGAAATTCCGTGCCAGGGCTTGGCTATCACATCCTTCTCTGCTACTGCCCTCCATCAGTGAGTCTCAGAACTGTCCAGTTTCGGTGTGCTATAGAAGCATCGTTCAGGGCATCTCTACTCTCAGCCTCAGCTGGCCTTGGGAACATCTGTTGCAGGATCCCAATTGCTGCATGGCCCCAGCTTGGGTATCTTGCTTTTGTCTAATGCCTGGTTTTGATGAAAGTCATATGTTATGTTCAAAGACCCCTGCTCAGCTCAGCCTCTGTGTGCCCTTATGTAATTAGTTTGTTTAAACTGTGTCTGATTATGTCAGGTCTTGACTGTGGCCCTAAGTACAAGGTTGTAATAGGATATACCTATTAAACAGATGTCAGGCTTTAATGGATATGTTTTGAAAAATCAATTGGAATTAAACTTTCAATAACTACTGTAGAACAAGAAAAAAACATATCTCTTATGGTTTTTTCCACTGAACAAAGCAATGTGGCCTGTTACTGGTTTCCTTTTATTTTTTTAAGAAATATTTTGTTTCATTATTTGACAATTTTAATATGTATGTACTGTATTTTATCATATTTATCTGCCCACTGCCAATTAGCCTCTCTCCAAATGCATTCAACTTTTACTTTCATGCCATAAAAAAATGCACCAAATTTAATTAGAATCGCTCACATGTGATAAGTATGGAGTTACTGACTAGTTCATGGGTCAGGGGCAACTAACCAGTGGTTACATAACTTAAGAACAATGACTCCTCCTCCCATGGCAACCATAATGGCCAATAGCTGAGCAAGGGGTGGAAGCTCATGAGTCTCTCCCTCACCCATGCTGAGATATCGAGGGACTTAATTGCAAGTCTCGTGTAGGTGACCATCACTGTGTGTGTATGTGTGCATGTGCAAGTGTGTGTGTGTGTGTATGCGCACACATGAATGCAATGGTGATGTCACGTCCAGAAGACAGCATATCACAGCACTCCTCACCATCCTCTGGATCCTGGATCTTACTACTTTTTGTCCTTTCTTCTCTGATGTTCTCTGAGCCTTGGGAAAGCAGTGTTTACCTGAGATGTGTGTCCGAGTTAATTAGAAAAAGAATCTAGCAATTCCGGTTCCTGGTCTCCCTGTCACCAGGTATTTTGATTTGATATAGAACTCAGACAACTGTATTTTTAAATGGTCCCTTGAACATGATGATCTCTGACTATGTCTGGCAGCCATAAGTATAGAAACAATCAGGGATTCTCAGTGAGAGACAACCAGAGGTGGTTATTTATTGAAAATCAATTTATTACTACTATAGAGCTCCATTTTAATACATTCACTTATTGTTCAGCCATTGACTCATTGATTGATATGTTCTTTCCTTCTTCATTCTTGTTTTATATATACATACATACATACATATATATATATATAATATATATATGTGTATGTATGTATACACACACACGTCCTGATCTCCAGGTAAGTGTAGGCTCTCCGAACAGAGTGCATTAGGCTATGAGAGATGTCTTCCTAAGACATACTTTTGCTATGAAAAATATCTTCTACCTTTTTGAAAATGAAGAAACCGAATGTTCGTTCAAGGTCTGGTTCATACTGTGTGTGCTCTGTTTGCTTTTTGTCATTCGGCATCTTATAGGAGCCCTAAGAAAGCTCCTATAAGTAGTGTGGTCTCCATTTTACAGGCAGCAACATTGAGTTCATACAGCTTAAAACATCTGTTCACTATTCTTCAGTTAGCAAATGCTGGGGGTGAGGAGATAAAGGACATGTAAAAACAAATCCATAAGTAAATAAATAAATAGGTAAATACACTGACGGAGACAAATCAGTAGATCTAATAAGGCAATTTTGATGATGGAATCGAGGATAATTCAGCCATCATTTCTAGCTCTACTGTGTAGTGATGAGGAGACCATTGCTTGAGTTTAGGAAAATGGGGTAAAGGATATTTCTGTCTAAGCAGACAGGTAATCTAGAGATCCCACACAATTCTGACTTGGTGGGTCTCAGGTGGAGCATTGGGGCATGTGTAGAGAAGGACCTAAGACCATTCCAAGCTACCAGAAAGGCTTAGAATTAAGCTACTTATAGTCAATGGGGGCAGCTGAAGGCTTTCGTGTGTTGTCACTTAGTTCTGCAATGGAGCCCTGTCACTCCAGAGGAATGTCACTTCATCTCCAGATGCCACCTCTTCTACACAAATTATCTCTCCAGTTTTTCAATCCCTCCTCCTGTCCCATTGCCGCATTTTGACATCAGCTGTTGACTTAGCTTCCTCTAATCTCTGCCCAATAGACTCAGCCTACATCGTGAGCAGCCTTAACTCTCTTCTGCAATTTCAGTGATCATGGCCTATGACAGCTGTGATCTGTGGTCCCCAAGGCTACATTCTCCATAATGGACATCAAAGCCTCAGTGTTATCTTGCCTAAATGTCAATTGTTCCTCATGAATGGCACTTGTAAAAAAGAGCAAATACTGAAAAGCTATTTAGAATGAATGAAAACACAATTTGTAGAACTGATCTGGGAGAAAGTACAATACTTAAATCCAAATATAGCTGGATAGGTTGAAATAATGATCACAGTTTACATTTTAAATACAGATGTTTATCCACTGACCTACCATTTGACTTTACTCCAGGGGCTGGAAGGACAAGGCTTAACATCATCAGCATATCTGGAAAATATTCAAGTGGCCCCTGCATTGACTCACTTCTGGGAAAGATAATCCAGAAGTCTCAGGACACTGGGTCCTTGTAATCAGTGTTAACATTCATAGTGCAATTGGCTCAGAGAGATTCAAATACCCAGTGATGGGCTACTGGAGAGGAGCAAGGAACGTTTACTGTCTTACCTGAGAACATCTTACAGGAGTTGGATACTATAAAGGACCCTTCTCAGACAGGTATTCAGAGAGCATCCCTGGGACCCCTGGGAACCTGGACCAGAAGTGAACTCCAAGAGCAGAGGTCACGCATGGGCAAGCTGATGATGAGTTTAAGGGAGAGTTTGCTGGAGACAGGGATTGTCTTTTCATGATGCAGTGGAGCAGAGCCTTGCTCCGAATCCCAGACGCCCTCTGTTTGCTGCATCTACCAGCTGTGATTCCTGGAACAAAAAGTGTAGTTCAAAGTGAAGGAGGGCTTCTCTGATATCTAGAGAGGTCATTACAAACACAGAAAAGTAAAACCCAAGGGGACAGTGTAACAAGGAATGCTTTTCCTTTAAAGGACCAGATATATAGTCTCATCTTTATGAGCCAGCTAGTCTCTGTCCAGCTAGAGAAGACTGTCCTCTGTGCTCATGGTTAGGCACAAAAGGAGCAGAGACAACGCATGCACAGGTATTTCCAGGTTCGAATAAAATGCAGCTTGTGTAGAGGGGCATCAAGGAAAAAGTTGATCCAGGAGTCCAAGTAAGACAGCTCCCGTTTCAACAGATTTTGAGCATGTTGAAGGTTTGTACTAATGCTCTTCAGAAGAGAATATAACTCTAAATGCGGTTTGTCTCCATGTATACTGGAGACTAGTGGGACCCTCAGAAAGGTTCGAAACAATTATTCTTCCACAGACGAGGAAACAGTGCTACAAATTATGATGCTTGCCCCCAAACCAGAACCATGTGTTAGTGGTCTTTGCATGCAGAATGTGGTCAAATCTGCTGATCATTTTATGTCTATCTGCATTTTGAGAACATAGATATGGTTTCCGACAAAAGTTTCCCGACCTTTGTGACTTTTATTAAAGCCCATTTCTACCTGACTCCGAGCTTTCCTTTGAGGGGTGTGGAGTCCGCTCCTCTCTTAGACTAACACGCGCATTATGAATTCACTGTCTGTGTCAGCAGGCTAGCGTTTCCAATTTCACAAATGTCTCTTCTCTCAGGAGCTGAAAATGTTCTCAAAACTGTCCTGAAAGCAAGTAATGCTTTCGGTCGTTGTCACCTCCATGAGCAACACGCTGCAGCTTTGCTTTCTGACTTCATTCTCCTGGTGACATTTTTCACACAGGCTCTGACAGAGACAGCAATTATAAAGACATCCAGGTTGGCATTCAAGGATTCTTGAAGTTAACAAATTGTCCGTGGATAAACGACAATGAAGTTGGCAGCTTCTGTATTCCTCATGAAAATGTGTGTGTGAGGAGGGGAGCAGAGCAAACCTAGTGAAGAGACTCCCCTCATTTCGGTGGGGGGCCATTGGAGTCACCCCAGTACCGCCTTCTTTGAGAGGTGTAATCTGGTTCAGAGCATCTGCGATAGGGAATTCCCTACATATCTGAAGGGTCAGAGAAAACCAACGCAATATATACTCAAGCACAGTACAGTTTCTTGGTTGGCTGTCAGTACTCAGGTGCAAGGAAGACATTTGATCAAATCTAATTCTCTCGAGGATATTCGCCATTTACTGGCTTTCACTGCCAACCTCCGGGAATTCAGGGGCAGAACTGAGCCTAAATAATAGGGAAAGTGTTGATCTATTTAAGAAAGGACTTTCTTAAGATAGGAGTTGTTGGTAGAGGAGAAGCGCATATTGGATAACAGTACCCTGATGCATTCTTGTGCCTACCAGGTTCACTCTCGGATCGAAGAAGGCATGTTTTAATGAAGGGAGGCTTTGCCAACCTTTTGGTCTCCTTCTGTTGCTCTTCCATCTAACTGAAGTTTAGAACCTATGCTCTGTGTGTCACTGTGTAAATCCACTTTCCAGAGACATAAATAAGGAAATCAAGAGGCTTAGAACTTCTCCAAGGTCTCACCACCAGAGAATGTCATGAATAATCTATAAATATTGGAGAGCACAGCCAGCCAGTGTTGGTCTTTGCTTAGATTATTAGATCTGGTGCCCGGACTGGAAAGACCGATAAACTCCTAAATTGTTAATCTCATCACCACAAACCCATTTCTCCTGATGATATAACGATTCTCTGGAATGATGACTGGAGGAACCTTCGAGGATTCCCCTTCAGATGGTGGAACTTGGAGGGATTCTATTGAGTTTCTGATTCGGTTCCTCAGTCATACTTCTGAACATAGAGGGCTTGTACCATCCCTTCTTCCCTCCAGATCCCTGGCCCTGGTGAAATGGGAATATGAGAGAATTCTACTAAGCAGGTGTAAGCGCGAGTTAGGACGGACTAGGAGAGGAGGGGAGTGAGGATGTTGGGCAAGGAAGGCAGCGGGAGGTCACAGAGATCATACAGAATGAAGACAGCTAGCTACAGCAGAGAGACTGAGGTGACCGCTCTCTGATTCAGGGAAGAATGACAGCATTTGTGAAGGGCTCCTTGGACTTGAGATAAGGGTCAGAGATGGAGCCCAGAACTAATGAGAGACAGGCGCAAGATTCAACCCGAGTTCCCAAGCCTCAGAGTCCAGGGCCAAGAGAATATGCGGCCGGGCCTCCTTGTTTGAGCAGAGAAGATTCCAGGGCAGTTATCACTTTGAGCATCTTTCCCAAAAATCAGTACCAAGAGTGTTACAAGCCATCATGGAGTTCCGCTGGGTGGAAAACAGATTATCTCTGTCGGGGTAGGAGAGCTGCTGGGTAACAGCACAGGAGCAGGCATGCTTTGTCAAATATCCAATTCCTGACCCAGGGCCTTGCGCTAAAAGACACACAGTGTGTGAGACCTGAATACATATTGGCAGACACATGCTCAGGATGGTGGGCTCAGACTTCCCTTCCACAGTTTCTCTAGTCTCAGATAGCATGTACCTGATTCCCCAGGCTATCTACCTCCGCCTTTAGTATATCAGTCTATACCCAGTCTTTCCAACATCACTCTCTCCTTTCCATCAAGTCCCAAGGCCTGCCAACTACACCTGCTCACTCTGCTTTCTCCGTCTGGGAGCAAGCCCAGACATTTTTCTCTTGTTTCTACTGCTGGGTTGCTAAATGTTTAGGAAAAATGTCACACAAGTGTAAAAATGGCAGCTTTTCTGAATGTATAATCCCAGTCTGCCTATACTTCTGAACTTTGAGATAACTTAGCTAATAGGTAATAATAAGCTAATGGGTTTCCTTCCATTCTTTTCTACTAACTACTGGAGACAGCTCTGAGGGAGGATGCGGGATAAGATAAAGAATAGCTTATTGGTTTACTTGAGGGTTGTAGGCAGGTGGTAAATGTACTGCTTTGTATTAATGGATGATATAACCATGCAGAAGGATTAGTAATGCTCAGATTGGAAGATCTTGTCCCTGGAGTTTCTGGCTCTCGAGGTTGGGAATGGACCAACTGTCTACACGTCTAACGGGCTTCCAGTGGATGTTGCTTCTGTGGATGGTGGTCTGTGCGTTCTCGTGTTCTTACCTGCTGTCGTAGATGAACAGGGTTTCTTTTCCTTTCCACGATGAACCTCTCCAGTCAAGGACACCGAACACTTCCCCCTGAGAGACACATACAAGGTACCCTGTGTCCAGGCTATGGACTTGGTCTTACTGACTCAGCAGCGAACAGCTGACTTGGACCTCGGCCTTGCGGAATTTCCGCTGCGTGTAAGAATGAGTACAATTGTGATTAACTCTGAATTAGATGAAAATGCTGCTAACAAGCTAATAAAAGGGAAACCACTACAGGCATTATTCACAGCGCTCTAGAATAAAAAGACAGATACTTAAGCAGCCAGATAAACAGTCAATCAGTCTCTCCAGTATTGGGACAGCTAGAAAGAGTTTGCCTTCTTCCCCCTCCAAGGAAATGTTTTTCCTTTTGTGGACCAGTCTGCAGTGCTTTATGGATGTCAGCTTGTTATCCACCTCATAGAGTCGTCTGCATCTCAACTTCACATCCTTTTTGAAATATTTCAAGGAGACTTAACCAAAACATAAGAATGAAAGAAAAAAAAATACAGAAGGTCGGCTGGGAGATACAGCCATCACTCTTGTCAACTCTTAAATCATTTGATCTTTTAGATGCCTTGGCTCCTAAAGGAAACTTGGAACTCTGCAGACTTGTCCCCCAAAGAGATGAGCGCAGGTGGGGGCAGCACAGGACCAGCATGAGGGGTTTCCCTGCAGCAGCCCAGAAAGCTCTTGTGAATGTGGCAGGAAATGAGATCTTAAGTCAGTGCATAAAACAATCAAATCCATCACAGGCTGGGAATGGCCCCTCATAACTCAGGGACTGTCACAGCCCTTTGTGTGCGCAGAGGCAGTTGCAGAAGGAGTGACGAGCAGAGTTGAGAGTCTGCTAAATCCATTCTGGCAGCCGGGAGGGATCCCTTTCCAAAGCCAAGTCACACCATTTTCCTTGAGTTCATTTGACTGCAGGCTAAGAAGCTATTGCAGAAAACAAAGAGGTGGGGGCGGGGGTGCTGGCATAATGAATATTAATGAACTTAATCCTCTGACTTGGGGTTGGGCTGGTGCTGGTATGAAGAGAAGGTAGGTAAAAAAGATACCGCAAATGATGATTCCAAGGCGGGCCTTCTTGGGCACCTATTCCTCAGACCTGTTAGTTGCATGCCTACTGCGTGCATACATGTTCACTACTGCTTTGACCAAGATCAACACCCACCCTTTCTCCCCCATGATATCAAAGCATTTTGCAGGGTTTATGGGCTGCTATGACTATTCCAGAATTTACTTTCCATTATAATGGATCAGACAAAGCATCTCAGAACATCTAGCCACTCAGCATTACCTCCCTGTGGCAGACATCAACTGGCCCTCCTGGATGTATGGATTGGGGTTTCTTTAAAGAGGACAGCCTAAAGATATGGTTTCCCAGGCACCCAGAATGTCTTAATTTTGCCCATTTTCCCATTTCCCCTGCATGAGTTTAATTGCAGTCTTCCCAAGTAAAGGCACAAGTCCTACCTCATGGGTCCGATGAATGTGGCCTTATTTGGAGACAATCATTTCAACTGTAATTAAATTAAGACATGGGTATATTGAATTAGGTTAAATGCCAGATGTAATAACTGGTATTCTTATAAGATCAGGGAAAAACAATAACAAAGAAATCCAGACACAGGGTGGAGATGATCACGTGGCCATGAAGCTAGGAATGAGAGTGTGGAACTGCAAGCCGAGGAATGCCAAAGAGTGCTGGCAACCACCCAAAGATAGAAGAGGCAGGAGGATGGTGCTCCCTTGTGCTGTCAGATTTCCCCTCTAGACACTTTTGACTTCAGATATGTTCATCTTCTCAATGGCAAGGGGATTATGTATCTACCGTTTTAATTGCTTGGCGTGTTCTTGCAGCTCCAGGATGTTGCTCCAAACCCTAAGCTCGAAACTCAGCTTGGGGGCTCAGTAGAGACTAGAAGGAGGTTACAAGAATAACCTCTGACATTTCTCTGCCTTCGCCTTTTCCTGCTCAGCTCTTCTGGATTTGGTTTTGATGAAGAGGCTCATTCTGGACTCTCCACTGTGGGTTCCTGGCAGGGAGCATACCTCTCAGGGTCCTTATGGGGCTGTGGCCAAGCATCACCAGTCAATGCTTGGCAAGCACATGGAGACCGGAATGAAGATGTGATCTTGGAAAGACTAATTTAACATTCCTGCAGAAACAGATGACTGAAGTCTTTGGTTGGGGTGATGCCAAGATCCCAAAGGTAGAATGTGGGGTCCAAGAGATGGTTCAGTGGTTAAGAACACATTCTGCTCTTGCAGATCTGAGAAATGTTTTTTTTTTTTTTCCTAATATCAAAAGTAGTTATTAGCCCGACAAGGCTCTAAATTACTTGCAAACTCCCTCTTCCTATTGTTACCAATTAGTAAGATTATGGAGTTCAGCTCACATCAATGGGGTAAGACACTGTCAGGAACTCCATCAGGGATAAGACAGAGGCCATCTCAGCCAAGGCTGCTCACCCTTCTGGTTCAGCTTTCGTCACACTCTTTTTTGAAAAATAAAAATGCCTTGCCAAATGACTGTTTGCTTCGTTCATGTGTCCTTTTGGGCAATACTGTGGTTTTTTCTTCCCATGTAGAGGGCCGCGATTCCATTCTCAGCAGCCAGATCAACACCTGTAACCTTAGTTCCAGGATATTTAACACTTCTGTCCTCCACGAGTCCCTGCATGCAAGCACACATACCCTCTACTATATATACACATAACGTAAATCTCAAAAGAAAGAAAGAAAAAAGTTAATAGTCAAGACTGAATCGAACAAACCATCTTTGCAATGATAGACAATCACTTTGGGATAATGCTGGCATGTCTCCCATTTGCCGATTACATCACACAAGCTTTTAGGAAACATGGTATTTGTAATAGATTCTAGAACTTATCTTTATACTCTGATCTAATAACTGCCCCTTCAAACAACCCAGAATAAAGACAAGACTGTTGTCGTGATGATACCCCATAGTGAGAAGACAGAAAGGAGCCTGACACTAGAGAAATGGCTTAGGGAATTTTCTGTGTATTGGTATTAATAACATGTAAATACTTCAAAGGATGACAATAAACATGAGACAGTGGCACTAAAATGTTTTCATATGATGTGAAGAAAACAGAACATGTTTTTAAAACTTACATACTAGGATAACAATTACATTGATGGCGCTGACTAGAAAAAATACACGCCAGTACAGGTATTGTATTTGAGTGTAGGAAAGCCCTTCTTATTTTTGATTGTGAATCTTTCTGTCATGAAGTTTTGAATTATGTAGGAACAGGTCTTTAGAAATATTTATGTGCTTAAAAATGAAATAATCGATCATTTGTTTGTTTGTTTGTTCATTTATTTTTCAAGACAGGGTTTTTCTGTGTAGCCTAGGCTGTCCTGAAACTCACTCTGGCCTCAAACTCTTTGAGCTCCACCGGCCTCTGCTGCCCAGGTGCTGGGATTAAAGGTGTTTGCCTCCATTGCCTGGGGCATGTTTAAGGAAATTACCTTCATTTTTAGGGAAGAAGAAAAATCTCATAACAAAGCAGAAGTACTGAGCAAGGGAATTTCTTTGGCAAAAAGGGTACTCAGGAACCCAAATGGGGCTGGTGAGCACACATGACCAAGATGGCCTCCATCTTTTGTCCCTATTGCAGGTTATCATTGTGTCTCATTCCATTGGTGGGAGCTTAACTTCACAATCTTATGTGAATGTCTATTGTGAAGTGAAGAGAAAGGTTCAGGGAATATGGGCTCTTGTCAGGCCATCTATCTTTGATAGAAAATAATTCTTAGACTTTAAACTGTAATCCCTGGCTCACCGTCATCTGTCTTGCTGACTTGCATGTGCAAATAAAGATTTATTGGAACACAAACACCTTCATTTACTTTAGGCTGCATCACAGTGGCAGGGTAGAGCAGATCATAGAACCCCAAAGCTCAAAATAGATGCAGACCTTGACCTTTCCACCCTGGAGAATGTGACATATCCCTCGTCGGAATTTGATCAGAGTATATGAAGCTAGGAAATTATAATTCTGTCTTTTTGAAGATTTAGATCTGGATATTCAGGCCTATGGTTACTTCCTCCCATCCCACTCAAATACATTCTTAGATAACTCCCACCCCCAGATTACTTCCATCCACCTCATCAGAACAAAGGTGAAGGGAGTGGAGCCATTGCTATTATGCACGCCAACAGATACAATTGAATTTGATTAGCAGGAAGGTGGCTGCTTCAGAGACAGCTTTTGTCTTACCCAAAAGCAATTCAAGTTCATTAAAATCACAATTATCTGACTCTTAATTAGGTGAGATGATAATTTAATTAACAATGCCCACTTAATTGTCGGTGGCAGGGAACTGAAACAGGCAGGCTCCACGGTGACTCAAGCAGCTTGCCTTGAAATACAGTAGATGGTTTTCAGAAGTAGCCGGCTCAGTACACTCTGTGTGTGCTCTTGGCAATCGAGGGACCCAAGGAAAGTAAACTTGGCTCTGCTTACAAAGTCAGATTTTGATCTGGACCAGTGATGCTGAAGGATGTACAGTAGTGGGATGTCCATCAAGAAGAGCCCAGATCAGCACCTTGGGACCTTTCATTCACTCACTTATTCATCTTCTCTCTCTCTCTCTCTCTCTCTCTCTCTCTCTCCCCCTCTCCTTCTCTTCCACTCCCTGCTTGGTCTAGTTATTCCCTCTCTTTCAACACATACTAAAACTGATGCTTGTTCTACTAAGTATACTGTGGAGAGAGAAGTATAATGTTTTATGGGCTATGAAGATGAGTAAGAAGATCAACCTTATGTTAGACTGGTCAGGGTGAGACACATACCTCTGTGTGTATCTGGGAGGGTGTTTTCAGAGGTGATTTCTATGTGTGGCAGTTTGAGTGTAATTGGCTCCCATTATCTCATAGGGAGTGGTACTATTAGGGGGTGTGGCTTTGTTGGAGCAGGTACAGCCTTGTTGGAGGAAATGTGTTATTGTAGGGTGGGCTTTGAGGTTTTCTATGCTCAGGATACTGCCCAGTGTCTCAGTCCATTTCCTGTTGCCCGCAAGATATAGGAGTCTCAACTATTCCTCCCACACCACATTTGCCCAAATGCCACTACTCCCTACTCCCCGTCATGGTGATAGTGGCCACCCACTGAAACTGTAAGAGAGCCACATCAATGAAATGTTTTCTTGTTTAAGAGTTGTCAAGGTCATGGTGTCTCTTCACAGCAATGAAAACCCCAACTAAGACAGCGTATGAGTCAGTGAATGGATCTGAGGCGAGAAGATCTACCATTGAGGCTGGGAAGTCAGGTCTAAAGTGTGTGACTTGGGCTGGAAGATGGTTCAGTGGGTAGAAGTTCTGGCTGTGTAGATGTGAGGACATGAGTTAGGATACCCAGCTCCTTCACAGAGCCAAAGCAAAGCAAAAACATGGATGGACATGGCTGTCCATACATCAGTGATACTGGTGTAGGGGACTAGTGGAGGCAGATGATTTATGCCTGGACTTTATGACTGCCCATCTGGCTCCAGGTTCAGAGAGCGACACCATCTCAAGGAAAGTTATAGAGCAAGTCCTCTTCTGGTCAACATACATGCATGCATAAGCATGTGCAGCCTGTGCATATATATGTGAACCTATACCTCCCCCCACACACTACCCCTTGAATAGCCCTGGATCCTCACTTTGATCAAATACCACTTCCAATAAGCAGGAAAGTAAAACCTAATAGGGGATTCTCATTGAAACCTTTGGGACTTCACAAAGCCCCAGTTAATGCATATGGACTAAATCTCATGCATATAGTAGGAATATAACCTAGAGATGCCAATCACCTACATCCGTCAAAGGCAGGTCCATCCCTTCATCATACAACCCTCTATTCTGTTCCCTTTTGGAATTAAAAGCCACTGGACCTGGAAAGGAGGTCTTTTGAGCTTCACGCTTGCTTGAAACTGCTCCTGGCTCCTGTCCTGTGGGTTGAAATTTTGACTTTTATTTTATTTTTTTTAATAAATCTATGCTTTCACTTCTGCTTTTCTGCATCTCACTCAGGTCTTTATTAGATATCCGAAGAACCTGGACATTTTCTCATAGAATATCTCCCCAAGATCCTCTTACAGTAATACTATTAATGTGGGCAATATTGCTCAATAGGGGTGTCCAGATGGGGCAAAAGTAGAGGGAGTGGGCTAGGAAAATGGATCAGTGGTTAGGATTGCTTGCTGTATAAACATTAGGACCTGAATTTGAATCCCCAGTGCCCACATAAGAAGTGTACATACTGTATCCCAGCAATGGAAGGGGTGGTCAGTAAAGAGAGGTGGGTTCTGATAGCTCCATCCTATCTGCAAGTGGTTCTGGTTCAGTGAGAGACCCATCTGAAGACAATGAAGCAGAAGGAAGGCACTGGGCCCCATCTTCCTCTGGCCTTTGCACACACATTCACGGGCATGCATATCCACGTATTCTTGTGTAAGCACTGTGCACACGAACACCACATCAACAGACATAGACACAGGCACACACAGACACTGACACAGACACACACACAAATGGAAGGAAGAAGCTTTTGCCCAGTTCTTGAGTGGCTGGGGGTTTTGTTGCTGTTATTTCTTATGCCACAGTTTGTGGACACCAGACCCCAGCTCCTTGAACCTTCTAATATCCACACGTACCAGCCACTTTCTGGGCAGCTTCTAGGTCTGGCTGAGACAGGAGCCATGCCACCGTCCCTTCTTTTTCTGAGGGTCACAGATGCTTGTGTTGAGCAGCACTTCTCTTATAGCTTGCAGATGACAACTATGGGACCCTTCATCCCTTTGGCAAGTGAATCAACATACTAGGTCTCTATTAAGTACAACCTATTGGTTTTGTTCCTATAGAGAACGTTGACTAACACAGTCTCCCAGGAGCCCTCTCTTTCTTTGAAGAGCTCAAAAGCAGTGTGAACGTCAAGGAAGGCTGATAACCATCCTGTTGATAACCCACAACGCATTTTAGCCTTATCATGTTGCGGCCTATGATAAGTGCTTTTCTTTTCTAATCTTACACAGGTTCACACACTTCTCTGTGTTAGACATTATCAATCACACTTTACTGACAGAAGCAACCGAGACTTAAGAAGATCAAATAGCACATTGCCTGTCTGGTTGAGCAGCTAATAAAAGGGCAGATCCTTCACGCAGCACCCATGTGTTGAATGCCTTTGCTACTAAGAACCGGTAAGTTGCCTCTTTGTGTAGATCTTAACCCACAGAATGATATGTATTCCTTTTGATGGTGGTCAAATGTTACTTCTTCCTTGCCTGATATTCCTCCCTTAGGTGTGCACACAAACATCCTTCAAAACTCGTTAGCTTCAGGCCCCTGGAGCCAGGTTCTTGTTGGTTTGAAACGATCACTCATGTTTTCCCAGTGTCTTTTGTGAGAAGTGTTGTATTAAAAATATAACCTTAAGACTTGTTCACGATGAGACAGGTGGTGGTGGCGCACACCTTTAATCCCAGCACTCGGGAGGCAGAGGCAGGCAGATCTCTGTGAGTTCGAGACCAGCCTGGTCTACAAGGGCTAGTTCCAGGACAGGCACCAAAGCTAAGAGAAACCTTGTTTTGAAAAACCAAAACAAACAAAGCAAACTTGATCACAATGATAAGGAAAGCTTCACTGGGGCAGAGGGGGACAATGGCAGTCAGTAAGTAGAGGAGAGATTGGATTCCACCCTGACTAACAAGAAGAAAGGAATGGCTGAGGTCAGGAGATGAACTAAATTCAGCCATAAGAAGAGCTTTGCCTAAGAGTGGCCTGACAGGAAAGCAAAGGTAACAGCAGAGAATGGGGGGGTCAGGTGGTCTGGGAGAATATCAAGGCAGGATTTCACTGATTTAACCACCATGTTTTTGCTAAAACTGGACCAAATAGGACCATGCCTCAAGATGAAGTGGTCAGAAGTGGGACTCAGTCTGACTCAGGTTTCCTCAAAGGAGGTTTTTTTTTTTTTTTTTTTTTTTTTTCTTTTCTAGAAGCTGAGGACACAGCATGGAGATTGGTGGGGGCAGGGGAGAGCAGGGCTCCTGATAGTGTGGTTCTGACCCAGTGACCCCTGGGCAACTAACTTTCCATTTCCTCTTATCTCAATGACTCTGGCACAGGGGTGCATGGTCCAGATTTTGGCACAGCCATCTGTCAGCCCTAAAATTGGTAAAATTTCATGAAATGTGCATATGTTTGCATCTCCACATACTCTTTCATAACTCCGAGTAAATTTGACAAAGGGTCCATAGCAAGTTAACAAAAATGTAGCTAGATCTCTCCTCAAAATTGTTTCTCAGAGCGGCTATTCATAAACCCATGGGGACTTGTTGAAAATAATAACCTGGCCTCCAGCTTAGAATCAGTGGCAATCCCACAGATTCCTGACATGCCCACGGTTCTGGGTATTTAAGCCAATCGTCTTTAATATGAAATTTTCCCCGGGCTGTGTGTGGCTGGGTTGAAGCAGCTGTGGTGACTCGGAGGCCCTGGATTGAAGTCCTCCTATTATTTAATAGGGACACAAGCTTGGGACACATCCAGTGTCCTGCTGGGACCTCAGGGACCTGAGGGAAAGGAGCCCTTTGCAGCTGCAGACAGGGATGAATTTCTCACATGGCCTCCCCCGCCCCCCCGGGGGCTTTATTCTGTCCAGCAAGCCAGCCAGCGTTTCCATTGTTCTCAATAGCAGTGACCGCTGCCAGTGTGGCAGGGGGAATGTGAACTCAGAAGCTTGTTTGAATCACTGTGACCTGCTTTTATTCTGAGCAGCCCCTGGGGCTCTGTTTGTGAGGCAGACCAGAGGCCCTGGGGCCAGGTTCATGGTTTCCTCTGCTTGGAGGCAGAAGGAGCACAAGTTGACCTTTCCCCTGCTTTGCTGTAGCCTTGTTAATGTTGCAGTTTGTGTGTTTTGTTCCTCTTTACAATCCCCCAGGGCTCCTGGTGGATTTCTGCACAGGAAACTCTTCACCGTTAAGTGGCTCTGAGGACACAGGGGCAGAAAGCACACAACTAGGTCACCTCTTGGCAGCACCAAGTTCACAACCAGTCAAGAGCTTTGTCATTGGTAATCTACGCCTAGACTGCAGTGGGTAGGGACCTATTTGGTCTAGGTCACACTTAAGTTAATGACATGGTTAGACCCCATTGCTGAAATCCTACTCAATGGACTGGCTCTGAGTCTCTCAAATTTTCAGGGAGAATGGAATGCACCAAGAGTAACCTCCCCCCCACTTTCTGTTGCTGGTTCCTGTTAGATCTAGGGCACCCATCTTCCTACCGTGTCCTTCCCTCTCCCAAACCCACAAAGCAGGAAATGGCACCACACTAAGAACCACCAGGAATTACTTGGATAGTAACTATCAGGGATGAATGTCTAAAAATTCCTCCTTGTGTTTCTTAGACTTGAACATGATTTAAGGATTACTCATTCTTAGGGACCTCCAAATAAAATAGACCACAATCCCAAGAGACTGCGCTGTTCCTTTTCCTTCACCCCAATTCACTCGTCAATTTGATCATTTTATCTTTGCCTTGTCTTCCACCCCACCTGCTTCTCACCTGTAGACCCCATCCTGACATAGGTTCTCAGTTTCCAAACCTGAAGGGAATCAAGCAAACAACTTGCTGTTTTCTTCTCTTCCCTCCCACCCACCCCAGGTCTATTCTTTACAAAGCAGTTGGTTTTCTCATATAAATTTGATTCGGTCCTTCCTAGCTGAAGGCCCTTCAAAATTTTTAGTGTACCTAGCATGACAAGGCCCCTTGTGATGGGGCTCCCGTGGGGTTATAGAGCAAGGGGCCTCTTTCTCTAGCTCCTGTGTTCTTCTGACTTCATCCAGGCATTTACACTTCTTTCCCTTCCTTGGTGAGGGTCTAGTTAGTCCTATAGCTCTCATCTGGGAGCCTTCCCTTTGAAGAATTTTTATTGCTTTCCCCATTTTTTAGGCATAATGACCGACCGTGCGAAGCATTTTGCAACTCCTACTGTCCCCCTCCCCTGCCAATATTTTACAATGACTGTTTAATTAGTGCCTGCTGCCTCTAGCCTATGATCCCCAGGAGGGCAGAGACCACCTTAGCTCCCCACTCCTCTGCACTGTATCAAACCTAGAAAGAATGATCACCTTGTTATCTGTTGAACAAATGTGGATAATGGATAAAAGAATAGCGTCCTACATTTACAGAGCTGATTGCTTGAATGGAAAAAACACAATTACCCTTTCCTGCCTTGCTAAGGGAGTCTTAGGTTATATGTGTGTGTGACAAACCCCTGAATAGCTCTGCTTGCCTTGGGGGCTGCAGGGGCCACCAGGTCACCGAGAGTGTGTGTGCCTTACGCTCTGAAGCGATTAGTCTGACTTGGGTTGCATTGGATTCTGTTAAAATGTGTGCCAATTGCTGCGGAAACTGCATGTAATCAATCTTCAGCCGCAGAGAGATGTTGGGACAGGAGGGCACGTCCTTCTGGCTGTTCTAAACACTGGTTAGGGCCAGGCTTGTCCCAAGGTCCAGATGCCAGAGGGCCTGTGTGCCCTTTCCCCAGGCAGGGTGCTCCTTCTAGTGAGTCCATTGTGTAAGCCCCAAATCTTATATTCCTATTGGAGACTAGGGACCAGGAGATCTACAGGGCAGTTGTGGTCTGGTCCTGTCTATACTGAAGGAAGGTCTCCCATGCTGACACAGGGAACTTGCTGTCAGAGTCTAAGAGTCCACACGCGTCTACCTTCTCTATACCTTGTGCTTCTCATCTGGAAAATGGGATGGGACTAGTTCCTAATTAGGAGGTGATTTGGAGGAGGAGCAGCGATAGTCTATACAAAGCAATGGAACAATCCCATGGGCAGAGTAGCCACACAACAAATGGTACCCTTAGACAGACTCTATTAAGGATGCCAGAGCTGAACACTGTGCTGCATCTGATCATTGGCTACCAACTTCAGCTAATACCAAGGCCACTTGGAGGAGCTGTTAAAAATAGAAACTTCCCAGGCTCATCAAAGTAACCCTAGGACTTGACTTCAGAGGATTCTGTTTTTTTGTTTTGTTTTGTTTTTTTTACCATTTGCATGGCTCCACCCAGCAGTCCATGGAGAAGCTTGAACAAGTTCTCTCAGTGTGTTCCGGCCCCTCCTCTTGCTGCATGCTGCCCTTGGCTCTACTGCTCTGCCTCAGGTCAGATGAGCTACTCCAAAGTTAATCTTTCAGTTCATTGGCATTTCTGAAATCAGTGTGTTGCCTTGAGTCAAACGAAACAGCTTTTCTCTCTTCCGCTTATTCACTCTGTGCCCTTGTGCCTATGTGAACACACACTTTAAATATAAAATCAGGAATGACTGCACACCCATTTCTTCAGTTTATTTTATGAGCGTGCTTCCATGTTCCCGTTTTAGCTGGAAAATTTCAATTGTTAATGCATAAAATCTCATGTGAATGCAAATATATATAAATAAATACATATATAGTTATATATATTAAATTAACTGTAGCTCTATTTTGGGATGTTGCTAACAAGTGTTTTCCCGTTTATAAATAGTGTTGGGATATGTATTTTTAAACATATAGATCTTCTATATTTAGGAATTTTACTTGGAATACATTCCCAGAATTGTCATTACTAAGCTAAAAGTATGAGCCTTTTATTGTTCCGGTGATCTGTTGCCAAGTTATTTCCTGAATAAATGTTGCCAAAATACACCCTGCCAAGACATAATTAATGACAGTTTCATGGCCTCCTTGCCAGCACAGGGTATTAACATTTTATTTTATATTATTACTAATTTAATAGTTACTTGTGGCATTCATAGCTAATTTATTTGCATTTAAAGCATATGTTATACATGCACACTCCTCGAATGCCATAGAAACCTCCTACATGATGGCATTGCCATGAATTTGATGGATATGATTTTTTTATGTTTGGGATAACATTATTGAGTTTATGTCAGGAATTGCCTCAGGTAAGGAAAATTGAATGTCCACTGTGTTCTCTCCTTGGTTGCCCACTTTACGGTAAAAGTCCCAAGGAATGGCAAGGTGCCCAGATGACCACAGAAGGAAGGTGAATGAACTTCTCCGCACACCAGAGTGAGACTGTGGGGGCGGGGCCAGCGTTTCACCTGCCTTTCCCCAGCTCCCACTGGGGCCTTCTCATGGCATTTCTGCTTCAGCCTACACCCCCCCCCCCCCAGTACTGGGCCCCTCTTTTGTTAATTATTAAAATTCTAATTATTGCATTAGTTGTTACTGGATACTTACTAAAGCAAACCTTATTGATCAGATATCACGTGTAGGCAGAATGCTACAGTACTAGGGGAGGAAACTCTATGAGAGGTGACCCTTGCGGACTTTGTCACTAGCAGGAGATAGTGTCACATACAACTGTATGGTCGTCACTTTCTCCTGATCTCTCAGACACTTTTGCCCTCAAGGGCTTCTTTCTACTCTAGAGTACTTGGCTAATACATGTCGTTTCCCCTCCCTGGGTTCTCTCAGGCCTGGGACTCCAAAGTCTGCCAGTGCCCAAGCATCACCTTTGGCAAAAGGACCTCCGAGAACCGTGTTTAAAATAGCCCAGGGATCCCTTGCCATCATGCTACCCAATGCTTCTTTTCCTCCACGATTCTACCACCATTCTAGTGTTCCTCTCTTCTTGTTGTTTCTTCATGGGATGTAAGATGTTTGAGGCCCTGCGCTGTTTTGTTCATTGATGTAGAAGGAGCCTCCTGGTGTATTTATAGTGACTCGAACAACTGAGGGAGTTAACTGGATTTTGTTTTGAATTCTGTGTGAGGAAGAGGCCCCCAGGGAGAGTGTGGACATTTGCTAGCTGTATTTGGGGGACATGAGGGGACAGGGAGTGGGAAAACAAAGAAGCAGAGTTAAAATGCAGTGTCTACTTGGAGTACTTTCTGAGAGCCATTTAACAAGTTTTCTGTCACTCTGTTCCGTCATCGCCCCAAATCAGTCTCCTCTGGGTTCCCAGAAAACTCTTTGCAGTAGTAGAATCAGCAATAGCATTTTATTACTAAGTCTTCAGGCCTCCATGGTGGGAAACCCTAAACCCCCTTGACAGTGACAGTGGCTTTACCCTGTCACTTATGGATACTGCACTGACTTTGGGAAAGGCTTGATGGAGGGAGAAAAAGAGTCAGCCAGGAAGTCAGGTTTTTTTCTTTCTGCACAATTAGCATCATTGTGGAACTGTAATCTCCCTCATTAGTTCATTTCATCAACATTTGATTGAAGGCTTTTCTTATCTGTTTCCTTGGTCTCCGTCTACCTAAGGGTCATGAGTAATAGGAAGGAAGATGTGTGTCTGATCTGGCTAGATCCTAAGGAGGTCAGCCCATAAATAAAACATAGAGATTCTGAGAGAGGGGACAGAAGGACAGGCTCTGAGTAGGAGCCAGCTGATGGATGGAGACAGGAAAGCATGTTCTTAAGTGAAGCAAGAAACATTTACTTCTGTGGGCCTGGGACGCAGAGCTGGCATTCCCTGCTTGCACTGCTGAAGCAAGAAGCTGGAGCAGCAAGGGGACAGATGTGATCCCAGTCCCCAGTCCCCCTTCTGTCTTGTCTAGTTCCTAACCAGATTTCTCTGGAAAGAAGGAAAGATGATGTATACCTTTGTCAGCCTTTCCCTAACAGGTTCTAATGGATATTCACATTTTTATGTAATTAACTAACAATTCCAGCAACACGCAGAGGGAACTGGTCCATGCCTACCCCTGTCTTTGGTTTGACTGGGTCTCAGATTTGGGGTATTTCATGGAGTTTGAAGATGCTAACTTCTTTCTCCATCAGCAGATATTACTAAGGGCGCATAGTTCTACACTCAGATGGTGGTCTGGGCGTTATCGTTCTTGCAAAGCCGGTTTTCACAGGCGGCACAGGAGAATTGACATTCAGTCAACATCCCCAGAACAAGTGGTTCCTTCAGCTTTACGTTCTTTGCATATTACGGTTAGAAAAGGAAAAACAGAAAAAAAAATACACATCAAAATAAACTCCTACTCCTCTGTGATTAGATAGGAAATGACCATTTGGTTCCCCCATGGCTGAAATATTGGAGGCAAATCTTTTCCAGCACAATGTTCTTTTCATACCGTGCAGAGGTGCTTTGGCTTTTACGGAGTGTGTGACGGAGTATATCTCTGAGGACACCGGCCAGCTTCCAACCTATCAAAACTATTAAAGGTGGCAAGTGCCTATCATCACCAGAGCAGAGAGATTTGACTCTTCATGTGGATGCCATCTACTTACCCCTTGGAATACAACTCACAGCATGGATGAGGAGGAGCCAGAAACCGGGGCAGTGTGAGCGGAGACACAAAGAGGTCACTCTGTGTGTTCTACTAGCATAAGGAATAATGAACAGCATTTTTTGGCAGTGGTAGATGTTGGAATGACAGGTGCCTGTAGATGAGGTGGTGCCTGAGAGGGAATTCCAGGAGGCTTCTGGAAAGTAGAAATACATTTTGTTGAGTGATGTTGGTTTGTGAGCGTCCCCATCAAACTGTGTATTTGTGATAGGAGCACTTCGGCATGATGTCTTCAAAGGAAGACGAGAAGTTCCATCATTTGGCCTCCCCATCTCTTTGTACCTCAGCGTGTCTCTGGGCCTCTTGGGTTCATTGCGCATTCCTGTGATATATAGTAGCCATGCCTCATTCTGAGAAGCAGAGAGAACAGAGGGGTCCCAACACCTTCATCTGAGTTCATGTTTTCCCACAAGTGGTAGGTGGTCACAGGTGGCCTTGTCATATCTGTGAACTTCAGGCTCTTCCCCGGGGTCTGGAGAGTGGGAGCTGTGCTCTCTTTCCTGGGGTGCTGGGTGTCTTTCATCTTCCTGGCTTCATCAGGGTCAGATGCATTGCACTATAGGATGCAGAGCAAGGGACTGTGAGTAAGCGGTTTCAGGAGGCTCCGTAGAGAACAGAGAGCCTTGAGCCATGATGCCTTGAGCCACGATTGAAAGTTTCTCTGGTCTCTTGGGGAAGCTGATTCTAAAATCATTCCAGACCAAGAATACCCTATTCAGAGTTATCAAACAAATGAGATAATTCATCTAAAGCCACCCCCAATCCAGGCATCCTCCACTACTGTGACATGGAGGGTCATCTTAAAATCAAGAGGCTAACATCCTCCAAGTGTGTGACTTGTATGTGATATGACTGGGTGCATGTGTGTTTGTGTATGTGTGCGTGTGTGGATGTGCTGGTACTCATTGAGGCCAGATGTTGCCATCTGGTGTCTTTCTCAATTACTTGACACTTTAGTTCTTGAGACAGGTCTCTCGCTGAACCTGGAGCTCCCTGTCTTGACTAAACTAGTTAGCCAGCAAGTGCCCAGAGAGCCTCCTGTCTGTCTCCTCAGAGCTGGGGGTACAGGTGTAAGTTATTGCTCCTGTCTTCTTTAAATGTGTATTCTGGGAACCCAAACTCAAGTCTTCATGTTTGTGGGGACAAACATTTTATGAAGTGAATCATCTCCCCAGCCTCAGCAACCTCAAGATTTCGGGGAAATGTGTGTTCAATAAAAAGCTAACGGGTGCCTCCCACATCATAAATCCATTTAAAACATACTTGAAGGAAGCATTTAAAAAATACCAATAAAGCAGGACTCTGAGGACAGCAAGAAATAAAACCTCCCAGTCCCAGAAACCCTAGGGGTTAATTCTCCCTTATGGCCGAGGAAATGCCAACAAGCCTTTGGCAGCCTCCCTCCTTCTTTATATAACACTTTCAAAAGCTGAAGCTGGGATCGGCCAGTAATGCTTTTAATTTGTGTGTGGTTGGGAGGAGGCCAGGATTTAATCGAAATCATTATAATGGCTTTGCTTGGAGTCACTGTGCAATAGAGCCGGGCAGCCAGGTAGCAGTGGAACAATTAAAAGAAATAGCTAAGATCGTCATCATCGCTTGAGTTAGTCCAGACACCAGGCTTGGGAGTGAAAAGGGTAGAATTTAACAATGTTTTCTTTGCTGAAATAAAATTTGTGCGTAGTTACTTTTCTATTACACCCCAATTTTCTCTCTTCCCATTCACCTAATAAAAACAGCCAGGACTCCCTATTTGCTTAATGGGGTGGGGGCAGAGCTCTGGGAACCCACTGTTTCTCAGGCAGTCCAGGTGTTCAGCGTTCCTACTCTTGTTCCGTCCCTGACTCTGGGTGGTCTGCACTGTCCCACCTTCCCGAATTACACATCTGCACACAGCTGGGCAGAGAACATTCTACTTGCCCCACCTTCCTAGAATAACAGTACAGCAGGATGGTAAGTCCTCCTGAGCCCCGTCCTTGAGCCAGTTTGGAAAACCAAGCAGAGACCTTAGCGTTTCTGTGCCTGTCCTCATTTCTATTCTGTTTCTAGGGGGAGCTCCAAGACCCCACACAATAGACAGTCAAGATTAGAAATCATGTCCCCAAAAGACTGAATAATTCAAGTTAAAAAGAGCACATCTGTGAAGTAGAGATATGCACCTGACTTATTTATATGTTCTAAACACTTACATGTGTCACGGGACCAAACATATGCCGGTCCAGTTTATTCACTCAGTCAACAGGGTTCATTTCTAACTACAAACCACCCATCTCTTTATTTCCTGCAGCACTGTGAGGTCCTGTGCTAAGGTCTCTAGTGAAGATGAGAGAGATGGGTGAAGTCCCTCTGCTGAAGGCCAGTTAGTGAGACATGGGACTAAAGAGCCCGGACTCCTGTGTAGAAAAGTTTGATGCAGAAGATCACGCCATTTTGCTGAGCCAATATGTCATCTTGCTTTCCTCTGGTGTCAAGGTGCGAACCTTAGCAGCTACCCAAAGTACACTGTGATTCAAGTCTACTTTATGCTTCAGTCTTTCCCCTCCAGAACCCGGGGTCCCTGCTGATGGTGGTGTCAGAGAGGACTATGAACAGGTCTTGGAACAGACGTGAATAAAGAAGCCAGTTCTACAGTGCCTTGCATTTAATGAATATTCCATTGGGGGGAAAAAACCTCTAAAACACATCTGACATCGGTTCTATTAAAATCTGTTTTATGTGCCATAAAATAGAGTTCAGAGAAATCTGACCCACAGTTAGTTTGCCTACACTCAGATACAATGTGACACAGCTTAACTCTGCCTAAGGACAGAGACTACACAGAGGACCGATGTGGCCAGGAGAAGACAGTAGGTCAGTCCATGGGACAGGTAAGAATGGCATGAAGCATGAGCAGATGGAGGTTCACTAAGGAGAGGAGAGTTGAAGGTGGAGGTCCTAGGCGGTGGTTCTCAACCTTCCTGATGCTGTAACCCTTTAATACAGTTCCTCATGTTGTGGTGGCCCCAACCATAAAATTATTTTTATTGCTACTTCAAGACTATAATTTTGCTACTGTTATGAATGATAATGTAAACATCTGACATGCAGGGTATCTGGCAACCCGCAGATTGAGAATGACTGTTAGAAAAAGGGCTAGGTGACAGAATTAAAGGTGTCTGTTACCCTTGGAGGAGAGGAACATTTTTATAGGATGGTGCAAATCATGAGATTCCATTTTGTATGTGTGACAAGGGAAAGTATACTAGAAGATATGTTCGTCGTTGCTAACGTTTAGTTCTGTACTTGGGTGGGAGATATCAGGTCTATTGCTATGTAACCGGTCAATCTACAAAATAGCGCCTCACACCAACAATTTATGATAGCTCTGCCATATTTGCATTCAGTGGGTACACTGTCTGGGACAACCATGAAGGCCAGGCCTTTCACTGTTGCTTCTCATCATGGTTCTATTAGATATTAAGGTGGTCTAAGGGTTCTAATAGAGTAGGGAAGGCTGGAAGATCTATCTGAGGCTTGAGACCTAGAGTATGCATGGTCATATCGACTGTGTTTCGTAGACCAAACTGAATGATGAGTGAGTTCAACTTCTTGGCGGGAAAAACTTCAAAGATCTATGTATGGGGCTAAGAATAGGCATTGTGTTCAGAGGATTTCTGGTCATCTATCAAAATGGGGAGGCCAAGAGGAAGAGTTATGGCTAAGGAATAAAATTGGGGAGGTGAAACAGAGAACTCAGTGTCTCAATATATAAGATTTATATAAATAAACACATCACATATTGAGATATGATATATTAATATATATTTACATTAACTATAGAATATATATATGTATATATGATTTATAATGACAACCTACTTTCAGAGACTTGAGTCAGTACTCTAGAATGAGAGTATGGGCTGTAGGAGGTCATGGATCATGGCCTAGACCTGATTAGATATGTTTTTATATATAGGTGCTCAGGAGTGCCGAGGTCTTGAACCTTCATCAAGGGACTACCTAAAAAGTAACTCATTGTTAGACCTCTGTAGAAAAGACGTGGGCACCAATCTCTCTTTGACATCCATCTGTCTCAACTTCATAGCCCATCACTCCTGGGTTGGGTGTTCCTGCTGTGAGGAGACAGGCCTCTCAGGGCTGTGGCTGAATAGATGACTTTGACAATAAAGATCAAGTTTGGTTTTCAAAAAAACAGAGTCTTTTAGTTACTGAGATCCTTGAACTTGGGCTGGGTGGTGATGGCACACACTTTTAACCCTAGTCCTCTGGAGGCAGAGGCAGGTGGATCTCTGTAAATTTAAGGCTAGCCTGATCTACAAGGCAAGTTTCAGGACAGCCAGTGATATACTACAAAACCCTGTCTCATAAAAAGATTCCCAAACTTTAGACATAAATTTCTCTCTTTCCTCTCAAGAGAGGGTTTCTCTGTTTAACAGTCTTGGCTGTCTTGGAACTTGTTCTTTAGACTATGCTAGCCTCAAACTCAGAGATCTGTCTGCCTCTTCTCCCCAAGTACTGGGATTAAAGGCCTGTGCCTCCACTGCTTGGCAATATTTGTTATTTGGTTGACTGGTGGTGTTTTTTCTAAAACATGGTCTCACTATGTAGCTCTTTCTGTCCTGGAATTCATAAAGAACTAGAATTAAAGGTATGAGCCACCACACCAGCTAACTCCCTCTTTTGTAAGTTTTTAAAACTATTGTATTTTATGTGTATGGGTGCTTTGCCTATATGTATGTCTGTGTTATGTGTGCATGCCTGACCTCTACAGAGGTCAGAAGAGGTCATTGGATCTTCTGGAATTTGGGTCAAAGATACTTGTGAGCTACCACGTGAGTGCTGAGAATCAAAGCTTGATTCTCTAGAAGAACAGAGAGTGCTTCCAGGACACTTGGCATCTCTCCAGCCCTGGACATTAACTCTTACCTAACATTCAAGATAAGAATATGGACAAAAATCATATCTCTAGAAAGGAAGGGAATAGGGCAAAGGGCAACCTACCCAGTGGTTCTTTGTGAGTGGCTCTGAATTTAACTGAGGGAAGCAAATGCCCAAATCCCAGCACAGAAGTCATCCCTTAGGCTAGGTAAAGTGCCAGAACAGGGGCTTTCTATCTGTTGCTGGATGATTCCATCTGTAGCAGAGCTTGAGAAATGTTTTTCTCATGCATTGCATGCCTGTCTCCTATGCTAACCTATATCCATTACACATTTTAATTACATTAACATTTTTAATATGCATTAATGTTAAATATCACAAAGGTCAACATTATATATTAGCATTACTAATGCCTAGTGGGGTGTGTATATACACACACACACATATGTCACACTAGGATATATATATGCTAATGCTAATTTAAAACTAATTTTCTTGCTCTTTTTTTTTTGTCTGTGAGTGAATGTGCCTGTGTATATTTATGTATGTGCATGTGCCTGTATGTGTGCAGGCCAGAAGATAAACTTGTGTGTTATTATTGAGGATATATCCACCTTATTTTGTGAGACAAACTCTTACTGGCACAAAGCTGACTGAATAGGCCAGGCTGGTTATCTAGCCAGCAAATCCCAAGGATTTGGGATTTTCCTATCTCAGTCTCCCAATCCTTGAAATCAATCTATCTATCATTGTTATCTATCTATCTATCTATCTATCTATCTATCTATCTATCTATCTATCTATCTATCTATCATCATCATCATCATCTATCTATCATCTATCTATTTATCTATCATTATCATCATCATCTATCTATAGCTACCTATCTAACATCTATCTACTTATCATCTATCATCATCATATATCTATATCTATCTATCTATCTATCTATCTATCTATCTATCTATCTATCTATCATCATCATCATCATCATATCTATCTATCTATCTATCTATCTATCTATCTATCTATCTATCTATCTATCTATGATAGCTATTCAGTTTTGTCTTCAAGGTATAAGTGAGCAATTGATGCGGTCTAGGCTAGCCTTTGTGAGCTTGCCAAGAGATGGTCCATGAATCCAGTAACCATCTAGACTTTTCCAGGTCTGTGAATGGGCTCTGGGTGACTGTAGGGTATGAACATTTAAGGATTGGGGAAGCATTCCAACTGGGAGAATCTGGAGAGTGGTAATAGTGTCTGGTCCCTGGGGATGAGTACAAGTGTCATGGAAGCAATGGGGTAGGCACAGAGTACTCTTCTGGAAAGTTCATGCCATCTTGGAGAAAGAGGCCCACTGTAGAGTTGACTGGCCTCAATCTGGCCTAGAGGATAGCCACATGTGTACAGCTCTAGACCAGACTCGAGCGCCGCCATGTTTTCCTCTGGTCCTACTTCCCAGCTCTTGTATCAGCCATTCCTCTCCCTTTCCTCAGAAAAGCTAGAGTCATTCTTGGCTGTCTGTAAACTCTCAATCTCTTTGCTATTGTCTGTAAGTTACACTCTGGGTAGCCCACCTCTGTTTCTCCTGGGTATTTCTGGCAAACTCATTTTCTTAAATACCATTTTAATTTTCAGTCACCCCTTTACCAAATCTCCTGTGTCTCCTTCCTGCTGAAGGGGCTCAGGGTGAAGACATTTGCCTCGTGTTGAGGAGGATATGTTACCCAGATGTCCCATTCATCCCCATCTAACCTAAGACATGCATGACATGAGGAGTTTTGATGATCCTTGATGTCTGTAGACAGTCTTCATTCCTTCATTTCCATTTCTGCTATGCTTTCTTTATTGTATTGAACTTGCCTTTATTCTCCTTGGTCTGTATCTGATATATGTGTCAAGTTAGGGACAGCTCATATACTCCCACAGTAGGAGAGAGTAGAGGCATTTGCAAATCATTCCAGGGAAAATCTTAAAGTAATTATGACAGATGAAAGAAAACCAAATAATAACATAATGGCGGCATAGCATTGAAAGTTTGTAAAAGAAGCATTTTTGGAATTTATTTTCTTTCAGAGTCAGTTTATTTTTATATTATTCATGCACCCGTGTGTGTGTGTGTGTGTACGTGTATACATATGTGTGTGCATGCATATGTTTGCTTACATACATATGGGTGCCAGTGCAGACCTGTTGGGGTTCAGTAGAGTGATCTCTAGGAGCTGGAGTTACAGGCAGTTATGAGTTGCCAGAGATGGGTAAGAGCAGCCAGAGCACTTAACTGCTGAGCCATCTCTCTAGCCCCTATATCCGGAATTTCTAAAACAAAGAAAGTCATGTGGAAAGGAGTTAATTAGTAGAGTGATTAAAGATAAGAAAAGTCAGACACAAAACTACAAATTAAGGAACTACTTATAATCAATATGTTTCCTCTTTTATCATATACACATATTTCTCTGTAATAAAATATTAAAGTATAATTAAAAGCTAAGTAGAAAAGATCAATAAATATTTTACTAAGGCAGAAAAATAATTAGACAAAGGGAAATAAAAACATTTTGAAATAATACAAATTGAAGCAGTTAGATCTTTCTTGTAGAGACCAAATTAGTAAGATAATACCTGACTGGTAATAATAATAAAAGATGGGGAAGTGTGCTGGAGTGGAAATTGATGTGGGATGCCCCTCTGTATAGGCATTGTTTTATTGGTCAATGAATAAAGATGTTTTGGTCAATGGCTTATCAGAGTAAAGTCAGGCAGGAATTCTGAACAGATACATATATAGAAAAAAGGCAGAGTCAGGGAGATGCCACATATTTGCTGAAGGAGACAGACACTGCCAGAAGCTAATTGGTAGGCCACAGTCTCATAGCAATACATAGATTAATAGAAATGGGTTAATTTAAGATATAAGAATTAGGTAGTAAGAAGCTTGAGCTAATAGGTCAAACAGTGTTATAAATAATATAGTTTCTGTGTGATTATTTGGGTCTGGATGGCTGAGGAATGAAGAAGCAGTCTCTGTTTACATAATGATGCCCAATGTTGTGCAACATATATCCACATAAAACCTAAGAAAGCATAAAAAAGGAAGAAAGAAAGAAAGAAAGAAAGAAAGAAAGAAAGAAAGAAAAGGGCTTCTAGACCCACAAAAGCAGGAACCAAGCACAACTTCTTGGTAGCTACATTTTTTTTCTTCAAATTGTCTCTGTTTGGTGGCGGTGAATAGAGATGCTGCTTTTTAAAAAGCGGTCTTCTTGACTCAGCATTAGCAGCAAAAACTGCATGATTTCTTTAAGAGACAGCTTCCTGGTTTGTGATAGTAGCACAAACACTCTGGCTCTTTCAGGAGGTTCTGTACTTAAATGGGGTTTGTAAGCATGGTACTGCTAGTTGCTTAATGGTGACATAGGCACTCTGCATCTCTGGAGCTGGGGTGGTGATCATGGCTTGCAGAGGCAGTGAACATGCCTCCACTATGTTGGACTGAGCAGAGTCAACAGGCAAAGCTGCAATGTTTAGTGCTAGCCATGCTGCTTAGCATTTTAAGAAGCACTTCTGTTCAGAAAATTATTACAAATACACAATAAAGACAGATTCAGATGAAAAAGACCTCTAAATGGATTACAGTGTTGGACAAATGTACATAGGCTTATGAGAGAGAAGAAAGAGTACAGAAAGTCATAGATTAAAGGAGTAAAGCCAATTAAATAATAAAAAGTAGTAGAGTAAAAAAAGTCACATAAAGATGAAGAATACACAAAGAGTCTGGATTTTGTATACTATTGTGTGTGTGTTATTTTTTTAATTTTTTGACCATGAATGAGCTGAATAGAGAGAGACATTTTATTGTACAGTCTGTTAAGTTAAACCAATATAAAGGTATCTTGACTTCAATATTTGGGTCTAAGGATATGTTACCAGAGATTCTGGTTTTGTTTCCAAAGAAGATGAGAAAATGTGGATTCCTTACAGGCTAATGTGGTTTGATGGAACAAAAAGGTCTCTGTGAACCCTAAAAATACTTTGCCCAACAAAAAACAGGAAACAGTTGGGAGAAAACTATGCCTAAGTTCCCCAAATGAATGTTTATAGACATTTGTTTTCATTTAAAGAGGGTTGATTATAAATGGTTAATGATCACCGTCAATTTCTAAAAAAAAAATAAGGGGAATATGATATAGAGATGAATACTTTGCATTGATATGGATCTTGCTCTATTGATACAAATGTAAGGACAATTTTGTTATATGTATATTTCTATTCTTATTTAAGGTATTATGTTTATACAGTTCATCTAAAAAATGTAATATATAATTAAACTTGTAGTCAGGTTTTCTAGATGAACAAAAATATATTTCAGATGAATAGGTATTCTTTAAAACTTTCAAAGACCTACAGAATATTTCATTTCAAATGTTTTAAGAACTTAGACTTTTCTCGACAGTGAAACATGTCTGCTTCTGGTAGCACCAATTACTTCAGAGAGGTTGATGGGTATTGAAGAAACTTGTTATGGAATTTGCCTTCAATGTAACAAGGATAGCCATTTGGCTTGTGTGAACAGTTTGATGGTATGCTGTATAAACTAGACATAAAGGACCCACAGAAAAATGCTGAACTTGACAAAATAAGATGAGCTAGTCCTTCAGGGTTCCTGCTTCATGAAAGAGTCTGTAAGACACTCTGCAGGACACAGAAAATAAACAACTGATGAACTTTGCCAATACAAGGAAAAGTAGGTCTTCAAATTTCCTGATTCATGGAAAAGTCTGCCAGATACTAAGGGGCTGTAGGTTGAAGATGGATGGCCCAATGTTACAGAAGAACTTTGGATAACTTTCAGGCAGCAAGATGTCTCTGTCAGTCTAGGGTTTTTGAAGTTGCTTACAATGCACTTCCTGTTTATTTAGGTAATATTATATCCTTCTGGGTCTTTGGTGGAATTGAAGATGGATTGTTGTAGTTTTCCTTAGTTATGATAAAAAGTAAATTAGATATGAAACTTTACACTCATAAATATATTGTAACTATAATTCTTGCTTGATAACTGCTTTGTATATGTAATTTTACTATGTTAAAGCTAAAACCTTCCATTTTAATTAGACCAAAAAGGGGAGATGATGTGGAATGTCCTTCTGCATATGTGTTGCTTTTATTGGTTAATGAACAAAGCTGTTTCAACCAATGACTTACCAGAGTAAAGCCAGGTAGGACATACAAACAGAGATATATAGAGAAAAAAGGAGGAGTCAGGGAGATGCCATGCAGTTGCCCTAACCTTGCCAATTATGCCACAGCTTCACGGTGATACTTAGATGAATAGAAATGGGTTAATTTAAGTTGTAATAGTTAGCTAATAAGAAGCCTGAGCTAATAGGCCAAACAATGTTGTAATTAATATAGTTTATATGTGATTATTTGGGTCTGGGTGGCCTGGAAAAAAAGCAAGCAGTCTCTGTTTACAAAGGCAAAACATAATTAGATAAAGAGAAATAAAAACATCTTAAAACAATGCAAATTGAAACAGTTAGATTTTTCTTGTAGAGACCAAATTAGTAAGATAATACCTGACTGGCAATAATAATAAAAGATGGGGAAGTGTACTGGAGTGGAAATGTCACATATTAAAAATCAACTTGCTCACTTTCATCTGTAGGGTTGAAAGTCAGTTTACATGCTATCAAGTCATCTGTGGAGGAGAGGCATCCTACAGCACTTTAATCCAGGGATTCCCCCAAAACATTTGATCTTTCACAAGAGTACAAAGACTACAATGAATGTAACCAAAGCAAGACATTTGACTAAGAAATTAAAATGCCAGAGTAACAAGGAAATGAATTTTGATTAAATACAAGATTAAAAAAAAGCCAGATGAAAAATTTGCTCATAGATCATTGTATTAAATACACAAAAATGAACAATGTGCACACACAGGATGAAAAGTGCATGCTGGAGGAAAACCTACCCAAAGTGGGAAATAGCCACCTCTTTATATACAATTATACACTGTTTCTATTTTATTGATATAATTTCCATTTTTCCAAATTTCTATCAAAATTCTATAATATTTTAAAATCAGAAGTATATGTATAAGTCAGTCATACTGATGGATGCTTTTAATCTTGGCATGGGGAGAATTATGAGTTTAGAAGTAGCCTGGGATACATAGTGAGCTTCTCTTCTCTTTCTCTATTTTTGTCTCTCTCTCACTGACACACACACACACACACACACACACACAGCTGTATCATTCATCTAAACATTACACTGTAATCTACAATATATAGAATTATTATGTATTAATAACAAATAAAGCCTTGAAAAGCAAACAATTAAAAAAAATCATTATTGTTCCATAACAATTCCTGATTCATTTTAGCCAAAATGAAAGTAACATAAGTGCTCGTTATACCTCGGTCTCCTTCCTGCACATATCTAATACCAGATTCCTGCTATCTTTGCGAGTGTGTGTGTGTCTGTGTGTGTGCATGTGTGTGTCTGTGTGTATGTGCATTCATGTACATATGTGTGTATGTGTGTGCAGATGCATGAATGCCATAGCATCTACAGAAAACTATCCAGCCTCTCAGTCTTCCTCTTCCATCTTGTTTGAGACATGTTTCCTTGCTGTTTGCTCACCGTGTGTGTGTGTGTGTGTGTGTGTGTGTGTGTGTGCAGACTAGGTGGCAGTCAATTTTCCTGGGATACCCCGTCCCCATTTCTTATCTCCCCAAGGAGTGCTGCCTTTACAGATGCTCCTACAACACTGCCAACTTTTATAAGGGTTCTGGGGATTTGAACTCAGGACTTCATGAATGTCTAGTGGTCTTATACAGTAAGCCATACCTCCAGACCCAGGCTCCTACTATCTACACAGTGATTCAGCTGTCATACCTCCAACATCCATCAGTCTCGCCTCTCCAGTCCAATGGTAGTTTATTGGCTGGGAGAGAGCCCATTATGCTCAGACCACTAATGTTCCAAGCCTCAGCTCTTTCCAGGGACCACTGGTACAGAACTGATAGTCATGTTTAAGCATTAAGTGTCTCAATTAATATAAAGAACTGTTCAGGCACCTGGCACATTACAGGCACGTGGTTAAGGACAACGACATCAGGGTCAGGCTGACATGGATTCGAGTGCTGACTCAGAGATTTATAGTGACAGGATTTTGGAAACTGTCCACAGCCTCATTGAGCCTTATTTTTGCCTCTTGTTAACTGAGAATCATAACAGCAATTGTTAGTAAGTCGCTGTGGTGTGGCATGTCAAATGTACTTAGCTTGACTCCTGGGCCCTGGGAGTGTGGTAAGCGGTTGGTGGGATGTCCCTGCTCATAACAGTAGCAGCAGTAGTAACAGTAGAAGTAGTATTATTCCTGGTATTTTTCTTTTCCTGCTTTCCTGATTGTTTGTAGTGGGAGACATTTCAAACACTGAAGTTTTGTTAATTAGAGCCCTGTTCTGAGTCTTTCCCAGACCCATTCACTACTGGTACTCAGACGGAAATCTTAAATGAAACATGGCATTTGATTTTGTATCAGAAATCCAATCAACTTTTTAAAAAAATTTTTTGGATCATTTAGGGGCTTCTCGGATGACAGCTAGGGGATTGCAGCTTGTAGCAGTTTTCTGAATTAGACAAAAGTGGCCATTGTGTGGCAGCAATGAGCCAAGACACCTGTGCATTTAATATTGAGAGCATGCATTTTGTTAGATAAACTCTGAAATGGAATAGTACCTAGTGTTTATTATTATTATTATTATTATTATTATTATTATTATTATTATTTTGCTATCCAAGTATCACAGAAAGCTCTTTTGACAAGTCTGGCTTTCAGGAGAGACTGTGAGCTCCAGGAAGGAAGCAACATTTTCATATTCTAGGAGGAAGCCGCTTGCTTGTTCCCGGCCGCTTAGACCTGAAATAATCACATAGAAACTATATTATTTAAATTACTGATTGGCCCATTAGTGTTAGCTTCTTATTGGCTAACTCTTACATATGAATGTAACCCATTTCTATTAATCTGTATATCGCCACATTGCTGTGGCTTACCGGCTAAACTTCTGGTGTCTGTCTCTGGAGGGGCTACATGGTGTCTCTCTGACCCTGCCTCCTTTCTCCCAGCATTCACTTTACTTTTCCCTGTCTGGCTCTGTTCTTTTGCCCTATCATATGTCAAGACAGATTTTTACTAATTAACTAATAAAAGCAACACATAGACAGAAAGACCTCCCACACTACCATTTGATTTTTTTAATTATTATAACAAGACAAAGTTTGATGCAACTGAGGATGACTTTGAACTTGTGATCCTTCTGCCTCTACCTCCCAAGTGCTGAGATGATAAGCCTGAGCCTCCTTGTCCAGTTTTATGCAGTGCTGGGGATCAAACCCAGGAATTTTTTCATGCCACGCAAAGAACTTTATTTAACTGAGCTATGTCCCCAGCCCCAATTTTTGTTTGTTTGTTATTAGCAATAGTTACATATATTTATGAGGCAGTATGATAGTGCTAATTGTCAAACTGACAGAATCTAGAATCTTCTGGAGGATGGATGTCTCGCATACCTGGGGGGCATTATCTTGGTTGTACTAATTCAGGTGGGAACCAAGGCCTAGCAGTGGAAAAACAGAGTTGGGCAGCAGTGTATGTTCATCTTTTTCTGCTTTCCGACTGTGGCTACAATGTGATTGCCTCCCTCCTGTTCCTCCCACAGTGATCTCCATCATTCAGACTGTATCCTGAAACTGTGAGCCAGATTAGACCCGTTTTCACCCTTAGGTTGCCTTTGTCGGGGTAATTTTATCATAGCAGCAGGAAAAGAAACTAAGACAAGCTCTTCATGTCTATGTCTGGATTATGGAAATATTGAAGCAAACTAGTTAACATAAGCAGCAACACGCCGACTTAGTATTTTGTGGTATCAGTGTTAAAATATATTTAAACAACTTCGAAATGTATAATAGATTACTTACAGTGATCACTCAGTGCATAGTATCCACCTATGTCCTGAAAGCCTCACTAATATCTACATTACAGCTGGGTTCAGTACACCCTATAATTCCCCCTTCACAATACTCAATTTGAATTGCCCTATAATTCTCCATCACCCGATTCCTCATCCCAGGTTTTCTCCCATTAACCTAAACCCTGTAGTGATATTCCCTTTGTATTTTAATAAATAAAGCTTGCCTGAAGTTCAGAGAATAAAAAACAACTGTCCTGGTCAGTCTCACAGACCAGGCAGTGGTGACAGATATCTTTAATCCCAGTAACCCCACTGGGATTAAAGTTTGCCACATAAACCAGGTGGTAGTGTTGCATACCTTTAATCCCAGCCCTAGAGAGGAATATAAGATGGGAGGAGACAGCTCTCACACAGTCTCATTCTGAGTTTCTGGAGGCAGGATTGTCATTTCAGACTGAGGTAGAGGTAAGAGCCAGTGGCCAGCTGTTTTGCTTTTCTGACCTTCAGGTTGAACCCCAATTTCCGTCTCTGAGTTTTTATTAGTTGAGCCACACAACCTCATGGTCAAGGATGAGCTAGGACTTTTCGGTGTGGCTCTGGTAGGCATAGTCTCTTCTAGTTTTGCTATCTATACTACCTGCTAGTGGGTGGGTAGCCCAGATAGAAAGAGTGCCACCCTCTGGTCATGAAGGACATTGGAACATCCTGGAGCCATGTTTCCACTCACAGGGATTGGCATTTTTAGCTTTTACTACAGGTTCTCGCATCTTCTACCTAAGATGAAAAGATTGCTGTGTTCCCCTTACTCAAGGCCAGCTCTTTTGTCAGTAACAGCGGGTTAATTATTCTATCCCATGAGCGAGGGCTGGAACTGGTTCAAGCAGACTACCAATGGCCTGCAGGAGGAACAAAAATCATTAGAAAATCAATTCTTACTTAATTGAAGATTCTTCCTCTGAACGGAAACCGAGTGGGATTTATTACCCCAGTTGTCTCACGGCCTGGGTAGTGACTGCATTTCTACTTGTCTTGGTTTCCTTGGAGAGAGAAGAGGTCTCCCACACCCGGGTTCAGTAGCCTAGGTGACACCTGAGGATCTAGGAGACACATAGAAAGCGATTACCAGGGTGATGAATCCATTTGGAGCCTGTACAAAGTTGTTTTGCCAGGGGGTGATGAGAAACAATGTTTTCAACTGAGATAAACAACTCCAGCACACAGGCAATTTAAAGACCCCCTCTCCCATAACACACATGCATGCACGCACACACACTCGGAGCACCTGCTGTCCTCTAAGGTCTGGAGACCTCAAACTCCCCACATCTGGAAAAGAATCTGGAGTTCTATCAAGTTAAGGGTGCAAAGCTGAGGCGGAAACGGAACGAACAGAATGAACAGAAAGGTAGTTCATGGAGAAACCACAGCTGTAAGGCTTCATTGCAGAAACTGAAGGCATTTTATTTTGAGAAAGGAAATGTAAAGGTGTGACATCAACCTTGGAACCTCTGAGGATGTAAGCGTCTGGGGGCTGCTTTCTGAACCGGGCACATGCAGGTGCCTCTCTCATGGGAGTAAGTGAGGGAGGGAGTGGTGTTTAGAAAAACTGACAACTGTGGACGTTTGGATAGAGCCATGCCGTATCTCAAGGCTTCAGGTTGGCAGTTACCAACTCTTAGCCTAGCGCCTCTGCCCCAAGGACTCCTGTGAGGCAAGGCAGGGGTCTTGCTGCACCGGGGCAATGGTGTCTTCCCTGGTCTGGAGCAGGGAGCATCCACTTCCAAACTCCCTTCAAGTCTATGATCCTCTTTTGCTGCTAGCTACAGATGTCAGTTCTTTGTTGCACAGATATTGCCCTGCCCATGATGTGACAGGTTCCTCTCACAAGTAGTCAAGGGGGAACAGTAAGAAGGAGCACAAGCAAGATGGAAGCCACAACGCTTTTGTCACCGACTCTTGGCAGCACTGTTCCGTCACTTCCGTTTGTTTACCCACACCCTAAAGGGGAGGATGGGCAAGACGCAACCCTGAGTAAACTGGGATTGTGTTGGTCACTGGAGAGGTTGCCCTCTACTCTCTGCACCTACTTGCTGTGCCCTGAAAGATGAAGTGCGGTATTTACCAGTTAAGAATGAGACACTCAGAAACAGGAAAGCTAGTATCTTCAATCTGTTTCAGGTACTCAAACTCAAATTCAGAGAGTCCCAGATCAAGTGATCTGTTAAGGAAGACAGATGGGACTCTTAACTCAAATGTTAGGGGAACTACGACAATAGTCAAAGATAGTGAATGCTGAATTGTGATGTAATTAAGAATATATATTATGCATTTGCCTCTCATTACTGAGATAGAAGTCCTTACACTCTTGTAGACTGAGCATTGGGATAATATTTTGTTCTGCTATTTAGTCTTTGATCTCTGTTTTTGAGGCAGAACTTCTAAATCCTGTGAGACTTCCTGGATGATAGGAGGGTCTTTTGTTTTTCTGAGTCCACTTTTCACGTGCTCCTAGAAAGCCTGTTGCCAGGGGAAACAATCATGTTTTTGAAGGGTAGAAGTGTTCAGCTTTCCATCTAACTCATGGGAGGCAGAGTAGTTGAAAGTTGAGACACTCACCAATGACGAACCCGCCTAAGAGATAGAGCTTGGAGAACTTCTGAATTTCTGAACATGTAGAAGTGTGTCAGGGAGGACTTGGAAGTTCTGTGCCTTGTCCAAGGTGTAGGACCCTTTCTGAGGAGTGCTTCTCAGAGGTGTGATGTCCTGACTTGTGTTCTTCCAGTTACCCACTGTAACGGCAGTGGGAGAATTGTTTCCCTGAATTCTGTGAGTTTATGTAGTGAGATAAAAGTCAAGGAGGTGGTTTTGGGAATTTGATTTGTAGCTTCGTCAGGAGTATGGATCATCACTTTGTATTTTCAGCTTATATGTTAGGGAGAGGTGTTTGGGCAGTCTTGTGAGAAAGGAGCTGTAATCTTAGGAAGGGAAGGATCTCACATTGCAGCTGGATAGAAGTGTTAGAGCCTAAATGAATTACAGGTCACCACTTGGATATCTGTGGGAGAATTGCTTGGCATGTGAGAAGTACCCAGACACATTTGGGGGAGTAGATGTGACTCCCCCAATTCTATGCTAATTAGAAAAGTGATTTTTCTGTTAGTAGCATGTGTTTGTCTGTCCTTCTCAATAAAGAACAAAGACAGATAAAACATTATTTTTGTTTCTTTATATTGAGGACTGTTACCTTCTGATTCTCCTGCCTCAATTCTTAAGTTCTGGAATTGTGGGGTGTGTTTGTTTGTTTTCCCGGCCCTAGAGAACAAGCAGAAGTTCTTGTTTAGGCAAAGATGATGTATGACCATCCTGATCTCAGTCAGTTTTCTTCCCTTCTGTATTGGATTCCTCACTTCCCACGCATCTGCAAGATGCTTGGTAGCACCTCTCTCAAGCTTTGTGGGTGTGAGCTTTGAGAACTTTATTTGATAATGGTTGCTTATGTAGAGACATGGAAAGCAGAACCACCCTGGGACTTTATTGCCATGGCTATATAATCTACAGTCCATACATGCTGTGTTTAGAATATGTAGACGCATGCCTCTGTCCACTCTCCAGAAATAGCCCATGACTTACTTTATGGCTAATGAAGATACCCTTGTGGCAGCACAGCATACCTCCATGTTGGTGTCCACCAGGAATGCCTGTTTGGGATGCCCTGCCACGGCTTGGACAATCTAGAGTATTTCTATGTCTGTTCATTTTCTAACTAACCGGTCTGAAAGAGTTTGAAATAAAAAAGTGAATGGTTCATTGGGATAAATCAGATATGGGTGAACTTATCAAAGTTCAATAAACATAAAAGTGATGAATTTTGAAGTCACATAATTAACTCAGGATTACATGAGCAATAACTGAGTAATTACTCCTTTAATAATGCATTGAACTTGTCAGGAATACTTACTCATTCTGTTCAAATTTTTTAACAAGATCGCCTATAGCAAGTGACTGTAATTAGATATTGCCTCAGAAAACATCGACAGCTCCTAATTGATACCTTTTATTATAAAGCTAGATGCCAAACATTGCTGTTGAGTGGATTAAGGAATAATATGAGATGCGTTAGGACCTTAGTATCTGCTTGCAGGGATTTCATGAAAGAAGTGGGGAAAATCCAGTCTGGCCCATCAATCACAGCATAAAGTTGATTCAAGTTTGCATTGGTTTGCTTTAAATTACAATCTGACAGCAATAGCTATCCAGGGCTGTCAGGAAAAGAAAATAGGGGTGGGTGGGGGTCAGGGTGTGGGATGAGGGTGGAGACACCATCAAATCTTGCCTCCTACCTCCTGCTTCAGGAGAGGTGGGCTCAGGAAAACATTCCTATTGAAGTGAGGCCTGTCTGTGTTGTGGAAAAGGAGATTGTTTTTACCTTCTGTTGGGAAGTGTCTGTCCCTCCCCCACTTCAAAGCTGAACTTCAGGAACTCTATTGTAGTGGTGGCTTTATATTTTCTCAGTAACTATTTGGGGCAGATCTTCACTG
This sequence comes from Chionomys nivalis, assembly GCF_950005125.1. Classification (NCBI taxonomy): domain Eukaryota; kingdom Metazoa; phylum Chordata; class Mammalia; order Rodentia; family Cricetidae; genus Chionomys; species Chionomys nivalis. Next base: position 18,786,068 of record NC_080094.1, on the reverse strand, counting down.
AGATAGAGAGAAGGTCTATTTTGGGGGTGTCAGAAAAATCCCCCATCATCTGCCCCTGCTCTTGGATATATGTTTTAACCTAACCTAGAATTTCTATTAGAAATTCCTTAAATTTAAAGGTAACTGGAAATTTTCCTTAAATGCAACCCAACCCCCCAGACAAATAAAAAGAAGAGGGCACAACATGTGCGAAAGCAAACATTTCTTGAAGCTAGAGGGAGGCAGCTCTGACGGGTGAGGCTTTGTGTGGCTCTTGCGCGGGTAGGGCTCCTAGCCTTAGCGTCCTTCTCTGCAAAGTGGTCCTTTGAGTGGGTGTGAGGAAGGTGCATAGAACAGAAACAGCTGATGTGGGGCTGTGTCGGTGATAACACCAGCAAGAGCTGCACAGCATAGCAAGCTGTTGAGTTAAACCCTTTCTGTCCATATACTTTGGCAAAAAAATATTGTCAGAATGCAAATGTGCGATATTCACAGGATGGAAAGACATCAAAACATAAGACAGAGCTTAATTTAATTATTGCAGGTGCTGGGGGTGGAATAAATAAGTTGGGTGAGTATTCACAGAGACAAGTGAATCATAAGTTGATATTTTCTACAGAAGATTTATTTATTCTTTTCACGTCTCAGCAAAATCGCTAAAGGTATTGACACACTCAAAATTTCCCCAGGATTTTGGTCCTATTGAAAATAATAGCCTAGATGGTTAAAATATAAATGGAATTTATTCAGAATGTATACATATTTTCATACAGCCACATTTCATATCAGCTGAAAGTCCCACTGAGGTCAATCTTGGGATCATAAAAATATGTAAAATGTAAAAACCAAGGCAAATTTTCAAAAAAAACCTTCTCTGAAATATTGAAAACTATTTTAAAAAGAGATGAATATTTATAAAATTTCTAACATGTATTTTAATGTTACCTTTCATTATTTCACGTCATACATGAGTACTAACACTGTATTTGAGTCAGTTTTAACTTACATTTCTCCCTCTTCAGCATCTTCTGGTGCTTCCAACTTCCTCTCAATCCTAGGACTTTTTGATCTCTTCTTTAATTAACACACACACACACACACACAATTTGTAAGTACATCAGGCTGAGCCCGTTTGGGGTTGCTTCTGTGTATATGTGTTTATGGATGATTGTTACAAAAGGGAAAATTAAATAAAAGCTTACTTACAAAGACAAAATACAACAAGAATTAAAATGAGGATGTATCCTTGACTTAACTTCAAATACACTTACATTTTCAACATTTGATGTAATTTGATGCAAATTTAAATAAAATCTAATGAAATTTTAATAAAAACTTTATGGAAAAATCAGTTTAAATTCACAACTCCAGGACACATTCAGTTGTCAGCATGAAAGGGTCGTAGCAAGTTGCATGCGTGTTCTGTCTAGACTTGCGCGTATTCCGATTTCAGACTTACACGAGCTGCTTAACATCGTAGAATATCCCGTAGCTGCCACGTGTGACTGCTGTGAATGCCAGGCTGATTCGGGAATAACTTGAGAACTCTAAATTGGACCATGAAAGGAAGCCGGGAAATGGATGCGCTGATTCTGAAGAATCTATCACACTGGCGTGCATAGGGAAGATTTGACAAGCTAATTGATTTATCTTTTTTTTCTTTCTTCTGAAATCCTCCCCAGCTCCAGAGCAGTGGCCATTTCTGACCCCAGCCTTAGCGAAACTCTAAGATCCAGCACTTAACAAAGCTAATAAATGTTAGGTGTGATTAGAGCTGTTTGCCTGCCGAGAAAATTTCCCCTGCTCCTACACAATGCTGCTCCTCGGAAGTAAGAGGCAGTGTCTGAGGTCTACAGCGCAGTGGAGACCCTTGCAGAGATCACTTGCAGTGACAGAGGATCTCTGCGGCTCTGGGGTTCACTCAGAAGCAATCCCTTTAAGCTTTGACCGGCCAAGATGGCCCTTGTAAGCAAAGATTAGTCTGCTACCATCTCACGGGAGATTGTTTGGCCGGTGATGTTTGTTTTAACTTCTCGTATTTGGTGTTTGTGCATACAGTGTTGATCTCTTCTTACAGCACTACTAGGGCAATGTAATATGCATTTTTAAAGACACACACACACGCACACACAAAGACAAGGAAGGTTGAGAACAAATGATTTTTAAACATTAATAAAGACGGATTAGGCATATATGAAATAAAGGGTCCAATTTTGGCACGGAGGGGGCCAATATTAAGTAGACAGAAGTTGGGATATATTGAGCTAAGGTTTGGTGGGTTGAGACATGAAGATGATTCCCACATACTGGAATTCTCTGAGCAATGCTTACCTGGTGGTACAATTCCTCTCCTTCCTTCATCTAGTGTGTGACCATAGGCATCTGGCTCAGACAGCTTGAGTCTTGAGTCTCGAGTCTCTCATTTTAAAACAGAGTTAGCCACATGTACTTGTGTTTAAATGTGCTCACTTGGAAAGTATTGTTTATCCTTACATGTTCAAAAACCATTGCACTTATGTATCCTTGTCTAAGTAAATCACATTTATCTGTTGGGTCCCATGTTTCTCCAATTTCAGTAGTGTTGTTATTTTTAGCCCAGCCGTCCATTTAATGTGCCGCGAGAGGCCAAAGGCATACTGGCGCTTTAAATGTAAATGTTAAGTGTAAAACGTTTCCTCATTACAGAAGTGATCGAATATGAATTGAAAGTCCTTCTTAGAATCTCATTAGGCATCTCTCCGACCCCTCCTCCACCTCCTCTGCTTAGTTTGCCTTCTAAATTACAGACCTGCTCCTGGGGACCTAACCCACAGCCTGGGGCTTGCCCGCATGCTGCCTGTGGTGTCCCCAGACAAGGCCTGCAGGAAGGAGCCAGGCGGAGACATCGCACTTCCCTGGCCCGCTGCTAACAGGAGGCTCATGCTGCCCTCGGGCGTGTACAAATTCCTCTGCTTTGAAGAACTTCAGGACCCGACATTGTTCAATCATTAAACCGGACCCCTAAAGGGAGTTAATAAGCAGAAAAGCAAAACTAATGTGGGCTTTCAGGTGACTGATTCAGAATTGTCCACTTAAACTCTGGCCCTTTAATTTATAAATAAATGCATCTCTAGGCACAAGAAGGCTTTCCCCCCTTCGCCCTTTGGTTGTCTCTAATAGAAGGGAGTCTTAGTTCAGTGGAGTGGCTCTGACCATGGGGAACCCTGTGCTGTGGGTATATAAGCAGAGGTTTACTAGGTGAGGGAGTGTGTGAATTTTCAGCAGGTCCCTGAGCTCAGTTCCTCACCAGACATGGGCTTCAGTGGACATCAATTCTGGCAGAAGATCCTGAGACAGGTTTCTTTTACCCATACCCCACCCAAGGGTTAAAGATGGAGACAGCTTGCTTTGATGCCCTCAAGAAGGGATGATACTGCTATCTAATTGGTAGAGACAAGGAGTGCCCAGGATAGCCTCCATCAGGGTGTGGGCTGTCTCCAAAGGTCAGAAGGACTACTGTGGAGGAAATGAATTGCATCACTGGAAGGTGGCTTTTTATCAGTCACCATTTCAATGTAGAAAGAAACGGAATGATTGTACCAACTTCTACTTCTTAACCCTGAACTTTTGCTTTTGTTTCTATGGAAGGAAGACAAGAATTGTCACCACCCAACTCTGTAGCATTGGACTGGCATTTGGAGACGGTCAGTCACCATGCTTTCTGCAATAGGCTCTTTAGAAGAGGCATCTGAGCAGGACAGCTATAGGGCTCCAACACAGCTGGTTCTTTCACAAGACCTTATTTATGAAAATACCTGTGTGGTAAAGGTGGATGGGCATATGGCCTGGCCCCCTAGCCCGCAATTACTCATCAAGAACACCTGACTGCCCAGATGTGCAGAAGCAACCTGCACACCAATTGGGGTAGAAAGTGGGACTGTCATGGAACAAGCACTGAACATTATTCTAGTCTAAAATCAGCTGTGGGTAAGATATACTGCGTTGAGAAAAAAGTCCCTGTCCCTTGAATTTGTTTAATTTATTTTTTCAACTGCAAAATTGGATTCTTCACTTGTATCTCTTTTAACTACCATTTTGTGTGTTTATGGATTACGTCCACAACCAAAACCTAGCACAGACAGTCTTAATGAACAGTTCCATCAAAGCAAAGAACAGCAGGGAACTCATTCCCTCGGCCTGTATTTACTGAGGCACCAGAGAGGGTGCTGAATGCTGCCGGCAGGTTAGTAAAGCAACAACGTGGTCCTTGCCCTTCTGGCCCCATGTTGTGGTGGGGACGCAGAGGGAAATGGAATAGTGACGTGAATAATGCAGGCATCTGGGTGAGAAAGACAGCATCCAGTATCAGGCGCGGCCAGCAATGGGGTCTCCGAAAGGTTCCACACACTGCTCATGTGGCCAACAGGAAGGGTCATTTTTCCATTCCACTCATATTTATGGAACACGCTCTGTGGGCCAGGCTTGGGACTATCTTTAAGGTTAAGTGAGTCCTCGGTCAAAACCACCGACAAAAGCTTCCTTCTTGGATATGTTCCCGGACCTGCCGGGTTCTTTGTTAAAGCAGTGTTTGCCACACTGGTTGGTGCAGTTCTTGAGGCCTGAAGTTTTCCAGATTCTACAACCTTTGTCTTTTCTCCACCGTGGAAGAGGCAGCGGAAGTGATGAACTGAGCGGCAGTTGGCAGAGGCAGGGGCTGTTGCAGTAAGGTACTGGCTGTATAACGTGAGGGAAAAGACATTTCCCTGGGTCTCATTCTCTGTGGATGCAGTTGGAACAATGGCCGCAATCTGTCCAGATTCCAAAATGACTCCTATAGAACTACTGCCTTTTTAATTTAAATAGACTTCATATCTAACTATCCATAAACTTCTATGTAAAACATTTTCTTTAATGCAAAACAATTATACTGAGCCCAGCCCAGTCTTCATCAGGACATTGTGTGTGTGTGTGTGTGTGTGTACATATCAGATGTGAATGTGGGTGTACATGCCCACAGACAGACAGACAGACAGACAGATACACACACACTCCTATGAGTATAACTACACATTAGCCAATGTGTGTGCATGGTGATCAAAACACAACTTCCAATGCTGGTGCCTGCTTTCCACTGTATTTAAAATTACGACCTCTCTTCTGCTGTTCACTGCTGTGTTCCAGGCTAGCTGGCCTGCAAGCTTCTCCAGATTCTTGGGTCTCTACCTCTCATCCCACTGGAGGAGGATTAGGATTACCGACATGTGTTATCATGGCTAGAATTTACACGGATTCTATGGATTTGAACTCAAATCCTCATGTTTGTGTGGCTAATGGTTTATGCACTGAGCCATCTCTCCAGCCTAGGCAATAATTTTGAAAACAAAGCTTCAATGTGATTTCCAACTCCACTACTTTCTAGCTGTGTGGGCTTTGCTGTTCCACCCTCTCCCACTCTTACCCCAGCTGCTGAGCATCTCCTGCTTGCTAGGCCGGAGCTCTCCTCCTGAGCCAGCCTCCAATTTTACATGAGAAAACTCATTCTGCTCCTAGGAAGTGTTATGGATCATTGGGGGAACCCAAGAAAAATCTCTGGCTAGAACTGTTAGGCCCTGCATGTCTGGATTTTGATTGAATGGGATCACCTCTTTGGGCATCTCTCTTTTGTTTTTGTACTTCAAGACCCTGAGGTGGCAGGAAAATGGGGTGACTTTTGTTAAACAGATGCTACTCGGCACTTGTGCTGTGTTGGAGGTCAGGGTGTTCCGTCAGAGGTGGACGTAATGTATTTATTTGTCACTGCCTACATTTCGCGTCCCCACGTCCCTGTTTTTTCGGTTTGTTCCATCCAAGGCCGTTGGGGTCCGACAGAGATCAACAGTGTTTCTACAGAGATGAGGCAGCTCATCAAAACCTGAATTAGATGTTAAATCTTTTTGAAGTGGGGAGGAGGTGAAGGGAGGGGCAGAATCATATCGTGCGAGGAATTTATTCTGTGTTGTTTCCTGAGATAATGTCCCCGGGAAGATTTGTTGCCAAGCAAGTTGCAAACTGCTGTTGCAGGCTGATAGGTGTTGCCAATTCATTTTGATGAATTTTGCCAGTTGAGAAAGTCTTTTTTTTTTTTTTTCTCTTCTTTCATGCACTGGGGCTGGGTTGAAGATGGACAGTGGCCTCAAGGGAGAAGACGGCACACCTGTGCATGCCCAGGGTATGGGCAATCAAAAATGCTCCAAGATGCACTTGGATCAACAGAGAAAGATCAGACAAAATAGCAGGCAACCAGTCACGCTCCTGCTCATCAGCTTACGCGCTCAGCTGCCACTTACTTTTCCTAATTATTTACTCCCCCACATGACCCTATCACTGTCCTCGTCTTGGCTTTCCAACAGCCCTCTTAGCCAGTTCCTTCAAGACAGGGAGGGACACACTAGCGTAGATTAGCTAGGTAGGCACAGACACGTACTCTGTGCCATCTGTGAGTGGCTTGTCACCATACCTCTGTGAGGGCTCGTCCTGTGCAGCACGGAGGTGAGCACAACACAGACACTGGAACTCCATCACTCACGCGCTTGCGATCCACACACAGAGAGGGAGCAGATCCAGGCACAGGTCGGACCTCTGTCTCTATGCACACTCTCAAACTCAGGAGCAAGAGCGGCGGGATGGAGGTGGACTCCATCTCCGCCTGCTCTGCATACATGTGCATGTGGGCTCCACCTGCTCTGCATACATGTGCATGTGGGCTGGCACTTCCAACCGCTTTTCAGTGGTTTCTCAGGGGCGGAGTGAAATGATGTCACTAAAGCTTTTGGTACAGTCAGTGCGTGGCCAGCATTCAGAGGGATGATGAAGACTCTGAGGAGATCTTGGAGTGGAGACGGTACAATTCTGGCTCTTGGAAGTGTAGCCTCTAGGCATCCACCTTGGTCAACCACCTTGCTAACATACCTTGGCCACTGGTTTTACCAGCTCAGCTCCAGCCCAGACCCCAGGCCTCTCTTGGAGCCATGGCCTTCCTCCCCAGGAGTGATCAGATCCACACCTCACCTGACAGCACTATCCTCTGACTCTCTCTGCACATTCTCGAGTCAGCAACACATTCTCTCTTTGTCTTCACCCTCTTCCTTCCAGAGAAGCCTGCGTTTTTTGGTGCAGGTTGGACATCCTACTCCTCACCCAGACCATGTCCCCCTGCATCCTTCCTATTGAGTTCATAAATCCCATACTTCTGACACTTTGGGGGTCAGGCATTAGGTCCCCTTTTGTTCCTCACTCTCAGACCTGTTATCCATCTCCCTGCCCCTAGTTGTAACTCTGAACGTTGTTGTAACTCTAGTGTTGTCACCTTTGATATTCCCTGCTCTTCTAAACCCTCAGGCACAGTGACCCTGTAGAGATCCAGAAAGTTAGATCATTCTCAATGGCGGTCTCACCTGGTTAACACTCATCCTTTGTGTAAACCCACCTTACCCCCACTGTTCTTCCCCCTTTCTGGACAATGCCATATCTTCCTTAGCTGGGCCCAGCTACCTTTCAGCTTTAAATCAAGATTTTCTAGCATTTTCCTCATTCTACTCCAGGGATTACTTCTCTGATTATCCCTCTGACTAAATATAAAAGATGCCAGCCTTTGGAACTATCCCAGCTTTTGTTCAATGGCCATAAAATACTGTGATCACCTGTGCTGGTTAGTTTTAACTGTCAGCCTGACACCTAAAGTTATCTAGGATGAAGTTCTTTTTTTGTAATTTTTTTTTTTTTTGTTTTTGTTTTTCGAGACAGGGTTTCTCTGTGGCTTTGGAGCCCGTCCTGGAACTAGCTCTGTAGACCAGGCTGGTCTCGAACTCACAGAGATCCGCCTGTGTCTGCCTCCCGAGTGCTGGGATTAAAGGCGTGCACCACCATTGCCCGGCCTTTTTTTGTAATTTTAAAACATTTATTCTATGTGGTTTTCAGATCCCATTCATTCTCCATTCCTTCACATCTTACATACACCCGTCGAATAAAACTAAATTCAAGAGAAAAAGAGGAAGAAAATAAAATGAGCAAAATAAACAAAGGGAAGGAATTAAAAACCTCATCATGGAAGCTGCAGTGCAACCCAACAAGTCACACCATACATCGCTTTGTCCATACAATACAAGTCCACACATCTCTGCTTGCAACTGTTCATTGCAAAGAGTCATTGGTCCCTTTGAGGCCCCTGCTCTCCACTACGTGTTTGCTGATGGGCCCCCACTAGGACGCCTCCTGGACATCCTGCTGCCAACCTGTGTTGTGAAGATTCTGCAGCTGGTGGGGGTCAGATTTGGCTCCCCCATTCTTATGACCACAGGGCCAGCTCTTCCACCTGCCTCAGGCATTGGCAGACAAGAAGGGGGGATTTTTAATGAAGAATTAATCTAGACCAGTGTGGCCTATGTGTCTATAGCATGGATTGTCTTAATTGTCAATTGAAGTAGAAAGGTCTATGATATTCTGGGAAGTGTCATTCCCTAGGTTTGGGTCTCTGAATTGTACAAGAGTAAACAAAGCTAACTATGACAAACAAACTAACAAGCAAGCCAGAAAGTATTGTACGTATTCTCTCTTTGATCTTTTTTATGAATGTAATATGATTAACTGTATGAGTTCTTTCATTGACATCTACAAAATGATGAATTATAAATTGGAATTCCACTTCCATTTGACCCTTTCTTTTATGTCTCTTTTTGTTAAGATATTATACCACAATAACAAAAATGAAACCTGGGCACCACCTAATGTGTTTTATGTGACAAGCAGCTCAGCATTTTGTTCCCAGGTATGTGACAGTCATGTGGAGAAATTCTGTAGGCTGGATATGCCCTCTCTATGCTGCTCCTGCCACATCCAGGGGTCCCATCCATTTGTGGAGGACTGTAAGGGCAGGTAAAAAGGGCTCTAGTTTCTGTGACACAGAATGTAGAACTCAGTCAATTCTCTCTTCTCTCTGGGCCCCAGTTCATTTTCCTAGAAAAGGAGGGTAAAAAACTTTCAAGAGAACTTTGCATTTACATGGGATTTCTCTCATCCTCTGAAACTCACTTTTTAAATCTTTTTGGGGAGGATTAGAGGAAGGGTGCAGGAAAAGCCTTGTGGTTAGTTGAGTGCGGAGTGGATATGGTTTGGAGAGAGACAGTCTTCTTTGGGTGATGCCATTGCTAACCCACTTGGCAAAGGTAATGCAGGATGTAGCCAGACTTTCTCATTGGACTTACTTTAAGATTGCCAGCCTACAAATAATGAAATGGAGACATTATTAATTATGAAAGCTTGGCTGTAGCTTAGGCTTGTTTCCACCTAGCTCTTATAACTTAAATTAGCCTGATTCTATTAATCTACATTTTATTAAGTGACTTTTTTTTTAAACCTCTCCTCCATTCTGTATGTCCGACTTCACATCTCTGAAATTGTCTCCAGTTCCTCTCTCTCCCTGGAAGTCCTGCCAATTCTTTCCTGCCTAGCTATAGGCCACTCAGCTCTTTATTAAACCAATCACAACAACACATCTCCACACAGTGTAAACAAATATTTTACAACATGGACATATAGATCTCCAGGAATCCTTCCAAACCTATGTTATTCCAACTCTTAGAAGCCCTTTCTAAGGAGTTGTGTCTGCTCAACTAGGAAGGCTCAGAGTGGAAGTGACCTGGAATAAACATTCCTAGAAGCCACTGTCCAGGTTGCTGAGGGAAGAAAAGAGATGTTTGCTTCTATACACCCAGGGCTCAAGGAGCTATGTGCATATATGAACCAAGGTTCAGGGATGTGTGACTTTGACATTAATCAGAGCTACTTGGGTGGGAGAGAGAGGTATATTTTCTCTTGACTCCAAACTGAACATACCTCACAGAGTTAGAAAATCTCAAGGGATCCTGTTCCTGAGATTAGAACATCCACTGTGCCAGATGTGAGGCAGTCACTGAATAAGAGGACCAAGAGAAGTGATTTCTAGATCAAGTTATCTTGGGCAAGATTTTCTGCCTATTTAGTAGAATGTCACAAAATAAACATTCCTGAAGTAAACTGTAGGCATCTCCAGAAGAGCAACACATGTTTGAATAATAACTGTTTTAGAGTGCTATGCAACATTGCCCATGGTAGACAGGGGTGAGGGTTCTAGTGAGCTGATTGGGCTGAGAAATGAATGGAATCCATGACTTACCTTAATGAGTCTTTAACAGACTCCATCCATGACTAGATGGACTCACGCTTCTGAGTATAGACTGCTGCTTCATGCCTCTGACAAGACCACCCCAGTGTATTCTCATGTGCTTTTTACCTTCTGAACCATGCAAAGCTTCTAGACTCCTGCTACCTAGAACAGGGCAAGGTTATCTAAACACCAGGATGAGCTCTACATCCATCCAGACTTTTTTGTTGTATTAAATATGCATTGACCACATTCATGGTGTTGTGAAGGCAGTATGCAAGTTCTTTTACAAATATCCCCAAAGTGAAAAACCAGAACTAAAGGTCCTATTAGCAGAAATAAAGAAGTACCTACTTATTGACTTCGATTCTGGTTGACAGAAGAAAGACTAGAGTCTGTCTCTTATTGACCAGTGCTACATCCTCCAGGGTCGAAGGAATAGCTTTATCCTTTTTCATCTATAGTCTTCCAGAAAAGAATGGAATAATTTTTCTGTTCTCTTTTATAAAGGGAAACTATCCTCCCTCTCCTTAAGGAAGCATCCATTACCTGTGGTGGAAAGAGCATGGAAATACACTTCAGACTGGTCTGTTTAAGATTTTGACTTTGTCACTTGCTAACTGTGTGGAATTAAGACTGATATCTTGGTCATAGACAGAAATAGCAATAGTTTATGCCACATTACTGGAGTGATTTGAAGAGCTTTGTCCACTGAATTTTATTCAGGCATGAGCTTAAGACATTGTTTTACAAGCTGATGATTATGCTGGATGTTCATGGAGCTTAAATCCTGGCATCTAGGAACTCACTTAAATACTCATTCATAGAAATAGCTAGGTCAGAAGTTGTCCCCTCTTCTTTCTTGAAATGTTAAAATTCAATAGGAAAGTGACCTATTCAAAGATGAACTCTATTTTATAAAGATGTTTTCAGTGGGCCTTGGGTAAAAAATATTTTATAAATCAGGGAAGCCATTAAATCAGGGAGTAGAGGAAGAAATAGGCTTGTTATAGCAATACCATTTTGGTGCAGGAAGGTGATATATTCAACATTTTTTACTATATTTGGCTGCAAACTCAAGACAGTTGTTGTCTTGATCTATGGCAGAGATTCAGTGGCAGGGAACCATTTGAACTCACCCTCCTCAGGGCTCTTTGCTGTGACAAGGAAGCCATAAATGATGATGATTGGGGGACTATTTTGAAAATGAGAAAGGAAAGCCCTTTCAGCTGGAAGCTGCTAATAGATTCATAGAGCTTTTGATTATGCTGATTGGGCCTCTGGGAAGACTACAGTTGGAACATGGATCATGACTGGCTGAGGGCAAGGCTGTGACTAAAATGTCTGCAAACAGGGGTTTCCTGAGGTTTCCAGGTGTTTTTCCTGGGACACAGACTCAGGCAGAGATTTTTCCAACCAGAGTACATGTTAGGAATGTCAGTGGGATCCACATCTGTGGGCAGGAGAGTAAGAGAGGAGGCAGGAGAGGACAGAGAGACAACCTCCCTTGACCTCTTGGGAAAATCTAGAGCTGGGATCATCTTTAGACTTGTTTCCACTAGGTGGACATGCCTCAGTTCCTATACTATGTCATCAATAAATCTTTCCAACCGCAGTGCCTCAAGGGAAGGGTATGATGGGTCAATAGGGCACTTAAGCAATTATTGAAGAGGCTCATAGGTAGGGATGCCAGTCTATGGCATTGTCAGTTGCTACAGAAACAAAGCATTCATTAAAACGCTGTTTAGTCGAATCATAGTATCCCTAGAAATCTTTCTGGAAGACTGCTGATTGGGTGGAGTTTTGACCAGAGTTTATCTGGAAGATTTTGTCAAATAAGACATGATTACTGATGGATTCTACCACATTAGAGATTTGATAAGACTAACAGTCTCAGTCAACTAGCCAAGACGACTATACAATCTTCTCCCTTCCTGAAAACACAAGGGATTTTTAGATCAAGATGTCGTCGTGTTGAGCACGGCTCTGGACTCAGTACTCTCCAAACTTGACTTAGCTACTTTGCAGCTGCTTCACTTGGGCACAATTTGATTTCTTTCATCATCAACCTCTCTCCCTGTAAAATGGAAATGATAGGAGTATTTGCCTCATGTGTTATTCCAAAACTCTTTGCTAGTGCACACTTCACGCAATTAGCAGTCAACAGAGGCACAAGAGGCCACTTAATCATTTTCTTCCCCTTGATGTGATGTTAGTATGATGACGACAGAAGTCTCAGTTTGGACCCACGAATAACTCTTTTAGGCTCACAAATATATTCCCAAAGAGTTTTTGTAATTCACCTATTGAACCTCCAGTTCAATAGTGTAATTCACCTATTGAACTTCCCTTAGTGGTTATGTTCTACTTTATTATAACTGAGAAGCATCCTGGAATGTCAGCCAGGTCTGTGTCGGGTCACAGTTTATTCCCTTAAAGTGATTTCTTCCCTCTACTAAATGATATATGTTTATCCATCTCTTAAATTACTTATTAATTTCATTTTTGGTTTTTCACTGTAATGAAGGGCTTTTGCTAGCCAATCACCTGATAAGAATAAGAGACACAACAGAACACAGGAGACATGATCCCTTCATCACAGTACTTAAAGCTTAATGGAAAATATGACAAAGAAATTCAAAGCTAAATATTGTGGAAAATATGTCAATCAAAACAGAATTTGAAGACTGATAGAGTGACCCAATCTAGACCAGGGAAGGGTATCTGAGGAGAAGGGACAACTCCTTAGATTACCCTTAGAACAGTGAGTCATTGATGTAAATTAACTTTTTAGTGCTCTTAGATGGGTTTTGTGCACATAGCTCATTTCACCATTAAAGCAATCCACTAAAATATGGTTCACAGAGGGAGAGCTTTATTCTCTAGAAGTATAAATATCTTCCTCCTGATGTCAGCCAGGTAATTTGGGATTAAAGATTATGTTCTTGACCACGGCTCTTTGTCAACTAGTTAAAGGGCAGGAGAAGAACACTGTAGGCCAGGAAAGCAGCTCATAGCCTAGTAGGTCAAACTAGGACTATTAATTTTGTTATATGAATTTTGTCATATCACTTTGAGAAACTGTGACAATTCAGGCATTATGTCTGACATGAAGGACGCAGAAGGAAAGAAGTGACTAAACGACAAATAGCCGAGATGCCAAGTCTAGCTCTACCTTCCTTTCCTAGACAAGTCTCAGGGACAGACATCCAGTCCCGCCAAGGCACTGTGCTCAGAGACCATGCACAGAGACCCATGCTGACAGTTTCAGGCCTCATCTGGTTCTAGCTGGTGTTTCCCAGAGTAGGAAGCAGGAATGTGTACCAAGAGGACTTTAGATGGATGATCCCATCTCAGCCAATCTTTGACAAAGAAGAAAACAAAACAAAACAAGAAATCCCATGAGAAAGCCCCCAGTAGGAGCTACCAAGCTGACACTTGAGCTCCTCATATGTCATACAAGTTTATTGCTACTGAAAGCCATTGAATTTTGGTGGAGGCAACTGTAACCAGGACAATATAAGCTATACACACACACAATGCTCTCTGCAAGGTTCCATTTGAAATCTGGGGTTATATTATGAAGTTTAATTACCAAACACGAGTGGTATAGTAGCAAAATGAGTTGTAGAATTTTATGGAGAATAGATTTCCTTACTACAGAGTATTGCTTACATACATTATGCATGCATAAACACACATACACACACAAACACAAGTGTAAATGTACAGAGGTATTATTCCATCATATAGGAAAGAAAAACAGGAAACTTATTAATATGAGGGAATTTACTATTTAACAACTTAGTCAAAATTTAATTTAAAAAAGTAACTAATGAAACGAAGCATATTCTGGCTTAACCATCCATGCTAAGATAATTAATCCATATCAATTAAATAACTTTATTTTAGAACAAGATGACTTTCTAGAATATATAATATCATTTAACTCACAAAATAAAAAGTCTTCCAAAAATGTTGTTCCATCACAATATAGATCCAAAGGAGAAGAAGCGAAATTAAAATGACAGAAGGCTTTGGAGACATATTAACAGTAAGTGTGGCAGAAAGAGAATTGCTGCCCATGCTATTAAAGGAATTCATGCAAACAGAAAAGGGAAAGCATCCACAATTCCACAAATTAAATGTGGATATAATTCCAAAGGCATAGAGAGAACATAGAACTCAAAATGTAGAAAACAAAAATTGCTAATAAATGTTGACAGTATTTAATCTCAGAAGTAATCAAATAAAAAATGAATAGAAAAGCAATGTAATATAGTTCATCAACTAAACTAGCCAAGTTTATCAAAGCAACAGTATTCTGGGGAGTTTGTGATGATGTAAGTACTTTCATTCACAATGAGTGGATGGAGTTAGAAATCAACATAAATTTAGGGAAGGAAACCTGGCGAAATATATCATGGACCCCGCAAAATACATTTTCTGTGACCAAATTCTTGCTTTCCTGAAAGATTTTTATAAAGATGCTAAATTAGTTTCCTAGGTAGGTCCATAATAAACTCCTACAAAATGGTGATGCAGGCAACTTGAACAATAAGCATCAGTTGACCAGTGATTCTGGAGGATGGTGGAGGATTCCATCCGGAGGATGCCAAGATGCAGGTGGGCTTTTTCACCCGAGGTCAGTGAGAGGCGGTCCCTCCCAGGCTGCTCCTCTAATGTCTGGTAGTCTCCCAGCAACCTGACCAACTCTTGACTTTTAAGCGTTCATTTCACCTTCAACTTCATATAGCAACCTATAGCAGTCAGAATTCCGGACTGAAAAACATCACATTTAGCATAAAGGGATTAATAATAATGCTATTTATTGATCATTATCAAAAATGATATAAATATCAAATAGAGTGACAGTTAAATTAATTATATCCCATGAAGTATCATAAAGTGATATATGTTGTGTTATGAGCACAATGTTATGAAAATTGTTTAAAATGATATTTGTTAGGGATATTAGTCAAAAGTAGAGTATTAGTCTCCATGTGAGAGTTTCTGAGTTTATCCCTAGGACCACAAAATAATAATGATATGGGCAGAGTTTATTTTGCAATTTAAGATGTAGAGGTTCATACAAATATTGTGCATGCGAAAATATAGTATGGATGAAGAAATAGATTAAATCACTTACATTGCTCATGAACATTAAAAAGATCTGGAAAGATTATTAATGTTTATTTTATGTTTTATTTTTCAAGTTACCACACGGGGTCTGTATTTCTTTAATTAAAAATTGGTTCCAAAATTGTCCAATGTGGGCTGAAAACTAAAAATGATGTGATCAGGAGTTCCAGAAGCAGAGAAGGCTGCTGAATCATAGCCTTTCCTAGAATAGAAGTGGTCCTATGTTGTGGAATAGTACTTTAACTATGTAAATATGTGTTATATTTGTTTACGATGTCAAATGTTGCTTTAACTAGGTAAAGGTGTGTTGTATTTGTTGAACTATGAGATGTGTTGCTATTTCATCTGGCTTGCCTAAGACACCCCAATTTGTCTAATAACCAGCTGAATGGCCCAAAACTAGACAGTGGATGCAGAGGTGGGGCTGGCGGACAAGGGAGAGAAGCAGACACCCTGGGCTAGCCAGGCACCTACAAGGCAGCCAGACACAGAGAAAGCAGGAAAGTAGGGCAAACAGAAGGAAAGAAAGGTAAAAAGCCCTGAGGCAAACACAGACGAAGAGAAACAGGTTAAATTATAAGAGCTAGAGAGACAAGCATAAGACAAAGCCAAACATGCAAAACTAATTGTAATTCTCGGTGTCATGATTCGGGGGCTGTCGGTCAGAGAAAACCTACTACAATCTCAGTTGCTGCAGACTGGATTAAGTGAGGTTAGGATGGCCACACCTGTGTCTCAAGGGTCACGAGACCTCCTTCAGCCGACTCCTGGGTTACACAAGAGCAACACAGCATCTCCCCTGGGTAGAATTCCTGCCCCTCCCAGGCTCCTTTCCTCTCAGACTTTAGTTACTGGACCAGCTGTCCCCTGGGGCCTGTTGTAGAGAGAGGAAGGAAAGCTTCAGCCTCCATATTTTAAAGGATTTTTTTCACTGAGGAAAGATTGTGCAATGCAAATAAACAATGGGTTTCATTTCCAGGCTCCCGAAGAAAGGAGTGGTTCCTTGATTGATGCAGGAAGGAAGTCTGAGCTAGGCAGTACAGAAACTAGCACTGTGTGGCCACACCAAAAGGCTTAGGGCAGAGAAGCCCACACTGTCTTTGGGTCATTGAGCTAAGACTTTTAAAACCTGTGTGATTTAATATTTTAGGACATTAGCAATGCAACCCCAAGTGACCTAGGGAAAAGTGAACCATCTGAGCTCCTCAGCCACTGGACATGACTTTTTAATAAAGAGAAAGAAAATAATAATTTATTGAACACATGCTGTGTGCTAGGCTCTATGATAGGTATGTCACAAACACCATCTCATTTAAAAGCATTTAACAATACCTCTTCAGGTCATGTGCAATTGTCTCCCCCGGGCTCAGTGATGATAGCTTGACAGCCATATGCGATATTTTCCTTTGTTTAAAAAAATGCAGGCTGTCTATTGCAAGTTATTGATTGAGAAGAGGAACAGGCTACTTTTTACTGTGTTGGACATCATAGACATAGATTATTTTTTTAGACTTATTTATTTTTATTTTATTTGTGTGAGTGTTTTTGCCTTATGTGTATGCATCGCTTGTTTGCCTGGTATCCCTGGCGGCCAGAAGAGTGTGTTAGGTACACTGGAACTGGAGTTCTGAGCCACCTGGTGTAGGTGCTGGGAATGTCTTCTGTAAGAGTAGCAAATACTCTTAACCTTTCTAGCCCCAAATATCTCTAACATTGTAGAATGTCATAATGAGGTAAGACAGTGTGCTGGGTAGTTTGGTCAACTTGTCACAAGCTAAGGTCATCTAAGAGGAGGGATCCTCAGTTGAGGAAATGCCTCCATAAAATCTGACTGTAGGACATTTTCAATCAGGGATTGGTGGGGAAGGGCCTAGCCCATCATGGCTAGTACCATCCCTGGGGTGGTAGTCCTGGGTTCTATAAGAAAGCAGGCTGACTTCTTCCTTTCTAATTTGTATCCCTTTGATTTCCTTTTGGTGTCTTATTGCTCTAGTTAGGACCTCAAGAACTATATTGAATAGCTATGGAGAGAGTGGACAACCTTGTCTTGTTCCTGATTTCAGTGGAATTGCTTGGAGTTTCTCTCCATCTAGTTTGATGTGGGCTATCAGCTTGCTATATATTGCCTTTATTATGTTTAGGAAGATCCTTGTATCCCTGATCTTTTCAAGACCTTTATCATGAAGGGGTGTTGGATTTTTGTCAAAGGCTTTTTCAGCATGTAATGAGATGATCATGTGTTTTTTTTCCTTTCACTTTGTTTATATGGTGTGTTACATTGATGGATTTTCATATGTTGAATCATCCCTGCATTTCTGGGATGAAGCCTATTTGATCATGGTGGATGATGTTTCTGATGTGTTCTTGGATTTGGTTTGCCAGTATTTTATTGAGTCTTTTTACACCAATGTTAATGAAGGAGATTGGTCTGTAATTCTCTTTCTCAATTGTGTCTTTATGTGGTTTGGGTATTAGAGCAACTGTAGTCTCATAAAAATAGTTTGACAGTGTTCCTTCTGTTTCTATTGTGTGGACAATTTGAGGAGTATTGGTACTAGCTCTTCTTTGAAATTCTGGTAGAATTCTGTTTTGAAACCACCTGGTCCTGGACTTTATTATTATTATTTTTTGGTTGGAGGCTTTTGATAACTGTTTATATTTCCTTTTGGGTTATAGATCTATTTAATTTGTTACCTGGTCTTGATTTAATTTTGATATCCAGAAAATTGTCCATTTCCTTTAAGTTTTCCAATTTTGTGAAGTATAGGTTTTTGAAGTATGACCTGATGATTCTTTGAATTTCCTCAGTGTCTATTGTTATGTACCCCTTTTCATTTCTAAATTTGTTAATTTAGATATTCTTTCTGTCTTTTCGTTAGAACGGATAAAGGTTTGTCAATATGTTGATTTTCCTGAAGAACCAACTCTTTGTCACATTGATTCTTTGTATTGTTTTCTTTATTTCTGTTCTGTTGTTTTCAGTCCTCAATGTGATTATTTTCTGCCATCTACTCCTTTTGTGTGAGTTTGCTTCTTTTTGTTCTAGATCTTCCAGATGCTCTGTTAATTCACTAGTGTGGGATTTTTCCAGCTTCTTTATGTAGGCATTTAATGCTATGAACTTTCCTCTTAGCATTGCTTTCATTGTGTCCCATAAGTCTGGGTATGTTGTGTAGTCATCAACCAAAGAATAGATAAAGAAAATGTGTATATTTACACAATGGAGTACTACTCAGTGATTAAAAAAAATGACATTTTCAAATTTGCAGACAAATGGGCAGAACTAGAAAAAACCATACTGGGTGAGGAAACCCAGACCCACAAAGACAAATATAGTATGTACTCACTCATAAGTGGATACCAGGAATAAAACAAATAACCAGCCTACAATACACAACCCCAGAGAAGCTAGAACCTCTCCTAGAAACAGATGGAAGCAGATGCAGAGATCCACAACTAATCACTAGGCTGAGCTCCAGTCAAAGAGAGGAATGAGCAATAATACGAACAAAGGGGTCAAGCCCACGATGGGGAAACCTACAGAATCAGCATATCTGAACTAGTGGGAGATCACTGACTCCTGACTGACAACTGCATAGGATCGAACTAGGCCCCTTGAATACAGGTGACAATTGTGTGACTTGGGCAGTATACGGGGCCCCTGGCAGTGGTATCAAGATACAACACTAATGCATGAACTGACTCTGTGGAGCCCATTCTCCATGGAGAGATACCTTGCTTAGCCTAGGAGGGGGAGGGCCTTGGTCCTGCCTCAATGTCGTGATAGGACAGACTTAGCTGACTTCCCAGGGGAGGCCTTAACCTTTCTGAGGAGCAGATGGAGATGGGTGGAGAAAGGAGGGACAGAAGAGAGGCGGGAAGGAAACTGGGATTGGTCTGTAAAAAATTAATTAATTAATTAACAAAATGAAAGCAGGCTGAGCAAACCATGAGAAGCAAGCCAGGAAGAGCCATTAGCTCTGTCTCCAGGTTCCTACCCTGACATTTGGGTCCCTGTCCTGACTTTCTCTGATGATGAACAGCCATATTAAGTGTAAGGCTAATACACATTTTCCCCCCAAACTTGCTTTTTGATCATGGTGGTTCATCACAGCGATAGTAACCCTAACTAAGACAGAAAGCTTGGAATAATGCTAGGCAAAAGAAGAGATCAGGTGTAAGAATAAGAAACTTGATAATGGCACAGGGCTCTAAGGACCAGGCGGAGCGATAGAATCTCTGAGGAGTTTGAAGCTGGAATCAGAAATGAAGGCCCTTCTGCAAGACTCAAAGGGCAGTTTGAAAGAGTTAGGTAGAGAAAGCAATCCCATCAGCAGCGTTACACTTAAGACTATGGCTTTACTTCAAAGGTAGCCATAGAAGACACGGTATACGAATATCTGCAGTTGGGTGTTGAATCAGAGTGGGTGAGTCTGGGAAACCAAGCACAGTTGCATTTTGTACTTAAATGCACAATATGTGAGTGGGGGGGGTATCACAGACACACACACACACAGAGAGAGAGAGAGAGAGAGAGAGAGAGAGAGAGAGAGAGAGAACAATGGAGAATGCTTTCACCATTACTGAACAGTTTACTTTCTTGCGACTCTGAGCTCCAGTTTGAGTTCAGGTTGGAGGTGGAATCATTGGTATTTCAATAGGGAACCAGAGCTCTTCCTCCCCCTCATCTGTGAGGGTCCTCTCTTAAATGGCTATTCACTTTGAGTTTCCTCCTCATGGGATTAAGAGACGAACGGGCAAGCACTGTGAAACAGCTTCCTCTTCGATGTATGTTGTAAATATTCTTCTAGCTGGATTGTAGTCTGAGCTGAACAGAAGAGGCCCCGTGACTTACATCCCGGCAACATCTGCATTTTCCTGGCAACAGTGGCAGCAGAAATGTTTCTGTCAGCTGGCGCTTCAGAGTCAGCTTCCGAGAGAAGCAGTGTATGGCGACTGATGGTAGCGGGCCCGTGTGTATTTGTACACAGGGTGTTTATTCAGATGTCCTTTGCGCTCACGTGGGAAGTTTGCAGTATGCTTGACATGAGCTGTGAGAGGTCTTATGGGAAAGGGTCTTTCTGAATTCTGTTTAAGCCAGAATTTCTCCAACTGGTTTGGCAATTCTTTTCTTTCGTATTTCTCCCTCCTTCCTTCCTTCCTTCTTTCCTTCCTTCCTTCCTTCCTTCCTTCCTTCCTTCCTTCCTTCCTTCCTTCCTTCCTTCCTTCCTTCCTTCCTTCCTTCCTTCCCTCCCTCCCCCTCCCTCCCCCTCCCTCCCTCCCTCCCCCTCCCTCCCTCCCTCCCTCCCTCCCTCCCTCCTTCCTTCCTTCCTTCTCTCCTTCCTTCCCTCTTTGTCTCTTTTCCTTCTTTTTCTTTTCATTTTTTTGCGTTTCCTACATAAAACCAGTGGGTGCTCTATAGAACGTTCTTTGATGAAGTCTGATACAAAGTGGGGAAGAAGTGTATGGATGTGTGTACGTGTGTGCATGTACATGTGTGCATATTTATACTGTGCTTATTCATGCATGTATGCACAACTGCATATGTGTGCAAATGCATGTATGTGTGTGTACATGCATATGTGTATGCATATGCACCTGTGTGTGTGTGCATGTGTGCTATGCTGATTGTGTCATGGAACCTGAAACACTAATATTTTTAGGGTGAGGTTGTGGTTTCATTAGCCTGTCCTGAAGGAATGGGTAGAGCCCTCATAACTTTGTAATCACTCATTTAAGTCATTGCCTGCTTTATTTGTTGAGTATGAATCATATACATTTTATTTATTGGTTCTGTTTCAAACATTACCAATTTTTTATCACTTCAGACAAAATCAACTTCTTTTTCATGTAATCTTTAGAGATATTTTATTTAACAGTTTGATTTAAATTATATTACTTGATCGAAGCAGCATTATTTGACATTGCATTGTTTTGTTCTACTCAGTGTGGAATAGAACGTGGTTGTGTTTTCTCACAATATTATTATCATAGAGTCCTGTTCTGGCCCTAATAAATAATATCAGAACCAAATACTCCACATCTTGAATCCCTCACTGTCAGTAAGTCTCAGGAAACATCTTGAAGTCCTTTGAGTACATGATCCTTACTATCATTTGTCTAGTATGCACACATTTTTTTTTATTGTTTCTTCATATGTCCTTTGATTCTCTCACTTATCAAATATCTTCTATTCACCTTTCAGGATCCAACATCGTGGTGCTTGTAGATTACTTTCTGATGTTGGCAGAAATAAATCATTCATTGCATCTTCTGTGATCTTATTATATTTAGCATTTAGCCACACATGTAGGGCTTTATTTAAAGGAAGTTACCAAGAGAACATTTTGTGAATGAAAACCGTGTAGAACTTAATCTTTGATTTTTCCTGGTCTTATCTGATGAATCTACACCACTATCATTGTCTACAATTGCCTTGTGCAGCATACCCCAAGCTTGAGGCTACTTAAATTGTGAATATTCTCCCTTCAGATTCTAGTACAAAAGAAGGCCTTGTACTTAATTGGTTGGTGATTCATCCAAGGTTGTCAGAAGCCCAAACCTGAAGATTGTTTCCTCTGTAGCACTGTTCTCGGATATGTTTAGCCATGTCCTATGCCACTCAGCATCCTACATGTCTGGTACTGCTTTTTAATTTAGAACCAGGCCTTTCAATATCATATTGACTAACACATTTATAGCCAAGAGAGTTTGTTCTAAGGTTTCCAAAGTCACATAGCAAGTGAGATTTCAGTTAAAAATCTGTTATTTCTAGTGAACGAGACAGCCTCAGATTCCGACTCTCTGGGTGACAGTGGCCTCTGGATTACAATGAACAGCGGTGACTTCAATTAGATCTACAGTGATGACAGTAGATTCAGGAGTCGTGCCCCTGTGAAATGATAAGCATTTTAGGGCAAGGGTGGGGCGGGGATGTAGATATGGTTCAGTTGCGGAAAGCAGGCTTTACAAACATGAACTCCAGGATTCTCTTTCTGTCTTCTGCCTCTGCATTTGCCTCTCTCTCTCTCTCTCTCTCTCTCTCTCTCTCTCTCTCTCTCTCTCTTTCTTCTCTCTCTCTCTCTCTCTCTGTCTCTCTCACACACACACATACATACATGTGTATACATACATAGGCAAATATGTGTGTAATTCACAAAAATGTGAACAACAGAATCTAGGACAATTACCCTAGTTCTACAATCAATAAGTTGCACAGAAAACAGAGGGAGCGGAAAGAGGAAATTGGAGGTAGAAGAAGGCTATATGTGAAAATACGGTTAGTGATTCATCAACAACTATGTGCATGGCTTTTCTTATATATGGAATCTAAATTAACTAAAGTCAGAGATACAGATGATATTAAATTAACTAAACTCAGAGAAGCAGATGGTTGTTGAGGAGTAGAGGGGAGGCAAGAAGAGATGATGGCCACCATGTGCCATGGGGCAGTGGTGCACGAGGATGCTAGCGGTCTGCCCTCCAGCAAGTTTCTTTGATAATACTCTGTTATATAGTTAACATTTGCTAAGTGAATGTCGTTAGAGATTCCGAACTCGCGTACAAACTGATAACAGTGGCAATAAAGGGATCAGAAAGGAAGTGTAAGAAGTGGTGGATGCAATCCTGACCGTAGCAATGTGTTCCTGGTTGGGCACTTGCACACCCATCAAGTTGTATACACTAAATATGTGTAACTGCTTCTGTGTCGGCGGTTGTTCACCAAAGCACTTTTCCAAAAGGTTAAGATGTAAAAATAAATGAGTCTATCAATAAATAATGTGTAACATGTTATGTTATTTTAAGCTTGATATTAAAATACATTAAAATGGGGAAATCAGAGAATCTGGTGACTGTGGATTTGCTAAGGTTATTCATGCCATGCCATGATGGTCATGTTTGAAAGGGAAATCCTAACATTATAGACATAAACATGAAGCTACAGGCAGCTACAATGACAGACACCTTGGATGGACTCAAAAAATAATAAACAAAACTCGACTTCCCGTCATCTGTAACTGCAGGAGATGGTTGATCAGTGTTTGGGAATCCATTTTATTATTCTAACTTGAAAACATCTAATGGTAAAATACTAAGAACCTGTGCTTGGCAGGATATAACCATTATACAGGCAAAAGCTTGATAAATCTTTTGGATGTTTTCTTGTGAATAAATTGTCGAAACAGAAAAATGTATCTTCTAGCCAAATTTTTGTTTCCATACCCAGATTTCTTGCTTTACCATTCCAGAAGAATTTTTAAAGAAATACATTGGCAAAAAGGAAAGAACACCCAAAGATTTTTTTTTCCTGTAGTTTGTCACTTATCATAGCAACTTGTATTTTGGAAGTAGACTTGAATTTACCACTTGATTTATTAAGATACATGAATTTTTGGCATGGGAAGACTTTTTCCAGATTAAAAAATATCATGTGATCAGTGTAAAAGATTTCAAGAGAGAGCTGATGTTTGCCAGAGTTCCATCGGAGTTAGGAAAATTAAAAAGCTGCAGGGCTGGGAATGTAGCTTGCTCTACACTGCTTATGCAGCACATATAAAACCCTGGGCTTGAGACCTCACGCAACAGCGTCTCCACTCCCACAAGCCGTTCACACCTTGTTGCCAGGTGCGGTGGCACACACTTGCAACATCAGCACTTGGAAAGCTGAGACAGGAGGATTGAAAGTTTGAGGATAGCCTTGGGATTCTGTCCAGAACAGAACAAAACAAGAAATGAAAACAAAGCAAAACAGATTTTTTTAAAGAAAAACCCAGTTTTTATAGAAAGTATTCTCTGATATGGGGATGAAACAAGGCCGGGATTGCCCAGGAAGAAGAGGGGATTGGACGGAGGTGTGTAGAATTGGCACGAGAAAGAGAGACTAACTAGGCCTACTCCAGGAAGAGTGTGTCACTAAAATCATTACCCAAAGGAGTTAAAACCAAATCAGGTCTTACTCAAGACTGATCTATGTGGAATCTTATTTGATAGTGGGAGCAGTGACAATTAGTCTTCATTTTAACAGACTTCTCTTTGTGATAGGTGTATTTGTATTTGTGCTGTGCTCAGACTGCTTAGCAGTACAGGGCTTGTGGAGGGACGGGCTAAGGTACAAAGTGACAGTGACTTTTCAGGGATATCCAAGAGACATACCAATAACTGGTCCCGGAAGATAACTGGGCAGTTAGGTCTTAGGAGGTATACAGGAATTTGGGGATGAAGGGGTCCATATGGATACCTGGGTAGGAATTTTCTGCCACAACATGTATGTGGACAACTCTATATAAATTGGTAACTTTCCAGTAAGTAGGAAGGTATTGTCATCCTTCTTAACTGGGTGTTCATTAACCTAGGACTTGATATGTCTGAGGTTGCTGATGGCTGGTTAATTAGTACCACCAGTACCAACAACTTCCATTAGAACTAGGAAGAAGTTGGCAAGCAGAGTTATATACCTTTTCCTGTGGCAACACAGCCTACAGCTAGAGATACGATCACTTTGCCAGCCTGGTTTAGAACGAATGCCAAAGCTAATGGTCTAAGGCAACAACCATTGACCTTTATGACCAAGGCTTTCTTGATTCAGGGAGCCTGGATTCCGCCATCTATACTCAACTCTCTTCTTCACTGTTTACTTATCTGATGGAGCCGTTCTCTTGGAAAGCTGTGTTATTCTTGTAATGCAAAGTGACAGAGAAAATAAAAACACCCAGCTGAGAAAAAGCCACAATGTTAATGTGAAACACAAACTTTCTGTTCATCTGAATCTTAGTTTATTTTAAAACAGAACCATAACGGCTCAGATCCTGGAGATTGGGAGGGGCTGTTGCCACAGCTGCCCTGTTCTCAGATCCTTCCCCAGCATGCCTTCTGGTCTTAATCCTTAGCACTTTTCCCAGGAGCCAAGGTGGTATGATGTGGCTTTGCCCTCCCTGAATATGGCTTGAAGACCAAGGGAAGAGCAAATTCTTCAATTTACAGTAGATCAGTGCGAAACGAATGTCCCAATGTCCTCCCTGCCAGCACTGAAGTCCCTCTGCCTGCATAAAAGCTTGGTCAGGCTCCTCCAGGAGCTTTGTTCTGGATGAATATGGCTTTGTGTTTCATCTGTACCAAGTTTGGGGGCTGATCCCAAACTCTCACAGCTGGCATGGAGCAACATCTGGTTGGCATCTTCTATATCCTGTGTTTCCTGGTGTTTGCCTGCATTTTTGGGAATTAGCTGGTATTCTTTTTTTTTTTCCTGAATGTTTTCTGAACAGTATTAGCCATATAAGAATCTTTGCCATATAAAGCCCCAGGGAGAGCCCTGCTATGTAGGCTGTTTCCTGTCCTCATTCCACCCCAAAACTGGAAAAACAAGAGCCCGATGGGGGAAAATGAAAAGAAACAGTGCAAATAGTAGAAGGAAAGCAGGAACTCTCCCAGAGGAGAGGGTTTAATGAATCATGGGAGGTAAACAGCATCAAATTATACCTCTCTAAGAAGACAGTTCAAGAAAGTGTCTGCCAGGTTAAAAAATCAGTGACCTTAATTCAGTGGGGTTATGATGGTCAACTTGAAAAGTATGTGGGTGGGAAACAAAATTACTGACTTCTAAAAGGTTTTTATTGTTGATCAGCATTTTGCAACCAGGGTCCACAAAAGAATCTCCCAGAGAACATCCACAAAGCGTGAGTGTCTGGAGATTCAGGTTCAGTTCTATTCTCTGTTTTTTTAAGGAAAATATTTTGCTAAACATATTTTATTTTTAAGATGAAAAAGCACACCTGAACTATCTGTGGATTGAGTATGAGTAGATTCTAAGAGTAAGACACTGGTTGCACAGATGAGCAGAGAAGCAGCAGCTGGGATTCAAAGGCAGGTAGCTGACGTCACCCCCAGGGATTTGGAACAAGAAGCCATCCTTTGCCAAGTGACGACTTCATTGAGGGTTTCTAAGCCCTGACAGCAAAGGCTCAGCTGACTGCTGAGAACCTCTATTGTCCAAAAGCTCACTCCTTAATATAGTCTTTGGCTATAGAATGAAAGAAATGTTAGGGAAAGGCCCCTTCCATCAACTAAAGCCTAACCACAAATGCCCTGGTGGTGGACATGGAGACCATGTATGTCAGGGGAGGAGTTAGGATGGATTATAGGAAGCAGAAATGGTCTCTAGCCAGATGAGCTGGGCCTAAAGAGGCACACAACTGGACTCTTCTAGGTGAATGTTGATTCTTGAGAACAACGTTCTGGATCTTTCTCTGGATGTCTTGCACCAAAGAAAGGCTAATGTCAAGGATTGGTAAATGACCCTGGATCAGTCTGAAACTATTTTCTAGAAAAGAAGGATAAACACAGACCAGAACAAACCAAAAAACTGACCCCCAGGCAGACAGTGAGGACCCCAATGAAAAGCCATGGAGATGTTTCACCAAGTTAAGGATAAAGACAGCCTGTGAGGAGGTAGATCAGACAGCGAGTGGGCCAGGTCACTCATGCGAATGCCCAGCCTCTTCTGAGCTTGTCACTTTCTTTTGAAGGAGGTGGCTCAAGCCTGGGGTCCGATGAGAATACGTAACATCAGATTTTATCATTAGTGGTTCCACACTATCACATTTAGAGAACATGTAATGTTTAAAATTGTTTGTGTATAAAGATCTTATGTCCAAGATTTAAAAAGCCCCGACTGTAATGAGGAAGGTATCCTTTCATGTCTACCCTGTGAATCCTGCTTCCCAGAGGAAAACATGCTTCATATATTATGATCCTATTCTGTGCATGTGTGCGTGGGCAGGAACATAGAAATGAGATAAGTACAGGATGAGGAGAGAATAAGAGAAGGAAAAGGTCCGACGTAGCTGCAACAGGAACTCTGCGGCAGTCTTGGGGTTTTCAATGATGAACGTCAGTGGTGGGGAAAATGGACTGTGTTGATGTGAGCGGTTTGGAGGCGTTGGGAATGATGATGAAGGACTGTAGGTGAAGATAGCCACATCCTGTAAAGATGAATTATCTCATTTCGTGGCGATGTTCTTACTAGCTCTGAGGCGCTGTTTGGGACTGGGTTGCAGAAGTAGCCACTGTGAGCTCTCAGAATCTCAGGCTCGCCGAAAATCAGGGTATGTTTGCTAAAATAAACCAGAAGTTAGTTTTTCTATTATATTTTTTTATTTATTTTACATACCAATTACAGTTTCCTATCCCTTCTTGTTCCTTCTGCTCTCCTCCTGTCTATCCCATCCACTCCTCCTCCATTGAGAAAGGGGCAGGCCTCCATTGGAGACAACAAAGTGTGTTACATCGTATTGAGGCAGGACCGAGCTCCTTCCCCGGCATCAAGGCTGGTGAAGGCATCCTTACATGGGGAACAGGTTCCAAAATGCCTGCTCATGCACCAGGGACAGATCCTGATCGCACTGCTAGGAGTCCTACAAACACACCCCAGCTACACAGCTGTCATCCACATGCAGAGCACCTAGGTCCATCCATCCAGGCTTCCTAACTGTCAGTCCAGAGTCCATGAGCTCCCATTAGCTCAGGTCAGTAGTCTCTGTGGGTTCCCTGTCATGATCTTAACTACCTTGGCTCATATACTCTCCCCTCCCTCTCATCAACTGAACATCCAGTTCTCGACCCAGGGCTTGGCTGTGGATCTCTCCGTCTGCTTCCATCAGTTACTGGATGAAGACTCGATGTTGACAATTAGAATAGTCACCAATCTGATTACAGGAGCAGGCCAGTTCAAGAACCCTCTCTACTATTGCTAGATGTCTTAGCTGGGGTCATCTTTGTGAATTTCTGGGAATTTTCCTAGTACCAGGTTTCTCTCTAACCCCAAAATGGTCCCCTCTATCAAGATATCTCTTTCATTACTCTCCCCCTTCATCCCATCCCCAACTCAAGCAACCCAATCCCTCATGTTCTCATCCTTCCTTCCCCCTTCCACCTAGCCCCCAGTTTACTCAGATCTCATCTGTTTCCCCTTCCCAGGGTGATCCATGTGTCCCTCTTAAGGTCCTCTTTGTTACCTAGCTTCTCTGTGGCTATAGATTATAGCCTCGTTATCCTTTGCTTTATATCTAATATCCACTTGTGAGTGAGTACATATCTTGTTTGTCTTTCTTTGTCTGGCTTACCTCTCTCAGGATGATTTTTTTCTAGTTCTACCCTTTTGCCTGCAAATTTCATAATGTCATTGCTTTTTTACTGTTGAGTAATATTCCATTGTGTAAATTTACCACATTTTCTTCATCCATTCTTTGACTGATGGACATGTAGGTTGTTCCCATGTTCTGGCTATTATGTATAATGCAACTATGAACATAAGTTAACAGTAGTCAGAAAATGTTACAACATAATCATTGTCATTTGAAAGTGGGATGGGTCTATCTCAATATTGGTTTTATTTTACATTTTATTTTCATTGCCTACTGTGAATACACATACCCACAATAGTGACTGATCATTTCAAGTATGTTATTAGTTATAAAATGCAAGAATGAATGAACAAATGAATAAGGGTATGAACCTGAATGGGGTAAATAGTGCTTAATAATCTGAGTGACACAGTTAAGTAGCAACAACGGAGTCTGTTGCAAGGATCTGCTGTTTCCTACCAGTCCCAGCTTCCAAAGCACAGAGAGGAAGCTTGAGACTCTAAGGAGACTAGTTCCTGAGCTTTTCTGCTCACTGTCTACTGCTCTACTTTTCTAACGGTCTACAAGAGACTCCTATTTCCTCCACATCTTCCCAGTCTGTTATTCAGACTTTATCAACTTCTAGTAAGAGCACCCAGACCACTTGGGATCCCACATTTGAGGTCTGTGAATCTCTTGACCTCTGGTTGGATTTTGAGACCTCACTGAACCTCTTAGTCTTCTTTTCAATTTCTTGTCAAGCCATGTAAATGAGGTTCTTTCAGTTCTTCTCGGAGGTCTTAAATATATCAATTAAATGGTACTTTCACAGTTTATTGAACTTGTGGGTGGACTGTAGCACAGGTATTGTGATGATGCTTATCTGAACTGAGTTCACCACCTGTCTGACATTCATTTCCAAGAGCTAGAAAAGAATGGCTGGCTCCTCTTAATGGTTCCATACCTATTTTTGCATGTGCTTTTGAATTTATATTAAGAATAGACACTTTGCTCATGATGAGACAGCCCTGTTTGACACAAAGGACCACTTTCTGCCAAGGAGGCAAAGTAGGAGATGGCCTTGGACTGTCATCCATATTTTTTTGAGAACATAGTCCTTAGTCCTTGCCTGGCTTACTCTCTGTGTTTTATATATTAAATATATCTGTGGATCTTTGGGTCAATACTTCAGCAAGCATGTTACAAGTAGGGTGCAGTAACATACTGCTTCCTAGTTTGAAGACTTTATTAAAATACAAATTGAGAAGACAGTGGGTCTATTTAAGGAATGAAAATATTTTTGAGTAATACATAGATGTTCTCATGGGATCTTATAGTTTAATGTGAAAAGAAAACCTTATAATTATTATTCAATCATATCTAGAGAGATAGAAACAATAGAATGAGTAGCTATTAAATGAAGAGTCATTATATTGGTTTACCCCATACAGCTGGAGTGGTCCAACAATCACCCTCTCACAACAGAGAGACCAAGAATCCAGGAGTTGTTCAGTCCACAAGGCTGGTGATCAGAAGGCCCATTCCTGGAGACAGGGGCATCTTTGAATCCTAAAGAAGCTGGTTGCAGTGTTGGCAAAGGTACCAGCACCAGCAGGAATAGGGCAGAGGAATTCACCAGGGAGGGAACAAAGGCCAGCAGAGTAAAAGGGCAAAGCTCTTCTTCTTGGATGTTTGTTGCTATCTAGGCCACTACCAGAAAATGCTCCCCACATTAGAGTGGGCCTTCCCACATCAATCAAGGCAATCTAGATAATCCCCCACAGACATGCCCATTGAGTCACCATGGTCCAGACAATCCCTCGTTGAGTCCCTCTTCTTGGGTGATTGTAGGTCTTGTCAAATTGATCATTTAACTATGTACTGCTAACCTGAAGAGCATGCCGTTTGTACTTCACCATACACTATTAAGAAGTTAGTCCTCAGGGCACCATGGGATCTCACAGAAGGAAGTATATTTTTTTGAGAATCAAGTGGAATCAAAGAAGCACCTCAGAGGATGTCATGACTGAGTTGATTCCCGTGGGCTAGAATGCTAACTGTGCAGATGATTCAGTATTAGATACTAGTAAATGCCACTGCCATAAAGAGGAAAGCACACATTTCTTCTCTTGTTGGAAGTGTAGAATGGGTTGGAGTGCGGGTAGACTCGACATGATCCACTGAAATGTGGGTTTGTATCAAAGCACAGCTGCTTTGCCATCAACTCCTGGATCCTGGGGAATTAAGTGCTCATTGACAGTATCCTCAACTGGAGAATTGGAATATAATTTATAAAATAATTATATCAACAGCTAAGTGTTTATTGAATATTTACAGTCTCAATGTGCTAAGTACTTTGCATGTTTTCTCATTACAGTTTTCCAAGATCTTCATGAAATAAACACAACTATACACCTCTTTCCTTTAAAAGGATGTGGAGCGTAGAGTATGTTGCTTGTTTGATTAAGGTAAGTGTAATTCCCGGTCTCTGGCCTCCATCTTTGGAGCCTGTCCCTGTGCCTGCCAAGCCTTGACCCCTCCCCAGAGGAGGGTCAAGACAGCCCTCCAAAGTCTTGACCACTCTCCCAGTATATTTAAACTGCTTCCCCAGAAAGCTCCCTCGTGGTCTCTTTTCTTTCCCCATCTCAGGGCCACCCGAGAGCACAGGAATCCCATTAAACCTGGATATTTTTTAATTTGGCTTGTGATTTGGCTTGATTGGGAATTTTGCATCGGCAGAGAGCTCACGTTAGGAAAATTCCTAACAGTAAGAAAGACAAAATCATGCCGTGCTGTGATTTGACTTTGGGTAGTCTGTCTATACTGTGACTTTGGGTAGTCTGTCTATACCTGTGCGTGCAATCCTGACATTCACCTATTTCCTAGTTGAGATAAAGGATGTAGTCTATAACTGGTAGGGGTCACTGAAGATGGGACTAATTTTTACGAGGGAGAGTACTCTACAGAAGAAAGAACAGGACCCAGAATCAACCTGTCTGGTGGGCGTGAGGTAATGGGTAGGACATTCTCTATTGCCTATAAGGCTTTGTTTTGTTCTAAAGAGTTGGAAGATTTAAAGGAAGTAATTTACAAAGAGTCCTCATGGAACACGGCAAGCATTAAGTGAGATCATCATCATCATGATCATCATTCTCAGTAGGAGCTATCTGAATGTAGCTCCTTTTATTGTGAACCTGGATGTACCGCAGAATAAGAGTAGGGACAAAAAAAAAATTCATAGTTTCTCAGAATCATGAGTAACATTGCTTGGGCCAAAAAGCAGTTTATGAAAATGGCCCTAACCTCAGAGTTCTCCTGTGCCTTCTGTTCCTCTGCTATGCTAATGAGATATAATAACCTTTTAAAAGAAAACCTTTTAACATATTTTCTGTTTATCTCAAATATTTCCTTCCTTTGTCCTCAAGGTTGGGCAGTAATTGGAAAAAAAATTCTATTTTCCTTTCCTTCTCCAATCCCACTCAAGTTGAGCAGGCCCTGGCTCTTTGCCCACCCACCTTTATTCCAGATGTTACCCTGGCGAACCTCTCAGGCTGTAACCAGGCAACCATTGGGAAGAGGGCCCTCCTGGCTCTGGGCCTAGAAACAAAAGAAAAACAAATAGGAGGATGTCTTGACTCTTCTACCTACTTTGGTTTTCCAATCGCACTTCCCTCGAACTTTTATTATTTTTGTAATGGAAACTGAAGCTTGGTATCTGGGGCTGTCTGTACACGCACCAAATGTCCGGTCCTTTCTGGAGCAGACCTCTGGCTGGATTTGATCCTATTGATCCTGATTCAGGAGTCTGACGGCCAAGGAAAACACTCCTACGCCTCCTCTCTCCAGGCTGGAAAGGAGTACTGACCATGTGGCCACGCAGTGATGAAATCTGGGAGGCTCAGGCAATCAAGCGGCTTTGCACAGGTCACACTCAGCATCTCAGTGAGATTGTTCTGGCCACTTGTATATTCCAGAGCATCTTTTTGATCTCCAACCTTATTGCCCTCTTTCTCTCCTGCTTCCACTGCTAGAATCTTCTCTGGGTTGCCCTTTATTAACAGGAGTTGGGACTCTAGTCTTTCCTTTATGAAACCAGCAAAGACATTTTAACTTAGGAGTGATGGCATCATGACTCCTTCTCAAACTCTGCTGTTACTCTGCATGGTGTCTCTAACTGTATCGTTGAGAAGCATCACTCATTCCTTCGACACTTATTTCACAAGTACTTATCCCATGCCAGCTTCTAACATCATCCTGATAGTATGGTGACCATATCTTGTAGACAAAATTGAGAACACTTAGCATTCTGTTGACATGTGAATACATTAATTAGTAAATAAAAATGTAATTTGTAAGATGGCCATGACTGTTTAAAAAACAAAATCAAAAGCAATAAATTGGGGATTCAAGATTGGAGATACAAGAATGGGGGAATTTGGGAATGTTCCCTGAGGTGAGAGTTGGAGGAAGCCAGTAATTGGTTGAGTCATTCCAACAGAGGATACTGAGAGGGCAACACCAGACTAAGGTAAGAAAATGTGCAAAAGGAGCTAAGGTGTGAGAGATTCTGATTTGTCTAAACAAAACCCAATACCCAGCATGGCTTGAATGGAGAGACAGGCAAAGAATACCTAGGGTGTGTTCAGAAACCAAGCAGGTACATCGTCTTGTTTCAGGTGAGCTGAGTATTTATGGAAATGTTTGAGCAGCATAGTATGATTTGATCACTTTCATACAGTGTCTTGGTTAGGGTTTCCATTGCTCTGATGAGACACTATAACCACACTATTCTTAAAGAGGAAAATATTTAACTGAGGTCACTCACTTACAGTTTAGAGGTTCAGCCCGTTATCATCATGGTGGGATATGGAGGCATGCAGGCAGATGTGGTGCTGGAGAAGGAACTGAGAGTCAGTCCTACATCTTGTAGGCAACAGGAAGCAGTCTGAGACACTGAGCATGGCTTGGGCATATATGAGACCTCAAAGCCCACCCACATGGTGACATACTTCACACAATGAGACAACACTTATTCCAACAAGACCACATCTCCTAATAGTGCCATTTTTTGGGGGGACCATTTTCTTTCAAATTACCACAGATAGATTGTCCACGTTCTTGTAGAAAGGCAAGAACCAAAGTAGGAAGTTATCCCATAGTCTGGCATGAAATATTGAGGATTTGGGCCCAAATTAGCAAGTTTTTATTATTTTGTACAATTAACATACACTAATGAAAATTATCATGAAAATTGTTGGATTTTGCCAATGCTTCTTCTTTGATGATTGTTTCCAAAATAAACATCTGTTTGCTCTGGTCATGGGGAACTGTCTCCCTGCTGAGATGTTCTAGGCATTTCTAAGGATAATCACCGTTCCAGTTAATCCTTATAAAGGGATGGGGCCTGTCTTCTCTAGGCCCTCCTGCCTCATTTTAGTCTGGCCCTTAGTTTCAGGAAGTCTAATCTTAATGTCTTTTAAGACTGTGTTATGGAGGCCTCCCCTTCCCACAGTCAGCATCCTCAGATGCTGGCTCTACTGTAGGCAAGGACTCTACATTCTGGATATCTCATGAGGATTTTCGAGTCAGAGTTATGACATCTTTCCCATGAGGGTCGAGGCTGTGTGGAGGGCAAAGCCCGTGGTGAGCATCTCTGCTTTTCTTACCTCACGCACCTCTGTTCATTTCCTTTTTTTCATCCCCGCTTTCTTCTTTTCAGAGGAATGAGAACGGTTAACTTCCAAACAAACTCATACTACTTTGTAGACAACAGCAAACACCCAGTGCTATATTATCCTGATAAAACATATCTTTCCATAATGTGGTCCAAAGCATAGAGGATATTTTTGCTCTCACAGTTCCTGCCATTAACGTTTTCCTTTTGCAATCTTCAGATAGTGTTATGAGTGGGTTTGTGTTATAAAAAGCTACATAAACACTCTCACCTTGTAATCTTCCATAATGGCATTAGACAGATGTGGGCTGTTGTGTCTTCTCTTTCTTCCCTCCTAAGTGTAGCAACACTAAAATGGTATACCTTTTAGGGCTGGATGAGATAATGCCTCTTAAGAGTGAACTGTGAAAAGTAGAGACCATCCCCTGCATGAGGTGGTTTTGAGACTCTGACAGCAAATTGGGTGTACAGAGCTTGGCAAAGTTCCCAACCCATTCAGTAGCTACCAAGTCATCATTCCTGTATTTCGGGAGGAATTATTTTATCAATGTAAAAGTGCAGCCTAAATAATGGTAGAACTGATGGATCTGAGGGGATTAAACTTGGAAAGCATCTCCTCCCTTTAAGTCATCACTGAGGGGTGAAGGTGTGACCTTGGCCAAGAGAGACATTTCCTGCTGGCTTTTTTTTTTTTTTTTAACTGAACACCTACGAAAGTCTTGGTGTGAGTTGAAAGGGGTAATGGCCTCTGTGGGTTCTAAATGGAGAGGAAGTGAATGCACCCAGATGTTTACAGGGAAAGATGATGTCCAGAGGAGAGAGGGTACTGCAGTAGTATGATCCCTTCCCTGAAGAGTGTTCAGTGATTCAAGACTGTAAGTAGGAAACATGCCAGAGAGGCCTAGCAGCACGGCAATTGTATGCTTAGCACTAAACCTGTCTAATCCTAGAGTCCAAAGTCTTTCCTTGACTGAGACTTCTATGCATTACTCAGAATTAGTCTGTCCCCCATCTTTATGGGGGGAGGCTGAAGATAAAAATGGAGCCAATTTTATTTAGAATATTTCCCAAACTCCTTTGCATCTTGGATGGCCATGTGACTGCTATCTACTCATGACTAATTCAAAGGGCTGTGTGGAGGTTGTTTAATGAGAGTTATCATGGTTGGGGCTGGAAAGATGGCTCAATCGCTAAAGGCACTTGCTCCTCTTCCAGATTCAAGTCCAGTCCCCTGGACCCACATAACAGCTTCCAACCATCTGTAACTCCAGTTCCAAGAGATTCAGACTCTCCTCTAGCCTCTTGGGCCCCAGGCATACACACAGTACTGTTATATACATATAAGTTAAACACTCATACACATAAAATAAAAATAAATAAATTTTAAAGAAAAAAGAGCTATCGTGGGAGAGGGAGGATGGCTCAGTAGACAAAAATTCTGTCACGCAAACATGGGGATATGAGTTCAGAGCCCTAGAACCTACATAATCAGACATGCATATTCATACATAACTCCAGCACCGGGGTGAGGGGGGTGGGATAGTAGGATAGGGGGAGGGAACAAAGACAGATAGATCTAGGATTCCTGACCAGCCAGTCTAGCCAAATTAGAGAGGTAAAAATATTAAGTAAAATATTCTGTCTAAAACATCAGATTAAAACCAAAATCTGGAGACACCTAGTTTTGACTCTGGCCTATACATCATACACAGGTGCTCACACACACACACACACACACACACACACACACACCACACACACACAGAATCTATCAGGTCTGAAAAGCATCTTCCAGTCTCTTGTTCTCCTGGAATGAACATGGTGATAGGTAGGACCTCAGCAGACATTTTTGAGACTAGTGCTTAGATGCTGAGCATGGTAGACCTGAAAGTTAGAGTCTCTGATAAGTTTGTAGAGTCACTATACTGTTTCTAGATTATTTAGCTGTGTGCATTTTAACCTGATAGGAAAGAAATCATCATTGTTATATGAGTTCTTTGCTTCTGTCTTTGTTACTGGAAACACCCAAACTCCTAAATAATACTGTAACCTGTTTCCATGTGCCTGGGGACGAGAACCAGACATCAAATAAACACACTTTCTCTCTCATCTACCCTTGTCACCTAAGAGAAATTATTAATTTGAAGGCAAAAAAAATGGATAATTATGATTTTTATTTCTTTTCTGTTTTTTTTTCTAATTTTTTTGTTTCAAGTCAAAATTTTAAAGAAAGGCCTAGGTGAGTGTAAAATGTGACACATTGTTTGGGTCCTAATAGTCAAAGTAATTTCAGTTCCTGCCGAGGACATATAAGGTTTATAAGGGTCTTGATCTGTTCATTTAAAACTAACAAGCTATTGGATGGTAGCGATATTGAAATGTCTAACCTTAGATTAGTGCAGAAGCACAGAAGGACCTTCATGCTGGCAGTACTCGGTATTGTAAGAGTAAAAAACAGACACGGGTAACAGTGCTTTCCATGATGGTGGCCGGAGGCTTTGCTCTGGGTTCCAAAGTGCTGGGAAACAGCAGAGTCAGCATTTGGTATGGCGAGATATTCAAGGTAGAGACTGCTATTACCCAGTGCTGTCCACGTGAATGAGCTTTATGGAAATCTTAGTAAGTCACATGAGAATGTAAATGTCAATAGACCACTGACCCTCAAAGGCTGAGCAAAAATGACCCACCAATAAATATCCATTAGGCGTAATAATAACTTACATAAGGTCTTCTCTCTCTCTTTGAATTGTGTAATTTCCTTGAGGCTAACAAGTTCGAGGTGGCCTAAATGCAAAATAAACCCAGTCCTACCATAGATGCCCCTAACACAACACTCTATGTCTCTGTCTCCAACACCTCACACTGACCTTCTTGTTCACATCTCAAACTTTTGTAACAATGCACCAGAAATAAAAGCAGGCCAAGGTGTATTAGCTCACAGTTTGCATTTCTCAATGACAGGGAATGATGGACACTTGAAAATAACTGGATATTTTTTTTCCTCTCAGGTTCCTTCATCCCTTCCCATAGCTAGATACCGATCATTCGAACATTCAGAAGCATCAACTAAAAAACAATGATTTCTAGATTTTTCTCTCTGTGTTCCAAGTCTTATATTTCTGTTTGTTTGTTCTACTGATTTGTGCTTGCATCTTGGTGTAGACAGACAAATCACACTTATCAATGCTGACTCACCTCAGAAGAAATGTGGAGATGGTACCGGATTAGCTTCTCAACACTGAGGCAGATAAAATCAAACATCTGGGAATATTCTCTTGCCTAGGCTAAACTCAAGGTTACCTATATTCTTTTATTTCAATAACATTTAACAGGTATCATTAACATGACTGGTGTAAATATTTTAATAAACTTGATCTGCATTGGGAAATTTCAGAGATAAGTGAAGAGAACAAAAGGACTGAATCATTTTAATAACCAGGTCAGAAATTGTGTGTCTATGAAAAATAAGCCAATGAGTTGAGTGGATATTTCTCAAGAAAAAAAGTGCCAGTGGTCTTTAAATATATTTTGAGTTTTAGAAATATTTTATTGTAAAGTACTTAAGAGAGACCAGTAAGTAATTGAAAAGTTCAAAATCATTAGCTATCAGAGACATGTAAATTAGAACTGCTCTGGGATTCCATATCACTGCACTTCAAAATGGCTGTCTCAAGAAAATACATGTTGGCAGATGCTGACAAGGATGGTGGGAAAGAGGAAGCCTCATTCACTGTAGGTGGAGGTGTAAACAGGTGTAGCTGCTATGGAAATCAGTGTGAAACTACATCATAAAACTTAAGATATAACCTCTGTAGGGCTCAGCTATATCACCCTGAATGAGAATACCCACTCCCCAGACTCTTAGGTTTGAATATATGGTAGTGGAATTCTTTGGGAAGGGGCTAAAAGGTGTGGCCTTGTTGGAAGAGGAGATGTGTCACTAGGGGCAGGCTTTCAGGTTTCATAAACTCATGCTAGGATGTGTGTGTGTGTGTGTGTGTGTGTGTGTGTGCGCACGCGCACCTGCAACTTGTAGATCATGTGATCAGCTATTGTTCCCCTGACATGTCTGCCTGCCTCTGTGCTTCCTACAATGGAATAACCCTCTGAAACTCTAAACAGGCCCCTAATTAAATGCTTTATTTTATAAGCTGCTTTTGTTATGGTATCTCTTCGCAGCAATAAAAAGGTAAGTTAGGCACACTTCTAGGTGTGAACCCAAAGAACTCTATGTCATTTATGTTCATTACTAAACAAGTCACTATAGCGAGGTCATGGAATCATTCTATATGTGCATCCACAAATGAATGGCTGAGGAAACAGATGTATATACACACAATGTAATTTCATTTAACCATAAGGAAAAATATACTTGTGAAACTTGCAGTGAAATTCATAAAAACAGAAAGAAATGTTATATTTAATGGGTAGCAGCCTTGGAAAGACAAACCCTGTGTTTTCGCTCATCTTCTGATTTTTATGCGTCTATTTGTGGGGGAGTGAGTACAGGCAGAAGCAGGGGACTGCAAAGGGGCTCATGTGAAGGAACGAAGAAAACCAAAGGGAAGGGTGGTGGGAGGGGCCACCAGTGATATAAAAATAGAGGGGGACATCACAGGTAGAAGGGCATAAGAGGGGATGGAGAGCAGGGATACAGAAGAGAGGGAGAAATCTAAGGGCATCCATCAAAATGCCATAAGGAAACCTGTTGCTTTGTATACTAATTAAAAAAATAAGACATAAAATGTGTGTTTATGAATCCTGTCCAGAAATTATCGCCTTGAGAGATGAATTACTTTGGGGTGTCATTGTTCAACAGCACATGCAGGGACCTCCATTCTGGACACCCTCTTCTGAAGCAGTGACATGATAAGAACCTGAGACCAGACAATGTAAGGGACACAGAACATACTTATTTTTCATCCACACGCTCAGACCTGTTTGCTGAGATCTCACCTGCTTCCTCTATGGAGAGCTCCAGCTGTCACTATCATTGTCTCTTTCCTGGCATTACCTGTCCCAGTCTCCACAGAAATAAACACTAGACACTGATGTGGCTTCTGCTGGGCATTCCACAGCAAGAGGCCAGTGTCTTGTCACAGCAAGAGGCCAGTGTCATAGAACCAGCGTTGTAGGCTTCTCCCTCTGCCTCCAAATTGAGTAGAGTCTCCCTGTCTTCGAGGACTGGCCTTCATTCCTATTATGTCAAGAGAGGTTGCATGGCACACCTCTGAAATGAAATGTATCAATCGCTAAGAAAAACATGACTATGGAGATTGAGGAGCCAAGAGGGAACAGCTTATACATTCCAACACGCTCTCTCTGATGGGTCTTTCTAAGGTGTGGTGGTTCATTGCGGCATGTTCAGGGAAACACTGCATTTAACAGCAAACCTATGTCTTTGCGAATTAAGTGGGGGCTAGTATATTAAAATACCACCCCGTGTTTGCTTTTCTTCCTTCTCCATGTCCTGGTCCCTTTACACACACTGTCCCGTGATCAAACTCCCCTGCACGTGGAAGGTACATGACCTTCACGTCAGGTCGTTTCCTAGGAAGCTGAAGAGCCTCAGTTGGGTCAGTTGTAAGACTCATTACACTCAGGGAACAGCTTCTCATTGGCATTTGGGGGGAGTCAAGACATGAACCCCACACGGAGAAAAGAAACCAGCTGTTAGTTCTGCATGGGAAACAGACTGGAGCAGGCCTCCACCATGGCAAAGATTGGGAATAAGTTGTTTTTTTTTTTTTTCGAAGTTACATGTGCAGATATGTTTGTGTAAAGCAGAATACACAGTCTGCCAACTTTTACGCAAAAAGCCTTCCATTATTTATTGCGTTTACTCTGTTTTCCTTCAAAGCCTTTATGGTTATTATATTATTTCCCCCTTTATCTCTCACTAGCTTTCTGACATGAAAATCCACACAGGTGAGCTTCATACCTGGGTGTTTACAGTGGAAAGTCTAATTCTAGTATTTGAATAGAAGGGACGTAATCTTTGCATTGCAGCGTCAGAAGAAATTTAAAATAATCATCTGAAGCACTCACTTTCTTCTTGTTATTGATTTATGGGCTTATCACACATTAATTGAATATTTATCCATGCAGATCTATTTCTCCCAATTCTTTCCATAGCAACATTTCTAAAGTGTCTGGACATTTTTTGGGTGTGATATTTTTGATGACTCGGAGCTCATTAACCCTTGTAGGACTGCATGCGGGGTTCAAGTAGAGTTGATAATCAGGCAATATGCACTCACATAGAGCTGGCTGGTGAGATGGTGAAATGCTTCTAGTTCCGTCAACAAACAACACAATATTAATTGTGAAAGGTAACTATATGATTAATTCGTAATATAATTTCAAATGTGCACTCATTAGTTCAGGTTGATTATCATGCAATGTGTCAGAGTATCATAGTTGAGTAGGCTTTCTGTCACAGAGTGATATAATTGGTTGTAAAGATGATTGAATGAAGAGTAGCTAAGAGGCTGTCACTAGTTCAACAGAGGTTGGAAGATGCTGCTGGCTATGACACATTGTAATGCTGGTAAAGAAATAATTTCTATTCAGTGATCTTAAAGGAATCTAATGATGTCAAGACAATGGTGGCCCTGAGCTTAGCACATCCCACGGGTACTGTGTGCACGTACCCTGGCACTCCCCTAGAGCTGCGGAATAGACCACACAACAGCAGCTGTGTAAGGGTGTGGCTTCTCCATGACTCCTCCCACAGTGTCACCGCGACAGACTATGATGCTTAGTTATTAGAACGTTTTAGAGCCTACCTGCGCTCAAGATGCTATTGTGGGTGAAATGCTATCAATGTACTTCTGGACAGATAAGCCGCAAATAAAGCAAAAAGTTTCTACATATCCTCCACTGAGCTTCCCCCAATCATAAAGCCACAGTCCATCAGAGTAAAATGTTAAGTAGTAACTTACCATGATTTCATTTGCTAAATTGACGGCAGAATTTACGTAGATTCCATTTTACATGAGTGTGTATG
Source organism: Chionomys nivalis (assembly GCF_950005125.1). NCBI lineage: Eukaryota > Metazoa > Chordata > Mammalia > Rodentia > Cricetidae > Chionomys > Chionomys nivalis. The sequence continues at coordinate 18,744,990 of NC_080094.1, read as the reverse complement.
TGTGTGCGTGTAAAGAGTGTCTTTCCCTGGCTCTCCGTGCCAAGGCCATGGAGTTTTAAGCCTCCACAGAGGTGGAGCCTGATGTGAAGCCCACATTCCTTTCATTTAAGAATATTCATCCCATATGGAGAAGTGGACCACGTTTATTAATCACTCCAGAAAGCATGTAATTTCATTAGATCAAGCCTTGTCTCTAGGCATTGACTCACAGGAGGGAACAGCTTCCCAGCGACCCAGAGCCCCCACGACATGCTCTGTGGAGAGCACACTCTGGGGCCAGCTGCTCTGGTGCACAGCTGGAATCCCAAGCAGCAATGGGTAACGGTATGCCAAGGGCCATAGAGCTGTCACAGCCCAAGCAGGGTTATTTGTGGCTTCCAAAAAGGGGCTGTAACCTTTTATGATATCCACAAATCTCAGCCTTCAAGAGACAAGGAGAAAATGCAGTCATGCTGTTTGACCTGGCCAGTTTCCCCTCCCACCACCGTCCATTCCCCAGTATCTGCACAGCTGTCCCAGAAAAGAAAAGGAAAATAAACTAAAAAAACAAAACAAAGCAACAACAACAACAGCAAGAGATACCACCTGACAGCCAGCTGAAACAGCCAGGCAGACCATCCGATGCCGCAAGAGGAAGTTTAAGAAAGTTGTTGACAGCTTACAAAAGAGAAGCGCTGAGCATTCTGTGCTCTTTGCTGGAGACGAGGAAGATTTATCTATTATCTATCTATCTATCTATCTATCTATCTATCTATCTATCTATCTATCTATCTGGTGGGGTGTTCTGCATGGCAGCAGCAGCAGCAGCAGCTAAGGCATGGTCATGGCGACCACTGTCTCCTTTGTCATCCACCAGGCTTGCCAGTGCTCAGGGTTTAGCAGGATAGTTAAAGAGAAAATTTTGCCACACTGACATGCAGGCAGAGGAATCTTCTTTGATATGCTTGTTTGTTCATTCCCTTCTTTCTTTTTCTATAGGAGCCACAGGAGCAAAATGGTTCCAAGAGTGGTCTCTGGATCCAGGTAGTTTCTGTAATGCCTCTAGTACCCACTGGTTGTATGACCTGGGTGTTAGGCTGCTGGGATAGACAGATGGTGTCACTCAAATTCATGTCGTGAAGCTCTAAGCCCCCGGCACTTCATACTGTGGTATTATTTGGAAGGAGTGTTTTAACGTGGGTAGTCAAGTTCAAAGGAGCTCAGTAGGTTGATCGCTGATCCAAAATGGTGGGGGTCCTTATAAAAGTAAACATTTTAGAGATGGACGCGAGGGGACATCATGTTTCAAGAACACAGGGATGTCATGATGCTTCTAAAAGTTGGAAAAAACTACAGAGCAGGCAAATCATTGGATGCAAATGCAGAGGCCCAGAAGGGCTTCAGCTGGGTTAACTCTTAGGACAGCTTGATCTCAGATCTGACATGGCCAGCATCACATCTCTCCCCCTGTCTCAGCTTGGCCAGCGTATTCTGTGCTCCTGCCACACACATGCTAGGTTTACCCTCTTAATCCTAAACTGCTTGACTTTATCCCAGTCCTCAGTGAGCCCAGTCCCCATATGCCGTGACTGTCTAGTCAAAGGATGATGGAGGTGGTTCTTATATTTTATCTGTTGCTTTCATTGGTTAACTAATAAAGAAAACTGCCTTAGCCCATTTGATAGGCCAAACCTTAGGTGGGTGGAGTAAACAAAAGAGAATGCTGGGAGAAAGAAGCTGAGTCAGAGAGTCGCCATGATTCTCCCACTCCAGACAGACGCAGGTTAAGATCTTTCCTGGTAAGCCAGCTCGTGGTACTACACAGAATATTAGAAATGGGTTAGATCAATATGTAAGAGCTAGCCAATAAAAGGCTGGAGCTAATGGGCCAGGCAGTGATTAAAAGAATACAGTTTCCGTGTAATTATTTCGGGGCATAAGCTAGCCATGTGGGCGGCTGGGTGCCGGGGACGCAACCCTGCCGCTCTTATTACAACAAAAGGAACCCCACCTGTGTCTTCCCAACCTACGGGCTTGGGCCAGGACACAAATCCTCTATGTGAACCCAGTCATTTATATCCATATCAGGCCTATAACCAGCAAGAGTCCACATGCCCAGGTCTTATTCCCCAAACATAGTATGACCCTTCTTCTAATCTACCAGACCTATGGAAATGGTTAGGTAAACCCCAGGACACAGACTTAAACTAGTAACCATAAATGTTATCAAAGAATTCAAGATGCTTACGGAAGACGCAAATACCTCAAAGAGTGTAAAGAGAAGGAACTCCCTAATGATATCCGAGAAAACCTTAGTGGAGGCTGAATGAGGTAACTGTGAAACGGTGAGAAAATTACTGTTGTTTAATACACTGGGCATGTTTGTACTCTGTTACATAACAATTTTAATAAATTAACACGCTTAGTTTCTCAACTCTATGAATTTCAATTTTTATATTACAAATATAAATGATGATTTTTGAGCCAGAGTTCTTGGCTAGCATCAACAGCGGTGGAGCTCAGGACTTTGTCACAAATGTGAATTAGTCACAGCCTGAATCAGAAACCCTGGAGTTGGGGTTCAGAAACCTGTGCGTGAATGATGCCCTCTGGACAATTCCACGCAAGCTCAAACGTGATAACTCAGAGGACCAGAGAATAAAGCTTTACCGGATAGTGTGTGTCAAGCTCTCAGCATGGAGCTTGATGTACAGTAAATACTGAACATATGTTAAACCACCATGGTGTATTATCAGGTGTTTGGAGAACACCTAAGGTATTCTAGTCCATGTCTGCCTTCTAAGCGAACAGGAAGTTAACCCTGTGAAGTTTAGCTATTGCTTACATGGAGCGGTAGTGTGCATGGTAGTGAGCTTGTGTCATGGTACAGAGTGGTCCTCAGAGGTTCCAGAGCCCATTTCCTGGTTTCCTTTCAGCTTGGTGCTGATCATAAGGTCAGATTGCAGTATAGGCACTAGCTTCTATCTTAACGGCTGAGGTCTGTAAAGAACAGGCGGGGAGCTTCCTGACCATGAGGTCTGGAGTAGAGGAACCCTGAAATACGACAATGTGAGCCTGAGGAGACGGAAAGTATGCCTGTCCCCCGTGTGCTGTTCGCTTAAAATCACCAGACTTTGTGGTGGAGGACTTCTGAGCTCTGACCCGCCTCCCAGTCCTGAGTAAGTAAGCCAGGGTGTCAGATGTGGGGATGGAGCTGAGCGTGGCAGGGCCCTGAGCCTCCCAGCTGTTGCCATAGCTATTTCTGTGTCATGCTGTACCTTGTACTACGTGTTCTGAAGGGGCTTGTTGAGAAGTGCGTACTTAACAAAGCCTTCAGTTTTCTTTTTTTCTCCTCTGCTTCTCTGTTCAACTACAGTGAATTTTCTAATGTCCCGTCTTGAGTGCCTTTCAACGCACTTGACCTCCTAAGAGTGTAAGGGCCGCTTACAGATGACTCACTCCGCCTGCGGTATCTCCAGGACTGGGGAGAGGTACAAACCAATGTTCCTTTGTGCTTTAAGAATGGATACACTTCTAGCCACAGCAGACTCAGAAGCACCAGATGAAACCAGTTCTCCATTCAAGGCCCTGCCTACCCTCACATACTCACATGAGCACAAACATAGCACAGCGCACCGTAAGCGAGCTGTTGCTCAGGGACTCTACAGTTGCTGCATCAAGTTAAGTCCTCAGGGCACACAGATGACTTACTTTTGTCTCACGTGTGCCGAGGTTAAGGATCCCAAATCCTTTAAGAACCCTAAAAGACATTCTTTTTGATTAATTAGAACCACCCCAACCCCACCCCCGTGCCTCAATGTTCATCTCTTCTGATGGCCAGGAGTTTCCATTCTTGTTTTCCAATGACACATGGAGAGCTAGGAAGAATAGCAGAAAGGGCGAAAAAGTCAGATGAGAGAAAAGAATGCTACTTCCTCTTAAATTTGCTGGGCAATTCTGGTCAAAGTTGAACTCCTCAGAGCGGACCTGAAGTCTTATTACCAAAGGGGAACATGGTGCGGCACCCAGAACATGAACTTTGGAGCAGGAGAAATTGAATTTGAATCCTTACTCTGCCACTTGGACTTTCAGAATCTCCATTTAGCATCTGTTAGAATGGGAGAAATGACATTTGTTGCTCAGAGTTGCTGTGAAGACAAAATCAAATCACTCTCCTAATCTAAACAATACAATGTTTGATCCACAGTGAGCACACGGTAAGCATGAAAGAAAACAGGTGTTTTCAGAGAGAGAAAAGATGCCCAGAGCTATTCATATAGTAAGAACATACGAAAATCACAAAACACAAGGCTGTTATTAATAAGATAGAGAAATCCTAGGGCAGAACTGGCTGTGAAAAATAAGGATGACTCAGGTGTTTGCATGGTTGCATAACAACCTACAGTTCTACATAACTTAAAATGATCCAAAAACAAGGTCAGGTTGGGATTTCAGTTCATCCTTTATCTTCTTAACCTGATAGGTGAAAGGCTGAGTTTGGAGGTCTTGAATCCATAACTATCATCAATACCCATTTTTCTGGAACCTGTAAACATTTGGAGAGCAAGATAAGTGTGTGTGTGTGTGTGTGTGTGTGTGTGTATGTGTGTGTAATTCTGCAGATTGATCCCAGGTTCTTGTACACAGTAGACACATGCTTTATCAGTGAACTCCACACCCTGAATGTTCACTCTTTACTGCTGTTGTATGACTAGGCATGCCTGGGCTCGCTTATTATAATTCAGACTCAATGAATTAATAGGCGTTTGGGACTGATCACTCTCCATAGAGAGTGGCCATCTGGAGTCTCCTGAAAATTATGAGCAAAATGGAGAAATAATATTTCTTCCCAGTGGCCAAGTTGAAGAGGTCTGAAGTATGGAGTAAGAGACAGGGGCATACCCTAGTGAGTTTCAGACTCCTGAATAAAAGTTTAGATGCAAATGGTTTGTCATCACAGGTACAGACAAGGAGAAACCAAATGAGAGACAAGAAAAGTCAGGAACTTACTGACCAAGACTCTCTAAAAATAAAATACATGGGACATATGTCAGAATTATTCTGCCAGATGACTGCCTCTCATTGCCCTCATGGACTGAGGAGTATCCCTGCCCCTTAGCTGTCTCCCTTGTGCTCTGGTCCCTTTGCTTCTATGCTGAGTGTGAATATAGCACACTAAACCCCTGATCTGGAGAAAGAGATCAACAAGAAGGTAAAATACATAGATAACTGATTTGTGAACCTGGAGACCCTGGTAGGCTGGAGGACAAGTAAGGACTGGATGCTGACAACAGAACTGGATGGCAAAGAATCACTGTCTTCCAGTGTTCTCAGCAGAACTGACATAGGAACAGAGTTCCCTGGGAAGGCAAAGGATTCAGAACTCAGAAGGAAGTAGAGCTTACGAGTGCACTGCAAGTTAAATACATCACTGTCTGAATTGCCGAAGTGTGCTCCGGCTCTTTCCTGAGATAAAACTGAAGGAGATGTTATTTATAGTAAGCAAGAAGCAACCGAGAGAATGGAGAGTGGAGGAGAATGGAAATTGTGTGGAACAATTAAAATAAACGTGGGGAGTCTTAACAAGTAGAACTGACAGTGTGGAAAATTAAGTTTGCTAAGCAGAAGCTAAATTGAGAACATGGAGATTAATAACAAAGAGAGAAATAAAAGGAACAGTAGGAAATTTGACATTGAGCTTGGAGTGCCACTCAATGGAATCTTTCATTCGTGCTATGGGAAAGTAGAGGATCAGGTGATCAGTAAACTATTGATAAGAAGGAACTTCTAGATTTCCAAATATGATAGCCATGTTCCTAATGCATCTATACCCTCATTGGTACCCAGATGATTGGAGATATCTTCGTGGAATTTTTTAAAGCAGAAAAGTTGTAAGAGGCCAGGCGGTGGTGGCGCACACCTTTAATTCCAGCACTCGGGAGGCAGAGGCAGGCGGATCTCTGTGAGTTCGAGGCCAGCCTGGTCTACAAGAGCTAGTTCCAGGACAGGCACCAAAGCTACAGAGAAACCCTGTCTCGAAAAAAAAAAAGTTGTAAGAAAGACAGAAAGTCCAATATGACATGAACAAATAAGAACACTAATTATGGGGCCGGAGGGATGAGGTGTGATAAACACTTACCTCTCTTCCAGAAGACTGAGGTTTGATTCCCGGCACCCCCAGAGTAGCTCACAACTGCTAAGTCCGGTGCACACACATACAGGCCAAACACCCACTCACATAAACAAAACAGAGCACTAACTATGGGCCACCAGCACAATGTTTATTTTGTATACCCTGGATAACCTGATACCAGGCACATAAGGTGTGTTTTCTTGGGTTTTGAAAGTTGTCTATTGCTGACTTTATAGTTTTACTCTCACGGATCAGAAAGGTGCAGGACGTCCTGGTGTTTGTCCATTTGAAGCTACCGTCCACATGCATATTGATTACTCCTTTCGGAATTTTACATGATGTCTGCGCTGAAGACAAGAGGATGGTTATGGTAGTCTATTGTCAGTGAACATACATCCAATGTTGAGTTCCCGTTATTAGTACAGCCTGTAACTACACCAACACTCAAACTACGGAAAAACCACATCACCTTGAAAAAAAACTTCTTTTCACCTTGTAGAAAAACCCTTGGTCCATTTCAGGCCCATGGCAGCTAAGCAGTATTTTTAATCCTTTTAGTTTAGAAAATTTCAGATCACTTGTAGTAATTTTCTTTTTATTAATTAAATTTTTATAATTTCATGCACATATATAATGCATATTGGTCACTTGCACCCCCTACATGTCTCTGCCTCTCACCTCTGTCTTTTATCTGTATATTCATGCCTAGTTTTTGTCTGTTTATTTGGTGATGCACTGAGTGTAGCCAGGGCCATCTGAGTGACCATGTGATCGGAGCTGTCACAATCTGGTCTGCTCAAGAGTAGAACATAATTGAAGACAATGATTTCCCATCCCCCATAAACTATCAGCAGTCAATATTTCAGCAGTGATGGATAAAGATCTACAAGCTCCTCCCTCCATTATGATCGATTCCACACATGCTTGTGTAAACGCAGTGCTAGTACACACTGCGAGTTTGGTGAGAGTTTGGGGTTGCCATGGCTAAGCCATGCCTAGATGATGGTATTTTTGATTCTCTCTTATTTACTTTAGTGGGACACATCTGATATTCATCTTGGTGACCTCATATATTGGTCATTCATTTATTTTACTGATGAATACTATCGCGCTTCATATTATTTGCCAAAGCTTGTTTATACTTTTGTCCATTGAAGGACATGTGTGTTACGGGAAGTTTTGAAAAGTTGTGAGTAAAGTCACTAAACATTTTGAATGTAGGGTTTTCAGATTTCTCACAAACTTAATTTGTATTTCCCTTGTGAAGTTACAATGGAGGTTGCTTGGCTGCATGTTAAACCTATGTGTGATTTTACAAGAAACTGTCCAGTTGTTTTCAAAGCAGTTGTGCCTTTTTACATCCCTGCAGTCAAAATTAAAAGTTTAGTAAATGAATGTTTTACTGGAAAAGAGTGTTCCCCACCATTCTGTCCCATTCTAATAGGTACGAAGCTGTATGTTGCTATGGTTTTTCAAGTTATCTATTTGTCTGTCTGTTATGAGCTATTATTTGATTATCTATCATCTATTTGTCTATCTATAATATGTCAGTCTGCCATCTGTCTGTCTGTATTTCATCTGTCTGTCCTTCTGTCTGTCTGTCTGTCTGTCTGTGCGTGCATGTGTACTCATGTGCATGCATTGCATCCTCATACACAGATAGGCTAGAAGTTGGAGCTGGACTCTTTGGAACTGGAGTTAAAGGCATATGGGAGCTGCCCATAGGTGCTGGAGGTTCTCATTCCAATAACTCGCAAAGTTCTCAACCATTCTAAGGTTAACTCAAAGTCCAAGTCTCATATAAAAATTTTTTTGTTCAAAATTTCCCAGACTCATCATCTGAATCTTCTAAGTGAGGCTAAGAATGAAACGTTTGTCATGGCCCAACTGAAGCCAACATCTCTCTCCTCTCTGAACTGGTGAAATCACAGAACCAACCATTGCTTTCCAAGCATAATAGCAAGAGGGCCATGAACAGATCACTTCACAAAAGAGAAGTTGGAAGGAATGGCAGGTACTAGGTTTCTAGAAGGTTCAAAATTGAGCAGGAAGGGTTCAATTTGATTTTAAAATATCTTATGGTTTTTCTGTCCCACAGATGTCCCTGTTAGATGAGTAGGACAAGGACCCTGGACTCTCAGGTTTGAGTCCTGTCAGCATCATCCCTTCAGTGTGTGCAGCTCCTAATGTCCCTGAGCCAATCTTTTCCGCCCTCCCCTAGATGAAGGTAGCAACTCAGAAATCTCACACAGCCTTATGCTAAAGACAAGACAATCTGTGAATTGATTGAGGATAGGGGTTTGGTGGCTGATTTTAGATATTTGATTATTTTAAATTGTGTTATATGCGTGGTCAGATGTATCTGTATCTCAGGGATTCTCTCCTTTCCTGATTTAGACTCTCCAGCAGGTGTTAGTTGTTTCTGGTTTCCTGAAGTTTGTCAATCTTAGTGGAAGATGGGGTATCTGATCTCTGTTGTTCTTGTTTAACCAAAGCTTAGACAAACACAGGCAAGAATTTCCTAGAAACTCTGCCACCCCAAACAGTTGGACCTCAACTTCGGGAATCCAGAACAATTTTTCTTTTATTCCTGGTTTACTGGGATGGTTGATATTTCAATCTCTCTGTACACTGTGGAAGATACTGTTTTTGCTCGTTTTCCCTGAGTGGTTAAGTGTTTTGATTTATGGAAGCATTTTTGCTCTAAATATCTCGTTCCCCACTCATGTGTTGAATCCCTAGCCCGTTGTACCTCAGATTGTTGCTTAGCTTGAAGATAAGGTTCTTTTAGGGCTAATTAATTAAAAATGAGGCCATTACACTAGTCTCTATTCATTAGGACTGGTGTCCTTATAGATGGAGAGAAGTCTGACACTGAGTAGAGATTCCATGAAAATCAGATGTCCACCAACAAACTAAGGAGGAAAGGGGAGAGGCCTGAACAGATTCCCCACACACCCTAAAAGCAGATCCCTCCCTCCCTACCCCAGGAAAAAATCCCTCCTCCCTACCCAGGAACAGATCCTCCTCTCCACCCAAGAGAAGATTCCTCCTCTCCCAACCCAGGAGTAGTTTCCCTTCCTCCCCACCCTAGGAGCAGATCCCCCATTCCCATACTCAGAAAGAGCAAACCCTGCCTTTACTTGGTTTCAACGCTCGTGGTACCCAGATGTGTCAGAAACTGTTTTCTGTGGTTGTCACCCAGCCTGTGCTGCTTTGTTAGAGCACCAAATGAATACAAGGTAGAAGACTTGGGTGGAATTTCTTCTATCCTGGTGCTGGTGGCTTCTTCCTTCCTGAGGCTGGCAGGGGCTGCCGGTATGTTCCCTCTTCTCCCAACCCCTTCTTTCTTGACAGCATGTAGGGAGCCCTATTGAAATGGTTCTGTGAATGGATATAAGCACCTTCAGCCACCTTCCAAGACCCAGGTTTCCACACTGCTGTCCTACTGCTCCTCAGCCTTGAGCCATGGATGAAGGAGGATAGCTTCTCCCATGACAGCCTGGTTTTCCAGCCACATGCTCTGTCTCTCTCTCTCTCTGGAGACACCAGAAATTTTAAACTAGTTGACTGCTCTAAGGACCTAGATCATTGATGGATTCAAGAAAAACTATAACTTTTCTTTCTTTCTCTTATTCTATTTCTTGGGAAAGTCTCACACATGTCAAAGTATCACACATCTCAGCACCACATTCATGAAGCTTCCTCTTCTGCGGAGAGAGTCAGTAGATAAAAGCATATTCCCAGAGCACAGTACAGACACCTCTGTCACTATGCTTTGTAATACCAAAGTTTCTTATGCCCTTAGCTTCTACCAGACCACGAGGCATCTGAGAGCAGACTCTGTGTCTTTCAAGGTTACCTTGTTGTCACCAAATCCAATGTCACCGTAACCTGAGTGCTCATAACCTGTCTGGTTCAGTAAAAAGTCCCTGGGAAATGTGTTGAGAGGCTGACCTTCATTCCAAAGGACCAGAATACTATAGAGATGAATACTGAAGAGGATTTCTTCTTGATTTCTTGCTTTGGACAAATATCTAGTTGATTCTTTCTTATAAATGAGTTCATACGGTATATATTTTCCAGGCATAGTCAACTTGCAAAAGAAACAGAATTGATCCATAATAGAACCCAGGAAAGTGTAGCCCAAATGTGGGCTCTGAAGTCACCTAACCTTCTGCATTCACCAGTGTGTGGCTTCTGGTGACCAAACATCACAAAGCAGTTCCCCGATTTGTGTCACGATATCTCCTGAAGAATCACTGTAAGAATTCGGTGTGATCCATAACACAGAACATCCAGATTGTAGAAGCTGTATCTTACAGATGCTCATTTTTGTGGTGTATGGCATTAGCATCTTAATGTTTATTACTTATCATCCCTCCCGCATAACCAGCGCCGAGCCATGAACTGCACCTGGGCAATCTTTACATCTAGGTCAATGACATGCTTTCCATATGACGTATGTTTAACGAAAACGATCAGTATAGTAATCTTCAAATGTTACAGCCACGCAGTTCCCTCACACAGAGGTCATGGAAAGCCATAATCCCTGTTGACGTTTTGAGAGTCTAAACACACTGTGTATTATTGTGGCATTACAAGTAACAAAAGGTGCTGGTTTGTGGTGCAAACTATAATGTTAGATAGAGTTGGCAAGTTCGTATAACTCTTTCTGCCACTCGCAAATTTTTTACATAGGATGCACTCAAGAACCCTTGGCTATGCATTCCGTCTGCATATTCTTTTTTTTTTTTTTTTTTTTGGTTTTTTGAGACAGGGTTTCTCTGTGGTTTTGGAGCCTGTCCTGGAACTAGCTCTTGTAGACCGGGCTGGTCTCGAACTCACAGAGCCGTCTGCATATTCTAAAAGGCAAGCACTCTGTTGTCATTTTTTCCCCAGGCCTCTGGTTTAGCCCTTTCTCCTCTTCCTATGCCGGATAGATCTCACTTTCCTTTCTGGCACACATTTCCCCAGAGGAACTTGGGGCAGGAAGGGAGACTGAAGAATGAGCCAATTGGATTTTCCATTTTCACAGCAGCTTGAATGAGGCAGGAGTTTGCAGCCCCTGGATGTAGCGCGGTGCCCCTTCCTACCTTTCCTGCATGGTCTATTCATCTCATCCTCCACCATAGCTCTCCCGTCTTGTGGGCCTCAGAGGTTGCCCCTCCTCTACCATGTGCTCTGTGAGTGACTCAGCGTTTACATGGCCTTCTCACAGCTCTAGGAATCAGAGAGGAGCCTGGGAGTAGGGAAAGCCAGCGGCCAGCTTGGCACGCAAAGGGATGCTGGAAGTGCAGCTGTTGAGTGAGGTCCTGGGTTTGACAGGACAGATGAAGCCCTTTGTTCCTGCAAATGGGCCTTTCCTGGCAGTGATGGAGCTCGCCTGCCGTCCAGCCCCACTTCTTCTCTTCAGCTGCAGCCATTATCCTAAAGTGGTTTTATTGATCTGCTGACTCCCTGTCTCCTGCGTGCTCTCCTTCTCTCCTCCCTCCCCCTTGGCCCCCCACCCTCCAGGGCTCCTAACTGCTCTGTTACACAGGCAAAGCTTTTTTTCAGGGGTGAATGATGATTTTGAGGTTAGATTGGATGACGGCACTTGCTCTCGGGAAGGCAGATATCCCCAGAGTACAAACACTTTTAGGGGGACAAAGTCTCCATTAGCCAATGATACCATCTCTAGATGCTAGGGATTTCGTTACTTCAAAGTCTTGTACGGTTTAGGTGAGATGGAAGACATGAAGGTTTGAGTTCGAAATTTGCGACTCAGCTGGTCACAGTAAAACGTGAAATGTCCTGATAATAGCCCACTTTTTTTTTTGTTTTGTTTTGTTTTTTGTTTTTTGTTTTTCGAGACAGGGTTTCTCTGTAGCTTTGGTGCCCGTCCCGGAACCAGCTCTTGTAGACCAGGCTGGCCTCGAACTCCCAGAGATCTGCCTGCCTCTGCCTCCCGAGTGCTGGGATTAAAGGCGTGCGCCACCACCGCCCGGCAAAATAGCCCACTTTTAACAGTCTTTAAAATTATATTAGTGCTGATATGGTTTCCATGTAATCACAGTAATTTAGCATCTTTTTATCATTTTTTTTTGTCTGGGTTTCATTACAAGCTTCTTAAAATTATGCATCCTTATTTTATTCTTAGCAACTCTGGGAGGTAACTGTTTTAAACCCCAGGTACAGGTGAAGAAAAAGAAATCACTTAAGAATCACACATCTAACAAGTACCATAGACAGGACTCAAGGCTAACTCAGTCTGGAAGAAAAACCTATTTTCTTCATCTGGAAAATTCTGTTTATAATGCTGCCTGAGATCTGAGGTGTGTATTGGATTAAGCTGTGCTCTGTTATAGGTGGGCTTGGCTGGACATTCCTTGTGAAACCCAAGCTGTCTTCATCTTTAAGGGTGTAGAGGGATATCTGGGTATTAATTCCCTTTGCCCTGGGCCACTTTAGTCACATAAACAGTTGGGAAGACTTTCCAGTCAAGCCTCCTGTTCAGTTCTAGTCTGACTTTTACAGCTATCTCAAACAGTCCCAAGTTAAACTTGAGCCTGTGTTCTTAGTGAAAACATGAAGCCTGGATAGTGATTTAATTGTGTGTTCAATGTCCATCAAAAAAGTTTGTTTACAATCCTTTTTTTATATATATAAATTTTTTTATTGGTGCAACACAGGGCCAGAACCGAGCCATGGAAACGCATGTGTTCTTATCCCTGGATGTTCCAGGCGCCTGGTGTCAGAGAAGGTCATGAGGAACAATACAGAGTTATGAGGCACCAGAGACCAGGATGCTGCCATGACCTTTAATTAAACTTATGATCACCTTATGTGCCTGTAAGGAAGGCACATTTAGAGAAGATGTATGTACCTTCCAAGGGCCTAGAATGAATTACTGCCTTGTTAGAATAAAAGTAAGGGAGGTCTCTGGAAGAACTAGGTTCTGATTATTAGTGAAGGCAGGAGAATGGAGCATCCGGGAGACAATTCCTGTACATAATTATTATTTATTACTATTGAACAATACTATTTGCTGTGCACCAATCCGGTCCACTGCCATATATAACATTGACATGCTCTTGGCCCTGCCAAATCAATACCTTCTATTGCAGACTATAGAGATGACTTTTGTCCTTTATCTGCCCCCGGTACACATTTTTAAAGTGGGAGATGCTCAGAGTGAGATATTATGTTCACTGTCTCCATTTTTAAGATGATACCTACAGATGTTCTTTTTACAGCAAAATCTAATTGCAGCTTTTTTCTTTTGACTTATAAAGTTGGCCATGAGTCTTCATTAAGAAAATAGTGATGTAGATTTAGCAGCAAATGATGAGGAGACACAAGAGAGGAGTAATGGAAAGGCTTTAAAATGGACTGCAGGTGAGTGTGCTTTGGGTCCCGGCCCAACCTTCCATTGCACATACAGGAGACTGAGCCTCTGATCCTGCCACTGTGTGCAACTTTTGTGCCTCAGTTTCCTCTTACATACAATGATGAGTTTGGGATAAATCTAGCATGCCAAATATATAATACATGCATTTCACCGTGACTTCTATGCCCATAGTAGACATTAATAATCAAATGCAGCTCTTTTTCTAATCAAGTCAAAATGTAGTCTTAAATGTGTGTTGTGTTCTGATCTAAACTTTAAAAGCTCGCATCATGGGCTTATCTCCAGCCTCGGCATCCTAAGATCCTAAAATAGTGACCGTGCTCTTAGGTTAATGCCACAGTTCTTTCTACGTGTTGAACTGATCCTTCACAGATCTTCAGTTCATATTTCAGAAAGGAGACTATTGCAATGCAACAGTTATTCTCATTAAAAGATGCTATTCTTTACTCCAAAGCAAATCCCAGCCAAACCACCCGCAGATATATTGCATTCTGATCTTGTTTCTTGATCCTTGTTTTGAGTGGATTTTCCATTTACATTCTCCATGTGATTTTTTTTTCTGAATTGAGACTTTTTGTTTTGATTCATCGTGGTATTTCTGTTTTCTTAGCAGATCTTAAATATAGATGATAATGGTTTTTCCGTGGGATACTTTCATGCCCAGGTATAATGCACTTTGGTCCCATTCAACTTTTAAATCAAATCTTAAAAGAATATAATGGTGATGGGGCCCGTATGGAGTTATCTCTTTGAGCAGATTTCCTGTAAATTTTGTATGAGTACTCTCCATCATTTATTCCTCATTCCTGAGTAGACATGTAAACACCAAGTAAAACAGGGACCCCATAGGCAGTGACATCCATTAGCTCCTTTGTGGCATTGGTTTATGGAAGTTGCTGGGTGTCTTCAATGAATGTTTTACTGTGGATTTATTTTTCTGCCAATCAAGTAATTTACTTGTGTGTGGAATGTTGTGGTTGTGTATATGTAGTATATGTGTATGTGGTATATGCACATATGTGTGTTCAGGTGAGTCTGTCTTGTGTACATGCCCAGAAGCCAAAAAATGATATCAAGTTATCTGCTCTATCCGTATCTACCCTATTACCTTGAGATGAGGTCTCTCACTGAACTGGAGCTAGGCTGAAAGCCGGTGAGGCCCAGCGATCCTTTTGCCTCCACCTTCGACCTGCCATGGCACTGGGGTTCCTGTGATGTGCATTCATGTTAGGCTATTATTGTTGTTGTTGTTGTTATTATTATTATTATTAATGTTTTTTGAGACAGGGTTTCTCTGTTTATGAGCCTTGGCTATCCTGTAACTCGCTTTGTAGACCAGGCTGGCCTTGAATTCATAGAGATCCACCTGCCTCTACTTCCCCAGTGTTGGGATTAAAGGCATGACCACTACCACCCAGCTCATGCTGGGGATTTGACAGTGGGTGCTGGGACTTGAATCCATCTCCTCATGCTCTCAGAGAAAGTACAATAAGCACTCTTACCTGAGAAGCCACCTCTCCAGCCACCATGGAAGGCCTTTATCTTCTTTTTTTATTATTTTAGAAGATTCTTTCTTAAGAACAGATTAATAACTAATTCTTTTCCAATGCTATCTTGAAAAGTCGTGCAATAAAACCAGCTAGTTATTTGGGATGGGATCACATGAGTGCCCGTCTGAAAGCTCTAGCTTAGCCTGCACTTTAAGGGGCGTCTGTGTTTCGCATTATAGCCCTTCTGTCCCTGCTGGTGGTGTCATCCAAGGCTGAGGCTCAACTGAAGGCCAGGGGAAAATGTTAACTACAAGTATGAATTTGTTTTGTAATATGTATGTGCTACCCCCCTCTCATAAGCTTCCAGTTTGACCTTAGAAATCAGGGGAACTCAAGTCAGGCCACCCTTGCTACACACATCACTTGTCAGACCTACAGTCTAAGAGGAGAAAAGAGCCCCTAGGGGAAGCAGGATTTCCAAATGGAAAGATGAACTAATGAATGGACCCCGGTTGGCGACTGGCAAGCGACAGTTCCCCATAACACAGAACATAAAACTTATGCTATAAAGGCTTGCATCACAACCCCAACCTACTCATCTACCAATGGCCCCAAAGAACTTCTCAGATGCCTTAAAATTCTTTAAAAAATTATACACAGGAAGTCAAATGGATGGATAGGGTCTACATGCAAGTCGAACCTATTCTTATCACCATCAGCAACATCTACCAGTGCGGTGATAGAGAAATCGGTGGCATCAAAATTGGGTGTCATGTCCCAACGTGGGAAAATTAGAAGGTATGGAAACTGCCCAATATCCACCAGCATTGGTTTCATTAATCACCCTTAATAGAAATCTCCGAGCACACATCTCGGAATACAGAGTAGTTTCTCCCATAAGAGAAAACCAAACAAAAGGAATTAACAGATGGAAGGTGACGGGCATCCTAAGCCTCTGTCCCTGAAGGTTCCCTGGGAATTTTAGGATGAGGTAAATAAAGTCACAGCTTGAGTTTCCTCCTTTCTCGCTCCTCCAGGCTGCTGAGACTCAAGAACCTGCACACGCCACTGCTGGTCGACACACTCACAGTCGTGGTCCCTGCCACCCTGTTACGTTGTCCCAGCTGTCCAGAAGAAGCAGAGCTAAGAGAGGATACAGGCTCCAGCTGTGGGGAGCACTAGCACATCTGCATTCACTGTCCTACACTGACTGAAGCAGACTAGGAAGACCCCTAGAGTAAAGAATAACAAGTCTTTAATTATATCTCATGCTGGCTATGATGGAAAAAAAAAATAAAACAAAACAAAACAAAAAAAACCCAAAAAAACAAAAACCCAAAAAACAAAAACAAAAATCATAGAAATCTACAGAATCTAGAAGGTTCTCCATTTATTAACTAACTGTTGATGTCTTTCTGCCCCATCCTTGGGCTTCATCGTGAATCCTGTGGTCCCTTTACCCTGGTAAAAGAGGGTGCTTGGGGTAACATCTGTTCCATTCTCAGAGCTGGAGGAACTCAGTCAGCAGGCTATTTTTTTTTCCTACAGCAAGGATTTGAAGCACCTCCATGACAGGAAGTCCTCTCTGGCAAATTTGTCCCTTCCTGTTGGACCCCGTGGATTTTGTTTTGATATTTAGTTTACAGACAGGAAAATCATTGTGATCTGGAGTCGTCTTGATAACACTGCTAATGCCACTGCCAGGACTTCCCTGTGTGCACTGTTCAAGCCCTGGGACTCAAAAGGGCAATCATTTCAAAGCTTCAGGTGTCTGTTTCGAGGGTGATCACATGACATCCCATAAGCACATTTATGAAAGGGCTAATTAAGAATACAGATGTCTTCAGTTCACAATACCCAGACAGCTGAAATATGCATTAGATCTCTTTTTAATCTTCAAACTTCATATCCTCACTTCTTTCCAACAGAAGAGCTAATAATAGAGAAACAAACGCAGGCAGGCAGGGCCTTTGGTCCTTCTTCTCTCACTAATTGGCACACTTTGTTTACAGAGGAAACACCTAACACATCTACAAATTGGTATTTTACAGCAATGCCTTTTAAAGAATTATTTTGTTTTCCCCTTTTAAAAATGGCTCAGACATAGCACTGTTTATCTAAGACAGGAGAATTTCAAAGGAGTTTTAAGTCTAATTTTTCTGAGGCAGAGCTGATGGCTGTACCAAAATCATCTGAGTCCGAGACGGAGAGAGCCATTAAGATCACTCAGCCTTCAGAAGAGGCCTCCTCTTCTTGTCAGGCTGTCTCTAACTCCTCAGAGGCAGAAAAAAAAATAAGGAGCAATTATCATATTAAAAACCGTCTCAGAGACATGTGGACTGTGAGGCGTGTGGAACTCTCCACAGGCACTTGGGATTTTCTTATGTGGACCAGAACAATAGTCATCCTTCCAACCCCAATTTGAAAAAAAAAAAAATGAAGACTGCAGATTTTAAAGGAGAGTCCAAAATGGTGTCAAAATACCCAAATTATGTTTTATCAAAATAATGCCTCGTTAAGGCACAAAGACATCTTGACAGCGCTGGTATGCTATTTTGTTCATTTCTTCTTCTTTTTTTCCCTATTCATTCGCCTGTAGGAATACAACTGTTATTTTTGGAGGGCTTGCTAGTCACTGCATCAGGAACTGGGTTTGAGTGCCCAGGGAAGAACACAATTGCACTAGACTCCAGTGACGAGAGGAAGGCGCACAGTCAAAAACCACACTCTCACTTTGGAGAATGTACTAGAAAAGAGTTTAGCTGGAGAGAGGCGGTTTGGAACACGATGCAGGTTTGGTATTACTCTTTAATTCAGTCCATGGAAAGAGGACTTAGCATCACTGAGCAAGGAAGCTAAGAGTCTGTTAATGGCCTCATTCTCTTGGAATGAAAGTGAGGACAAGCTGTCACTAATGCCTCACCTCGTCTAGGACTTCTCTTTCTGGCTTTGTACGTCTGCTATTCTTATCTCGGGAAAACTGTATTGCTTTCATTCCGTTATCCCCTTTCTCACTTTATCCATTAAAATATAACTGAGCATCCATGAGACCCAAGTGCTTTTCTGGGGATTCACTAGTGCCTGGGAGGATCTGATACTGGTGTTCATATTCTTTATATGTCCTGAGAAGCCAATCGGGCTTGATGGAGTCCTCACACCAATATTAATGGAGGGCTTCAAGGGAGGGCCTTCTAATTCTCCTACTTCCTAGCCCTTTCTCCTTCAAACTATTTTGGTTCCCTACTTCTCTGGGATTAGATTGCCGTTAGCGGGTTAGAACCCGCTGACTTCTGGGTGAACAACGTCATACAAGTCAGGTGTCCCTAAAGCATTCAATGACTGTGAAGACATCATAATTTCTGCCTGAGTGCCATTTACAAATTGGAGTATTGTTCTCATTTTCCAAAAATTCTGTTTTGCGCTTTGCAAGTTGCTAGACTCTTTGCTATCCAAGACAGAAGCCACTAACCACTTGCGGCTACTGGACCCTTGAGATGTGGCTACTCTAAATTGAGAGGTGTTGTAAGTGTATAGCAGGCACCAGACTGCAAGGACTGTGTGGAAATAATGAGAATTACATTACTAGCATCTTTAAATTTTTATTACATTTTTATTATGCATGTATGCATATAGGTGTACATGTGTATTGGAAGCCTGTGTGTGTGCAGCCAGAGAAAAGTCTGTTCTTGCCTTCTACCATCTGGACCCCAGGGAGAGAACTCAGGTTCTCAGGCTTGGTGGCAGATGTCTTTAGCTACCGAACCATCTTGCTGGCCCTCATTAACATCTTTATTGAACACATACTGAACTTATATGTCAGCTATAGTGTGTGATGTAGGGTATATTATTACTTAAATTTATTTTAAAGAATCGTTACCAGAAAAATCTGAAACTATACAGTAGCTCTCATTGTCTGTCCAAGCCAGAGAGTATTTATTCCTTACTACTCCCCCAGTTCGTGAAACCACCAAGAGATTTTGCCCAGGATTATGGATAATACTCATTCTGTTCTCTCCCTATGGTCAAATCTGGTAATACTCATTACTCTTTGCTACGTCCTGTGTATTGTGACAGGTGCAGAGACCACAATTGTGAAGGAAGATGAAAGCAAATAATACAAGCACGTTCTTTCTTTTCTCTGGCTTATTCTGTGCGCAACCCCGAGGCCATTTTGGTGTCCATCATTACATGAGTACTTAGTTTTGCCAGTGCCTGGACAGTAGCATTTCAGAAACCGTGCAGCCTGTTCAATGAGGAGCCACTGTTTCTACAGCCCAACCGAAGTAGATGACTTACGGTACATGGCGAAGTATCCCCAGCAGAATGCTTCACAGGGTATAGTTGTACCAAGAGTGTGCTGCTTTGGAAATTAGCAGCTCTTCTGAGCAATGACAACAGCAGAAGCTCTTCATCTGGGGCTAAGGACACTCAGGGAACTCTGGGTCTAATGAAACACAGCGTGTCTCAAGTTTGAGGAGACTGTCCAAACTTTTCTTCTTCCCAAGCACCCTTGTGAGCTTCCTCCAGAGTCTTAACCATGGGAGTTTGCTAAGCATGTTTGGCCATGGATTCTGGGGACAGAATTGTTCATAACTTTCTTCTGAGATCAAGTTCCATACTCTTACTTGTTCTTTAGAACTTGCAAATGCCACAGGAGCCTACCATCTCTCAAAAGCACACCTGCATTCTGTTGTGGGCTCTTTAGCCGTTTTACTGCCAGGCTTCATCTAGAGCTTACCAGGAGAGGGCGCTAGAGGAAGACCTGAAAATAAAGTGGACCGAGTACCATCCAGTTGCTTTCTGCTCCCTGCTCTTCCAGCTTTGTCTCGTGATGCTTCCACAACCCAACAGCAGCTGTTCTGTCTTGCATCTGCAGATAGATCCAGTGTCTCACACACACACACACACTCACACACACATAGTATATGTTATAGTATATGTATCAGCTCCAGGTTGTTCCTCCATTAAGTGGTCAAATTTCCTATGTCGGGTCTCTTTCCTTTGTACTGCAGCCTTGTGGATGCTGGTGTTTTTTTTGTAGATGGTATTTTTGGATTCACAAGATGCTCTCTTTGCGCCTTCATGTCTTTCACACTAATTGTTCTACTGAAGGAACCTAAGTGGTTTCTGACTGTAGCCTGGACCTGCTCCACAGACCACCTTCATCTTTCCCATTTTAAGGTCAGCAATGAGGACATGAACAAGAATGCAATTTGAAAGAAATGACACCAGTTTCACTATCAGCCCATCCAGGGTCCATCCTCGGCCCTCAGGATAAGGTCTTGTCAATTCCCAGACACTTCAGGCCTAAGAAGACGCTTCCAAGGAATCAACCATCCTCTCACTGAAGATTTTGTGGGTTTGTTCGTTTATGAACAAAGATATCTAGATTTGCCAGTTTTGGTATTCTGTGTAAGGAGAGATTGTACTTTGGTTTCCCAGCTGCCCAGACCTAAATAATCACACAGAAGCTATATTAATTACAACACTGTTTGTTCAATGACTTAGGTGTATTCCTAGTTAGCTCTTACATCTTAAATTAACCCATTTCTATTATTTTATATTTTACCACAAGGCTTGTGGTTTGTTACCTCTTGCTTCTTGGGCAGCTACTGCCTGACTCCACCTTCTTTTTTCCCTGCATTCAGTTTAGTTTTCCCACCTAGCTAAATTCTGCCATGCCAGAGGCCAAAGCAACTTCCTTATTAACCAATGGTAATAAAACATATTCATAGCATATGGAACCCAGGGCTTCCTGAGCGACAAAGTCATGGAGAAAGACTCTGATTGCACTTCTGCCCAGATTATAGTCTTGGTCCAGTTACCTTATAAGAAAATTCTCACCTTGGGACTCTACTATTTGGGGTACAAAGTCTTCAACACATCAACTTGTAGATGGCATTTGAGATCCAAGTCATAGCAGGGCTAAGTCCTGTATCGAAAAAATCTTCAGTGGGAAAATGAATCTTTGAGACTCCTTGGGTTCATGTAGAGGCTATATAGCTCATCTTCTCTCCCTTGCTCTGTTCTGCACTAGTGTTCTAAATGCACAATAGTGTGTCCCATGCTATTCTGAAACTTGTCTCCATCCCCTGAAAAACTGTGATGACGGACGCCATAAAATAATCCCACACTAGCTCAGAATTGAATATAATAAAGGGTTATTTATTTAGGGGCAGACTCACAGATCACAGTCCTCTGTACGAATGGGGAACAGAAACCAAATCCAGAACCTGGGAGAGAGAGTGAGCACACGCTTTACATCAGCATTTATAGTATAAGAGGCCATGCCCAGGTGGGCTGGTATCTTAAAGGCTACTGGCTAAAGGAGCTCCCACAGTATCACTGAGTCCTTCAAGTCCCTCTCTGGAAATTGGTCCCATTCTGGAAGCCTGAACTTTTTTTTTTCTACAAAAGTGGCTTTAACCATCTCTTTCCCAACATTCTCTTCAAAGGCAAGAAATAAACAAGTGAAAATGAAAATGGAAGCATATATAAATACATGACAAGAAAGTAAATGCTGTCTCTCCATTCCCATCCACCACATCTTTAGTCTCTCTGTCTCACCTGCCCCTTTTCTGTGTATATGCAGGGCTCAGGACTGTCTCCTACCTCTCCCTGGAGCTCACTGTGTATTTACTCACCCCTCTCAGCACAGTGCTTAATGGTGGTGGCATTGATGGAAAGCCACGTGGACTTAATGGGAAGCCCACATCTCCTCTTACCCTGACTTATCTTCTGAGCTATTACAGAATACATAATCCCAAGAAGAGTTCCATCTATTACATAGTCAGTGCCTTTTGAAATTCTCTAGACTGGAGTAATTCTTAATAAATTGAAGAAGGTGTGTGTGTGTGTGTGTTTGGGAAAGGTTACATGTCTTTCATTAATGCATACTGTTAACTGAGTAGATTATGGGTAGTGTAATTTAATTTAGATTTAATGGCAACATTTTTTTCCTTACTAACAAAATAGTTATTTGTTATTAGGAAAATATTTATTGAGATGGAATTGTGTGATCTTTCACATTATGATTAGACATTTTAAAATCATTTTTAATCTCAATTTGGGCTTAATTAAGATTCATTAAGCATTTATTACATCTAAATTGAATTCTAGTGGAGATGAGGGTTTCTGAGGAAGCATAATTCTACTCTTTCTTCACTTTCAGCTCCCTCAGAGTGCCACGGTTGCACAAGGAGGTGAGAGCCAGCGACTCTGCATTATACAGTGATATGGAAAGTCTGGTTGTGTTTCTAACTGTGGAGATGGCATTGGCTTATCAGGAAACCTTGGACAATTCTTACATTGTTTTCATAATCAACTTACTGTCCTAGAAGATTAGAATCATAATACAATAATTGTAGAAGGGGAAAGACAGGGATTCAATATCAAATTCATAAGCCATATTCTTATCTTGGGTGTCTATAACTCATTACAAAACAGAATTAAAGAAATTCCTCAAAGAAGAATAAAGAAATCAGATTTGACTTTTCACAGTGGTTAACCTATAACTTAAAAAATGGCAGCATGTATCAAGCTGTCAATCAGAAGCATAGATTCCAGAGGAAATGTAACTGGAGGGAAGACAGAGAAGAAAGGTAGTTGATGAGTCTGGCGTTATAGAAGCTGGAACAAGAAACCCGGGCTAGAGGTGAATCCAGGTCAAGTGGTGAGTCTTAGTCCAGTGGGAACCTAGGAAGGCGAGTTTGAAGCAAACTTCTGTCCTGGGCCTTGTGGAGTAGTCGGTGAGAGTAAAGCCGCGCTGCACAGATGATTCGTTTCTGCTCCATGTCAGGAGAGCTCAGAGGTGAGCCCTTGCCCCATGAAATTCCCCCAGATGAACAAATATCACATTTTTCCTTCCAATAGCCTACCTCTGTGGATCGGCTTTGTGCCAAGTCATGTGTCAGGCATGGTCATGGTCAACAAGTGCAGATAAATACTCTTGGGGTCTCCATGCCATAACAGTGGAGAGACAGGCTGACGCCACATGATAAAATACTAAGAGCTATGATCGGGATATAGATAATATGCCATGTAAGGGATTATGTAATGTGACAACCACTAAACACTCATTTCACACAACTTCCAACTTGTCATCCTTTTAAGAATCTTCTCTGAATTTTACTTTAGGCTCCTGCTAGGCTTTTGACCTAACTCAACCTCACTAGAAAAAAAAATGAAAAACACACTTTCTCTCTTGCCTCAGTGCCCTATTGGCTGGCTATGGCTCCATTTCACCTGCTCAAAAGAGAGGATGAAGTAGCTCTTCTCAAAGATCAATACTCCTTCTTGATTGACTTCCACTTCTCCTGAAATCAGATCTTTCGAATGAAAATGGATCTTTATTTTGATCTATCAATTTAGATCTTTTACTGTCTGGAAACCTGAAGACAGTTCCCCAAGACCCAGCAGCCTACTATATCCTGGTAGTTTTCCATACTCTTCTAGCATTCAGTAATGAGAACCAGAAAGAAATAAGGCATAAAAATCCACGTAGACCAAACTAAAAGGGGTACTCCTGAATGAGTCCTCTGTTAAAATAAATAAATAAATAAATAAATAAATAAATAAATAAATAAATAAAAGCCTCCTTAGCTCACTGCCAGCCCAGGATGGTGTTTGGGCAGCTTAGATTAATATTCTCATGTGCTAAATTATGTGAACACAGCACACACAGCTGCTAGATAATTCCCATGAAGTCTCTGGGGCCGGTCTGTACCCATTCTCCTTCTGATCTTTAACTCAGAAGTCGGATCAGTGCCAACAGCTTTCAGTGGTTCTCTTGACTTCTGGCTGCTGCTTGAGGGATTCCAATGAGAAGTCCAAGTAAGAAAGTTGAAAACAAAGCAAGAATGGGGAGAAGTATGTGTTCTCCCCTCCGTCTTTCATGGAATCTTGTACTAATCTGACACAGCTTAGCACATGGCCCTTTGGTCCAGGGGACTCTTCCTTTCCCCCATCCCTTCAGGCTCTAGGGTGGTCACTGATCTTAATTGTTAGTATCTCTGGGACATTATACTGCTCCCATTGATACTCTACAGCCTGCCTATACTGTTGTAAATCATTGCCTTTTTACTTAAGAATTACCTGATTAAGGTCTATTAAAATATCCCTTGGAATGCAGTATCTGTCTTTTACTATGACCCTGGCTGACAGACATACACGGAAGCATTGGGATTAAAGGCCTCTCTCTGTGCGTTCACAGAGACTGGGGATTCTGCCTATCCCAGCCAGCCAAGATGTCTCTAGCTGTGTTTCTAGTCAATCTGAGACACGATAAGATCTCTGAAGTGAACAAGCTATGTGATCGACTTCCCCACATGTTGTTGCCGTAGGGACAAGGTTAGGCTCTGTTTAATTTTCATCTAGTATTTTCTTTGTCTTCAGAAAAAGAGAAGACCAAGTGCTCCAGGTGGGAAGCAGGAAAAAAAGGAGGACCATGAGAGGCACTCAAGTAACAATGACTGAAAAACAAAACAAAAACAAGTAAGGGTTTATCAGAAACTAGGGCAAGGGGAACATTAAAAAGAAAAAAGAAGAAATGAAGGCACAAACAAAATACACGTGATGATTGCTACAAGGAAAATAAATAGGTGAGATGGAAGAGAAGCAAAGGAAGGAGGAGGAGGAGAAAGAGGGGAAGGAGAAAAAGAGGAAGAGGAAGAAGAGGAGAAGAGGAGGAAAAGGGAGAAAGAAGAGAAGGAGGAGTAGGAGGAAAGAAAAGCTAAGTCTTGTTGAAAATACATCAAGAAAACAGAAGTCCAGAGTACCAGAGTCTTTGCCACAAAGGAATCGGTCCATCTAAAGTTGCACATGGTGATAGAGAAGGCAAATTACTACAACGAGGAAGAATGTAGGCAAGAACATGAAACTTTTTTACTAGTGTGAATTGACAGCAACATACTCAAGGAATGTGACTGATGCTGATTTTGTGGGGTTTCCCCCAGTTCAGCTTTGTGGGGTGTCCTAAGCACATGGCCAGCCCAGGATGGTGTTCAGTAGTCCAGACTGACACTCCAGTTTTGACAATGAAAATTGCCCAATATCGAGCCAGGCCTGTTGGCTTCTGCATGTAATCCTAGCACTCTGGAAGCAGAGACAAAACTGTCAGAAATCCAAGGCCATCCTTGACTGCGTAATGAGTGTTAGGTCAGCCTGGCCTACACAAGACTGTTTCTCAAAAAAGACAAAACAAAACAAAAACAAACACAAACAAACAAAACCTGTTAACTTGTTTGTCTCATAGTCCTTCATGAAGATGGTGTACAACTCATGAAATGGTTGTGAGAGTTAAAAAAGAAGACAATATATAAAATATTGTATTGTTTGATATAAAATTAGAACTAAAGAATGATTTCACTTTCTTCATCTCTTCTATTTTCTTCCTTCTTCCCAGAGGTGATGTTAAAAATCCATGCAGACATACATTATTATTACTATTGTCATTATGTGGGTGGGGGGAGTAATATGATTTTTTAAATTGGTAGAGTACTATTCTCCATCATGTTGCTATACAATTTTCTACATTCTGTTTTTTGAAAAAAAAACAAAAACAAAAACAAAAACAACTGCTCCCTTGTACTCAAAAAGCACCCATTTCTCCTTCAAAGCATTTCCTGGACTTCATTGCCCCTTAAAGCCTGCCTTATGTTCTTTATGTGCGGGAGGAATGACTGTGTGCTGTACCCCTCTCACTCCAATGCCAACCCTTACTAGATGGTCCCCTCTTTAGCCCTTCTCCTTGGGGTTTCATAGTACATGTATAGGTTTTAATATATTACTTGAAAAACATAATTAATTAGTATTAGAAAAAGAAGGAAAAAAGAAGAGAGTGTTTCCTAAAGATAACTGTTGCATGAATTCATGTTGCAAGGAGCTGCTTGTTCATCCCAGCTGCTCAGAACCAAAATAATCACACAGAAACTGTATTAGTTAAATCACTGCCTGGCCCATTAGCTCTAGCTTCTTATTGGCTAACTATTACATATTAATTTAACCCATTTCTATTAATCTGTATACCATCATGAGGTCATGGCCTACCAGCAAAGTTTCAGCATGTCTGTCTCCAGCAGGGGCTCCATGGCATCTCTCTCCCTCTGCCTTCCTTCTCCCAGCATTCAGTCCAATTTTCCCTGCCTACCTAAGCTCTGCCCTAGAAACAGGCCAAGGCAGTTTCTTTATTCATTAACCAATGAAAGCAACACATAGACAGAAGAACCTCCCACACTAAATTCTAATTGGTATTAATAATAAAACCCTGGAGTCAGATATTAGAAGGTGAAATCTGAAAGATCAGAGAAGCAGAGTGGCCAGCAGAGGTTCTCAGCTCTACAAAATTCTCAGACTGAACAGGGTATCTTGTCTCTGCTGTTCTGCAAGTCCTCAAACTGAGTGTCTGCCATCTCTACGAAATTTCCAGCCGAATGCTGAGCTCCTGTCTCCTCCCACCTTATATTCCTCCTCTCTCTCCCTAGCTACATCACTTCCCATCTTCACCTCCTTAGTGCTGGGATTAAAGGCATGAGCTACCACTGCCTGGCCTCTATGGCTAACTAGTGACTTAGCTCCGTACTCAATCTTCATGCAAGCTTTATTTGTTAGAAAACAAACAAAATATCACCACAGATAATGATGAATTAATTTTTTTTCTTGCAAGCGTTTTTGCCTATCAATATTCTGCAAGTCTCGAGCTCAGATTGGGTTTCATTGAGAATTTGCCTATTGAACAAATAGCATCTTGTTAGGACAAGCATGGTTGGGAAAGTGCATTCCATGCGGCCATCAGCCCTATCCCCTGACTCTGCCCCTGAAGAGGCCTTCTTTTGCCTGCTTGGAGACACTTTTTCTTTTTCCAGCTCAGCAGAGCCTGCTCATGTCTCCACTCTGATGATAAGCCCCATTAACACCCGAACTTTCATCTTCCTGGGTGGCATCAGGGTCTGGGGGACATGTGGCCTCAGCCCTGGTGCTTGGGTGGCATGCAGCTATGAGATTCTGAGGAAATACATCAGTTTATAAAATTGACAATGATGATGATAAAGATAACGTTATGAAAACAAGGACAGTGCATCTACTCAGCCATGCTGGGGACTCTGGAGAGATGTCCTCTAATTCTCATAATTATGGTTGTCAGGGACCATTATCCCATTTACCAGATAAGAAAAGAGTCCCAGGAGAGTGGATACCTTACCTAGTCTTTCATATACAGCATAGCTAGGAAGAAAAGAAGGGTCAGTGTTAGTGTCTCTCTCTTTTTCTTTCCTTCTCTTCTTCCCTCCCTCACACACACTCTCTCTCTCTCCCTCTGTGTATGTGTGTGTGTGCGCGCGCGCGCGAGCATGCACATGTTCTTTTTTATTATACATTAGGCACTCATCAAACCCTAAAACAACAAAAATAGCTAAAGGAGCAGAGTCTCTAATCCTTGTTGGGGCTGTCCTGTATGGGGAACAGAGGGGAGCCTGGAAGGTGACTGCACTCTGTTCAGTCACCTAAGACTTTTGCCCACCCAGCTTGCAGGTAAAGATATGAATAAGTCAGTGCCCACATTCAGAATTTGCCTCAGGGGACACCTTTTGGTGACATGCTTTCTAGTGCTTTCCAGATCACATCCTGTGAACGCCACAAGCTTGGAGTAAAGGGTAGAGACACAGGAACTCTTGCACACATTTGCTGGGCTTCCTGTTCCCAAGGTTTCTGCTCCAGGAACTTGGGTGTGAGCATGTGTTCACTATCCTCACCACTTTGTCCACTCGATTAGTCAGTTCAGTAGCAGTCAGCTCTCCCCATGCTTTTCCCTTCCTCGGTTTTCCCTAAAATCCTGGCCGATACTGGACATCTTCACTTTTTTCAGTTCAGATGTCCCGGATGTCTTTAGGACTAAATGTTTGTCATGTACTCACAGAATCGACACAGCTTCTCAGCTCATATTTAGTGAAATAAAATGTTCCTTAACTTTTGAGAGGAGAGAGAGAGAGAGAGGTAGAAAGACAGAGACAGAGAGACAGAGAGAGCATGCATGTAACCACGCACAAATCCAGTTCTAAGAAATGTAGGAGGATCAGATACAAACATAGATTTTCAGATACTTGCAAACACAAATCAATTCACTTATTTATTCATTTATTCAGTCATAGAACGAGTATTTATTGAGTACTTTTGATGTGCCAGGACCTGCACATCCTGTTTTTTTTTTTTTCTTCTTCTTCCCTGCAAGGCTTCAAATGAAGCCATCTATAAATGCAGCTACAAGGAAGACTCAATGAGTCATCATGTTTTCTTTAGGGTGGATTTTTTTTCCATTTCTGTCAAAGAAGAAGAGTGGTTATGTTTTAAAACATGAAAAGTACCAGAGAATTCAGTGGAGGACATACTTCACAAAGAGAGCTCTTATTTCTAATGGCAAGAAGAAAACAGGGCTCTAGTGTATGCTGGGGACCCTGATGAATTCCAGAAGCCATACGACTTTCTATTCTTGTACCTACTCTGTATCTTCCTTCCTGTGTGTATCAGTTGTCAGGTTGAAAATTAGGATGTTCATTTTGACATCAGGATACACCAAGAGAATATGGAGTTGGTGAACACTGTCAAGAAGAGATACATTGGTGTGTTCTGCCTGCAATGTGTAGGTAACTATTCCTAAACTGATCAGTATATTTTTCAAGGAGGATCATTGATCACAGGGACACATACATGTCCACTGCAGCTGCTAGGATGGATACAGAGTTATTGTAAGAAACTAACACGGTGAGGGATGCACAGAACACTAGACACCTTGGTCCTTTATGTGTTCTGTGAAAACAGATAGCCCAATAGCACCATTAGCAAGTCAGGTTTATTCAGAGATGGGCATGTCTACTTGCTTTGTGAGGTTAGATAGGAGAGCTACAAAAGGGAGAATTTTGCATCGCAGTTCTAAATCAAAAGGAGGTAGGAAGAAGAGGGAGATGTCACACCGTGAAGGAGGGAATGACTTTAGTGTATCAACTATTCATCAGTGGAATGCTATAACTGGGTTCCCATGGGGAAAGCTCTGACACATTTGGGGTCTCTGCAAGATGGGATACTGATGAGGAAACAGGTCAGCAACTGGTTAACAGCAAGCTCACTGAGAGATATCAGTTGATTGCTTGGAGAGGAAGTCCATGAAAGAATGGAAGTTTTGTCAGACTTCAGTCAGAGGGCTTCCTCACTTAGAACATTCTCTTTTTATTTGGGGAGTATTAAGTGAAAATATGAGAGGAGAGTGAGAGTGGGTTATACACAGTGTCCTTGGGCCATTTATTGAGGAGCAATCTCAGAGATATTAACCCTGGTAGTGCTAGCCTGCTTTTGGGAAACACTCAAGGGTCCAGGAATCAAATTTCTAAGCAAAGGCACACAGGACTGGCAGGTTGCCATGGGGTTAAGTATGGCCTGAGGTAACATCTAAGAGAGCCAAGCAGCAGAACAAAGCAGGAGTCTGACTGGGATTCCTAGAGTTGTGCTTCATAACCCATGACAAAGAAGGAGGTATTTAATGTTATTCACCTGGTTTCTGGCCTTGCCCTTGTCCAAACTGAAGCTCTGCAGAGTGCCAGCAGTGCCTTCTCTTCTTCAGGTAGCACATGTAGAAGTCTGGAGTCTGGAATGGTAAGACAGGAACTTGAAAGAGGGGCAGGGGGTATGAGGATGAGGAGGAGAAGGAGAGGAGAAGGAGGAAAGGAGAGGAGAGGAGAGGAGAGGAGAGGAGAGGAGAGGAGAGGAGAGGAGAGGAGAGGAGGGGAGTGGTGGTGCACGCCTTTAATCCCAGCACTCAGGAGGCAGAGACAGGTGGATCTCTTTGAGTTCAAGGCAAACCTGGACTACAAGAGCTAGTTCCTGGAAGGCTCCAAAAACTACAGAGAAACACTGTCTTGAAAAACCAAAAAAAGAAAAAAAAAGGAGAGGAGAGGAGAAGAAACGGGAAGGGAGGTAAGGTAAGAAGAAAAGAGAAGAGGAGGGGAGGGGAAAGAAATACTTTCTTTGTCTTGAGAGTTCCCTTTAGGGGTTGCACCTTGACCAATATGCTATGTCCATCTATCTTGTGAACCAGTATTGGCTTCTAGGCTGTGTGGCCTTAGCTGTGACTTCACTCATAGAGATGATGTATTGAGTAGTACCCGCTGCTGGTGGTACAGGTGGAGTCCTCTAAGCACAGACGAGAGGCTTTGAAATTTCCACGTGAAAGCTAACCTTGTTTAAGAGAAAACAGGGGAAACACCGCAAGGAAAACTGCAATGAAGGGCATGGCATGGTTTTTGGCTGATCTAGATATTTCGCCTGTGTCCCTTACTCTATACCCACTCAAAACTATATTATTAGAATACAGGAAGAGAAGAAGGGAGGAGAGAAAAAAGGATGAATCCCAGGATGAGTGAGTGACATGAACAAAAGGGAAGACAGTGTGTAGTGGTTATGGGAAGAGGCCATCTCTTTTGAGTCTAAGGTCATCCGAGGAAGGACACAGCCTGTGTAGAGCATCCTCACATTGCTCCTGTAAACCCCAATCATCTCACTTTTTATAGGGAATCTTCTTAAGAACTCCAAGGTTTCAGGATCAGTTTGGGAAACTCTACTAATACCACAAGCTCAATCAGAGTGTGGCATGGTTTTTAAGTGTCTGCTGTGATCTGGGGGACTGTTTCAGATGCCTGCAGTAAAACATGGTGAGAACTCCCAGTTCTCTGAGAGCTAATATTCTGATTATAGGGACAGAAGACAACCCACAGAGGCATTAATTCAGCAGCTACATAACATGGCTCTTTAGTTTGCTCTATTGCCTGTGAAATGCAGTCAGCCTACCTTGTGCTTTGAGACTCAGATATCCTGGAATGAGACTGATAGGAGATGCTTCTAAGTCCATGTCATTGCTTTTCCATATGTCTTCTCCTTGATGGAGGCTGGATTCTAAAGGTCCATCTCAGTGAAGTCCTGGATTTCAACAGCCTGAGTCTAGTAGAGTTGTGCCAAAGACTGGCCCAGAGCATAACATCCTTCCTGTGCTCTGGACAGAACCCCAAGCCTTATGTATCAGGCCATCACTTCTTGCATGCATAGGAAACAATCTTTCATTATTGATTTTAATTTGGGATAAGGCAAGAGAAACTTTGAACCTCAGCCTTGCCATTCAGCCCCGTCTCCTGGTTGGTCTTCTCCAAGAGTCTTAAGGGTCTGGGGACTTTGTCTGAGGTGCCCAGTAGTGACTGGATATGCCTCTAGAGACAGACGTTACCATCCTTACATTTTCTGGTTTTTATTTCCTTTTCTTGTCTGCTAGACTTTTTAAATACATATTGTAGCCACTTGTTGCCCTGTTTTCTAAGCTGCCTTGAACTACTGCCAGGGGTTGTTGCCAGGGGAGCTAATGACTAAGTCACTCTCCTTTCAGCCTCTGGCAGGACAAGAAATTCACTTGGGGATAGGGGTAGCAAAAGCTCAACCATCCTGAACCAATCAGGAAACCACAATAAAGTGCCGGGCAGGGACTCACCCTCAAAGCCCAGCACTGAGCTCAGCTTGGAGGTGACAGCCAGGCCAGGGATGCTCTGGTTTGCTCCAGAAGAACCACATCAGAAGTGGCGACTCAGGCAGAAAAACTGACCCATAGGAGAGGTGTGGGGGGGAGGTCTGTCCATGGTAAGCAGAGAACACAAACACACTGTGCTTTTGAGCCAGGACTAGAGAAGAGCAAAGAAACATCAGGGGATGAACAAAGCAAGCAAATCCATGATGATAATAAATCATAGCTAATACCCATTATCTAAACATTTATAAGATATCACCTCATTCTCATTCAGTCTCGACAGTAGCTTTCTTACAGAGGCCATATTCTTCTTTTTTTAATGACGTACATATGTGCACGTGTGTGTATGTGAGCGTGTGTGTGACTGTGTGTATGTGTGTGTGTGATTGAGTGAGTGTGATTGTGTGCACGTGCATGAGTACCAATATGTGTGGATGTCCTTGTGGTGGAGGTCAGAGGACAACCTTGAATTTCACTTTCAGGAAAGCTGTCCACTTCCTTTGATTCAAGGTCTTTGGTTGGCCTAGAGTTCACCAAGTAGGCAAGACCGGCTGGCCCTGCCCTCCCACCCCCCAGTGCTAGGACCACAAATGTGTGTCACTACAGCATGTTTTTCTCACAGGTGCTGGGGGACTGAGCTCAAGTCCTTATGGTTAGGTCCAAAGCAAGTGCTTTCTTGGCTGAGTCGGCTTTCAGTGGGTCTATTATTTTTCTTGTTTTTCCAAAGCGGAATAGGAGGCTTGGGAGCCTTGTTGGGCAGAGTTCTCATGTTTCTGGACTTAATTTCTTCTAACCGGACAGCTGCAATTCCTTCATTAACCATCCTACTTGCTAAATGTTTTGTGCTGATGATTGGATTCAGCATCCACACTGGGAGCTCAGGATAAAGTTGAGAACAAAATAACATGGTGCTGTGTGGTTCCCGTGGCCACACTATCTCTGTGCACATTCTTGTTTTCAACTCTGCTTTTTAGTATTTATGGGGCTTGGCAGGGAAATAATCTAGTTCCTATATTCTCTTCATCCTGCACATTGTATCTCTTGGATTTGCTGTCACCCAGAATGTGCACCCCCACTCTCCCCGCTGCCCTCTCTATCCAGTTTTCTCTTTTGAGTACTGCCTGAATTGAAGTTCCCTGAACTGATTCAAATGCTGTCTCTTTTCCTATTAGCGCCTCAAACACAGCTCTCATCTTCTTGACTTGAATCCAGGGGTTGAAGACCTAGTTTAAAGCTACCTCATGCTTTGTTGCATTGTTTACAACTGGAATGAACTTGTCACACATTAGCTTTGTCTTCATCCCTTCCACAGCTTTTGCAGTGGTGGCTGACATAACTTTAGAGTGTTTGGGTTAGGATTATTACTGCTGTTGTGATAAAACACCATAATCCTGACCGGAAAAAAAAAAACAACAACAACAGCAACCTGGGCTTATTTGGCTTAGGAGTCCACATCACAGTTAGAATAGGAACTTAACCAGGGCAGGAACCTGGAGACAGGAACTGATACAGAGGTCACAGAGGAGTGTTGCTTACTGGCTTATATGGCTTACTAAGCCTGCTTTCTTATTGAATCCACGACCACCAGCGAAGGCTGGGACCATCCACAATGGGCTTGGCTCTCCCACATCAAGTTAACTCATCAAGAAAATGCTCTGCAGGTTTTCTGAAACCTGATCTTACGTAGACATTTTCTCAGGTTTCTTCCTCTCAGATGAGTCTAGCTTATGTCAAATTGACATAAAAGTAAGTCAGCCTAATGGGCAAAGAGAACATGGAAGGAGGTTCTCAAGATGATTTAGGGATTCCCACCCTGTGAAATCTGTGTCTTTGTAATACTCTCCCTTTGAGTGTAGGCAGAAGCCCTGACTTTGGCCAATACAAATTGGCACCATTGGTGGGGGAACCACATCCATATTAGATTGCATAAGGTTGTGGATTTCATCTCATTGGTTGATCTTCTGCTGACTGATGGTGGAAGCTGCCCTCACAACAAAGTGAACATAGCCTGCAATCAGTGAGAAACTCAGACTCTCAGCCCTACAGCTCTTGAGAACAGAATTTTCTCATCAATGACACAAGATTGAAAGCAGAGCCTTCCATAGTCCAGTCATTAGGTGGGATCCAAACGTTGTCTGAAACTTTTTATTGCATTTGCAACACTCTAAACCTGAAGACCCACTCAATCTGTGTCCCAAGTCCCCAAATTCCCACTATTTGAAGGGATAAGTGTGTGCTGTCTTAAGCTGTTAAGCATATGGTAACTCATAATGCAGTAGTAGGACATGAGAAGACCCAGGAGACAGACACTTACTGGAAGAATTAGAGTTGACTGAAAAGTAGAGGTAAAGGAAGTAAAGGAGGAGGAGGTGCCATTCCAAGCAGGGAAACGATGAGCGGTGTCTTAAGTATGCTTCTGTAACAGTTTCTGACAACTGGAGGGGTAGACAAGGAGGGGCCGAGACAAAAATATCAGGAACAAAACAGCAAGCACAGCAACATCTGAGAAATAGAGATGTTCACTCTCCGCGCACTCCATCCTCCTCTCTACACTCCATCCTCCTCTCTACACACCATCCTCCTCTCTACACACCATCCTCCTCTCTCTACACTCCATCCTCCTCTCTATACACACCATCCTCCTCTCTATACACACCATCCTCCTCTATATACACCATTCTCCTCTCTATACACACCATCCTCCTCTCTCTACACACCATCCTCCTCTTTACACACCATCCTCCTCTCTATACACACCATCCTCCTCTCTATACACACCATCCTCCTCTCTCTACACCATCCTCCTCTCTACACACCATCCTCCTCTCTACACACCATCCTCCTCTCTATACACCATCCTCCTCTCTACACACCATCCTCCTCTCTACACAACATCCTCCTCTCTCTACACAACATCCTCCTCTCTACACACACCATCCTCCTCTCTATACACACCATCCTCCTCTATACACACCATCCTCCTCTCTCTACACTCCATCCTCCTCTCTACACACCATCCTCCTCTCTACACACCATCCTCCTCTCTATACACACCATCCTCCTCTCTATACACACCATCCTCCTCTCTCTACACCATCCTTCTCTCTACACACCATCCTCCTCTCTCTACACTCCATCCTCCTCTCTATACACACCATCCTCCTCTATATACACCATCCTCCTCTCTATACACAC
Organism: Chionomys nivalis; assembly: GCF_950005125.1. NCBI lineage: Eukaryota > Metazoa > Chordata > Mammalia > Rodentia > Cricetidae > Chionomys > Chionomys nivalis. The sequence continues at coordinate 18,710,251 of NC_080094.1, read as the reverse complement.
CATCCTCCTCTCTACACTCCATCCTCCTCTCTACACTCCATCCTCCTCTCTATACACACCATCCTCCTCTCTATACACACCATCCTCCTCTCTATACACACCATCCTCCTCTCTATACACACCATCCTCCTCTCTATACACACCATCCTCCGCTCTATACACTCTGTCCTCTCTCCCATTCACTCTGTCTTCTCACCCATTCACTCCTTCCTCTTGCCCATTCACTTCTACTTGCAGAGGAAACCAGCCATGAGCTAAAGAGGTCACCCTGCATCTTGCAAAAAAAAGCAAGAAAAATCGTGGAGATGAAAAGGAATTGCACGCAAGGGAAAAATGACTCTGCTAACTTTCAGGGGAATTGGAAGACACAGCATTCTCAAGAAACAAGCCCCGTGTCTGCTCACAAAAGTGGGTGACCTGTTGGAAATGAGATATGAAGAGAGTTTTTGTTGGTTGGTTGGTTTGTTTTTGCTTTTGTTATTTTTATGCTTATACCCATTCCCGGGTGCAATAAAACATGTCAATACACACTTACAGTATATAATATTCCAATTATACAATACAACGCACTGGGTTCACATCTTGTAAATGTTAAGCCAAAACATAATCAAAAATAAAGAAGGGCCAGTGACATGTCTGAGTAGGCTAAAGCTCTTGCCACCTAACTTGTTGACCTGATTGTGAACCTGGAGACTCACATGATACAAGGAGAGAACCAACTTCTGCAAGTTGTCCCCTGACCTGTATACAGATGCTGCCATGGTACACACACACACACACACACACACACACACACCCCAAAACTGAAAAAAGAAGTGGAGAAAGATATATTACTTGTAGCAAATTGGGAAAGCATGAGAATTATTTCCAAAAGAATGCCGTTTTAGGATTAAGGGAACATGAGGACTTTATTTGGGGACTCACATAAACTCAAACAGCAGAGCACTCATTTTAAGGGTGGATACACCCCCAAACATGTTGAGTTAAGGACTGTATTCCTGGGTATGACTAGCTTAAAGTTATAGATTAGGGAAAACAGTTGGTAGGAATCTATTTGGATACCCTAAATTCAGGATAATGGGCCACTCATATAAAAGGTGGGAGTGGCTACCTGGAACACTTTCGGGAAAGTTGGGATTGTATCATAACGATGTGGACAAACACACCTCTGGACATGTTTAGCTTCATCCTGAATTTTTGGCTGTAAAAAAAAATAGAAAGAAAAGATAGGACCATTTGAAGGTACTTTAATAAAGCAATTTGTTGTTAAAGGTACCTTTCTCACCTAGCTGCTAAGAAGACAGGGTCACTACTGTATCAGTTACCTCATAAATATATATTGTTTCTTTGACTTGGGAACATACAAACTCTTCTTTATTAGCCTTTTAAAGGGTGTAATTGTCGCCAAACACTATAAACCATAGACGCTCTCCCCCATTCCAGTTGAAGGAAGGGGAGTTCCAAGCTAGCCTTGTTGATGAAAGTAAGTTACCATGTTGTATTTCTAGGATCCTTCCCAGTCACCTTTTTGTGAGAGATTTTTTCCCCCCACACTCTCCTGGGAGATACCAGCTGTTGGTGGCTGGGGGTTGCAGTTGCCTGCTGACTGTCTTCCCGTTCAGAAGGAGCAGAATTTGGGATGTGTCACGGTTCTCTGATAATGACCTGGAACTCTTCTCCGTGAAGCTGGAGGAAGGCGGTGCTCTGCCAGTGTGTGTTCTGCTTTGTATGGGACTGTGGGCCCAGCCTAGGAGACAGCAGCAGGCAGGAGAAGCCTGGGCCACTGGGAGTGACCCAGTGACCTAGGAACCCTCTCAGAATGTGGAAGACACCCTAAGTAACAAGGCTGTAATTTCTGGAGAATCTGCATGAAGGAAACCGTGGGCTACCCAGAGACACCAAGCAGGCTTGCGGAGGTGTGGGAAGAAGGAATGGTAATGATGGCCGGTGAAGGACTGTCTCCAATTATAAGCTGCAGTCCACTCCCAGTTACTATTCATAGTTGGGTGGAATTTTTCCTCAGTGATTTCTGAAAGAAAAAAAAATGTGTCTGCCGGCTTTGGAATAAAAGCTCTCATTTGGCGGCTGCTTCTGTCTTCCTAAGGCAAGCACTGGACAACTTTAGAGAGAGAAATAAGGCTTTGTGTTTATGAAGTGCTTACGCTTGTCAGATCAATCAAAGAGCCATGCCAGTCCGGAGGGTCGCAAAAGGGTTTAGGGACAGCAATGTGGGCTTGAGAGTTGTCGGAGGGGTGCGAGAATTTCCCAACTCTCCAACAACAGAGATGGTGTATTCACCTTGTTCGTGGGAGCCGGGTAGGAGACGCCAGATCCCTGGGTCTTGGGAACCAGGTCTCGTGGAATGGTGTGAGAAGCGCTAAGAGAGCCACAGCTGCACGTGTCTCTGAGATCAGTGTTTAACTGATTCACAAAGGCATGCTAGGTAAATGACTGCATGTGGGGAGGATTGTTCATGGTCCTCGTCTCGACCTCCTTGCCGTCCGTCTTAGATGGATGGGTATTTCCAAAGGTACCGGGGACAAGATAGCGTTTAGGTGTCTCAGAGACTGCCGGAGAAGTCTGGTTTCCATGCATCCTCCATCTTCTCACTCATGGCTTGCAGAGGAAGTCAATCTCCTTACCTTCCCCCTCGCAGTAGAGGGGAGGCAGCTCTAACAGCCTTGGCCCCAGTTTGCTTGTATAATTAATGTGGGATTTTTCCTCCTCTAGTAAAAAATGACCTTGTCAAACCAGAGACGGCAAAATCTTGGTTACTGAGCGATTGTGGGCTCCCTGATGGCATGGCATCCCCGGCCCTGCAAAGAGAAATCCAATAAAATCGGTGTCAGGGGCTCCCTGGGTGCCAGGTCCCCTGCCGCCTGACCCCACGATCTCAATTTATTAGCCGAACCCAAGAAAGCAGACAACCCTGGCTGGCTCCAGACAGGAGACTTCCAAGAGGGATCTACTGTGGGGGCTGGGGCCAGGTTTCAACAAAAAATGACAAGGGAAATGACAGGAGGTGCCAGCCTGACCAGGGAGCCAGGGAATGTCCCATTCAGAGCATCTTGCTGTTTGACAGCGCCAGTTTAAGTTGCTGGAGGAATGTGTTAGGAGGGCCCACTGGGAAAGGAAGTGCGCTCTCTCTTTGCACTGCTATTAGCAAGGCCACGCACTGTGTGCCTTGCCCTGGAGTATTCCTGGGAGTCAGCAGGCATCCATAAAAATAACCAAAGAATAATATTTGCTTGGGGTGTTTTCGTCCTGCAGATTGGGTGTTCCTTTCTGTGTGAGGAGTTTCGAATTGGCAGTCATTGTGTGTCCTTCCCTTCCACCCAAGCTGCCCACAGAACCACAATAGGAAGTACCGCTTCAGAGCGCTTTACACCTTGCTTGCGATTGTAGTGGGAGAAACGCGAGATCCAATCAGAGAACCTACAGCATCTCTTTCTGCTAGTGAAAGTCAATTAGGAAAGTAACAAGGGCGTGGCTGCTTACAAGAGCAGGGATCAGTTTAACAACGAAGTAGCACTGTGGAGAAGATGTCCAGTCTGTACTAGCAGACAGAAATGGCCAACTTCTGACTTGAGGGCCAGAATATGTGTAGGGAGATGTTTAATATGCAACACTGTCAGTTATCTTCCAGGTACACTTGGAATTCACAGTAGGGATGGTCACAATTCCAGCCAGATAGTTTTAAGCATCTAATACAAAGCATATGAAAATTGAACGTTGAGGTCTGAAGGGTGGTTCAGTGGGTAAGGCATTTGCCACACAGCCTTATGGCCTGAGTTGCACCCTTGGAAACCACATAAAGGTGAAAGGACATAATAGAGATCACAGAGTCTTCAGCACCCCACACATGTGCTGTGCCACATGTACCCACACACAAATCACACACACACACACACAAACATATACCCCACATGCACACACAGCTAATGAATCAAAATTCAAAAATGTAAAACTGTGTACTGGAGTATAAGAGTCCACAGTTAAATTAAGTTTGGAAATTAAGAGCTAAGAGGTAAGAGACACTGCACCAAATACCCAGCTGTATTTTAGAGGTGGCAAAGTAGAGACAAAACAGCTCATTCTCCCCTAGTTTTGTGCACACGAGTACAATTGAGGAAAAAAGCACTCAGCAAAATTATACCGAAGGTGGTAATAAAAACACGTTAGTAAAATTTTACCCATCGGTTTTAACTGGTAGTGCTGAGAAGCCTGGCATATATATTACAATAAAAAAATCCTTTGACTATAAATAAAAAGATGGGCAGATGCCTTAATGACAAAAGCAGAAAAGGTAGAGTCTAAGCTTAATAAAAGAATGTATTAGGATTGTGAGCTAGAGATATGAAGGGATTTTCCAAATGAATCTCAAACAGCATAAATCATGTCATCAAAATTAAGGGTCCCTGTCCGCAAATACCACAGACCTGACTAGCGGACAGCCAGCTGATAGAGAGAAAGGATCTGTATGTTATTCGCAAGTGTAGGATGTCAAAGGATACTGTTTGGAACATATAAGAAGCTTATAAAAGACAGCAAGAAAGCAAAGAAGAGCAAAGGGCAGGAGTAAGCAACATGCAGAAGAATGATCTGGTGCTTAGTAAGTATCCGAAGTGATTCTCTAACTCATCAGTAAAGAGAGGAATGGGAGGGAAATTGGCGCTAGGCTGTTATGTTATCCCATGGAACGGGGATATTTTAGATAGCGAGGTAGCATTGGAACTGACATGGATGAACAAGAACTGGTTGTTTCTATGATCCGTTAGGACTGTAGATGATGGCCATCCATAAGGACAGAACCCTAGAACTGCTTACTGTGCTGAAATCTGGGCATCCCTCTGAGACTGCCACCTCACATTCCTTATACATATATTTGAGAGAATACCCAGCAAGAGCCCATAAGTGTGCAGATGGAAGACGCCTGTCAGTACCAATACAGGATCCATCATTTTGAGGCCCATTTGTTAAACTTAGCCACACCTACGCATTTGTGTGCAATCTGTGGCTGATTTAATTTGACAACAGAGTTGAATATTTGCAACAACACATGAAGGTCCACAAATCCTAAAACATTTACTACCCTACTCTTTATAGCAAGAGTTTGTGGATTCTTGGCTTAGGTGTCCAGGACCTGTAGGCAACCCAAGAGTCTGGTGGCTGCCTGCAAAGGGAGGATAACACAGTGGGCACAAGTAGAGAATGTTACACTGTTTCTATAAGGCACAAACCGTATACTAAGATCCCACAAAGTAGCACTGAAGATAAGAAAGGAATAAATAGAAACAAGTTAACGGTATTAAGACTTTTGAAACTGAAATTGTCTATAACACTATTGTGCATTTTTTTCAAGAAAATATACACACATTTATGATACTGAATCAAAGACATGATTTCTAAAACGAGGAGTGTAGGCACATGATAAAACATACTGCTTGAGTCTAACAATGGAAATATGTTATGAACTAAGAATAATTCACTATTGGGTGAGGGAGTGATGTCTCCCCCATTCCCTTGCCCCTTGCAGCCTGTGGCGGGTGGGAGAGCCTGCCCTAAGGGTACAAGAGTGGGAGAGTTGGTATTGCCCATCATCTGTTGGGGCAGAAGGCAGATATGAAGGGACAGGGAGATGAATGGGATTGGAATGCATGATGTGAAATCCACAAAGACTCAGTAAAAAATGTCTGGAATAAAAAGAATACAAATGAGACAATTTAAAAAAAAGAATAATTCACTCATGCCTCTTTGCCTGAGACCCAAGAAAAATAAATCTGGGGAGAAGTGAGCACAATGAGTTCATTGTCATTCCCGTCATCCCTTTCCAATTAGCCATTTAGCAGCAAAACTCTAACCATGGGGCTAAACCCAACAAACAAGAGCACATTAGACAGGCCTATTGCATCAGCAAGCCCAGAGTAACTGACAGACAGTAACTGTCCCAAGAAGACCTCTCAAAGTTAAAGGGAATTTAACTTGTGGTTAGAATCCATTGATGGAAGGGAGAATTTACTGTAGTAATTATACTTGCCAAATCTGCCTTGCTCTTTGCATCTCCTGGTCCCCAGGATGGGTAGGTACCATGTGATTGTGGTTGAGGGGTGGATAGTATACGTCATTCATGCCACCTGTGGGCTAGACTTTCCATTGCTCCTTCCTTATACTCCGGGATTTCTCTCCACTAACACAGGAGATTGCCTCATGAAAGATGGCATTTGCTCTAACATCCTCTGGTTGTTACATGGACTGGAACCTTCTGCAGTCTCATAATGATTGTATTAATTGAAATTAAAAATTTAAGGAATTTTCTTACCCATGGAAAGCAAGGCCTAATCCCGACTGATTGACATTATGAAAGTTCGAGGACCTGGGCACTTAGAATAAGAAGGGCCTTTGGATGCCAAATAATTAAGAGAGTGTGTGAATGTCTACAAGAGGGAGGCTAAACCCAAGTGATGAAAACTCATGTCTCTCACAAAAACTCCTATCACCTTTATGCTTCTTTTATCACTATTGAGATTTCTGTTTGGAACCAAACTTTGCCCTTGATGTCCTCACCAATCGTATTAGCTCTTCCCCATACATCTTTCCTATACAAACTCCTCTGATAGGGGAGGAGGCAGTCCATGGGCTAATCCACAGAGCCTGTTCGTTTGCTACCTTTCAAGGCAAGGCAGGGGGTTGCAGATATCACCGAGAGCAGATCTTGGATAAAATATTACCCTACATTATTTAAATGGGTTTAATGTCATATCAGGAGTTCTGGTGAGATAGTCAGATTCGGAGAAGAGGACAGAATGACACAAGTGAGACTGGGGTGACCCTGACATTGAGGGGAACATCCCTCCCACCAATCCAGGGATCCTCAAAGGCCTAGAAGACAAGGAAGGCATTCTTCCCTGCAGCACTTTTACCAGCGCTCTTAGCCCTGGAGGATCCATTTCTGATTTCTAACCTCCTGGACTCCAAAGAGGTGTTATTTTAAGACTCTGAGTTTCAACATGAATGGAAAATTATGTGAAACTAGTTACTAGATTGCTTTACATCTCTTGTTTCCAATTAATTTCCATTGGCTACACCTGGATTCAAGGAATCTGTAATAGCATAATTCCTTGATATTTTCAAAACTGGCTTCTCTACCCAGTTTCTAAGCACAATAGGGGTTTCTATAACTGTGTCTTCACAATAGGGGTTTCTATAATTATGTCTTCATCTTCAGTTTGGTTTGTCAACTGACAAAGAAAACAGACAGTAAGCTCTCCCTGCCTCTTGCTTGTCACTGTGTAGACCCAAGTGACAGTGTCTAAGCAGCTTCTTGAACCTGGTATCTGCAGAGACTTTCAAGTAGCAATTTTTTCCTGCAGTTGATATTGTTGTCCTTTAGTTTGATGTCTCAATTCCGTAGTCGCTCACTTGATTTTGCAGGAAGGGGGTTATTAAGTGTAGGTTTTATTAGCTGTGTTCAGAATGTCAAATATGGATTAATTAATCATCCAGCCAAGCTTTTGTCAACGTCGTCACTTGAGAAGCAGAGGCTCCACCCATCCTTTTCAGGCATCAGATCACATTATTATCTGTTATCTCTTTATTGACTGTTAAAAGCCAAAGAACCTAGTGGATAGTGCCTTGTTCAGTTCTCAGCATGGTCATGGTGAAGGGAATCACTTTGCTAGTGTTTTAAAGGTGATAAAGTGGCAAGAAGAGGAAACGAAACAACTTGCTTGATTTCAGTCATCACAGCTCAAGAATGAAAGAGCTAGAACGAGCTGGCAGCTGGACTCTGAAATGATACTTTAAAACCGGGCTTCGGCATGACCCATAAAGACATCTCTATGGTCTTCCCAGGTCTCTGGCACAGGTTCATCTGTTCCAGGTTCAGAGGCAGCCTGGAGTACACGGACACTGTCCTTGGAAGTGAAAGGACCGGTCAGCTCATCTCTGATGGATCTCATTTCCTAGAATAAGCACGGCATAGTTTCCATTTGCTGAGTGATTTTTATCATGCCTCCCTGGACCGTGCTGTAGAGCGGGTGCAGAGGAAATAGGTTTCATGGTAAAGCCTGCGAAATACCTCTCAGGCAGTCATGGGTGAGGGGTTAGGAATGAGTGACTTAGGCCCCTATCCATGCTTACCTGGCACAGGAAGCAACAGCGGTTTGGCCCCCACTCTTCACAAGCTCCTCCCCCACCACTCGCAGTTGATGGTCTGGTAGAGAATTTGTCTGAAGGAATTGGCTCCAGGAAAAGCTCAGCTGTGTCTGACAGGAAAAGGAACGGAGGACGGAGAAAAAGAAGGGGGGCACATAAATATCTGGTTTTCTGCCACTTGTTGGTGAATATGTTCCCTCCACGTTCCCTCCAGCCTGGAAGTGTGGAAATGAGGAAATGCTGAGTCTCAAAGCTTGGCTGAATGTCACAGCTCAGGGCAGACATGTGGCCCCCCCTGAAGACAGAAATGTCCCTTTGGGCAAAAACCATCTATAACCAATATTTTAAAGCTTAGGTCAGCCATTAAGCACATGGAAAAAAATATGCATCATTAGCCATTAGAAAAACTCAAGCCAAAGCCACAAAGAGAAACCAGTTCACACCCACTCAGACGGGGAGAATAAAATAGTCAGATGATAACGAGTGCTGGTGAGAACCCGGAGAAGTCAGAGTTCTCAGATGCTACTGGTGGGAGGATCAAATGATGCTGTGGAAAGAAAGCTAGTAAGTCTACAAAATTTTAGACACAGACTAACTTGAACATCTCAGCAGTTACACTCCTAGATGTATATCCAAGGGAGATGAGAGAGACTGATGAAGAGTCTAGACGGCTCAGCCATTTTGATGTCTCCATTTCTCCTCTCTCTTTATTGTTTGTCCTGTTTCAAGACTTAGCTCACCCTCTGTTGTTAGGTATACTTGATGAAGTGTAATTTATGAAAAAGACAGAAATGTAGTTGGCTTGTAGTTTAAAGGTGGCATCAGCTTGGCATTGGATATGAGCCTTCTTACTGAACTATAGGATGGCAGAAAGCACCTTTGATGAGATGGAATTGGCTCACATAAGTCTTCCTCTTCTTATTCTGTCTGTCTCTTGATGATGTACTTCCAAATGACATCCACACCTGGAGACGGAATTTTCAACACATGAAGCCAAACCCAAACCATAGTGCTCCTCAGGGTGAAAGTTTGCCTGAGATGAACTTCCACCTACCCAGCTCCAATCTGCTTGTCGCTCAACCTGCTCCCCACAATAATTCTGCATCGCTCTATCTCCTGAAGGTGCTTTAGTTTGAGACTGACTCTTTCAGCAAGTAGAGAAGCATTTTGTGTAATATCAGGAAAGGAAGAGAGGACACAGACTAAAACAAATGCTCTTCACACTGAAAATTCTCCTTGCTGTGGAACTAGCCTCAAGGGAAAGATGTGAAGTCTGAATGACAGGTGAGATGCAGGCATCCAGTTTCCAGGGAGAGTATGGAGAGAAAAAGCAAACGTGCCCCCAAGGGCTCAGTCAACAACATTTCCTTTATGGAAGAATTTTCTAGAGCAGTGAAGAATGAAGTATTACCTTAGATGGTATGACCCCTGGGATTTCTCAAGGGGTTTTGAACCCTTGCGAACATCTAGACAAAGATGAAGCCTCTTTGAAGGGTTGGCTTTGCAATTATTCTTTTTGAGTGGACCTGTTTACAGACAGTTGAAAGGCAGCTCTGCACAATTCATCAGACCTAGCTGTATGAAGCTGAACTTCACTAACTGGCAAAGCGGAAAATCTGTCCTATGGGAGGAATGGGTCTGGGAATAATTAGCCTAGCATCATGAAAGAGGTAATATGTGCTCTGGTTCCTCACACTGAAGTGTCGAGTCAATATAATCATTTCAAATTGTTTTTTCCTTTGTACTTTTATTATTTTCAGTAACAAAAGATGGCATAAAAGGTCACTCTAGACCACTGTGAGACTGACTTTGGAGATTGACTGTGTATAGTGAATGCTTATTTGTATATGAGATAAAATAGACAGAACTTATTTCTGACAGATCTGAGAGGACTTTCACGCCACTTTCATCTAGCATGTGTTTTCCCTGATGTTTCTCCAATTTTCCGTTCCTTATTGGGATGTTGTAGATAATTTTATATGCTTTGCTTTTGTTTTCTTTTTCTTGGTTTAGAAACTGTATATTATCAATTATTTTAGAATTTGCTGTTGATACATTGACACGCATAATTTCTTGAGGCTATTTATTTATTTATTTATTTAGGTCAGGTCAGTAGTACTGTAGCAAAGTTTACAATTGTATATGATTGTTGATTGCTTTTCTCCCCCGGGAGTTGGAATCACCGCACCTTTCAGCACTGCTACAGCTTGTCAGTGGGCAGGTAGCTTCCTGGTCAATTCAGGTACCAGGCTGATTATATATCAACAAACATAGAGGGAGAGAAATCAGGGAAACAATCCCACTTATAATAGCCTCAGGAATTTTGTAATAACTCTAACCAAGGAAGTGAAAAAGCTTGTACAATAAAAAATTTAAGTCACTGAAGAAAAATGTTCAAAATGAAAGCATCTCCCATGCTCGTGGATTGGCAGGATTAATATGGTATAATTGCCATCCTACCAAAAGCAATATGCAGATCCATCACACTTCCTATGCGGTTCCTCACAGATATTGAGAAAAATAATCTCAGGATTCATATGGAAACACAAAAGACCCAGAGTAGTCAAAACAATTCTGAACAATAAAAATATTGCTGTAGGTTTTGCCACCCCTGATTTTAAGTTACACCACAGAGCTATAGTAATAAAAATAGCACAGTACTGGTTTAAAAACAGACACACAGATGGATGAAATAGACTTGAGGATCCAGAATAAGTTCATGTTCCTACACAGCCGTCTGCTTTTTGACAAAGATACAAAAAGGACACATTGGAGAAAAGACAGCATTTTCAACAACAACAAAAACATGCTGGTCAAAACGGATAGCCAGAAGCAGAACCTCATAACTATAATGAAATGAAATTCATAACTGGGATGAAACTAGAACTTCCTAACTTACTTTGTACAAAACTCAAGTTCAAATGGGTAAAGAACTTTGGCATAAGAACTGATACCCTGAATCCAATGAAGGAGACGGTATGGAACATACACGGGAAAGAAGTTTATATATATATATATGATGTATATATGTATGTATGCATACATATATGTATATATGTATATATATGCATTTTTAACAAGTCCCTGGTAGCACAAGTATTAATACCAATTAACTAATGAGACCACAGAAAACCAAAAAGTTTCTCTATGCTAAAGGTCATGATCATTTGAGTGAGGAGGGAGACTATTTGGTGGTGGTTGTGGTGGTGGGGTGGAAATCATTATCATCTATATATCTGACAGAGCATTAGTATCAAGAATAAGACAATAAAACCAGAAATACCAAGTAAACAAACAACCTAGTCAAAGTTTATTCATAACTAAGCAAAAAATTCTCAAAAGAAGAAATATATTTTTAAACAGTTTCAACATGCTTAGCCACAAGGTAAATAGAAATTAAAACTACTTTAATATTTCATTTTACCAAAGTCAGGGTGGCTAAGATTATAGAGTGCTGCCTCTGTTTCTGGGTACCCTCGAGAACTTGATGGTACAAGCATATGGTTGAAGACATGGCATATTTGAGTCACAGTCCAGATTCTTTCTTAGTCACAAAAAAAGTCTTTCGATTCTTTAACTTGACTTACTATTTTGTCATCATGAATCATTACTTTTGGTAATTTCTGACTTAAGGCCTTAGCAATAAAAATAATTTTCAAATTTCAACCAAACTCAGTGATAAATAAACAAGCAAATCTTAAACCAATTCAGAGAAATTTTCCAGCACAGCACCTTCCAGATAATTCCTTAACTGTGGCCAGTCTCAGTTCTCACAAGCACAGAGCTCGCTTTCATAATTAAAGCCTGATCATTAAAACTGGTCCTTTTTGTTGGTGACACATTTTTTTTTCAGATCAGTTCCTTATAAAACAACGTGTGTATTCATTAGAATTGTGACATAGTCCTAAAAACACCCACAGTGTCTCTCCATAGGTCTATCAGTTACTTAGATGGTAGGAGAGTGCTGCAATCAGGGGCTGCCATCATTGAGTCGCCAAGACACATACACATACTAACAGCACCCAGCTGTACAGTCTTAGCTTCCTGACTCAGTCTTTCTATTTCTTGGCTCATTCGTCTCAAAGATGAAACTATCAGCCTACCAAGGAACACTGCTGGGGAAGTTCACTGCATATGCGTAAAGATGTAACTGGGGGGGGCTAATGTGATAATCAACATTGATTGGTCCTTAATAGGATATACCTTTCTCAGCAAGCTGCTGAGCTGAGTTAGCTGAGGTGAGAAAAGCCACCTATGTGATGCCCTTCCTGGGGAGAAAGTCAGCCTAGAACCAACATTCATCCATGACTACACCCTGAATGGAGATACAAGGCGACCAGCTGCCTTGAGGACCTGCTGCCATGATTTCTCCACCACGGTGGACTGTATTCTCAAACGGGGAGTGAAAATAGATCCTCACTCCTTTAAAAAATGCTTTTGTTTTATAAAGTGTAGCCACAGAATCCAACCAGCGAACGTTGGCTATCACCATTTAATGACAGCATCTTTGACAAGTGTCACTGGGGAATGTAACTATCTACTTGGAGAAGAATGAAGCTTGATCTTTCTCATTCAGTACAAAAATCAGCTGGTGGATCAAGGATCTCAATGGCAGGCCTGAGACTCTGCAAGTTTTAGAGGAGTAGGGAGCATACTTCAAAATTTAGAGTCGGACAAGGACTTTCTGAGTAGGATTTACTACCTAGGAAAGAAGAGCATCAGTTAACAAGTGGGACTTTCTGAAATTCCAAACCTTCTGTACTGAGAAGGAAATGGTTAATTGAATGAAGAAGCCACCTACAGAATGAAAAACAAAATCTTTGCCAGCTGTACACCTGACAGAGGATCAGTGTTTAGGATTCGTAAATAATTAAGAAAACGGAACACTAAGAAAACAAACAACTCAATTAAAAGGTGAGCTATGGAACTAAACAGTATTCTCAGAAAATGACTAAGAAATATTTTTTTAAGTGTTCATCATTCTTAGCCATCAGGGAATACAAACTGAAACTACTTTGAGATTTCATCTTACCCCAGTCAAAAAGGTAAGGAAAAGAAAGCAAAGGCTGGCATGGGTGTGGGGAAGGGAAGGGACAGCCCTTAGCACTGTTGGTGTAAGTGCAAAATGCTATGGCCACTTTGTAAATCTGTATGGATGTCCCTTAGAAATCTAGAAGTAGATCTAAATATTATTCAGCTATACTACTCACATGAATATTTCCAGAAGAGTTTATTTCCTACTACAGAGGTGCATACATGTTCATCCATATCCATTGATGCTTTATTCACAGTGTTCATGAAGACAACCTAAGCGTCTACCAACTAATGAGTGTACAGTAAAAGTGTGATGCCTATATGCAGTGGAATTTATTCTGCTGTAAATAAAAATGAAGTAATGGACTTTGCATGTAATTAGTTCAAAGCAGAAAACACCATACTGAGAGAAGCAACCCGGACTCAGAGAGAGAAATATTGCATATTATCACTCATATGTAGATCCTAGAACTGAATATTTTAAATCATATGTTTAGCATGAGGCATTTGTCAAATCCAGGAAGGTTAGAAGGGGTCAAGGGTAGAAAGGAGGGAAAAGATCTTCAGGGAGAGAGGGAGGGAGAAAACGGGTGAGATGGAAGGGGAAGGTGAGTAACGAGAAGAATTTTAACTGAGGAGAGAGACGATAGGGTGGAGCAGGAGGGAAGAAGGGGAGGCGTAACTAAAACTGAGAAGTTTAGAAAAGCTGTACAGAGGCCTGCTACCTTGTGAGCATCCTAAACATGTCAGGATAGTTGGAGTCACTCTTCACAGTAGGCTGTGCTCCACTCAGAGCCATAGGATGCTGTGTAAGCTGAGTGCCGGTGTGGGATTCTGCTTCTCAAGTTGATGGTCAGAGAGTCCAGAGGTCTCCAAAATAATCCAGGCCGTTCATATTGCTCTTGGTGGTCAACCAGAGCTTGACATAAGTAACATTCCATTGCTACAAACACCACCCACTTTGTTACAGGATATGAAGACATCAAATTGGCACTAACTGGAAACTTCTTTGATGGTTAGCTTTCATAGGATCTGAAGGTTCCAGGAGTAGGGAAAGTCATTGACAGTGTTACCCAACTTTAGACCATAAGAGTTACCACAGTAACTAGTGTGGCAAGGTATGTCCATATATCCAGTGGCACAAATCCCACATTCTGATTGGACTGAAGACCTGTTCCACAGGAGGAAACGTGCCTGGGACTGGAAGCCCAGCAAAGCAACCATGATTAGGGAACTCGCAGGATCCAGATTGATGATTATTTCCCTGAATGTACACACGTATCAAGCTGCCCTCTAAATCTGTGTCACTCAGCCAGAAGAGCAGTGCAACTTTCCGGCTCATCAGAGAAGGTCTTGGTGCAGTGGATAGAGGTTAAGTACAGAGAAGAAGTGTTTGTGGTATGATCAACCACACATGGGACACCTCTACCACAGTCTTTCTGCCCCAGGTTTCTTTCGGGAACCACCATAGAAAGGGGGTGAAAAGACTGTAGGAGTCAAAGGTTGAGAACTGGTGTCAAACAGTGTCTTCTGGACACCTCAAAATTGAGCCACTCATGAACTCCCAGCAACGGTTGCCTGTATGAGATTAGTCCAGGCCAGGCAACATTCCAGCCTAGTGGGAGTAAGGACGTGTGATTCCTCACCCCTAGCTGTGGATTTATTGATAATTGATGGCATCTGGGGAGGAAGAATCAGCTTCTTCAAGGTGTGGTCCCTGGTAAGTTGGTGGCCTTACTCTAAGGCCCCACACCCTTAAGTATATGGGCAACACAAATTTTTTAAAGAGGGGGCATTAAGTGTAGTAGAGGGGGGATAGGGTTGTACCTGGGAGGAGAATGAGGGATGAGTATAATCAAAAGATATTCTGTGAAAATTTTAAAGAATTAATAAAAATATTCTATTAATAAAATTAAAAAGTTTTGAGTGCAATCAAATTCACAAAATTGTGTTCTTGAATTAAAAATAGCTAATAGTTCATTTAAAGAGACAGTTAATCTGCTTCCATGGCTCTCTTTCTTGCTTCTTGCCCAAGAGGTCAATGCTCTGGTCTGATGGTCTGGTATGGATCATTACATTGGGCTTAGGAATGGCTCCTGTGAATACAGTTCCTGGAACACAAATCCAAGTAGGCTAAAATTTCAGACTGTGCGCAAAGTTTGTGAGAACTCAGTGTGGCTGACAAACTTCCACTCTGTAAACCACAGAGGCCCAATAAAAATTGGCTCCGTGTTCTGCAGTTTACAGCCCAGGCTTCTCTTTGTTTTCAGATGAACTTGACAGGTCTTGCCTTGAATTTAAGAGTTGGAAAATATGAACCTCAGACTCATAATAGCTACGTCTTTGTGGAGATTTTAGAGAGAGAAAAGAATGCATGTGCTAAGTGAACACATGTTCCCTTTGTAAACAGATGAACAATGGCAATAAAAACATCTCTAACACCAATGACTCACAAGCACAAAGAGAGAACAGACAGAAGGGGAAAGAGACAGTCTCCCAGTATTGTACCATCCAATATGGCAGCCACTAGACACATGTGGTTAGTGTTCAAAACATCACCAGGAGGAAGGTAAATGTTCTGTTAGTGCAGAATCAGATTCCAATGCGCTAGTATGAGAAATGGGACATAAATTTTGTTATTAATAATTTTGTATTGTTTATCTGTTGATATAATAATATTTGACATAATTGTTATATTTTTACTTTTGAAATGTGACTACCTATATCACTTGTATTTTAATTTTGTTTTAGGTTTTTTTTGGGGGGGGGTGAAGAAGTTAAGACAGGATTTCTCCATGTAGTTCTGGCTGTCCTAGAACTCCCAAGGAAGACTAGGCAGCATTTAAACTTAGAGTTTCACCTTCCTCAACTTCCCAAGTGCTAGAGTTAAAGATACCCTGCCAGGCCATAGCTTTATTCTAATAATCATTTCTTCTACAAAGAATCCATGTGTTGAAAATCCAGGGTACAGGCACTTGCCTCCTACAAGTTTTTAGATAGTGTGGGAATAGTGCAGTGATGGGGGGCTCCTACCATTGAGTTGCTAAACCACATGCTGTTCTAATAGCTCCTGGATAAATAATCTTGGCTTCTTGATACAGTCTATTTCTTGGTTTATTCATCACTAATATGAAACAATCAACCTACCAATGAATATGTTAAGGAGGCTCAATGTAAGTGAGGATGTGACCAAGTAACTAAGATGATAGTTAATAGTGATTTTAAATGTAACAAGGTCTACAATAATCTAGGAAGTAAATCTCTAAGTATTTGTGTAAGTTTCTAGACTAAGTTAATTGAGCTGGGGCAACTTATTACAGGTGGCACCATTTTTGATTACCATCCACGGAGAAACAGATAGCAACTCCAATAGAATACAAGCAACAAAAGAGTTTGTATATTATTCCAATGTGCATGCTATGTTACCAACTTCCTAAAATGATTTTCTCCCATCATCCCAAGGGCCATCATATTGATAGCATGAGATGAAAAGAAATTAGGGTATTTTATAACATAAGTAAGCTGAAGTTTGAGTTATGAAACCAACGGACAGTATGGTGGTACTCCCACCTCAAGAAACAACATGGTAAATTAGAACAAAGCAACCTGAGTGGATTTAGCCTATCCCTGGGAAAGTTCTCAGATTTTGAGGGCTGTGTGGCTACGGCTGCCATCTTGGCCATTGTAAAGTACACACAAGTGTTATGGTTTTTTGCATTATAGATTAGGGTACCTTTCCATGAGTTGCTCACTGAGGAGAGACCAGGTGAGCTCTCTGTCCCAATATGCAGAAGCTGAGACTGCAGGGAACAAGTGCCTTGGGTCAGTCTCGGGAGAGTTGCATCCCTCTGCTCCCCTGTCTTCCTAGTCCACTGAGAATCTCTGCCAAATGCATACCAACCCATGCCTTCGTGATCCTGCTCTGTAAAATAGATGCATTATCTTCTTAGTTTTCATTGTCAGCTTGATACAACCTCTAGTCATCTGAGAAGAGTCTCTATCAAGGGATTGCCGGATAATAGTAGCCTGTGAGCATATCTGTGGGGGACTGTCTTCATTGTAAACTGATGTTGGAAGGCATGGCCCATTGTGAACAGCACCTTTCTTTAGTCAGCTAGGTTTTGGCTGTGTAAGCCACCTAACACAACCTTAAAGGGGCTATTTATCAAAACCTACCCCTGAAGGCTCAAGTATCTGTGTTGAAGAAGAGTGTGAAAAGCTGTAAGAGACAGAGGAGGATAATGATTCCAAGGGAACTGCATCCTCTAGACACAACAGGGCTCAGCTTACAGAGTCCCCTTGTGCACATGTGAACGTACAGAGACTGTGATGGCATGCCTAAGACATGTACAGGTTCAAATTAGACAGAGTTCTAGCATGGGGAATGGGAAGTAGATATAAAATCCTAACCAAGAAGCTATTTGTGATTAATACCTGCAAGGACAGGGAAAATCAGCTTTCTCTATTGGAGTGACACTGGATATATCAACCACACTGCAGGGAAAACCTCATATCCAGGAGTAATTGGCCAACACAAAATGGACTCTGGTGATTTTTTGAAGTTGGATGGGTCATGAGGTGGGGAGGACCTGGGATGGGTTGGAAGAGGGGAATGGGTATGTTTGAAACATACTGTATGTGAAAGCATTTCAATTTCAAATAAGATTCTTAAGGATAAAAGGGAATAAAGAAATCTTGGACTTAAAATAACTAAGAATGAAAATTTAAAAAGAAAGCTGACTAATCATGATACTGCAAGTGATCTAGGAAGCAATGTTCCTTCAGAGTTCCTGCCCAGCTTCTCTCAAGATGGACCGTGACCTAGACACGGAAGCCAAATAAACTCTTTCCTCCCCTAAGTTGCTTTTGATCACGGTATTTATCGCAGAATGAAACTAGAATGCATATTTATTTATTTATTTATTTATTTATTTATTTATTTATTTGCAAACGGCAGTGAGCAAGAAGTCTGTCTCTGTAGTAACTGGGGAGGAAAACCCTTGGGTCACAGATACCTACCGCCTACTGCCAAATGTTAAACTGCAGTGCTGAGGGCCAAGTCTGGGGACACCTGGTACAGTAAAGCCTCTTAGAAGAGAAGACATGCCAAAGGTGCAGCTTGTCAGAAGAAATTACCAGAGTTTAAGAATTGTGGCAGTGGAAAGGAATATTCCAGAGTGCCAAAGATGATGTGTTACTGTACAGCCTTATTGGTAAATACTCAGGAGGCCCTACAACATGTTCCGGAAAGTATAAATATCTTGTTCTGGGGAGGCTGAGGCAAATATTGGAAAAGCGGTGCTTAAATATGTAAAGAAATGCAGTAGTGGCAGACAATAATGACATGAAAAACACCAGAGCAAGTGCTGGTTTTCTGAGATGCTCTCACATTGTGCTGTGCTGGATCACCTAGAACCATCTGTCTTTGTTCTCCTTAGTTTGCATGGGTGAGTACATTGCCTAGCAGCCCAGTATCACTCAGGCAGGATGTAAGTAGACTTGGGATAGAAACAGAAACCTGCCTGCCTCCCAATCCTCGGACGTTTCCAGAGAAGGCCAATAAGTCACATCAGGTTCACACTTGATGAAATTCTATAAAATGAGGCTTTTCTGAGTCCTATAACTCATGTCAGCCTAAGGAGAGTAGGCGGGACTGTGTCTGTAACCCACATTAGTCGTTCTTATTTGTACCCCAGAAATGTTGGGCAATGTTGGTGGACAGTTTGATTGTCACCTGTGGGCCATAGGGAACTATTGCCATCGTGGATGTGGAGGTCAGACAAGGTGAGGTGCTTCCCCACACTGAATAGGACAGCCCCAACCACAGGAGAATAACCCAGCCCCAGGGCCTGGGATGAAAACGGAGCATCTCTTCTGCAGAAAGCCATGGCATCGGTCTGTCTGCCCCACCATGTCCCATTTGGGCCACTGCTCAACATGGCAAGCCATCTTTTCACTCAATATACATTTATTAGACACCCTAGAAGTGGTCAGTGTCAGAGCAGGTTCAGAGGACACACAATATTAAAATGTCTTGATGTGATTTAATCTTCTATCGGAAGTGTGGTTGAGTGATAGGTAGAAGAGGTCCGTATAGTGGAGAAAATCACAGAGAAAGACAGACGCAGCAAATGTTTTGAGATTCAACATAATCTTTAGGGACAGCATACCTTAAAAAATTAAGAAAAATGATAAAATAATACCAATAAGCAAACTTTTGTCTGAAGTTCAATCCATAGTCTGTTTGTAATCTTGTCACTGTACCCCTCCGTTTTGCCGAGCCATTTTTTTTGTGAATCATAAAACTATCGTTCCTGTAACGTTTATAAATTCGTTTTAAATGCATCTATAGGGAATATTGGCTAGTAAACTTCAAACTGTTTGTTGGTTATTGAAATTGTATTTGTTGCGATGTGTGCTGTAAAGAATTAGACGAATTTGTGTATGATGTAAACAATATTTGTCGTAAGGTGACATGGGCTCATCTGCCTGTGTTTGTTAGTCCATGGCCTAAGGATCCCCTAAGCTCGCTATCTATTAACCAAACATGCCTGTGAGGGCAGAGGTTGGAAGCTCACCACACTTTTCAGATGTCATCTTGTTTGCCCTGAGTTATGCAAGCAAACCTCAAAGTATTTAAGGTTGTAAGGTCAGAGATTCATCTTGTGAGAGACATCTCAGTATTTTCTAGTACACTGGGAATTCAGTAACACGCGATCCTTAACCGTGGTAGCTAATTGTCTAACAGGGAAGGGACAAACCAAAGGAATAATCACACAAAGAATGAAAGTACAGCCACCACAGTTACAAGGAAAAGGAGGCTGAGAAGAAGGAATGAATAAAACAGGGAACATGACCTAGCTCATGGAGTCAGGGAACACGTCTGGGAATGTGACAGCTAAGCTGAGGAGTCACCTAGGAAGAAAAGCTATTCTAAGCAGAGGGAAGAGCATGTGCAAAGGCTTGGGGTAGCAGACAAGAGGGGATACTGTGTCTGGAGCTAACACACAATCGTAGCTTGTGATAAAGTTTGGGAGCTCAAGCAGGGGCTGTGTATCATGCTAGCAGGACACATGACCAAGTCTACTGAGTTTTTCTCTTGTGGTCAGTGTGGAATAAAAAAAGATGTCACAGGTCAAGGGAAATGGAGATGAAGCTTCTGTGGAACTCCCTCTAGGTACTGGGTGGTAAAAGAATACTGCAGGAACAAATGAAAGCCAAGGAGACCAACAGGCAACTTAAAGACGATGATGAAAACTTTGGCAGAGGACTAAGACTTTTCAAAAAGATTTACTTACTAATTCATGTGTATGTGTGTTTGCCTGCTTTAGTTTATACACAGTATGTACACGAAAGAGCTTGAGGAGGCCTGAAGTAGGTATTAGATGCCCAGATTTTGAGTTAAAGGTGCTTAGGAACCCATATATGGTGATGGTAACCAAACTTAGATCCTCTGAAATAGTAGTGCCTCGTGACCTCTGAGTCTCACTTCAGCATTTATCTTTATGGTTTTTATCTATGTGCATCTCTGTGTGTCTTTGTGAAGGCCATGTGTAAGGGTGCCTGCAGAAGCCAGAATATGACATTGGATTCCAGATGGCTTTGAGCTGCTTGACATGAGCACTGGGAGCTGAACTTAGGCCCACTGCAAAACCAGTATGTGCTCTTACCTACTGAGCCATCTCTCTAACCCTTCAAGAATAGTTTTGTAAATAAAATACACAGGGCACTTCAGATGGTGTTGATTCGCTCTGATATGTACAAGTAAGGTAGATGTTAAATGTGTGACCCAGGGTTTGGGAATTATATCTTTGTGATGGCTATTATTGGTTTTCAGCTTCATCATATCTGAAAGTAATTAAAACTCCCAAAGGGAGAGAGATATACCAGTGAGGTATTTTTCTTAATTTAAAGTATGAAGATATATCTTTAATTCAGTTCTTTTGAGGTAGGAAAACCTACCTCTAATCTGGACCACACCTTCTGCTAGGAGCCCATATAAGGACATGGAAGAAAGAAACTCAATCAGAAAGAAGCTCAGTCTCTCTGACTGCTCCCTCTTGCCTTGCTAGCAAGTTCATTCCTTCACTTGCATTAGAGGCTGCTTCTTCAAGATCCTGGTATCTACTGAAGACCAACTGAGGCATCTGGTCTCATGTACTAGACAACGATTGGATTCTTGGACCTTCTGTTCTTAGGCAGCCATTATTGGATTAGCTGGACCACAGTCTGTAAGTCATTCTAATAAGTCTCTACATGGTATATATAAATAGATAAAGATAGAAAAATACTCTTCTCTAAATTCTGTTACCCTAAAGAACCCTGACTAATCGAGTTTTATATATTAGCGTTTGTAATCAATGATTTTGACATGATAGAAAAGCTTTATGAAGCTTCCATACTATCTGTTATGAGAAGTAAGAAGAGGGTGACATTTCTGTCTCTCTGTGACAGGAAGCATTGTTGCCAGCTGTTTAATACAGCCTTTAGTCCATGCTAAGCAACCGCTGGCTCTGGAAAAGGATTAAACGGCTTGGACGCCTGCATAGTTA
The DNA here is from genome assembly GCF_950005125.1 of Chionomys nivalis. Lineage (NCBI taxonomy): Eukaryota > Metazoa > Chordata > Mammalia > Rodentia > Cricetidae > Chionomys > Chionomys nivalis. The sequence continues at coordinate 18,688,511 of NC_080094.1, read as the reverse complement.
ACTCAGGGAATCCAAACTCCGCCAAAGCCCATTCACACTTCAAACCTTTCCACACCATTTACTTCTGTGTCAATAAGGACATCTGAAGAAGGAAGGAGAAATTTACTAAAAAACAAACCACAGTCTTCCGTCCCTACAAGCACACTGGTCAATCCCACCGATCTGTCTGTTTCGGTGCTAATTTACGCATTTAATGGCACTTTGACTGATTCTGTGGTAGATGTATTACCTAGGCCTGCCACGTAAGCTTACTTGAATTTCTGATTCCTGGACATCATGAGTTCCAGGGCCAAGAAATAATAGACAGGTGCAGCAGAAACCGGAGCTGGAAGAAGAAGACAGGATGTCTAAATGCCGGGAACACACGTAATAATGGTTCAGAGGGAGGCGAGCAATGCAAGTCATCTGCGATGGAAGTGAATTCTCAACCTGAGCTCAGGCAATGGGCAACCATGCTTCAAAGGGAAGAAGCCCAGCTCTCTAAGATACCTTTGGCGTCTGAGCCAGGTTCACACTCACATTCACAGGCACTTGGCAAGAAGCTTCAAGCAAGATGCTGCTCCTCAGACCTCCGTGTGTTTGTAGGCAAAGCAATGCTGCCACGAGTGTTGGGAAAATGTTGACTTCCTCAGGTCTATCCTACATGCTCCTGGTTGAGAGGGATGAAGAGGTCAAGAGGAAAGCTCTCTCTCCTAGGCTTCTCCTCTTTCTCCCTCCTTCCATTCTCCCGAACAAGACTATATGGGCTCTAAAATCCCATCTGCCTGATTGGATTCAGGCTTGAGTTGATCTCATCAGTTTCTCCATGGACCAAAGACAGAGTAGCTGAGGTGGACATTTCGAAGAACTGTGTGTGTAGCACACTGCTTTTTCTGCATCAGCTGGTGAGGTCATGGGGTGAGTCACATGCAGGCTGAGCTGACGGGGGGGGGGGATTAAAATGACATCACTCCGCTTGTTATTTCATCTGTTAAAACTACATTGGCTTTTGCCAGAAACTGCTTAGTGACAATACCCCTGAACTTTCTTCCAAAAGCTATAAAGATGGCTTCTCAAATTTAGAAAAATGCTGAAATTGTTGGAAAGTTTTATTAAGCTGTTTAGAATTTAAAACAGCAGCTCACAGCAAAGCAGTTAAGAAGCAAACAGTGTGTCAGGATGTTTCCAGGCCCTTCAGTGAAGCAATAGCTCACAACCTCGTCACACTTAGACAAGGAGACAGATCGGGTGTCTAAACTTAACAAAAGTCTTTAAGGAAAAGATTTCTGCCTCTGGAACAGTGAGTCCAAAGTTAAAGTGCTGGCTGCTGGGTAAGCTGTGCTAGGCATCTTAGATCTGGAAAGCAACTCGTAAGTTACCCTTCAGCTTTTCCTGCAAGTTAGTTCAAGATGTCCTTCATGGAGGTGTTTCTGAAACTTCTTTTGAAATGTTCTTGAGGCTAATTGCACTCATTGCATACAATTGTTGTCTGTTATTCTCAGCATTTATTTCTGTCAGTAGATATCCTGACCCAGAACCACATACTTTGAAACTTTCTGTCGTGGCTTCCTCTCAATGACTGTGATTGTTTATGAAGTCTGTATCTAGCATTCCTCCCCATTCCTGGGACATAGTGATGAGCTGAAAACTCCAGGCTCAGAATCATGGATTGTTCTTCAGGTGGGATCCCAAGGAATCATCTCATCAGAACAGAAAGTGCATCCAGCCACCCAGAAAATCCCAAAGGATTTAGTGTATCTGTATTTCTCAGTATGCTTTCTGCTGCTGTGATAAAAAATAAAAATAAATAAAAAAACAGAAGAAACAAGGTTTATTTCAGCTTACAGTTTATAATCCACAATAAAGGGAAGTCAGGGCAAAATGTCAAGGCAGAAACCTGAGGTCAAGAGTTGAAGCAGGGGCCAGTCTGTTCACTGGCCTGCTCTCCATTGTGGTTACCCTCCTTCCCCAAGGCCCATTGGCCACCAAACTGCATGAGCGTGATGGAAACAGGTTTCCAGGAGACTGTTTCAGTGTTACAGCTCAACTTCATTTCAGAGAGAGGGGACTTATAAAGGCTGGGGACAGTGGCTGGGACATCACCTAATTTGCATTAGGTCAGATGTTCCTATCATAAGATTCCCAGTGCAAGGCCTGATTACCATAAGGTAGCACACTCCTATCCTAACAGTCAAAGCACAAAGTCTAATTACCATGTATAGTAACAGAGGGGAAAGCTTCTATAGAGAACTGTGTCAAGGGCCACACTGGAGATAAGTCAGCATCCTGGCCTACAGACATTCTCCATATAAGGTCTGGTGGAGAGCAGGAAGCCTCCATTGCGGGGAAGGAGGCCCTCCATGTTGCACCGAGCTTGGAGAGAGCTACCAGGATATGGTAGACTGCAACCTCTGACCAGCAGGGCCTCCAAACACTCCATGATTTGCCTAACCTGCTTTTGTTTACCACCAAGGACCACTTGTCCAGGAATAGCATGGTCCACAGTGGGATGGACTTTTCCAGGTTAATCATCACTCAAGAAGTTTGCCCATAGGGTTGCCTACAGGCCAATCTTATTTTCTCAGCTGAGGTTTCTCTTCTCCAATGACCCTAGCTTATGTCAAGTTGACAAAAACTCATTAGTACACTATAAATGAGATGTCCTCAGTATGTTAAGGGCCACAGGACATCACCCCTAGTGCTTAGGGGTTTTCTTCTAGGAACTGGGGACAAAAACACATACTGTAGATTGGCACTCTCCAAGAAAAACAGTTACCATTTTTCATCCAGTTAACTGTATCTTCTTGCAATAATCCATCCAGATTGGTCCTACCAATTGTTGACATCTCCCAGAGAAGGAAGGGATAGGGGAGTCCTTAGATCCTTCCTTGCCTGAGATTCCAGCTTGCCCTCTCAGGAACTTGTATGCAATCCTGTCCTGGTAGCACATGACTTCGGGCTGTCTGGAGACAGCAGGGTGTAGGAGTTGGGGAAGGTTAACGGAAGAGGAACTCCATCTATGCTGCCATGGATGAAGACCTTCCAGCGTGGATGTTTAGGGACACTCATGCCCCAGTTAACAAGTCCCACCCCTGCTCTGCAAGCAAGCTTAATAAACTCACTGGTTCTCCCAGGGTGCACATTGGAGGAATCATACTTTGTGTGGGGGACCTTCTAAGTGGGTGATAGATGTTGTGTATGTCTCCCTATTGAAACAAATCTCATAGTAACCCTGGGTATATAGGGTATATGTGTGCTTATGTGTGTGTGGTGTTTCTTGTAATATAACAATATGACAGCATGTTAATGGATGAGAGTATGTATGAATGTTCAGATGGAGTGACCTATGAGTAAAGGAATTCTTACATCAACATAGAACAATTAATTTTACTTTGGAATCACAATATCAAATGTTAACAATTCAATGAATTTGCTTACCTCAAATTCCTTGCCTTAAAATAGAAAACATCTAAATAGTGATTTTTAAAAAAATTAATGAGTTTATTTTTAAAATGATCTTATCTCATTTTACATACCTATCTACTCCCCCCCACCTCCTGATACCTACCACCTCCACCCCCATCTACTCCTCAGAGAGGGTAAGGCTTCCTAAGGGGAGTCAACAAAGTCTGATGTGTCACTTTGAGGTGGAACCAAGGCTCTCCCTATATTTAGGCTAAGCAAGATGCCCTTCCAAAAAGAATGTCCTCCAAAAAGCCCGTTCAAGCATTTGAGAAGCTATGTCTAATCCCCTATGCCCTTAAATACTTGACTGCTTATAAGACTGAATCTATGTATTATCTGCTATCTATCTATCTATCTATCTATCTATCTATCTATCTATCTATCTATCTATCATCTATCTACCTATAACACTCCAAGACACTATTCTAATGTTTGAATAAATACTGAACATGCCATATCTCTTCATGTACTATGATTTTGTGAGTACATATATGTATGTCTGTGTGGGTGATCATGAATACGCATGTCTGGGAGGAAGAAGACTGATGTGGGAGTGATTTTTTTCTAATCTGTTACTTTCATTGGTTAATTAATAAAGAAACTGCCTAGGCCCATTTGATAGGCCAACCCTTAGGTGGGTGGAGTAAACTGAACAGAATCCTGGGAGAAAGAAGCAGATTCAGTGAGTCACCATGATTCCCCCACTCCAGACAGACGCAGGTTAAGATCTTTCCTGGTAAGCCAGCTCATGGTGCTACACAAAATATTAAAAATGGGTTAGATCAATATGTAAGAGCTAGCCAATAAGAGGTTAAAACTAATGGGCCAATCAGTGTTTAAAAGAATACAGTTTCCGTGTAATTATTTTGGGAAAAGCTAGCCGGGTGGTGGAAAGCCATGCGGGAGCCGGGGTGGCAGGGAAGCAGCCTGCCGCTCCTATTACTACAGAGTGGTGCCCAACGCCCCCTGCTAGCAAGGTGATTGGCTGGGTCTCCCCTACAGAAGACAACCTCAGGTACCATTCTTCAGATGCTCTATTGGGACTCTCCAACTGAGCCATCTTCCTGGCTGTGCGGACCAGTGATCAAGATGCTGAAACCCACATCTGCTCTTCAGGTTTTATTCAGAGCTCACCAGTTGTGACACTAACTCTAACGGGCCAGGTCTGAGATCTCACCAAGGATCTTAGTGTGTTCCTCTAATCCACATCCTTTTGTTCTCCACAGATCCGGAGCAGTTCTCTTCCCCGCTTTGTCTGTTGTAATCTTGACACATTTGAGGAGTTAGAGACCAGCTATTTAGCAGAATGTTCCTTAATTTGGGTTTGTTTGGGTTTTTTCTCATAATTAGGTTCAGACTAGGCACTCTTGGCAGGCAAACCACAGAAGGATGTGTGTCCTGCTCGGTGGGTCGCATCATGAGGCACATGGTGCTGATTTGTCCCATTTCTCTCCTAGCTTTAATTGCTGCATCCAATTGGTGTCTGCCAGGCTTCTGCGCTATGAAGTAACTATTTTTCCTTTAGCAATTAACGTTAGGGAGATACTTTGAGACCATGCGAATGTCTTGTTTCTCTTTGTACTTTCACCCACCCAACTCCCTCCAGCTTCCATTGATGATCCTTGCCTGAAAACAATCTTGTGGTTGCCAGTGGGTGATTTTTTTTCATTCTCTCCTTCACTTCTGTATTTATTAGCTGCAATTCGGATGTGACTTTTCCATCGATGTCCTCATTGTCTAGGTCAGATCAGTTCAAAGAAAACATCATTTGGGGGTTAGCATTTCACTTAGTTACTTACTTAGTGTGATCATTAAGACATTAGACGTGAGGACATTGCTCTAGAGAAGCAAACATACTGACATCCTAGAATGTGCTGTTCGATAAACAGTGAGTGGACTGCAATTTAAGTAGGTCTTTAAAAATTAGCGCAGGGAAAGACGTTGTGCAAAAGTCATCAGAATTCAAAAAGCGTGGCCCAAATCCCTTTCATAAACAGGATGAAAGCTTTTGCATCAAGCCTTCCACACACATACCCATCTCCAGTGAGAGAGTGTTAGCTCCCAGCAACAGAGGACTGACTCACAGATGGCACCACCCTTTGCTTTCGGGTCAGCAAATATCCCAGATAAAACTTCACATCCTAATGGCATAGGTGAAGAAGGGCAGATAATTTTCATGGATGATCCCGATCTCTCTCTCTCTCTCTCTCTCTCTCTCTCTCTCTCTCTCTCCTGCTCCTTCATATCTTGCTGTCTGTATACATAGAAGACAATCTTCATGTTGATCTCCTTTCATATCTTGCTGTCTGTATACATAGAAGACAATCTTCATGTTGATCTCCTTTCATATCTTGCTGTCTGTATACATAGAAGACAATCTTCATGTTGATCTCCTTTCCTTGGGCTCTCAGGGTATGGTGTACTGTCAAATTTAGACACACATGTTAGGATCACAAGAGGAGTTAGACAGAACCACTGTGTCGATGTTCTCACAATGCAGCAGGGTCCTGCAGACACCCCCTTCTTCATCTTTCCTCTCTGCTCCCTCAATCCTTGAGGTAGCATTTCTTTGTCCTCAGCTTGACCCTAGCTGCTGATCAGTTTCCCCCGTGACTCAGGCAAACACTGCCCAGGCGTTTTTTACCTTCACTCCTCTGGGGTTTTGCATCTGGGCAAGTGGCTCTCTTTCGGCCAGTCTCTGATCCTTCTTCCTGGAAACCTCCACTGCCACATCTGTCAGCTTGAGGTCTCTGACCCCATCTGGCTCCTTTCCTGGGCTACTGGCCCTCACCCAAGGACAGCCAGAACTCCTGAGTTAATGATCTCGGGTCACACTGCTTCCCTGTCTATCCAGAATTAATAAAGAAAAAAGAAAACCGTCTTCCCTCTGCTTCACCTATAGCAATTAGAGCCTCTAAAAAGCAGTTCCCAGTAAGAAGGGGAGAGGAAGCAGACACCAAGAGGGTAGAAAACATTTAAAAGACCCAGGTTTCATATTAAACTTGATTTTGTGCGTGTTTTATTGAATGATCCAAGTAAGACTGCTAGGTCTCTCAGGGCTGATTTTTGTATCACCTGCCAACTCTATTAGGTAAACATTTGACAGGGTGGCATCTGTTTGGGGAGCTCTGAATCCTTTCCACTCCTATCTTACAGGTAAGAAACTGTTATACTATGACACCACAATGTTATAGAACTATGAACTCAGCGAGGATCGAGCCTGTCTCTAGGGCGTTGACCAACGGTCTACTTAGAAACACATAATGTTGGGGAAAAAATAGCGTGCATTTGACTTTTTTCCCCCCAGACAATTCTTCTCAATAGCTTTGGTAACTCCCTAGTTTTCTAGTAGTTAGGCACAAAAATTCTAGTTTCCAAAATGAAAAATCAGATGACAAAGCACACCCCAGAGGAGGACTCTCCATCAGCATTAGAAATTTATGTTTGCTAAAGTGATTTGCTAGGGTTGGGTCTGTAGTTTGGTTGGTGAGCCAGTTGCCTAGCACATGCAAGACTCTGAGTTCAATTCCTAATGCCTCAATATAAAGCTAAATAAGTTTTATAGCCGAGGGATCAGCAGATAGGAGATAGCCTCTATTTTGCTGGATTATAAGTTAGTGGGAGAACATTTACTTAGTATGCACTAGGCCCAAGGTTCAACACCTAGTACCACACACACACACACATACACACGCAAAAGCAAAATTCCCACAGGTCTGCATTTGCTAGGGCAAAGTTGGAAGTGTCTATCCATCAGGCTTCTTCTTTCTTTGTTGAAAGGACTCAGGGTATCTTACATATCACTGTATATAAAATGTTAAGGCTTAACATACTGAAAGGTTGAGGAAATACAAGATAGGAATATAGGGGTAGTGGAAAGAGGGAAGGCAAATCATTGTGTGGGGTTAAAGTTCCCAACAAGGTATAAATTTCCATGAAAGAATAAAACCTTTTGTTACTGTCTGATTTCCATATTTGGTGAATATTTTCTCTTATTTACAAACAAATAGTTGGAACTGTGGATTAGAATTACTAACATTAAGATGTTGGGAATATGCTTCAATGGCTGTAGTTCTTCTCTATGATAGGATGTTGTAATGAGAGCTAAAAGAAAAAGAAAAGATCACAGGTGGCTCTTTGATGGGTTCATTATTTCCTCCCCTTGTTTTTGCATCTTGAAATGGGCAGAATTTTAACAATGGTCACTAATTTTCCATAGTATTATGCCTATAAGCCAAGAAATATTACTTCACAATTATGTTACATATAGGGCATGATATTTTATAGTTATTTCCTCTATTTTGTAACATTCTCTACTGGAGTAAGGCTCATTAAGAACCAGGAATAAATGAAACTTACAAGGTCCAGGAAGCAAATAAAACTCATAAGTCTCAGAAAAGCTCCTGAAAGTTACAGGATTCACTAGATCTCATCTCTTCCCTTGCAGTAACAATTGGTGAGGATTTGTTTCTAATGAGCTGAATTGCTGCAAGTCTTGCAAAGAAGCTTCAAGAATACAACTTTCTCTAGTTGTTGCCCACTGTGCTGTGGGCTCTTTGGTTATGTAGGTGCCTTTGCAAAAGGTAATTCTAATAGTTGGACCAAATGAGAAGTGTTGCAACTGCCTTTAGATCATGTGAACTCCTGTAAATAACCTCAATTAGCTGATTGGTTTCCTAAGCTAGACATTGGTACATATTTCTTTGGTCCAGTCATCAATGCTCAGTCTGGGGTGAATAGATGTTTGTCCATGTCTCCCCAGGGAAAACAACACAGCATATGTTTGGCTTTAAAATAGAAAGATTATCTGAGTCTGCCTAATCTAATTATGTGAGCGCCTTAAAAAAAACAGACAATTATTTCCAGCTGGTAGCAAAACAGGGATGAAAAGGGGGAGAATTCACTACTTGGATATGTTTGCTTCTTGTTTTGTTTTGAGGAAGATTTCTACTAAAATATCCAGGCTGGCTTTGAACACACTATGTAGCTCAATCAGGCCTTGAACTTGTCATTCTCCTATCTTAGCTTCTCGAATAGCTGGAATCACAGCCCTTTCCACCACAGCTGGCTTCATTATCAGGGTTTGATACCTGCTCTGAAGATGTGATGGAAAATGAGAAATTCTATTGTCCTTGTCAGACATTTGATAAAAACAAGAGGCCTCAATCTTGTGGCCACAAAGAACTGGATTCTCCCAAAGGCTTGAATGAGCATTTGTAAGAAGGTTCTTTTTAATATCTTCGAAAACTAATCCTTTGATTCCAGCTTTGAGAGATGCTGAGCAGAGAAACCAGTGCAGTCCATATGGGCTTCCAAACTCTCAGGACTGTGCAAAAAGTAGGTCTTGTTGGAGGTCATTAAAGCCTGCTGTAATTTGTTCTGCTGTAATAGAAAACAAATAAACATTCTTTCCTTCCTTCTTTTTCCATTAATAAAGGTTTATTTTTGGCACAGTATGTGCTGAGAAATGCCTCTGCCACTCTGTAAAAAGCCAAGCATTTAATCCCCAAAACATCACTAAAAAGTACATTTTAATATGTCCATTTTCACAAGGCTGGGCCTAAGCTTCTAAAGTTAGGAAGGTCTCTGGATCCTGATTCAAACCCTTCTGCAACACCAGTACATCCCCACAGGACTCTCCTTCCTACAGGATTTGGATTTTTTTCTTCCTGCATGGATCTGAAAGGGCCATTCCTCTTGAGGCTCCTGTGAAATTGCATTGAGTGAAATCCTATAACACTGGCTACAGATGCCCCTTAGAGTTTTCTGAAATCTGGACCCTTGTTCAGCTTGTTCTGTCCACTAGTTAGTTCCTCAGAACTGTGGCTAACAGATTTGGCCAGAAGAGCACATAAGAAGAAACTGATACCAGCTAACATTTCCTGTTGGCTGAGTTCTGGGTATAACCCACTCTTCTAGTCTTCATCTCTCTTGTTCAGGGCGCTGCTGGGCCAAGTCGTCTCAGAGCCCGAGGCAGAGGCATAGCATATAATGTGTGTTTTGACATTAATGGAAACAAAAATACATCAACAGTACTTTCAAAATGTCATTAATTTCTTCTTTCATTTGCAATCATCATGTTGACAACTTAAAAAATGTTAATGAACCTCAACTGAAATGAATGGTCACTATTCGATTTTGATATAAAGAGGATGCAAATCTGGAAACGATATCAATTTTAATATATTTATAGTTCAGTTTTAATATGGTCTCAACTACTTTAACATTCTACAAAATATTAACCACTACCCAAAGTAAAAACAACAACAACAAAACAACCAACCATTTTGTAGGGACATATCTTTGTCCATGTATCAAAGATTCAATAACTAGGAAACCACATTTCCTTAAAAGTTTGATGTTTTGCTCCCTGTGGATTTTTGCATTCATTCTGATTTCTGAATTGATATTGCCTGGGGTTTTCACATTGATTATCTTTCTCTTGACACCCTCTAATGTTTCATAGCTAAGTATCTCATTTCTCTCATCCTTTATTTGTGAGGCTTGTCTTCAGTGTAATCACCCTAATATCTACGTTCATCTAGAAGATCACTGGGGCCAATTTACACACAGAAAAAAGAAACTTTCTCTTGGGAAGAGGAGAAGGGAGGCAGGTCATTTTCCATATTGAAAGAAGTTGTTAATTACTTGGCCAACAGTGTGTCTGCTGCTTTCACAATAGTAGCAGCTGTGATACAAATGTATCCAGAACATAAATCACTAAGGGTATTCCCCTTTTATTTCCCCAGATTTTCAGGTTTTATGAAAAAAAAAGAGAAAAATATAACAAATATTTTAGATTTCTTTTTAAATTTTATTTTTATTTATGGTATGTATGTGTATATGCACATGTACTTAGATGCCTGTGGATGCCCGATCACCCGGAGCTGGAGTTACAGATGCTTGTGAACCACATAACATAGGTGCTGGGAAATGAACTCTGGTCCTCTGCAAGAGCAGCAAGTGCTCTTAAACTCCAAAACCATCTCTCCAGCTCCAACAAGATGAGAAATTCTATTGAGTATATCAATTGTCCGTTCCAAATGAAGATCAAATAACTTCCTCAGTCCATTTGTCTGAAGAAAGTTTCCCCACAGTTCCAATGACTCGCAGTGCAGCCGAGGTGAGGATGGGAGCTAGGTGGCCTGAAGGATCAGCTTCCTAGAGGAAAAAGACACTGTCTCAATGGAGGCCACTGCTGTCCTATTCAGATTTCCAATGACAGTCTAGTTTCAGGAAGGCAGCAGTAAACACAGGCAGCACTAAATTAATACTTATAATGCAAATGCTATAGTCATCATTGCTTTATTTCTATTAATATTATAATGGGTTTGTGCTGTTTCCATATATGTGGTATGAAGGTGAGTAGTACTCTGGCTTTTTTATGTTAAAGTTATAAAAAAAATAATTCACAGCAGCACTGGTTGTAGGTGTAATTGTTTTCTTTCCTTGTGTTTATTTATTTGTGCATGTTTGTGTGTATGTGTGAACATGTGTGCACTTGTGGGAGTTTGTTCTTCCATCACGTGGGTACTGAGAGCTTAGCTCATCAGGCTTGGTAGCAAGCACCTTTCCCCACCAAGCTAACTCACTGGCCCCACACGTAATCTATTTGCCATCATAAAAACCACTATCTTGTCCCATTTTCTAAATGACATGTTCAAACTGTCCGGAGAATGCTTGGAAAATTGAAAGAATACAGAGCCTTGATAGCCTTCACTGAGCATCTCATATCTACAGTAGAGATATGAGCAAGCCTTCAGCCTTCTTGATACCCCTCACCCATCCTGTACCTCCAAGGGCTTTACCTGACTTCAGGGAAGTCTGCACAACTCTGGAGACTGCTCCCAGAGAGCTACAGCAAAGTTCTAACCAGTCTCGCTTCCTTCTCACACAAACAGCCTAATGAGATTGTTAGCAACTGTGAGAATGTTAGAGCTGTTACATCTTAGCAAGGTGTGTGTGCGGGGGCGGGCATGCCCATGTGTGGACAAGGTACCGAATTGTCACCGCTGTTACACTTCCCAATTGTGGGAGCTGTGAATTAGGCTGGGTAGGGTCTGGGCTTTCAGCCAGTCGCTAAGCTGTCCACATAGACGACACACAAATTAGGGGGATCACAAACCAATTAGCACTTGGGTTCTGCAGGCTGGAGTGTCTTAGAGTTTTTCTCACTGAATGCTTTAGGATAAGAACCAGCCCAGTATACTCTTTGATACCTCTCAAAGTCGAGATGAAGGCATCTGTTTTATTCAGGGAGGAGAAGCTTCAGTTCTAGGCACATTGACAGCATCCCATGGAAGCTTTCTTTCCCTTCTAAAATCTTGACCATCCTTTATGAGGTGATAGTCGCCTCCTGGAGGATGTTTCACAGGCTCTGGGGCAGATGAGCTTGACTAAATGCTCCACAGTGAAGACATCCAAAACAAAGTAAAAGTGCCTAGAAGATGCCCAAGTCAGTGGCATCCCTTTGAATACATCAGTTCATGTGGGCCACTGTCCCCTCTGACGTGGATTCCAGAACTAGGTTTGTGCTCAGAACTCTCTGGAAGTATACTTATGCTCAGCCTCCTTCACCTCCCTGATGTCTCTGATGACTCCTCCCCTTGTCATTGCAGAAGCTGCCCGCCCCCGCAAGCCTGTCCCTTTGACTGCCTTTGGTCTGATGGTTAAATGGGTGAGGGAGGATTAGGAATCAGAGAGGGGAAAGAATCCCAGAGGACTATTTTAAGATGCTTTTTAAACTTCTGAAGAAATTGCATACATTGGATGGTAACAAATTAGAGAAGTTTTTCTCTCTTGATTTCTGTCATATGGTAACAAATATGTTATTTTCTTAGTATATCATACTCCCTGAACATCTATAAAATTTTGAGAAAAGATTATAAAATTTGATCCAGGAATTGTAGTCTGGTTTCAGAGCTATCATCATTGACATACATGTGTTACTGTTGTAATATTAATTATCTCTGGGTGCCTGATTCTAGCTGCTTCCCTACATATATGTATGAATGTATGTATAGAACATAGTACCACCACCTAACTTCTATCCTAACCCAAGCCTCCTTCCCATATATAAGGAAAGGTGATTTTATTTATTTATGCGGATGTGCAGGGCAGAGGTCAAACTTGGGTGATACTCGTCAGGAGCTATCCACCTTTCTATTTTTATTATTGTTGCTATTATTATTATCATCATTATCATTATCATCTTCATCATCTTAGACAATTTCGCCCTGGGACTGGGACTTGTTTTGCCCATTAAGTTAGGCTGGTTATAGCCGCCCTCTGTTTTTGCTTGCCCAGTGCTGGGATAAACCATCATATTGGGATTCCTACAGAGATGCTGGGGTTTGGATCCAGGTCCTCATGTTGGGGTGTGCTTGAGAAGGCTAACACCCCAGCCCAGCACAGGTGATTTTAAAGGAGATCTTTACAAATAGAAGCATGGGGAACTCAGGTGGATAGTTTCCTAGTTTCTGATTTGTGTAGCAAGAGTGTACTGGTGAGGCCCCCCTTACCAAGAACAAGCAAACAAAATAATTCAAATACTCCTGCATCAAAGTATTGCAGCCTCCTTAGCAGTCAGGAAAGGTTGTGGATGGGTTCAGTCCTATGAGTATCTAGGAACCTCTCAGCAGGAACTGGCTCTAACCATCTTCTATTGATTCATGGGATCTGCGGAACATCACCCATAAGGGGGGATATTTTGCTTGGCAAAACTGTCATGGAGACTGGCATTAAGGATCTTTTCATGGATGCAAGAGAAAATCAACATGTAAAAACTGACCTTATTCTTCATATAAAACATGGCTCTTATTCATCACCCTCCCCTGCATCTTCCAGAGATGCTCAGTTTCCTGAGCGTGGAAGTGATAGAGAAGTTGATAGGGAGATAGGACTTGAGAACCCTCCCATTTCTGCTTGTCTATTACGTCTCTGCCATGGTTGTGAGCTCACTACTTTCTGGCTAATTCAGGGTCCCAGGAGGAAGCTGACGGTCAATCTGCTGAGGTCAGCTGAACTCTAACCAGACAGGCCATGTGGGATTTGCAGGTGGTTCTAGTTACATAACAGTGCTCAACCATAGTTCACAAATGGAAGCAGGCTTCTGAGTGCAGAAGAATGTCATTTCCCCAACTTAGCACCAGGGGATCCACGTCTCAGTTTTGGGGTAAATGGACCACAAGAAAACCCTGCCAATAAAACGGCAAGAGGTGTTTCATTAACAAATCACAGGGAAGACTCAGAAAATGCTAATGCCGGGCAAAGCGTGTTTTTAGTGGGGGTCACAGAGTGTAATACCTACAGGGTTGGGTGTAAAGGTGTGGTAGCTTTCAAATACATCTGTAAATTCTTGATACTTCCACCATGAGATGAAGTCTAATTCCTTTACCCTTGACTATATGCTATCCTCCAAAGTTGGAAATGACTCATTTGCAAGAGACATTATATGTTTCACTGAAGGTTGGTTATAAGAGGTAAGACAGCATTTCTCATGCACAGGCATCCACCCTCTTGCCACACGGGTGTGTCAAGTCTCGGGTCTAGCTAGGGCTCAGGCTGCCAGACAGCATAACCTGCTAGAGATGCAAGTCAATGAGCTGCCGTGTGATAGCTGTCACCTGCCTCTGTGGACCTGCGATGTTCTTTTGATTGCACTTGAGTCCTGTTTGATCTATATATTTATAGCAAAATCACTAAGGAAGCATAGCTCATGGGATGCTCTGTTATGGAGTCAACCTTTTTGACATATATTGTTTGTTTAGGAGAAAGACACAGCAACATACACTGGCAACTTTGACAACCTGACAAGGGCACACCACTTTCCAAGGGCTTGGTGAAGTGATGGCCCTGGTAACACCAGCATGAAGAAATGTAGCCCTAACTCCGACCCAGAAACAGAAGCTGCTAGCAGTAACAGTGAAAACAGACCCAAAGGACACTGGGAATGCTCTGGAGTGGCAGTGACATCCATGTTTGTAAGAATACAAAGACGAGGGAGATGTGTACATTCAGAGGGCTGCGCGTTCCCATCACTCAGTTGGGCAAACTGGCGATGCTTACGTTTGACCTGCTTTACCTCCATCCGGGGCTGCCCCGACCTGGAAAGCCAAGCTCGCACATTTGTGACTGCACTCTGGCTTCCCTGGGCCTTCATGTGCATCATCGGTTTCGGTGCTAGCATTAACACCTGTGAGGGAGGTATTATTCCTCGCAGATCTCACAGCCCATAAATGACAAGCCTGCCAGGAAATCCAGTCCTGCTTTCCCCGCCGTGCTGCAGCTGCCCCAGCAAATTAAATCTTCATTCTAAGTGGTGGTACTAAGGCAGGTTCTGAAATAAGCCCTGAGTGATTTCTGAACCTCGCGCTAAACCTCTACTGATTTATCTGTTCTGTGAGTTCAGAGTTCTGAATAGTAAAACCTCATTAATTCAGTCTCTACAAACGTATAGTTTAAGGTAGGAACTAAATAGAACAGCCTCTGCTTAGTCACACGGCCACATTTAGTTTGGTCCATTCACCCATGCATTTTGTGCCAAGCCCTTTCTTTACCATGGTCTCTTAGGTACCCACTTTATAAAAAAGGCCATGCCCAAGGAGCCCAAGGCTCGTGGGTTTATCTGCATTGATTGTCCTTACCTGAAAGTCTGCCCACAGATGCCTGATCCCGAGGCTCACACATCACTTTCGGATTTCAAGACTCTGATTTCCACTCAGTGGCTTTCCTGACCTTAGACCCTTGCTGCGAAAGAGGTTGAAATCACAGTGGATTCATAATTTCTCTCTAAAAGTCCAAGTTTCCCAGACACCATTCTATTAACTATATGTGTCTCATATATCTGTCAGCCATGCAAAAAATCATCCCAGATCAACCTGTGTCCTTAGGGAGACTGTAGCATACCAAGGATGTGTGTAACTAAGTTTATTTACCAGGTAATCACTGGTCTGCAGTTGAAGATGGGGATTATGACCATAGACTCATGGCCAGTTGTAAACCGTGTGATAGTTTGAATGAAAATGACCCCCATGGGCTCATAGGGAGAGGCAGTATTAGGAAGTTTGGCCTTGCTGGAGGATGAATGTTACTGAGGATGGGCTTTTGAGGTTTCAGATGCTCAAGTCAAGCTCAGTGTCACTCTCTCTTCCTGGTGCCTGCCAATCCAGATGTAGAGCCCTCAGCTCCTTCTCCAACACCATGTCTGCCTGTATGCTTCCATTATTCCTACCATGAGGACAGTGGACTAAACCTCTAAACTATAAGCCAGCCCCAACTAAATGTTTCACTTTAAATGGTTGCCAAGGTCTTGATGTCGCCTCACAGCAATAGACCCTAAGTAAGAAGACACCCCATTCAATCCTCCACATCCTCCTTTCTTAGCTGGAGTGGAGACATTTGAGATTGATCATACTAAGTGCTGGGGTGTGGACTCACTCCCCTCTTAAGCTCTCTGGAGCAAGAAGCACAGGGCACTTTAGCAAATCTATCCCCCTTTGAAATGCACACACTTCGCTCCATCAATTAAATGTTTAAAGAATCACGCTAAATCTGAGTGCAGCCACACATCCATGAAGAGATATGGCCCAGCTCGCTCATGATGACAAAGTAGCAGGAACTAAGATTCCACTAATGCAAACACATTAAGTAGCCCCTGTGATGGTTTGCATGGGGTATGTCCTCCAGAGGCTCGGGTATTTGAACACTTAGTCTCCAGTTGGTGGCTTTGCCTAGAGAGGTTGTGGGAGGTTCAGTATGGCTGGAAGAAGTGTATCACTAGGGATGGGCCTTGTGAATTGGAAGCCTTGCCCTCCTTTCAATTTGGTCTGCCTCATTGTGTGGTTCGGCTTCTTCCTGCAGATGGTTGGTGCATTGATCCACAAGGGTGGAGGGAGCAGAAAGCCTAGAGAGATTGTGGGGAGGTGCAGCTTTGCTGGAGGAAGTACCACACTGGGCATGGACCTTGAGAGTTGGAAGCCTTGCCCTACTTTCAGTTTGGTCTGCTTCACGCATGTGGTAAAAGATGTGAAGCCTCAGCTTCCTGCTCCCCGACGGCTGTGCCTATTGCTTGCTTCTGTGTCTTCTAGCCAGGATGGACTCTCTTCCCTCTGCAACCATAAGTCAAAATAAACTCTTTCTTTCATAAGTTCCCTTGATCATGGTGTTGTATTACAGCAATAGAAAAAGTAATTAATATAGCTTATTTCATAAATTATTATTGTTAATTAATAATTATTAAAAATATTAACAATAACAATAATTGATAAATTAATATTGATTATAATAATTAATATATTATTCCATCAATATGTTAAAAATCCTCAAATTTCTTATAGATAGGAAAGCAATATTCACAAGATTTGTAAGTCATATTTTCAAGAATTATTATAACAAGCAAATAAAAGTACAAATGTCGTGATTCAGCAAAAAAAAATGCTAAAGAAAAAGGTATAACAGAGAGAGAGAGAAAGAAACAGACAGAGACAGAGCAAAAGTATTGTAACGAGAGTTTGAAAAGATAAAACAGCTAACATTAATAGCTAGCTCTGTGGACTTGGACAACAGATAACAATTCTGTCTGTTTCCATTCCTGCAACATTGGGTGTTCCTAATAGTGTGACTTTTCATAGCTTTGATGTGAAATTAAAATACTTTATGAGTTTAAACCCTGCCCAATGCACAACAAGCATTATTGAAACACACCCCCTTGCCATTCCTTTTAATCAAATGCTTTTCCTGGTTTAATAAAGGAAGATGTACATGAAGTATTGGTATTTATAAATGTGATTTGGAAATGTATATTCTATATTCTGTTATGGCTTTGGGAGAATCAAATCACTTTAATGATATATAAATTGATTAACCAATTATTTTTATTTGTGTTTGTGTGTGTGTAGTATTCCTGTGTGTGCATTCGTATGTGCAGGTGCATGCACGAGGTATAGGAGGATTCTGGATGTCTTCCTCCTCTGTACACATGCAGAGGTCAGAGGTGCACATTTTGTGATGCCCTCTATTGTATTCTGCCTTATTCCCTCGAGACCGGATGTCTCTCTGAAACCTGAACTTTCGATTTCTCAGCGAGGTTGGTGGCCAGTAAGCCCCAGTGATCCCACCTCCACCTTTCCCACAGTGCTGAAGCTGAAGGTTGCGTGGCCATGCCTGGCTTTTTAAATGGATGCTGGGGACCTAAACTCGGGTCCTCATGTTTGCACAGCAATGTTTATATCCACAGAGTCATCTCTCCAGGTCCTAATCATTATATTTCTAACCACTTGATTTTCATATTTATATTTTCAAGAATATACTTAAAGGAACTTTAGAATTGTTTCTTTCCAGGTTGTCGGTAGATATTCATGCATGATTTATGGAAAGTCAATGAAGCCCATACAAACCACTGCAAAGACAGAGACACCCATGTAACCACTTCTGCTGGTGAGCTACAGAAGCCTATATATAGCAACCCAGAGAGTTCTTTTCTTTTGCTTTACAGTCAATATACATCACATGAGGGAATCTGAGTTTTAACCTATAATTTCATCTCATGTCCTGAAACTCCATGTTCATGAACTCAGTCAGTATCTTTTCTCTTACTTTGGACCCCTTTTTCTATGTGTGATGGCTAGTTTTATGTTAACTTGACACAAGCTATCATCATCTGAGAGAAGGAAACCTCAACTGAAAAAATGCTTTCATATGATCAGACTGCAGACAAGGCTGTAGAACATTTTTTTTAAATTAGTGACTGATGGGGGAGGACCTAGCCCATTTTATGTGGTGCCACCCAGAACATGTGGCTCTGGGTTCTATAAGTAAACAGGCTGATCAAGCCATGAGGAGAAAGCCAGTAAGCAGCACCCCTGCATAGTCTCTGCATCAGCATCTGCCTCTGGGTTCCAACTCTGATTTCCTTCAGTAATGTGAATGTATAAGTCAAATAAACCCTTTCCTCCCCAACTTGCTGTTGGTCAGAGTGTCTCATTACAGTGATAGTGACCCTAATTATGACACTATTATATAATGCAATGCTTTGCCCATCCCACTGACAGACTTTCAGGTGTTTCTACTGCTCTGGGCTTTGACTAGAATAGTTAAGATAACACCTGTGTCTCCTGAAGAGCAGGAACCTCTGAGTCACAGTGTGGTCTTTTGTTCATTTTAGCACACACAACCCACTTGAAGCATCCATTAAAGCGTGCCAGACCATTTCTGCTTCAGAGGAGCTGCTGTGCTCAAGAACTGTGGCTGGGCTGTCAGGTTCACAGAGCAAAGCATTCTGACTTCTCCCGGGATCATTGCATCCACAGAAAGGGGATGGGGAAGAAATGTCTGTGCTGGAGTTGTGTAGCAACTCCTGAACTAAAAGATTCTCTTCTGGAGAGAAGAAAGAGACTCACGTGACTCGAAAAGAAAATAACTCACAGGGCCCATGAAGTTCCTGAAACTGACAAGATTTACTAGGCTGCTCTCGAAGGAGATGGAGGTAATGGAGAGAAGGCAAGGGGGAAGAGACTGTCATGCATGTTGAGCTGCTTACAATCCTTGCAGAGAGATCTAGGCCAAAGAGTACTGTGCTCATCACCTAGACTGGGTGGGCTTTTTGGTCATGTAATTGCCTTGTGAATCATCCTGGCTCCTATAAGTAACTCCAACAAACTCGTTGATCTGTCAGGTTAGATTTTAGTAGAACCTTTAGTTTGATCTGTTGTTGGTCCCTTATCTAGTTTGAGGTCACATCTCTCAGGAAAAAATGAACAGACAGCAGAAACACTCAGATTCTAGGCTCCTAAGATTTAAGACTCTAGGGAGGAAGATTTCCTCCTGAAGACCAAGTCCCTGCCTTCAGGGATGCCTCCAGCCATGGATGCACCTCTCCCTGCTGGCAAGGTCAAGTCCCACTTTCCTGAGCTAGGCAGACAGAATCATTTGTGACTCGTGACACAGAAAACATTCCTCAGACAGAATCGTCCCTGATTACTGCAGCAGATGTGAAAGCTGGAAGCCACCTCTCCCTCTGAGCTCCCTAATGTCAGATATGAGACTCTCACGCTGTGCTTTAGCCCTCCTCGGTTGGCCTGTCCTGTAACTCAGGAGGCACCCAACAAATGCTTGATGAATTAAAAGGGAGTTATGATAGTCTCTTCTAAAGGTCTCCTCACTTTTCGTTGTAATCCACACAGGGCAGCTTGTTTTCTGTTTTGTTTGCTTTGTTCATTCATTTTTTTCATCTTCTTTCCTCCTATAACTCCCAAGGCTTTCTTCCTCAATCTCCTAGTCCCTTTGTATTGAGGATTAGAGAGGGGAAACAGAATACTAGTGGTGAAAACACAAATTCAGAGGCCAGTAGCTAAAATACGCTTCTTCAGTAAGTTTTCTCACTCTTAATGGCTGTGTAATATTTATCATATAAGAGCACGGTGCCTGTGTTTTATTGTTCATGTGAATAATTACATGTAGGATAAAAATTCACATAGCTAAATAAATTTATTTAGTTATTTAAAAGTCTACAGGAAAGAAGAAGTGGGTTTCCAGGTATCCCCTCTGCTGAGATGGTATACTCTATGAAAATTACCTTTAACCACTCCTGAGACTGTCTTCAATATTGAGGGCAACTAGGTGTTTCATGCCAAGGCCACATCTTGTTCTTTAGCAAGGGAAAGAGTTACTTGAAACTTTTGTAGACAACGAATATCTATCAAAGGGCTGCCATTTAATTCTATCCTCACCCATCAACCCATTCAGTGTTCCTTAGGATTGTATTAATACATAATCCTGGACTATTCCTGTGTGTACCCCAAGCTCCCAGAAAGCTTGTCAGAACTGGCCTCATCCTCCATACCCCAACTTACACTTTTCCATATTTTTCCTCTCATCTCTGCTTTCTGTCTGTTCCTTCCTCATCTGACCATCATATTTAGTGTATTTCAGTGAATGGCTGACTAATGTCAGCATGGAAGTGAAAATAATGTATTTTCATTATAGTACCGTGTTCAGCACTCAACTGAAAGGATAAAAGAAAGCAAAAGATAAATAAGCTTAGCAGAAAACGACACGAAAACCTATGGTTGTGGCAGTCCATACTAACTACCATAGTCTGGCATTTGAATATACTGGCTTCAACTCTTTTGTCTTGAAAATACGTGGGGTACATGTGTGTATAAATTTTTACAGGTTAGGCATTAAAACACACATAATACTTTAAGGGATGTTTGGAGTTTGGAAGTATTTTACCAGTCTTCTCACGTTGATACATATCTATCCTCAGCACAACTTTATTCTGTACAGTTATTCTTTACTTAATTTTGCCTGCTACTAAGCATTGTGCTATTTCTTCTTTTTCAATGCTTTCCTGTCACAAATAATGCCCATCAACACAGTTGTATGTACAATTAAGTTTATAGTTTTTGCTGAGTATTTTAGATAAAATCTACTTGGGTACATTGCAGGCCCTTTTGGAAACTTTTGATAACTTTTTATGATACCGCCCTTATAAAGACTGTCATGTCAGGATGGTATGTCATATAACACACACTAAAATAACAAATATTGATTACTCTCCTCAATTAAAAAGGAAAATTACAGCGTGGTCTGTATTCATCTCACTACAAATGAGATTAAGGACTTGTTCATGATCTTATTATTTATTATTTCTGTGCTTTTCCTTTTTGTCTATTTATACTCCCTTCTCTGGGGCACTTATAGGATCCTTTTAGTCTTGAAGATTTTAAACATTTTCTTTTTATATATGTAGCTAATATCTCCTTCACTTAATATTATCTAAGTCCCTTTTTAATGTTAAGAGTTTAAATGCTTTTACCACAGTTTTAGCTATTATGATTTTTGGCTTTCATGTAACACTTTATAGTATTTTTTCCTAAGTCAAGAGGTTTTTAAAAATTATTTTCACATTTTAAAATGTAAGCCACGCTAAAGTATATCTTTTTATGGTGAAAGATAAGTAGCTAAATTATTTTTTTCTGCGTAGCTATTTCTCTCTGATGTGCAGTTAAGAATCAACTCTTATAAAACATCGGGACTTCTTTGAACAGTGATGCATCTGGTTGTCACATGTGTCCCCCTAATCCGCCTTCCTCCTCCCACTTCCAGCCTTCTACCCTGAGCTCAGCCTTCTTGTGGACCTGCCCTGCTACTGGAGGGCTCCACACCCTCGGCTGTAGTCATGTCCCTCTACCTCACCAGTCCTTATGCCAGGAAAAGAAACAGTATTTAAGATCCAAGGAAGTCCCAAGTCTACTGTGTATTCTTTACGTCTCCATAGTAACCTCCTCTTTGAGATCCTCCCAGCAGACTGTACCAGAGTCTCACTCTGGTATACAATCAGCAGGTGTAGCTGTTCCCTCTGGATTAGACATGACCACTGCCAGAATGCAGAGCAGCTGGGATCACCAAGAAACCCTCATGAAATCAGGCCTGTTAACATTGCCTTGTGGATAGGGAATCCCAGGGGGCTCATGAATTTCCTCACAAGACCCCTTCCTTCCCCCAGCCTATTTAAGATGTAAATAATTGACCAGGGATGGGATTCTTTTCCTGAGTCCTCCATGTTGGGGGTGGGACTTCCTGTGGAATAGCTACCAGGTCACTCTTGCTCCTGTAAAGAACCTCCCAAATGTCACTGGTTGACCAAGCTGATTTGGTTGGATGCCTCTCTATCTGAGGCCAACAGATGTCTTCTTACATCTTTCCTAGAGAGAATTCACAGCAGTAGGGGGCAGCCAGCAGTTGTCTTCCATATTCTTTTATGAATCATCAGTTCTTCCAGTAGACGGCCGGCGCTGGACTAGAACCCTATTAATGAACTAGCTAGCAAACATAGGATGTTTCTTAGTTTTATTCCTGGTACCCAACACTGTGCCATTTTCCAGTGGGGAAATCCATCCCCTCCCCATCTTCACTGTGCACTTGAGATGAGATGGATGGGCAGCCAAGAGTCTCTCACTGGCTTAGGACAAACAACTTATTCTACTAGATCACAATGATTCCTTCAGGATTAGTATCTAACCTGGCCTGCATAGAGGGTGGCAAACAGAAGTTCATTTCTTTACAGAATAAAAGCAGCCTCCCGTACCCCCGGGCCCTCAACTGACTGTGAAGGAGAAAGGATACAAACCTCAGTTGCTATTCGTAGCCTTCAGCAGGCAGAGAGAACTTTAAAATGTTCTCTTCTGTGAAGAAGAAAGAAGAGACAGGAGGTAAACCCGAGTCCTTGTAGTAACATTTAAATACTTGTCAAACTCTCCAAGGTGGATACTCTTCAGCTCTGAACTCCTGTGAAGTATTGAACTCCCTTAGCATATAGACAAATTTGAGTTTTCTTTTTAATTTTTTCTTTCCTTCCTTCCTTTCTTCCACCCCTACTTCTTTCCTCCTTCTCTCCATCCCTTCCTTTCTTTCTTCCTCCCCCACTTTATTCCAGGATAATGCTTCATTATGTTCCAGGCTAGCCTTGAACTTTTGAAATCAAGTGATCTTGCTGCCTTGGCCTCTATGGCAATGGGGACTACCATTTTGTGTCATTACACCTGATTAGAGTTTCAGGTTCTCTTCGTTGTAACTCCAAGCATCCCAAGGTCTTAGCTTTATCTATATCATGTGCATATATATATATATATATATATATATATATATATGTCTCTGCATCGATATCTGTCTGTGTGAGGATATCAGGTATGTAAAATTCTAACAAGACATGTAGGAAACACAGGTATATCTGTGTAAACTACAGAACAGAGGAAGGAGGACTGATGCTCTAAAGACAGCCATCACCAACCCTGAAAAGGGGCATTTCTAAATAGTGTCACAGACACCTGAACATTGTTTGAGAAGTGACTCTCATATATTTATTAGATACTTTGGTGTATTAAGTTCCTCCCTCAATTCATGCACAGAGTATTCTTCAAAAGAACAATCTCTGTAATTCTGCTCTTATTCAGCCTTCTTTGGTCCTAACAATCAACAACTCATCTTTGGGCAATAAAAGCACCACTTAGAAGCAAGAGCTATTGTCATGGAAGATGGGAAACTTGTGGAACTTGAGATGTCAGATGGAACAATACAGAAAGTTGGATCATTCTCCAGCAGAAGACAAAAGTGAAACACCACATGTTCTGTCTGTTCTCGGAGGAGAATGAAGAGCCACACCTTTGACAGAAGAGCACAACACAGAGGAGATGAACTCATGTCTCCACTAACATGAGGCCCATCCATTCCCAGGCACTGGGGAGACAGTGGAAAGTCACACACTGCGCCTGATCTTGTGGAGATACATGCCAGAGTAAAAGTAAATCTAATAATTTACTTTGTAATATGCTCTGTGTTTGGATCAGAGGACCTCTCAGCATTGATAGTTTGTCTGTTGAGATATAAAGTGTGAGCAGAGGCTTATGGACAAAGAACCCAGGCATCTTAGCTGACTATACAGGGTGTCTTTCACTGCAACATGGAATGGAAAAACAAAGTACCATGGGCATCCAAAGAAGACAGATGCAGCAGTTTACAAGTTACAAGAGCCTCGGATGTGGTTATGGTCAGAGGCCCTGCAAAGGATCAAAGGTGTAGGCCTGCACCCATGGGGGTATGGCTGGTGCTGACGAATACCTTTAAACCGGGGCCAAGAGAAACCACAGAAAGCAGCCAGGCCACTGACCCTGGCATGACCCAGAGCTGGCAGATGCTGACATTCCTTTGCCGTGGATTCCCACAGAGCTGGGCTTTTCATCAGGAGTGAGCATTATTAGTGACTAGACTCAGAGATGGGAGGAGGCACATGTGTGGAGAGCGAGGATAAAAAAAAAACAGTGTTGAGTGGACATAGCATGATGTTAGGGAGCAGGACAAAGCATGAGGGAGCTCCAGCTGGGTGGCTACAGGTCAGAACGTGAACAAAACACAGAAAACAATGCTGCTTTCTGAAAAAGAATTGTCTGTGATATTGGGGCGGGTGGTTAGACCTGAAGTGCTGTCCTTTGTAGGGACCTCACTTACTTTCTCTGAGAGGTACAGACTGTTCAAGGTTTACCATCTCAGTCATGGTGATGTTCTACAGTTAGCTGTCTGCCTTTGAATATGCCCAGTACTTCTCAAGAAAGTATTCTGAGCACTGAGGTAAGTATGGCTGATACAGAGTGGTCATGAGATGTAATTTAAGCTGCGATGTTTAGCAGTAACAAAGTGAGATTAATTCTACATCTGGTGGAGCACTGAGGCCACCTACATGAACTGGGAAAACTGGGATGAGCATTGGACCTGCTCATGCTTTCCTCCATATAGGGAAGCACTCACTACTGGCTTACTAATGCCAGGTGAATACTAAGATTTGTGAATGCCCATCTTCTCCTTCCAGGGGTGAGAGACTTGGAGGAACAGTCAGGAATACTTCAGGTATCCAGTCCTGGAAGGATATAGAATTCTGGTTGGAGTGTGGGCTCAGACTTGAATGGACCTTGATGGAAATTCCACAGTTGTTTGCCCTAAACAGGCTGTCGTTTCATTTCTGATCCTCAGTTTGCTCACATGTAACCTGGGGGTAACAATCACAATACCTACTTTGCTAGGTGTAAGTCTGAAATGAGAAAATAGGCATAGGCTACTATACAGCCTACCTAGGATGAAGAGGATCAACAAAAAGACTATTAAACATATTCCCAACAGAGCCACATCGTCCATCCCCTGGTGAACCTCCCAGGGCCTAACACACAACTAACTCTCTTTTATATAGAAAATTTACACACACACACACACACACACACTCCCCAAATCAGATCATATCTTGCCATCTCTCCCAGAGAAGGCTGTGTCCTTCCATTTTCTTTGCTCGCAGCCTGAAAGGAGAAACAAGCAGAGACTCTCTGGTCACTGGCTCCAAAATACAAAGCCCCAGTTCAGTCTTTCCAAGGAATCCCTCGGAATTTATTCACCACAATGACAGATGGGAGCAGCTTGGTAATTTGGAAGCCTGGGGAAAGAACACATATTGCAAGATATTCCTAGGGCTGGTTTGGAATTTCTGAGAATTGCTCTTTTCAGGGTTGAGTGGGTTGTGCCACTCCAAGCAGTTCTAGGTAGTTCGAGGGAAGTTTGGGATGAACTAGAAACTGGAGACTGGACCCCACAAATTGCGGTCTCTCTTCAAGCCTTGCTAAAGGTCCAGACAGGGTGTGTTGGCTTTTCATTCTTGTGTGACAGAACTTTTTCTGGGCTGATGTTCCATAAATCAGCTCACTCCAAAGGGGGCCCTCAGCAGAACACAGTACAGATACCACCAAGTCCAAACTGGAGGGTCATGAGTTTTATTGGAGTTACATATAGGAATATGAGTGAGGGATTACTTTTAGGAGCAGAAATTGTTGTAGGAGGGCTGCTTGTTTGTTCCCAGCTGCTCAGCCCTGAAATATTCTTACAGACACTATATTATTTAAATCACTGCTTGGCCCATTAACTTTAGCCTCTTAATGGCTAACTCTTATATCTTAATTTAACCCATTTCTAGTAATCTGTGTATTACCACGAGACTGTGACTTATCAGGTAAAGTTCTGGTGTCTGTGTCTGGTGCGGCTACACGGCATCTTTCTGACTCTGCCTCCTTTCTCCCAGCATTCAGTTTAGTTTTCCCCACCTAGTTCTACTCTTTTGCGCTATCACAGGCCAAGACAGTTTATTATTAACCAATGGTATTTAAAGCATACAGAGGGAGATGCCACATCACCTCCCATTTTCTGTTTAAAAGAAAAGGAAGGTTTTAACTTACCATAGTAAAATTACATATAACAAAACAGTTATCAAACAAGAATTACAGTTGTAATATTTATATCTACTTATCTTTTATCATAACTAAGGAAAACTATAACTATAAATTTTTCAATTCCATCAGACTCCAGAAGGATATAATATTAACTAAGTAAACAGAAAGTACATTGTAAGCAAATTTCAAAACTCTAGAATTGACAGAGACATCTCACTACCTGGACAGTCATCCAAAGTTCTTCTGTACCACTGGGGCATCCATCTTCAGCCTACAGGCCCATAATATCCCAGACTTTTTTTATAAAGCAAAAAACTTCAAAGACAGTTCCACCTATTTTGGCAGTTTGTCAGTTACTTTCTTTTGCGTCCTACAAAATGTCTAGCAGACTCTTTCATGAAGCAGGAACCCCAAAGGATCTTCTCACATTTATGCAGCTTCAGCAGTCATTTCTATGTGGGTTCTTCATGTCCATTTCATCAAGAAGTCCAGGCAAGAACAGGTTCTTGACCAAATGGCTAACCAACTCCATAAGGAGTCTCTTCGATGCCCATCTTCCTCTTGAAGTAGATTTGTGCTGCCAGGAGCAGATGTGTCTCACTGTTATTAAAAAAATTCTAAGTTTTTAAAAACATTTTAAATGCCATATTTTGAAGGTCTCTGCAAGATCTGAATAATGCCTATCTAACTGAAATATATCTCTATATATCTAGAAAACCTATCATGACTACAAGCTTAACAATTATAGATGACTATCTATTAACCTATATTTCTTAATTATACATTATATTTTTAAATGAGCTGCACAAACACAATACCTTAATCAAAAACAGAAATATACATAGAACAAACTTGATCTTAAATTTGTATCAATAAACCAAGATTCATACCAATGCAAATCTCTATAGCATAACCCCCTTTAAATATAAACAAATATATAAACAATATTTGAGAATATGGGCATAATTTTCTAGACTATTTCCTGCTGATTGGGGGCATTGTTAATCATGTCTTTTATGGTGTATCCTGTGTTCTAGCTTCATCTCAGTCAGCAACTGAGTAAAGTAATTTTGTGGGGGTATTCATGGTGACCTTTCAGGGGCTCTTAGTCCATCAAGCCATATTCATCTGGAAGCAATCCACAAGTTCTCACCCTTTGTGGAAACAAAAGAAGAACCTCTTTTTCAAAGCAACATATCCTTAGACTCAAATTTTGAAGTCAAAATACCTTTATGTTGTTTTAACTTATCAGTCCATACAATAAAATGTCTCTCTGTACTTAACTCCTTCAAAGTCAAAAAATTCAAAGAAAACACAATAATATTTATAATTCAGACTGTCTGTGAATTTTTCATTTTTACATGACTTATTTTTTACTCCTTTTAATCTGTCTGTCTATACTCTGTGTTTTTAAAGACTTTATTTTTTAACAATTTTTATAACTCTCTATAATCTTTTTTTCCTCTCTCTTAAGCCTAAATCCATTTATCCAACACTGTGTCTCATTTAGAGGTCTTTTATGTCTGAATCTGTCCTATTGTGTATCTGTAATTCTTTACTGTCTTGAAGAGCTTTAAAATGGTAAACAGTTTTGTTGCAGCAGCTCTAGATACTAGTTCCGCCTCTCTCCACTTTCAAAATGGTGGCGGTACCATTACTGCCAGATCTGGGACTGCCAGGTAGGAGCCACACTTAGCACTTTAACTCTGAGAATGAGTATGCAGCACATTGACCCATTTCATCTGAATAATAGCTAAATATGCCATGCAGAGCATTACACAGCCTGGAAATATCTCTGTATATGGTGGCAGGAATCTGCCATACTCTCCTGTCTGTGCACTCCTAGGAGTCCTGATCCCACTGCCTGCCCAGGCATGGGGCACTGAGCTGCAAGCATGGTCTCAGTTACTTTCCTAAATGGGCATACAAACACCTGGGCCCACAAAACCCATTCAAGTGCTCCATAGCTGAACCTCCTGAAAGAACCAGAGCCATTCATGCTGGCAAACTAGGAAACTGTTGTTTTCTGAAACCATGGCATTTTTTTTTTCTGCTACCACTGAATCAGTAAAACCTCTCTTAAAGGAACCATAGCATGCCTCCAGCAAGCAAAGCCCATTTGGGAAAATAAATGCAGCTAAACTTTGTTTTTTAGTGTCTAGAATTCCTTTCCATGCCCTCTCAGGTTTTACATGGATTTAATCTACCATATTGGTATGCTAATTTGTTGTGAAGAGGGCTGTTTGTTTGGGAATTCCTGGCTGCTCAGTCCCGAAATAATCACACAGAAACTATATTATTCTAATCATTGTTTAGCCCATTAGCTCTAGTTTCTTATTGGCTAAGTCACATCTTAATTTAACCCATTTCTAGCAACTTGTGTATTACCATGAGGCTATGGTAAAGTTCTGGTGTCTGTGTCCCGTGGGGCTACATGACTTTTCTCTGAGTCTGACTCCTTTCTCCCAGCATTCAGTTTAGTTTTACCCACCTAAGTCTACTCTTTTGTCCTATCACAGGCCAAAACAGTTTCTTTATTAACCAATGGTATTTACAGCATACAGAGGGGAATCCCATATCAAGAAATGACTCAAAGACAGCTGCAACACCATGGCTCACCCCAGCATGGGTGATGGCTCACAAAAGCTAGGAAACCTTGGAGCACACTGCACAGCCTGCAGGCAGCTCAAGAGATTGAAACATGTCCATTTCATGTGACTCTGATCCAACCCTCTTCCAGGCAGTTCGAGCAGTTAGGCTGTTTTGTGTTTCTCTCAGGTCTGGTCACTCTTCATTGAAACTTGGACTCTCAGCTTTTATTGTTGACTCTAACAGGGAGGGGCCTCATGAGTCTGGTCAGTTTCAGGGACTTCATGAAGCTATTTTGGGTTGTTTACCTTCCTGCTTAAGAAACTTTTTTCAGGATGAAATATTTCAATCTCCAAAGAAAGTGTTGTACAACAGTGCCTGCCAGACCCCTAAGGTCTCTGTCTTGGCTCCTGTTTTCCATACCTTAGCACAGTTAATGTTTCAAGATACAGTCAGAATAAATGAGAGCAGAGAAGCTCAATATATCTGTGCCCATGTGTGAGGGGTGGTGCTAAAGAGAGCTAAACAGAAGACTGAGACATGCAAAGAGAGTTTGGAACATGAATTTTGGGGACTTGAAGGGAGGTTGTACAGGAAGATCACTGCAAGCTGAAGCACAGAAAAGACATAGATAGAGACACACTTGCCTGGAAGTGGACCCGTGTGGGAAACATCTGAGAACAGACTTGGAGGAAGGAGCTGCCTTCAGTTTGCAATTTACAAGGCATCTTAGTGACGTCTTGGTCACAGCCTGTGTTATCTGAACTCTAAGATGCCCCCAGTCATTGGTTCCTCTCAGTTTTTTGTTGTTATTTGAGAAGTCATACAAGCATGGAGTAGGTTTGATTGACTCCATCCTATCCCCTTCCCTCTAATTGCTACCCTATGCCCTCCACTGCTTTACTTCAGCTGCACTCTTTAGAAACCCATCGTGGAGTAGATGGGGGGGATGGGAGACGAGGAGTGGGAAGAAGAGAAGAGGACAGAGGAGAAACTATGGTCAGTATGTAAAATAAATGTGAAAAATGTTAATTAAGTAAAAAATAAACCTGTTGCTTTCACTTAGTACTGTCAATATATGCATTGGCACAAGGCGACATACTGGAGCATGGGGAGCCTTTCAGAGGTCTAAGAAAAGGACATTATTTTTAAGTTGATACCCAAATCTCACTACTTCAGAATATGATAATATTTGGAAATACTGTCATTGCTGATGCCTTAGTTAAATGAGATCATTAGAGTTGTCTTCCACTGTGACTGGGGTTATAGGGTATATGTATGGTGTGTGTGTGTGTGTGTGCATATGTGTGTTTGGTGTGAATATGCGTGTGTGTGGTGTATATATGTGTGTGTGTCTGGTATGGTGTGTTTGTGTGGTGTGGTGTGTATGTGTGGTATGCTGTGGTATGGTGTGTATTGTGGTGTGTTTGTGGTATGATATGTATATGTGTATGTGGTGTGGTATGGTGTGTACATGTGGTGTGACATGTGTATGGTGTGTTGTGTGTTGTGTGGTTTGTGGTGTATGTGTGTGTGTGCGCGAATGTGTGGTGCATGTGCTTGACCAGTATTAGGATCTATCCCATAGTCAGTTGTGTGAGTATTCTGCTTGTTTCCCAGGTCCCTTAGGAGGAACAAGCCCTAAGGAAGGGCACTGAACTGCCCTGGTGTGGAAAGGTAACCTCCAGTAAAGGAGTTTGAATAACCCCTGGGCTCTTCTTCCCACGATGCTTGAGCTATCTGGTTCCTCATGTGTACTTTAGAAATCATGGAAGGTCATATTTTACTTTAAATTAAATTACACAGCATACATCTGGTGAGAGGCCCAGAAGGATGGCCAGAAGATGGAGGGAAACTCACCACCAATCAGGACCCTGAACTTGCCTTAGCCTTCACCTCTCTTTGGCTCTTCCATTAGCTTCTATGCTTTCTCTAGGAATCACTACCTGTGAGTCGTGGTGGGAGCCAGACGGGGGCAGCCTTGCAGCAAAATGCCCAGAGGCTGCAGGAATGTCTTCCCCTGACAACTTGGATGGCAGCTAATTTATACACCGTCTCCCATTAGTTTGGGGAAAAATATAGCCACCAATAAGGGAAAGAGTGCATCTATTTCTTTAGCTTAAACATGCCTGCTCCACTGGTGAGCAGTTGATCTCCAAGTCTGCTGATTTCAGGCTATAAAAGCTGTTTATTTCGGTCTATAAAAGAGCATTTGAACTTATATAGCTATTTAAGTTTAAATGTTTGGTGGGGGGAGCAAAAAGCTAGAAAATAGCAAAGGAAACTTGAAACCATGTCTCTCGCTGCAGCAAGGGCTTACATGGAAACTTCCCTCCCCGGGAATCCCCTGCCTGCCCTCAGCTCACCCACAGCAGCTCCAGCACACAGGAGAGAACTGCCTGTGGTTCCAACATCAGCAGTTTTGGGGGTAAGGCTTTCAGAGTTGACCATTATCTCCTTAGTGTGTGATCTGCATTTGCTGGGGACTTGTTTTCCTCTTAAGAAAACTTCAGCTAGCTACCTGAAGGGGATGACAGACATGAGCAAATCAGTGAGGGCTCTGGGAAGATACACCTGATAAACCAGGTCTGCTTTGCTGTTGCCTGTGAGACTAAGAATCCCAAGGTTATGAAAGAAGAGCTACTTGTTCCTGAGGCCTCCTTAGCTCCTGTGACTTGACACCCACCAGGGTTCTGCCCTGACATCTAAGTACAAGCGTTAGGCATTCTCTATGAAGACAACCTGCAAATTCAGTTTGCACCTGCTTTGCTTAGGGTTTACTTTTAATGTTTTCCCATTTAACTTTCACAGTGCTCCGGTTTAGTCTTCCCATTATGCAATCCGTCAATTCCTCGAAGTCTGCCCTTGCATTTTAGGGCACATTTGTGCTCAATGTGCGATGGAGATGAGGGTCTGGGGTAGAGAAAAGTTCAATAGAGGCATTTTCTCAGATTTTGAACCTTCTATTTCAATCAGGGTTAAATGACGCATGTGAGAGTTTCAGGGAACATGTGTAAGGAACCTGTAGATGTGAGAAAAAGGAAAAACCAACAGAGCAGGTGTGTAAGCAAGTCCCAAGTTACTGGAGTTCACACTGGGGACTCCAGTAGACCAGGAGCTGCTGTAGTATTAAGTCACATGGTGGGCAAAGACTCCCAAGGGTGTTATGCCCATCACATCTGACTACTTGAAGGAGTGCAGAGAACCTGTTAGCAGCTTCTCACAAATGCTACAAAAAAAAGAATAACAGACACACTAGTGTGTACTCTGAGAATATCAGGAGGCTCTGCTGTGAGCGACAAGAAGGGAAGATGGAATGGAGACAGTAACACAAATGTTATTTAGTCCCTAAATGCTTTTTTATCACGCGGCTTAGCTTAATTGACACAAACATTCCTGCAGGAAGCTCATTGCTATAATGATGAAATTCAAGTCAATTATTTAATGTGCTTCTCACCTTTGTACTCTGATGGCTCTGAGGGCAGGATCGCATGCCTTCTTTAACACATAGCCTGGACACAGAGAATAGGGGCCAGCCCACAAAGGAATGAATGGTGTCCGCTGTTGTTGAATGCTTTTTCATGCTGGCATTTGCCCTCTCTTTATGAGATAGATGAAGGACTCTAGCAGTCCCAGGGTTTGGAAAATGTGGCTCTGGCAGGCCTTGCCCTTCCCCTTCCCTCTCCCTTGAAAACCATAGAGTCCATCCCTAAAGCTAGCCAGCAAGGCCTGTTCCCTTTTTTGGGCTTTTTTTTTTTTTTTTTTTTTTTAATATTCCAGACTCATCTCTGAAATTGACCACCAATGTCCAACAATCAAATGCCCCCTTTGGTTCACCTAATTAGCTCCCCAATCAAAATAGCACACCATGTCCTAGGCTATTCTAGCACAGACCTCCCCTGCTTTTTGCTCCTTAAAAATGATACCTGCACGGTCATTGGCTGCTGGTTTTCTGCCTCAGTCAGAAAGCAGCCATGTTAACTTTTCTAACTTTTCTTTGCTACTCGGTAAAGAATCTCTCTGTAAAAGCAGGGGTTTGCATGTGGTTTGTGCCTAATCTGGGATCAGGAGGGAGCTCCCCACTGTACAGGGTCCCCTCAACTGATAATTATAATTTTCCCAGTATCACGCTGCTAAAATTCCAAATCCAGACCTTGCTCTTCCTCTTCTTTTCGTAGTTTTCCTTTAGAAGTGGGATGCTTGTGAATAAAACCCTCCTCACACTGCCCTCTGTGCCCCAGACACTATCTACCTCTGCCTGTAAGCCGTACCCTCCCCGTCCCTCTTCAGTTCATCTTCCTGCTGCAAGGCATTGGATGGACTCTACCTGAATTATTTAAAGATTTATCGTGAAAAGGCTATTTTTGCTTATGAAGACGGCAGTCACGCATAAAAGAAAACAACACAGTTTTAGCAGCCACATTTGCCTTTCTCTTGAGTGATTCTATTAAAGAAATAAAGGCACAGGAGGGCATGTGACATCATTACTTTTTTTTCATTGTTCAAAAATTTAGTCAGGATTCGGTGAGAGGGTAGTAGACTCCAGTGTTATTTTGGTAAATATGCAATCATTAGCAAGCTAGAAACAACTGATTATTGATTTTTAGTATATTCATTTCCATAGTATAAATATTCCCATATAGCCAATTTCAATCTATCTGTATTAAGACGCTAAATGTAGGTGTGTGGGATTTGTGCACAATAAGAACACATTTTATGATATTTCCAAATTGCAGATCCAATAGATATGTATAATCTTATAAGTATCAATAATATATAGTAGAATAATAAGAAATAGGAAATTTTAAGTATTTATGAACATTTATTATGTTTTAAATGCAATTTCTTTAGTTGAGAGTTTATTAATTTTATTTCTATTGACAAACGTGTCTGACAAGTAGCAAACGAAATTCCTGTGAACTTACTGCACAATGGCCATGATCTGGGAGATCCTGACTGTGGCCTTCTGCTTTCTGGACTGACTCTGGAGCAGACTGCTAGGAACTTCACCTTAGCTCTGACAGAGGAAGGTCTTCCAGTGCCACCAGCCAATGAGGTGTGGTTCAGCACTAGCCAATGAGGTGTTGTTCAGCACTAGCTAATGAGGTGTGGTTTAGCACCAGCCAATGAGGTGTGGTTCAGCACTAGCCAATGAGGTATGGTTCCGGATTGGCCAATGAGGTGTGATTTAGGATTCTGGCTGGACAACTAGAAAACAAATTACTGTCTCGTCCTTTTCGCATTTTTAATATTTTACTTTTGTTCATAGTACATATTAATTGTACGCAATAATAACTTTTCTCCTTTCAATGTGTGTACAATCTATTCTGAGCATAGTCATACCCGTACTCTCTCTCTCTTGTCCTCTTCTGATCCTCTTCATCTTCCCAACTCATTCCCCTTCTAATCACCTGTCTTTCTTTTTTTCTAAATAAGAAAACCAGCTTTCTTACTTGGCGTTCCTTCTAGGAGAATCTGTGGAAGGTTATTTATAGGACCACAGGCAACTCATTAGTGGTTCTATCACTGAAGAAAGTATATCACCCCCAGCAACCATTAGCTGCCTATAAATCTTCAGAGTGATAGAGCCTTGTGAGCCCTTTATCCTTCCATGAAAGACTATTAACAGGTCCAATTCTGTATAAGTCTTGGATAATAGTCACACTGTTAAGAAATCAAGAGTGTTACAGCCATGGGATGCCCTGAAGACAGAGTTCTATAGTCTTGTCTTTTATCTCTAGTAACACAACCTGCAGCTGCCTTCTGGATGCCCTCAAAGGCTGAGACCCTTTATGTCGGTGCTATGATCTGTCCTTACTACCTCTACTCCTGATAATCTGTGCAGTTAGTTATTGTTGTTTGTTTCTTTTCTTTTCTTTTCTTTTTCTAGGTGTGCTGCTTAAAACTGAGCCTGAGAAATTCAAGGCTCAGGGTCTCTTATTTCTGATTGAACACAGACACAGAGAGATGCTGGCACAAGATATGAAGGCAGAGAAAGAACTGAGAGTGGAATGTCTATCCTCTTTTAATGTGATGCTAGCTCTGAGGTGGCCATCTCCCATCATTCTCATTGGACATTCCTGTCTCACTTCTCCAGCTCCCGATAAGATTTCCCCTGGATGCCCCACCAGCTATCAGTCCCCAGGTCTGTAGATAGCCCTTTCATTAGATTCTTACTAGATGAATTTTTTGAATGTCTTCTATGAGACTGGCACCCTCTAATATACCAGGATCATATACCAGTGATGGATCCAGTTATACAGTCCTGGGAAACTTAACAGCCTAATTATTTATACAAGGGATCATATGATTTCACCTTTATTACCAGTAGTTGGGGAGAGAGATATGCATATCTATGGTTAATGTCATACCTGGGCCTTACATGGCAGCTAGGGATGGAACTTAGGTCTTTATGCTTCAATGGCAAATACTTTACAGACTGAGCCACCTCCCCAATCTGCACACTGATTTATGTGAGCTTTATGTTAAGAGCACAACACTCCCTTTGCAACGGTGAA
This sequence comes from Chionomys nivalis, assembly GCF_950005125.1. Classification (NCBI taxonomy): domain Eukaryota; kingdom Metazoa; phylum Chordata; class Mammalia; order Rodentia; family Cricetidae; genus Chionomys; species Chionomys nivalis. The sequence goes on along the minus strand of NC_080094.1, from coordinate 18,653,197 downwards.
AGTCTGATGCAGTATATGCTGCCCTTCTCCCTCCTGTACAATCTATCATCAAGCACTTGAACCTATTATTTGTCATAGTCCTCAAACACATTCTCTTTCTTTCTACCAGCCACTGTGTTCAAGCTCCATTGACTGCCCAGTTCAGGCTCTATATGGGAAATGGAAGGAGTTGATAAGAGATGAAAGGAAAGAGAAAACCGTAGGGTCATTGTCTCCAGGTCTGGCTTGCACATCAGTGACACTAACGGGGATCTCGGAGCATCTGGGGCTCCTGCAAAGCTGAGCACTTCTGTTCCTCTGACCCTAGCTAGATGTGGCAATCATTTTCCACAGTTGCTAAACTCTGGATTTCCTCATTTCTCCATCACTTTCAGTTCTTCTTAGCCATCGAAGCTAACCCCCTACATTAAACTCCTTCTTGAGCATACCTACTGTCTCTTCTTCATGGAGATATCTCAACTGGCATCTTCTCTACTTCTTGACCTTGGGGAGATGTGGAGGATTGCAGTCAACAGTCACGTGGCTTCATATTTAGACTCTCCACTCCCTTGCTCCTTATTTCTAGAAATGCTCCTGTTTGTCCGTTTCCACTCTAAGCTGCTGTCGTGAACCCCTATGCCTGGCAGGCTGTTTATTCTTCCCTCCCTGGCACTGCAAGCCCCGTTTCTCAATACCTATGATTCATGGGTGGGCTACTTTTCATGCCAGCCTTGATGCGGATTCTGAAAACCAAATCTTACCATGTGCTGCATAGGAGCTGGTGCTGCTGAATTATTCTGGTACAGGCTTGAAAAAAAAGTGTTCTCCCAAAGAGTTAATGATCAGAATTTCCCAGAGATTTTCAAGTCTATTCCTAGACTCACTTGTTATATGGGTCCTGGGGACCTTCTAATTGTATAAATGTGTTATTGTTACTGTTAGTATAGTGTGTGACTGTGTGTGTTAGTGTATGCTATGTATATTAACACACATGTCATCATGCATGTATGGAGGTTAGAGGACAACTCTAGGCAGTTGGTTCTTGCCTTTCTCCTTCATATGGGTTCTGGAGATTGAATTTATGTCAACCGTCGGGTGCAGTAAACAATTTGCTCACAGAGCCATCTCCCCAGCCTAGGTACTCCATTTTTAAGAGTGTCCCCCTAAGTAGTGGTGGGGTGCATACCTTTAATTCCAGCACTCAGAAGGCAGAGGCAGGCAGGTATCAGTGAGTTCAAGGTCAGCCTGGTCTACAGAGTGAGTTCCAGGATAACTAGGGTTACAGAGGAAAACCCTGTCTAGAAAAAAAAAAAACAAAAAAAAAAACAGTGTCCCAATTGATAAAGTTTTTGTCTTTCAAGCATGAGGAACTGAGCTTGATCCCCTGAAGACATGTAAAAATGCCAAGCATGATGGTACACACTTATAATCCCTGTGCTGGAGAGGCAATGTTAGGCAGGTCCCTGGGGTTCACCAGCCTAGCCTAGTCAAAAAGCTTGGACCAGTCAGAGACCCTGCCTCAAAAACCAAGATGGACAACCCAAAGTTGACCTCTACCCTTCATACGCATGCCCTCTTGAACACACACACACACACACACGCACACACACACACGCACACACACACACACACACGTGTCTTTTGTTCTCTGAGTCAACCAGGCTCAAGGACAATTTTGCTGCTACACCAGAAGCTACGAGGGAGAAATTGCTGGGCATATGAGGAAATAGAGGGGAAAAATGGTTAAACCAGGCAGCGTTTTTGATGGGTGCCAGGAATGGGACCGTCTGGTTTTCCAACACCGCTCCTCTGGAGTGGAAGAAGGACTGCCTGTGTCCTGCCTTGTTGACTGACCGTGTCCTAGAGACTGCTTCCTGCCCCTGCCTTCCATCCTTGCCTTCTCAGCAGTCCAGTGACAGTGTTCCTGAGGGTATCCAGGCAACTCTGGACTCTGGCCCCAGCTCCTGCCGAGGGGTTGCCAGATAGAGCACAGAATGCCCAGAAAAGTTTGAATTTCAGATCAACTATATATATGCATATGTTTATGCTGAAAAAGTATTTGCTGTTCATTTGAAATTCAACTTCCACGGGAAAGATGTATTTTGGAGCGCTGTATTGGGCAACCTTACTCCCTGCGCTTCTCTAACACGGGGGAGAGCCAAGCAGCAGCCTACGCCTATGTTTCTTTCTCAGAGAACAATTTGAACTTCTGCTTCTGTGAACCCCAGCCAGGGAGGATGAAGATGTCTTTAGTAAACATGGTCCTCTGCTTGGCTTAGCACTGACAGAGTCAACTATATATGTATTTTGTTAGCACACAAGGCTGGCTACCATCTGGGTCCCAAGTACATCCCCAATGTGACAATTGAAAATGTTCAAAGACCTGTGATGACTTTGAGAAGGTGAGGAAAAGCTTCATCTATTTCAGCTTTGCTAACCTACTTCAACTGTTTTGCCTACACGATATATCTTCTTCTGTCTCGGTTGTTAGGAAAACGTTTAACAAGTTTTTCTACCTTGCTTTACATTTCTCATAAATATGTATCAAGTACCGATTCTCTCGTGAGTGATGGGATTTTTTCTGTTCTTGAGGAAGCCTTTTTCATTTATTTATTCATCCAGCACGTCTCTTTCTGAGATTATATTGTGTAGCTCACGCTGTTCTAGGTGTTGGTATAGTGAAGTGAAACCAAACCAAGGCAAATACAACCTTGAGGTCTTGTGCTAGGAAGGAAAGAGGGAAAGGGGGGCGCACAGGGCTGTGCCCTGAGGAGGCAGGAGACATGAAGAGGTGAAATAAGATTAAGATTAAGAGAGCCTGACCGGCAAAAGCGACGTGTAAATAGTCAGGTGAAGGGGAGCAGCTTGTGTTTGTGATTTGTTTTTTAAATTGTGAAATATACAAGTATTTTTTTTCCAATTCTGGTCTCTCTAGCTAATTGTCATTTAGGGTTTTAAGAAAGCTATAGTGAATTTGCCTATCATTATTTATTTGTAGATGTATACATTTTTGTAAAAGAAACTGCTTCACGCTGAATATATTGCTTCTTAATATAGGATGTGGTAGGATGGTATTGAATATGATGCATTTAACGTACATACCCGTTTTTCAAAGTCAAACAAGTAGGAGTACAGTGTGTTTGTTTCTCACAAATATTTTCCATGAAGCGCCTGCCTATGTGATACTCTGGAGTGTGGCTACACAGTGTTGAATCTCTGCCCCCGTCAGTTAGGAATGCCACTTTCACTGTTCTGTGCCCTGGTTTCCTAATACCAAGTGGTTGGCTGGGCTCAGCTTCCCGATATTAATTAGGCTAGTGTGTTTCTTACCTCAGAGTATGGTTGTGAACTTTAAATAAGGGAATATACTATCATCTTCATAAAGTGCTTAGTGGTATACATGATTAACCGGCTCTCCAGAATTAAAAATAATGCCAGATGATAGCATTTGTGTAGTGGTATATCATTTCTATTTTGATAAATAAATCTTGCCTAAAGAGCAGAGACAAAGCTAAAGCCACTAGAGGTCAGGCAATGGTGATGCACTCCTTTAATCCCAGGATTTGGGAGAGAGAGTCAGATGAATCTCTGTAAATTCAAGGCTATCCTGAGCTACACAAGGTCAATGCAGAAGCAAATTCAGGTGGTGGTGCCTCACCTTTAATCCCAGTACTAGGGAGTCACACACCTTTAATCCCAGCACTAGGAGGAATTTAAAACAAGAGGACAGAGAGGCTTCGTCTGCTTAGTTTGCAGTTGCCCAGCCTTGGTGGAGGTAAGGCTTCTTTAGTGGTTTGCTACCTTGCTTTTCTGGTTTTCAGGTTGAACCCCAATATCTGTCTCTAGGTTTTTATTATTCGTGCTACAGGTCCATGGTATGTACCACTGTCCATGGTATAAAAATATTGCTTGATCCATTCACCAAGTGTGGAATTTAGATGAGTTACACAGTCAATGCCAATGAGTTGGTTCAATATCTACAACACACTGCACAATAATTTTTATATCATACTGCTAGTGGTATTTATTTTTAGGAACATGAACTTCTGGGGCAGTGTGTATGTATACACACACACACACACACATATACATATATATGTATTGGTGGCTTTATAGACTTTTCTCTGTTTCAGTACTATTGGCCCTCTAAGTGCAATGGTTTTCATTGTTGTAAGGGATCTAATACATTACAAAGTATCTGCCATAACCCTTGACCTCTATAATCTAGGCACCAGGAACTCTGTTCATGCCCCAGTGTTGTGACAAGCAACCCTGCAGCAGGTGTACAAATGTCAGGCTGAGAAAAGTCACTCTAGAGAAACGCACTCGTAAGTCACTGAAATGGGGTTCTAGAGAAAGACATCTAGAATTGTGGTTTTTAAAGAAAACTAAAGGAAACAGATTGCCTGCATCAACTAGACTGAGGGAAGAACTCAGCAGCCAATGGATAGACGGATTGATCACTGGGCTCACATGTGAACACTTGAACCTTATGGGATGTCCCAGGTGAGAGCAGTAAGGAAGGATAGCTGGCAGATGTGGGATGGACACACATCTGCGGCCCAAGCTTCAACAACCTGTTGCAATCAGACTGCCTTCAGCTCCTACTCAGAATCTGCTCCTTATTTGTCAGGTGACTCTGGACACAAGGCTTAAGCACCTTGAGCCTCAGAGCTGCATTTAATAAAATTAAGAAAAAAATGAAGGCTGACATATAGTTTGTGAAAATAATAGCCAAATCTTATAAATATTCATTAAGGACAAAGCATAGTGAGGTTTACATATGGAGGGGTTGGTTGGCCTCAGGCAGGCACTCTGGAAGCCAAAAGGGCGGGCTGGGCTGGGGAAAGCAAATGATAAAGTGCCTGCCTGGTCACACATGGCTGTGGGTCACTGCTTGGAAACGTGAGAACAAAATGGGACCCCAGGCTAATGACTTTCAGGTGTGCTGGCCCAGCTGCCCGGCCACTGGGGAATAATGCTGAGGCCAAGGCCAACGCTCCAGGGCTGCCAAGGCAAACATCCAAGACCACGGTAAACCAACCAGAGCCAGGGACCCGGGCCTCCTACCTGACTGCATCTCACCCTGTGGCTGTGTGTGCCTGCACCTGCCCACTGTGAAATCAACTGGGCCTGCTTGCCCTGCCGCTCCCACCAGTGCCTGGGTTCCCCTCTACTAGGAGTATCTGCCCCATTCCCTCACGCCTTACTTGGGACCTACTAAAAACCCAGTTGGTGGGGACTTTGGCTAAATCTGATCTTTGGGCTCTGGCATAGAATTCCTCTATCGTCCTTCCTCTGGGCATATTGTCTGGCTCTATTCTTTGCATGGCGTACCCCTTCTCTCCTGTAGTTTCACCGGGTGTCTCTGGTATCCTCCAACTGTTTTCATCATCCATTCATGGAAGAGAATCTGAGCACGACACATACACTCTTTCCTGCGCTGTTGGGCATTTGCACACCACAGATGCAATGCTTGACTCCCCAAAGTATGATGGAAGCATGTGCAGGCTAACCTAGTCAACGGCATGATTGCTGATACCCACATGATCCACCCTTTGGAGACAGATTCCTCCAAGCTTCCAGAAGGATCTTTTGTTATTCTGTAGGTAGGCCTGTGAGGGTGGTATGCTTGTCTATGGCCTTACAATCAGGTCAGAGTCTAGTAACACTCCTTCTTTATTATTTATTTATCCAAATCCTGTTTAATCTCTCTTTATGCCTCAGTTTACTCATCTATCAAACTGTAATGCCATTCCCTTTCATTTGGTTATTGGAGACATCTACAGATGTTGTATTCTTTTTTCTCAAGGTATCTGTAAAGCAACAACTACATTTTAGGAGCGGTGGTAGGCCCTTGGGATGCTAGTGTGGATACAGCATGGTCCCTCATCCTCAGGGACCTATAGTCTAGAGGGAAAGGCAGATGAAAAGCTATAGAAAGATGGTCCATTATAGCAATATTAAAGGAAGGAGAGATAAGAGTGATGTCTTGTTGGTCCTTGGGATGCTAGTGTGGATACAGCATGGCCCCTCATCCTCAGAGACCTATAGTCTAGAGGGAAAGGCAGATGAAAAGCTCCAGAAAGATGGTCCATTATACCAATATTATAGGAATGAGAGACGAGAATGATGTCTTGTTGGAATGTGCCACCCACCCATAAACCCATTTCAGGGCCTTCCATGTGCTGTTGTACTCTCCTAAACCCCAATCTCTGAAAACCTCATTCTTTGACTTTAACTAACTGTATTCAGTGTTGTTTTGTAATTGGCACCTCTGTCTTTGTGATTATAAAATAATGCTCCAATTCCCAATGCCCTTCATTTTCTTATATATTGTCATTCAATATCACACTTCTTTCTTCCCCTCTCTCAAAATATGAGCTCCGTGGAGATTTCTTTGTTCTACAGCAGCATCTAAGAGTTCAACTAAAATGGGGATAAATGTCTCAGCAAATACTTCTTTTTTTTTTCTTTTTTTTTTTTTTTTTTTTTTTTTTTGGTTTTGGTTTTTCGAGACAGGGTTTCTCTGTGGTTTTGGAGCCCGTCCTGGAACTAGCTCTTGTAGACCTGGCTGGTCTCGAACTCACAGAGATCCGCCTGCCTCTGCCTCCCAAGTGCTGGAATTAAAGGCGTGCGCACCACCGCCCGGCATAAACATTTTTCTTTTTTTTTTTTTTTGGTTTTTCGAGACGGATTTCTCTGTGGCTTTGGAGCCTGTCCTGGAACTAGCTCTGTAGACCAGGCTGGTCTCGAACTCACAGAGATCTGCCTGCCTCTGCCTCCCGAGTGCAAATACTTCTTGATTACATGGGCAAACCAGTATATAGAAGAAAGAGAATCAGAGTGAGCATATTAGCAATCAGCCGACATGGAGGCCGTGGATATATCCAGGTAGTAATTGTGGGTAGACGAAGACAATGTCTTACCATGCTGGCAGCTCCACAGACAAGCTACTCTAGCACACCTACGAGTGGAGAGGCCGAACATTCCAGGCTTTAGAGGCCAGAGACTTACAGAGGCTTATTGCTGTGGATTTTAATCGCTAGTGACAGTGGCACTTGGCAGCTCCTGTAATTCTCTGCTGCCAGCAGTAATGGGCTGTGGCAGCAGACAGCAGAGAGCAGCAAGCAGCAGGCAGGAGTGGTTGCTGGTGTCACAGTCGTCACGATGGACCTAAGCTATTCAGATCCTCAGCCTTTAACAGCAGCCAGGGCCACTGCTTTCTGGACCCAGTGGCCAAGTCCCTCCCTTCTTATCTTCAGCCCTTTGATGACTTCTTTGTCTCTGTCACCTCTGCCCCCACGCTTTATTCTGTTACTTTTCAGCTGCACTTTTCTTCTCTGCTTTGGCTTCCTCCATCTCTGAACTCTGCTTACGTTTGCACCTCTCTCCACGTTTCCAGTTCCCATCAAAAGACCACGGGGGAAGCCTTTGAACTGGCCGACTACTGCAACACCCTGGGACAGTCCAGAAAGTGTCTCTCCTAGGATCTGAAAAGAGAGCATGCTAACTGTCCTGCTTATATAGCCAGAAAGGAGTAGGGGGGAGGGTGGTCTTTCTTCCAGTTGTAGGAGATTTGCATGCAAATGAATGGCTGTGTTTACACCAAATACAGGCTTTCTGCCATCTGCCCCAGAAATAGCTGGTGTTTTTTGACTAGCTAGGGAGTGGCAGCTAGGCTTAGATGCACTGGCAAAAATGTATGCAGACAGTGGGCTGGCAACAAAACTCATTTAATCCCTTTTAAGAAGACTGGACTTGGCATGTGGCCTAGAACTTTTTTTTTTTTTAAATAGCACAGTTGTAGTTTTATAAAAGATGCTTGATGACTCCACAGCAGTGGCTGCCCCTTTATCGGCCTGTGGAGAATACACACACACAACTCAGAAGAGACAGGGGCATTTACTAACTCCACCTGAGGACACAGGTATGGATGCACAGAATCGGCTCTCCGCTGGCCTGCAGTCTAGGGAGAAGGACACACAAGAAACACCAGCAAAGTGATATATGGTGCAAGAGATGCCAGTGAACTCTGATGGTTCATTGTGCCAGAGAGAGCTGGGGTGACTCTCACCCAGACTGAGTCGCTCTGCTGGCTGTGGTGGTCAGTCCTGCTGGACTGCTGGAGGTTTTTTTTTTTTTTAATTTTTGCATATTCTGAGAGTCCAACCACAGCCGACCTGACCCAATCAGGTCTTCTAGCCCATATTTAAGCTTTCCGTCTCCAGTGTGCTGCTTCCTAAGGTGCTGATAAATTAGGGCACAGTTAGTTCTGCTCTGCTCTTGTTACAGCACATAAAGCAGAGCCGGTTTAAATGGTTCCTGTACCAGGTGAGCTCTTGTGCAGCTCTGCCCTGAGACAGGAAAGCTGCATTGAAGAAGCAGTTCATAGACGAGGTAGCCAGCACCTTCTCCTGGGCCTCCCAGCACACCTGGAGAAAAGAGGCTGTTGAGGGTTCATGGACTTGTGTAGGAGCAGGAGAATATACCTGTAGGGCCAGTAAACCCGGTTCTTATTCCAGTTCTGGTCTCATGCGTCTAGGGCTTTGAAGAGTTGTATTCTAAAGGAAACTGAAGAACCATAGTATTTGAAATGTGTGTGGTTTATTTTTTTAAATTAATGATAGGAAAAAAGTGAAGAAATATGACTGCTATGGTCTAGAAATGTCCATGTGTAACTGTGTGTGTCAGCATGTGCACGTACATGTGTATATGTGTGTACTATAGTTTTCTTGACTTATCACCTCAGCCCACATCTGTAATTTCAAGTTCACATAGAGGCAATCCACTCTTCATATCAATATAAACACACTATTTACTATATATAATATAAATGATGTGTAATATCTAATGACAGTATCTTGACAAACCTTTAACATACAACATTATCATACAGAACAATGTTCAAACTTCTTAATTTCACATTTATAAGTCCCTTTCAAATACTATCTGCCTATATCACTTCCAGCTCCCAGCATTTCCATTAAAAGGCATCAACACAGACCATTATAGCTTATTTTCCTTTGGAATACATCTTCTCTTTCAAACACCAATGTTTTGAAAGGATGTCCTGTAGATAAATATCTTTCTCTTGGAAAAATACAGGGGATATGAAAGATGCACAGGGATATGAGCATCTGTTCATATTCTTTCATTTCTTTCATTTCTTCTTTTCCCATAACTTGAACTTATTCAGGGATAGCAACCTCTCTGATGGGATCCATGTGTTCCAATGTCAAGATCACAGGAAGAGCAAGCCAAGCATTCAAACTCAGAGCTGGCGCTAGTAGAAACATTGCCTCATACCTTGTAAAGAGAAGTCTCTGTCCTCTCTGGAGGATTCTGAACTCATTGGACCCAGGCTGTGTGCACAGGATAAAGACTGTGTTTGAGCTGGCTGAAAACACAGGGAGGAAGATGCCACAGAACTGTGCCTGGAGCTACACTACCGAGCCCTGGTTGCTTCAGTCTCTGTGCCTGAGATCCTCTTTCAGAGAAAGCTTTCAATGGTATCCTGCTCTTGCAATGCTCATGATTGTGTTCTGGGATCCAGGAAATGACCACCACAAGTAACCAGCATTACTGTACCAACTACAGAGGAAACAGGAGCTGTTTCAGAGGGTCCGGAGGTCAGGGTGGCTGCCAGGTGTCTGTTGGTCTCAGAGGTAGCTTTCTTACAGAGAGGTGTGATGGACTTTCATTGGGGATCCAGCATTTGCAGATGTTCTAATTGACTTGGTTTTGGTATCCTGAGGCTCACTAGGATGGTTTACTAGAAGATTCAAATAATGGGTGATGATTCTGAGGGATCAGCAAAACGAGAGAGATCTTTAAATCTCAAGCCTGAATGAGCACTGTCTCTCTAACCCGAGATGGACCTTCTCAGAATTCAGCTTAGCGTGGAAAGACTGACTGAAATGAAGTGAGACTGGAAAGAGACCAGAACTTTGACCAATTACTGGCCAGAGCTGCTCACTTGAAAATCAGGAGTAAGAAACCCAGCTGGAGTAAATCAAACCATGATCTGACTTCATGTCTTCTTAACTTCAAATCAGTACATATGTGTACTGAACCCCAACCCTTCTCTTCATTCTAAATGACAGTGTTTACTACCTGAGGCCATAGTAAAAGGTATCCTTCATTGCCCTAAACCTGGCTCTCTGAACCCAATTGTGAACCTGGAGATTGTGTCGGTGTCTTTGGTTGATTTTAATATGACGTGAGGGTCTAAAAGTCTCTCTTATTCATTTTATTTATTTATTTTAATGGCCCAAATTCAACTCCGCTAAGCAAATCAATTCAGCACTAAGGCTGAAATTTACAATACGCTCACCAATACTATGGCTCAACGGGGTGCATTAAGAGGCTAGTTAAACACCAAATGCTGTATAAATCTCCGCCTTATAGGTGTGCTGAAAACATAAATAGCTTCCAAAGAGCTGCGATCAATACCAAGATATATGTGAAGGCCCGGAGTGTGCAAATAATTTAAATTTTAAATTAGCTCCTGCTTAGTAATCCCCCAGCCTTTTAACATCCTGGGTTCTGCAGTTCCTGTTAATGGCACTAAGTTTCCAGTATGAGTGTTTGAACTTCTATTTGGATCTCAAGACTAGAACCGAGGTAGCATCGAGGTCCGTGTGTTGATTGAGATTGAGAGACAGAAGTGAGAAGGAAAAGCCCAGAGAAAAGATGACAGGGGAAGTGATGAGGGGTGGGGAGATAGGACATTTGAGAAGTATGTGAGGTGGGAGAAAGGGTAGGTGTCAAGCTGGCGTTGAGAAAACAAGGAAGAAGGTAGGTGACAGATCATTTGGGAAATGTAGCATCATGAACAATGCTATTGCCTTCTCCTCATGGACTCAGTATTGCTGGGTCATTGGAAAGTTATGGACCCTGTCAACTGGTGCTCATGTCTGGATGTATTCCATGATACAGAGTGCATCTCTATGTCCTCCTGAGGCGGGTGACTGTCTGTCAGGATCATGACGAGCCCCATTAAGTTTGGCTATTTTTCCAAGAAATTCCCACAGGAATGACCCTTCCACCTATCTAACCTTCAGAACATTCCCTGACCTTTCTCCCTCTTTCCCCAGCACTCAGATGGAGAAAAGGCCTAAGCTGCTATAGGACAGGTTAAAGCACCAGCCCACAGACACTTCTCAGACCAGTATTTAACCCCATCTCAATCTGATCCAGAGAAACCGCTCCCCACTTCCTCTGCCCTGAATTCTTTGATGCTCCGGGGTCTCAGAAGCATGTACAACCAAGTCCATGTGAGTTGTCTTTAATACCTCCATTCATTCCGCAGCACAGCAAACTCCTCTGTGGCATGGAGGATGTTGTCCAAAGCATATATCTGTATCTTTGAATATGTCTATTCTCTGTCATTCCCTAGGTCGCTTTCAGTTGAAAAGATACCCTTGCCCTCAAAGGTTTTGTGTGATTAGCCATGAAGGAAGAGCATTTGCCCTTCTGTGTACCTCAGCTACTTTGTTCTCCCTCAGATTTTTCAAACTCTCCTCCAGTGATCTGTGACTATAGCACTTCCAATGCTACCATATCTAGTTTTAGGACATTGGCTATTTTCTGCCATGCACTATGCATTTGGTACTGTTAATGGCAACATGTTCTAAGTAAATTCAGGTAAATGAGTAGAGAGTATCAGAACACAGTGAGTTATTACTGCAGCCCCAAATGCCCAAACATATAAACAAGTTCATTCTTAATCTTTCCTTTGAACAAAGTGTGTAACAGACATTAATTCACTTACATAAATCCCACAGTAGAGGGACTTTATTCCTGTTTTGCAGATGCCCAAATTAGACTTTCATAAAATGGTTAAGCAAATTGCTAAAGGTCTTGAAAATTATTTATGAGTTGTGAACCAGAATCGAAAGCCAACTCCATACAGCTTTAACACATGCACCTATAGCCACTGCAGAAAAGCACCGTGCATCTCATAGTGAAAGTTGTTCCCCTGTTAAGCCTATAAATGATCATGTCTGAGGTTAGCCTTGCAATGAGTATGAAAGAGAGAGTGTCACAGGGTCTACAATGGACTTACTTCTTTGGGATGTCACAGTCTACAGCATGGAATGAGGAGGGTTTCTGACTCTCCCATAGTGCCTTGATTATGATTCTAAATCATTCTTCACGACCTCACCATTTAAGCCAGCTTCCTTCTTTACTCACGTGCTGGGCAGCTTTCTACCACTATGGCAGAATACCCCAAACTGTAACTTAAAGAACAAGAGCTTCTTCAGAGGTTTCAGCTAATGGCTGGCCAGCTCCAATGCTTTGGGCCCGGAGCAAGGGGAAACACCATGGTGGTGAGAGTGTGGGCTGAGGCAGCTCACTTTCTCTCAGTTAAGAACCAGCCTGAAAGAAAGGGAGCCAGGAACAAAATATATCATTTAAAGTCGGATACTTTGTAACATTCTTCCTCTGATTAGACCACCCCCCAATAGTCTATGCAGCTATGAACTCATCAGTGTGGTAATCAGATCCCATCATGACTCCATCACCTCTCAACAGCACAGTCATCTCTGGACCAAGCCTTGACTGGATGAGTCTTTGGGGGCATTTTTTTTCTTATTTTCTTAACTGTAAGAAACCATATAGAGTCAAGGTAAAGGAGTGTGTGTGTCTTACTCAGTAGCCGTCATAGATCTCAACTGCTTTTCTGGTTTTGATTTGGGACAGTTGTTTATGGTTGAAATCAGTGAGTGGGGACAAAAGAGCAAATAAGGTGACATTTTCAAACTCTGAGGGTAATATACTTATTCCTGGGAAACATTTCAAATACAACCTCTTGTCACTTTCAACAAAATGTCTTTGGCCATTATGCATTCATTCAGCAAATACAGTGGTAGCTGATCCTGTTGGAGATGCTTAGTGACCAAGAGAAAACCTGTCAAGTTATGAAATTCATATAGGAGAGATGAAGATATAACCATGTCTTACCTATAAGATTAAAATAACTCTGCATCCCAAGATTATTTACTAGGAGAGAAGGAGAAAGCATGATGTGACTTTCCTAACTTTGGACTATGATACTGGGCATCTTCTTGGAGAAGCGCCATTGAAGTGCAAGCCTAAAGAAAGGGAAGCAAGGTCGATGGCGGTCTGGAAGAGGGGACCTGACAATTGTAGAAATGAGCAGACAGGTGAAATGGGTCTTTGACTCTTCCCACAGTCACCTGTATTCTATCCCTTCCCTTTATTGGGTTGATTGGAGCTATTCCCCCACTCTGCATGACTTTTCTATCAGCTCTTCCTCTCTCAGTAGTTTAGGGCTATTGATTTAATTATCCTCATTTACTCTCTAAGGAGATCAACCGAGACTCAGAGGTATACACTGAGAAGTCCTAAAAACAGAATCCAGTAATGGGTCTCCGCTGCTCTAATTCAGCTCCATCCTTCCTACACTTGCCTCTGGACACATACGTCTAGGTTCACAATCACATTTGCTCCCGTCTCTCTGATTCCAAATATAGGTAGGTTTCACAGTCACCCAGTGTCACAGATGAACAAACTGAGACTCCTCCATCCCTTCCATAACTAGAGTAGTCAATGCATTCATTGCCCAAACCCAGGGGCACCGAAGCAACAGCCTTCCATTGTCTCCAATGTCTAGCATCCCTGCTTGTTAGACGATGATGAAGAGGAAGATGATTAATTAAATTAATGCTCTGGGTGAGCACAGAAGTGCAAGAGTAAATAGATAAGCCAAGCCCCTGGACAGCACACTTGGCCATGGCTGCCTTGAACTTCTGCGGGCTGTGCACCAGGAACCCTTTGAAATCTTCAGGCTGTCAATACAGATTCCACCAGGGAATGAGCAGCACCCTGAGCTTCCTCAGGTCCCTCTGAGACCCAGCCAAGGAGAAGGCAGGGAACAACTCTCAGACACTGCTGGAGCCTCTGGCCCCGGGCATGGTGCCCTCACTTGTGGAGATGGACACAGTGAGGTCCGTGTAACTGGAAGATGACTCATTGTTCTTGACACCTTGGACTTAAAATCCACCATTGCTGCCACTTCAAATTGCTCTGCTAGGTGGGGCGATGTGGGGAGCGAGGAGGGGACAGTAAAAGGAGGAAATCTCAGAGTCAGGAAGGGAGGCTGAGAAGGAGGCTACAGAGAAAGCTCCCTTGGGACATAGGGTCCATTATGGGAGCCCTGGGCACTTTTCCTATAAGAGAGCCTTGAATGGGATCGTCACTTTTCTCAACTATCGCCCAAGTCATGAGATCCTATCACAATAAAAAGTTTTCCTCTTATTTTTAATTCTTTCAACGCTTCTGATGACATCAAGTGAGATAATTTCAATGAGTTTTAGTGTCTCTAACACAGATAACGTTGCTACCTCCCCAACCAAGAGCTGAGGCTGCTAGGCCAGGGTGCTCAGGTCAAGCCCAGGAATGATGTCCGTTTTTCCCCTTGCGTTTTCTTTTTAGAGTTACCTGTTTACAGAGGGAAGTGTCCTTAAACCTCTCAAGGAATGATGGAAGACTTTTGCTTCAATCAGAGTCACAAAGTTTCTATAAACATGAAAGAAAACACCAGACATGCTCTTGCAGACACTCCAAAAGCCTGGAGCAAAGACAAGAGGGCTGGTAGCAGGGGACAAGAGCCATGGAAGATAAGCCTTGGCAGCCTTTCTCTGAGACCCTCAGGGGAATTCTGGAAGGTTCTAGAGGCCAGTCCGGAGGTAACTGCTCAGAGACTTGGCTCCTACAGCCCACAGCTCCCCCCCCCCCAGCCCCTGCATTCTCTGAGCAAACATCAGTCTCTCTGCTCTTTGTCCTTAATCACCACAGCCATGGGGGAGCAGCTTTTACTCCCGAGGAGGCTGTCTGTAGCCAGTCCATGAGGAGAGACCTAAATTGGCATTCCACATAGTAATAAAAAAATTCCCAGCAATTATTAAAAGATTCTTATCTCTTGCTCCCTACGTGGATAATGAGTTCCTTCTCTGCTGGACTGAGACAGGCTGTCTCTGCTCACACTTAATGAAACCGGACCAAGTTTGCAAATGAGCCTGCCCTGCCTCTCCCCTTAACCTCTGCTTGTCGAGCTGTACATCAAAACTCTGGCTTCTGTCTTTTCTTATTAACAGCCTGTAATCTTACCGGGGACCTTGCCTTGGCACTTCCTTTTTACGTGTGCAGATCTGGCTTTTGCTGGACATAATGACTGGGTGTTTTAGCTTCAGGACCTATAGTTAGGACATCTAGATGACCCTGATTAGAGAACAGTATGGGTGGACAGGGACAAGTTTCATTGTGTATTTTTCTGTTAAGTCATTAATTCACTTATCACTCTCTTTTCATGGGACCCAATGGTCCTGGGCAGTGTTTAGCAATGGTTTTAGTGACTGTCCTCTCTACCTAGGCTGTCATTGCAAACTCATTCTTTTTGGACATTCAGGTAGTTTTCCTATTTTGATATTGTTTCAGTTTTTAAAAAAAGCCTTTGAAATAGGATTAGCTCTTTTTAAGTGGGGTGTTTGACAGTTTTTCTTGAGAGGCTCACCCATGCTCCCTGCCATGGAAGACAAAGAAAGAGATATAAGTGTGTGCTCGAGCAGGAAGTTTGAGGGTGTAGGTTGACATGCCTGGTATCCTGAGAGTATAGGCTATGATTTTCACACCGAATGGGCACTGTTCTGTATCTGTTCTCACTTGGGGGTCTCCAGCAGGCCTGGACCTTTTCTGCATTTGCTCAGGTTTGCACAGATATTTCTGGAGACAGGACGCAGTACCGAGTCTCCTTCAGTGTCCTCCCCAGCCCCAGTGAGTCTCCAGTGCCACCTGACTGATGCACAGAGGGAGGCTCTTTCAGTCATTCTTATACCCAAAGGCGCAGAAAAGTAACTTGGAGAACTTGAGACAAAAGAAAATACCCTGGAATCGTCTCAACTAGATCCTGGTTTAAAAGTCCAGGGTTGGGAGACAGGAATCTGTGTGTCTTGACTCATTGTCAGTGATTTGGCGTGAGCCGGGTTGGATAACTCCTGGTCTGTGTCCCCTACAGCCATTTTAATAACTTCCTGAAGTGCTAGGTCCCCCTTTCAAAAGAACTAGGCAATTAGCCCTCTCAGCTGGTAAAACCAGCTTGGTTATTGAGGAGGGAGAGCCCCAGGGTGTGTTTTCTATAGTTAGGGCCTGACCAGTGACCTTACCTAGCTGCCCTACAGATGCCTTTGGTCACCAGGGCAACCCAGTCAGGAAAGGTTAATGGTTCAGAGACAACATGCCTTAACTGTTAGGAGTGGGGGTTGGGACAACTCTAAGAGACGCTGTCCTGAACATGTCACCTCTGAGCAGTCTCATAGTATTTGATTCTAAAAATGAAAGGCTTTTGAGGTCTTCTTGTAGCCTCAAAATTTGAGATCATTTGCTATTCCCAAAGTTTATACCATCAATATCCCCACCACCTCCCCCGCCGAGGGCATCTATATTAAAATTAAAATGAAATTATTCATTCATCTAACAGTGGTTAAGAGTGAGATCCTTGGCCCTAGCATTAGTACATGACATTGTACTATAATATCCAAAATTCTGGTGTAGTCGTGAATATCTTATTTGGGGAATAAAATATAAAGAACACTTACATTGTCCACAGCATGGAAAGATCAGGAATTAGTTCTGACTGTGATTACATTTTCATTTATTTTCTTTTGGTTACACTTAACATTTACTTTATCCTCAACATATTTTTAATGTGCCATACAATATCGTTATCTATAGATAATGTATAACAGATGCCGGGAACATATTTATCTGCCACAGTTGAAACTCCATTTCATCCACTACCTGGGCCCTTGGTGATCACTAGTCTAGGTTCGGCTTCTTCGAGGACATTTATCTGAGATATCTCACACTAGGTAGAAGCTTGAGGCATTTGTTGTTCTAGGACTGGTTTATTTCACTTTGCATAGTGTCATCAAGACATAATGTCCTGATGGCTCATGGCACAGAATTTCCATTTGAAGATGTTGGGCCAGATATCAAGGTGTGAATAGTTATGTGTCCTTATTGAGAAATGCATACTAACCTGACGCTGCCCTTGTGTGATCATCCATCACGGTATTAAGCACTTTGCGTGACTGCATGTGTTGTGCTGTTATCAGATAAGAACACATGGGTTTGTTTGTGCCAAAGTCTCCACAAATAAGTGAGCTAGGTCATCAGAACTACCATGGGTTCACAGTGCTAAAGGTGAAGGCCCCCTTTTCTGGTCTGAGTTTCTTTAGTTGTAGATTGGCCTTCTGTGGAGTGTTCAAAGCCTAAACCTTGTGTTTTATGTCATAATCCCTAAAAGATATAACCCCCCAAATATTTAAAATGCTTCATTTAAAAGTCTATAAAAATCACAATCTTGATAGATTAAAATTACAAATATTGAAATTCTAAGAGCCACAATTACCCGAAGGGTAGTCCTTATTTTACAAAGGCTGCAAAAGAGAAAGCGAAAGCTAAATTCTGGGGAGCAGACCAGCCATGTGATATGAGAATAACAAAAAGTTCCATTAAAAACTTGTCATGTGACTGCAGTGGCTTTCTTTCAGGCTGACAGACTCCCCAGAACTTTCAATAAATTAAAGATGTATTTGCCATGGAAGATACTGGCTAGTGTGAAAATAGCTATGTGCATGGCAGGGTGGGAAGAGCCTTCTGCAGCGCTGTCGTTTCGGGTTCGCTAGGATGCTCTCTCAAGCCTCTGATCTGTTCACAGACACATGGATTGCGTCTCTGCACATCCAAAGCAACACAGAAGCATGACGCATACGTTGGGAAAACAGCAGGGAATGACCATTCTGCATATATCAAGTCATAGCAAAAGTGTAAAATGAACAATGTCACACAGAAAATAAATATGAGTGTATTCTCCAAGGAGAATCAATGGTCTGAAAGACAGGAAACTAAAAAATAGAAAAGCAACTCTTCATCAAAATAAAGACCTTCACACTACAGCCCATGCTTGTGAGAGTTAGCCGGCTCCTACAGACTGCCTCTGCATTTCCCTGTCTTCTATTCCTGTAATGCACTTTTTATACAACAATTTTTCTTCTTAGTTGTTTCTATTTGCTATTCTATATTAGTTTTTGCCTTTACTATTTTAATCCAATGGAGTGGGTTTTTGCAATTCATTTTGCTACATATTTCATCTTCATAGAATTTCCAAAGAGGTATAGGTTGTAAAAAAGACTTCCAGAGAGTTCTAATTCATTTTGTGCATTCTTTTTCAAAGCTGATTCCAGGGAAGTCCATTATCACATAGGCAACTGTGTGTAAACATTATGCTTGTGCATAAATTTGTGAAAACCTTCCCTAATCAATAAAGAGGTGTCTCCTGGTGTATTGGCATTAGGAAAGATAAAATGACTTGCCATCTCAGCTCTTTGGATGGTTGCAGAGGTAGTGACACCCCATCTCACTTTTTGATCGATTTCATCCAAAGACATAGGCTTTCTGTTTTCCTCATTCAGATAACTGTAATTACAGAGCAGGGTTTGCACAATCCCCAATCATGGTGGCATGACTTGATGTATTTTACCTTTTCACTATGTACTGACAGAGTTTGTTTTCCCTTTATACACACGCAATTATTTGAAGTGTCTTCGAGTGCTAAAGCTTATAAATTATGTCTTTTATTATTGCCTATTTTACTGTGAAAGGTGACTGTATTAGTCAGTTTTCCATTGTCATAGCAAAACACACAAAACAAGATTATTTGTAAGAAAATGATATTTATTTAGCTTCTAATTCTGGAACAGTGGTTGGCCCCTGCTCAGTTCTGGTGAGTTCTCAGGAGGATGGACAACAGAGGCTGGAGTACACACAGGAGGGATGACATGGGATGGCAAGAAGCCGGATTCTTGTTTAACTTAGTTTTCACTTCTTATGTTCCTTCTTGCTTCTCACATGTGGGTAAGGGGAAGATGCTATTTGCACCTCTGTATGGAGTTCATCATGTACAGATACAAAGGTCATAGTGCCCTGTTTCAGTTTTGTGGAGCCCTGTATATAGTTCAGAATACTTGTTTCATTAGGGTTATCAATTGCTGTGATGAAACATCATAACCAAAACAACTTGGGGAAGAAAGGATTTATTTGGTTTATATTTCTATCTTTCTACACATTTATCATTGATGGAAATCAGGACAGGAACTGAAACAGGGCAGGAACCAATAGGCAGGAGCTGATGCAGAGGTCAGGAAGGGGTGCTACCCACTGACTTGTTCCTCATGACTTGTTAAATTTGCATTCTTTTAGAACCCAGGACCACCAGCCCAGGGATGCCACCACCCACAATTGGCTGAGCCCACCCCCATCAATCACTGATTAAAAATACCCTACAGGCTTGTGTATAGTCCAGTCTTACAAAGCCATTTTCTTCAGTGAGGTTCCCTTTACTCAGAAGACATTTTCTAGTGTCAAGTTGAAATAAAACTATCCAGTATAGTGCTCATATAAGAGGGTCATTGTACCATTAAAGTAACTCACATTGCACCAATGTGTAGCCTATATTATACTTGTGCAGAACTGATAATTACTTATAGGAGTTCATGACATCATACAGAGCTATAATGTCAAGTAGAGACTTTGTAAAAACCTTTTAGAATTAAATGGTGTAGGAGGGTCTTCTTTCTATGTGTTGCTTTCATTGGTTGAATAAAGAAAACTGCCTTGGCCTTTTGATAGGACAAAACTTAGATAGGCGGGGAAAAAGAGAACTGGATGCTGGGAGAAAGGAGGCAGGCAGAGAGCTGCCTGCCATGAAGCTTCTGGTTCAGACATGCTGAATCTTTCCTGGTAAGCCATGAGCTCATACACAGATTTAATAGAAATGGGTTGAATAAAGATGTGAGAGTTAGCTAATAAGAGGCTAGAAATAATGGGTCAGGCAGTATTTAAATGAATACAGTTTCTGTGTAATTATTTCGGGGGTTAAGCTAGCCGGGTGGCCAGGAGCTGGGTGGTGGGATGCAGCCCACCGCTCCTTTTACTACAATTAAAATTATTGAAGTTTTTAAAAGAGTATTTTATTAATTCTTGAGAATTTGATGCAGTGTAATTTGAACACATTCAGCTACCTCCTCCAACTGTTCTCATTTCCGCCTTCTCTACTCCATCCCTACCTACTCAACTTATTTTCTTCTCTGCCTACATTGAGTCTCATTTATGTCATCCTACTTGTGTTTAACCCTAGAACTCATGGTGCCAGGCTTTGAAGGCACTCTGATGTGCACTTTTCCTAGTGCCCTGTATAGAGTTAAAAGTGTGTGGTGTCAAGCTCACAGTACCAAGTCAAGAGTCTTTTACTGAAGCTCACACTGCACTGTAGAGTTCTCTTAGAACCCTGTGTGGAGCTCAGTTTGTACCGTTTAGAACCCGCGGTGCCTTTTACAGAAGCTGGGATTCTATAAACAACATTTATGTCCTTTATAGTGCTCATAATTCACTCTTATGAAACAAATGTGAAAGATGAGTATTGTGTTTCTTCAAAGAGTTAATGAATAAACACATTTGCTTTTGTTTACCATGTTATTTTCTTGCAACTGTTTTGGTTTTCCATTACACCTCAACAGCAGCTGGTGGCAATGCCAAAATGAAGGTAATTAGCAACTTTCCAATAAAACTTTATTATTATTATTGTTATTATTATTATTAGTAGTAGTAGTAGTTTTTTGAGACAGGGTTTCTCTGTGTAACAGTCCTTGCTGTCTTGGAACTAGCTCCTGTAGACCAGACTGGCCCTGAACTCACAGACATCCACCTGCCTCTGCCTTCCAAGTACTGGGATTAAAGGCATGTGCCACCACTGCCTGGCTTAAAACTTTATTAATAAACAACAGTCAGTGGGCTAGACTGTAATCTTAGTTTATAGCTTCCTTGCCCTTGAATGATACAATCTTAGTGTCATGTATTTGATGTCATACCTATGGTCAAAAGTGGGCTCTTCCTAATTCCCTTCCATCTTCTACATCTTGGTTTCCTTATCATCCCCCTCTTATGCATTTTCCCTCTATCTTTTCAAATAGGTCTCGTATCATCTATTTCTTAGTCAAGACCATGATGACAATAACAGAATTATATCCAAGAGTTACTATGACAAGTAAGTTAATTCAAAATGATGGGAAGTGAAGCAGTCTGTGTGTGTTCAGCTGGTGGAGAAAGGCACGGAAGATGGGTGTAAAAGCAAACGCTCCTTTGCAGCTGGAACTCACTGCTCAGCATGAGTTAGGATGCATACAAGATGGACTATGGCACACATGACATCTCAGAGGGATGATGGTCTTGATATGGTGGCTCTAGGGCTAGATTATAGCTTCGGAGCACTGGTAACGTGAAAGCGAAGATGTACCAGATCAGCATCCCAATTTCCGTGTGATAGAGGAATATTTTCTTCTTAAAACTCTTGTTAGACCATGAGGTTGTGAGTCGAAGACTCCTGTTCCTGTCCCACTTAACAGCGTGCTTGTTTCAATGTAGGAAGTAAATAGTCCATTTCAATCTTTATTGCTTCTATTTTTAAGAATTGTTGATTTCCCAATTGTGATGCTAATTTCTTAAACAGCCTTAGAATAGAAAACAAACAAGCAAATAAAAAAAATTTCTAGGAAACACTTGGATAGAAATGCATACAAGTAAAATTTCAAAATAAAGGAAGAAAAGCCAGGAATCATAATTCTGAAATCACCAGACATTCAAATATTTCACAGCATACGTGAGTGGGACCATCTCCTAGCCCCATATCACTTAATAATACTTGGTATTAGTTTTGGAATGGAGAAATTTAGAGACACACCCATAGAAAGGAAGAGAGAGATCTGCAAGCCACAAACACCAGACATTGCCAGCAAATGTCACATGTTAGAAGAGAGGCACCAGACACAGTCTACAAAAGGATCCAATTGTGCTGAAACCTTAGCTGGGTCTCTGCCTCTGCTACTCCTGTTTGTTGGCTTGTTTGTTTGTTTAAACCACTAATTTGGTGCCATGTTGTAATGAAGGTCCTTGTGAAGAAATACACTTACAAATTATCCTCTCAGTAACAGGGGTAGCAATGATCCCAGCAAGTACTGCAGGCTGATCCACAGCCACAGCAGCGATGTTGGGCCTCTCTCTGTGCATCGTTTTATTTTGTGCTCCTAAGTCCCTCATGAGTTAGCTGTAATTCTGAAATTATTATTCCCCCTTCATTGGCGAGGAAACTGAGGCTTAAGGCCTTAGAGAGCTTAAAGATCATTTCAGCATCATTCATATGGGATGAGGTTTGGCAAAATTTGGACCTAGGCCACCTTAATTGCAAAGCTACTCTGTGAGTCTGCAGGTTCTCAGGCAGAGAAAGTTTATGGGAGTGGCTCCAAGGGTCATTCGCTTTCCATTAGCCTCTGAAAATGAGAAGTGGTGAGAGATTTGAAAAGTGTGATGTTGACAAAGCAGGGGTTAAGTGGGAGAGAATGGTCCCTGAGCTGAGTCATCTCTTGGTCCTCCAGTGTTCCATCTCAGCGCCCCTGAGTCCAGGCTGTTTCTCTGTCATCACTGGCTGATTTTCTTGTTAAGACATCTTAGTCATAAAGGCAGTAAGTCCTTTCTCCATCAGAAAACCCAGGCTGGGAAACACCCCAAACCAGTTTTGCAGCCTGGGTTCATCACATTATAAGTCAGAAGATTGGGACGGGACTGAGTTCAGAGGTTAATTGAAGTCAGAAGTTTGGAAACTTTTTAATTGTTCATTTAATTATGTGCCACTCCTCCCCCACCCTCCCCTTTCTATCCGGACACCTGAGCAATGACTGGCGAGAAAACAATTTCATTACACAGATGTCTCCCTTAAACCCAGCCCTCTCCCAAAGGAAAAAAAAATACCCATGGTGTCTGTCTGTCACTGCGGTCATTCCAGACACACAAATCCACTGTCAGGGCAGGGTCTGGCTGTTGTGAGGAGACGGTTTCTGACACCAGCTCAGAGCCCTACTGTGGGCTGCAGTGGAGTGTGCAGATTGGTATCTGGAGGCAGCAGTCCTGGCCATTGTGTTCCCAATGTATACAGAAGGGCAGAGTGGTAGGGCTGTATGGTGAGTTCTTCTCCTTGGTCTCAAGGTGACTTGGGGAAAGTTTTGAGTCTTCCGTTGACACATGCAGACAGGCTTATGGCTATTGTACAAACTAAACGGAGCCCGGCCTCTAAAGAATCCACCACAATACCCGAGGGCATAGTCATTCTGGAAGAGAGGTTAGATCCTTGGGGCTGGTAGTCTGTTGCCATCTCAAGGCTCTCAATGCCCTTTTCCATATCCTCCATTGAGACAAAGGCAGAGAACGGCAATAGGTCCTGACTGGTCCCTTATGTTAATTTCTCTGTCTATTCATACAGCTTCCCAGATGGTGCCAGGCCTCAGAGTGAATTATTGACTTGGAATTCACTCTTCATAGAAAGATGGGTCCCATGTGAGACAGCTCCCTGCTTCCAGAATTCACTGTGGGGCCCTGTCTTTCTCATTTACTAGGTGGGCTCCCTCTAGCCTGAGGGAGCTAATATGTTTCACAGTAGATTGCATCTGGCCAGATGTTTCTCTGTGTGGGCTCCTTAAAGCAATGTGGGAGGGAAGGAACACCCTGAAGTACATTGGGTTTCAGCCAAGAGGACTGGTGTTGCACCGCCCTGGCCTGCAACACCCTCTGTCACTGTCACCACTCTTCGGGAGCAAGACTACATTCCAGACTGCAAGCTTAGAGGCAGTGGTCCACATGCCGCTTTAGATACTTCTTCTTTTTGTTAGACACACTCAAAAGATTATTCCTATTGCTACCAAAGATGGCATTGTCAGAGATATCTTTCAAGAAAGGAGCCCAGTTGTAAGCTATTACTAAACTCTATAATAGCTACTCTGCCAGGTGACTGTGGAAGGAGGAACGGGGAAGGCTAGGGTACCACGTATTTTGTTTGCCTAAGTCTGTTCATCCAGCATTCCATTCGAGTGTATGTAATAGCCAATCAGTATTATTCTCTTTCACCTAGTTTAAATCAGAAGGCACTTAAGCATCTTTTTATAACTTTAAATCCAAAGCAGCATCTCTAAAAGCTTAGTGGGAACACAAGGTTTTCACAGGGGCTATGGGAGGCACCTTCATTTACAAACCAGAAGTGGGAATGGGGGCAGTTATATCAACCTATTTACTATTGTAGCATCTGCCACTCAACTGAATAGGATCATCTGAGGTCCAGTGTAAAGAAAATAAGCAAGATTTCATGATCAGCTAGTTATTCTTAGAAAATAAAAGGACTAATTCTTTGATTGAAGAATGTGAATCTTAAAACCCAACTCATATTTTTTGATACTGGAGATCAGGCTTAGAGGGAGATGCTAGTAGGTCCAACAACTTCAGTTCGATTCCAGGACCTGGTGTCTCATCAAAGAGGGGAGGTTTGAGTATCATGGCTTTCCAGACCACACATCAGTCTAGTTAATATAGACTGACGTTGAGGAGAAAGAAAGGAAGGGAAACACTGATGTGACACAAGAGTGACATCCAAAGTAGGAACAGCAAGAAGACCCCTGCTGAGAGTACACTTGTTACATCATCCCTGGTGCAAGCTTCCTCACAGACATCTCCATGTTGATCCACCCAGCTTCTAGAGGGAGAGCCTAGTGTGAGAGTTCAATCAATGGAAGCTTAGCGAGGAGGAATGAGGTGCTCGGAGTCACTCGGCCAAGAAATGGTGAAGCCAGTTACCATATCCAGATGTACCAAAGCTTTTAACCTTCCTACCACCACATTTCCAAGGTATGTTCATCCCAGGTCAGCTGACTTGAGTTTCCACTTCACACTCCTGTGGTGCCAATCAAACTTGTATCAGTCTCCTGTGGTTTCATTTGGTTCTTGAGAACTTGGCCATCACAGGCTATGTGTCCATTTGCCATTTTGTAGAAATATTATATAAGATAAGAAAAAAATTGTCCCTAAGTTTTGTAACCCTAAGTGAGGATCCATGTATTGCAGATCTCCACAATGCTGGTAATAGATAATAAGGGAAGGCCAGCCTTGTCATGAACAATAACCAGTGTTTATTCACTGTGGGATATCATAAATCATCCATTCCTCACCAGATTTATCGAGGATAGGACTCAGGTGAGGTGCACAAGTCTCTTTGGATTAGAACACAAAACTTAATTTCAAGACCATGAAGGGTGAACACCTCATTAAATCAGGCACCGTATGTTCTTCCTTGCTTCAGCCTGGCCCTCGCCTTGACTTAGGAGGATATGGGGATGTACTATTCATGGTCACACGAACCTTTTACCAAAAGAAAACTGTAACTCAAAAAATGTAAAGTTTCTTGGAACACACAAAGAACAAGTGGCAAAATTTGAATTCTAAGCCAAGCTTATTCCTATTATTCATATGAAGTTATAGGTTCTTTCAAATTACTATACAATCTCAGTTACAGGTTATATTCTACAACCGTCCACTTCTTGGGATCCTAGTCTTGAATTGAAGAGTCTTGGGGAAGAGGAGGGAAAAAAGAAGAAATGGGCTGGTGGCTGAATGTCAAGGCTGGCTCAGAAGTCAATGAGAAAGGTCATGTGCCCTTCCCTGTATATTAGGCAGAATATTTTGTTGTTGTTTTTGCTGCATAGATGGCAGAAATTCAAGCTCCTGTACAAGCAAAATATGATATTTAAAAAAATATGGCTTCTGATATAATAATAATGAAAGCACAGATATGGGTGGCTTTAAGGATAATTTAAAACAGGGAACTGGGGCAGAAGAGATGTTCTTCCAGGTTTGGTTCCAGCATCTATGACCAGCAGCTCACAACCATCTATAGCTCCAGTTTCAGGAAGGGAATTGTCAACTCTGAACTCCACATACACCTGATAAGACCCAAACAAGTCATACATGTATACATATAATTTAAAATAATAAAAATTTAAAATATTAACTAATAGAAAGCAGTTTCTATCATGATTATCATTGTCATCTGTGTCTGGACTTTCTTTGAACTGCCAGTTCCCAAATAATAGCACTGAGGCTTTTGATTAAGTATGAAAGCTTGGATTTAGCTTAGGCTTATTTTAAATTAGCTCTTAAAGCTTAAATTAACTGGTTTATATTAATCTACATCCTGCCACATTCTACCTCTGCTTAGTACTTCCTCTGTCCATCCCACTTCCTCCATGTCTGGCTGGCAAATCTCCTAGAGTTCCTATCTCTCCCTGGAAGTCCCACCTATGCTCTCCTCCATAACTACTGACCAGTCAGCTCTTTTCTAAACCAATCAGAAGGTGCTTTAGCAGCAACACATTTTCACAGTGTACAAAAGGACTACCCCACCACAGTCATCATCATCACCTTAATCATCATCTTCCTTCCTACAGCATTCATGTGGTTTCTGATTAAACTGAATCTCAGACAAACTCAGAAGGGGTTTCCTATGGGAATTCTCCATGGAATGGGACAGGGAATGTTGCACTCATTACCTGTGTAGAGACAAACATATTAAAGACAGAATGTGACAAGGTCACACATTTATGTGCTGCAAGTGTTTCAGGTCTGGACAACTTACATCTAGTCATGAATCTGAAAAGATAGAAGATACGTGGCAGAATAGGGTGGATGGGACTTAGACACATGGAAATACAAAAGTACATCTTCAAAAGGGACAGAGCATCAGTGCCTGGAACAAGATTATAGCATATGTCGGTGAGCTTCTTGTCAGTATTCCTATTGGGTGGTGACTTATAAAGTACGGCATCAAGGGAGATGAGGCAGAACAAGGGAAGTGAAAACATTGTGACTGAGGGTGTTGGTTGTATGGATGAGAGGTTGCATTTATTTAATGTTATTGACTCCATTCTCTTTCACAATTATCCATCAAACTTTTATTGGACACTGATTAGCTGCTGATTAAGTCTCTGGGTGGAAAAACCCTCAGAGAACACAAGTGGGTCCCAGTTTACTGCATGACTTGCGTGCTGAAACTCAGGACCTCCTCTCTCTGGTCTGGTGGTAGTCCTTGTGTGGGGTTTTATAGGACATTGCCATGCTGACACAGGAGGGGTTCCTAAT
This sequence comes from Chionomys nivalis, assembly GCF_950005125.1. Lineage (NCBI taxonomy): Eukaryota > Metazoa > Chordata > Mammalia > Rodentia > Cricetidae > Chionomys > Chionomys nivalis. Next base: position 18,626,125 of record NC_080094.1, on the reverse strand, counting down.
GTGTTTCTGGCATCCAAAGTTGGGTAAATCAGTTTTTCATTACTGTAGTAAATACCTATGAAAAATAGCTCAAAGAAGGGAAATTTTATTTTTGGCTCCTATTTTCAGAAGTTTTAGTACATGGGTTTCAGGCTCCACTGCTTTTGGCTTATGATGAGACAAACTATCACGATGGTACAAGCGTGTGGAGGGAAACGTCTGCTGATGACTTCCAAGAAGCAGAAAGAGGCAGGGAGAGACTGAGTTACCCCTCAGTGATCCGCTTTCTGAAACCTCATAGATTTTCCATCATCCCAATAATGTCAGAAAACTATGAATACATTGATGGATTCACCCAATGAGTAGATCCAAGACCCCATAACACATTCATCTCTTAGTAGCTCAGCCAGGGAGACCAAGCCCTTCGACACAAGGACCTCTTGTGGAATACTTAATAGTGAAACTCTGAAACATGAAGGTTGCTGTGTGAAGAAAGCAAGAGAGCTTGGACATTTGTGAATGAGGGAATAACATGATCAAAGCAGACATAGTAAATTTGCCCTAGCAAGACAAGAGTAGAAGGCAAAAGGTTCTGGAAAAGAAAAATAAACTGTGTGTGTGTGTGTGTGTGTGTGTGTGTGTGTGGTAGAAGGACTGTTGGTTGGAAGAAATATCTACAAAGATATAAAATATTGATTTGAGAATGAAAATGGAAGATGGAAGGATGCATTTCGATCATTTGACAGTCTCTTGGGCATGTTAATCACTATGAAAACTAGGGTTTCTGGTTTCTGGATAGGTAGCAATACTATTAAAGTTGTATATCTACAATGTAGAGGAATATAAGGTCTCAGATTTCAGTGAAGTTCTAGGTAGAACAATCCAGATTTCTAAATGATTTAGAAATGCAACAGACAGTCACATATATGCACTCTTCACTAGCATAGGACTTCAGAAAGCACTACTGTATAGATCCATTGGAATGTTGGAATTGTTTGATGGACCTGGTGGCCTAATCTGACCAATAGATATGGTATGCAATGGAAGGTGAGATTCTACTCCTAAGCAAGGGAAAGAAATGCTTCTATATAGAAGCTGGGTGGGAGGTAAAGGCAGATAGCGCCATGGAAGATAAATTGAAAGAGCAGATGAGAGAGTAGATAATCATTAGAGCAAGCCCTGCAGCACAGAAAGAAGTGACCCAGAGCAGGACCTCAGGCTCTCCTGTGCTTTCCTGTCAGGGAACAGAAGACAACTGCTCACTTTTGTTCTAGTGATTTTACTACTAATTATTAACTGGAGCGAAGTGATGGTGAAGGGAGCAAGGACCGCAAACACACAAAAGCAGAACAGGTCCAAGAGTCTTTTCCCATTACTGCACTCGTAGAGATTTATAACAAAAGGCAGTGGTAGAGCAGACAGGAATGAAAATGCAGGCTTTGCCATACCTTTTCTGTGAAAACAAAAGCAACATACTGAGATTTCTGGCTCATCTGGAAGGCCAGCACACTAGTAACTACCTCACATGTAGTAATTGCTTACAGGCACAAATGAGATATTATACAAACTATGCTGCGAATACCGTAACAGTGGCTAATTTTTGTTGAACACTTATTCTGGGTCAGACATGGTTCTAAGTATTAAATTATTATGTATTATGAATGTCAACCCAATGACGATTTTTGAGACAGGTCTTTCTATGTAGCCCAGGTTGACCTCAAACTATAAACTCCTGCATTTGTTGACAGGTTTCTGTCCCACCCGGTCCTGTAGCCCTTCAATCCCAAAGAAACACACAGAGATCTGCATTAATTATAAACTTGTTGGCCTATTAGCTCAGGCTTCTTATTAACTCTTGTAAGTTACATTAGCCCATAATTCTGTCTATGTTAGCCACATGGCTTGGTACCTTTCATTAGCGAGTCATTATCAACTTGCTTTCTCTATGTCTAGCTTCCTCTGTGTCTGGGTGATGACTGTCGACTGAGCTTTCCTCTTCCCAGAATTTTCCTATTCTCATTGCCCCGCCTTTACTTCCTGCCTGGCCAATCAGTATTTTATTAAACAAGTAAAAGAAACAAATTTTTTCAGGATAAAACCATTGGCCCACAACACTTTCTCCCCCTTTTTTTCAAAACAAGAACTCTGAATTGAATCTCGCTTGTTTAACTTTCTCCTGACCATTATCTACACAACTTATAACCAACACTCTAAGCAAAGAAAAACATCCATAATCCATTTTTTTGGATGTGGGAGTAGTTTTCCAGTTTACTTCCTTCTGATTGAGGTCACTGATAATCTTACAGGGACCTAAAGAAAATTTAGAATTATGGTCAAATACTGACTAGAAAATTTGTGAGGTTTGATGATCTCAGCTAGCAGTCTTGAAACTATCCAGGATGTAGAACTCAGCCATCTGCTCCTATTGGAGATTTTTCAGGGGGTCTTCCTTGATGAAACCTGATTTTTCTTAACCCAGAATGAATCCACTGCCTCTCATTTCCTGTGGAAACAAAAGCAAAACCTCTTCTCCAAAGTAACATATCTTTTGATTTCAATTTTGAAGACAAGGCATTTTCAAAAATATATATGTTGTATTAATCCAGCAGCATTTGTAATTAAATCTCTTTTAGCAGGTCTTGCTCCTTCCTCAGCTATCAAACAATTTAAAGACAACACAATAACAATTTGTAGAGAACTAAGCCCAAATTCCCTAAATGATTGTTTATAAAAGATTCTTTACATTTAAAGGGGGATATGCTATAGAGATTTGCAATGGTATAGATCTTGGTTTATTGATACAAACTTAAGATCAATTTTGTTCTATGTGTATTTATGTTCTTGATTAAGGTATTGTGTTTGTGCAACTCATTTAAAAATGTACTATATAACTAAGAGATATAGATTAATAGATAATCATCTATAATAGTCAAGCTTGTAGTCATGTTAGGGTTTCTAGATATATATATATATGTACATATATATGTGTATATATATAGATATATATGTACATATATATGTGTATATATATATATTTCAGTTAGACAGGTATCAGATCTTTCAGAGACCTTCAGAATATTGCATTTAAAATGTTTTTAAAGCTTAAGACTTTTCATGATAATGAGACACATCTGCTCCTGGCAGCACCAATAACTTCAAGAGGAAGATCGTCATTGAAGAGGCTCCTTATGGAGATTATTAGCCATTTGGCAAGAAACTGCTCTTGCCTGGGATGTTTGATGCTATGCTGTATGAACTGTAAATGCAGGACCCACAGAGAAATGACTGCTAAACTTGCCTAAAGGTGAAACAATCTTTTGGGGATTGTGTTTCATGGAAGAGTCTGCCAGACGTTCTGCAGGACACAGAAGAAAGTGACTGACAAACTGCCAATATAGGTAGAACTGTCTTTGAATTTTCCTACTTCATGGAAAAGTCTTCTAGATACTATGAGCCAGTAGGCTGAGGATGGATGCCCCAACAATATAGAAGAACTCTTGGGTGACTGTCCAGGGAACAAGATGTCTCTGTCAATTCTAGAGTTTTGGAAGTTGCTTACAATGTACTTCCTGTTTACTTAGGTAATATTATATCCTTCTGGAGTTTTTAATGGAGTTGAAGAGTATATAGTTATGATATAGTTTTCCTTAGTGATGATAAAAGAGAATAGAGAATATATATATATATATATATATATATATATATATATATATAGTAAATGTAATGCTTGCTTGATACCTGTTTTGTTACACGCAATTTTTCTGGGTCAAGGTTAAAACTTATCTTTTTATTTAAACAGAAAAAGGGAGGTGATGTGGGATTCCCTTCTGTATGCTGTAAATACCATAAGTTAATAAAGAAACTGTCTTGGCCTTTGATTAGGCAAAAGAATAGAGACAGGTGGGGAAAACTAAACTGAATGCTGGGAAGAAGAAGGCAGAGTTAGGGGAAGCCATGGAGTCACCACCAGAGACAGACATACTGGAACCTTGCCCATAGGCCACAAGCCTCATAGTAAAATATAAAATACTGGAAATGGGTTAATTCTATATGTAAGAGATAACTAGCAATATGCTTAAATGTTTGTCAAAGCAGTGATTTAAATAATACAGTTTCTGTATGATTATTTCTTGAGTCTGGGCAGCTAGAAAATAAGCAGCCTTCATACAAATTGCATTAGTCCTCCAAGAATCAGATGATTCTTGCAAGCACAAATGATCCGAGAATGTTTTTTATGATCTCTGTTTATAAATAAGAAAATCTATATAAAATAGTTTACAGTGTTTCTCTTGATAAAGGTACTGTCTATGTGATATTATTATTAAATTTCATATTGTGCAAAGTAGTTATTAAAATATTTTGTTTATTCTTTGAAATTTTAATATCTGTATGCAATGTACCCTAATGATATCTACCCTTAATCCCTTCTCCAACTTCTCCAGATACTACAAAGAAAAATAATAAATGTCATTTAATGCAATAAATTATTAGTATGTTTTTCCTGCCATTTTGTTTGAGTATGATATATGTCCAATCCCAACCCTATGGAGCCTCTTACAAAGACTCTCTAGTTCTTCTTCAGAAGAGCTTTGATGCCCATAGTCCTATAGGGAAAACCAACAAACAAAGCCATAGCAGTAATTGCTCTCTGCTTCTGAATCTCTTGTGTGATGGTCCCTGGGCCAGTCTGACTCTATGCCTGCTGGGCTCCTCACAAACAAGCAGTCTCATGGGTAGTTTTTGGGTTTTCTCTAACTGATGGCTTCATGGTTTGGTCCATGCTCTTTAACTCTCTCTATCTTCACTTTACTGTAACCTGATTGCATTAGCTTAGGATTGCCCCAACACCAAACTCTATAGTTAGTGTTTTAAAAGAATCGATTTTTACCAAAGATGTGAACCCCAGGAACACAGCAGTGATATAGAGAAGGGAGACAGAGAGGAGAAGAGAGACAACAAAGGGGGTATAAGTCTACTCTCTCTTTGGGGAAATGTGACCTTTACCACAGTAGAGATTCCCAGAGCTTATGGAGAATATGTCAGAATTTTCCTGCTTTGAGGCAAAAGTTGGATATAATTTTGTTAATTTTCCTCCCCAAATGTTAAGGACTTGATATAGATGCTGTTAATTCCTTGGGGTTCCTGGCCCTCAGAAGGGTGGGCTAATGTTCACTTATGACCAGAAGATGTAACATGAGGGGCTTGCTTGTTGGGGTTTCTGTCCTGCCCAGTTCCCACAGCCGGTAGGTCTCAAAGAAAATCACACAAGTCTACATAAGTTATAAACTGGCCCATTAGCTCAGGCTTCTTGTTGGCCAACTCTTATAACTTATATTAACCCATTATTCTTATCTATGTTAGCCACATGGCTCGGTACCATTTTCAGTGGCGCAGGTCACATCTTCCTTCTGGGCAGGACTGCAGAGGAATGGGCTTCCTCCTTCCCTGAATTCTCCTGTTCTCTTTGCCCTGTCTCTACTTCCTGTCTTGTTGTCCCGCCTATACTTTCTGCCTGGCTACTGGTCAAAAGAAATCCCATAGTCAAGAAATAGTTGCTTTGGAAACTATGGAGATTGCTGTCAGGTAGCCTCTGGGTTAGGTCAAGGAGATAAGGCTAGACACAAATAGTATCTGCTCTAATTATTAAAAGACATTGAGACTGGGGAAATGGCTTTAAAGTTAAAATGTGTGCCGGGTGGTGGTAGTTCACACTTTTAATTCCAGTACTGGGGAGGCAGGGCAGGGCAGGCAGATCTCTGTGAGCCAGAGACTAGTCTGGTCTACAAGAGCTAGTTCCAGGACAGGCTACAAAGCTACAGAGAAAGCTTATCTTGAAAAACAAAACAACAACAACAACAAAAAATCACAAAAAACAAATTAAAAAAAAGTTAAAAAGTTAAAATGTTTGCTCGGCAAGCAATAGGACAAGAGTTGAGGTTCCCAGAACCCACATAATTTCTGGATCAGTATGATGCCTCACCTGTAACTTCAGATTTCCAGAGTCAGAAGGAAGAAATGGTATCCCAGGAATAAATGAGCCCATGAGATTAACTGAAGCATAAGGCCTGAGCTCCTGAGAGGCTCTGCCTAAAATAAATAATAAGGTGAAGTGGCCATAGAGGGCTATTTCCAATCTAAGGGCTTCACATATATGTACACACAAGCACATCCATCTTTACACATATATGTGCCCATACACATGCTCACATAGTCACATTGCACATGTGTACACATGAAAAAAAGAAAAGGAAACACAAGATACACATGGTGATCTGTTTAAGTAAACTTCTGTAACAGGGAGTGCTCAACGGCCATGCGCTGCTGTAAGGAAGGCGGCAGCATCCTCATTACCACAGCTAGCATGGAGCTCCTACACAGAGAACTTCAATAAGAGAACCCTCAGTTTTCTTACTGTGTCCTTCCGTATTCAGTCCTTATGGCTGCCTGAGCTAGCCACTGGGGTAAGAATAAGAAACATTTAGCAGATTACAGTTCTCATCTCTGAATCTCTGTGCTCCACTTTGAAACACCTCCTACCCCTTGCCAAATGAACGTGAGCCTCTACTGTTGTTTTAATTTTTTAAGCCCTGACACTTCTAGCTCTCGGGTCAGGAGATAGACATCTTGTTTTTATGAAGGCTCCCAAGGGGTGAGCTACAGTCAAACCAAGTTACCCTGGAAGACTGTAAGCCATTTTAGCTGCTCAGTGGAGAACACATCCCTGGACCCAGGCAGCTTTCCAAGACAACTGGGGGTTTGATGGTTCACTGAAGGATGGCCAAGGCAGCTGTGTGGTGGTGCTCTGGAAGTCTCCAGTTATTCTGCAAGAGCTTTTGGTTCAGGAAATACAAAACATATTTGCTACAAACATTTCCGTCCTCAGTTTTTAATCACATATATATTGCAAAGAAATGTACCCCATCTGTTTTTTTAACTCATTTATTTGTATATTATTCAAATGAAAATAGATATTTATTTGGTGCTCCACGTTAATTTTTTCCTATAATGAAATAACCTATTTGGTAAAAGACAAGCGTTTATGTTCATTCTGCTAGTGACTGGATCACTGAAGTGGCCTCCAAGTTGACAAGGCCAATTGGCCATGTGCTGGATTCCTTTGAGGACCAGTTTCTCTCAGCGGCAGACACAATGGGCAACAAAGGGCTCAGTTAATTCTATTAATCAGAGAAACTTGGCAAGCAGAAGAGCGGGGTGAAAAGAGGTTAAAGGACCTCAGATATCCACAATTCCATTTTTACTTAATTTTACATCTGAGGAAACTGAGCCCCAGAGGGGAGACATTCTTTGCCTAATGACACATAGTTAATTAAAGGCAGACGGGGGCAAAACACTTGGGTCTCTGGAGCCTAGGAGTGGTGTAGCACAGCTCTTTCTTTTCTTTCTTCTAAGAGCATCAGAGCACAGTGGAAAGGCAGACTATAGACCCAAACTCACAGAGGTACGGGAGTAACATGGGCCCTTACGAGTCACGGAAAGAGGTTCAGAGAGATTTTTAAAGTATGCCTCTCCCCCTAAATAACTCTAGATATGCTGGGCTTGCATTCATGCTAAACAGCTTGCTGTAACTGTTGGCCTTAGAGCTTGACTTAGGTGCTCCGAGCTTCTATTTTATGACGGTATCTGGCATACTGTTTACCTCAGAGCGGTAACTATTGTTATTATTGACATTATTGTTAGCATTATTATTTTCATTATTGTTCCATGGTCTTACCTTCTAAGATAGAATTTCCTAGTCTTCCTTAATGTTTTATGGAACCAAATTTTATGAGATGTGACTCCTTATGGAACATAAATAAGGGCCAGCAAAACATCTGATATGTCTTGTGAAAATATTCGTGTCTACCATTTTCCTTGAGATTGACTGAGTCTCTGAGAAGGTATATAGAAGATGGGAAATTGAAATTGCTGAATGCAATATTAACCTAAAGCCATTGATATTGCTTTTTAAGAACATCCATTATTGTATATTCTATAACATATGAATCACTTTGGGGAAGAAACAGCAGCTTAGGGACTACATTACTCGTCTTGCTACTGATGAGAAGCGACTTGAGCGAGGAAGTGCACATTTTCATCTGGAGTTTGAAGGACTGCAGCCATTGTGATGGGAAAGGCATAGTGGCAAGAGTGTGAGGTAGCTGGTCACATTGTGATTGTAGTCTGGAAGTGGAGAGTAGATGGGCGGGGGAGAGGGGGCTAGGTTTACCACCAGTGACTTCCTCCAGTAAGTTTCCAAAACAGTGCCACCAGCGGAGGTCCAGTGTTCCAATGCACAAGCCTTCAGGAGACAGTTCCCATTCAAACCACAGCAGAAACTTAATGGGTAGATGTCAAACAAGTTATACAAAAAAAATTGTTCAAAGGCAATAGCTAAGAAGCAGACATCTTCAAAAGTCTGACTTGTTAGTGCTTCAGCATGGAAGAAATGTTAAAGCAAAAGGTGCTTGATTGGAGGTGGAAGAGATGAATTTGGTGAAAAATGAGGCAAGAAAAAGTAGAGATTTGGGAGGGCAACCCAAAGCCAACTTCACACCTTCAGTAGTGGTCAGGAGTGAGAAGAAGCAGTGGCTAGAGATTTGGGGTCCAGCTTGTCTTCCTTTTCTTCTTTGGGAGCATGAAGCATCTTGGACTTGCTCTTACTGTTTTCACACACAGGGCAGGTCCTGGCGCTCAGAGCTCAATAAATGTGCACCGAGTTGAGACCGGATCTAAGTGGAAGTGAAAAGCCACGCAAAGGAATCAGGATGTGATTTGGCAGGCAGTGGGGAGCCGTTGATGCTTGTTACTCAGAGGAGTGACATGTTCAGAAATGGGCTTTAGAGACACTGGGTTGGCAGAATGCAGGGGATGAGGACTGAAGTCAGAAACTGGAGTTGAAAATCAACCCTAAGTCTCAGCACCATTTCAGAAAAGAAACAAGTGAACCTGCAGGCAATCAGCAGGCAGCAGGATCCCCAGGACACAGTGATTGCCTTGCTAAAAAAGTATCATATTTCCTCTGATTTTTTTTTAAAAGTCCAACGTGGTGGGGTAGGGAGATGGCTCAGTCATTAAAGCGATTGCCTTAAAAGCATGAGGACCTGATTTTGATCCCCAGACCCCAAGTCAAAATGCCTCATGAGGTGATAAATACTAATAATCCCCATGCTGAGGAGGTCGAAATAGGTGGATCACTGGGGTCTGTTGGTTAATGAAGCTAGTTTGCTTGAAAATGTTCTGGGCCAGTGAGAGACTCTGCCTTAAAAACAAGGGAAATGGGGACTGTGTGGAACGATACCCAAAGTTGTCCTCTGGTCTTCATGTGCACCTCTTTATGTGTTTATACCCAAGGTTATCATCTGGCCTTCATGTGTGCCTCTCTGTATGTTTATACACTCTCCCCAGCCATGTACTCCTCCCTGCCCCCCCCACAAGCAAAGTGAATAAAGTGAATAAACACCCATAAGTGACTTCTTTTTTTTTCTTTTCTTTTTTTTTTTAGTTGATTTTTATTGAGCTCTACATTTTTCTCTCTTCTCCTCCCTGCCTCTCCCCTCCCCTTCAACCCTCTCCCAAGGTCCCCATGCTCCCAATTTACTCAGGAGATCTTGTCTTTTTCTACTTCCCATGTAGATTAGATCTATGTATGTTTCTCTTAGGGTCCTCAATGTTGTCTAGGTTCTCTGGGGTTGTGATTTGTAGGCTGGTTTTCTTTGCTTTATGTTTAAAAACCACTTTGTGAGTGAGTACGTGTGATGTGATAATTGTCTTTCTGGGTCTGGGTTACCTCACTCAAAATGATGTTTTCTAGTTCCATCCATTTGCCTGCAAAATTCAAGACGTCATTATTTTTTTCTGCTGTGTAGTATTCCACTGTGTAAATGTACCACATTTTTCTTATCCATTCTTCAGTAGCTTCTTGTTATACAAACAGAAGGAGGTAGATATTGAGACTTTAAGGCTTCAATTCCTAGATAAAGGCAGCAATAATGTCAGAAGCAAAGGAGAGTGGTACAGCAGAAGAGATGGAGTTACCGACAAAGATGAGCCCATTTTGGGCTCTTGATCATGTGAGCTACTGATAGGACATTAAAGGGCACTTGACCATGGTGTGCAAAGAGAAACTAGGAAGGTAAATTTGGAGAGGCTACACCAATTTGGGGTCCATCTGTGTGAACCTGAGATCCCAATTCCATGAGAACATGGAAATGTGAGTTTGAAATGTCAATTTGAAGTCTAGGTATAAAAGAAAGATTTGGACACCATCTTGTTATGTATCTATTTCTTCTGACTTGAAACATTCCCTCCTGGAGGGAAAAGGTCGGCTGTGAGACTCAGTAAGCAACAAAACCTCTTAGGCTCTAAAAGCTCATGAAACATAAATTCTCAAGGTTACACAGGAAATTATAAAGCAATAACAATTGCCAGAGAGAGAGAGAGAGAGAGAGAGAGAGAGAGAGAGAGAGCATCAACTGCTTAGTCTACCTTCAAGTCACGCTGAGCTCCAAGGATGTAGCTTTCCTAGGCCCTAACTCATGGTTGGGTGGTTGATCTGGTGCAGCAAATGCCTTTAAGGAAAAGCCATGTTCCTGCATGTAACCTCTTACCTACACACCAGCAAGTGACCCCAATAAACTCCTTGCTTCTCCACGACAGACTTGGGTGCAATTGCGTTTTTGATCTCTTGTCGATTGGTCTCCTGGAGTGAATATAAGCTTGCTTACATCTCCCCAGGAAACGTCACATAATGCTCCACCTGAGCAGACTTACATAAAGTTTTCATGGCCTCTCAGATAGGGGCTCCCAGAAGTCACATCTCTGTGTGGCTGATACTGCTCCCCATACTGCTTCAATCTGGACACGGTCATGCCTGAATGGAGTCTCAAACACTCACAGGTTCATTCAAGGAAATCTTTTCCCTGACCCTCTAAGGTCAAGCTCAAAATCGGAGTTTAATTTTGGAGGGGGTAATTTCTGAGCCAAAGGCATCGGGAGCAGAGTAAAAACAGACATAAAGCTTCTGAGTGTAACATAAATGAAAGCTGATTCCAAGACAATAGAAGACCCCTGTTTTTGCTTCTGGTGTGTCGTGTTTGGTTTTGTGTTCATATCCAAACTCCTTTCAACAATGAAGTATACAAAAGGGCTGGAACTTTTCCTGCATCAAATTCACAACCACAGGTCTCTATGTAAGTTTCTCTCTTGTCACTTAGCACTGTAACTAGGTCTCTAAATTGTATGTTCAGAAGATTTGTTGAATGAGTGAGTGGCCCAGTGGAGCCATTTAGCAGGTTCAAGGGACCTTCTTGATATTGCCTGTTTTCTGTCAATGGCACCACATTAAGACAAAAGACAAGGAAGACAGAGAGGAAATTCTTCTCTGGGATGCTCCTGTAGGCTCCAGTTCTGATGAACCTGATTTCCAGATTGCCCATTCTGGAAAAGAGACCTTCTGGTACAAAGATAGCTCAGGGTTCATAACCAGGAAGGGTAACATAAGGACTCCACTTTCTGGCTCAGACAAGGCAAGGCCTTTCTTCCCATCTTCCTTCTTATTCATAAGCTCAGGTTTTGAATGGACATGCTCACCAAGCCCTACCCAACAGAGGTAGTCTACACTGGGTCAGCCATAGTGCAGTTGTGACATGCATATATGTCTTATTGTAGCATCCCAATACTATTGGAAAAGCAGTGTCTCTCTATCCTTAGAGACCGTTTGAAGATATGTGGAAAGATCACTGATCTGGTAATATCAATAGCAAATCACTTTAGATCAATTATTTGCATGGAACACTCAAGAAAAAAAAAAGCCTCCACATCCATTATCCCAGCACTCTTTCTAATCATTCGGAGAGGAGGACAAGCCCCTTTATCATTTAACACATAAGTCATTCACTCCAGAAAAGTGAGTTCATGTCCCTGATGTCACATAGCAAGTCAATTCTTCAGGCTTTAGAAATGCATTCTTAGACAGACTCTCAATAAATATTAGACCCATGTTTGCAGGTAACGTCAGCCCTGCACGACTTTGTTAGTTTACAGTGTCTTCTTAGGGTCGTTATTGCTGTGATGAAACACAGCAAAGCAGCTTGGGAATGAAAGGATTCATTTGGCTTTCAGTTCCATAGCACTGTTCATCATCAAAGGAAGTCAGGACAACAAAACAGGTCAGGATCCTGGAGGCAGGAGCTGATACATAGGTCATGCTTGTTGCCTACAGGCTTGCTCCCATGGCTTGCTCAGCCTGGTTTCATATATGACCCGTGGTCCCCAGCGCTGGGGTGGCCCCACCCACAAAGGACTGAGACCTTCCCCATCTATCACTAATTAAGAAAATGCCCGCATAGGCTTTCCTACAGCCCACCTGTAGGCATTTTCTCAATTGTGACCCCTTCCTCTCTGATGACTCTAGCTTGTGTCAAGTCAGCATAAAATTAGCCAGGCAGCTATTAAATGGACTATACTCAAGTTTTCTTTTTATTTTAAAAAAATGAGTTAAGATGTGGGGCTGGAGATCTGGCCCAGTGGTTAAGAGCACTTTTTGTTCTTGCAAAGGTCTTGAGCCAGAGACATATGTGATGCTCATATGCACACGTAGGCAGAACATTCATACACAGGAAAATAAAATGAATCTAAAATCTTTTAAAAATATATTAGCTGCTCATATGAATAGGTTTCAGTGTGACGTGTGCAGATAGATATGCACAGAGCACACACTGATCAAATCCAGTTTTTTTATTAATAAACTTAAAATTACATAACCCATGAGTATTGATTAAAGAGGACCTACACAGAGCAACGTCGATGCACATAGAGGTTTCTGCTGTTGTTTTGTTTGTTTTATTCTCCCATCTTGTTGGTCTTCAGGAGAAACTCATTAAGGATGCTCCTGTCCCAAGTTCTGCCCAGTCAGTCAATCCCCTTTTCCCTGGAACTGTTGCTCTCCATAATGGCTTTTTCCTGACAAGAGGAGAGAGCAGCTGGGGAGCTCTCAGAGCTTGGGACGTGGAAAGAACATCTTCAAGGTGTGCCATGTTCATGCTCATTCATAAAACAAACGTTTATAGAGCTTGGGCGAGAGTTGGGTGATGGCAGCCACAGCAGAAGTGACTTGGCCCTTGGTTCATTAGAAGCTGAAGCCCCCCCTGGAGGCCAGCAGGGAGTGGGGGTGGAGGTGGGGGGCAGTGCAAAGGCCAGCTGGCTCTCCGGCAACAAAGTCAACACTGCCCCAGATGTCTGCCCTGGGGTTGAGGCCATTAGCTACAGTTTACCTGCTCACTTCATTTTTCAAAATTAGCCAGCAAAGCCTCCTGCGGAAACACAATAGGCAGAACTGCTCAGCGGGGGTAGAAAGAAAACAAAGCATATCTTTCCATGCACTTGTTTGGAGTTCTTAAATGTCCCCTAGAGCTCTAGAGGTTGGGCAGATAGGATTCTGATTGTTCCCACATGGGTGTCTGTGGTGAGCCCCAACTTTCTTTTCCTCCCAGATGCACCCCAGTAAAGGCCAGACTGGTGTCCCATCCCTGACCCTGATGCCCCATCCCTGTCCCCATTCTTGCAGGAACAACCCAGTCCTGCATCCAGGTGAACAAACTAGCTGCTTCTCCTCTGTCCCTCCCTCCCTCCATCCCTCCATCCTTCCGTTCCTCCCTCCTTCCCTCCCTCTCTGTCTCTCTCTGTCTCTCTCTGTCTCCCTCTCTCTCTCTCTCTCTCTCTCTCTCTGTCTGTCTCTCTCTCTCTCTCTCTCTCTCTCTCTCTCTCTCTCTCTCTCTCTCTCGCTCTCTCTCCAGTTTAAATTCCTGGTTGACTGTGAGAGTTGCTCTGGAGACTGGAAGATGGTATTAGCTTTCAACCACCTGATTTAATCTCTTCTCTCACGCCAGCCTTCCTGTGCCTATGTTCAGGCAAGCCAGAGGGCAAAGGGGAAAGGTGAGAAGATTAAACACTTGTCTGCAGTGACATCTTTTCCTTGGTGGTGCTGAGAGCCTGGCCAGACATGAGGTGTCACAGTGTAGGTAGAAAGATGTTCTGTCTGTCTCTTGGTTATCTGTAGAGCCCAGTTGGAGCTTAGGTCGGAGAAACTGGGACAGAGGAAGGAAGGAGGGAATACCGTGTTGAAAAGGGAATAAGACCCAAATTATAAGGAGCTGTACAGTTGAAACTGATAGTCTGCATGTGTCTATTTGACCCTACTAAAGCTCTTTCTAGATTATAAATCAATCGGAAACTTAGGCATGCTTGCAGAAGAGCCTCTACTTACAGCACAGCCTTGGTGGAGACGAGGTAGGATCCATTTGTTTGTGGGTTTTCATCTCTGTGGAGTCTAGAAAATAAAAGCAAGAGGTGCCAGGAGTCTGGAAACCATTTAGTTGTGATGCTGTATCCACATGATTTGGGTGTTAGTCCCACACATTCAGGGGCTTTTGACTGCATCCCTTCAAGTACAGGCATTCATTACAGGCGGTTGCATCTCTTTCCTAGTAGGTTCTGAGTAATCCTTGTTGCTGGAGGAGCTAACAAGGAAGAGAGGCGAGCCCGCAGCTGCCCTGGAGAAAGTGTTTTTAAGGTCATTTGTGGACAGGCCATCCTTAGGCGTCTGCTGCACAACCGAGCTTCTCTTCCCACCGTGTGCATGTTGACTTTTGTAAAATACACCATTCTAATTCTAACTAAGAAAATGGGCCAAAGATTTCATTATCTCTCTCTTTCAACTCTCCCTCATCATCTTCCATATTCCACGAGCTTCTGTCCTGAGTTGGCTTTCGAGGTGTTTTCAGACTCTTTTGTACCGTGTGCTAGGCTAGATATAGACCTGTGAAGACACTGGTGTCTAGCTCCTGAAGCCTGAAAATGCTGCTTTATCAGGAGTGTCTTTGCCTATGTGTTAAGTTGAGGATACTGATTTTCTAAGATTGCCTCATTATTTAAGTGGACCCTAAATTTGATCACAGGGAACTTTGTAAGAGAGAAACAACAGAATACTATCTAAAGATGGAGGCAGAAATTTGAGTGAATCAAGGAAGTCCCGAGGCCAGGAGAAGCCAGCAGAGGCCAGGACCAAACTATGTCCTAGAGCCCCCTGAAGCCTTTTATATAATCTGACCCCTTGACTGGACCAGGTGAGACTATGCTTAGCTTCTGGTTCCTCAAGCCAGAAGGAAATCCATTTCTGTTGTCCTAAATCACCCATTTTGTGGATTATAATAACCACATTCAAGATGTCCAGGTAGCAATATTTAGTGCTTGGTGCAGAGCCTGGGGCTTGATCAGGCCAGAAGAGAGACTGAGAACTGTGACAAGTGCAGGAAAATGACGCCAATAGTTCTGGGAGAGAAACTGGCTGGGCTGGCCAGACGGCTCAGCAGGTGGAGGCGCGTGCTCACTGCCGAGCCTAATGGCCGAGTTCAGTTCCTGGGATCCGCACAACAGAGGAGAGAACTGGCTACTGAAGCTGTTCTCTGACTTGAGCCATGCGTGCACACCCCCTCAATTAATAAATATAGTTTAAAGCAAAGAAACTATGGAATGATGATGTCACATGGGCGACATCTCCAGCTTGCTGTCCTGAAGAGTGACTGGCGTCAGGGACATTATTGCCGTGTCTAAGACAGACTCTGCTAGCGCAGCTCAGTCTCCGTTAGTACAGGATTGCCAAGGTTGCTTTGGGCATCTCTAGACACCTGCTGGGGGGATGTGGGTGAGAGAACAGAAACTGAAATAGAGTACTTAATAAATTCAGTCTATAAATGGCTTGTGTCATATCTCCAACACGCTCTAGTCATGTTAACCCACCTGAGGGTAAGGAGTCTGATAGTCTAGTTTCTCACTGAGTAGCTATGTCCCATCAGTTTGCATGAATGTGTGGTGCATTTTAAAGTAAACTTATCTTTAAATTGCTTCCTATAAACATAGCATTTGTATATATTAGTTGGACATAGAATGATTAATTAATTAATTAATGTTCTGGTCTGTGCGTACTTTGTGCAATGGGACAATTTTCTCTCATAGAGAGGGAGCATGAACTTTCAGGGGACAACTGACCATAGCCTCAACATATTTCACTTATCTGAGGTATTTTTTCCTTATTTTTGGAAACAAGGGAACTTGTATAGGTTTTTTAATTGTTTTTTTTTTAATTGCGCTATAAATTTTTCTCTGCTCCTCTCCTTTCCTCCCCTTTCCCTTTCTACCCACCCCGTGATCTTTACTCTCCCAGGGAACCACACCCCTGGTCAGAAACTGCAGAGATCTTGTCCTTTTCTACTTTCTATGAAGATTAGATCCATGCACGGTTCTCTTAGGGTCCTCTTTGTTGTCTAGGTTCTCTGGGATTGTGAATTGTAGGCTGGTTTTCTTTGCTTTATGTCTAAAAGCCACTTATGAGTGAGTAGATATTGTATTTGTCTTTCTGGGTCTGGGTTACCTCACTCAATATGATGTTTTCTAGCTCCATCAAATTTCAAGATGTTGTTATTCTTTTCCACTGTGTAGTACTCCACTGTGTAAATGTACCACATTGTCCTTATCCATTTTTCAGCCAAGGGGCCTTTAGGTTGTTTCCATGTTCTGGCTATGACAAATAATGCTGTTATGAACATAGTTGAGCACATGTCCTTGTGGTATGATTGAGCATCCTTTGGATATATACCCAAAAGCAGTAATGCTGGGTCTTGAGGTAGGTTGTTCCCTGATTTTCTGAGAAATCGCCATACTGATTTCCAAAGCAGCTGTACCAGTTTGCACTCCCACCAGCAATGGAGGAGCATTCCCCTTACCCAACATCCTCTCCAGCATAAGTTGTCATCAGTGTTTTTGATCTTGGCCATTCTTACAGGTATGAGATGGAATCTCAGAGTTTATTTGATTTGCATTTCTCTGATGGCTAAGGATGTTGAGCATTTCCTTAAGTGTCTTTCTGCAGTACAATGTACAGAGAATACACACATACACACACACACAATACAACCTACACCAAACAATCACACACAACAAACAGCTGCACAACCATACATACATACCATAATTCACATCCACAGCTACATACACAACACACAGCTATAACACAACTACACAACCACACACAGACATTAACCATACAACATAACCACAAAAAATCACAAATATTCCCCACATGTATAATACCCACACACAAATTAATAGCCTTAAGGATATTGCATAATATAAAAACCAGGAAATGTTGGTAAATGGAGTTTGTTCAATGTTATACAAAATATGATACAGGAGAAACATGCTGTCAAATGGGCATATTTTAAAAGGGAAAAATAGTGCTTACAGAGAAGAACGGATAAATCCAGCCTTTGAAAAAACACCTCAATGAACACATTCAACACAAGAATTGATAAGGCTGAAGATAGGCTCCATGGCTTGGAAAATATGTAAAACTAAAATGGCTGCGGCCTGATGATGTCAGGCTCCAATCCCAGCAAATGGCCCAGGCCAGTGAAAAGCAGCCCACTAAGCAGGCAGCAAGAACGCTGAGTAAAATGTAAGGCCACATCCGGGACCAGACGCTCAGAAGCTGCTCCCACCTCCTACTGGATCCTCTCTCTCAGGTCCTTATGGCATCCATGGTCTCTCATACAATGGCTGTGATTCCATTGGATGCTACCGACAGATGACGGAAACTGTTCATAAGCAGCACGCTGTTTATTTAATTTTTGCTAAATAAACGTCTGTAGCCGGTTTTAAAACAAATTCAAACGACTGATAAACTTAACGTTTACATCCCCTTCCCCGTGGCGACTTGTAACGATAGGGTTAAGGTAAACTATGTAAGATGGAGTAGTAGCCCAGTGAAAATGAGGACCGTGATTACGCTGGAAGCTGGTCAACCCTTCCCCTTTTCTCCCACCCCTGCGGCTGGAAAAGCCTCTCAGGAGGTTCCAGGTGCATAGGTAGATTACTTGCATCAATCAAGTAAGTGTGTCTCTAGGATCAAACCCCAAGGTGAGGAGGCAAAAATTCTGTCCCACTCACGTCGAGGTGGGCTTATTTTCCCCACATGAAAGGGTCAGTGTATAAACAGAAAGCTCTGAGCTTCTGGGTTTGGAACCACAGCCTTGGTCAGAAACTGCAGAAGCCCCCTTCCCATTGCAACAGGAAACCCCTTCCCTATTGGGACTGATTTCTCCAGCCCTCATTCTGCTGCATTTGCCTTCATGCCTCAGAAAGCAGGAAAAGCACAATCAAAGCTTGAGTTGACAACCGATTATAAAACCAATGAACTCCCAGGCAGGATTTGAGCTTGCCCTTAGAGAGATAGTTTTAATGTAAAGATTCGTGGTACCATGAGCGAGCGTGGGGTTTACACTGGTGAAGCTTCCTGGGGGCCGTTTCTCAGTTTCTCACCCTGTGTTCTCTGCAAACATCTATTTTTCTGTTTAGATGCAAACTATTTTATCATCCTTAAAACATCTATCAACCTGAGGACTTCTCCAAACCCAAAGTAAAAGACAATGGAGCTGGTGTGAGAACCTGAGTAAACGTCCTCAGTCGAGAGTGGGCCATGTTTGTAAGTTTGACTCGAAATTACGTGAAACAAGCATCGGAAGATGTGTGCTTGCTCACACACAGGGCACTTCACAGTGGGCTTTACAGAGCATCTAAGAAGGCATGTTAGGAATCTACATTTATTAAATGCACATATATATTCTCATAATCTTGAAGGATTGCGAACACCAAGTTTAAGAGTATTGTAGTTATTATATTGAGTAATGTATTTGAGGTTCCTGGTGACCATATTTAAAAGGAAGACATTGATTAAAATGGAGGAAGTAGAATGAGTCTTATGGAGCAATAATTGTATGTGTTTCATTTTATGTATTTTCCACAGCTGCAGTTGAAAACATATATGTTCCATGAGACCTTCTAAAAGGCCACGGGCAGGTGACAGGAAAAATGTTGTTCAGAGCATTGTGACAACCGAAAGAAGACTGAGTGTGAATGGCAACTTGATAAGAAAGTTTTAATACTGGGTTAAAAAAAAAACTTGGGTGTATGGCAGTCGTTCCATATATATTAATTTAACTAATGAAGAGAAAGAGAAACAGTTGAAAATGTCCATTTTATATATAATCGTGTTAGACCCTCTCAGCAGTCCTAAGAGCAGAACTCCTGTAAAGGCCATGGGGAAAGTCAAATTGGCATGTTTGGAGAAGGAGCATGGCTTTAGAAATGGATAGATTTGTGCCAACAGCTTTTGACAAATGTTAATGTAAAGAGGGGAAGCAGAGAAAAGGAACTGGGAGAATAAATGCCTTTGGGAAAGAAACATGGACACAGATGCAGGAAAAGGAAAGGGCCATGGGAGAATTGAAGATGTTCTGCACAGCGCCCTTCATCTGGGTTTGGCAGCATCCCTGTGATGGTGTGGACCAGTGTGTTGACAAGTTTATGTTCTGCTGTGTGAATTGTAGTGAGCTCTACTTTGAGATGCTATGAGGACCACAGCTGGATATCAAGTTGTGTTGCTTTCTCACCTCAGTTTGAAGCTTGCCCCACTCTTGAAGAGTCCGGTAATTTAGTGATAGAATGCTGCTCTCTTTCATAAAACTACATTATAAAATATATTACCAAAATGCACTCAAAGCAGTAGGTTCCTTGGGTTTGGTTTGTATGTTTTTCTCTGTCAGCAACTTCAGGGTCTGAGAATAGCTTTAATTTCTATTCAAAGTTGGTACTACTGGCATTGGACAATCCAAATATCATTATTTTTATTAAAGGCATAACCTGATGCAAGGAGGACACGCCTTTTGTTTCTCTGAGTATGAAGGACAGATAAGAATCCCTCCCTTCTCACTTGTGGGAAAGCTGGCTTCTCTCGTCACTACTGCTGGCCCCATACACCAGGCTATAAAATACAGCATTGAGATAGGCGTGGTGGTGCACACCTTGAGAGGCAGAAGCAGGCAGGTCTCTCTCTGTGAGCTTAAGACCAGGTGAGTCCCAGTACCCCCAAGGCTACACAAGGAGTCCTTGTCTCAAACTAAAATCCTTTCCTTGTGACTTGTGATTACAAGTGGGGTCTGATTGCAGAGACAGTTTGACAAAAAGCAGCATTTCTAGCTCATGCTTTCTTCTTCAGGGAGATACACAGCTTCTTGGGGAATTTTTATGGAAACATAAATTCCATAGAATATCTTAAACACCAGTGTTTTTATTTTATTTTTAAAACAATCTTATTTTACATATCATTCCCAGTCCCTGCCACCCTACCACCCTCCCTCACCTTCCACACCTCTATGCACTCCTCGGAGAGAGTGAGGCCTCCCATGGGGAGTCAACAAAGCCTGTCAGATCACTTGAGACAGGACCAAGACCCTTTCTCCTTTTATCTAGGTGGAGCAAGGTATCCCTTTATAGGGAATGGGCTTCTAGTTCAAGCACTAGGGATAAATACTGGTTCCACTGCTAGTGGGCCACAAACTGCCGAAGCCACACAACTGTCAGCCACATTCAGGGGGCCTTGCTTGGTCTTATGCAGGTTCCCCAACTGTCCTTCTAGCTGGAGTTAACTGTTTCTGTGGGTTTCCCCATCATGGTCTTTGCCCCTTTGCTCATAATATTGCTCCTCCCTCTTTATGGCTGGACTCCAGGAGTTCAGCCCAGTGCTTAGCTGTGGATCTCTTCATGTGCTTCCATCAGAAACTGAAAGAAGGGTCTATGATGACCATTAAGGGAGTCTGAGATACCATCTTACACCAGTCAGAATTGCTAAGATTGAAAACACCTATGATAGCTTATGCTGGAGAGGATGCTGAGTAAGGGGAACTCTTCCATTGCTGGTGGGAGTGCAAACTTGTATGGCCACTGTGGAAATCAATATGGAAGTTTCTCAGAAAAATTAGAAATCAATCTACTTCAAGACCCAGAAATACCACTCTTGGGCATATATCCAAAGGATGCAGACCCATACCACAAGGACATGTGCTCAACTATGTTCATAGCAGCATTATTTGTAATAGCCAGAACCTCGAACAACCTAGATGTCCCTCAACCAAAGAATGGATAAAGAAAATGTGGCACATTTACTCAGTGGAGTACTACTCAATGGTTAAAACAAAAAAAATGACATCATGAAATTTGCAGGGAAATAAATGGAACTAGAAAAAAAAAATCCCGAGTGAGGTAACCCAGACACAGAAAGACAAACATAGTATGTACTTACTCATAAGTGGATATTAGACATAAAGCAAAGGACAACCAGCCTGCAGTCCACAACCCCAGAGAAGACAGGAAACAAGGAGAACCCTAACAGATGTACATGGATACCCTGGGAAGGGGAAGTAGACAAAAACCAGTGTTTCATCAGAGCGTGGCACTTAGTAGGTGCTCAGCAGGGGGCAGTGTGACACAGTGGTTAAAAGCATAGATAGCACGCTGGCCCTGGGCCCTCCTCTTTCTCTGCAACATGAGATTGATCAGTCACTTATACAAATCCTGGATGGATTGAATTAAATAATACATAACTTACCTTGTGCACAAAACTATCCGATAAATAATAACTTTTAGAATTACAATTATAAAATAGCTCTCTCCAATCTAGATCTCTCATCCCAGCTCCAAACCTGGCTGTCTGTCTAGGAGGTCAGAAGAGGATTCTAAGTAAAAGATCTAAGTCTTAAAGCCAACTTGTGTTGTTCTGAACTCTCTGTCCGGTATCTGCCTTGCAATTAATCCAGAATCCAATTCCAGGGAATTTTGTTAGTTATTTGATCAACCAAGTTAATTAGAGTTCTTCCCACAAAACCACCTACATGTCTCCTGAAGCTTCCCATTTTTCTGCAACACCCACAACCTCCACAGGTGACCTGCTCTTCTCATCACTGTTGGTGCCCCTGTCTGTCCCACTCTCGCAGGACAAAACTTCTGGTCCTGCTGCACGTTGTTTGATACTAATCAGTATGTCGCAGTGCACATGGGATGTCGACTTAGCTCTACTCCACCCACCTCACTCCCTTTTCGGGACTTCACTTACTGCAGACCTGTTTCAGTTCCTTAAAAGACTACTGATTCTCTGCGTCACAGGGCTTTAGCACCAGCTGAGTCCCCTTCCCTGTCACACCCAGCTTGCCCTGGCAGCTCCACCCATCCTTCAAATGTGCTGCTTCCTCGGGGGACCTGTCCCGAATGGACTCATGCCTCTTCTCATAGTGCCTATATCTATGTTTTATGGTTGCTCATCACTGTATTGATACAATATGTATTGTTTAAATTATTTGGGTTGCATCTGTTTCTCGTTCATCATCCACAGGACAACAAATAAGAGATGGGGCAGACCTGTCTTGGCTCTCCTTTGAATTCACGCTGTTAAGCACAATCACACACACGCACACACACACACACACACACACACACACATTCATCCCCTCCCTCTCTCAGGCCAGGATTCAGGCTTGATGTTCCTTAACCCCTGAAATATCTCAGTATGGGAAAGAAAGTGAGAGAGAGACCCCAGTTTTCTAGAATGGAGAGAGAGAGAGAGAGAGAGAGAGAGAGAGAGAGAGAGAGAGAGAGAGAGAGAGAGAGAATATGAGGGGTGAGAATATTAACTAGTAATGAAAGCTACTTAGGTACTTAGTCGATTTGTATGTGACTCAAGTTGGGCCCTGTTCAAAGCTATCCTCTAAGAGAGAAATTATCAGGTTCTGTGTTCTAACAAGGGGCAGGAACCAGGTAGAAATACTAGGTCAGAAAATGTCTCAAACAAAGTATGTATTCCATAAAAGCTAGCCAGTGGCATAGGAAGGGGAAAGATGGTGATAAGTTGATATCTTGCATGCCTTGATTCACTGGGATATTGCAGAGCACAATCTAAGCATCACCTAAACTGGAGGGATGGCAGGCTGAATGCCATTTCTATATGCATATACATGCTCTTTGGTATGACTTCAAAATTGATGGTAACCAAGGTTTTCCACATTCAGTGTACAAATAGATCCCTTGGGAATCTGGTGAACACCCAGTCTGTAGCATGTCTCTCCCAATCTTGGAGCAGGTATTTCAGTGACCTATGCAGGCCAGATGATCCAACTGCTGATCTGAAACACAACCCAGGTTGACAAGTTGGTTTTTGTTTTTCCTCATTGCTCTGCCACTGGAGACATGTGTCTTTCCCTTCATGTTCTATAAAGACAAATCAATACTATGTAGCAGGAAAGCAAACTGGACCGCCATCCATCTTAAATGTACTTGGGCTAAGTCAGGGGCTTCTGGGAGCTGTTGATGTCCAGACCCAAGAACTTCCGCTATGTGTGAAGGTGTGTATAGCACCTTTCAGTACCTGCTCACAAGTTGAAGCAAAGTTAAGGTGGAATAAGAATAAACATAGAAGGTGCCAGCTAGAGCAAAGAATCCAGAAGACTCAATGGCTGGTCCCTCATCCATGGTTGCAGAGTCACTTAAATGCTATAGCAGCTTAAGAGAGAATAAGTTTTCCGTTTTTATCTCCTTTTCACAACTGTCTAAGCCAAGGCCTGAAGAGATCAAGAAACTGAACCGAAGTTGAGCAGCCAGTGAGGACAATTGGAGGGGACACAGATGTAAAATCACATAGACCCCTTGAAACCTGCAGTACTCTACCTGCCTGCAAAAAAGGAAATTCCATAAAATAGCCATTTTTCAATCCCCAGTAATGCTCATTTCCTTTTTCCTTTTTTTAAAAAGATTTTTTTATTATTATGTATACAGTATTCAGTATTCTGTCTGAATGTATGCCTGCAGGCCAGAAG
Organism: Chionomys nivalis; assembly: GCF_950005125.1. Taxonomy (NCBI): domain Eukaryota; kingdom Metazoa; phylum Chordata; class Mammalia; order Rodentia; family Cricetidae; genus Chionomys; species Chionomys nivalis. Next base: position 18,602,393 of record NC_080094.1, on the reverse strand, counting down.
AGGGCACCAGATCTTATTACAGATAGCTGTGAGCCACATGTGGTTGCTGGGAATTGAACTCAAGACCTTAGAAGAGCAGGCAGTGCTCTTAACCACTGAGCCATCTCTCCAGGTCTTTCCTTTTTTTTTTTTAATGAAAGAAAACTTTAGTATGCTTAAAGTGCATTCAGAGTGAAGTACTGTTTTCTAGTTTCAGCTCTCAGTTAGAATTTATATCAACCTCTAGAAAGGAAGTAAAATATTCAGACTGAGACCTAGAAATGTTTTGAGAGTAGCATAGTACACAGGACTAACATTGTCCATATTCTTTGCACTGGGATTCTATGTAACAAGAACTATGTAGTGTTTCCCACGGGCCAAGAAACATTGTTGTAACGCTTTAAAAACACTACCTCCAGTATAACCTTTGAAGAATGTCCCCAAAGTAGATAGAAATAGCATGATCTGTTGTTTAGGGAAGAAAACTAAGGTTCTGTATGGTTGAATAACTTGCCGTGCCACCCAGGGCTAACTTTGAACATAGGTACTATGTTGCTATATAAGTCAAACTTGTTTCTCAACAGGCCAGACCTATGCACGTCTTTCCCAAACTGCAAAGTCTGGGCACAGCAGAGGCAGAAGGAGTTTTGCTGTCCATATTAGACATGGTGCTCAGTGAATGGGATTTGGGGAAATGTACCTCTGTAGTCAAAATTGTGAATGAATTTTTATATGGCAGAAATGTTCAGCAAAACAGAAGATATTATAGGCATGAAAAAGTCCCTCTATTGATGGTACTCCAGGCGCATCTTGGGAATCTGCATGTCTGAGGTGTTGAAGACAGCTTGGATATAGGCTGTCATTTAAGAGTCTCTGTGATCCTGCGATCGGTCTCCAGTCCCCAAACACTCAATCAGCAAGTGAGGGATTGATCACTTACAGTCACACAGTGAGGAATTTCCAGAAATTATTTCCCTGTCGCATTTAATAAGTAATCTATAAATAATAATTTATCGAAGTTGCCCACCATGTTAGAAAAAAGGAGAATATATTAAAGAAGCCTGGCTAATTGAAGCTGGCATTTAAGTTCCCTGAATCGAAACCAATCAGCTTATGTACATGACTTTAAGGAGTTGGGATAAAAATTGCTCATTATCTTCAACGTCCTGATACCCAAAGATCCAGATGTTTCACAAAATATTGACATGGCCTTCCAGGAAACCTGCGTGCAACACTGAGTTTAAAACGTTCTGATCCAATTAAAAATAAATTGGATCAGAAAGATTCTTACTTCTCTTTCCCTGGGAGCTGAAGAATCTTGAGAACTGACAGCTGTGTGGCCCACGTCAGTTGGACTGCTGGTTCGAAGTTGGATGGACACACAGCTTGAGTTGGCAGTGACTACCCTTCCCTCCTTAAACTGCCTTACTTTGGACAATCAATCATGTAGACATAATGATCAGAGCATCAAGGCTCCACACAATAGGAGCAGAATGAACAGCCATGAAGAAGGGTGGGCTTCTGGTGGTGAGAGGGAACATTCCAGAAGGCAGAATGGTAGCTTGGAGAGAGTCTTTTCACCATACCCTGGGCACCCTTCCCCCCTTGTGGTTTTAATAATTTTTCACAGCTTGTTTTACCCTCAGTTTAACTTTTGCGTGTGCATGGGCATGGGCATGCGAGGGGTAGAACCCTCTGATCATTCTTTTTCGACTTAAGTCTCCCCCAACTTGCCAAACTGAACCACTCTAGGGTAGTTGGGGACAGAGTCTCCAAAGCAAACCATCTGATGTCTGAAATCCTCTGAAGGCATTTGCCTCAGCTGGCTCGACACTTTAGAAGAGCTTCTAATCCTTCCTCAGGATTTTTTAACAACTAACATTTGGGGGCCTTTGATTAGCAAATCATAAACGTTTCTGTGAGGACTTTCTGTGAGGCCACTATTACAGTGGCCCCTGCTTCACAGTTGAACTAAATAACAAGATGAAGCAATTTGCTCACGAGGCTACACTGAGCACACGCAGTGTCGAGATTGCTCACCTGGGAAGTCTTACACGGGGTCCTGACCAGTATTCTATTCAAGGCAGAGCACTGGGTGGAGTTCACCAGAAAATTTCTGTTGCATTGAGTGGGAGGAGAGAAGAATCGGTAGGAAAAGGCACTTTCTGTTGTGTGAGTTGGTTTCCATGCATGGTATGCTACAATCCCAAGCAACATGGAACAAAAGAACATAGAAGTGATCTAAGAGGTATAGATAAAGATGATATAACCACTCGAAATCAAAGACGCTTTTTCTTTCTTTTTTTAAAGAAAGGGTATCAAAGGCTTCTAAAGAAAGGGATTGATTTTGAGATATGATTCTTGGAAAGACAGGAGTCAGGAAAGAGTTACCTGGCAGAGTTAAACTTAAAGAATGGATCTGACCTGAGGAATAAACAGCAAGTTTTAATTCTCAGGTAAAGCTTTAGCATGGACTGCCAGAAAGTTCACATGCCTTTATGAGATGCCTGTGGGGTCCCCACGCCAGCTGTGTGCTCATCACTTCCCAATAAAGCTTCCCCCCCTCCTGTGCTCTATTCTCAGCCACAGCGTTGCCAGAGCCTGGATTCTTCTACAATGTTTCAACTCAACGATACTGTCCATGATTTTCTTAGGTTGCTTGGATTAAATGCTCTGCCAAATGCCACTTAAGAGAGAGAGTGTTTCCTTAAGCTAACAGTTTTAGATTACAGACTGCCATGACAGGGGAGCCAAGACAGCAAGAGCTGGCAGCAGCTGGTCTCAGAAGACAAAAGCAATGAATTCATGAATGCTAGTGCTCGGCTTATTTTCTCACATTTACCACCCGGGTCCAACCCACAGTCAGGATGCGTCTTCCTATATCAACTGTTGTAATCAATGCAGTCTCCCAGGGCATGCACAGATGCCCACCTCCCAAGTCATCCTAGACTTCACCAAGCAGACAATTAACACCAACTAACACGTATTGAAATAACTTTGATGCTTTCTTCAAATATTTCATCTTTGTGGGAGTCTTCCCTCCTACCTTGAGACGGTTACTTCTCTCCACCACAGAGTTTGACAACACACACATATATTGAAATAACTTTGATGCTTTCTTCAAATATTTCATCTTTGTGGTAATCTTCTCTCCTACCTTGAGACGGTTACTTCTCTCCACCACAGAGTTTGACAACACACACATATATTCCCACTGCTCTAGATAATCCTTAGCACGGAAGGGTCTCCACAAATGAACCATCAGGAAAGAGCTATCTAGGTTAGAAAGGGGCATGTTTGAGGCAGCAGTCAAGCTCAAAAGCTGTCTACATCTGTCCTAGTCAAGACTAGAGTGTGTCAGCGAGGACACTTGAAGGATTCCATGGGGAAGAACCACCGAGTTACAGTCACTCTCCTGATATGTCAATTAGAGCATCCCTTCCACAACTCACAAAGACTTGAAATTTCGGACTGTAAACAGTGGGAAAGGCTGGGAATTTTGTGAGTTTTTGTTGTTGTTGTTGTTAAGTTTTCCTTGCAAGATCTAACATTTATCTTTCTTCATGAGGATATTTTTTTTTCAATACCTGGAATTCAATGGAAAGAATTCCATTCATCCTGCCCTAGGATTTTCACCCACTGAATAATCATGTACAGTATTGGTAAAATAGAACTGTCTGGCTCCCCATAAGACTGGGATCCTAAGAGAAAGAACTGATGCTTGAAACAGATGTTTGCTTCCATGTGGAAGCATCGACCATGCCTTCCTGGTGACTTGTCTACGAGGTCTTCTGATATGAGGTAATTATTTTGCATTTGTTGAATTAGCTGAGGACACCGATAGTCTCAGGAAGATCTATTAAATGTCAACTTGTTCTTTTCTGATGCACTTAGCTAGCAGATGCTGTCCTTAGACGTGCGTGTGATGGTGGAGGCTATGGAAGGGCTTTGCAATAAACAGATGCAAGGAGAAATTTGTTACGAACATACAGAACCGCTCATGTTTCTCAATTATAAGTTAAAAGGCACAGCCTTGGTAGCTGGCTTTTCTTCACTTTGGGGAAAGTGTGACGTAATAATTCCTCATTCTTAAAAAATGAAGAAAAATGAGTGGTTTGCTCAGTTCTTGATATATGAAAAAAGCCAACTTTAAAGTAACATTTTATTAGAACCATAAGTTTTGTTTAAGAAATTTTAAAATCCGGAGTTTATTTTCCTTTGGTGTTGCTGAGAGAGTCAATAGAAATCAAGATTTTTTTTCCTTGTATTTTTACCCCCTTATTAAATGCACTTGTGAGTCAGATTCCTTACATAGGTGCAACGTGGGCTGGGAAGGGGGAAAGGTGCAGTTTGGTTCATTGACCTGGTTCTCTCCCCTCAGGACTCTCTCAAACAGCTGTGAGGAAAACAAGGAGGGGGATAGGGGTAATTCTGCAGCTCATAGCCAGATGTTCATTTCAAACACACCCTGAACAACTTTTGCATGGTTTATTACATTTTCTGAAACCATTTTTCACAAGCCTGTTTTCTCAGCTGGGAAACTTCTGGTGTAGTCTTTTCAAAAAAATATTGCATTTGGCATTAAAAGAAAAAAAAAGATCTTTTGAGGCAGTCAAAGGACAATCTGTTTGCCTTGGTCTTCAGAAGCCGACTATAGGAATTTACGAATCCCGTGCCACCAAAGTTTAGGTTCCACTCTACATTCCCTTTGCAGAGGAACTCCAGAGCTCCACCTACTTGTTCATTTTAATGTTCTGCCATCTTATATTGGGATAAAGTGCCTGAGACAGGAAACCTGGTTGGAAATAAAGAGGACCAGTGGAAGAATCCACTCGAACTCAAGCCAAACCAGAACTCTCCATATTGCTCTATAAATGCAGGAACCTGTTTTTGTAGACCTCATAACTTTCTAGTTCCATCCACCTTCTGAGATGAAAATGAGTGCCAAGGAACCCTATAGAATTAATTCCCTCTGTGCTGACGGTACCACCCACCTTAAAATCCACGCCAAAGGGAGCTGGGAGTGCTCCCTCACCTCCTCCTTAGAGTGGAGCAAGTCTCCTAGTCACTTGTAAGAGTTGAAATCACGGCTCTTACAGAGTTCCTTCATGAAGACTCAAGCCTGGAAATGATCTCAGGAAAGAATGAACAACACAGGAGGGGAAGTCTGCATCTGAATGGAAGCTAAATTTTGTTCCTGGACTACTGAATCAAGACATACAGTTAAAACAAATCAGAAGAAACCAGAAAGCAGTTTTGATTTGGATGAACTAGAAGGATAAAGATCAAATCTTAGGTAAGAGTCTTTATCTTCCCAAAGATCATTTCCTTCACATTATAGCTAATGCCATTTTCAGTTAGGATACAGAACAATGGGTTCCATTATCATGTATTCCCGCCTCACTTACTTTTAGAATTGGGCAGCTAACCTCTCCAAATGCAGCTCATGATTTACACATGCATGCTCGGGCGGAAACATCACATTGCGCCCTGTAATTCATGCAGTTGTTTTGTGTCAGCTGAAAAGTTTTAGAACATCCCCACTCAGGTTTAAGAAATGTTGTGGAAGAGGGGGTGGAAAGAATGTAAGACCAGAAGGTTGGTAGGAGGCCTGAAATATAATATCTACTGGGAAAGACACAGTCATCCCAACCAAGAACTGACAGAAGCTGTGGATACCCCACTGGGTCTGCATATGAACAGTCATACATGGATGGACTAGGGGCTGTTAGATTCAGGAAGAGGAAAAATCATTACCTTCAGTTGTGTCCCCACTGTGTACCCACCAGGCTCCAATGGACAGTCACCCAAAGTTTTCTGTACCATTGGGGCATCCATCTTCAGCCTACAGGCCCCTAGTATCCGGCAGACTTTTTCATGAAGCAGGAAATTTCAAAGACAGTTCCACCTATATTGTAAGCTTGTCAGTCACTTTTTTCTGTGTCCTGCAGAATGTCTAGCAGACTATTTTATGAAGCAGGAGCCCCAAAGGATGGTCTCATCTTTAGACAAGTTTAGCAGTCAGTTCATCAAACAGTACAGGAAAGAGCAGTTTCTTGCCCAAATGGCTAGCAAACTCCATAAAGAGCCTCTTCGGTGCTCGTCTTCCTCTTGAAGTAATTGGTGCTGCCAGGAGCAGACATGTCTCATCGTTATGAAAAGTCCTAAGTTATTAAAACATTTTAAATGCCATATTCTGTAGTCTTTGAAAGGTTTGAGAAATGCCTATCCATCTGAAACACATCTCTGTACATCTAGAAAATCTAACTAACTAAACTACAGGCTTGACTATTAGAGATGATTATCTATTAACCTATATTTCTTAATTATACATTACATTTTAAATGAACTTCACAAGCACAATACCTTAATCAAGAGAAAAAAATGCATATACACAGTATAACAACAAAATTGACCTTAAACTAGTATCCATAAAGCAAGATCCATACCAATGCAAATCTCTATAGCATATCCTCCTTTAAATGTAAACAAACATTTATAAACATTATTTGGGAATATGGGCATAGTTCTTCTTCAAACTGCTTCCTGCTGTTTATTGGGCAAAGTAATTTTGTGGTGTTCACAGCAACCTTTTGGGGGGTCTTATTCTAACAGACCACATTAGCCTGGAATGAATCCACAGGTACTCATCCTCTGTGGAAACAAAAGAAGAACCTCTTTTCCAAAGCAACATATCTTTAGATCCATATTTTGAAATCAAGATACCTTGATATGTTGGTTTAGTTTAGCAATCCCCAGAATCAAATGTCTCTCTGCAGTCAAACAATTCAAAGAAAAGATAATTATATACATAATCCAAACTCTTTGTGTATATTTCATCTTTACATGACTTATTCTTTTTTTACTCCTTTTAATCTATGACTGTTTGTGATTTGTCTCTTTAAAGACTTTGTTTTATTTTTTAAAACCATTTATTTCCTTTTATAACTCTCTATACTCTTTTTCTTCTATCTCCCAAGCCTACATACATTTACCCATCATTGTGACCCATTTAGAGATCCTTTCCATCTGAATTTGTCTTTATCATGTATCTGTAAGCCTTTTCAGACCAGGACAGCTTCTTAAAATGCTAAGCATCTTGGTCTCAATGGCCCTGGGTGCTGGCTCCGCCTCTCCCAGGCTTTAAGTATGGTAAAGGTAGTTCACCTCAGGCTCTAGGATTACCACATGGGAGCCATTCTCACCAATTAAACTCTGGGAAGCACCATGCAGCATTTTAACCTTTTTTTTTTTCTGAGTAAAAACTAAATCCACCATGCAGCTCACTGCATGGCCTGGAAATATCTCTGTGTATGGTGTCAGGAATCTGCCATGCTCTTTTGCTTCTGTATGCCTAGTAGACCTGATCTGACCACCAGGCTCCAATGGATAATTCTACTCCCACGGTCGCACAGATCCCTGGTTAAACTAACTGGGTCACACAACAAAATCAAGAATCATGCTTCTTGGAAATGGACTGGTATTAATGAAGGGAGATTGATAGACTTGGCTGGTAGGGGTTGGGAGTAAATGAGGGATGATGGGAGAAGAGAACAATATGAAAACTTAATACGCATGTGTGAAATGATCAAATACCAAACTAACCAATAAAAATTAAAGCAACAGCTAACAATGAGGTTGAGAGATGTGATATAATGGCCCAGCTTCACAGAAGCATCTTGAGACAGTGAAGACAATATCAGAACACAGCTTACGTTGACAATCTTGTGGTTAGGAGTGGAATGTGGGCTGAAGAGGTCTAGGGGTCACCAGTTCAGTGGTATAACAGCCCCCACATTATAAGAGGGCGGAAGTAAAGACAAGAATATGCAACCACATTGGAAGAGATATCTGTAGAGCAGGACCCGACAAATTAAATAGAGCAAAACCAAGTAAAAGAGAAAAAGAACAAGGCCAAGAAATAAAGAAGGGAGTGTGAAAAATAACACTGATAAACACAGTGCAAAATACAAACTTTAGTGGGAAACAAGCATTTCACAACATAGGACGTTACCCTATGAAATGCTAGGAAATACGAGTGAAAAAAATGTGCTGAATCCCTCAAGAAAATGAGACAGAGTCAGAATCCATTGTCTCTCTGTGACCTCTGTAATTAGAGGAGTATCAGATCAAGTATGTTATTTTGCAAATTTCAGAAAAATAAGAAACAGGCTAATTCCTCCCAAATTACCGCAAGAGATTCAAGAAATCAAAGCAGAGTTCATCTAGCAAAAGGTCAGGAAATGAAGGAAACAATGGGAAAACATGCGATGCAGAAAGTCAGAGCCTAGCAGGAGTTATTCACTGCTACCCGCCACTGTTCTGAGAACGTCAGTCCGAGTGTAATACAGATTGGAAGACACAATTTTAAAACGTGTCTTGGAGACCTTCAAGGGAATTATCTGGATAATGTGTATCAGAAAAAATGCAAATCAGAACAACAGAAGTGTCCGTCTGAATATTTGAATGGAACCCCAAGTTGACAAAAGATAGAATCAGGACAGGAATTAATTTATTTGAAGTTACATTCTATTACAGGTACATAATTGTGGTATATTTCACTTTTCTCAATAATAGAGAATTAAATGGATATGTAAATTCATCTGTTGGTAATTCAAAGGGAAATTATGTTTGTGATGCTTCTATACTCATTAGCCTCAACTGGACATGCCCAGTAGACAAAAATAAACGAGGATAGGTAAGGTTATTTTTATTTTGATAGGACTGCATCAAGTATGTGTCTACATGTAATAAATGCGCATTTCGCAAGCTATGCTTCAGACTTTCTTACTTTCAAATACAGTGAAGCCTTCTGCAACTTCATTTGCTTCTGGCTGTGGTTTCCATACAGATATGAATCTATTGCTCTTTCCTGCACTCCGCATGGTTCCACGTTTCTGGCAATGTTCTGGAAGTGGTGCTGTAGCTGTGCAGTCACCTATCAGTGTTAGCTTTGTTCCAGAAGAGTCTTTCAGGTTACTGAGTTATTAGAGACTCCTTGAGACTCTGTCGCGGCTCATCTTCCAATACTCAAGACACTCCCACCCTGATTAAAAGAGAGATTTTCTGGCAAATTTTGCACCATTCTCACCTCCTCCTGACACCGTGTTCATCACCACCGTGTCTACTGTAATTGCCACACATTAGCAGCCATGGATAACATGGTGCACTTATTACAAATTTTGTCGTAAAATCTATTCAAGTTGGACTCTATTACAGCTCCTAGTTTTCCTCTGAATTATTGAAGGGAGCTCATAGCCAACAGCCCAGAGTAAATGCATCATTTTTGTAACATCCCACTCACTTCCAGCTCTCATGACACATTGGATTGGCATAATAGACTTAAAGCGGGAATGTAAAAGTTGTCCTCCTTGTGGTCCTGGGGAGCAAAGCTGGAGTGTCATGCATGCAGGACAGGGGCTTTGTCATTATTGTCACTGAGCTGCAGCCCCAATCCAAACGCTGGCATTGCTCACAGAGATCTACAATGATTTTTTTCATGTGGATTTTTTTTTGTCTATGTCTTTAACAGCTGGGGTGGCCAAACTACTATTCAAACAGCAACTCAACATGCTTGCTTAATCTGAAATGGTCTCTGTTTTACAAAATAATCCGCTTTCCCTCTGCAGTGCGCTGAACTTTTCCCTAGAACAGATTTATTTGCACAAGGGTGCGGTTTCCACGCAGAGATGAAATTATTTCTCTTTGTTATAATATGGCTATTCTTCTCCAGTGACATTTTGGACTCAGTACCCAGTCTTTTGTAGAAAGACCTTAGAGTCCATGGGCATATCAGCTTTCAGTCCACTGTCCTCCATTCTTTGTCTGAGCCATCCATTCCCAATGCGTGAATTCTATGGATCAGAACTTTTGCTGGGTGGCGGATGGACACCACTTCACTGTTCTAATTAGTGTCTGTACTAACAAAGTAGACATTCTTGAAGATTTTGGTGAACCTAGCATTTAGTACAAAAACCAATGGGCAAGTTAAAACCTGCATCAGAACAGTATAGTTTCACTGACAGGACCAGAGGGCAAGAAAGTCATCAGAAGCACAGGCACCCCACCCAGGCGATTTCTTGGCTGTGCCTGCCCGGCCTGCTGACCCTCCAGGCATTCCCGGATATGTCTGGATATTCAGGATGTCCACACTCTTGGCTCCCACTTCAGGATCTCTGTAGACCTGGAGCATTTCCAGGTTGGTACTGTGATCGAAAAGAGAATGGCAAATGGGGAAAGTTCAAGATGGGGCCAGAGAGGAGTTTGATTCTTTAATTCCCCTTCCCTGCTTCATATCTTGAATCCTTGGTAAGTGGAAATTGTCAGGGGGAAGAAAAGTTGTAACCCTGTTAGGACAAGAATATAAGAAAATATCAGCAGATTCTTTGTTAGCCTTACGAGATATGTCTGTGTGAGGTTTCTAAGCAAAATCTGTTTTCTCTCATCATCTCTGTTTAACTTCTGGATGAGTTTAGTATTTCGAAATCTCTGTCTGGACTCCACCCTTTGCAATCTGAGTTGAAGTAGTAGTGACATTGCTGACTTTTTAAAAATTTGGTGTTGATTGAGCACATATTATCTCTCAAGCCTGTGTCCTGAAAAATAACACTGTGAGGAAAATGCCATCAGCATATTTATTTTATTGTGTTGAAGACATATTAAAAATAAGAGCTTCTTACCATATTCCACTGCATGAGGTGAAATGAGAATTTGATCCCATGCAATTGGTATTCAGAGTTTCCAATAGTGCTTTTGGGTGAACAGTGCTCTGTATTCCTGTCTAATTTTATTTTTAGATTCCTGGAAGTAAATAGCACTGCACCTATGTTTATGTTAAGGTGTTTGCTACATTGACACATAAACAATGAACATCAGAATTGAGGCCTTCAACCACCAGAAGCATTATACCAGATACATTTTCAAAAGGTTTGGCTTGACAAAGAATCTTTGTAATTAAAAGCAAAAAAAAAAAAAGTTAAACTACTAACTGGTGTGTCTGTGTAAATGATAATATTTATTTCATGTATTTAAGATGGGGGTCTACACGGTGATATAATTTATTTCTTGGCCTATCTCTTCTTCCATAAATCAAAGCAAAGGGCTACAGTGTGCCCTTTGACCCCTCCAGTGGTAGGACAGGTGGGAGGCAGCAAAGGTGAGTGATTTAGAGGACAGAATTGAGTGCTGAGCTGGATGGATATAATCTTGGTACCACTATCCACTCACTGAGTGACTGGGCAAAGGGGTGATGCTGAACTCAGACTGGGAAACTGAGGAGGCCCTTGCGGAAGGTAACCTGGTGAGAAAGATGGAATTGCAGATACAGCCTTCAGGGCTCACAAAGAATTTCAGACTTGCTGCTGTGGGTGATGGGCACCCAAGACAAAGGCTCCAAGCGCAGTAAGTCATATTTTGTTGGTCTCAGCTTCTTTTTCATTTGATTGCTTCATGACCTTTGGTGTTTTTAATGATGAAAGATTTTTTTTCAATTCCTCCCATTGAGTAAAATATTGTGTAATATTGTAAACATATCAATCCGCAGAAAAATTATAAGTTATACCTGAAATTATAAGAACATCTACCAAGTAGAGAAGACACTGAAATTCTGCTGAACATCTCCCTGAGAATGTATGCATGCCATTTCAGTGAACTGATTAATAATATTTTATAAAATCTTTCTTTGGATCAATAGTATGTTAAGGCAGCCTTTCCATATCAATAAAGGCATATGTTAGCATTTTAATGAGTGTGGATTTCTCCATTTTATGGGGGTAATGCAATTTACTTATCTCCTCTTTATTGATAAAAAGAAAAACCTTTCTCTAATTTCTGTGCAGTGTAAACAGTGCTTCAATGAACAATTCAGAGCCCAATGCAATTAAACCATAAAATAATGGACAGAGTACAAACCATGACAAATACAGCCCCGACAACTAAGGCAAACTAAACTCCCTACTTCGCTCTGTTGTAGAAAGAGGAGCCAGAGGAGACAGTCTCTACACACATCTGTTCCTAATCATACCCTTGATAATGGGTGCAACGCTGAACAAGTCAGGCAAAATGAAGCTCCCACAGCTTACACTCTTTAGAAATGTTGCTACTTATTGTTGTAACTAGTATGTGTCCCAGTTTAATAATTTAATGCCAATTTGCACTCATCAAAATAGGGAAGCCCATGTTCTAACTGGAGAAATGATAGGCTAATGGGACATGCCCAATAGTCATGAATGAACACCCCACAACAAATTAGCTCTTGTTGGCAGGGCGGAATGATTGATGCCTCTGGGAAGATCACCTGGAAATGCTTTTCTAAGGCTCCCTCGCTGGGCGGTGGTGGCATACGCCTTTAATCCCAGCAGTTGGGAGGCAGAGGCAGGCGGATCTCTGTGAGTTTGAGATCAGCCTGGTCTATCAGAGCTAGTTCCAGGACAGGCTCCAAAACCACAGAGAAACCCTGTCTCGAAAAACCAAAAAAAAAAAAAAAAAAAAAAAAAAAAAAAAAAAAAAAAAAAAAAAAAAAAAATCCTAAGGCTCCTTCTTTAAAACTGAGAATAAACGACCAAAGGTCTCCATCAAGTGAGGAGCAAGAAGAATGAATTCAAATACGCAATCACAGCACGTGCAGAGTGGAAGCTGAGCTCCGTGGGACTGAGGGATAGAAAGAGCAAGGACCACACTACAGCACTCCTGTCACCGAGGAGAGCAGAGGAGGTGGGAAGGACAGGAAGCAAGAGGGATGGATTCAGTTGCTACTCCCACTTGCAAAGACAAGCCGTTGGATGGTTTTCACAAGAACAGAACTTGATTTAGGATTTGAAAGCGTACTCAGTTCCCTAAACTAGAAGCCTGTTAAAAGCACATCATCATCCTCAGCTCTGTACTCACAAAACCTAGGGAAATACAGGCTCAGTCTGTGTGCTACATCAGCTTTAGGATGAGTCCACGTTCATCAGGTAGACCACGGACTGACACGAGGAATCCACAGAAGAGAAGAGTCATCTCCAGTTCTATCCATAAGATCTAAGCGTTTAAGGGAATTGAACCAAATCCTGAGTTGACAGTGAGAAGACAGACTCCTCAAATGGTTTCAATTATAATTGTTGAAAGAATTTGAAATGAAGTACATGGGTGAGCAAATTGGTTCAGAGCTAAGTTAGAGGCTTGCCTTCTATTAGGAGGAACATGTCTCTTTGTGATATGCAACACACCATCGATTTATTGTTAGATTGCAGTGGTACCATAGGTGCTGGCCTCTGTCTGACTTCCGAGGAAGAAAGGCAGGTCTTCTGTTTTGAGTAAGAAGTCTAGGGAGGGAATAAGCGAGAGGGAAATTGAAGACACATTTAAGAACTCTTATCTATCTAAGCTGAGTATGGCAACATATAATGCCAGAATTTGAGAAGTTAAGAGTTTGAGGCCAGCCTCCATGACATAGCAGGTTTGAGGTCAATCTGGCTTATGTGAGACAGGTACTATATCAACAATTCAAATCAATGGACGGAGAGATACTCTATAGATAAAGTGCTATACACACAAGCCTAATGTGCTGAGTTTACATACGCAACATTTATGTTAAAAAAATATTCATATGTGGTTGCACATATTTGTAACCTCAGGACTGGAGTGAAATAAATGACTTCCTGGAACTTAAGGTCTAGTGATCTCCAGTTTCAGTGAGAGACCCTGTCTCAAAACAATGAGGTAGAGAACAAGAGAACATGACACAATGACTCATCGTCTTTCTTCTACTTGAATGTGTATACATGTGAACACAGCTACACATGCAAGTGTACAGAAACATGATTGCTTATACCATGTATATACACATATGACAGAACAAAACAAAAGCAGATGAAAACCATTCTAGACTCTGATGCACTGACTGCTTGGTGTATTTAGCCCTGTGCAAATGGACAAAGAAGTTGGATGTAGCAACTTTATATGAGAAAGCAAGAGGTAGGGTCCTAGAAATGAAGGGTTGAATAACAACAAAAAAGTGTAGAGTTTAAGATGTGTCATCATTCTTCTTCGCTGCCTCAGATAGACTTGTTTTCTTCTGAGTTCTTCAGAGATATACAATAGCGTTGAAAGTGCACCTACCAATCTGAACATCACCAGCTGATAAGATCCCAGAGAACAAGGTACTTATCCCTTTAAATGCCAGTCTTCTCCACAGTGAAATGTGATTAATATCAGCATTGATTTATGCAGTTGATCATATTCTCTCATTATTTTCATATTTAGAGCCCAGAAGAGCTTAGGAGATATCTTATGCCCTTACTGAAGTTGTCTGAAAATTTTCTTACAAAATAGAGCTGTAAGTCCTGTCAAATCATTGTACATATGTAATACGTAATTGATCACACTCTATATACATATAGGCACAAATATCTTTATCCATATTGCTGAGTCTGTTTATGTTGTGTGACTGTGCTTTCAGGGCTGAAACTCTGCATTAGATAACCAATAGAGAGGTTCATCCCTGGGAGAGGCTAATTATTCTTCTTCTAGCCATCATTAGTTGCCTGTAGTTCTTTATCCACCAAACTTCCCTCTTCTACATTAACATCTGTTGATGTTCCTGATGGTCCAGTCTTGGTTACACAACCACATCTAGAAGAGGCTGTTTTATAGCAGACTTCTGTCTGGTACTTTGAGCCTTCACATCTTTCCACATTATCTTCCATGATGTCCCCCAAACCATAGATGTGGGAGCTGTGACATAGCTATAGCAACTGGGGTGGACTCCCCACCCTGTCGCTCTCTGCCTTTTGTCCAGTTGTAGGTTTTATCTGATGCTCTCCATTTGCTATAAAGATGGCTTCTCTGATGAGGAGTGCTAGCTACACTTATCTAGGAAACGTGGCTTGTGCCCCAAAGGCGAGATTTTGTATTTTAAAAACACCTTTACTGAGGCACAGTTGACTGAGTAAATGGTCTATGTATATTCAATATATACAACTTAATGAGGTTGGCTGTCCTTAGACACATGTGATATCATGACCAGAATCCATGGCATAGATTTATCCATCACCCGCAAAGTTGCCGCCTGAAAAGCCTTCCATTGTTGAAGACATAGTTAGTCTATGAGAAAGGCCACAGACGATCTCCCATCTTGTCCCATCCACGTCAGGATCTGATATGCCCTTTCAATGAAAACAATGATGTTGTAGGTCAGTGGATTTGTATAAATCAGAGGCACCTGTGAATCCAGGTGTGGAAGATTCCCCTGTGAAGGGTTTCCAGAGAGGAGGGAGAGACTCATAAGTCACCTGCCTCATGACCTTTAGGGTCAGATGCTTCCAGGAATGTATGCTCCTCAGTTCCTGCTCTGATTTGCATCACATTGGTGGGGGTATGGGAGAATGCAACCTGCCTGGTGTTCCCTCCCCTATAAGTCTCCTGGAATGGACCACAGGATTCTAAAAGCAGAGGATATCAGAAGGGGGGAAAAAGCATAGTTGGATACTTGCTGATGGAAATTTTTCTGAGGGTCATGACATAGGCTGACCGTGAGATCCTGGAATCGGTGTTTGTCGTCATGGGGCAAAGTGCTTTAGTTTAGAGATGACACAGGAAGCCAGGACCAGACGGTGATTCTCTGTGGCCGGCTGAGTTGGCAAGCAGTCTTTTCACTTAGGCCAAACTTTGTCAGGTCTTCAGAGCCCACTCGGTCTTGAAGGGGCTCACATGTGTCCTGTGTCCTGCTGCACCTAGAAAATGGTCTTTTGTATCTGGAAGGATTGGACAAATCGTTCTTTTCTGCCTTTTCTCTCATTTCCTGAGTTTCTGCCAAGGCACGCTGGTATAAACTGGTGCCCCCAGAAAGGCTGGACATAGAGCCTGATTCTCTCAAATAGTTCATACTCAAGTGTATTCCTGCTCTAAGTGTGTGTCCAACACTTGGTCAAGCTTGCACTTCTATAAAACTCTTGTGAAAAGAAGCCTGGACAGTCAGTGTGTTGATTGCCACGCTGCTTCTGAGAGTCATGTGTATGAAGAAGGCCTAACTAGCAATTAGTAGTCAAAACCTGCCCTGAAGCTTCTAATGCTGCCCCATGAGACACTTCCACCAAGACAACTCTAGGCATGTATTCTCCCATGAGAAAGGGAAAGAGGGTGCCCACCAGAGGATTTTGTCCTTGGCAGCACTCTGTGTCAGCTCAGCGACTCCAGCAAGTGTTTCCATGGGAAGGTCTTCCATCTGGAGCTTGGCACAGAGGGGAAATTTCCTTTGATGCATTGCCACGCTTTCCCCTCAGCGTGCTGTAAGGTGCAACCCCGGGGGTCTGCTCCCATTTTAAAGATGATGCTGGTGAACTTTGTGTGGTCAGGAGAGCTAAATAGGGCATCCCTCTTTTCTTCTGCTAGGCGCAGGGCAAAAGAATGTTGTTTGTTTGGCCACCACTTCCCATCTCAATGTGCAACAGGTCACAAGATGTGACAAGTTCACGCACTAATTCCTTCCCTTTCAGTTGATAGAATAACACAGATGGGCACAGCCTGGGATCCAACATAAATTAGAGCGTGAGTGGAAGGAAAATAGGGGTGGCTCGGTTCCTTCTCAGCACTTAACTAAACACAAATTATTTTCTGTGTGCTTGTTACCTTCAACTGTGTAGCCCTGAGAAGCTACCCTCTGGCGGGAGATGGCCCCTGCATTGGCTCCAGCACTGGCCCCTGCACTGGCCCCTGCACTGGCCCCTACACTGGCCCTGCACTGGCCCCTGCACTGGCCCCTGCACACTCTCAATCCTGGGAAATGCCCACAGCCCTGTTGCAGCATGAGTTAAACCAGAGAGCCTCTTCACTGCTTCCCAGCAGTCCATAGACAATAGTGCCCTGACAGAGGTTCCCAAACTACCCCAGATGTGGCCTGAACAATGGGATACAATTACCAGAAAAGTAGGTTCAACGCTTGGGTACACACTACCAAGGCTACCATCATTCTATTTGGCCATGGAGCACTTTGAAAGCTCATGTAAAAGTGATTTCAAATGTCTTACAGCTTACCAGATCAGGATTTTTAGTTAAAAGGGGACACTGCACAAGATTGGAGCTATCAACATCCTGCCATAGAGTCAGGAGGGGACGATGCTGTTCCTTTCAAAGATCTATAGATAGTTAACGGCCGCTGGTGGGGGGAGAGATATTTTCTTCAGTGGTGTAGGCACTGGTAAATTTCTCATGTTTCTGTAAACAACCCCTCAACCATTATCCTGTAAAAACCAGAATGAAACTTTAGACCTTAAAAAACAAAACAAAATAAAATAAGAAAACCCATGAAAGCATAAAGGGGCCCGGATAGGAAGAGGAAGTGGATCAGCAGAAATGGGAGGGAACACGAGAGACATAGCAATGGGTGCAGGGATGAGTGGGGCGGAATACATTATTAACACACACACAGATGTCACAATGAGACCATTATTATGAGCCGTTAGCATATGCTAATACAAATAAGTAAAAAGAAAACTTTAAAGTGGTTTCAGGATGATAATATGGTTGAAGTCTAAAGATATCTTCAAATCTTAGGCTACCAATGAGCTGTGAGTGCCTGATGAAACACTCAACTCAGCCTCAGACTTTTTTTTTTTTTTTTTTTTGGTTTTTTCGAGACAGGGTTTCTCTGTATCTTTAGAGCC
Source organism: Chionomys nivalis (assembly GCF_950005125.1). Lineage (NCBI taxonomy): Eukaryota > Metazoa > Chordata > Mammalia > Rodentia > Cricetidae > Chionomys > Chionomys nivalis. The sequence goes on along the minus strand of NC_080094.1, from coordinate 18,584,772 downwards.
TGTCCTGGAACTCCCTTTGTAGACCAGGTTGGCCTCGAACTCACAGAGATCCACCTGCCTCTGCCTCCCGAGTGCTGGGATTAAAGGCGTGCGCCACCACTGCCCGGCTCTCAGCCTCAGACTTTAATTTCCTTCTTTGTGAAAAAGCTGAGACATGTTCCATTCATTTAGCTGAAGATCAAGTTAAATTTAGACAGTAGCAAGTGGAACATGAAAAGCAAGAGCTACTCAGGCTGTGCCAAGAGCTTAGGTCCCAACCCTTTGTTGAGTCTCTATATGTTCCTGACTTTACTTCACTGACTTGTTCTGAGACAAAAAGTTCCTTACCACTATGGTGAAGGAAGAGAAGGAGGAAGTTGGGTACTAGACCCCATAACTGCTGAGAATTAAATCTTGTTTTGATTTCAAGATTTTATTAAACCCCCAGGGACAAGTTTATAACCTCATAACAGGGATCTGTTATTATTTTCCCCATGGTCACCCCCAACACCAGTCCAGCATGAGATGCCTCCATTGCCTGATGCGCTTGGGTGTTAGTATTGTAGCACTGGTTGTACAAAGACAATGTTAGAATGGAGTTTCCAGAAAATTCCTGACTTGAGGAGAATAACACAGTTGTCTTACGATTTCAATGAGGTTAGTTTGACATGTGTCTTTGACTGTCTATCGATTCGTTTCTGCCTTGAACCCTTCTCTCTTTCCCAATGACTCTGTTGAAGATAGCAAGTCTCATTGTGTCAGGCTACCAGAATGAGCAACTATCCCTGGACCTTGTCCATAGAGGTGAACTTATGAGTCAAATGGCCCGTTGAGACTTCTGGAAGCTATGATGTGCTGATATTAGAAGAATAAAGGGGACTACTGTTGGCATGGCATAAGTGGCCAAATATGACATGAGTAGTGTAAGATAGTGGTTTTTGATAACTATTTCCAATTCTTTAATTCCAACTTAAGGGTGTACATTGATATAGGAGATACAGATAATTGTGGGAGAGACAGAGGTATATGGAGAGGTAAGGGGGGGAGAAAAAAATGGAGAAGGAAGTAAAGAAAGAAGAGGAAAAGAGAGCATCATTTTCATCTCAGCATCATCTCCTAAATTTGCATATTGATTTCACATCCTACCCAGAATACTACACGTGTGATGACTAGGTTTTACATGTCAACTTGACAGGCCCTAGAGTTACATAGGATATGGACGTCTGCACAAGCTGTCTTGACCAGGTTAATTTCTGTGTGGAGACCCATCTTAATTTTGGGTGCGGCATTCCTGAGGTGGGGTTCCTAGTCTGTAAAAATGGAGCCAGCAAACTGAACAGCAAGAGTTCCTGGCCCCCTGCTGCTTGGCTGTAGCTTCAAACTCTTGCTGACCTGACTTCCCCCATCTTGACCAACTACACCTTAAACTACAAGCTGAGAGAAACCCTCTCTCTCTTAAGTTGCATATGCCACATTATTTTATCAGAGCGACAGGGCAAGACCTAGATCAGCATGCACTGAGCTCTTCAGCAGTGACATCATGAGGAGTCTGTGTGGGGCAGCTCCTACAGCCTAGGGATCCTCTCCAATGTCTCTGTGCTCACCCCGGAACATTTGTCTCTGTCTCTGCGAGGGAACCTAACAGAATAGCCCAATGAACTTTCAATCAGTACTCTGTTTCAGCGTCGTGGTGTGAAAGAAAGAGAAGGGGTTTTAAGCTAAGAACCCTAATTCTAAATACTGACATTGTAAGGTTGGGAGTCTAGCGTCTAGGACAAATTATCTAAGATCTCTGAGTCTCAGTTTTCCCACCTTTGAGCCAGGTATGGGTGCTTGGGGGTTAGAACAGGGCAGTGTGACAAGAACCCTAAGGTAAAATGAAAACAAACAACAAACCCCACTGTCTCTGGGCCACCCACTACTCCTCTCTTCCCTGACAAAGTGTAGTATAGGAATTGAAGATGAATACCCAAAGCCCTTTGGGGAACATGAGAACCTGTCAGTAATTCACAAGAATGACGTGACTCTGTATGATAGAAATTGTACGTGATATTGATGTATAAAATGTCAACAAAATCTCAGTTTCAGCTCTTAGTGTGAATAGCAAAAGGATGATAATGGAGTATCAGGAGTGTCTTCCTTGCTCCGTAAATTAGTAATTGCTGCCTGGCATCATGAATACTCTTCTCTATGGCTTTCTGTCTTAGAGTAAAGGGGTTCACGGCTCCCGGTGGGTTTCCTTATTACTGGGGTTGGAGGTGTGAATAATTCCGTAGCCCTCCATGATCTCAGGGTGTATCTACTAACAAACACACCAGGGCAGAGTCCAAGGCTTTTCTACTCTGCCAGTCCTTATTTCTGCTGGCTTGTTTAAGGAAGGAAATCAGCACATTGCCTCACTGCAGTCTCAGGAATTTGACAGGTGAAGCTGTTTTTGCAAAGTTCTAATTTCTATGCTCTCTGCAGCACAGTGTTCTGTAGGGTCTCCATCTCTGTTTTGCAGTGCTCTGCAGGCTCTCCATCTCTGCAGGTTCTCCATCTTTGTTTCACACTTCTCTTCAGGGTCTCCATCTCTGCAGGGTCTCCATCTCCGTTTCACAGTGTTCTGCAGGGTCTCCATCTCTGCAGCACTGTGCAGTACAGGGTCTCCAGCTCTGCAGGGTTTCCATCTCTGAAAGATCTCCATCTCTGCAGGGTCTTCATCTCTGCAGGGTCTCCATCTCTGCAGGGCCTCCATCTCTGTTTCACAGTTCTCTGCAGGGTCTCCATCTCTGCAGGATCTCCATCTCTGCAGGGTCTCCATCTCTGCAGGATCTCCATCTCTGCAGGGTCTCCATCTCTACAGCACAGTGCTCTATAAAGTCTCCATCTCTGCCTCCTGTCTCTAGACTCTTCATTCGTGTCTTTGTTTTCTAGTTCTATCCAATGGTAACAAAAAATGTATAAGATACAACCTCTGGCCTCAAAGAGCTCAGAGTCTCTTTGAGGGCACAGACTGAGAACCGTTTATGATTCTATTTCTTTAGCAGTCAGCCAAGGAGGTGGAGTTGAGATGCCTGCCAGAGCTTCGTGCTGACTTCTCGGCCTGGGAGAGAGGTGACATTAAAGAATGTTTGTGCTTCACATGGTACCCAGATGCCTTCTTTTGTCCCCTGTGAGCCAGTGAAGAGACAGCAATCTTCCTATAAAAACAGACAGGCTTAATGCCTGGCAGGCCCTGGATGTAAATTTCAAACGATGTGATTTAAGTAAAACTTATTTAACGTGAAAGTTGTGGTCACACTGAAGATACTGCCTGTCTTTGTTTCTCGCCTTACATAAATGTATGTGAAATTCCTTTCTTTCTCTGTTCATGGTGCCCGTTGGGTATAGGTATCCCTTCTGGCTGATTCAGAACACTCATGGAGAAAATCAGAACCAGGGCTTCATCTCTTTTCCTGGAAATGTCTTTTTTTCCCCCTTTCAAATAAACCTGCTGGTAAAATGTTTACAGCGATAAGATTTCACACGAGCAAGAGAGGAGCCTATTAAATTCAAGGAAGGAAGGATCTGCCACCTCATTCCACCCCCCTTTTACTGCACTGGAAAATACAGAAAATACAGAACCCGTGGGTCCAGAGGAGAGGAGGAGTAGATGTAGGAGTCAAGGAAAATTCTAGGAGAGAATTCTTGGATAAGCTTTTCCTCCCAGTCTTTTGTGGTGTTAACGTTTATCCAAAAATTGCTTTGTTTTCATTTTCGTTTTTTTTTTTTGGATCCAAAGGTATTGTTTCCCTTCTTATCCATCTAAGAAAATAAATCTTTGTTTCCTTACTATCTATTATGTTATATAAGAAAAAAAAGAGAAGTATGGATACTGTTTATAGTGTCCACGTGAGTCTCCTAGTCCCCTTGGTAAATTTGTCATTGAGGCTCCATCTCTGTGAAGGGGTTTTCCTTACTAAGCATTTCCCCGATCTTTTTCATTCTCTGTTTTCTTAATTTCCTAATTTTACAAATTGTCCACAAGGGACGGGGACTGAGAAGACAAAACCAGCAGAGTGAGGCCATACGGAATTTGGTTGCCAAGACTCAAGAGGGTCCTGCTGTTGCTGGAGCCTCAAGTTCAACAGCAGCCTTAGTAACAAAACATAAACAGTTCCCTTGACACCCATTTGAAGGGATATGGTGGGGGGTTGGGGGGGGGTGAGCAACTGGCTTGTGCTCTAATAGTACTAAAAGCAAAATCCAAGTGAAGACAATTAAATCCACAAAGAAAGTAATTCTCCCAGGACTTGCCTGGAAAAGAACAGCAGCCACACTGAAGACCAATTAGAGGAAACCGGAAGCATCTTGAACCAGACATACCAGCCCTCAAGGGTAGAGGCAAGGGGGAATCCTGGGTTGAGAGGATACTAATTTCTATTAAGCACAATGTTTAGTCCTTGTGAATGTGGGGACTATGGAAGCACCTGTCCTTAAGTACAGGTGAACTTTTCCATAAGTCTCAAAGGGGCATTATGGCTGAGGCTACACTGCATTCTGGGGGACAAGAGAAAATGGATAAATAAGAAGCATGGGCCCAAATGGATTCCACAGAGACTCCACTCTAGTGGTCAGAGTAAGAGGAGAGAATAAATATGTAATTCAATCAGTGACTATTGGGGCCTATCTAATCTTGGCCATTGACCAAAAGTCAAGATGAGCCGAAAGGAGAAAGTTCTACTTGAATGATAGGTTACTCTTACTACCACAGGGAAATTGAGAGAAGGCAACAGACATGCCAGGTTAAACATCTCTGAGGCACAGAGAGCAGGAAAAGTTGACAGAAGCGTCCAAAGGAAGGTCACAGAATCCGATGCTGTAGAGAACCCCTCAGTTGAGTCATCGACATTTATTGATACTATGTACTTGGCAGTTATGCCAGGGACATAATGTGAAAAAGTCAATAGTGGGACAAGATAAGTCACAGCTCAAATCATGTAATGACGAAACCAAGAGAATGGTGGACAATGCTAAGAGCATGTAGAGCTAGTCCCTCAGTGGGTGAGGCAGCCTTCCTACTCCACTGACTCCACTCTGACTGAGGGCAGCACCAAGTGCCACAGCAGATCTGTACTTCTATTCATTTGGCCTGTCGTCCATCACACCTGGCCATACTGCATGCTATGTAACTCCTTGTCATCACACCTGGCCACATCACATGCTACCTAAACTTCTTTAATGCTAGTTTAGTACAGCATAGATGTGGTTCACAGTCTTTACTATGACTTTTTCTTTATTTGACATGTTCCTTTTTCCAAATCCTTTTTCTCCACATTGTCAAAATAAGAACATGTTCAAGCTAAGACACATGCAGGATATCTGGGCGAAGATGTGCAGGAAAGCACAAATTCGATACAAAAGAAACAAGATGAGCATAGAAAACAAAAGCCTCCTTGAGTGTGTGGTGAAATAATTCTAAGGTGCTTCCATACCCTGAGATCTATAGTCCTTGGTTTATGTACAACTTCCTCAAGTTATTAAATCAAAAATTAATTAGGGGGATTTTTACAAGTGTAATCAAAGTCCCAAATCTAATGACGAGGAAGTTATGTGAGTGACCCTGGTCCTATGACAAATCCATTTCAAGCAGGGCATTTTCTTTAGCCTCACAGACAACAGGAAGGACTGGAGGCATTGGAGCTGGCCTGGAGTTGGAAGGGCATGCAGCAACCAATGACTGCCTTGAGCAACAGAGTGGAGCTGACTGATAGCAGGGAAATATGGATTTCAGCCCAACAGCCACAAGGAAGTTAATTCTTCCAACAACTATGGGGTGTGGAATAGAATCCCAGGCCTCAAATGAAATTTCCAGCTCCACCAAGTGAGATCCCGAACAGAAGAATCTACTCATGCTGTGTTCACTCTTCTGACCCATTAGAACAGTGACATAAGTTCCTGTGTTATTTGGTGTGTATATGTGTGCATACAGTGTACATACATGTGATACAAGCACATGAGTGTTTGATGTGTATGCCCATGCACGAGGAAGCCATAGGAGGATGTCAGTTGCCTTCCTCTGTTACTGTCCACCTCAAGATAGAATGTGTCACCAAAATGAACTGTAAAGTCACCTTTTCTGTTGGAATGACTGAACCAGGATCTCCTGGGATCTGGCTGTCTCTGTCCCTCCCTCCTCTGTGTTGGAATTACAGACATGCACAACTTGTAGGTATTGGGGATTTGAACTTATGTCTCATGCTTGCACACCATTAAGCCAGCTTCCCAGCCTCAATCAATTTTTTTTAAAAAATAGTAAATTGTGGTTACAGGAATAGAACATCTATACTTGAAAAGAAAGTTCAGCTTTCCCAAAATATCAGGCTTAATGAGCACCAAGCAAGCACTCCCCCTTCGTTCAACAGTGCCTCATCATGAGTCTATCAATCCAGACAAATGGCTATAGCATAAAGGGGTACATTCCCGCCATTAGAAGCAGAACTAGCTTGCATTCTCTTCTTGACTGCATCATAGAGTTGCAAGTCTGAATTCATAAAGTATTGATGCATGACTTCTTTCTCAGATAGAAAGAACTAAAGATGTTGAGATCACCTTCTGATCTATTAGGACTGGGTGAAAAGCAAGAGCAAGCTGAAAGCTGGTACTGCTGACTTGCAGAGTAAATGAATAACTTCTTTAACAAGTAAACAAATATCATCTATGTTTACTCCAAAATCAACAAATCTACAATTCCATGAACAGAACTTGAAGGCTTTAAACTTCACCAAGTACAAAGTACTCAAAGAAGATGGGCGGATGCTAGAGAAACTTCCACAATAATCTGTAGACCAATAACACAAATAAAAGACCCCCCCTATTATTCTTTAGAAGAGGATTGTGCAAATAGTGACATTTTACCTGTGTCATTGCCCTCCAAATATAGCCAGAGTCAAGAAAACTCTTTGCCAAGTGAGACTTCCTGGCCCCTTTGCCCAGTTATTGGGTCTTGCCTGTTGTAGAGAAATTTATTGCCATAAGAAGGAACAAATTGTGAAGCTAAGACTTTAGTGTTGAAAAATTAGTTTGGCCTCTGGCTTTCTCTGCACAGCATCTTTGGAGAACTTCCATATATACTTCACCAGTTAAGTGCTTGGGGTTAAACGTGTGTACTCAGGAGGCTAACACTCATGCTAGAGCCTTTTCAAGAGGAAGGCTCCTAGAGCCAGGAGCCCATCTACACTTTACAAAAAATACATCAAAAGCTGACTGGACTGTACATCACCTTATTAGTTGCTGGGGATGGTTCCCTATTGGAGTCAACATTGGGAATTGGAGAAGAATTCTTTGTATACCAGGCAGAATAAATAGGAAAGAGCAAGATAAAACCTCATTTTCTGCCTTGTTAATGCCAGAATCTTAGATAAAGAAACAATAGGTTGGGATGGGGGATATATGTAGTAGGAGGCTGCTTGTTGGTTCCCACTCACCTGGCTAGCTTAGATCCAAAATAATCACTTAGAAACTGTATTAATTAAATCACTGTTTGGCCCATCAGCTCTAGCTTCTTATATGCTAACTCTTACTTATTAACTTAACCCATTTCTATTAATCTGTGTATCATCACATGGCAATGACTTACAGCAAAGTTTCAGCATGTCTGACTCTGGTGGCAGCTCCATGGCTTCCCTCTAACTCTGCCTTCCTCCTCCCATGCTATAGGCCAAGCCAGTTTCTTTCTTTATTAACCAATAAAAGCAACACATAGACAGAAGGACCTCCCACATCAAGTATATTTTAGCTTTTGGACACATTATATTGTGGTTGTATGCCATATGTGTATGGATATGTCCTGCCTCTATTACTCAGGACCTAGAACATAATTGGTGGTTCTGACTGGAGACATGTTATGCTTGGAGTGTTGTATCCATGAGTTCACCATGGAGGAGGGTAGTGGTTTATTTCCTCTATAAATATGGTTTAAATATGGTTGTTCCTTTAGTCTGTTGCATTAGCCAGCTAATCTTTTTTTTTTTTTTTTAATGAGGCTGTCACACATTCACTCACCAAGCACCCAAAGTTTAATGAGATTCTGCAGTGACAGGCATTATTCAGGCAACAAGGACGATAGGACACAAGGTGAACAAAGTCCCAAATTTGTTAACTTTAATAAACAAAGAGTGAAAGACAGCTAACAAACCACTGGGCAAACAAATATTAGAAAAAATAAATATAGAAACATGGTAAAGCTGTACAGGAAAACGGAATGGTTAGAGATGTCAGTCATTGCCAAGGTGATAGGGCTCCTTCCCTGAGAGTCTGGCCTGCGTGCTAGCTATATTCTATCACTGTGACAAAATAGTTGATGAAATGTCCTAAGAGGTAAAGGGTTTATTTTATCGCACAGTTTCAGCCATATGGCAGAGAAGACACAGCAATAGTCAGGGCCACATGGTGATGCACCAGAAAACAGAAAGCTAGCAGACCAGAACCAGCACCAGTATGTCCTGACCCCAGTGCCTATCTGACCTGGGCCTGCCTCCCAAAGACTCCATATCACCCCAAAGAGAACTCAGATGTGGTTTAATTAATAAATATGGGAACCTGCAAGGGACATTTCAGATCCAAACTATTATAGTCAGAGAAAGACTTCTGAGCTGATGATATTGGCACTCAGCTTCTGTGTAAGCAAGAGCTGAGGCAGGTTGAGGTCACGAAGAAGAGGGAACAATGTGAAGACTCTACCTTAAAGGGTACAATTATAAAAACAGAGGTCAAGGGCAGTGAGGGACAGATGAGTAAGGGGGGCATGGGAATCAAATGGGTTTGTCATCATGGAGGGGCGAGTGGATCTTGGTGAGATGGAAAACCACTGAGGGGTTCCCAAGTGGCGATGTTGTTAATGTTCATTTCAAGCAGCCTTACAGGTATCCATGGCTAATGGTCATTACTTTAAAAGATTACATTTGCATTTACTACTATTATTATTGTTATTGTATTATTATGGTGATGGTTTATTCAGGTGCTCACCTGTATGGTATAAAACACGTGATCTATGCTGGGATCACAGACATTGGTAGTGTAAAGCTTCCTCCTTTATGAGATTGCAGGGTTCTAAGTACCTGGTGAGGCCAGTGAAGTGATTCACTGGTGAATACACTTGTTGTGCCAGCCTGATGACACGGACCCATGTTCAAAGAGAAAGCCTGTAATCTCTGCGTTCCTGAAGTGAGATAGGGGTGGCAGGCCAAAACCTCATGTGGAAGACTGCAGGATAGTTAGCCCAGGGTGTATAGAATGACATATAGGAACTACAGACACCCTGCCCTAACAGCTGGAAGGAGAGAGCTGACTCCAGGACCGCCCTCTGACCTTCACCCTCTCCTGCACACACACACACACAACAAATAAAGGTCGATTTAATCTACTCCCTATTCCATATTTTATGTCATATACAAGGGTTAGAGTTAGCTAAATGTGATGAATATTGACAAGTTTTCCTCATCTCAGGCAGACCTCTGTTGGACCAGCATGTGCTATTGTTTGGTTTTACTTCCATATCCCATTCTTGTCCTTTCCCTAATATTTCTGTGAATGCATATCTGTTTATATAGATTCTTTCAAAATGCTTGTTCCAATTTTGTGGCAGCTATATCTTTCTTCCAAAACATACATTCCAAGCCCACATGTGAGAGGATAATTCATAAATTTTGTATGGAGGCCAAGAACCTGTTCTTGAGGTGGCTGCATTCTCTGGGTTCTGCTACCTCATTTGGCAACTTTTCACAGTGGGAGATAGTAGTGTTCAGCCAGAGCTCACAGTCGGACTTGTATGAGGGGAGTTTCCAGTTTGTCACATTTACCTGTTTCCCTGGGGCAAGCATCCCCACTGTCTATTTCAAATTATTAAAGTCTCAGCAACCAGGTTGCAAAAATCACGAATATTTAGTGATTGGTCGGAGCTAGTTGAAGCACTCTTCAGTTTGGATATTCAGTTTTACTTGATTAAGTACAGGAAAGAAGACTGTGGTCAGGACTTCCAAGTGCAGCATGTCATCCTTCTTGGGTAACAAGAACTCTGAAGATCCTCACACAAAGACTGTGATAGAGAAAATGTTCTAGAAACCTTGATACTTGATAGGATTTTATTTTCCTTTTTTGCTGTTATTGTATGTTTGTTTTAATTTTTAAGAACAATTTAAGATTTTTGTTATTTGGTTATTTAGGAAACTATTGGAATACATTGTGTGCTTTCATTCTAAGATGAGGGTTCTGTTCTTGATTATGACTTTCTAACCAAAATAGAGGATGGCATATAGTTATTTTAAATATTATCTTGGAGCCGGGCTGTGGTGGCACGTGCCTTTAATCCCAGCACTCGGGAGGTAAAGACAGGCAGATCTCTGTGAGGTCGAGGCCACCCTGGTCTACAAGAGCTAGTTCTAGGACAGGCTCCAAAGTTGCACAGAAATCTTGTCTCGAAAAACCAAAAACCAAAAAACAAACAAACAACAAAACAAAACAAAACAAAACAAAAACAAAAACAAAACTACTGTCTTAGAAATGTTTACAGCCCTTGAGTTACTGTGCTGAGAGGATGTAAATGCTGATGAGCAAGGAGGAGAGTTTGGAGGACAATGAACCCCACGTGTGTAAGAGATGCTTGGGCCCAGTGAGGCCTTGCAGAGAGAAGCTGGACCAACAGGGAAAAAGATCCAACAGTGTCTTCTTCCATGTTACAGTTTTAAGATGGACTTTTAATATCCTATAGACACAGACATCCTGGACTGGAGAGAGAGCTCAGTGGACATAAGTGCTTGATGTTGCGATCCCCCAAATTCACATAAAAACTGGGCCCATTCACAGTGTGAGCTTATGTAAGCCCAGCACTCCAGCAGTGAGATGGGAAGTAGATGCTGGAGGAGGAGCCCAAGCTGCTGGTAGGTCAACTAGTACAGGGTACACAATAGAGAGAGAGAGAGAAGGGGGAATGGGGGAGACCTTGATTTGAACACAGTAGAAGGTGAAGATTCATACACAAAATTAGTCTCTGACCTCCACTTATATACTGTGGCATGGTTCTCCCCTCATCTGTCTCTCTGTCTCTCATACACACACAGTGAGAGAAAACATAAAAATGTATAAATATATTCCCATTTTATTTTAAATTTATTTCTTCATTAATTAATTTGTTTATGTGTAAATGTATGTGCCTATGTTTGTGGTTGTTTGCATGTGCATGCAAGTGCCAGTGTGTGTGTGTTGGGGCAGGCAGAGCATAAAATTGGTTCCCTTCTTTATTGCTCTTCGCAGTTTAGTTTTTGAGACAGGGTCTCTGGAAGCCTAGAGCTCACTGGATTTGCTATTCTTTACCTAGGAATCCTCCCACTTCTCCCTTCTCAGTGCTAGGATTCCAGGCACACATCACTCTGCCTGGCTTTTTTTTTTCTTTTTTTTTAATTAATTAATTAATTAAATTATTGAAGATTTCTGCCTCTTCCCTGCCACCACCTCCCGTTCCCCCCCTCCCCCAATCAAGTCTTCCTCCCTCCTCAGCCCAAAGAGCAAGCAGGTTTCCCTGCCCTGTGGGAGGTCCAAGGACCACCCACCTCCATCCAGGTCTATTAAGGTGAGCATCCAAACTACCTGGGCTCCCACAAAGCCATTACGTGCAATAGGATCAAGAACCCATTGCCATTGTTCTTCAGTTCTCAGTAGTCCTCATTGTCCGTTATGTTCAGCGAGACCGGTTTTGTCCCATGCTTTTTCAGACTCCGGCCAGCTGGCCTTGGTGAGCTCCTGATAGAACATCCCCATTGCCTCAGTGTGTGGGTGCACCCCTGGTGGTCCTGAGTTCCTTGCTCATGCTCTCTCTCCTTCTGCTCCTCCTTTGGATCGTGAGACTTCAGTCCAGTGCTCCAATGTTGGTCTCTGTCTCTGTCTTCTTTCATCGCCTGATGAAGGTTAATATTCAGGAGGATGCTTATATGTTTTTCTTTGGGTTCACCTTCTTATTTAGCTTCTCTAGAATCACGAATTATAGTCTCAATGTCCTTTATTTATGGCTAGAAACCAAATATGAGTGAGTACATCCCATGTTCCTCTTTTTGGGTCTGGCTTAACTCACTTAAACGACAGAGAGAGAACACGCAAATAAATAAGATCAGAAATGAAAAGGGGGGACATAACCACAGACACAGAGGAAATTCAGAGAATCATTAGATCTTACTACAAAAGCCTGTATGCCACAAAACTGGAAAATGCAAAAGAAATGGACACTTTTTTAGATAAGTACCATATACCAAACCTAAACCAAGACCAGGTGAACGATCTAAATAGACCTGTTAGTCGCGAAGAATTAGAAACAGTTATCTGCCTGGCTTTTTATGTGGGTTCTGGAGCCCTGAACTCAGGTTCTCGTGTTGACACTTACAGTCTTGACATGACTGATTCAGCCACCTCCTCAGTGGCTCTCATAATCACACCTAAGCACTTTACACACAAACAAACTTTTCTCTAATTCTTGAAATAACTCAAGCTACTGCTCAGATTGTTCTTACAGGACATATAGGAAAGTCTGACGTAGAGATCAGTAACATATCCAAGTCTGCATGAAATGTGGCAGAACTTCAGTCCAGATCTCCTGTGCCCAGAGAGTTCCTTTTTCAGGACCACTGCGCCCTGCTTCCCAGGTCTCACTACAATAACTGGTACATAGATGCTCGAATGTACTTGGTCACTGAGTTCAAAGGATTGAATTGTGGTTACATTTCCAAGAGGAGAAGTTGATTAAGGAACACAGAGGTTTTTAGAACTTTTATCCTTGAGGAAGAAAAACTGTATATGAAGCCACATCCTAATTTCTCTAAAATCTTGAAAGTTTAATTCTTTCTTGGAAAGCTGCAAAGAGAGAAAAAAAAGTGTCTGAGTCTGAGGTAATTGTCCTTTTATACTGTTACACTTGTCATGGTGCCAACATCCACAATTACCCCTAGGGATGTAAGTGCCAGATCTTCATGATTATGACATGATTACAGAGTAAAGACAGAAAGAATCACAATGCAGGAAGGTGCCTGCACAACTTCGTACCTAGCGAAGACAACCACAGTGCTTTCTTGTTTGGTTTTTGGTTTTGTTTTTACTTCCTGAGTATCTTTTAGTTCTCACTGCGTCGATACTTTATCTTCTGGTAATTGGACAGCCCCGTTTGGTTGGAACATGAGTTCTATCAGGAAGGCGTTCTTGGGAATGTGTTAGTATCATTCAGGAGGCAGTTTATCCTGGTTGGACTGACAAACAAAAAAACTAGGAGAGTGTCCTGTGAAAGACCAGCTGCTTTGAGCATGCTGTGCTTTGGATAAAGATTCTCGCTGCTCCCGAGAATCCTTGTTGATTAATAGACTCCGTAGGAAAACTTGGGAGCGTGGAAAGATAAAACTTCCATAGTACACACCAGCGTGGTTTTCCTACAGCCTGGCTTACTTATTTGTCCAGGGGAGGTAAGCGAGAAAGCAATCATGTGACTAAAACAAGTTCTGCTTTCATCAGTTTAATCTGGAGAGGTTGTTTCTAATTGCAAAGAAGCGCTGGAGATAAAAGAATCACAGCCGTAGGCTCCATTCCTCAGCCACTAGCTTTCCAGTAAGATCCAGAGAGGTCTGTGTAGAACATTCCAAAACGCCAGGCTGAGATCCAGGGCATCCTCCTGGGGCCGGCTGTGATTAGACCCTGACTGACCACAGTTCAAGCAGATGAAAAGGATGAGTGTGTGCCAATAGAGCTCTGCTCTGGTTTCCCTCTGGGGCCGGTGGGAGGGGACAAGCCCATTTGTCCTGTCTTACAAGCGCAACATCTCTCCCCTTTAAAAGGAAGAGCTTGCCACATGCCATCTGCCCTCCTATTCGTCAAGCCGTGGAAAGAACTCAATACAGACTAAGAAGTACAATGCCCAAAGGGACGCCATCAATCCTGAGTTACCACAACGTCCTCGCTCTCCAGTTGTTTATATTGATTTATCTTTTGCTCAGGTAGACTGACTTAGAGTAATTTTCTCAGCAAGAGACCGTGGATTGCCTGTGTTCTGAGCCCTGTCTGCCTGAGAGGCTGCTCCTTGGCCTCAGAGAGAATCACCTAAGAAAGAATTGGGAAGCCGTCATCCTTTTCCCCCAAGCTCTGTAGTTTCTTATTTTTCAGAAGCTTGAGCTGATGTCAGTATATGAATATTCCATGGCTTGGCATCTATCAGTCAATCTACCCTTCTTTCTGACTTCTATAGATGACTTGTGCTTTAGATTTGGTTCATCACCATATCGCCTAGGGAAATTTTGGTCTTTAAGTATTTTATTCATCCTCTCCAGGATGGATGAGCTCTTTTAGTTAGCAGATTAAAGGTTTTCTGATTGTTTTATCCAAAAATGTTTACTTCTATTATTACCTTATATATTATTTCAGATCTGTCTTTCTCTCAGATTCTCAAATGCCTCATACATGTGTGTACATGTATGTCTAGGACACACATATACACATTTATGTGCATATTCATGAGTCTTTAGGCTTTTCATTATTTGCATCTACTTTTAAAAGTCATTTTCCCTTCTCTATTAAATTTCTTTAGACCTTTATCTTCTGATATACATATTTAAAGTATTTTATTGTGGAACCATACTTTACAAATCAGGAGAGAGCATCACTTTTGTCATTTCATTTCATGTGTGCCTGTTTGGCTTGCACGTATGCACATGTATGAGAGACAATATTACTCTCAAATATGCTAAGCTATTTTAGAGGTTTTCCTCTGATTCCGGAGAACTGGCAAAGTCTTGAGACCCCTTGGAAAGCTCATCAGAAACGTTGTTTCCTTTCATTGCATGGGCTGCTACTCGTCTTGAGGAACTGGGGAAGAAGAGTGACAGCTCCCTTTTGGCTTCATCTCTGCTATATTGCTTGTTCCTTGCAGTCTTTCTTAATGCTTATACAATCCATGAGCTTCTTAATATTTTTTTGCATAACCAAAAAATGTTTTTGGACAGAAGATACCAAAGCTCAAACCTTTTCCCCATCCACAACCACCAAGATTTTTAAATTATTATAATTGTATTAAATTATTGCATTTTACTACATGCATACAGTGTGTTTTGATCATACTCAATTCTAATCCCCCTCTAACTCCTTCCGGGTTTCTCTCAACCTCTTGTTTCCTGTTCCTTTTAGTGTTGTTTGGTTTCCTTCTTTGCCATCACTATCATCTCCTTTTGGTTAGCTTTCTTCTTGGAAATGTAACCTGGGACTCACTTCAGAGGATCTCAGGCCATTCAGGCCATAGGAACCCTGTTCCAGGTTATGAACTCCAGAAACAACCTCCCTGGAATGTCTCCCGTGACCAAACACTCCTGGGGTAGCAGAACCCTGAAGATGTGAGTTCTGCATCCCTGTTGTTAGGGACACCAACTCTGCATCAGCACATAATAAAAGTCTCTTTTCTAGACCACACCCCAGCCTGTGTCAACAGGGATGTTGCTGAGCAGTGATCCGCATTTGTTGGCAGGTCTGTCTGATGTTGATCGGCATGCCTTCTACTCCTATCTACCCCAGTTAGAAGTAGCCAGCTAGAAGTCAGTTTTGTGGAAGGTGTGGATCTGAGTTTGTTCTTGCTTAAGTAACTAATTACACACCTACACACCGATGCTACATCTCCTTGTCGGCAAATATTTGGGAAATTTATTCTCCGTACCTTTCACCCCTGAGCCTGACTGCCTACTTCTGCCGTTCTTCTTCTCCTGTCCACCCCATAGGTAGTAAACATTAACCTCATATTCAAAACCCCAATTTTTACTTTAAATCCATTTTCATAATCCTCAACTCAGGGCTTTTTTTCTTGAGGACATATTTTGCAAAAACTGGGAGAATTAAGTCTTTTGACATCCATTAAAGAAAGTTTTTAATACGTAATGGTTAACAATGATTTAAGAACTTTTTTCAATAACAAGAAATGTATTAAAGTTTGCTTCCCCTGGAAGACGAGATACCATTTATCCATATACCTTTAGTTGACCTTAACCTTTTTTTTATATAAATTACAAGGAGTTCACATGAATGCCTACCCTACTAGAGAAAACTCTGCATTTTCCTGAGTGTATCTCCATGATGATACATCTATGGCCAGCACAGATCTGGATGCTGCCCAAAGCTACTCCTCTGACTTTCAAGTAGAGGATACGCTCAACTTCCAATGGCCTATCCAACAATGATGGGACCATGGTTGACGGGAACTATCTCAGATCTGTCGGGAATCAACAAACACTTGCTAATGATCTGTTTCCTTCCTCTTCATGTGTCCCTGCAAAGGAAGAAAGCGGAGAGCGAGACCCTTGGCTCAGCTTAGTCCTCTCCTCCTCTTTCCTTTCCCAAGTACCCTGTCCTCTTACCCTTGTACATAGGTTTCATTCATGATTCTTGAATTCCAACCAAGTTTCAGGGGAAGGGAAATACTATTTCTTGCAGATTTTGTCAGTGAAGAAATGGATGCTATCTCCCATTGTCCTCCCCATCATCCGGTTTGGACTTGATTGAGGGTGGGGATAAAGCTTTGCATCTAGCTCTACTCTGTATACTATGAACTACTTTAGCGATTGACTTAATGACTAACAATACGGAGAGCAAAGATACTGCCTGCTTGCAAGAATTCAGAGCTATCAACAACAATAACACCAAAACAACAACAACAACAAAATAAAAACAAAAGTACAGCATGGGGAAGAAGGAGGTCCTCTATATGTGGATTGAACTTAGAGATGTCCACAAAAAAAAAAAAAAAAAAAAAAAAAAAAATGGAGGAAAGGAAATCAGTGAAAAGAGAAACAGTTCCTAGGGCACAATGCCCCCAGCAGGGATGATAGCTGTGCCCATTTTTTAAATGACGGCAGAGCAGAAGTCAGCTATACACATTGGTTATACAGTTGGTACTCAATAAATAGTTGTGAGACTGTAAGCCTCCAAGGTCCCTGTTTCTAAGCAACTAAAGAGGGAAACAATGAAAGTAAATCTACATAAAACTGAAGCAAGGTGAGCTCTACTTTGGATTCTAAAAAGACCTTTGTATATTAGCTTTGTATTCTGGAATTTTCATAGATTTACCAAATAATTAGCAAAGGAACGACAGGCAGCTGCCATGTGGCTCTCAGCTCATTTTCCTTCAATCTTACTATAAATTAACACTGTTTGTACAAAGTAGAAAAACAATGCCAGCATTTTACTTAAGTAAAATTTTATTTAGGAGTCACTGATTTTTTTTTCACTGATAGTGTTTTGTTTTTGAGGTACCAAATTCAGGAAATGACATCCTGCTTCAGCACACTATCTCTAGTCTCTAGTCAATGAGAGTTTCTCAGTATTTGATTATTTTATGACTCTAGCCATTTTGAGGGACACTCATCAGATATTCCTACAAAGTCTTAATGGTGAGCATTTCCCAGTCTTGATTTTTCTGATTTTTACTCCTGGTTTGACTCCGGTCACTGATGCGCAGCTGGGCTATCAATTTACATGGAGTCTGAATGTCATTGCTGACAATACTTTTATGATAGTGCCTGTCAGGATTCTACAGTAACTCAAGTAGATGATAAACTTATGTTTTATTTGTCTTTGTTATAATTTAATTTTCTAATACTTTGTACATTACACTAAAAATAGTCCTTGATTGTGAAATGAAAAATAAGCGGCACATAGCTTCTTATGGTTACCAGCTAACTCTGGCCTTGAGGAATTTGAGGACTTACCACAGCAGGGCAGAGTCTGATTCATTCAGCTTCTCCCTAAGCTCTTCATGGGAATGTGGCCTGAAAACCATCTCCCAAGAATGCCCTTCAAAATCAAACTGTCATCATCAGCCCCTCCTCCATGTCCTTCTCTTGCTGCCTCAAAATAGACCTTCCCTACGCACCTCGACACACTCAATTGTACCTTATCTTGCTTTGGCCTCTGGTTATTTTTGACCAAATCTATGTCCTAAATCAAATAAAGAGTAGAAGGGGGGTACATGGAGGGTGATAGCAGAAATAAAGTCTCCCTTCTGATCTCTGGATGAAGTATCCACAAGAGCCACCAGACCCTCCGGAATGTGGAAATTACAGCTTCTGTTAGCATGTCTCCTAGATGTAATGGTGCTAAAAGAGGACTTCCCACCTTACCTACCTCAGTTACTATATAACACCTTTGTATTTATTGCCACAGTGCTGTTAAATCTACCTTATAAAAGTTGAATGCAGAGACTTGGGAGCTAAAATGAAATTTTGCTACCCATTGAAAACATCTCTTGGTTTAATAGCATCACCACAAGAATATATTGGATTTGTTTTTAAACATCTAGGAACAGGGGCCCCGGTGTCAACATGTCCCTGGCTTTGGCATGCCCCACATGCCTGAGTTTGTCTGTCTTCTGTGGAGGAGACTTCTTGGGGACTCTCCTTGTGTAGGAGACAGTTTTCATTGTAGTTTTGGGGAAGTTGGATCTTCATTTAAAGAGAACTTAAATCCATGATTATTGAGGCAAAAGATAATTTAGAAGCTAATGATTTTGCAGTTTTAAAAATCAATATATAAATTATAAACCAGGATAAACTTGCCAAGATTTGAATTGATGACTTGAACAATGGAGTTGTTGAAAGGTATCATAAAACAGCACAGGAACACAAAGATCCATTCAGGAGAGCAGTGAGGCTTTGGAGGAACGAGCCAGGAGACATAATCGGAGTTATTGGATTAGCAGGAAGGAAGGAGGAAAGGCCTGAGGAAAGCAATAATTTAAGAGGAAACATACCATAATGTCTTTGAGCTACAGGAAGATAAATTTAGATTTAGTTTTCTCGCTGAGTCTAAGAAAAAGCTACTAGACAAATACTAAATTTTTGAAATTCCTGAACTCTAAGCCACATAAAACCCCTCCAAGTTTCCACTTAGACAAAGACAATTGATTGTTTATGGGGCAAGAGGGTCGATCAGCAGTTAAAAGTGCATATTGCCTTTGCAAAGGACCAGAGTTCAAATCCCATCATTTGTGGACTGCAACTCACAACCTACCTGTAGTTTCAACTCCAGAAGATTTGATGTCCTCTTCTGACATCTACAGGCATCTATACACACTTGATGCTAAGAGAAACACACACACACACACACACACTACTAAATCTCTAAAAAGAAAAGAAACAATTAATTATTTACATAGCTGGCTAAAACTATGAAATATCAGATTTATCTGTAATATGAGAAAGCCCTTTAGACAAACCTACAAGATCTTGAGGTGAAAGCATTGCAAGTTCAGTAGCCTACATAGGCACAAAGCATTCTGTACTGCTGGTGGAAGAATGAGTCTAGAAAGCTATCAAAGAAAATTTATGACCATTATCATCTAAGTGTCTTATTTGTGGGTTCTAAATTCCAGTGCAATAAGGGCAGTGATCTCACTATATGGAAAATAAGTGAAAAATAATGGTTAAACAGTGGATATAGATACATGAAAAGATGAAGGGTACTATATGTGTACAGAAACATATACCATGTATAAGTATATTTACGTAGAGTCTGCTATTGTGAGTTTGAAACTAAGTGTTAAGTAAGTCTTTTTGAATGAGAATTCACATATAACAAGGAAAACTTACTCAACAAAATTCAATGTTGTGAATAACAGTCAGAGTGAGTGGTCAAAAGCACAAAAAATGTGCCAATTATTTATGGTAATAGTAGATTTTGACAAAAAAAAATGTGACTATTGTAAAATGCAGGTTCATGCCATGATTAACCTAATGAAAGGCAATATTTCACATCTGTACTCAAACTCTACCAAAACACAGTGGAAAGTAGTCTTTTTGCAACTGACGTTCCCTGACCAGAGAAAGCCTTAAATGAGTAAGGGCTAAGCAGAGTCACTTCCTGTAGATAAGAGCCTTCAAATGGAAGACAGGAGCCATTCCCAAATCATACCCTTTCCAAATCTGTTTGCAAAGAGTTGCAGCATACAATTCCATAGACTGCTCTTAGAAGAAAACCAAAGCCACTAGGAAGCATTCATCTCCGTGAATGTGTATGTGTGTGTGTGTGTCAGGGAGGGGGGAGTCAGGGATATGTGAAATGTCAGTGGAGAAATACAGTTTGACTGCTGCTTAAGTGGGCATCACAATTAGACTCCAAATTTACTCAGTTTGAAAAATGACCAAGAAAAGAAGATAACCAGAAGAGAATAAAACAAATTTCTTTTATTTCATATAATACCAATGCAAATCCAATGGATGATTAGAAAACATTGATGTGAAGGCAAAGAAAATTTAAGACAATATACATATGAGAAGATAAAGAAGGCTGTGAAATGTGTACCATCCATGAAAGAGACCTGCAAATTACATGTGTGTCAGGTGGGGGGGAAGAGAACGCATAATACACTGTCCCAAAATGTGAGCATTACGTAAAAGATTCTAGAAACACAATGGCTTGTCAATTATTTAAAATATAGAATTCATGTGCATCAAATTTGAAATATTTTAATAATATGATCCTATGCATAATATAATGGATTTCTATAGATGCTTCCATTGACACTGGTATTTAAGCATACTGCTCATTGTGGTGGTTCGATTTTCTACATTTAAATTAGTCAGACACATAAAAATTTAATCGTAGATCCTGATAATCTCCAGTCTTACTTGTTGGGCCACTAAATCATTAATTTTTTACTGTGATTTTATTTCAATACAAGAATAAGAGTACAGTAAATATTAGCAAGAGTTTTGAAAATTTCATCCTAGCTGCAACCTCTGAGCCTGATTCTGCTGCCTGACTCTTCTTTCCAAAAGTGAGAAATCCCCTATCTTCCAGCACTCTGCTACTTTCTAGCCTTGAACTGATGTGTCATTGTTTTCTCTTGCTATGGAGAGTCTGTAGCCAGTGGGTAGGTTTAATCAGTACACTGGGCTGGTCTCAACACTCTGGAGCAGCTCCCTATCCAGATTCTGCCATAGTCCTATGATGACAGTGATTTCTCCACAGAGGAAGGTTTCTGGAAGTGCATCATGAACCCCACCTGTGCAGAAGACCTCTGAGTTGGCAGTCAGTCAAGGACAAACATAGCGAGACACTGTTGTGGGAAGAGAGTGTAGTTCTCTAATGGCTACCACTCTCTGAGGCTGGGAAGTGCTTGCTGGAAGCAACTCACATCAAGAGGAGGAGTGACGCTCCTAACTTTACTAGAAAATGCTCTATTTTCTGTGGAATGATGCAGCTCACCAGCATGGTCTAGTCTGTGGCCCAAGCATTGTCATGGACCAGGGAAGAAATGTCTTTAGTCTAAGTTCAACTGCCTCAGTCAAGCCTGAACACTGCTCACCGTTTCTCAGATTCTTCAGAAAACAGTTTCAACTGTATATTCAATAGAGTCCATCCATGTTCTTCTTTTCTTTTGTAGAGTAATTAAACCTATGCATGACGTTACATGTGTTTACTTTACACAACATGCTGTTTGGAAGTATCTATACTCTGAGGAGGAAAGGGAATCCTCCGGCAGCTGCTGTGGAAAGCAAACAATTGAGCCGCCATATGAGACCAGCTGTCACACTACTTGGGTATGTATCCAACGGAAATAAAGTCAACACGCTTGAGAGACAGCTGCACCATCATCTTTATGTCAGCCAGATTCACAATAGCTAAAATATGCAATCAGTAAATATCCTTCAACATATCAAGAGGCTTTAGCATCAGGCATATATGTGGATAATGGCCTACTAGTCACCCATCCAAATGATTAAAATCCTGTCATTCACCACATGAATGGGTCCCAAAGACATCACATTAGGGGAAGTAAAGCAAACACAAAATAATAGGTACCTTCTATCCATCTCTGAAGGACTTTTCCCCTAATCTTTCCTTCCACACCTCACATTCTAACATAGTCTCTGGGATTAATCTCTTGGTTGATGCTTTCTGAAATTTTCTTTCCTCATCTGTTTTTCATATTTCCCTTTTATTTTATGATTTTCAGTGTCTACCCCTGAATTCTACATACTGTGCATGTATATGCATGTTTGTATGTATGTTTTATTTTAATTAAAATATAATTATATAATTTCCCCACCTTTGCTCCACCCAATTCTTCCCATGCTTCCTCCCTCAAGTTATGGCTTCTTATCCTTTGATTATTATTGCTTAATATATATTATTGTGTATAATACATGACATATTATATGCATATACGTGCATAAATATATAAATATAGCCCTCGATTCCATTTAGTGTATCTTGTGTGTGTATTTCAGGACTGACAATTTTACTGGCTCACCAACTGTGAGGATCATCCTTGGAAGAGGATAGCTCTTCCATCTCAGTATTCATAAGTTGTTTGTGTTTCTTTGTGCTCTTTCTTTCAGGATGTTCCTTGAGCCTTAGGTACAGGACTTGTATTGTAGGTGTACCTATGGATAAAATGTGTATGCATAGCCCCAACAGAATTATACTTCTTCTTTTGTTATTATTAATATTTTCATTTATTTTACATACATATCACAGTTTCCCCTCCCTCCTCTCCCCCTGTTTCATCCCCCAACTCCCATTTATCTTCCCCCACCCAGTCCACTCTTCCTCTATCTCCCTTCAGAAAGGGGCAGACCTACTATGGGCATCAACAAAGCATGACACATCAAGTTGAGACAAGACCAGGCTCCTCTCCCTGCATCAAGACTGGGTGAGGCATCCTAGCATGGGGACTAGGTCCCCAAAAGCCAGTGACAGTTCCTGATCCCATTGCTAGGAGCTGCACAAACAGACCAAGCTAAACATATTCAGAGGGCCTAGGTCTGTCCCATATAGTCTCCCTATCTGTCAATCTACTTCTTAATGTCTCTGGAGATATCTATTCTTCTACCCTCCTTATGCCTATCTGCCTTTCAAAATTAAATTCTGAAGGGCTCTTAAAGCCTATATACTTTCTGAAGGTTTTCTCAATTGTTATAAAAGATTATAATTTTACCTTGTTTGCAACATCAAAAAGCACTCAGAGCCTCCAAAAATTTGTCTGTTGCATAAAAAAAATTTCCTAAGGACAGACACAGAGCTGTGGTTATTTTTACATCTTTAGCACTTAGAGAGTAGAGCAAATAGATATTGAGATATTGAGTGATTTCTCTCTCTCTCTCTCTCTCTCTCTCTCTCTCTCACACACACACACACACACACACACACACACACATACACTCACACACAAACACACACACATGCAGTTTGGGACAATTCTGTTTTTGTCAATTATGTTTTAAATAAATGCTGTTTGACCAGTAGCCAGGCAGGAAGTATAGGTGGGACAACCAGACAAGAGGTAGAGGTAGGGCAATGAGAACAGGAGAATTCTGGGAAGATGAAAGCTCATTCCTCTTCAGTCATGTCTAGATAGTCTAGATACAGAAAGTAAAATGTGACTATGCCACTGGAAAAGGTACTGAGCCATGTGGCTAACACAGATAAGAATAATGGATGGATAATGTAAGTTATAAAAGTTAATAAGAAGCCTGAGCTAATGGGTCAATCAGCTTATGATTAATGTAAACCTTTGTGTGATTTCTTTGGGATGTAATGACTGCAGGAACTGGGTAGGACAGAAACCTCAGTAAAAATATATGTTTAATATTCACTCATAAGTAGGACTATGACACGAAAACACAGATCATTCATTTATTAGGAAAATACTAGTTACAAAGAGATACCCACCAGAACAGCAAAACTGAGAAACCAGCACTGTTTAGTATTTGCAGAAAAACTCTTAATGTCCTGAGCCTCTAGTAGAAATGTAAATTAGTACAACCCAGTAAACAGCCTGACACATTTTTATGAAGAAAATATACTTAATGTATGACACAGAAATTCTCTCCAAAGTATTAGCACCCCCTAATGAAAGCATACGTTTGCTGAAACCACAAAGCAATCCACCCATTGTGTCATGCACCTGTAATTCCAGTACAGGGGAGGAAGTAGAAGGGTATAAGGAGATCAAGGCAGCCTGGGCTGCATAGAGACTGTCTCAGAAAGCAAACAAATCAATGATAATCATAAAAACAATGAATGTTATAATAGCTTTATTAATGATTGCTCCAAACTGGAACCAATTCAAATAACTTTCAACAGCAGATTCAGTGAATTATAGTATGCCTATTCAAAGGAATTCTATTTATCAGGGAAGTCAAAATGATACAAATAGCAACTGGATGTATCATAAGAACATGATGGTGGCTGAGCAGTGGTGTTTTATGCCTTTAATCCCAGCACTCACTCTGTGAGTTTAAGGCCAGCCTGGTCCACAGAGCAGGTGTCAGGACAGCCAGGGCTGTTACACAAAGAAACCCTGTCTTGGGGTAACAAAAGGACATGAGGCCAAGTCAAAGGCATGCATTCAAATTAAATAAGTTCTTCATATCTTCTCATTTACTGATATGACATTCCAGGAAAGACAAACACTAAAGGGAGAAAGGAGACCAGATTTTGTCAAGAGTTAACTGTGAAGTTGGAGTTTGAGGAGTTGCTAATAATATGCAACAGTGTGAAAAATGGTTGGATGTCTCTACATTTGCTAAAAGCCATGGAGCTACACCAAATATAATTTTTTCTGTGATGTGGGATTCCCCTCTGTATGCTGTGAATGCCATTGGTTAATAAAGAAACTATCTCAAGTCTGTGCAGGACAGTATATAGACAGTTGGGAAAAACTAAACTGAATGCTGGAGAAAGAAGGCAGAGTCAAAGAGAAGTCATGTTGCCCCACCAGAGACAGACACCAGATGAAACCTTGCTGGTAAGCCACAGTCATGTGGCAATACACAGATTAATGGACATAGGTTGGTTCAGAATGTAAGAGCTAGCTAAAAATATGCTTAAGCTATTGGCCAAGATTCAAATGATACAGTTTCTGTGTGATTATTTTGGGCCTGAGTGGCTAGGAATGAACAAGCAACCTCTTACTACATATTGGAGTACCAACGTGGGCAACTAAATTTATGTAAAACCTGAGAAAGCTTATAAAATAATTCTAGACATACACACATAAACAAAGTTAAGCACTTTCTTTGGTGGGCTCTGTTTACTAGAAGCAAGTAGAGGCTTTTTTTTTTTTTTTTTTTGCCAGCACAAACAACTCTGGACTCTTTTGGGAGGTTCAACTATGGAGCTTTTGAATGGGGTTTGTGGGCCCAAGTGCTTATATGTCCACTTGGGTTTAGGATGCAAGAAGCTGAAACCATACCTGCCAATAAGCAGGGCCTTGTTGGCCATCACCATGCCTGCTTAGCCTTAAAAAAAAAGTGATTCTGGTCAAAAAATGATTACAAATACACAATAAAGGATTACAAATACACAATTACATATGGAAAGACCTCTAAATAAATCACATTGTTGAATATATGTACATAAGCTTGAGAGAGAGAAGAAAACAGAATATAGAGACTAGGGGGTGGGGATAGGGGGAGGGGAGCGGGGGGAGGGGGCAATATGTGGGAGGAGGGGGAGGGAAATGGGAAACGGGGAGCAGTTGGAAATTTTAAGTAAAAAAGAATAAAAAAAAGAATAAATTATTAAAAAATAAAACAAAGTCTTTAAAGAGATAGTGTACAGACAGTCATAGATTAAAGAAAGAAAAATAAGCTACATAAAGATGGAAAATACACAGAGAGTTTGGATTATGTATATTATTGTGTTTTCTTTGAAGTTTTTGACTGTGAAGAAGTGAAATACAGAGAGACATTTTACTGTATGGGCTGTTAAGCTAAACCAGCAAATATATTTTAAGGATTTCTTGACTTCAAAATTTGACACTAAGGATATAATGCTTTGGAAAAGAGGTTCTTCTTTTGTTTCCACAGAGGATGAAAACCTGTGGAATTCTTCCAGACTAATGTGGTTTGATTCACCAAGTCCACCTGAAAGGTCTCTGTGAACACATCAAAAATTACTTTGGCCAACAAAAAGCAGGAAACAGTTTGGAGAGAGCTATGCCCAAATTCCCAAATATTGTTTATAAATGTTTCTTTACATTTAAAGGGGAATATGCTATAGAAATTTGCATTGGTATGGATCTTGGTTTATTGATACATATTTAAGGTCAATTTTGTTATACTGAGTATATGTATTTCTCATCTTGATTAAGGTATTGTGTTTGTCCAGCTCATTTAAAAAATGTAATGTATAATTAAGAAATATAGGTTAGTATATAATCATCTATAATAGTCAAGTTTATAGACATGTTAGTTAGGTATTTTATATGTGTGGAGATATAGTTCAGATAGATATTCTTCAACCACTTCAAAGAGCTACAGAATATGGCATTTAAAATGTTTTAATAATTTAGAACTTTTCATGACAATGAAACACATCTGCTCCTGGCAGTACCAGTTACTTCAAGAGGAAGATGGGCACTGAAGAGGCTCCTTATGGAGTGTGCTAGCCATTTGGACAAGAAACTGCTCTTACCTAGACTGCTTGATGTTATACTGTGTGTGCTGGACATGCAGAATTCTTGGAGAGATGACTTCTGAACTTGCCTAAAGGTAGTATGATCCTTTGGGGTTCCTGCTTCATAAAAGAGTCTGCCAGACATTCTGCAGGATACAGAAGAAAGTGACTGACAAGCTACCAATATAAACAGAACTGTCTTTGAAATTTCCGGCTTCATGGGAAACTCTGCTGGATACTAGGGGCCAGTAGGCTAAAGATGAATCCTCCAACAATACAAAAGAACTTTGGGTGACTGTCCAAGCAACAAGATGTCTCCGCCATTTCTAGAGTTTTGAAATTTACTTCCAATGCAATTTCTGTTTACTTAGGAAATATTATATCCTTTGGAGTCTTTGATGGAATTAGAGAGTTGATAATTATAGTTTTCCTTAGTTTATGATAAAAGATAAAGTGGATATAAATATGGTAACTATAATTCTTGCTTGATACCTGTTTTGTTATATAAAATTTTACTATGATAAAGTTAAAACCTTCCTTTTTATTTAAACAGAAAAGGGGAGGTGATATGGGATTCCCCTATGTATGCTGTGAATAATATTGGTTAATAAAGAAACTATCTTAGGCCTGTGCAGGACAGTATATAGATAATTGGGGAAAACTAAACTGAATGCTGGGAGAAAGATGGCAGAGTTAAGGAGAAGCCATGTAGCCCCACCACAAGGAACCTTGCTGGTAATCCACAGCCAAAGGTGATACATAGATTAATGGAGATGGGTTAGTTCAGGATATAAGAGTTAGCTAAAAATATGCTTAAGCTATTAACCAAGCAGTGATTCAAATGATATAGTTTCCGTGTGATTACTTCGGGTCTGAACAACTGGGAATGAACAAGCAGCCTTTTACTACATTTCTGTATATAATACTTCCAGTTCATTTAGGAAGAATATTATTTGGGAAGAAAGGGAATTTTTGAAATAGCATAATCTCTTTGTCATCACCAACAGTTCAAGCACAATCACCTAGTTGGTTCTACACACTCTGTCTTCTTCTCTGAAGTATCTGAGATGGTGAGGCCAAGCACGACTTACAGCCTCCTCAGAGCTGCAGTGTTGGAAGCTAAAGACCTAAACAGTTTCACAGATGTGGAAGTAATTGGGGTGAGTAGCCAAGAGTAATTGAACAATTTAGTTAAGAACACAAATCTGATCCTTTGACTGACATAAATTTTATTGGGCTTTTTAATATTAATCTGACCCAGTAGACCAACGACTAGGTTTCAATAAAAGTAATGTCTGTCAAAAATATGACACTATTTAATTTTGAAACAGAATTAATCAGTCTTCATTTGGACTCATCCTTCCCCCATGTACATTTCTTCAGTATAGTATTTAATAAAATGTATTTTAATTATTTGTTTCTATCTAAGTTTTCTCCACAAGGGCTTTGGGTTCCTGAGGTCAGGGACTTTGGCTTACTTATATTCCACTCCAAGTGACACAGAAAAGTGAGTACTCAGTAGAACTTGATGAAAGATGGATGAGCACAGTGGTGATCCCCACCTCTGTGCCTGTCTCATACATTCCCCCCTTCTGTGCATTACCTATCCATGTAACTCTTTGCCCATTCAAATCCTCTCAATATTTGGCAACACTGCCTCTCGCATGACTAGGGCTATGCTCCCTCACTGCCTGCAGCTCTACCTGTGTGCCAGACACAATGACCTTCATGAAACACCCATTTGACCTCATCGCTGTCAAATGGATATTTACCCCTGATTTTCAGTTAAACTCCTTGCTTGGGTGTTTCAAACTTTATGGGTTCCTGGTCCTATCTCCCCCTACTGATCTCATATCTCACCACCCAGTACTAGTCAGCTTCACTGTTGACCCATGGTTTTCTTTCAGTGGGTTATCCATGTTTAGCGGGGTCTGGCTTAAAATGCTCCTCACTGTGATCTTCTCCCCATTATTCCGAGGGAGGGACAAAGAGAGGTTGTGACATACATTATAACCTTTGAAGCTATGCCTGATGGCTGCCGCCTCCAGTTCCCAGTAGAAAACAAACAGAGGTAACTTTCTGGGTGTTGTTTGCTTTGTTTTGCTTTACAAGCTTGTCTAGAGCACAGCATCTTTGTCCCCTCTTCTAACAGCCTTTGTCACCTTTAGAAAAGGCTGTGAAGATTCTTGCTTCATTGCTCCCATCTTGGAGGCTTAGTTACAATTAAACTCAGCACCAAACTGAGTAAATAGTGTCATCTAGTTTTAACTGGTAATCTGCCTTTAGGAGGCCTCTGTCCTATATAATGGTAGTGATAGCTTCATTAAGTATTAAGAATCACAACAGACCTTAAAAGTTATGCTCAATAATTAAACAAGAACTACAGGCACATTTAACATAAACTACAGTTATATGCTGGCAAATTAAAAAATGTAGGATTCCTCTAAAGACAAAACCACACTGAGTGTGTGTCCAAGTACCAGAGGTTTCTAAAACAGTCTGTGGAATCAGGCAAGCCATTTAATCTCTATATCTGTTTGATGATCTATGTCTATTGCCAGTTTTGCTCTCTATGATAGGTGGAGTGAGATTACTTCTACCAGTGAATAGATACAAACCTCTTTGCATGGTGACTTCACATATTGGATACTTAGTACCTTGTATAGCCCCTAAAGTTAATTGTAAGTAGAGGAATGAATAGGTTTTTTTTTTATTTGAAACCTTTTCACCCAGAAAGTAACACCATCATCCCTACCCAATACTTTGAAGAATCATTTATTGAGAATTACAGTAGACGATTTCTGCTCCATATCGCACCTACCCTGATCTTTCTCCAGAATCTGAAGATGGCAGGGTGTACGTAGGACAGGAGCCAGCAGCTGGAATTCTAGCAGGCATTGCAGCTTTGCAGTTGGGAGGCATCCCTGGCAGAGCCCTTCAGGAAGTAAACAAATGCCACCCACTCCGACTTCCCTCTGGTCTCCATCTGCGGACTCACAGTCACACCCACACACCAGCACATCCTCGTCTAACCCTGCATCAGTTGACAGAGTGCAACTGCTAAGAAGTGGGCTGTTTATGACAGACAATGGCCGAGGCCAAGTCTGAAACTTTCAACCATGGCTCAAGAAACCAGCTCTGAAGAGCTCTCGGGAGAAGTCACTGTTTCTCAAGGGAGGGGGAAATGTCGTTATTTCCACTCACACCCACCATGGTGCTTCTGAAACTGTTGGAATTGGTTCTGAATTTGCAAGCACTGTCTATGGGAGTCTCCGTTTTCATAAAATAAGGTAGTTTAGTCAGTTTGACCTCAGTCCTTCTGCACATCTTGATGATAAAGATGTTTACAGAAGTTCGCCTATCAAAGACCTTACCAAGTCCTGTCAGATCCAGCTGTGTCATGATGGAGAGCACTTCTCGATTTCCTCACCACTGCTTGCACATACATGATTGCAATGGAATGGAATTCAATGATATGAACAAGCCTGTAGGAGCTGCATCTTGGACATCATGTGCCTGACTTCGCCTCTGCTCATTCCTCCTCTCAAACTTCTTCAGATGACACCATTCAATTCAAACCTAAGCTTCCCCTGGCCCAGATTAAGCCAAGAGAAATCCTTGACCCATCTGAACCCCCTGAGCTCTCAGGTGCCTTGTGTCCCAGTGACTGTTCAAAGTCATCAGGTTGTACCTAACACAGCTGGCATGTCCCCGTGGACTCTCTGCTGCAGACTCCTGAGCTCAGCTTGATGCCCTCACACAGTCCATGACCTCTTCAATGGCCCTGAAGTTTAAACACTGACATTGTGCTTTTATTGAGGAAGTAAATTTCACTCTTCTATAACCCTCTGCCTATGGAAGCAGATTGGAAGGGCTGTGGAATGAGGAAGGATCAAAGGATCACACACACACACACACACACACATCAGGTTTTGAAGTGGCAGAGGATACCTAAACATATAGCTTACTACAACTAGGCTTCCAGTATAGCACAAATAATAAAAACCCAGAGACAGATATTGGGGTTCAACATGAAAATGAGAAAAGCAAAGCAGCCAGCCACTGGCTCTTACCTCTACCCCATACTGAAATGGGCAGTCCTGCATGCACGAATCCTCAAATTGAGACTGAGCATGAGACCTGTCTCCTCCCATTTTATATTCCTCTCTAGTACTGGGATTAAAGACATGTACTACTACCACCAGCTGGCCTCTACAGTTAGCTAGTGTGGCTACTGGGATTAAAGGTGTGTGCCACCACTGCTTGGTCTGTATGGCTGACCAGCATGACTGTTTTACTGTCTGATCTTCTTGCAAGATTTATTTGTTAAAATACAAATGAAATATCACTGCCTTCCTGTTCTTTTACCCACGTGCAACAGCTGAGCTTGATGTTTCTGAATATGCGTTAGCAGTTCCAACTCAGAAGACTTCCAATATTTGGATTCCTCAGGCCTTGACACAGTTTCAAGATGACTATTGAAATTACAATGATTGTACCTCATTTCAAAGCAAGACAAGTGTAAAATATGTGGATACTATCAAAATGCTTCTTATGTGTGCATGAAAATTTCAGAGAATAAACAAAATATCATATTTTACAAAATGAGACACTTACAATTATGTTTGTTCCCACACCAGAAAGGCAAACATT
The DNA here is from genome assembly GCF_950005125.1 of Chionomys nivalis. Lineage (NCBI taxonomy): Eukaryota > Metazoa > Chordata > Mammalia > Rodentia > Cricetidae > Chionomys > Chionomys nivalis. The sequence continues at coordinate 18,553,713 of NC_080094.1, read as the reverse complement.
TGACCAACTTTGATATCTCTATGATAAGATGACTTCAATTTAAATATTGTTTCTCAAAGCTGACTGTCATGGGTGCGTCTGCTTGGAAAAGAAACTCTCAAAGATTGAAAAGGAATTTTGTTACAGTCACTGGCTACTGTTCCCCAACCTCAGCAGCATTATCATTGAGACTGGAAAATTCTTTGGTACAGAAAGATTTCCTGTGGACTCTATGGCTTTTAAGAACATCCCTAGCTTTCAGTTGGATGTTCATAATATTCACCTCCAAATTTGATGACCAAATATGTCAACCAATTGTTAAATGACCTTTGGTAGAATGAAATTATTCCTGAATGTGGACAAAAAAATTAAAGCAATATGACCCATTGCCTGGTATTGGATACGTGACTGTCATGAAGAAAAGAAGGATGTCAAAGGAGGCAGAACAAGGGGTTTTAAGGACCTCCATGTGTGCTAAATCTCTCTAGTAAGCGCACAAATCCATGATCATATGTGATTGGCATTGAGATAAATGATGAGAAAATGTGCATGTATGGTCAACACTTGACCCCAGACTGAGTCTCTCTTTTTGAGTGAAGTTGTTTTAGCTAAATTCAGTTCCCATCAATTAAGTCAAGTACAGATTCATTTCTATATATGAAAAGATTGGACTGGGACAAACTAAATTGTTTTTTTAAAAAAAAAACTTAGAGCAAAGAAAGAAATTTGTTCCATAGAGCGAGTCTTCAAACTGCAAGGTGCAGAAGCCAGAGTGAAGATGTATGGAATAAGAAAATAGATCAAGAAAACCAAGAAGTGTAGGAAACAGAAAGAGATAAAAGAGTGAATGCCATGTAGAAAAGCCAGTTACAAATTTTGTAAGGTTGATAACAGCACCAACATAGACTCCTCAAGACCAAGGTACCATTCGGTCAATAGTCAGGATAATCAATGATAATAATCAATGTAATGATCTTTGTGGATGAGGCGGGAAGAGCTGATGCTTTGCCCAATATTGAAATCTATGAGTGAACATTAAATGGCACCTTGCCTGAGGAATTAAGGGTCACAAAAAAAGAGGCAACTTGCCTTGTATCCACCCTCACATGCTGCCAGAGGCTTGGAGGAGCAGAAACTCTCCCAGGGTTCATCACTAGTTAGGCTGGACATGCTAATTAGGAAAACACTTTAAACCCTTAATTCTGGGACACGAGCTGTTTTATGACTCAGGATTGTCTGAAGTGAGATGATAAAATCTGATATCAGAATGTTGTTAACCTGGTGGGTGAAGTGTCTTATCAAGGGGATGAGAGGATAATTTGGAACAAGACAATAAAAAAGTGAGCTGGATAAGGTTATGGAAGGCACGCTTAACCTCACTGTTCCTGGCCAAGGATTTCTCCACTCCCTTGTGATATATGTTTGAAGTAAACACTGGAGTATAATTATAGATGTAATTATAATTGTAGGCAATATAATTTCATATTGTAATTATAGTAGATACACTAAGACATTATATTTATTATAATTATAAATTTAAAATTAACTGGTTTATGAATCACAGGTATGTGTGTGTATACGTGTGTGTGCAGTTAAATATCTAAACATGTATCACATTGTCTAAAGGTTTAAATTCCTCACCTGTATCTCTCATTAGACTGTATTTTCTACAAGGGAAAGCCTTCTTATGCTAATTAATTGACTCATTTATTTATGTGTGTCAGTTTCAGATGTCATGTTGGGTTCTGAAGACATAAAACCAAAAAGCCACAGTGCAAAGCAGACCATCATTATAGCCTTAGAAAGATATATATATATATATATATATATATTGGTTTTTCGAGACAGGGTTTCTCTGTGGTTTTGGAGCCTGTCCTGGAACTAGCTCTTGTAGACCAGGCTGGTCTCGAACTCACAGAGATCCGCCTGCCTCTGCCTCCCGAGTGCTGGGATTAAAGGCGTGCGCCACCACCGCCCGGCCCTTAGAAAGATTTTAATCAAAGTCAGAGTCATATAATATTTCAACCTAAAGATGAATGAAGATGCTTGACTATATATCTATGACTACGTGATTTCATTTAAAGGAGGAGAAATTGAGGCAATGAAGAAAGATGAGCATCCCACTTGTCACCTGGGCTTGCTAGAAGATGATCAGTCCTCCAGTTGGATTCCATAGAGCAGGAGGGAGCAGGCATGTGAAGGGTCGGTAGGAAGGAGCATCCCTGGTCATGACTTTTGACACAGATATCTCAGGGACTCTCAAGCTATGATTTGTCACAACATATGAAGCAAAAAGCAAAGTATGACTCTCTGCCATGACAGAGAACACGTATCTGTGTGGGATGAGAATTATAGAGTTGCCAAGAGAGGCTGTGCATACTTGCATGCTACCAGCACAAAATAGTAACAATAGACATAGCCAGTGTCTCCTGTGTACACACTGGGGTAAGGCCTCTATTCTTAGCAGTACCTGAGCTGATAAAATAGAAGCACAAGCATGACCATTCCCATATAAAAACTACAGTGAGACACAGCGTTTGAAAGCATAGACTCAGAAGCCAGATAACCTGGTTAAGCCAGAACTCCAACTTTTGCTGCCTGTGTACCAATCAACAAGGTCACAGGCCTCAGTTTTCTGATCTGTAAAATAGATCAGCTGAAGTACTGCTTTCATGGCCTCTTTATAGTGATTAAACATGTCAGTAAGAATAAAATTCTGGAAAAGTTCCTGGTTTGAAAAAATGACATAGAGTTGTCTATAGAAGAAGCTACTGTTGGCTTCCTGTCCATATATGTCTGAACACACAGTGAGCAGGCATCCACCTCTTGGTCCTAAGAGATTTCAGCATAGTCTGCTCTTGAGGCTGCTCCATGCCCTGTTTTAGGAGTCGGTGGGTTCTTGGCTCTACACTGAGAACAGATCCCTGCAATGGAGAAACCAGACACACGTGCTCACAGTTTCCTCTGTAAGTACCGAGCCCATCTGCTTGGATGCTCCTTCACTAAAAGATCCTTTGGTTTCTGAACTTGAACAACAGTGGTTCTGAGAAATGATCAAGTGAAAGAATGAAGAGAACTGTGGCCCAACTGAGTTCTCCTAGATAGGGTCAAACTTAGGAGCTCCTACCTTGGATGCCTTCTGAGACCAGACACCCAATACTCTCCTTCAGGCATTTCTGAACCCCCCTTTTGTGGACCACCATCAGCATGATGGTGTACTCATAGCAAAACAAGGATTCTTGGTAGATATAGTTAGGGTTTTCTTATTCTGCACTGAAAATGAAGGCTGGGAGTGTCAAATGTTTCTAGAACCCTACTACTTTTCCTTTCCATTAAACTAACAAGAATGTCGGGTTTGCTCTATTATAATCCCAGTGTCCTTCCCATATTGTCCCTGGCACATCTTGTGCTTTGTAACAACATGAAACATCCCCAAAAGACCTCGGGTTATGTTTATTTGACTTCCCTTTAAAAAAATAAAAAAGAATAAAGCCAGAAAAGAAGCAAGTCTGAAAACAGAATTATTTTCCAGACCATGTAGAAGGAGGCAGTCTGTGGTGAGGCCAGAGATGGACAGGGCTGGCTTCCAGCTGGAACACACAGGCGGTGGCTTCTCTCTGTGACTATAGGAACACAGACTGATTGGTCTGGTGTTGGGCTTGGAGCTTCTCCTCTTCCTTTCACAGAAAATGCAGGGGTTTTCTGGGACTTTGAGAACTCCCAGAGCTGTGTGGGTTTGGTGATTTTCCTGGCTTGTTTGAATGTACAATCTCCAGGGACTTTCTGAAGCCAGAGAGAATGACTGAAGTAAAAGCTGGTTTAAATTTAAAAGAAAAAATTAGAAAGGATCTTTGTATGTAGTTCAGGTTGACCTCAAGTTTGTGGTGACCCCCATTTCACTTTCTGAGTGCCAGATCTTCAGAATGAACCATCCTACCTGGCTTAGTTAGTGATGGATGTTAGAGCTCGGGAAATGAAGGCAGAATGAGGAGATAGCACTTACTTCCCCTGCTGTTGATGCCAGGCTATAGGGAAAGCTCACTTGTCACAACAAGCAAAAATTTAGCTTTCTTGGGTGGTAGTCATAGCATAGACAGTTATGTCCTGGGAACAGATCTAAGATGCTCACAAAAGAGATTAAATAATTTGAAGTCTACCAAGCTTCAGGTTTGTAGCCTCTTCAATTTAATTCAACACAAGGGAGTTTCACGTGGAAGTAAAGAAAAGAAATACTGAGGAGGGGAGTGATGTGAGCAATGATTAAAAGAAAAATTCAAGACACACAGGCCACAGGTGTCCAGTAAACAGGAGAAATGCTCTCGGTCAAGCAGAACCAGTGATGAATTATAGGCTCTGAAACCCAAGTGGATTTCAGTCAAATGATAAGATGGAATCAGGGTCGACCAGTTGCGAAAGAGAAAGGCGTTATTAACTAGTGACAGAGATTTTAAATCAGAGGCTAAAACCACATGTGGATTGCATGAAGCCAAACCATGTAAACAAGGGCTCAATTTACTGAAACTACTAAGTACAGAATCTATGCCTGCAGGCCTCTGATGGTAGAACTAAAATCAACTCCAGAGCATTCTCAACTCTGATTGGAAGCTCACCCTGTCCTCATTCACAATATGGTGCTAGAATCTAATCTTTAGGGAAATAGATCACAGGATTTGGTTGACTTATGTGATAGCAGTCCATCCCAGAGTCACAATAACTATAGACATGACTCTCTGGCTGGGAGGATATTCTGGCCTGTCTGAGGTTAAGCAGTCTAGATGGCCTCCTCATGCATTTAGTGGTCAATATGAAGTCATCTGAAGAAACTAGAATGATTGAACTAGCTGTGTGTCCCTTGTTGCCTAGTGGGTTAAGCACCAACACATAATGTTAGTCCCTAAGTTCCTGAGAGTGGCCACCTTAGTGTGTAGTCACTGTCTGGTCATCAGCTTGGATTTCATTGGTCAAAGAGAGTCAGAAGGACAATTCAGAGATAATGCAGGAAGGTAAGAAACTGCCATAGGCCATAGACAAAAGGAAGAAAATGGTACAAGTCTCTTTCCAACAAATCACCAAGGTCTCTGCCTTTCCTCCTGGCTGTTTGCTCCTTAAAAGACCTTTGCATCTGTCCAGAATAACTGGCTGGGAAAAAATGCTCCTTTGTGAGGATTCTCCTCTCTATGTATGATAGACATTCAGACAGTTTGTGTCTAGAATCAACAGGGTTGTCTTAGATGTCTAAGATTAAAGTAACTTAAATAGGTTAGCATGTTCTACACAGTGGTCATTTAAGAAGCACTAACACACCAACTCTGCATTTAAAAGTCACAGGCACAACGCTGAATTTACTTTCCACAGTTAACTGCTGAAGCCACTACTTTCCCAAGAAGACTTTTTCTTTATGGAGTCTTTTGTTCTTTTGATTGAAACTTAATCAGCTTCTTGTTTGACAAAAATGACAAGCTGCGTGAAAGGGGAAACAAGAGTTTGGGTTCTGCTAATCCTAATTCCTATCAAACATCAGAAGAAAATAAGCACTTTCTACATGATGTTCTCCACTTTGTGTTTTAGACTCAAATTTATCACTTAAAGAAAGAAAGGGGGAAAACACCCTGTTTAAGCTTTGGGAAAAGAAAAACAGTTGGGGAGGCAGCTGACTCCTTCTCTTTGGGGACTTTTGCACTAAGATTTTTTTTTTAAAGTGACACTATCTTGAGTTTTCCACTCTGTCAGGCTAGAGACACAAAGGAGTAAAAGTTGGGCAGACATTTTGAGATGATGAATCTGGCATTTGTCTGCCTGTGGCAGAGAAGGTCCACTTTGGAATCGAAGTTCACTGGCTCCCACGCCTCACCCAGACTTTGAATCCTGAACATATACCCTCTCACTGAATTTCATGAAGACAGCTAGCATTTCTAATTCTTTTACCAGAAGAGTATTCAATCTGGAGGTAGAAATACATTCATCTCAGCCATGTGCTCACCAACACTGAGCCCTTGGGCAGATGACATCCATTCTCTTTACCCCATCTCTGCATCTACATTTCTTCTCTGTTCAATGAGGCATTGGAATATTCCAATTAGACCATGGGTATCATTGCCATAGCAGGAACCGAGTATTTAACAAGAACTTAGCAAATACTATGGCATGTTGTCTTTCTTCCTTCCTTCATCGATTTCTATAATGGTCCAACTTTCCACCTTTGGATGAAAAAAAGTCATACTAATCCCAGCACTCGGGAGGCAGAGGCAGGTGGATCTCTGTGAGTTCGAGACCAGCCTGGTCTACAAGAGCTAGTTCCAGGACAGGCTCCAAAACCACAGAGAAACCCTGTCTCGAAAAACCAAAAAAAAAAGAAAAAAAAAAAAAAAAAGAAAAAAAGTCATACTGTGTCTCTTTGTAATTGATCTATAACAGAGACTCAAGAAAGAGGCAGCTTTAAAGCAGTCTAATGGCTTTGATGGTGATTTGCTATGCGATAGGCAGTCATGTGATAGATATCCAGCTCCATTCCAGCCAGTGAGGCAGATGGAAAATCCTACTAGTACGTGCAGAGCCAGAGTCTGAGCCCCAGAAACATGGACTTCAGAACCCATGTGCCTTCCCACTAAGCAACTAATCTTTGCTAATATAAACTTATTTATTCACTCACTCATTAGCATTGCAAAATGACTTCTTGATGGTCTATGAATGTGAAGCAAAATGGTGAAAGTAGAGTTAGGGTAAAGCTGGTAAGAATCACAGATTTAAAACGATTTTTAATTTTTTCCCATACAATGTATTTTGATCATGTTTTCTCCTCCTCCAAGTCCTCGCTTATCCTTCCCACCTCTCTTTCTATCCAACTTTATGTTCTTTTTCTCTTTCTCTCAAAAAAAGGCAAAAACAAAGCAAAACAAAAAGCAACCAAAAAAAAAAAATGAAAATCAAAACAACAACAACAACAACAACAAAGCCATTGTTTTAAAAGTGCTAAAACAAAACAACATACATAAAAATCATGGAGTGTTGGTTAGGTACTCTGGGCTTAGAACCTACACTGGAGTGTGACTGATAGACCCAATGAAATACCATTGTATAAAACTGATTTTCCCCTTTGCCAACAGGTATCAATTGCAAATAGCTTCTTGGTTATAGGTGGGACCCTATGTCCACTTCCTCCTCTCAATGCAAGGATCCTGTCTGACTTGAATCTCTACAGCCCTTGGGAATATGGCCACAGTCTCCGTGAGTTCATAGTTCATATGTGCACCAGTCCTGTTGCATCTGGAAGACAGTTTACTTGGAATCATCTATCACTTCTGTCTCTTATAATCTTACCTCCTTCTCTGATGCATACCATATACCTAGGGGCAAACCTACTACTATTACTCTGATAAAGGAACATAGCAATGATATGAATCCTAATGACCTATTGCTATACCTGTGGACCAGCACATCAATCAACCCTCATCAACAAAGCTTGTTCTTGTAGTAGATGAGGATCAGCATAGAGACCCAAAAATGGATAACGTACAAAGATTGATCCTTGTATCAAAGCCCTCTCTTCAAGATTCAGAATCACAATTTTTTTCAAAGCAATGAATTTTGTTTGGGGAAATAATAGGGAGCTCTATTCAAGACTTGGGCTAGTCATTCCTAGGGATGGCCTTCTGTATGTTACTTGCACTCTGAGGGTTGTGGCTTCCACTTTGATTAATGGGGTGTTAAGGATACACCTATAAATCTACCTCACAACAATGTAAAAACTCAAACACACAGGGCAAAGCCCCTGAACCTGAGCCCAATACTAACACATGAGAAGCTGGGTTTCAGCGAATGTTTCTGGAGATGTCTGAGAGAAGAGGAGGGTCTCCATGCACAGACATGTTTTCAGAGCATCTTAAAGGGAACAGATGCGAGGCTGAGGACAGGAGGCAGAGGAAACAGGTAACCTAAGGAAGAGCTTTCAACAAGCACGTGATCATGGAGACAGTTGAGACAATAACAAGCAATCCAGGTTTGAGGAACTCCAAAATTAATCTTGACCCAGAAACATGTGATTAGGAGGCCATGCCAAGAGATTGCTTAAATTCCTTATCTGCCTCATGGAAGTGAGAATGTTTTTTTTTCAAGGCAATATGAAGGTCAAGCTAAATCGTGTGTTTGAACACCACACTGTTGTGACTGCACATGCATGATGCAATCTCAGTAAATGGTGGTTAATATATTAATTGATAAAGAATGGTAAAGAAATTTGGTCATGATTAAAAATGTTCTGGAGTTTCCATTATAGCTCACTGTTCAAATATTACTGGCCCTCTGATTGTTTCCACTAAGGTTGTTGACCCCACCTTAGTGTCGGCTTTGAGTCTCTCCTTAATTTTAAGGAATCTATTCCCCGCTGGAGTACCTTTAAAATGATCATTTTATTCCTCTTCCACAGGAGATGATGGAGGAGGGGCATCTGTCTATCTGTTGCTTTCATTGGTTAATTAATAAAGAAACTGCTTGGCCTGGTAGGGCAGAATTTAGGTAGAGTAGACCAAACAGAATGCTGGGAAGAAAGGAATTAAGGCAGTCGCCATGATTTTCCCACCCGAGATAGACGCAGGTTAAGATCTTTCCTGGTAAGCCACATATATTATTAAATATGGGTTAAAGCAAGATGTGAGAATTAGCCAATAAGAGACTACAGATAACAGGCCAGTCAGTGTTTAAAAGAATACAGTTTCCGTGTAATTATTCCATGTAAAGCTAGCCAGGTGGCAGGAAGCGGCCCGCTGTTCCCTTTACAAGGAGACTGTTCTAGTATAAAGTAAGGTATCATCTCACAAAACGCCAGCATGGATTGAGTGCATACAACCATCGAGGCTATGGTAGTTCAATGCTTTGAAAGCTTCAAATTGTTCATCTCTCTTTGAAAGTTCTACTCACAGAGCTTGACACAAAGGCAGGCTATTTTTTGAACCAAGGCTGACTTGATTCTCCCAGGCACAGTCAAACATAATTGTCCCCACAGGATGAGCCAGTGTTATGGATCTCCCAGACACTAGTATGAGATGAACAGGAGACTTTGTCCCAGCCAATGGAACAGATGGAGAAGCCTACCTGACATCCTGAGGATACAGACCTATTACAGCATATGGGCTCATCTCCCAGATAGACTTAGATCCTCAAAGACAGAATCAATCTTCTGTAAAGAATGTGTGGGCAATTCAGTATGTCAGAGCTAAGAGCCCTACAGATCTGGACACTTGCAGAAACAGCCCTAAAAGGTGGGTCCCTAGGAAGAAAGGAGAACACTCCCATACAAGGAGACAACACTTAAAAGCCTCCAAAACAAATAAGGGCAAGTCATACTGCTCCATTCCAACACCAAGGGGGAAGGAATGTGGGTCTTTCTAAGAAGCAGTGCTTCCAAGCGTGACCAGCATCCATGTTCTCAGACTCCTCTGTCTTCCCCACCAAGCATAGAGAATCCAAGAAAGATGTCCTGGTTCACTGAAGGAGAACTAAAAGAGGTGGCATGTGACACCAGAAGACCAGGGACTTCTTCTGGAACTTGTCTGACCCTCAGAAGGAACAAGACTAGGAGAGGGAGGCTATAGGAGCAGCAGAGTTAGGTTATGACATAAATGAGCGCAGAAATTTTAGGCAAATGATGCCAAATTCTTAATGAAGACTTTGCCACGTACCAAGAGGAGTCAGTGTCATCTCTAATGAGAGATCTCATGTTGACAGGTGAAATGAGAAGCCTTCACACTTCTGTCTCCTTAAAGAATAAAAACACAAAGATAAGGAAGGCAAGAAGAGAAAGTAGAGGGAAAGGAGAGAGAGAGAGACAGAGAGAGAGAGAGAGAGAGAGAGAGAGAGAGAGAGAGAGAGAGAGAGAGAATGAATGAGTGAATTTCCACAAATAAAGAAAAAGGAAAGAAAACCCTGAAGAAACCAGGCAGCCAAATCGCTTTCTTTCCTTTTTAATCTTGCTTTAGATGTTCTGGTAAAATCATTACAAAGGCCGTTTATTTTTAAAATTGAAAGATTGGTAAGAGTCATAATGAGATATTATGTGTAAAAGTTGCACATAAATTTCCTCTTGTCATATTTTGGGCTTCGCTAACGCATCCCCTTGGCAGGACGGAGCGAAGTTGATCGCTTTAGTATAGATTGTGCGCGCCTCAGAAATATTGCCCTAGGAGAGAGCTCCTGGGCGGCTGACTTGGCTCCATGCTGATTGAGAAATTAGCTGGGCTTTTATTGGCCACACTAAATTGTTCTCAGGAAAAAAAATACATTTTTATTACAGAACAAGGGGCAGATGATTGAAACAAGGCTGCCTTCTCCTCTGTCTGGAGCTGCGTTTTAGACCTGTTAAGTATACTCTCTTCTGTGGCTTCCTTGCTGTTGTTTAATGGGGGCATGCACTATCCACCAGTAAAGAAATGACCTCATTTTTCTCGGCATCCCCAGGGATTCTATGATCTTCCTTTAATAATGTTCTGTTCGAGTTCTCCTATGTGTGAGAGTGGACAGTGAGAGGAAAGTGGAGACTTTGCATAATATTTTTATTCCAAGGGTCCCGAGACCAGGGATGGAGACTGAAAATTGTCCTTTAAGAAGGGGTCGGTGAAACGGTGATTCTAGCCTCTGGCCTTTGGGTCCAGATCTGAAGTCCATGGTCATGCCCTAGAGACATGTTACCAAGATGTCCAACCAAAATAGCCACGGCAAGGAGCATGCCATGGCTGTGCCCACAAAGTTGAGAAGGTCAGATGTGACTATGAGCCCAAAGGAATCCTTGTTTCTAGTCAATGCCCAAAGTCACCCCTCTTTGGCTTTCTTTTCTTGATGGCAGCTTGATTTCTCCCTCTGAATTCCACCTCTGTTTTGTCATGGAGACTTCAGGTGTTTCTTCCACTCTGAAAATCTTCTTGTCCTTGTAGATCTGTCTATTAATCACCCATCTAACCATTCTCCTAAACCCGGGAGGCTCTTACTCAGAATTTGCCTTGCTCCTTGCCTCTAACATGAGAAATAAATGGTGTGGTAGTTTAAATGTAATTAGCCCCCCAAATCTCATGGGGAGTGGCACTATTAGGAGGTGTGGCTTTGTTGGAGTGGGTATGACCTTGTTGGAGGAAGTGTGTCACTGTGGGGATGGGCTTTGAAGTTTCCTATGCTCAGGACCCCACCCAGCATGTCAGTCAACTTCCTGTTGCCTTCTGAATAAGATGCAGCCAGCATCATGTCTGCCTGCATGCCACCATGGCATACCATAATGACAATGGACTAAACCTCTGAGACTGTCAGTGAGTCATCCCAGTTAAATGTCGCAGTGGTCATGGTGTCTCTTCACAGCGTTGGAAACCCTAACTAAAACAGATGGGAACAACTGGTTGATTTCTCTGACTAATCTAAAGATTACCTGAATCTATTAAATTCTAAAAGTCAGACATACAATCATATCCAAGGTGAATTAGTTGGGATACACAGAACAATTGGGGAGTTAGAGAAATGGGTTGAACAGCCAATTGACCCATTTCATTAACTTCTCAATATGAGCCTTGAATTTTGCTAAAGATATCTAATATATATAATTTCTCACATGCAATATGATAGAACAGTTAGTATATCAAATTTGAGAATAAGTCAGACCAACTTATGATGTATATCTGCCACATTCCAAAGCTGATCCCTAAGAGAACCAAGTGAGGTTTTTGATCCTTATTTCCTTTGATATAAAACTGAAGACAACCTCACACTAATGATGAGGATTTTGCATATGTTATATTTAATTATTATATGTGAATTAAGTAAAATATATTTAAATTAAGCATTAAGTTTATAACTCTATTAATATAGTAAAATATGCACAGTATATATTCAGTATATTTTAAAGCTTACTTAATGTAAATAAATCATTACCAAGCCTGGGGTACAATAGAAACTCATTAAATGTTAGCAATTATTATTGCCCACTATCGACACTCCTTGGCTGAAAGGTAGACTTACTTCTTCCACAAGCTAAATCCTATGACGGAGCCAAGTCTCACAAGAAGTTAGTGGTTAAGCTAAGACAGAAAACATAACCTTTGATTACTTCTCCTCCTCCACTAAACTTCGGACCACACTGCCTCCTATTAAAATTAATTTCTGTTCTCTTGAGTGGAGATTTAAATTTGTCATGCCTTCCTAAGCCACTGGACCCCAAGCCCCATCGCTGATTGTTCCTTTGGGAAGCCAACACTACTACTTGAGGTAATTAATCCACTGCAGGCTCCCCTACCAAGACTGGGAAGGAAACACCAAATTCTACTAGGTTTCTTTCTAATTAGGAACAGAGAGTGGGAGAGGAGAGAGAGAAAGAGAGAGATGGACTGGGGACGGGAAGGGGTTGAGCTAAGCGGGGTGTGGTTCACATGTGTTCCCAATCATGACCACACAATGAAAATGTTTTCTTTCTGGAGCAATCAGGCGAAATCTTGGAAAGATGAACTTTTTCCCCCCTTGTATGTACAATAATAACAATATCCCAAATTTGAGGCTTTTTTTTTCAATCTTGACACACTTTGGCTTTGAGTAGATTGGAAAAGAGCCATACTCTGCTGGCCTGTTCATGACCCTGTTCTCCAAGGTCTCAGACATTCATTCCATAACAATAACCAAACACATATCGGATGCAAATTGTGTGCCAATGCTTGTCCTAAAGGTTTTGCATATATTGTCTCAAGTTTGGCATCTTTCAGCAATGCTATCATTTGGCAATACTATCTCTTTGGGATATATAAGGAAACTGAGGCACAGATAGCCCAAGGAACTGTAAACAATCAATAAGCTAGTAGGAGCCAGTGATAGGAGCCACACTCAGACTAGCTGTACCTTGATTCTGGCCTCATCAATATGCACACTTCTAACCACACACTTCCATAGTAGAGGCAGAAGCAGAAGCAGAAGCAGAGATGTGGACCCAGTCAATGGCTCAAAGAATGAGAAAAACACATCTAAGATGAAGACTTTCAGGAAAGTGGGTAGTGTCAGCACACTCGATACTAGTCTGCCTTTTGTACCCATGCTCTGCCTCTCTACTCTGGTGCTTTCCCAGCTCATGAACCAAACAACTGTCATCCCTTTCCCTGCTCACGCTGCTGTCACCCCTCACACCTATGCCCTTCACTTTGATTGACATCCACACTTTCATTCTCTTACACTCCTGACCTTGAATTACATTTCTAGCCTGAACTTCCCCAAGGCCCTGACCTCCATATTTCTAGTTCTGGCCAACTACCTTTGTCCTGGCTCCTAATTGCTCCCATTGCTTAACTATCTACTCGGACAGTTCAGTCCCTGAATTGGCCCTTGGCTCTGATTAACTGCAGCTTGGGACTCCGAAGCAGAGATGTGAATTCCTTTCCTGTCACTAGAGTAGCCAGGGTAGACCTTCATGAACTAAAAAAAAAATTGGAAGATACCGCACTCACCTGTTGAGTACAGAGCTTGGTGTAAAACTTAGGTTATGAGCTGGTTCCTGTGTCACAGACATGCCACTGCCAGGAGAAGATCCTCGGGGGCCGGGCCATCTGCTGAAAGAGCAAGCGTGGATGGATGGATAGATAGATGAATGTGTGGTCTCTGACCTCTGATTCTTCCAGGGTTAAAATTTTGGACAGCGGTGTTCAGAGGCTTAGGGAAACCATCATTCCAGGAGCAGCTGGCAGAGCAAGCAGGCCTGAAGCAATTGGTGGCCTTTAGGGGCAGAGATTATGTTTAGGCTGGTAGGATAGGCGGAGGTCTGGGCACAGAGCAGTGTTTTAAAGATAATGTGTCTGAGCTGACTAAGAAGGAAAAAGCTGCACAAGAGCAGGTGAGAACACTCGAGCACACACTTCCCAATGAATGTGCAGAGTTCATCTCAGAGACAGTCTTTCCTGTAAGGGTAGAGAATGTTGGGAGGCACCTTAATAACTCAGAGGATCACAAGGCAGGGTCCTTGTTCTCTGAGCTCTCTGGGCACACACGTAGGTACACATATTAGATTTGATAAGAAAAGAGCTCAGGGGAAGGGTAGGCATGCATATTATTTGTGCTAGCTGCCCACTGTTTGTGGTTAGATGCTTTGGGTGGATTGCTTGGCCTCATGGAGTTTCTAGAAATCATATGCATATATACTATTGTCTATATTCTAAGTCATCTATAAAATCAAACTACTTGCTTTTTACAGCTTCCCTGTAGAAGTGGGATTTTACGATTTTTCGTAGTTCAGTTTTACAAGGGAAGAAATTGAAGCACAAATAGTTAAGTGCCCTGTCTGAAGCCACACTGCTAGTTTGGGATGTTGCACAGTGTGCTACAGTATTGTCAAGGTACCTATCACAGTTACCTTCTACACAATTTGTTGCCTATCTCCTAGTAGCTTAGAGGAAGAAAGCTATGATGTAGGCAGCATGCCCAAAGGGGATAATGTGAGCAACTGGTCTAATATGTTCAATCCCATGCACTTTCCGGAAATTCAGAATTGGCCTACAGAGAGAGTGAACAGTAGAGGATGTGAGGTAGAGAGAATAGGAAGAATTGATAGCCAGGGCAGACCCAGCCCTGTGTGGTCACAGCTTTGGGGACAAAGGGAGCAGTGAGCCTTTCCAGAAGGCTAGAGCTGAGGCCAAGGAAATGACAGCTTCACTCTCTCATTTACGGTCTCAAAGCTTGGTAATGATGTTGAACTTCTTTCGATCCTTTGTACTCATGTGTCTTATTGGTAATGTCAATAATCAATATTAATTTGTTTTCTTTTTTCTTTAGTCAACTAATCCATGACTAATTAAGAGATAAGCTTCTTCAAAAGTAGATATGATACTTAATTTAAACTAAAGTTAAAAATATTAATAATTATTAATAATAGCATTGGTAACTTCTTGAATATTTAGTACATAATAACTGCTGAGTTAATATATTATTTATTATCATGGCTAATTCTCATGATAAGCCTCTTAACTAAGTGTGAGTTTTATTATTTTAAGAAAAAGTAATTTAGGCTGTGGAGGAAAAGGAATTTAGGCTGTTGTAGTATTTTCTTTGTATCAACAAATTTCCTAGAACTTAAAATATTTTTTTTTAAAAGCAAAGATTGTTGGTCTAGAAGGAAGCAAATAACAGCCATAAAATTTGCTACCTGTATGGTGTATTCTATGGTGAGAAGGGCTATTGACAGGAATTTAGAGAGATGGGATCAAGCTACATGGAGGTTTGCCTTAGTTAGGGTTTCTATTGCTCTGATAAAATACCATGACTAAAAGCAACATGTATGTAGGTGTGGCAATGCTATGGCCAGGAGAGGACCAGCCTGCATGAGGCAAGAAGGAAACATGGCTTATTACAATTTAGTTAGCCCGCATTGGTTCAAACTTCTAGAGTCTGACCCCAGGCAGTTTATTTTTTTACATATGTAAGCACAGTACAACTTTGGAAAAAGTTTCTTTGTGACAATTAGCAAAACAAATCTTAAGGCAAAACTACATAGAAAGTCTCATACAAAGTACATGTCTGTTGCCAGTGCCTGGGACCTCTCTTTCATAAGAATGGATTCTATTGACCGAGAAATAATGCTCAGAGTCTGGGATAAACGTAATAATTTGGGGACATTCAGTTGAGGCCCGGCCCTACAGATAGCAAAGATCACCAGGTTGTTAATAACATCCACTCCCAGCCTTCTAGATGGAAACAGGTATACACCCCTTCTTTTGAGAAAATCCTGCGTGTTTAGCATTTCTGGTTTTCCTAGTCCTACTGGGAGCAGGAAGACTGTTAATCCTGAAATTTGGTAGAGGAAAAACCAGTTCCACCATTTTAGCTAAAATTAAGCAAGATTTTTATTAACATATTAACTACTGAACAAGATGGAATTTGGTCAGGACCATTCCTAGAAACTTTCCAGCTGAGTGGTCCTGAAATACTTATTGGAGGGGCTATATGGACAAAATCCATAGCCCACCATAATTTCCCACGAGGCTTTGTTGTTATTTTGAAGAACTACAACTCCCAGCATTCTACAAGTTACTTGGTTTCAGGCAGGTAGAGATTACAGGTCAATTTAGGGTCTAACAGGACCTCATGTCCTCTACAGTAACTCAGGAAGGAAAGAGTTTATTCCACCTCACTTCTAGGTAACAGTCCATTACTGAGGAAGTCAGGGCAGGAACTCAAACAGGGAAGGAATCTGGAGGCAGAGATTGAAGCAGAAGACATGGAGGAGGGCTGCTCACTGGCTTTCTCATTATGGTTGACTCAGTCTCCTTTCTTATATACTCCAGGGCTACCTGCCCAGAGATGGCAGCATCTGCACTGGGCTAGGTCCTCCCACAATCAATCGTTAATCAAGAAAATGTACCCGCAGGTTTGTCTACAGACCAGTCTGGTGGGCACATATTCTCAAATGAAGTTCCCTCCTTCCAAAGACTCTAGCTGTTTTAAATTGACAAAAAAATAAAGAAAAGTAAAGAAAAAACCTAGCCTGCACAAGGCTCAAATAGACATAGATGATGGGTTGCGAGTTTTTCCTTAAAAAATTATTTTGCATGTGTCTTTGTGTATGGTATGTGCGTGTATGTGTATGATTGCTTGTTTGTAGGCTCGTGTGTGTAGGAGCATGTAAGCATGTGTGCACATGCACCAGGAGGCTTGAAGCTGATGTTAGGGCTTTTCTTGATTGCTTTCCACTTTATTCACTGAAGCAGATTCTGCCAATTGAACCTAGAGCTCACCTTTATGAGGTCACTAACCTAGCCAGCTTACCACAAGGATACAGTCTTGGCCCTCAAACCACTGGCATTATAAGAAGGTTGTCACTTCTACCTGTATTTGTGTGTGTACTAAGGATCCAAATTCCAGTCCCCAAGCTTTGAGGAAAGCTGCTCATGGACTGGGCTATCTCTCAGCCCAGGTAGATTGCAACTCTAATCTGAAAGGTTAATGTGCCACCGCCTTGAGAAACTAGAAAAAGAACCATGAGGATATCTTGGAGGGATGTCCAAGCAGAGGGAAGAGCATATGCAAAAGGCCCAAGACAGACTCGATAGCACAGAGGCTAATGAGACTGGATAGAATTGCTGAAGAAAGCAGTAACTAAAGACGTTTGAAGAGCAGCTAGATCAGATGGCAAGAACTTGAGGAACAGCATTCTGACATTTTGTTCTCAGAGAGATGGAAGCGAGACTAACAGAGAATCCCCACCACATACACAACTTCTTAGTTACATTTCAGAGGATTTCTTTGGCTTCTGGTACAAGGTGACAAGCCAAGGCTCTACTCTACAAAGTCATACAGGTAAAGGCAGAGCCAGCATTTGATTCAAATTTCCTCCTTAGTATTACTCTCTATTTCCTGTGCAATTGCCTGCTCTCCAAAGCCACGAGGAGCTATTATAGGTTGTTTCAGCCTCAGGATGGGTCTGACATTCTCTGTCTTCACTCTGACACGAGAAACCTCCATAGTCTTCTTACCCTATTGAACTATTTCCAGCACAAGGAAGACAACAGTGAATATTGGTTAATATCTGTGAACTGCAAAACTTGCCATTTACCCAATACTATACTAAGACCAGGAACACACAGTCCCCTTTGATCTATGGATAATGAAACAATGGTGTGATTCTTGGTGTTGTCGGGAAGAAAAGGAGCTGAGAATTGGAGTTTCCTCGCTCACCTCGGCACTCAGGAATCTGGGCCCTTACACAGTTGTTCTGGGTTAGCACTGATTTCTCAAGGAAGACCTCATTCTGAATTCTTTCAGCTTCTTAAAAGATCAACAGCCAAAACATGTTTCTCTATTAATCTGGGAAACCAGGGAAAGTGCTAATATGCTTATCGTGCTTGATAGATCTATATCAACAATGTTTAGCTTAGTGAAGTACATCTGAGAAGCACCAAGTGTTTCCTTAGCTGTAACTCCAGCATGACTCACAAAAGAGCACTTGGTGTGGGATTCTTGAATACCATGAGTTAAGGAGATTTGAGCGAGCAAGGAATATACCTTTGTTGACCATTGGAACAAACTTAGTAGCTTTAAGTTACCATGGTGTCACATCACCCAAAAACTTCATACTCAGCTCAAACTGGACCTCATTTTTCTCACTTGTAAGTAGAAACGCTATGGAGTTTGCTGTAATCAAGAATGACCTAATGAATGATTAGTGTTTGTGCAATGACTGATCCATCACTGGTGTGAGATAAGCTTGGAATTCCTTCCTACACAGCAGCCTTAGCAGATTTGAGCCCAGCAGAGGCAAAATCCCCTAAGATACAGATAACCCTCTGCTTTCTAGGTCTTCTGAAACACACAACATGGTTACAGTGATATGGTAGTGAAAACTCAAAAACCGATGATTTATCCACAACAATTACTTTCTAAAAGGGCTGTGAATTTGAAAGAGAGCAAGATAGGGATATATGTGAGGGTTTGGGGAGAGAATGCAGGGGGGCAAATGACGCAATCGTACTATAATCTCAATAAAATAACAAAAGAAATAATTAAAAATATGACAGCATCTGCATTCTTTCAGTTCTCATGGTGTAAAACTTCCACCATGACCATTCCATGGAAGTAAAGCCATGTTTCTAAACATAGAGCTTTCTGGACATGCACACGCTGCCCTTCCAGCCCCTTGTCGCTGTTCTATTGGTCAACTGCGTCATCCCTGGTGGCTTTCCCTTGATCAGTTCAGAGTGTCCCATCAAAATACGAATTTCGGGTTCAGCATCTTCTTTGCTTAACAGTGGGTTGTATTCTTAGCGTGTGGGTGAGATAGATTTGTCTTCGGCTAGCAAGGAGTTATGCAGATCTGCCACCCTACATGTATTTACCTATTAAATCAATAATCACCTTTTGGGAAAGGCATGACTTTTGCTCTCATTTCATGGGTGAGGAAACTGAGAGCCAAACAGGTCAGGTCATTCCTAGGATCCCACAGCAAGTAAACTGCCGAGGTAAAATTCGAATGATGTGCCTGGCTCTGAGTCCATTTTCTTTTCCTAATTTTTGGCCAGACACAGCAGAGCACAGCTAAGTTTTCACCCAGAAAAGAAGGCCCGAGAGTCATATTAGCCACTCTCAAACCCTAATTCTGGATTAGGGCCAGCTAGGTAAGAGCTTTTGTGCTAAATGTTTCCTGCTTCTGTGATCCCATTCTTCCCTGAATTTATTGTATACACCAAGAACATCTAAAGGAGTCTAGAATGTTCCTTGTTTTTCTTTAACGCATCTCTGAACAAAACCATTGACCCACGGTCTGTGCTGTGACCAAATGTCCTTATTGGCCAGGACTGAGGCACTTTCACCAGTATTGTCTTTGCATCTCTCACGGAAGGTGCAATTACCAAATCTTCCTTAGCTTGCCTTTTCCAGGCTCAATAGCAAGGCTTGATCATGGGGTGGGGATGAGCCTGCATTTCCCAAGGTTGCTCTGGCAGTCAGAGCACAACAGCTGCTCAGCAATGTGATGCTCCAGCAGCCCCAGAGGGGCAGGGGTGCAGCAAAGCTTGATGCTCTGTGCCAAGCCCAGCACCCACCAGCTGCTCCTCCCCCTCCCAGAGGAGCAGGGACACTGTTAACCCCAACAGCACCAGGGGATGCAGAACAGGCAAAGAACCTTTCCCCAGTGGCATCATTAGCCATCATCATCAAACCGGTAAGCCAGACTCATCTTCATCTTTTTCATTACGCCTCACCCTGTCAGTCTTTAGTCCCAAAGCCACCCGGCTCCAAGTTCTTTTTTCATCTTATTTCTACATTGTTCCTGGTTGCTTTTTAGCCAGCACCCAATGAGTGATAGTCACTTATATTATAGTCTAAGCAGGGAATTATAGAGTATGCGCATTGCAGCAAGTCAGTCTCCAGGTCTTAAAAATCCCCTTATGACATCACTCCTCTATCTTTGCAAAGTCGCCTCAAGCACTTCAGAATGAGCAAAATGTGCTTTCCTCCCACTCTTTGACAGGAGAAAGGGGAATGCCTCCTCCGAGATTCTGATCCATACCCAGAGGAAGAAGGGGAGAGCTCCTCGGCCCTCTTTCCAGGAGGGACCAGTGCAGCCTAAGCCATGTCTGTAGGGTGGACCCTGGAGCCTTGAGAATAAAAAGCCTTAAACCAAGTAGAAAACAAACAAAACAAAACAACACTGCGCAGCCACAGATGCAGACATGAATAAATAAGGCAGGCAAGCCCACATATGGGAAGACTCTCCTTCCTGGTCCCCTGGGAGGCAGACTCCCGAAGGCCTTACAGATGTCACTGCAGGATGGGCTTGTGTGTTCCAAGCTGTGCAAACTTGTGCCCATGGTGATGCTGGGAAACGGAGGAGAGGGAAGGAAATAACTGTGGTTTGAAAGAGAGGGGACTTTTCACTGCATGCGCAGCCACGTGGCTGTACTTTCCTTATCATTTCGTTAGATTAGCCACATATGGGCCTTTATAATTTTCCTCCAAATAGTGCATGGGCTGAGCATTTGCACAATTTCAGTGGAGGTGGCACAGGGCTGACCTGGCCTCTGATCCAAAAAGAGATAGGATATAGGACTAAAGCCCTGGGGCATATATGGGGAGTACAAGGCAAGTCAGACCGACTCAAACAGAATCAGAGAGAGACAGGATGTCTACACAGACCCGGGACTCTGCTTATCACAGTAGCTGTGTTCACACAGACTTGGTGAACATGTGTGGATCCACAATGATCAATTATTTAACTCCCAAACGGTCAGTGTTATGTTTCTAAAATGAATTACAAAGAGTTAAGTCCAAAATAAGGATTATTCAGTATTAAGATTTTTTTTAAGAGAAAAATACCATCACCCGTGCTGAAATGATAATGAGTAGGGATTTCCTCTTTCTAGTCAGGTTGCTTGTATGTGAAGGGTATTTTTAATAGTCACAAACACAATTAGTGTTTCATATTCCATTGGCATTTTCTTTCATCCAACTTCAGATTTTATATGTTTTTCATGAAGCACTCAGACAATTCAATGTCAGTAAAAGAATCCAATTTAAAATAGAAGCAAAACAAACGGATGAATCTTTCTTACAAGGAGCCATGAAGTATGCGGTAACTGTAACAAGTGACCAGCGTGGGCAGTCACAGTGGGCTAATTATTATGGCCCCAAAACCTCTGCTCAGTACAGCTGCTATCACAATTATAACCAGTGCTAAGGAGAATGAGAAGGGGCGGTGGCCCTTGAAAACTGCTGGGAATGAATATCATAGACAGCCATTAGGGAAAGAATATGACAATTTCTTCAAATACTTAAAACAAGCTACTAAATGAATCATAAGACCCTCAGGTATATATGTTCAAAAGAGTGAAACTAATTTACTAACAAAATGTCTTCCTGCCCACATTTGTTGCAGTCTTGCTCACAATGCCTAAGTATCCATCTACTAGAAAAGGAGAAAAATCCGTGTGGTATATCTGTGCCACATGGCAGACACTCTCACCAAAGTGTGCCAGAGAAATAACTCTAGGGCAGACATTACCCTCTGCGGGTCAGTCACAGAAGCAGACATTATTATCGTAGCTTAGTGCCTCAGTACCTAGTTAACTAATGTTCTTTGAATCACTTGGCCAAAGCATGTGAGAAAATAGAGCATGGTTCAGGAAAGTTTAAAAGCATCCACCGGGTTGTAGGACGTCCTAAAGGAAGAGAGCCTGACTTGTATTAGCCACAAGGTAAGAAACACACGTCAACTGTGTAAAATTAGACACGTCTTTAGTTTTGTAAATCTTTTAGATGGAGGAAAATTCAGAGATTTGTGACAACAGAGCACAAATTCAAAGGACCTGTGGGAGACACTGTCATCTGCCTTTCTGTCTCTTCTTTCAATCTAACGTATGGGAAATTACATTGTGCCTTGAGAGAGAGGAAGGGAGGGAGTGGGAATTGGTGAGAGAGAGGGAGAGAGATAGGAAAGGAGGGGGAAGGGAAGGGAAAGGAAGGAGGGGAATAAGAGAATGGAAGGGAAGGGTGCAGGAGTGAAGGGAGGGGGAGAAAGGGAGGTAATTGATTTTCTGGAACATTTCCTGTTACTAGTTTCTTTCCCTCCAACTGAGACAGAGCACAGTAGAGTAGTTGGTAAAATGCCAATTCCTCGTCCTCCTCCAGGCCTACTGAAAAAGAGATATTTGGAACAGGGTTTGGAATCACAGACTCTAATTTAGCCTTAGTTATTCTTACCCCAGCCTCTGCCCTCACGTTGCTGGTGGCAAATGAGTTGCATGGGCTAAAGGGGCAGAAACGGTTAAAGAAGTCATGACATTGGTTCCCCACCCGAGTGCTGCCTACATTTCTGTCCCACTCTGGGCTTTCCTATCTTCCTTCTGCTCTTGATAAAATCCGTCTGTGAGGAGAGCACTTGAACACACTGACTGAGAATGAGAGACTGAGAGTCATTCATGTGTCTGAATCTTCCACTAAGTAAACATTTTATTTATTTATTTATTTATTTATTATTGATTTTTATTGAGCTCTACGTTTTTCTCTGCTCCCCTCCCTGCCTCTCCCCTCCCCTTCAATCTTCTCCTAAGGTCCCCATGCTCCCAATTTACTCAGGAGATCTTGTCTTTTTCTACTTCCCATATAGATTAGATCTATGTATATCTTTCTTAGGGTCCTCATTGTTGTCTAGGTTCTCTGGGATTGTGATTTGTAGGCTGGTTTTCTTTGCTTTAGCTTTAAAAAAACATTTATAATGAGTACATGTGATAATTGTCTCTCTGGGTCTGGGTTACGTCACTCAAACTGATGCTTTCTAATTCTATTCATTTGCCTGCAAAATTCAAGATGTCATTATTTTTTTCTGCTGTGTAGTATTCCATTGTGTAAATGTACCACATTTTCCTTATCCATTCTTCAGTCGAGGGGCATTTAGGTTGTTTCCAGGTTTTGGCTATGACAAACAATGTTTCTATGAACATAGTTGAGCACATGTCCTTGTAGCACGATTGAGCTAAGTAAACATTTTTATGAATGATCTTAACATCCCCGCTGGTGTTTTCATTTTGGGATGAGAATTACATTAACCACTGAGGCCCTGGGAGAAATGACCCCAACAGAGACAAAGAAGTTTGGAGAAAGTGTTAGATAAGTTTGGAAACGTAAGTCACTGCTAGTCCCTGGAGTTATGCTCCCTTCTAAAGAAGTGGAGTCAGGTTTTACATTAAAGTTTTAGAAAAGTGTCGCCTTTGATCCCCATCATCTTATACAGTGCCACCTCTTTCTCCATAATATAGATCTATTGATTCATTAGGACCAATTATTCATTTGGAAAGTATCCCCCAGTAGCTTTAAGAGATTCTTGACCTAATTAACTTGTTTATCTTTTGTTTAGGTGACATGAAATGCAGGACAATTTCTTAACCTCTGATTCCTGAACAAGGGAAATATACTGCCTAGCTTTAAGTACCTGGCTCCCAATCCAATCGGAAAGGTGCTTAACAACCAAGTTCATCCGCACCTATCCTGTGTCACTCATTCGTATTTGTATTTATTTGCCAAAATATGATCAGGTCCCTAGCATTGGAAGAATGGATGCTTTCCCACTGCTGAGAAAAATACTGTCAAATTAACAAATATACTGTTGGCTTTGGGTTTAGTGGCTGAGTTTCTAAAAAAACAAGCAATTTCAGTGTCAGATGAGTGCTATGATAGGGCAATATGGTGTCTAGAGTAGGAGAAAGGAGAAACAGAAGGGCCTCCGAGGACTCTTTGGCAAATGCCCAGGTACGTGTGGTACCAGTGAGTGTGAGGGATCATTGATCTTCTTTGATACTTTCTGCTCATTTTTCTTTCTAAGTATTGGGGGTTGGGGGGTATAGCCTAATCACTCACTGCTGTTAATGTGTTCGAACCCATTAGTCAATGGACATAAGGCCAAATGTGAACCAAAATACATTATGCTCTGGCAAAGCTGAGTCCCCCTTCACTGCATCTTCAACTGGCCCAGTGAACTGTGAGGCAGGCTGTAGAAAACAGGAGGGCTCTCCTAAGGTGGAGTCCCATGCAAACTCATGAGGCAAGGCAGTATTACAGCCCCACATTTTCATAAATTCTGTGTTGAAGATCATCAGTTGTGTCCTTTTGGGAGACTCTAGGCTTTGCCTTCCATTCTTCATAGCCCCATAGAATGTGGGTGTCTTAGCTAGGGTTTCTGTTGCTGTGATAAAACCCTATGACCAAAACAATTTGGGAAGGAAAGAGTTTATGTCATCTTACACTTCCAGGTAATAGTCCATCCATGAAAAAAAATGAGTAGAAACCTGAATGCAGAAGCTGACACAGAGTCATGGAAGAGTGCCACTTAATGGCCTTGCTACCCATGACTTGTTCAGCCTCCTTTGTTGTGGAAACTAGAACCACTAGCCCAGGAGTGACCCCACCCACAATGGCTGGGTCCTCCCAAGTCAGTCACTAACTTAGAAAATACCCTCACAGACATACTTTCAGACCATCTACAGTGTAGAATATGTGTTCCGCCAGGGCTCAAAGCAGACTCCAAGGTACCTCATCCAAATTTTTCTCACTGCTCTCACTTTGTGAAGAATTCAGGGCTATGATGCTGGAGCAGACTTTTCTTGTCACTACCGCTAGGTCCCTACTACCCATAGTTGCTTCCCAAATGATAACACAGAGGCTTATATTAATTACAAAAATACTCAGCTGAGAGCTCAGGCTTGTTACTAACTAGCTCTTATATTTTAAGTCAGTTCATGTTACTTATTTATGCTCTGCCACATGGCAGTACCTTTATTAGCATGGCATGTTCATCTCCTGCTCCCTCTGCATCTGACTGGCAACTCCAGACTCCGTCCTCTTCCTTCTCATCATCCTTTGTTTGATTGTCCCATCCTTACTTCCTGCCTGGGTACTGGCCAATCGTTTTACTAAACCAATTCAAGTGACAAATCTTTGCAGTGTACAAGAGAATTATTCCACGGCAAGAGTCATGAGAAGAACCCACATGTTCTAAGCATAGGCATCCTGAATCCTCTTTAACATGTGAAACAAACCAGCCAGAAAGGCTAACCTACAGTTCATCACTGATACACCAGTGAGATCAGAACCACTTGTGTGACCCATAGACTAGTGAACAAAACATCCCATTGTGTTGTGCCACACACAATGATTTTACAGAGAAGGACTGGACTGTATACTCTGTAGGGTCTAAGAGATCAAGGAAAGTGACATCAGGAAAGACAAGTGGAGACACTATCACCTTCATGGCCATAAATAGGTAGTTCACTTTGATGACTGGGTTTATATCAGCTTCTCTCTGGTGTATTTAAACATCAAATGTGAAAACATTTGGATCAAGGAAAGAGGTCACATATTCCCTCTGATACTTCTTGAATCCAGATCAGAGACAAACCTTACTTGTAAGAAGAAATTCTTTCTTCTGGGTACTAACTCTGATCAAACCTGTGTTCTTACTGCTGCAATATATTTACTTTTCTGGCAAATGATCAATTTTTTTAAGCGCACTGGGTAAAACTTTAAAAAATGGCAATGAATACAGCAGTTAAAAAGCCCACATGGCAAAGGTAACTAAAGGACTTTTCATGCTATTTCTTTATGTTTCCCTAAAATAGTATTCATGCTTGAATGTAACAAAATATATAGAAAAACAAGCTGTCAGGCTTCGGACACAGTTGATGTCTAGAGGCAAATATTTCTGCTAACTCTGCGATGGAGCCCTGGGGAGAGCAGGAGAAGTCCAAAGCTGAGAGGGATTGGCAGCTGAGCGAAGAAAGCAACCCGATGCTCCCTTCCCTCTTCACAAAGAGGGTTTTGTTTGGATTGTGGGGCATGGTGAGTGACTCCTCAAGGCCATGGGTTGTGCTGTGTTCTGGGTGAACATCTGGGCTGTCAGTTGAGCCAGGCTGAAACCCTATCCTGGCCAGGGCTGCTCCAGTGAACCAGGTGGAGGTGTGTTTTTCCAGGATGTTCACAACCACAACTTACCCTGAGAAACAGTTCTGCCTGTAGAAGTTTCATCCTGAAGGTCCAGAGCACTCCTAGGTTCCCATGAAGGTGTGTTTACTGAGGCCACATGCCCAGGGAATCCAATCCAAAGGCTGAAAGCAGGACCTCTACACATCCTTCTTCAAAGTGTGTTGAGAGCCCTCACCAGCCAAATCTCCACTCTTCAGCACTCACTTTATACCACTCCCACCTTGTATGTATAATGTCGTTTCAAGAGATTGAGCCAATATGTTGAGCAAATGGACTGAATAAAAAAAAATCCTTCTTTCTTCTTCCAGGAATATTTCCCATAATGGTCTCTTGTTCATCACATCTTAACACAGCTTGACATTTGCGATTACTAACAGTGAGATTTGTACTCTTGATTTGTATTTATCTTGTTTGCCAAGGGACAGGTGGGCTATCATATGGTAAATGTCAATGTCTGCACATAAAAAAAGCCCAAATGTTTAAAATTATTTTTCTCAGATTCGTTTTTCTTGAGGCTATTGACACAGAAGGAAGGAATGGAAACATTTCTGTATCATATGGCATTCTAATGATCTTGGCAATGGAAGTGGTATTATTTTCAACACAATAAGAGTAAGCGTTGGGAACAGGGTCTTGATGTTCATTGGGTCATTGGTGTATTGCTATGTGTGACCAAGAGGACAGGGACAACAGTGGCTTTAGTAGTAACTCAGCAACAGACAGGGTAGGAAAAAGCATGCAGAACTGTTGGAAGAAGGCCACTTGTTTGTCCTGGCTGCCTAGACTCGAAATAATCACACAGAAACTATATTAGTTAAAGCACTACTTGGCTCGTTAGCTCCAACTTCTTATTTGCTAACTCTTACATATTAATTTAACCCATCTCCATTAATCTGTGCATAACCATGAGGTCATGGCCTACCAGCAAAATTTCAGACTATCTGTCTTTGGAAGCGGCTCCATGGCTTCTCCCCGACTCCTTTTTCCCAGCATTCCATTTAGTTTTCCCTGCATAGCTAAGTTCTGCCCTGCTATAGGTCCAAAGAAGTTTTTTTATTCATTAATGGTAATCAAAGCATACAGAGGGAAATCCCACACCACAGAATACATTCCTGAACCTGCCAACAAGGAGCTGCACTCAGATCTTGGAGGACCATCACAAGTGTAGACCCATCACAAGCTCAGATGCTGTGGTCCTTCTTGTAGATAGGAATGACCGATGTAGAACTTGGTTAGGTGCAACTGGGATACTTTGGGTAAAACACAAGAAAATGCTCTACTTTCAATCTGGTCTCTCTGTTCTGTGCTTACAGTTGAAGATGTGAACTCTCAGCTTCCTGTCCTGCCAGACCCACTGCCTGCTGCCATTCTTTGCCACTATCATGGGCTCTTTCTGGAATGGTAAGCTCAAATAAACATGTTTTTCTATAAGTTGTTTTTAGTTATGGTGTTCTATCACAGCAACAGAAAAGTGATGAATACATTTTTACAACAGAGAAATAATGGCTAAATGGTGGTTGTTAGACTATGGTATTTTCTTAAACTTTATAAAATGTAACTTGGTACATAGTGGGACCTCAGTGGGAGTTGAATGACTGAAGGTGTGACTAAATGAATTAGTGATAGAAAGGAGACAAATCAGAAAGATGATAGACTTGAGTTGATTTGTTTGTTAAAATTTTAAAGCCATTTCCCCAGTGGAAAAACATTTGGTATATTAGAGGCTATATGATAGGCAAGAAGGCATGGCTAGATGTCTCTAAATTCATGTCACACACTTAATTACAGGTGATTCAAACTGTCTTAGAAACATTATACTTTAAAGTTATCACAAAATGTGATTTGAATTGTGTGTCATGCAATGTTTCTTCATAAAATGAGTTTATTTTTTAGAGTCTAATGTGCTCATATCTAATTTACATATTTAGATATACTTCCTAAACAATCAGAAGCTGAATTACTGCACTGTTTTTTAGCTGGATAGTTTATAGCCAAATTATTTCTTCTAAGTTTGTTAATTTTTTTAAACTATGAGGAGATCAGTTTGCTTATATTTTCTTTATGTTTAAGCCAACATGGATACACCCAAACAGTACATGTATGTACATATATATATATATTCAATATATTATATATTATACATAAAGTTTATGATAAGTTATAAAAACATTTTTTGTTATTTTGTTTTTAGACACAGGGTCTCTATATGTAGTTGTTCTGTCCTAAAACTTGTTATGTAGACCATGCTGGCCTCAAAATCACAGAGATCAATTTACCTCTGCCTCATGAGTGCTGAAATTACAGGCCTTGCACCTGGCTATAACAACATTTTTTTATAGTTTCTATCAAGTATATCTTTACTTATATATATAGCATATCATATTTTAATATGGCTTCTAAAATTGGTAGACATACTTTAAGAAAACTTTATACACACACACATGTATGTACATAGAAGTTTTTAGCAAGTAGCCCTGATATTCCCAGTTAATATTTTAATGGCTAAGACTCTTTTAAACATGTTTTTATGATTGTACACTATTCCTATTACTCTGTAGAAATTTACATAACTCTATTATGCCATGCTTCAAATCTACAAGCCAGTTTTTGTGTTTGTTTAGGATCTGCATGAAGCACTTTGCTTCGTGGCCTAAGAAATCTTTGATTCCCAAAGTCTTTTCTGTTGCTGCTCTTTCGTTTCTTCTTAAAGCAGTATCTTCCTCATAGCCCAGGGTAGCCTGAAACTCACTGTATGTATAGGCCAGTCTCTCCTCAAAATGGTAATCCTCCTGCTTCAGGCTCTCGTGTGCCTGCACTACAGGTGTGCAGCACCAAGTCTGGTGCTATAAGTACTTTCCTCAGTCTGCCTCTCCCTCAGGAGATAACAACGTTCCCAGGGCCTGAAGGGTCTCAGGTTTCAGGTCTCAGTCTAGAAACAGGACATAAGAAGCCCAGCGATGTGACCCTTTCCTTTGCAATTGTCCTTTTCAAAGGAAGATGAATCATTTTTCTCTAATGTGATGGAAAACAATGTTTTTATATAATAAGAGTTAGAACCTTGAGTTCTTCCAAGGAGGAAGTTGTCCTTGTGAAATTATGCTCAAGAGCCAGCCTGAAGTAGATGAGGGCAGAGCATATTGAAAGCAAAAATAGCACAAAGTTCCCCAATCCCCCGCATCCTCTTCCCTTGTAATGACTTTACAGCTCCCCTTGTCAGGACACAGAGTACTTCTCTGTACTCTTGACTCAAAGGGCTTGTGCTTTGCTTTAGTGACAGAATGTGATGCATGGAGTATTTTGCCCTCCCAAGGCTTTGCACATCTCTCTTCTTTCTCTCTTGAAATTCTAGTTTGCCGTGTCACTCAGTCCAGGGCAATCTGCAATGTGATGTGTACCTCATGGTCCAAGCATATGCACACTCAGAGCCACCATTTATCCAACCACGCCACAGAGGCCATATTAGATCAGGTGACCCCGAGATGACCCAGCAGGTGACTGCAAATGCATTGAAAAGGTCAAGAGAAATCAGCAGAACCGAACCTCAACCTACCAACCCGTCTATCTCACACTCTAACGAGACGCAACAGGAAATGTTTAAGTTCTGGAATTCTGGGGTTAACTGTTACTCAGCAATAGCTAACAGATGCACCCATATGTTGAAATTGATCAACTGACTCAAGGCTATGAAAGGCTACAGAAATCTGCTATAGTAGGTGTAAGAATTGAACACTGCCATTCACAGTTCCAAGAGTGAGTGGCATTTTAAAAAATGAAGTGCTAGTGAGATGGCTCAGAGGTCCTGAGCTCAATTCCCAGCAACCATATGGTGACTCACAACTATCTGTAATGAGATCTGGTGCCCTCTTCTGGCATGCAGGCACACACGCAGTCAGAACAGTGTATGCATAAGAAATAAATCTTTTTAAAAAAGAGGACTTTGTAAATTGCAAGAAGTGAGCATCCCGTCTACCCTATAAGCAAGGACACAATAGTGTGTATGCACATTTGAATATATATGAACTTCATCAATGCAGTGTATATATGGGCAGAGTCCTTGTTTGCAGAAATTAACGGTAGAGCTCATCATTTCTGTTGGGGGAAGTGAGATGACACCATGCTTGGAAGTCAGAGCCCCCATCAATGAACTCTGGGAATCTGGCTCTTCATTTATATCCCCTCATGTCAGTTCACACAAAAATCGTGATAGGGTGTTAGGATTTCTGTGTGCTATTGAGTTTGTCGGGTTGCAAGGAAGGAGGGTGAGGCAAGTTGAGTTTCGTTTCTCATGGAACAGAATTCTGCAGCCGCGGACTGGAGAGCAATCCTTTCATGAGCAAGTCAGTGAAGGGGGCACCAGCCCCCTTGGAACACCTAAGCCGTATTTCTTGCATGTCTCACAACCACAAAGCAGCTACCCATTATCTGTGTCCTGTTTACAAGTGGACCAAGTTTTGGAGACACTAAGGAACATACAGAAGGTCACACAGCTGTTGGGTGATTAATGGCATTTTAAGTCCAGGTTTGCTTGACCACAGTCCAATGATAGTTCAATCCCATCACAGCTATCAAAACTACTCGTCCCACACATCAGGTGTACCCACCAGCTGTTTAGTTTGTGGTTGCTGAGAGTTGAATATAACACCTCTCTTAGCAACTGCAAAGGCTCTTGGTTAACTGTGATATTCGACAGCTACTCACTACATGAACAGCTATGAAATGCTTCGTCCTACGCCATCCAAGGTTTGCGATCACTTCTATCTGGGATGATACAACAGGAAGAATACCTGGGCATTAACTTGGCAGCTCAGTGACATGGATTGGTCAGACACAACAGGACCTTGAGAAATATAAGGACGTGAATTCCGCAGGTGTTTGACTTTCACTCCATTGGTCCTCTAAAAATATTTCAAGGCTAATTTATGGTTATAGACTGTGCCTTTAGGCACCATAGTATGCTTTTCTTCAGGCAGATAATTTTTTTGTTATGTACACGTACACAGACCTATGTTTTTGTGGAATTAACTAGACTCTCAGAATGCAAACCAAAGCAGTTTAATTTCCTCCCACATTCCCCTGTAACTGGACACCTGTCCGAGACCTTAACTCTTAGAAAGACCACAGCATTTGTCAGTGTTCTTTGAGATAATCAAAGTAACTCTATCTTTAGCAGTCTATGTCTTAGGAGGGCAATGACCATAGCCTTGAAACTCTCTCATCGCAAGACCCTACAACAGGTTGTAAAGCCACTAAAGAAGGAGGAAAACCTTGATTTATTGACCAGCTCCATCTTCCTGTGTTGACTTCTCATGTCTTGGTTGTACAGTAGGGAAATGGCAACCGAAAGGCTTGGAAACACTCTATCTGAGTGCCACTAATGTGGATTTGGTTTCCATCACCTCAGACAGACTTTAATAATCATTCTACCTTTGCTGGGTTTTGCTTATGGAGGTTTCAGCTGAGCTCTTGGATGTAGAGGGTCTATTCTCTCTTATGAAGGAAAACGTTATGTTTGGCTTCTTTTGATCTGAGTTATTTATTTATTTATTTATTTATTTATTTATTTATTTTCACCATCCTCTAACTTAATGGCTGCCTGTCTCTTACTTTTAAATGTGTCAGTTTTAATGGAAAGGTAGCCCTGGTTTTCAGTACATACAGAGTTTTATTAGTGGTTGGGTCTCTGACACCAGTGCAATCCTATGCGCTGTTAGAGGCCATTTTAACTGTGACTGGATTTTCTTATGCTTATTGGTGCTTCGAAATAATGAAAACTGCACTTATTGGCATTGCCCCTGGATCTGGTTATTTAATATGTTAGGAATTTTGAAATATGTTGGTAGCTTGCTTAATAGGGATTATTTGATTTGTGATCCTATAAACTGAATGTATGTGCTACACTCAGTCACCTGAGAAGTGGCGACCACTTTATTTTGTTGAGCTTGCATTCTTCCTTAAACCATCTCTGCTATTGTCCTGTGCTCCTCCTGGGCACCTTCTTGGGCAAAGTCCCCATAAGGAATGAAGGTCAGCTCTTTCTCTCCTGTTTATATGGCTGCTGTTTCCATGGGAAGTGTGGACCATTACCAGGGCTTGAAAAACATGCAAGAATTCCCTGGCCACAACCCCTACTCAATTTGCTGTTTGCGTTTGCTAGCCCATTGGTGTGCAATATCAGGGAATACTATCTGTGCATGCATTAAGGTGCTCTCAAAATAATTGGTAAACAGCATGCTGCAAGCTCTCCTGAAGCTCTCTGCCAATGCCTTTGCCTTCCCAGCCTCCTGCCAGGACTCCAGACCTCCCACTATTCGGAAACCTAAGAGTAAATACTTGGCAAAGCTGACACTGCAGGAGCTGACTCCAGTTGCATAGTAGATTTCAGGTCTCATTTGTCAGTGCCTGGGCCTCACTGGCTGTTGGAACCCCTTGGAATCTCCACCCTGTTCACAGAATCCAAAGGAAGCAATATAGCTCCTCAATATATCTTTCCAACCTTGGTCACTAGACATGGAGCAAAGGGATACATGACCTACTCCTTCTTGTGGGGCAGAAACATTCTGGTATATTTCCCTAAGTAAATCACACTTTAACCAGCTACTTCAATATTATTATACCTTTCAGGTAGTCTTTAGTACACGTGTATATTGTTCATACTAAATAGATATTCACTGAATTATTTCAGACACCCAATGATAAAGTGATTTTATACAGAGAGAGAGAGAGAGAGAGAGAGAGAGAGAGAGAGAGAGAGAGCTGTGCTTGGCTCCAGAGAAGAATATTGAACTATAGAGAGTTTAGCTTTAGTGTTGGGTTTTGGAAAACCCCGAAATTGCTAATCCTGGATTGAGGTACTTCTCTGCTTAGGAGGTGAACTTTCCCCCTTCCCAGAGTAGGGATTTTTTGCTACCTGCATGCTCACCCACCAGCCGCAGAATAACCCTCGGTCCTCATCAGATCTGTGTTACCAGAGACAAAAATAATGAGACCTGAGTGTTGCATGCTAATTTCATGTGTGGTCAGACTGTATCTTCTGTGTTTTGCTGTCATTTTGAGGAAAAACTCCTGCTCCTCCTGCTCCAATAAATAAATAAATAAAAACACGGGTTAAGCAGAAGGAAAATCCGGCTTCATTTGTGGTGAGTGTGCTAGAATTCAGCTTTGTGGGTTTGCCTCTTTGAGGGCAGGCCGTTGTCTCCCAGCCATGATTTTCTTTCCTCTCTGGCATTTAACAAGGTCTGGCCTGCAGTGACTTAGCCAGGGTTTCTTTAGACAGTAAACAGCAACTTACTGCCTTTTACACCACCAAGCAAACGAGATTGCTCCGAGAGGAGACAGCAGCTCCAGGCTGCTGTCGAGAGGGCACTTTGACTGTTTGCTTGGCTGGAAGGCTCCACACAGCCCGGCTTGTTTAAAATTAGCCTCCCCCATAAATCACTTGCACAATGAAGCGAAGTGCCTGCCTCTGCCCTCTGACATATTTGTGTCTCTGTTTATTTTTAATGATGACATGGCTCTTTCTGTCTCCAGTTGGCTCTTTATCTTCCACGTTCCCAAACACTACGTTCGGTGCCAAATGAGCAAAATCTAGGAAATGGCAGGGAAAGAGGATTTCCTTTGCCTCCAGTCCAGAAGATGGGGAATCTTACTCAGGCCCTTTTTGCCTTGACTAGATTATAATGTTCTAAAAATGCTCCTTTGTGCAAAGCGAAGGCATTCTGGCAAGGGTCGCATCCTGAGAGGACTCTGAGCGACACAGGTGGATGTTTTTGTAAAACTCAGTGAGTGTATACTTGCCTAAGATTCATATGTTTCATTGCGTGTAAATGTTTGCACGAAAATAAAAATGATGGGGCTAGAGAGACGGTTCAGTGTTGAAGAGCACTGACTGCTCCTAGGCTCAACTCACAGTACCCACTTGGGAGCTCAGAACTACCTACACCTCCATTCCTAGCCGATATGACATTCTCTCTGGCTGACAGCCAGACATTGTGCACAGTCATAAGTGCAGGCACAGCAGTCTAGATAGAATAAAATAGCAATTTTTAGAAAGAAAAATAA
The DNA here is from genome assembly GCF_950005125.1 of Chionomys nivalis. NCBI lineage: Eukaryota > Metazoa > Chordata > Mammalia > Rodentia > Cricetidae > Chionomys > Chionomys nivalis. The sequence goes on along the minus strand of NC_080094.1, from coordinate 18,519,711 downwards.
GTGAAAACAAATACAAAATCTAACAATATATATGTAGAAGCATTGGATAGGAGGCACACTAGTGTCCAGAATTTACTTTGCAATGCCTTCATCAGATTGGTGAATGGAGGGACAGATGTGTGGTCCTCTGAGCAGCATAAGAGACTGGTAGAGGAACACAGTTAGTAGATATAATGCAGTTCCCTAACAAAACTTTTCCACTGTGATACATATATGGAATGTTTTTTCTTTTACAATTAGGGTCCTGGCATTTCTGCCTAAAATCTTGGGAGGACTTGATGCTTGCTATTTCTGAATGAGTACATAGTCTCATGGCTGTATCTAATCCAAATTTTATTTTATCTCATGGCTGTATCTAATCCAAATTTTATTTTTAAAATCTGTTTATATAGCGTTAACTTCAATAATTTATAATAATGGGAAAAACACAATATTTGATCCTGTGAGAAGTACAAAATATAGAATATTCTAAGAGACAGGGCAATTTTATTAGACATGTTGGCACCTTCTTTAATTTAAAACTCTATTTGCTAGGAAAAGCTCCCAGCATGACTTTTCCACCCGCCACATAGAACACAAATAAAGAACGATAAAGTGGGTGCCAGACAAAAACTCATGCAGGAGAAGGCCAGCGCTGAGAGTCAGGTGTGTCAAGGAGGCGAATGTGCATCCTTGGTGGGCCAAGTTCTTTATTAGAAATAGATCATTTACTCCCAAAGGACTAAATGGAAGTGAAAGTGTGTGTGTGTGTGTGTGTGTGTGCGTGTGTATGGCAGAGGACTCTCTCTGTGAGCCTGTGTGTAAGGCAAGAAGGATTTTTTTATTTTCTTATCCCAACGTTTGGTCTTGGCATCTTCTGGAAAGCAAATACGGAACTAGGAAGGAGAAATCACAGTTCACTATGCCGCAGTTCAAGTCTGCAACGTGGGGCAAGCATGCAGACAGAAATGCACAGCAGCAGTGCATGCAGGAATGGTCCCCTGTGTGTGCCTCTCAGGGGAGCGTTGACTGAATCCACCACCCCCTCACATCTGTACACTGCTTCGGGAAGGCTGAGGAGAGTTTGGACCCTGCTGTGGAGGCTACACAGTTGATAGTCTTCTGAGGAAAGAAAGAAAACTTCTCCCACAGAGAAGGGGGGATGAAGTAAGTCAATCCTGTGGTCAAACTTAAGTGTTTCTCACAAATAAAGATTATGTACTCATTTGATGACAGACAGTAGATTTCAATAAACTTCTTTTTATCATGGATAGATGATACTGAAAAATATTTTTAAGAATTGAGCATAAAAATATGTAGATGAAGTAATTTAGAAGGAAAGTGGTTAAAATAATATAAGAAAAGGTAAAAGGATGGGATATAAAAAGATTTCAAGGTAGCAAGAGACTGTCTGAAGGCAGCAAGGCAGAGAGCAATGGGGGAAGGTACCCAGCGTCCTCATCTGCCCTAGCAGGTATGGACGCTCACATACTCGAGTGCAGGCAGCACACACATACAAATAAATAAACAAGATGAAAAGAATATGACCACAAAATCTATGTCTGAGGCAAGAAATCAACTCTGTATTGTTTGAACTTAAGGTGTAGATAGTTTAGGAAGGTCTCAGAATATGCAGGTGAAATGGCAAAGGAAGAGAAAGGGTACAAATGAAGGTAAATTTGAAGCAATACAAAAACTGTTGGAGAAGACAAAACAAAAATACTAAATAAATAAACAAATCAAATCAGAGAAAAGATCTTACAGGAGGTTGCCAAGGAGTTCGGGACATTTCAGGGAAGTCAGTGGGAGGGAGCCAAGTGTGGTTGTGTGGAGAACCGTGTACAATAGGCTCAAAGGTTAAGAAAACGAAAATTGGAAAGTTTTGAAAGTTTGGCCAAAGCCAAGAATGAGAAAGAATGGGCAGAAACGTCATTGTATGAATTAAAAGTTAGACTCAGCAAGCTGGTGGCGTTACCTGGAATGTTAAACTATGCTGTGGGAGTCCAATGGACCTCTGCTAATTCAAAGTCCCTCCATCCTTCATTGACAAAAACTAGATATCTTTTTCACTCCATTCTTCCCTTTCCCCCAATGAGTTTTAATAGCGTGACGCTCTGCCGGCCCCACAATCCAGACTATACAAAGTCCGATAGCATGCAGAGAGAATTGCCATGCCGCGTGTGACATGTGCTACTGAGTCATGCTGGGAGAGACTGTTAGAGACGGTTGTTTGTGTTTCCTTATATTTTCACTGTGTATTTGTCGTTTTCTGTTCCCGTTTCTCCTGGCATTTTGTACCAACCATCTGGGATCATTTTGTAATTTCTATGGGTAGCATCTGCTTATGCTAAACTCTCCATTGTTCTTGGCGCTAGAATATCTTCATCTTACCTTCATTCTTAAAAGGTTGTTTTCTTCTTGATGTACTGTTAGAGGATAAGAGTTTATTGTTTTTCAGGAAATGGCAAACTTGCTCTTTTTTTCTGATCTCTGGTGTAGCTGTTGAAAAGCCAGCAGTGCCGCTTATCTGAAGAGAATGTGTCCATTTCTCTACCTTCTCAAGCTCCTCTGTTCTCCTTCAGAGTTATTATAGTGTGTCCAGGAGATTCTTTAAAAACATGTATTTAATTTTATTTTATGTGGCTGGATGTTCTTCCTGAGTGTATGTCTGTGCACTGCATGCACAGAATACCCACTGATGTCAGAAGAAAGCATTGAATCCTCTGAACCTAGAGTTAATGCAGTTCTGAGGTTCCATGTGGGTGCTGGGAACTGAACCCAGTTTCTGAGAAAGAGAAGACAGTGCTCTGACTGTGACCGCCATTTCAGTCTCATTCCTAGATGAGTTTGAACTCCCACTTGAAACTTGCCTTGGTTTTTGGAATGTGATGATCAGTGTCTTACATTCTTTCTGAAGATATTTGAGCCCTTACTTCTTCTGACATTGTACATATTTTATTCTCTGTCTCCTTTACATCTCATATTCCTATTACCTACATGTTAGAATTTCTCTATGTATCTAAAGCTACACTGCTTAAAACATTAGCCATATATATGCATAAAATTAACAATAACTAATTAAAATAAAATGAAATTTTGCAATCCCAACAGTCACACTATTTTTATTGTATAAGAGTATTTGTGAGTTGTTTCCTTTTTTGTATTTTTGCTCAATTGTATTCTTAGTAAGTTGTTCTGTTGTATTTTTTATTTGTTTGTTTGTGTTTACATCTCGACCGAAGTTTCCCCTTCATCTCTCCTCCCTGTTCCTCCCCCATTTCCCCCCATTCACTCCTCTTCTTCCTCCTTTGTTTCTCTTGAGAAAAAGGCATGCCTCCCATGGATATCAACCAGCCATAGTATTTCAAGATGCAGTGAGTATTTCAAGAGGCACCTCCTCTTCTATTAAGGCTGCATGAGGCAGCCTAGTAGGAGGAAATGGGTCCCAAAAGCAGGCAACAGAGACAGCCCCTGCTTCCTCTGTTAGAAATCCCCCAAGACAACCAAGCTACACAACTGTGGCACACATGCAGAGGGCCTAGGTCAGTCCCATGCAGGCTCCCCGGGTGTTGATTCAGTCCCTGTGAGCTCCTATGAGCCCAGGTTAGTTGATTCTGTGGGGTTTTCTGTATTTCCTAGTGTTTTGGTTTTTCTTACTTCATTCTTTATTTACAAAGGTTTCTGTTCTCTCTCCTTCATGAACCTCTATCAATTATTTCTGTTTCTTCTAGACTGTTTCTTCCCATGTTTGTCTTCTCATTTCTGGCTATCTGATTGTCTGCTGGGCATTGCTTATGAAAACTAACTTTTCCTAAAAATTCAAGACTTGATTAAAGTTATCTTCCTCTCCTTAAATATTTTCACCTGCCTTGCCCAGAATCTTGACAATTTTGAACATTTTGAATTAGTATAATGTTTTAGATTGGGAGGCAGTAGTAAAATAATTCACTACGGTAATCCTTGTTACCAAGTGACCATCCTTAACCTTTCAGCCCAAGTGACTGTAATCTTATCAGATTGAATCTATTAAAGCAATCTGCCTTCAGACTTCTGTCCACTTAACAAATCAGCTGAATGGCTAGCTCCCACTCTGCATCTCCACAGTATAAGGGCACAAGTAGTCCACTCATTTTAGTAAGTAAATCAGCAATAGAAGTATCTAGCAAAATAGAAAATTACATCCTTATTATGAACATATGAATTGTTAGACCTTACTTTGTAAAGTTGCTAACAAGGACTGAGTCAACTCAAGGGAAGCAATACAGTAGGTGCTCCTACTCGTGTGGGTTCTTACAAGTGTTCCTCCTAAGATTCAGAATTTCTAGACTTTCTAGACTGCAAAGGTTGTGTAATACTTTCACCATATCTGTAATGCAGACCACAGGGGTCTGGCACAGTAATTCGACTGACTGGGCACATGTATCCTAGATTGCTCTTTTTGCCCACCCTCAGCCAGTAGTCTTCAAACATGTCGTGGGTGTGGGTGGGTGGAAAGAACTGACAGCCCGGCACGAGCCACTGGTAGGCATTTCAGGGCTTAGGATTTGACACTGACAATCAGTTCCATGTGTGACCTGGTTTATGGTTTCAGGGAAAGTGATTACTCTTTAGTAAGCAGCCAGCACGTTTATATGTGTTTAGAGATTCTTGGAAAAGGGCTGATTACACAGATGCCAATTCCATTAGCATCGACTTCTCAGAGAATACAAAAAAAGAGAAACCAAGAGAAATTGACTATTTGTTCTTCCTTCCGTTCTTTGCTAGTGTAAGAATTTCTGAGGAGGGAAAAAAATTTCAAAGCTGGTTCAAAACCATAGTGTATAAAGCACTTTTCACTCTTCGGCCTTAAGGAGAAGAAATGGCTTTTGGCCGACGGCACCCGCAGGCTGAACTCCATAAATATTATAGAGTTAACACACAATCCAGATTCTTTAACTTCACAGAGTTCAGGAAAGAACAGCTTTTGTTTATGGTGAGTTTTCTTATGTGTTGAATATAAAGTACCAATTAAAGTGTAATCGGAATAGTTGTTTGAATTTTTGGCAGCATATCAGAAGGAGTTACGGAAAGTGGGGCCTTTCCAATGATAGATAGGATTTTTCAGTGGTCATGTTATGGCCTGAATGGGGCACGCTTGGCTTGGTTTCAAACCAGAAACGTAAACATAAATCCTATTCCAGGGCCCCAACCGAATTGCCTTAGACATAGTTTTTCTAAGGTAAGTCTTGGTTTTAGAATACTTTGCCTGAAACCCAATCTCTACAGATGAAGAAAGTTCACTAATGTTTAGAATGCCTTCAATGACTAGATATTTTATTTTATCATTACCTCTGTCCAATTCTATGTAGATTTTAAATTTCTCTGTCTGTGTGTGTGTGTGTGCATGTGCACACACACATGTGCACACGCGTGCACACATGTCATAACTCATATGTGGAGACAAGATGACTGCTTTTGGTATCAGTCCGTGACTTTCCCTTTGGGACAAAGTCTCTTGTTCACCAGTGCACCAAGGCAATAGCTGGCCTTTGAGCTCCTGAGATCATCTTGTTTCCATTTCACCAGTGGAGAGCTTGGATTATAAACCAGCACTAATGGACAAGCATTTTACTCACGGAGACCTCTATGGAGATTCATTTTTATTTGAAAATGAACTAAATCTATGGAAACCTCTTTCTCTTGGTTTCTCATTCAGCTAGTTTCTTTGAGATTTTCTTATGACATTAGTGTATTTATTTGGGGAGGATGCCTGTCAAGGTCAAAGGACAACTTGCAAAAGCTGGTTTCCCTGAATGCGGGACCCGTGGAGTGAACTCAGGTCATCAGACTTGGTGGCAGGCAGCTTTACCCAGTGGGTCATCTCACCGGCTCTCACTTTCTTTTACAAAAGGTTTTCGCAGAATTAACTTCTGGATCATCAGGATATTTGTGTTCATTTGTATTTGGGCACCAAAGGAAAGCTCGACGGGTCCAGAACTAGTGATTAGAAAGGAACTCAGAGCAGCATGTAATCTAAAGACAACAAATGGTGAATACATAGAAAAAGAGCAAGAAAAATCCAGTGAGGCAAACTGGCTTGACTGACAGACGCGTAGCAGGCACCCTAGCAGTGACTTCTTGAGAGGAGTTCTTCAGTGCAGCTGATAGTCACTCTGATGCCTCAATTTCATACAAAAGAGAGAAACCTGACTCGGGCTAAAAGTATATTTAGCCTGACAACTAGCTCAAGTTATAATAGCTTTCAAAGACCGAAAACATGTACTTGACCTTGCAACTACTATTGCATATGGCACCCAGCCAAAGCCCACCAGCCCTCTCCAGGGCAAGAGCGACAGCTTTGCTGCCCTGCAGCTGATGCAGGTTGGAGCATATACTAACGTGTGCCAAGGAGGGTCTGCCACTCAGCTGAACACCTGTAATTCACCCATCTGTATCCCTCAAGTCCTCACCCCAAAGTAAATTGACTCTGAGCTCTAACAGCTGTCTGGGAGACGCTGATGGGCTCTTCACCATGGGAAAGGCTCTGGGACGCAGCAGAAGCTGTGGGTGTGCTTCCAAGGTCAGAACCCAAAGAGGGAGGTTTAATTGATTCTTTCCTGGATGGAGAGTGGCAAAAGTGACACAGGGAGGAATCTATAATCTCATATCAGTTGTGCAACTACCAGAACCTTGTTATCTCATTATCTGATTTAAAAATAAAGAAAACAATGGCCGATGAATGGAGGATTTAAATAACACAGTCCTTTTCACTGAGGAGTGAGCAACAAAGAGGAGGAGGGGACAGTAAAGCAAACTTGTGAAATAAAACGTACTTGCAGTGTCTCTATGAAGGTCAAGGGTATTAGAAACAGTCACTGCAGGCTGCCATATTCATCACAACGATAGGAAAATAGATACGGACTTTTTAGAGTGATAAAGTTAACAATATTTTGAAGACAGGGAAGGAAAACACACAGACTTCTCACCTGTTACATGTGTGTGCAGTTGTAAACACACAGAACTCACAGCAGAGGACTAACATAATAGATTATTATACTGAGACATTTGCATTCTATAAAGGTGATATCCTAAAGAAAACAGAGTCTTAAAGACACACAGGCTGAAACTCCCTTGTGGCTTCAGTTACAATTAGATTTTTTTTTCCTTTTTGCAAGATTACAGATTTTTTTTCATTTCTTGCTTTTTGTTCCTTTGATACTATGAGTAAAAGTTGTTATTTTTCAGGCATTGTTTTGTTTTCTGTTTCTGTGCTAAGGGATGGTCATTTGCTCATTCCCTACTCTCCAGTCAAAAATTTAACCTGGTTGAGATAGCTATTGTCCAGTTACTGAGAATATTATAGTGATAAATAAGAGAACAACTGTTTTATTTCAGGCTAGTACTCAATGAATGGAGACTCTATACCCTTTTTGCCTTTAGGTTCATGCAAGCACTAAAAAAGCCAGAGAAAGTCAGCTTTCAACTGAAAGTACAGCTTGAGGAGACATTTCACCAAGTTCAGCTTATTATTATCATCATGGTTGGTTATTAATTTAACTAGCTGTGCCTGGCCTTTGATGAGCAATAAGGAAATTGAGATTCATTTATACGGCCTCTTTCCAAATGAGATCAGCCTGGGGAGAGCTCTGCAGTACTGTCTGCTTGAGCTATCAATTCTGTGTTCAACTGTTGACAACTGAGTCAAAGAGCCTGTATTTTTTGAGCTCTGAGAATATATTAGAGACTGTGGCTAGCACTGGGGATCATGGGTGCTTATTGCAACTCTCCCTTCATTCTTCCAAGTCAGAACATTTAACAAATGCTAGTTATATGTTACATAAAAGTTCTGGGTTGTGGAGAGAAAGTTAAACAATATAGACAAGACAGGCACTGAGCTTACATTACAGAAGCAGATGAAGATAAAATATAAGACAAAGAGCTAGATATACATGAACACACAAATTCTGACACTTGTGGAGATTTATATTTCTAAAATTATGAAAACAAGGAATTTTAAGAGGCTCTCTTGATGTCAGTGAGAATTCTTTCATGGTCCACACCTTGCAGATGGTGTGAATGACACAAACATTAGGAAGACTTGAAAAGGAAGGTGTGATGGACCAGTGGGCAAAGGCTCTTTCTTCCAAACCTGATGACCTGAGAGAGGTCCCAAGGATGCAAATGTTGGAAGGAGAGAACTGACACCTGAAAGCTGTCTTCTGTCTTCTGCATAACTGCCATGACATGGTATACCCTGCAAAAACATATAGACACACGAAGGCATGCACATTCACACACAATAAACAAACAAATACATAAATAGATGTAGTAAAAATATTTCTGAGTCCTTCTCCCTGGCCAAGCCCCCTGTCTACAGGACATGAAACAACTGACAATAATGAGAAGCAAAGTCAGTAAACAAGAGCTAGTCTTCAAATAAAGTGGAAAGGAGGCAGAAAGATCATGAGGATGGGATATTAATACAGGAATCACTCAAATCACAATGCTGGGAGTTCTGGTCCATCAGCATTGTCACGGAGAGACTAGGGGAGTGTAAACCTGCAGCAAAAACCGTAAGGAGTCAGACTGGGAAGACAGAGCAACAGTGAGCTCAAGTGACCTCACACTGACTCAGGTTCTTGCAGCAATCTTTCCTGGAAGCATCTTAAGGAGAAGAGAAACTGAAGGGGGCAAGGGGAGGAAATATATTTACAGAGGCAAATAAACTCAAAGGACATTTCATTATATACATATTTATAATAAAATTATATTCCTTGTACAATAAAAAGCAGCATAATAAAAATAAAAATACATTTTAAGGAATAAAATCGCGATGCCTGTGATACAAAGCATGTATGTGCCCAATTTCTATAGAACCCATAAGTGTTATAATCAGGTTAAAGAGAACCATACTTACTCATCATTTATGATCAGTATGAGAAATGCTTAAGTAGATTTGCAATTTTATGTAAAACCTGAATGAGTTAGTCAATATCCATAGGGTGACCATCAACTTCATCTCAAAGGAGACACTTTGCATTTCTAGCATAAGGAATAATTTGCAGAACTGTCTGATTTCTGAAAGACAGCTTCAATCTTTTAAGCAGTCATGAAATTGCCTAATCTAAAGTAATGAATACATCCCTCACGCTTTCTAGTATGTGACCCAGCAGCCAAGTAAATGAAAATATCAAGTAACCTATTGTCTATTTCAGAACCTTCCACAATATGCTCCTCTTCAGAGCCTAACAAAGACGAGTTTTATTAAGTATATAAGTATTCATCAGAACCAAAAAAAGGCTGCGTCTGAAGAACTGAAGCTTGAGATGGATCCACTTTTTACAGAGACCAATTTGAGACTTGAATCAGCTGATCCCTGCTTGGATTAAGGTGTCTTCTAAAGCTAACAGCTTACCTGGTACATATCAAAACCTTTTAAAAATATAATATGACCAACAACTTTAATTATTACCATTTCCAAACTGAATACTTATTGTTTAATAAAATATTCACATATGAGGGAAGAGTAAAAATTAATGAATATAAAGATAAATGGTAGACAGACAGACAGATAAAGAAATGCAATGAACACATCCATAGAAGGCCCACATATACCCGCTAAGAGAATGAAATATAAAAGCTGCGATTAACACATATGGTCAATTAACTGATCAGATTGATGAGTTGCAATACAGGAAATGCAAACCTGAGGAATGATGCATTTGTGAGTCATTGTTGAGGAAACTCAGTTTTCACAAAAGCTAACAAGATATGTGAACATGCCAACAAGACAACGAAGTCAGACTCAAGTAAAACACCAGACTCCATCACACAAGAGGCAGAAGCAGAGTAAATTACACACCATTCATAAACACAAATTATGGGAAATCCAACTGTATTGCAATTAGGGTAGGCATCAGGAGCAGAAATTTTTCTAGAAATAAAGATACTTCTGAAGAACAAAAGAGTCAATCCAGAGAGAAGATATCACTGGCGTAAATGTGTCTTGACCTCATTCCAGATACATGAAGGAACCAGGAACAGGAGAAGCAAAAAGAAATGCCCAAGTGGGCTACTGAAGTCTAAAAGTTTCCCACTGACTAAAAAGATAAAATAGTTGTTAGCAGAAAACCGGTTGTACGAAAGTCATAAACAATGTAACCAGCCAGTCTGACCAGATTTACAGAACATCACTTGCAACAATGCCAGAAAATTCTTAGTTACATATGGGTAGATGATTTAAAAATTCAAAGGTTCTCAAATTTCAAGAAATTAAAATTTTATAGTATATCATGTAAATGCAAAGATGGATTAAAAAGCCCTAACAAAGTTTTCTAGAGAATGTTGAAGTTTATAATATACTTCTAAATAATCTGTAGTGTGGTTGCATATTTTGTAGGGAAAATGTAGGTATATTTCAAAGTGAAGGTTTATGAAGATGCACCATTCAATCCTAGCAAGTCCCCACAAATATAGCCTGCTTATAATAATCCGTAACAAGTAAGGACCAAGTAATTGAGTCTTAAAAATTGGAAAATTTACTCGTGTGTGTGTGTGTAGTGGGTGTGGTCTCTGTGTGTGGTGGGGGTGGGAGTCATTATGGAGGGAAGGTATATTATTTCTGTGTTAATCACTTTCTTACTTTCTTCTTGCTGTGGCTGTGGAGGATTACATAATAACAGAAATGGCTTATTTTCGCTCTGTCTCATGGTGGAGAAGACATGGTTCAGGCTGAAGAGGCTGTATTCATGGCAACAGCAGTTTTGACCACAAGCTTTGTTTTCTTCCTAGCAAACAGGATTCAAAGAGATTGGGTCAGAAAAAAGGTGGGATAAGAACCCTCTAAGACATTTCTCCAGGGACCAGCCTCTGCCAGCCATACCGCCTACCGAATTAGCTCACAGCTCCCAAGATAGCGTCACCTGCTTGAAAGTCATGAGCCTGCAGAGGACATTTTACACTTAGACCATAGATCTGGAGGACCAGGATTTTCCAGACGTGTCTGACACACCTGCTTCATGCTCTGTGCTAACAACCTCTTGGTCCTTAGAGAAACAGTGTGAACCTTTCGTGTGTTCAGCTTCGCCTCATGTCTTTGACAGATGTATCATTCTTAGCCCTGTTTGGAGAAGAAAAACAAGTTGATCCTTCAGTGTTTGTAAATAAGACTAAGAAGGGGAGCTGGTGAGATAGCACAATGATTTAGAGCCCTTGCAGAGAACTCGGCTTAATTTCCCGAATCTTACCTGGTGACTTTATAACCACTGGTAAGGGCAGTTCTAGGGTATCCAGTATCCTCTTTTGGCCTCTGCAAGCAGCAGGCATGCATGTAGTACACATACATACAGAAAAGCAAAACATTAATAAACATCGAATAGTAAATAATGGTAAGTAAATGTTTAAAGAAGGTTATGGGGGTTGGAATGGGTTCTGAAAAAGTCTTCTGTACTAGAGAATGAAGGCCAACTTTTGCCTTTCTATGTTCCTGAAGCCACAGCCCATTCCTTCTGGTATCTTCTAGTATTGGCCTTAAGTTGTTAAATTAGGGTACCAGCTGATGTAAGTCTATCCAAGCCAAAAACAATCAAACCCTGACAAGAGCCAGTACTCCAGTAATGGTGTTAGTTGCTACGTTTCAATTCTCCCATTATTTTCTACTTTTCCCAATTAGATCCAAGGTGTGACCCCAGTAATAATGGATTCCAATGTTATCCTTCCTTCTTTTTTGCCTTCTTTCTTTCTTTTTATTCTTCTCTCATACAATACATCTTAACCTCAGCTTTCCCTCTCCATTCTTCTCAGTCTTCCCCTCCCTTCTCCCCAAGATCCACTGTTCCTCTGTTTCCTTTCAGAAAAAATGTAGGCCTCCCAGTGCTATCAACCAAACACAGCGTAGCAAGATGCAATAAGACTAGGCACAAACCCTCTTATCAAGGCCAGATAAGCCAACCCAGTAGGAAGAAAAAGGTCCTAAGAATAGGTAAAAGAGTCAAAGACACCCCACTTCTACTCTTAGGAGTTCCACGAAAATCCCAAGCTAAACAACCACAGTGTATATGAAGAGGATCTAGAGCAGACCCATGCAGGCTCCATGATTGGTACCTCAGTCTCTGTGAGCTTCAGTTTCTCTATGCTCTGAATAGTTTATTGATTCTGTGGGCCATGTTCTCCTGGTGTCCTTGATCCCTCTGGCTCCTATACTCCTTCCTCTCCCTCTTCCATGGGGGTCCAGGAGGAGTTCTTCCTAATGTATGGCTGTGGGTCAATGCATCTGTTCTCATCAGCTGCTGGAGGAAGCCCAACTGATAACAATTAAAATAGGCGCTGATCTAGGAGCCTAGCAGAATACCATTAGGAATTGCTTCATTGACTTTCTTTTCTCTGCCAGTCATATTTAGTTCTACCTTAGGTCTCGGGTCATCAAGCTTCTGGTTCTTGATCATCAAGGCAGTGGCAAACAAAGGCATCCTGTCTTGACTTGGACCTCTCAGTCTTGCTACCAAAACCATAAAGCTTGGACCAATAAAGCTGAACTCACTGGGAGGTTGTTAAACATCTCAAGGTCCATTTGAAAACTACGATTATATCAAAGTTCTTGTTTTAATAAAGTCTCAAGTTATTCATAAACACATTAAAATTAGAGAACACTGACCTGTGGGTTTCTGCTGCTGCTAACTATGATGATATAAAAGCGTGTCCTAGGCATCTGGACAGTGCTGTCCCATGATGCTGGATTGGGAAATCATACATGAGGCTTGTGTCATCTCTCCATCACTGCTTCTGTTCTCTCAGTAGAGAGTATCTATGTCCTTGTGATGAGCCTGCTGTATAATGTTCATAAAATACCCAAAACAATCGAGGCTGTGCTGTCAGTTCTCATAGTATGCAGTGTTTTCAAGTGGTCAATAAATAATGACTTTATTTTGCATTCAATAAATAAGACAAAGTCAGTGCCTCAAAGCCAGCCCACACCTCTGACATTTCCCCTCACATCAGGGAGGAGGGTCGTTTACATTGCCTTTCTTTCTGAGTGGCTTATTTCTAATTTTTTTTTCTCTTTTTGGTTCTTGACCTAATGGTTTCAGTCATTGGTGGGGGGCAGGCAGGACTAGGAAGAGCCATTGGCTTTAGGTGGTGGCCTCCCTCCCCATCCTTGTCCCCAACAGCCTACTTAATAACATGAGCAATAACGGGCCTCATTACGCATGCAGCTCCATGATCATGGCTGAGAAGAAAATTAGTTCAATGCCCTGAGCGACAGTTGAACTCTAGCAACTAAATAAAATAAAAGGCAAGGAAAATATATACATCTACATACATATAATAAAGGAGGGTGTGATGAGAAAAGTCATAAGGAGGCAGGCTACCCACGTCTTTCTCTAGCGGCTTTCTGACACTTTAGGATGGTACCCGGGCACTAAGAGTAACTTTCTCAACCAAGAGTGGCACTGTAACCAGCAATCCTTTGAATGATGGAAAGAAGTCTGAGAGACATCTAAGCACTCTCTGCAACATCACAGTTAGAGAATAATTACAAACACAATGCCATGCTCTGCTTTAACCTTTTCTTAGCTCTGACAATGTTAGCATCTTCCATCATGTGGTGCACGTATCAAAGTCAAGAAATTAGCACCCATATGTACTATTAACTGAGCTGCAGTGCCTCTTTGGATTCATCCCTTTTCTCTCACTGCTCCTGGATTCATTCCAGCATACCATATTGCACTGAGTCAGGATGTTTCCATAGTCTCCTCCTACCTATGAGGGCTTCCTTGCCTTCTCTGACCTTGATAACTTTTAGACGCCTTTCCTGACCTTGGTGCTTATAAAGAGTGCTAATCTAGTATTTCGTATGATTTTCCATAATTTGGGTTCATTTGTTGTGTGTTTCAGGAGTTTGGGTGGGAACTGGGGAAAATATTGTAAAAATGATGAGTCTTTTCTGCAAGGTACCACACTAGCATTGCACACGGCTCTTGGTGGAAGTGATGCTGATGTTGATTTCTTTATTAATAGGTTTCCCTCATGTCTTTCTAAGATGTTCCTTTCTATACATGACCCTCAGGCAGACGTCACTAAGTCTGTTCCACAATCCAGATGTGTTGAGACTAGATAACCTGTGTACATATTCAGTCCAAAGCATGCATAGGTGACATTCCCGAATCACGAAAACATGAATGTGGAATACAAATATATTTTCACCTTACAGTCTGTAAAAAAATTCTGTGTGAAAAAAAGCAGATTCACAAGGACTGTCACTCTCTTCTAGCTTTAATACCTCTTTATAATAGCTTAGATTTTACAGAATGATTGTTTAACTCTTTTCTTTTCTTTTGTTTTTTTGTTTTGTTTTGTTTTGTTTTTGTTTTTTTTTTGTTTTGTTTTGTTTTTGTTTTTTTTTGTTGTTGTTGTTGTTTTTTTGTTTTTTTTTGGAGACAGGGTTGAAGCTTTGGAGCCTGTTCTGGAACTAGCTCTTGTAGACCAGGCTGGCCTCAAACTCACAGAGATCCGCCTACCCCTGCCTCCCAAGTGCTGGGATTAAAGGTGTGCACCACCACCGCCCGGCTTGTTTAACCCATCTTATTCCATTTCTTCCTTTTGGGAAAAATAGTCATCCACAGGAGTTCTCCCGACTCGGTATTCGTTTGCTTTATTTTTATGTCCACACACCAGCTTTTAGCGCTTGAAGATTAAACTTTAAAAACAGACTTGTGCTCTTCCACCATTAATTTTAATGTCAGATTTTCTTCTCCACAAGCGGGAAGTAATATTTATATCTTAGTCAGGTGGTACAGATTTTAAAATCTCTTAATGGTGCTCTGTTGTGAGTTTTTAGGTTTTCACCTGAAATTTTGTGCACATTTTCCATATTAGTTTATTTACCCTTATGCTCACATTCGGCTTCCTGCTCAAGACTCAACAATGAGTCATAAAAGTTTGTATATTTTGTATTTTCTAAAGAATGCATTTTTTCCTTTGAGTAGAAAACAGCTTATTTGTACACCAGAACACCCACAAAATATCCCTCAACAAAAGGGCTGTTTCTATCGATGCTCTTAGGACATGATCATATCTTTTCTTCTAGATTTTCATGTTGAAATTTAAAATGTCAAAGGCAGTATTGTTCCTCATAAAGTACTGACATTTTCATATTTGTGAGTTTTAATTTTGCTTGTAAAATGCAATTATTATTATTATTATTATTATTATTATTATTATTATTTGGTTTTTCGAGACAGGGTTTCTCTGTGGTTTTGGAGCCTGTCTTGGAACTAGCTCTTATAGACCAGGCTGGTCTCGAACTCACAGAGATCTGCCTGCCTCTGCCTCCTGGGTGCTGGGATTAAAGGCGTGCGCCACCACCGCCCGGCAAAATGCAATTATTTTAACAAAAGTGATTTTAGCCTTTAAAAATCTTTCAAGGTTTGAAAAGAATAAAGGGGTTAAGAATGTATCTCTGCAGTAGAGTTTCTACATAGCAAACAGGAAGCCTTAGGATTGATCTCCAGCAGGTCTGTGAACATACAGGCACGTGTATACACACACACACACAGAGAGAGAGAGAGAGAGAGAGAGAGAGAGAGAGAGAGAGAGAGAGAGAGAGAGAGAAATAAAAAGTTGGGGGGAGGGAAAGAAGGAAAAGAGGAAGGAAAGAAAGAAGGGAAAATTAGAAACATGTCTGATACCTTCACACTACTGTGTTGGTTAGCTTAATTCTGTGAATTCTGCATCCTAGTTTTTAGTAAAACTATGTTTCTGTGTATTTTATAGATCTTTCTTTTATTATTAATGCACCTCATTTTTTTTCTTTTTAAGATAAATTTTTATTGATGTGGGGAGGGGGGAGAGAGAGACAGAGAGAGAGAGAGAGAGAGAGAGAGAGAGAGGGAGAGGGAGAGGGAGAGGGAGAGGGAGAGGGAGGGAGGGAGGGAGGGAAGGAGGGAGGGAGGGAAAGAATGTATAGCACATGCACACAGATATCCAAAGAGGCCAGAAGAGAACATCAGATCCCCTGCAGTTAGAGTTGCAGAGCCCAGGTCCCCTGCGAGAGCAGTAAGTCTTCTTAACCACTGATCCATCTCTCCAGCCCCTCTTGCTTCACTTCCTGCTCTTCTGCAGACCCTGTCCTCTACAGAATCTTTAGTTCTACCTTTAGCCTCCTTTCTTTTCTCATTGCAGTTTTCTCTTGATGTATCCTTTATCTTTCCTCTCTGATGCCATCTCAGACTATGCTATATACTGATATACCACCCTACGACATTGGTCTCATTCTCTCCACTAACCTTTGGGGATTCTACTGGAACTAAAATATAATCCACTAATCCTTCCTTATTAGTTTATTTTTAAAATAGTATATTATATATTACATTATATATAATATATACCCAATGCATGTTTCTACAAATTTTCTCATCCCCTTAATTATTTCTTTTTCATATATTTAGGAGTCATAACTCTGCACATTTGGATATGATAGTATATGAAATTTTCTTCCCTATACTGTGATTGACAGTCTTTAGTCATTACCTTTCCTTCCTCATATATATTGTATATTGAACATCTCTTCCATCAGTCCTCCATCTTCCTTTTCCTGCCCCTTCTTCCTCTCATTGGACTCCTTTATTTCCACAGACAATGCCATTTCTACTTTCATTTAATGTAAGTATGTATGTTTTTATATGTTTACATTCACCTGCCTCCCTTGGGATCTTTCAAGAGATGAAATGATTAAGACAATTGCTGGTGAAGCGGAATATTGGGCACTTGTAATTTTTTTCTTTAAAATTTTACTTTATGCCGGGCGGTGGTGGCGCACGCCTTTAATCCCAGCACTCGGGAGGCAGAGGCAGGCGGATCTCTGTGAGTTCGAGACCAGTCTGGTCTACAAGAGCTAGTTCCAGGACAGGTTCCAAAACCAAAGAGAAACCCTGTCTCGAAAAACCAAAAATAAATAAATAAATAAAATAAATAAATAAAATTTTACTTTGTATCCTTATAAGTATTCTCAGTGAAAATTAAAAAATCAGCTAAAACAGGAATTCCTGTCATCATTACAGGTATTATTAGAATTTCTTCTTCATTCATTATGCTTCTATTGGGTATTCATAATTTCGTAGTTGACTGGCAAAGTTTCATGTTTACCAAGAATACTTTTCATTTTTCCTCTGACATTCACCATGAATTAATATGTTAGAGATTCTATAGGCTCAAATCCATTGATCTCTCAATCTTCTTTAGAAACTTAGTTAAGTGCTGTGAGTTGGAATGGTGCCAAAGTCCTGGACAGAGACAGCAGCCGTGGGACATTGTGGAGGCCAGCACCACAGTGAAGGAAAGCAAAAGACTGACTCAACCGCATGTGGATCTGACCAGACCTGGAGTTAACAGAAGAGAGGTTGAGGTCTTGCTCTGGCTTCTGCCTTGATTGAGTAGACAGAAGTTGGCTGTTGATCTGAAAAATAACTGCTGTGATTTTTAAAGCCTGGAAAGACATATTTATTTCCATAGAGTCTGAGAGCAAAGATGAGAGATATAGGAAGTTTGGGACATTCGCAGGCAGACAAAACGGAAATAATGATAACAAAACTCCAAAATAGCAAAGCAACAACAACAGAAGACAGTGCAGGAAGGTCGGAATGTGATGTCGAATGTTCACCCATGTTTGAGTATGAAAAATAAAACTGCAGTCCAGATATTGTAGGAATTAGAACAAGGATGTGGTGCAGAGAACAGAGGCAGAAAATGTATGAACGTTATTCAAGGGTCAGACTTCATGTTGACAAGGTATGTTCAGGTCAACCCTTTAACGAACGACAACAGCAAAGTTGTCATCCTCAATTTTGCAACCTGCTTTGGAGAAACTGATTGTTTTTCAAAGTCATACAGTCCCTTTAGATGGAAGTTTCTGTCCCGCCCAGGCCCACAGCCATTCAGTACCCAAGAAACACAGAGGCTTATATTAATTATAAACTGTTTGGCCTACTGCTCAGGCTTATTACTAACTAGGTTTTATGACTTAAATTCACCCATAATACTTGTCTGTGTTTAACCACGTGGCTTGGTACCATCTTGCTTGCTCTGCATCTGGCTTGTAACTGTGTCTTTGTCTTTCTTCTTCCCAGAATTCTCCTAGTCTGGTCACCCCACCTATACTTCATGCCTGGTTACTGACCAATAAGCATTTTATTAAACCAATATGAGTGACAAATCTTTACAGTGTATAAGAGCACAGCAGTTCATGGTGTAGCATCTACTTCTTTGAAGTTAACATTGATGCTCTTGTCACTCACTGCTAAAATATCCATATATCCGTGTCAGGTAAACTTGAACACATGCAGCCTTGATGTGAGCCACCTACTCTCTGTGCAGGAGAAGTTGGCGCCACAGTATTGACAAGAAGCCTGTTATCTTTAGGTTAAAGTGGATATGTTATCATTACCCTATGCAGAGGAATCTGATCATTGCCCTGAGGACAATTTTGTTATCTTGCTTTGCATATGTGATCATTACCTCAAGGCCCAAGATGCAATCATTGTCCTATAGGAATACCTATCATTATGGCTTAGAAGTGGAAAAGCAATAATTAACTTGCACAAATAGATGGGATCATTGTCTTATAGGTAGAACTGTTATTGCATTTGCCGGAGAAATGCAATCTTTAGTGTGCAAAAGACAATGTGTTAATTACATTTATGGTGGCGATATGCTCATTATATGGCCTATAATGATGATATCAATTGCAGTTCAGGTAGAAATTGGGATCATTGCGCTGCTGATAAACCTCTTATAATTACATTGCTGTGAGAGGTACAATCATTCAGTTGCATATGGTGCATATGGAGATGGGATCATTATAGGACAGAAGGAGATGCAATCATTATACTCCGTGAACATGGGTTTTAATGGCAAGACTAGTATCTGAAGATAAGACCCTTTCCTTGCCAGAAGACTTATGATCAGTTCACTTACAGAAGAAGTGATCATTTCCCTACCCAAGAATTTCGGGTCTCCCTTATGGTGTAAGTGTGTTGTACATGAAGAACGGGAACGCGACTCTGAGAACGTAGTCAGAGTGACGTGCCTCGGGAGGAAATCTGGTCCGGATTCTTTAAGTGTGCAAGGTCACATGGGCAGCCAAACTTGCAGGAAGAAACTCAGCCAAGCCATTGCTATTCCAACCAACCTAGCCGAGGTGCCACACTTGTGAATGAAGACACCTAGAATCTTGGAAGCATTGCAGTTTCCAGCTGGTTGCAAATGCATGGCCCCATCCTGTTTGCAGCACATGGGGCAAAGGCCAGCAGTTCAGCTGAATTCAGCCCAGATGATAGAAGCTGGAGCCAATGGAGTTGCTTGTAAGCCCCTAAGTTTTGGGGTGATTTGTCACATTGTAAAAAATAACAGAAATAATTATGCACACTTTAATGATATATAATCAACATATAGTGTTATGATAGCCTTTTCAACAGAATGGAAATGATAACTTCTTCATTTAAAATGCAAAGCAATTTAGTGATAATAGCTACAACTGTCTTGAAATGATCTAGGACCTCATGAAGTTGATTTAATACCCAGCTATTTGGAAGTGTCTAATCATATGTCCACTTGATGAATAGTGATTGCATATCCATGAACAATAGAAAGTAAACATTCTTATTCTCTCTCTCTCTCTCTCTCTCTCTCTCTCTCTCTCTCTCTCTCCCTCTCTCCCTCTCTGAAGTTGAATGTTCACATTGACATGGCGTAAAGCTGAATTTGCTTTGCTTGGCCTGAATCAAATTTTGTTGAAGTCTCTGCTTTTTTATGATATCCAAATGACCTTTGTGAGGTCACTTAAACTCTAATCCTTTTGTGGAAATTGAAGAAAACAGTTCTAAGCTATGGCTTTAGTGGGGGTGATTAAATAAAATAACAATATGAAGTTCAGCACACATAACAGCATTTAAATTATCACTCTCACCAACTTTCTGATATAATTGACAATGATATTATTTTAGAACTGAGCTCATGGATTTTGGTTAGACACAAAGATCAGGATTAAATCTTAAGAAAACCCTAATGATGAGCCAGGAGAGATGGCTCAGTAATCAAGACCACTGGCTACACTCCTGGAGGACTGGTATTCAATCCACAGCATCCTCGTGGAAGCTCACAACCATCTGTAACTACAGTTCCAGAGAGATACAATGACCTCTTCTGACTTTTACAGACATGGACACAGATGTACATATACACAAAATATATAAAATAAATAAATTTGGGAGAAAAATAATGATTCTGTGGGGTAACCAAGTTGCAAGTTGACAGAGTATATTTCTGTTTGTTTTCAAAGTCTGAGTCCATTCAATTAGTTATGCTGTTTCTTAGGTACACATAAACAACATAATATCTCTTTTAATTTGCCATTCTGTGGTTGAAAAGATAAATATGATATACTTGAATTAAAAATCTAATTGTTTCTGCAGAAGGGAAAGATAACCAGAAAAAAACAGCCAGAGGAAAATAAAAGACATTTGTCAAGAAGAAAGCAGGAGATCTCTTCCAGCTTTGAAGAATGCCTTATGGTAAGCTGAAATTTTAAAAGCGAGGCCTAGGCATTGGTGAGGCAGGACACAGTTCTAGTGCCTCCTACATTGATAAGGGGGTTTACATTGACTTAGACACTTTGAGACACAGTTTAATAACAGACGGTCCTACTCCTAGGTCATATGTCCCAGAAATTACGGACTTAGATATACTCAGAAAAATGAGATTCAATATCCTCTAAATATACGTACATCTCACAGATGCGTGTGTATTTATGTATGTGTGTGTGCATGTGTATTCATAATTTCTAAAGCTTGAAATGCATCAAACATCCACACTATCTTTGGAATATACCTGAACAACAAATTATTATTGAGCAGTAAGAATAAATAAGCCACCGATCCACTCCATGCCATGGGTGAATCTCATAGACACCATGCTATATTAAATAAGAAATACGTATCATAGGAGATCACTTATTGCTGATCAAGAGCTAGTTAAAGGGACAGAGCCCTTCTCTGAAGGCTAGTGCCTACTGTGAAGCTGACAGAATCTAGAGTCACTTGGAGCTGGGTCTCCAAGCAGGCCTGTGGGGAATTATCTTGATGTCGGTGTTGAGGTGAGAGGACTGTCCACTGTGAATGACACCGTTCTGTGACCGGGATCCTGGACCATGTCCACGTAGAAACGGAGCCGAGCAACAAACTTAACGTTCATTGCTCTCTCTATTCTGGATGTGATATGACCAGCTGCGACCGCCTCCTGTTGCTTTGACTTCTCTACTGTGATGGGCTGTGTGTGAGCTAAATCAATGCCTTTTCTCCTAAACTACTTTTGTCCAAGGATTTCATCGCAGCCTTAGGAAAACAAACTAAGTCACCTACTTTAATAACCTTCCGAGAAGCTACATATCCCAGTATCCTCACCAAGAGCCAAGCTCACGCTGAACTCCCAGGTCTGGCCGGTCCAGTTTGTTTTGTACTCAGGCCTAGGAGGCTTTCGGGACAGAATATCCACTTAAGCCAAATGACGGGAAGCCAAGCCTGCTATTAACTGTGCCGCACGCTCCGGAGAGGTGCTCTGCTACTTAACGCTGCTGTGCTTTCCCTTTGACACGGTCTGGGGCCAACCTGCGGTGGTTTGGGTTTGCAATCTGACTTTTACTGGAGCTCAGTTGTTGTTCGGACAGGACGTAAGAGCACCCTGAGCCCGAAGCCTCAGATCTCCAGGCCAGCACAGACACCACGTAGATGGTTTTATGAGCTTTACGCCGAAGCACTGACATGCTTGTGGCCATTTTTTGACCTTTCCTGTCCATGTGACTTTATTTCTGGCAGGATCCTTCCTTCCTTAGATGGCTGTTGACTTCTGGTAAATTAGTAATTAAAACAAACAGGCACATTCACGAGCCCAGTGTTTACTCATCCCAAGCCTTCATGGCTGCAAGCCTAGTGACTCCTCCCCCCAAGAACTTAGTAGCCTCTAAGAACAAAGGGCTTTCTGTTCAGAAGGGATGAAATCTCCCCAGAGGGTTTCCTTCTAGTAATGACATGCTGAAAAGAGAGAAGTCTTGTTTTCAACGAGGGTGATTGCATTTGAAGGAAGCATGTAGTTTCACGCGATCAGATCAGTCCATTTCAGTTCTTTTAGCTACCACGTATGGGTTTTCTGAATCTGCTCAAGGAACATTCTGAGTCTCAGTGGAATAATGAAAAGAGACAATATCAAAGCCGGGGGTGGTGGCACATGCCTTTAATCCCAGCACTCGGGAGGCAGAGGCAGGCGGATCTCTGTGAGTTCGAGGCCAGCCTGCTCTACAAGAGCTAGTTCCAGGACAGGAACCAAAAAGCTACGGAGAAACCCTGTCTCAAAAAATCAAAAAAAAAAAAAAAAAAAGAGACAATATCAGTAAGGTCTATGTCATACAAAGTTCCAGTAAAGAGAAGAAAGTGCTGCAAAAGGACTAACCTTGTCCCTGAGAATTTTCACATTTTGAAAAGAGTAGTCAAGATTTGGAAGATGGTTCAGTTAGTAAGCTGCTTGTTGTAAAACTATGAGGACCTGTATTCAGTTTCCCAGGACCCGTGTCAAAGCCAGACAGGGTGTCTTGTGCCTGTAACCCCAGTGATGGACAGGCAAAGACCAGAATAACCCTCGAGCCCACTGGTCAGTCAGTCTATCCAACCAGCAATTTCCAGTCTCTAAGACCAATGAGAAGCCTTGTCTCAAACACAAAGTTGGAGAGCAATGAAAAAGACACCTGATGGAGACCTCTGGACTCCACACATGTGTATACATGTGTGCCCTTAGACCTACACACATAAATATCCACACACAAAGGGGAATCATTTACATAACTGGCCTTTCACACTCTGGACAACATCATTTTCTACTTCTTCCATGTAATTGTCAAATCCAAACAATCAGCTTCTCCAGAACCTTTGCAAGCCGTGGGACTGCCTTTAATTCTCATTCCTGTCACATCCTACGTACATAGATGGTCAGCATTAAGTCCTCTTTTCTGTCTCCAGCCAGCCTCCCCTCCTCTCCAGTCCCCCAACCACATGCTCACCTTCATCTTCCCACAAGGGGACTTTGATATACGTCATGCACCGTCTTCAATGCTGATTATTATATATCAGTCTACCTTCCTGCGCCCAAAACTCAGCTTTCGGGACATCATTTTTTTAATCCACAGATGACATTTTCAGTAACATTTCACTTCTTCTAGACCTCCCTGGCAGTCTTTTCATCTTTTCTCTCAGAATGGCCTCTGCACCATTAGTTTTTATCAACTTGACATAGGTTAGGAGATTCTGGGTAGGAGTGTTGAAAGAAAACAGTGCCACCATCACACTGGCCCATAGGCAATCCGGTGAGCATCTTTCAAATTAATGATTGATGTAGGAGGGCCCAGACCCCTGTGGGAAGGTAGTGCTAGAGTGCACAAGTTGCAGGAAATGAGGAGCAATTTAGTTAAGGTCACACTTCCATGGCCTTTGCTTCAGTTCCTGCCTCCATGTTCCTGCTGAGCGCTCCTGCCCTGGTTTCCTTTCAAGTGAACTACAGCAGTAAGCTGAAATAAACTCTTTCCTCCCCTCATTACTTCAGGCAAAGTTTTATCACAGCAATAGAAACTGAACGAAGATCCCTCTCATTTCTTTTATAAGCCTACTAGCCATCTTCCACTGACATGACTGTCATGAGCATTTTCATCATTTATTGGTTCATGAATGGGTGCCTGATGGAGGGTAAGTCAATCAAAATTTTTCCTTGAGAATTCAAAAATATCGTGAATGAAGAGCAGTATGTTTGGAGTTTAGAAAAGGTAGACCTGTGGGAAACAGCCGTTATTCTGCATTGTGGACTTGGAGATATGGAAAGTTTGTATGGAATGAGAGAATACTGCAGCTGGAATCCAACTGGAAGGCCTACAGATAGTGAGCTCACAGGAAGAACAAATGACCCATCTCATCATTCCATTTTTACACCCAAATAATTTATTTGTTGTTAGTCTGCTGAGAAAAATGCACCCCACCTCTTTGCCTTAGTAATTCATTTTTTGTGTGTTTTGTTTTATGTTTGAGCAGGTAAAATGGGTCACCCATCTTGTCGGTATTTTTTATTGCAATTCAATTATTTTTAAAATATATTTTTAGCCAAGAAATCTTCTTTAGCCCAGGGCTGGGGTTCTAATTGCTATTATTATTGACCAAAATGATGTTTAACCATACATACATTTTCAACTAATTGTAAAATAAAGTGATAAGTTTAAAGGAATGTGGTTAATATTCTAAGATTCTTGGAGTATTTATGGCAAAACAATTGAATGTTTCTGGATATGTTGATCTTGAACTTTCTTATGTCCCTGACCAGCAACCAATGCCTTTTCCTTTCTTTCCATTCTCTGGCCCTCCCTTCTGCACATGGGAGACTTCTAAAAGGTCCCTTAACCTCATGTATATCAGCTTGATGCCATCTCATGATTTCTGCCTACGGAGACCATCTCATGTCTGATGGCTGTTACATCCCTGGTACTTTAGCTGCTCCGTTCTCACATTGAAGCCGAACATCTTCAAATAAATTCCTTTCCTGTGTTAGGAAGCAAATTTTCAGCCAAGAGTGACTTCATTGCTGTAGGACATTTGACAATATCTGGAGACACATTTGAGTGTAACAGCTAGGGTAGGGTTGCTGTTAGCATTCATGAGTAGAGGCTAAGGGTTTTAACACACAGAACAGTCTCTGGCAACCAAGAGTTATCTGGCTGACACCGCTGAGTTTGAGAAGCCCTGCCTTGAAATAAATTAGATCACACCCTCTTTGATTGTCCTAAATGGCCTAATTCTGATAATTGTCACGTCTGTTCACCTGTTAATAACACCTCCAACCTCTAGATCACCTGGGCCATAAATCTCAATAGATCTAGGCCAACTATATGCTGTGGATGATTCATAATTTATACCTACAGTTGGAAAAAATACTGTTTTCTGGGTATTTCACATATATATGAAATTTTATTTATTTTTATTTTTAATTATCTCTTATTCTTTGAAACTATAAGTAATGGAAGAAATACAAGAATGTTCTATACTCTTGGTTTTTTAAAGTAAATTTTGTAAAATTAGACATCAATACATTCAAATACATGGATTCATGCAAAATTTGATTCCATTGCTTTTTACTTTTAATTATTTCCTAAATACTTCCTGGTTAGATCATTATCAGAAACAAACATACGTTATCAGGAATTCGGACAGTCTACTGATTGCTGGAGTTGACAGGTGCAAACAACTGAAATGCCCATCAGCCAACTTCAGAGTAAGATAGTGAGTCTGCTCAGTATCTCCGAGATAGGAATCAAGTCAGTTTATAGAAATAAAGCCAATATCCAATTTCTTTGTCAGATAAAGTCATTCTCTAGAGCTGATTTTTCTGCATAGTATTTATTGTTCTCTGACGTTTGTTGATTTTTTTCATTTGGACATTTACCCATTCCTTTTCTGGTGTTTCCCACTGAGCACAACGCCCATGATGTCAAGAGTTGTATCTGGTTTTGTCAACTATTGCACTGAAGACTTGACATCATGCTTTCATTAGTCACGCTTCTATTAAACTGACTCAATGAGAGGAAAGCATGTGAACTATATGGAGTCCTGGGAAAGTTCATGTAACAAGGGAGCCTGTTTTTATTTTTAATCTGTCACCAGTGAGAAGGACAATGGCTTCACCTCAGTAATTCATTCAAAGTTGTTACACTTTTTAATTAGACATTTCAAAATCCCAACTTGAGGTTTTTCTCGTTAGCATGTTATTCGAGAGCATTATTTACTTTCATTTGTTTATGCAATAGTCATTGGTTGTGATCCTAATTTATGTGGAAGCTGAGGTGAGATTTTTCAAAATTAGCAGATCCAGTCAACAAGTCTCTTCTCATAAATACTGTCTACCTAATTAAGAAACAGGCACTAGATGCCTTCTGGGAGGAGTGAGCTTCATTGGGGGATGAAATAGCAAAGCTACAAGGGATTAAATGCAGGGGGAACTATTTACAGCTGGCCAGTGTTCTGTGTCTTCCTAATCTACAACATAAAAGGACTCACTATTGCCCTATTGCCGCTCTGGTAAGGAGAAAGATAAATTAGTAAGTGATCAGGATTTCCTGCAGGCTATAGGAAAGCTAGTCCAGCAGCATTGGCTCTAACCATTCTTGTTCCCCAAGAGTCCAAGAAAAGCTTCAAGGATGATGGAAAGTGCCCAGAAGCTCTTTCAACACCTCCCTGGCAACCAGAGCAGCCAGGATGGGCAGGGGAGGAGCTTATCCAGCTGAAGGCTGTCTAAGTTCTAAGATGCGGGCTTGCTCCCAGCTCTGCTCTCAACACTGTTTGGCTTCTCCTCCTAAAACTGCTTAGATAATCTTCCTATCTTCCATGTTTTAGTGTGATTGGTCCTTCTAGAGGCTATGCCCACCTTCCTGGTATTCCACTGTCACATCGTCTCTGCTTGGTGATGTCATCATCAGAGAGCCCTCCTTGAGAAGAGGAGCCTCTCTAGGTTCATTCACTGAGATTGAATGAGGCAAACTCCATGGAAAAATGCTCTGGTACCACCACCCCTCTACCACTAAATATTAGGTCATCTGTCAAAGATCACATAATCACCACCATTTCATAAGGTAGGGATCAAGCAACCACCATTTCAACCTGCCCGCTATAGAATGAATAGAAAGCAAAGAAATCAAAAGAAACATAGAAATAACAAACAAAACAATTCTTGGTTTTTAATTTCTCGATGACCTGTACTGGGTGAGCCGAACGAAGGGTAAGGTATGGAAAACTATATAGATGTGATTATCATCGTGTGAGACCAGAATGATCAGACCTTGATGTCTTAGTCTGGAAGTAAAAAAGAAGATGTGACAAAACCGTTTTTGTAGGAAGCAGATGTGGAATAGTCGAGATACTATGAATTCTCAGGCCACAGTTCGTCTTCCATTCTTGTGAAATAAAGATTATGATGATTCACGTGGAGGAAGCAAACGTCATGTACCAATGCTATGCCAAGATCTTTACCCATGTCAACTCAGATCACTCTTCTCATTGCCCTGTGAGATAGGCAAATCCAGCATCTGCATTTTAGACATGAGAAAATTGGGTGCTCAGAGTTAAATGACCCTTCCAAAGTTACAGATCCAGAAACACATGGAGTTCAGATGCCATTCTGTCTTAGTTAGGGCTTCTTTTGCTGCAGCAAAACACCATGACCACTAATTGAGCAATTGCCTTATAGCTGAATCTCAGGGAGGCGTTTTCTCAGCTGAGGCTCCTGCCTCTCTAGTGACTCTAGCGTGTGTCAAGTTCACATACATAGCCCATCTAATCTTGCACCAATCCCAGTCGATATGTTAATGAGTTATCCTGACCTCAGAGGGCTGATATGAAAATTAAAGGGAATGTTCAACGTTTGTTTTTTTTTTTTTTACTTATTTATTTATTTTTATTCTTTTTTAATTAAAATTTCCGCCTGCTCCCCATTTCCCATTTCCCTCCCCTCCTCCCAAATATTGCCCTCCCCCCACTTCCCTCCCCCTATCCCCACTCCTCTTCTCCTCCCCCCACTCCATTCCCCCTCCCTCTCGTTACTGAAGAGCAGTCCAAATTCCCTGCCCTGCGGGAAGACCAAGGTCATCAAGGGAAAAAAATACAAACTCTCCATGTTCTTTGTGGCTGCTGTCTCTGTCACCACCACAACCATCATTAGGCAATTGTGGGGTTGTGCTTATTTAGATCAGGGAATGAAGAATACAAAAATTAAAAGCTGCCATCATTAAATAAACAAATGGAGATCCTACCTGTCACCAAGGATGGAGAAAGTTTCACACTGTGTCTGAACAAGTTCCCACTGCTCCAGTGGGCTTGGGTCTACAATTTTCTAATCCCGAGTCATTAGGCTAAGCAAAAGAACCTCAACACACACATGTGTAGTGTATTGATTCCTTTTTAGAAAATACTTAGAAATGGTGGATCTGTACACAGAGAAAGCAAGTCCGTGGTAGTTGGAACTGGATTGACAGCAAGCAAACACGCTGGAGATTGCAGATGATGGGACTGTTGAAAAGCTAATTGATGCTGGTTGCACAAATATAAAAGTGAAATAAACTCATAGGGTTTTGCTTTTATGCTATGTAAATTATACTTCAGCAATTCAGTTTAAACAAAAGTAGGACCTAAATAAGAACCAGATTTTCAGTCGGGATTTGTTAACGTGGCCAGAGAGGGAGTTCTTTTCCTCCACAAGCAAGTCAAAGGCAGTGCTGCTCGCATTAAGCAAGGCATGCTGAATTGCTGTTCGGCCGGCTGGTTATTTTCCTTCCCTCTGCCTACTCTGCTTGCACTTTTGACTTAATATCTTTATTGTCTCCTCTTAATTAGGTTCTTTCTGTTTCCTTGAGATTATGTGTTTGATTGGTAATGTCCAGTTTAAATTTCATACTTTATTCCTATAGTGTGTGTGTGTGTCGTGGTATATGCACAAGCACGTGTACACAGGTGTAGAGGTTAAAAGAGGACATGTGGTACCCTGTTCTATCACTTTCCATCTTCTATCTCTTGAGACCATGTTTGCCCCTGAGCCTGGATCTAGGCTAACCACCAACAAGCCCCAGCAATTCTCCTGTTTTCTCCCCTACAGCTCTGAGGTTACAGGCAGGGATAGCCTCATCTTGCTTTTCATGTGGTAGCTGGAAATCCAACTCTGATCCTCATGCTGTTCAACAAGCACCCCCAGTCACCACCCCACCTTCCTGACTCCCTAAACTGAGAATTTTATGAGCCTACCATATTTGGAATAGCTTATAGCTTATGTCTACAAAATAAGGGACACATTTTTGGATTCCTTTTACCAACTCATTGCTGAACAAAGCAACTAGAGGGGACCCACAACTGGTTCCAGCAGACATCAATTGCCCTGGTCCGCCTCTTAAAATGAGCCCCTAAACAAGGGAATCAGCCAGTGTTACGTCTTATAAGGACAAACAGAAGTGTGCAGTAGCGTTATCACTAAGCCAATACCATTAAAGGCCAGGGTTTATTGACACTTCAGGTGACTAGATGAGGCCTCTCCACGCTGAGCTAATGAGGAGATCCTCTCCATTACCTCTTATCGAGATTAGCAGCACCCCAGGCACCCGCTGGAGGTGGAAATTACTGGGCAAGCATTGACATGGGCCAGATGCTGTCTCTTAGTCATAATGCATGCACTTGTGGACACAACCACAGACTTGAAAGGATAGCTTCTAAATGTGTTGTTTTTCTCTGTTTCAAAAACCTGCACTCTCAAACACTGTGCTGTATTTCACAGAGTGATGCAGAACAATTTTCTATAGCAAGTCTCTATTACTTACTATAGGCACATACATACACACAAATATGCAAACACCCTTGCTCACACACACATACACATGCTCTCTTTCACACATATATGCTCACACATACATACGCTCACATATGCACATTGCATTCACACGTACTTACACAGACATACACACATAGACTCTCAACACATACACATACTTTTACATGCACACACATTCACTCACCCACACACTGTCACACATGTTCACTCAAACACTTTCACATACACACAGGCTTTCACACACTCACACATACAGACATTCACACACACATATGCATCTTAACTCACATACTTCCAGGTTTGCACTCACACTCACACACTCGTACATGCACACACACTCATATGAACATATGCTTTTTTTTTCCTGTTCAGTCTCTTAGAATCCCACTGCAGATGCGTGCTGACAGTCTCTGTTTTTCAGCCCTGATCATCTAATCATCTCTGTAAGTAAGTTTGCTCCTTCTGTATGCAGCCACTGGCCCTGACTAGTCTCTTTAGGAATCAATTCACACTTAAAATGTATTTGTTCTTAAAAGACATATACTCTTTCATTCATTAAGGGTAAGATTTAAAGGAACATTAAAAATAAATGCATAAATCTTATGTGTCTACATTATAAGCTTTTTAACCATTTGTAATATTAAATGAAGCATGTTGTTCCCCTCTATTTAGAAACACGGCAGGGCAGGAAAGTATATGTCTGTCATGGTGTGTTCCTGGTTCCCAGTAATCCAAAACTGGACCAAAGGGATTGGGGGAGGATTTATTTAAGAGCTTATGGGAAAACATTCATGCCTTTCTCTGGTCTCTTTTATTTTGCCCTGAAAATTAGCCGAATATTAGAGATGATGGCATGGTGTGATTGGTCAAAGCAGAATGAAGGATGCTGAGAGCCACACCCAGTCTCATGCCGGACAGGCAGGCCAACTCCAGGAGCCCTTTTGTGTTCCACACAAGCTATTGTTAGTAAAAATGGAGAGCATTATTTCTTGAGACAAGGTCTCACTCTGTAGCCCAGACTGGCTAGGAACTTACCGCGTACTCCAGGATGACCTTGAACTCCTGATCCTGCTATCTTCCAAGTCCTGGTATTATAGACACATACCATCTTATGCTACCAATTGAAATCCATTTCTGACAAGCTCTATAACTTCTTATAACACAGAGACAGGCCAGCTCCCACAACATCCTATCTTCCAAAAAGATACATGGTTAGAAAATACTTTTCTGCCTTGAGGCATGCCTTTGGGTTTGGCAAAGCTACCCACACAGCAAAAAGCGGCCTTCCACCTCTTCAGCTTCCTGGATGCCACCTGGGGAATCGATCTTCTCATCCTGCAAAGACAGGTAGACTAAATCTTCCCCCTACAGGAAAAATCTTCAGGCCTCTTGTACTCAGCTGCTAATGGCAAGCACTGCTTTTAGGCTGATGTTCTCCAAGGACTAAGGAGAGACTTGGGATCACCTGCATAACTCAAAAAGCTGTCTCACTTCTGCTTATTTATCCCCCTTAGATCTGTCTAATGGCATTTGATGACTTAAGGTACTGACTGGTAGCTCATTACTTCATTTGTTAAGTTCACTGCTAAAATACAGTCAGGTATGCCTCTTTAACAGGCTTTATAGTTCAAAACTAACAGATTTCAGGTGTATCGTCAGAGGTTCAGAGTTTCCAATTTAATTGTTTTCTAAACTGTTCATAACTTTTAACCTAAAGCCATAGCCTTTTGCTATGACACCCAGATGTAAATCAGTTCCAGCTGTCTTACAGACACCTACAGGTTCCTGGAAAAAAGTTCTGCTGCTGTAGCAAAAATCAGGTCTGGTAAAAGCTAACAATCTCCAGAGCCTATTTCAACCCCATCCATTTTCAAATATATTTTACAGGTTACTCTGGATGTCTGGGCCAAGACCAACTCACAAAGTGCTTTCCAGGCAGTACCAACACCTGCAACAGTTGGTACCAACTCTCCTGGATTAAGGACACCTACCAACTAAAATCTGGTTTTATCTGCTCTTGTGTCCCAATTATACACCCGAGCCTCACCTGTACAACCAGGGCACTGCTCTGACCCATTCTTTCTGGCAGTTAATGACTCTTCCCATGACTAGCCCCATTCATGGGGCCAATAATAACAATATATTTTTCTCCTAGTCAACTGCTTTCTCAAGAAACAGCTGCCTCAGGTCTCCAGAATGACAGTAAACCAAATGCTGCTCAGCTACACTTCTGGCTGAGCGTGAACCCAACTCCCAGCTCTCCCCTCTCCCACGTCACCCCATGCCTGCAGGAAGCAGCCAGATTTGAGCCACCTTCCCTTTAACCAAGAAGTCTAAAATGTTTGGTTGAGGGCTTCACCTCAGCTCACTAGTGCCCCCTTACCCAAAAAGCCTAGAATGTTTGGTCAAAAGCATCACCCCAGATCCCTAACACCCCTTTATACAAAAGTCTGGATTGTTTGTCTGGGAGCTTCACCCCAGCTTCTGGCATAAATCCCCTCCCCAGGGAGGGTCAAAAAACCTGCCAAATGGTGAGCCCTCTCCAAGGAGAGTCAAGAAAGCCCACCAAACAATAACCCCTCCACAGGGAATGCCAAAACCACTCCCATAATCAATTTAAACTGCTCCCAAGAGAATGAATGTGTGGTCTCTGGGTTTTGCGTGGTCTCCCTGTTCCTCCCTCTCCTCTCCATGCTTTCCTGAGGCCACACGGGAGCATTGCATTAAACATGGGCATTTTTTAATTTGGTTTAATTTGTTCTGATTGGAATTATTTGCATCAGCAGAGAGGCTCGTCTAAGAGAAATACATAACAAAAACTTTAAACTAAGAACTTGCCTAAATAAATTTTAAATCGGTATTTACAGTCCTAACAGAAACTCATCTACTACTTACTTACAATTGTCTTATTACCACCACGCAGAGCAGGGCTCCATGTGAATCCTGTTACTTGGGTGCAGGGTAGACAAACTCCCCACTGAGGCCTGAAGCTGCTTTTATTGGTCTGTCCTTCAGTCAGAGCCAAGTTGAGGAATGTCCCAAATGATGCAATTTCCTCTAAACCTTAATTACTGGTGGGTGACCTCTGCATTCGCTCATTAATAAATGTGATTTTAAATGGCTATGTGTTGTGGGATATTTGTGCACTGAGTTAAATATATTGCAGTTGTTGGTGTAATAAAAAGCTGAAAGGCCAGTAGCAAGGCAAGGGATGTAGGCAGGACTTCAGGGAGAGAAAGAGAACCCCGGGAAGAAAGCTGAGTCACCAGCGAGATGGAGAGGAAGCGGGATGTGCAATGCAGAGGAAAGGTGACAGAGCCACATAAAGAACACACATTAAGCCGGGCGGTGGTGGCGCACGCCTTTAATCCCAGCACTTGGGAGGCAGAGGCAGGCAGATCTCTGTGAGTTCGAGACCAGCCTGGTCTACAAGAGCTAGTTCCAGGACAGGCTCCAAAACCACAGAGAAACCCTGTCTCGAAAAACAAAACAAAACAAAAAAACAAAAAACAAAACAAAACAAAAAGAACACACATTAAAAGGTGTGAGTCAATTTAGGTTAAAGGAAGTATTTAGGAACAAGCCTAACCTAAGGCTGAGCTTTCATAATTGATAAGTCTCCATGTCATTTTTTTTTCTTTTTTTGTGAGCTGGCAGCCCAAAATAACACCTCCAGTTACGTGTGAATTCAGATTTATTCACATATCCATACAATGCAGGAGGGAAAAGCCTTGGTGATCTTTAACATATCTTTTTGTGTGAGAGTGGGCACAGCTGTGTCTTAGCTTGGTAACTTGTTCTAAGTTTTAGTAACGCATTCAACCTTGCTCCAACATTTAGGATAGACAAGACTGTGCTTACTCAAGCCCTTTCGTGTTTGTACACTAAGGACTGCAATATCAATGAATGAGCCAAGAGAACAGCTATCAATAAAACCAAAGTTTCTGAGTTTATGTTCGCTTAAGAGCTACATGTTATTTTTACAATTCCATACAATGAACACATTAAAATATCTAGTTTACCTCAGTGATTTGCAACGTGAACTCTTTGAAAGATTCTAAAAGTTGCAGTATTGGTACCATAGCTACCACCAGTTAATATATTTGCCTTATGCTTTAAGCATATACTTTGTTTGTTTGTTTTTTGTTTTGTTTTGAGACAGGGTTGCTCCACATAGTCCTGGTTATCCTGAAACTCACTCTGTATACTAGTCTGACCTTGAACTCACAAAGATCCACCTGCCTCTCCCTCCTGAGTGCTGGGATTAAAAGTGAGTGCCACCACACCCTGGCCATGTAAGCATTCACTCTTCTATTTGATCTCTAGGCAAGCTCAACAGGTAATAACGATTTCTTGGCTATTATTATTGAGACCTTATGTTTAAGGGAATCATGTCTTTTATATATCAAATCCCTTGCCTGAGATAACACAGTAGAGTAACAGAAACAGATATAAAACTTTTCTTTATATAAGCTGAAAGCAAAGCTTCTAAATAATGCTATCATGGATAAACTGAAGTGTGGCAATATTCCAACAACTTTGCATATTGGTTAGTTTCTATTAATTACCTGTAATTAAATTATTGTATTGAATCAGTGCATATTCATATTTTATATTAATTCAATAACTTCTTAATAAAATTAGTCAATTAATTGATTGACTCTGGGTAAGTTATTTATTTTGTTTAGTTATACTTAATTAACACTTATAGCCTTAACTTTGTGTCAGTCTTAAAGATCCCACTTAATTTTATTATAGATCAAAGAGCCAAGCATGTTATTTATGAAAGAGGAAAGTGAGGCATAGGTCATAGAAGCTCCTTACCGAAAAAGTCATGTAGCTCATGGGAAAGTCAGTGCCCGGGCACCTTCTGAGCTATTGTCATCAGAGCATTCTATGAACTCTGAATTTTAAATTTATGTTTTATTAATGATGGGTTAGTTGATTATATGGGGAATAAATATAATGTTCACATAGCAGAGCTGGTTTTAGTAGCCATTTTCTGTGGTGAAATTTCTTCCTGGTTCACCCATGGACCGTGTGTGTGTGTGTGTGTGTGTGTGTGTGTGTAAATCCTCTATACTTTTTTAACAGATGAGTTTATGATTCACATGGGTTTACCTGGTAAGGAAGTAAAGACACACACCTGAATAATCAGGACTCATATACAATGTTCTAGGGCATCAGAAATACCCTTTCTGATAAAGTTTGGAATTTCTTTGTAATAGTCCTAATAATCACTTCCAAAACTATAAAGAAGAGGCAAAACACAGTGATGGAAATCAGAGAGCCTAATATTGTTTTTGTCATGATATGGTCTAGGACCTATCTATTTTTTTTATTATTATTATTTTTATTCTTTTTTAATTAAAATTTCCACCTGTCCCCGTTTCCCATTTCCCTCCCCCTCCTCCCAAATATTGCCCCCTCCCCCCACTCCTCTCCCCCATCCCCACTCCTCTTCTCCTCCCCCCACTCCATTCCCCCTCCCTCTCGATACTGAAGAGCAGTCCAAATTCCCTGCCCTGCGGGAAGACCAAGGTCCTCCCACTTCTATCTAGGTCCAGGAAGGTGATTGTCCAAACAGGCTAAGCTCCCACAAAGCCAGTTCATGTATTAGGATCGAAACCTAGTGCCATTGTCCTTGGCTTCTCATCAGCCTTCATTGTCCGCCATGTTCAGAGAGTCCAGTTTCAACCCATGCTTATTCAGTCCCAGTCCAGCTGGCCTTGGTGGGCTCCCAATAAATCAGTTCCACTGTCACAGTGGGTGGCACCCCTTAGGACCTATCTATTGATGAGCTGTGGGAAATCAACTGTCCACCGTCCACGCACTTGCGCCCATCCTTTGGAAGAATGGAAGTTTCTGTGCATATGGAAAGTGACTGGCAGATCATTGGCACAAAATAACTTTTCCAGGTCCTTCCCACTGTAAAGAGATCTCTTTCTCATATGGACTTCACACATCCATAGGATGTTTTTATTGGGTAAATAACGTTTTTAGGTGTTATTGATGCCTACTCAGGACTTTGTAACTCTAACCTGCTTGTGACTTTCAGAAGGCCTGATGGTTCCATCTTATCTCCCTTTATATAGGTTACTTCAGTAATATATGTTTTGTGTCATGTGGTATTGGTTCTTTGCTTCCTCTTTGCTGGTGTTTGTCATTACTGTTGATTTACTAGTGTTTCCAGATGCTAATGCCTTTCAATAACCCTCTTCTGTAGGGTTTTCTGTGGTTGATAGTGGCAGTTTTGTTTAGATGTTTCTTATTCTCCTTCCCCTAGAGGTGGCCCATTTCCAGACACTTAAACAAGACCATAATTGTGTAGTCACTTGTGTACTATGGTGATAGGTAGGGATAAGGGAGGAGCCCTGGAATGTGAGTGATCACAAGAGGAGACTTCTGAGCCCTCTCTCCCTTATCCTGCTTCCCTTGTTGTTGTTTTATAGGATTCTTTGGAAAGCAGCCCCTCAATATATCACTCATGCAAGAATCTGAGTCTATCAAGCCCAGACTGATGAATCCAAACTCCTCATATTCTTGGCTAACTATTAAGCACCATTCCTTTTTTGAACCCCATTTGAAATGACAGAATCCTAGAGAGGTTAGGTATAGAGGAAGGGACTAGAGGAGACACATAGACCTTCCTGGGAGAGGGAATAGAATATATTTTATGGGTGGAGGTACAGAATCAGGTTGGGGAGATGAAG
The DNA here is from genome assembly GCF_950005125.1 of Chionomys nivalis. Taxonomy (NCBI): domain Eukaryota; kingdom Metazoa; phylum Chordata; class Mammalia; order Rodentia; family Cricetidae; genus Chionomys; species Chionomys nivalis. The sequence goes on along the minus strand of NC_080094.1, from coordinate 18,483,601 downwards.
TTGAGGGAGAGATGCAGGGAGAAACAGCTAGAGTTGGGGGGGGGGATTTGAGCAGTGGTATGGAAACCTAGTGCAGTGGAAACTTCTTAAAATATATAAAGACAATTCTAATGAAGTCTTTAAATAATGAGAGAGACAGTTTCAATTGGCCATCATTTGTCACCAAAGAAGCTTCCAGTACTGGGACTGGGTTATGTCTGATTGAGTTTTTGGCTAAAGTTGTTCCTCAGAAGTTCCCAAACAATCCTGGCTGTTGCTAAGAGAATAGGCTGCTCTCCACAAACGGACAGCATGGCCTAGCTGCTGAAACAACACCACACAACTCATTGAACATGGGAGGTAGAGCTGATGCCTGCATAGCTCTTTCCCTCCTGAATTCCAGTGTCCTTTGTTCTGGAAGATACTCTTCGGGCTACTCAAATAGAAAACACTAACACCAACCCAGCCACAAAACCTTGGATCTACAATCTTTCCTGCCTTTAAAATGTGCTAAAGCAACGATAGCACCAAGCTTATGGGATTAATCAACCAATGTCTGATTTAACTTAAGGCCCACTCCATAAGATGGAACCCATACCTATCACCGCTTGGGTGGCCAAGAACCTGAGACTAAACAGCCCAAGGACCTGGGGCAAACCAAGTACTACTGATCTAAAACAAAATAAAAACAACAGCAAAAACTGTAATACTAAAATGGGTCCGAATAATATTCTACACTCACAGATCTGCGCCTTACTCAGCCGTCATCAGAAAGCCTTCCTCCCAGAGCAGATAGGAGCAGATGTGGAGACCCACAGCCAGATTACGCAGAGAGAGAGAAATTGGAGCACACAGCTCTAAATGGAATGGTTCCATCAAATGCTGCCCCCTCAAAGCTCCAGGAATCCTGTGGAAGAGGAGGTGGAAAGAGTGTAACAGCCAGAGGGGATGGGATACAACAGGAGAACAAGACCCTCTAAATAAACTGAGCAAAGGTCATATGAACTCTCAGAGACAGGTGCAGTAGGTACAGGGGTGACTTGATTCTTCACCAGCTCCTCTGCGTATGTATTACAGTGCTCAGGTTAATATTTCTATGGACTCCTGAGTGTGTGAATGAGTGGGGCTCTGATACTTGTGTTTCCTCTTGGGCACTTTCCCTTCTGTTGCTTTGCCTTGTCCAACTTCAATGTGATGGTTTTTGTGTTATCTTATACGTTATTTTGTTATGATTTTTGCTACCTCTTCCAAGCATGTTCTTTACTAATGAAAGACAGAAAGCAAGCGTATCTGTGTGGGAGTGGGGAGGGGTGGGAATGAGAAGAGTAGGGGGGGGGACTGTAATCAGGATCTATTATATGAGAAAAGAATTTATTTTTAATAATATGGAAACAAGAAAGAGATAGAAAAGTATGAATCTAGTCTATTCTGAAATATTCTAGAAGTAAAATCTGAATTCATTTCATTGTATTAATTCTGAATTCATTTAATTGTATTAGTGACTCATTTTCTAGCATGTTGATACAAACTTACCTTTTAAAAAAGTAACAATGTATCAGAAGACAATTTGGTTCACTGCTAAATTTAATCCTGACCTTATTTCCCACTCATGAGCTTATCCTGCTTAATGTACAGTCCTTAACATAGAATCTTAATGAATTTACTAAAAAACAAAATGTTTATAATCCGGACTGAATTCATGGAGTAAGAATGCACACCTTCATATTCTGTTTCTTTAATGGTACTCATTTATTTTGATAAATTATTTTTGTATAAACAAATGATGGCGTCCTTTGCCTTCTGTGTGACTTGCTTTCATGTTTTACTTTCTCCATTCAATCAACAGAAACTCCTAATATTGGCCATGACTGCAACTCCCACGGGAACGGAAGGAAGAAGACCGCTAGAGCAGAGAATATTCTATATTCCCTCCAGAACCAGTGACCAATGGACAGTTTTTAATTTTATCAGGGTCATGTGTCAGAAAATACTCCACAATATTTCATAGTAAAGACCAACTCCCAAACCAGGAAATTAAATGGGTTTTAGTTGAAGTAGTTGCTACACGTGAGGAGGAAGGTCAGATTGAAAGACAATTGATTTCTGTGATTGATAGTGTGCTTTCCCAGATATCCGTGAGCACAGTAATCATAATTCTTGGACAACCCAGAAACACAAGGCACAAAGGAAAAGGTCTTGAGGGAGGTCAGTTCAAAAGTGAAAGAGAGGCTTCCTGCCCCTAATATCGTGGCTATCTGAGGATTGGAAGACTTCGGTACATTTTCCCACAGATAGTTTGCTACCATTTGAACACTAAGTTTGTTTCCTGCTACCTGTCAGCTTCACTCTGTGTTTTATTTCTCGGCTACAGCAGGGGTCATTAGAAGTTTGTCTGTTGTAAGTGAACACAGAATACAAACAAAGCTCCTGGGAAATATGTTTGCGCATGTCACATGAAAGCAGGTTTCACTCTGAAAAAAAATGTGAAGGAAAGGATTTAATGTGCTGAGAGCTCAAAACTTTCTGCTAATATAATGAAATATGATTCACCCTTGTGTGATTTTTATATTCAAATGACAGAAACTTCATATGCAATGCTATCTCCTCTAGCAAGTGGTGAGATAAAAACGAAACCTTACTGAAAATAAATGTAATTATAGCCCGTTTCAACAAACATTTACTAAAGGTTCATCTAGGGTGAAAAGTGGTCTTTTAAGAATGGCAGTTAATACAAAGAGCAGTGTAATGGTGAGGGGCGCATAGCCCTTTTTGTTATGAAATAGGAAAGGACTCTAGGGGAACAAGAAATGATACCAGCCATTCAGAGCAGGTAAGACTTGAATCCATTGACCATTTTTTCTTCATTTGAGAAGTCTCTGCTCGGTGCACTTCTTTTATTGATTGGAGACTTTGTTCTTTTATTAAATGGTTTGTTTACTTAGTGTTTCCATTATTATGTGACGAGGGGAATTTCTTTTCTGTCCCCATCTGTTTGGTGTTCTGTATGCTTCTTGTACCTTGATGGCTATCTCCTTCTCTAGGTTAGGACATTTTTCGTCTATGATTTTGTTGGAAATCTATGTGCCTTTGACCTGGATCTTTTCCTCCCTCTTTTCCTATTCTTCTCAGATTAATTTTTATTTCATAGTGTCCCAGATTTCCTGGGTGTTTCATGTCAGGATTATTTTTAGGTTTAACATTTTCTTTGACTGAGGTATCTATTTCTTCTACCGTGTTTTCAATGCCTGAGATTCTCTCTTCTAGATCTTGTATTATGTTGGTGAGACTTGCCTCTGCAGTTTCTGTTAGAGTTCCTAAACTTGTCATTTCCAGAATTTCCTCTGTTTTTCTAAGGGATCCCTCCCAGGTTGTTTTACTAATTCTGTTTTCACTTTTAGGCCTTGAATGTTTTTATTCATTTCCTTCCACAATTTGTTTGTGTTTTCACATATTTCTTAGGGATTTGCTCATTTCCTCTTTAAGCATCTCTGTCACATTCATAAAGGCTCTTTTTGGGTCTTCGTCTTGTGCTTCACTGTATTGGAATACTCAGGGTCTGCTATTGTTGAGTTACTGAGCTCTAATGGAGACATATTGGGATGACATTTTTATTTTGTTTTTAATGCTGGTATCTAGGCATCTGAGTATGGGATGTTTGTCATTCTAGGTGCTGATATCTGTTCTTATCTTTGTTGGGTATGTGTTTCGTTCCTTGGTTTCTGTTGCCCTCTCTGGTTCTTAGAAGGGTATGGTGGATGTTACAGCAGAGTCTGCTTAGTTTCCTGGGAATGGGAGGAGAAAGTGAGGAAGGTCCTAACAGGTAGTCTGCCAGAGAGGTGGGGGTGAGACTGGGAGCTTGAACCTGGAGTAGAAGAGGAAAAGTGAGAATCTGAAGCTAGCTCATCTGCTCCCAGGGCCTGCCTATTTCTCAGGCAGGTTTGGCTGGCAGGGTCTCCAGGGAAAGCCTGCTGAAGTTGGGGGCTTGAGTAACAGGATGGGTGGGGAGGAAGCAAGAGGAGAATAAGGAGGGAGAGGTGAAGATCCACATTTAGGCTACTTGAAGCCCTGACTGGGGTGGCCTGGGGGCTCCTACGAAATGCCTGAGGAGCGGGGGTGGGGGGACTGAGATAAAGCAATGAGTGGAGGAAGGAAGGTTGTTGGACAGATATATGTGATCCATTAGAGATGGGAGCATGGAGAAAGGGGAGGACTCTACAGGCGATCTCTTACAGACCTGGGGGATGAGTCTGGGGCACTAGATTTGAAGGAGAGGAAGGAGAGGTGAAGAAAGGCCTTACCTGCTTCCCTGGCCAAAGTTTTCATTTTATTTAACAGTATGGGTGTTTTGTCTGTTTGTATGTCTGTGTACTATCTGCATGCAAGGTCTATGGAGGCCCGAAGAGAACATCAGATACCCTAGGGCAGAAGTCATAGACAGTTGTGAACTGACAAGCAGATGCTGGGTTTGAACCTGGGTCCTCTGTAAGAGCAGCCAGTGCTCTTAGCCACCACACTGATCCATCTTCTCACCCTCCAGCATTCTTTATTTGAAACAGACATACAATATGGTGTTCCTATTCATGTCCTCCCCCAGATCCTCCAAGATATCTACCCTCCAACTTCCTATCCACATAACTTCACCTTTCTTCTCTCCTCCTCCTCCTCCTCCTCCTCCTCCTCCTCCTCCTCCTCCTCCTCCTTTTCCTTTTCTCTTTCTTCATTTTCTTTCTCTTCTTCTTCTTTCTCTTCTTCTTCTACTATAAGAAGCTTCTCTGGTAAGGGCTGAGGGATGCACTGATTGATGGCTACAGCAATAAGTCATTAGGAGTCATTTAGCACTGTATCCATCAGCTTGGTATTGGTATTAGGATCTCCTCTAGGGCCCATTACCTACCTGGTCACAGACTCTTGGCCTTTTAAAAATGCTACCCATGGATCAGACCTTAGATCCAAGCAGAAACTGGTTGGTTATATCCCTAACATTCATATCACTACTGCGCCAATATGTATATCTTGTTTTTTTCATATTATATCAAATATTGACTCCAGTGTCAACTTATACCAGCATGTTCTGGCTTTATATAGGTCAGAATGAACTTTTGGAGCTAGTTTTAATGAGATTGGAAATGCTTTTCTTAACTATGGGCTTGAACTATGTAGACCAGAATGAGACTTCATTTTCTTGGTTACCAACAACAAGCATTGGCAGAACATTCACCACCTCATGTTCAAAAAGAAGCACACTCATACAATAGAGGTCTCTGCACAAAAGCAATAGTTAACAAACCCCTATATAGACCTATCAAAATATGAACCATAACCTGGTTCTCTTGTTTTGTATACAAGACTAAAGAGGTTTCTTTCTGACTTGATCATGGCTCCCGTTTTATCGGGTAACTAATGTCACAACCAATCATGGCATCAGAAATCAGAACCTCTAAAATTTCTGTCTGCCTGTCTATCTCACAGGCTCTTGGGCAACTGACTTTAACTTTCTCCAGAGCGTAACGGGAGCTTCCAAATGACAGGGCCTAGACAAAACATCTCGAAATAATTCTTCTAAGCACAGCAAATGAGCCTTCTTTTCTTGTATAGTCTAGGAATTAGCAGAGAACACACACATCTCAGTTACCTTTTAATACAATTAGAGTCATTAGCCAGGATTATGGTAATAGGACGAATGACAGCAACTATAAACCAAACTCAAAGCAATTGGTGGCTTGAGCAGCTAACACTTCAGTTTGTCCAGGTCGCAGAGATGACAGAGTGGGCTGGGGACCCAACATTGGGTTAAGGAGAGCCTTGGTATTCCCAGTGGGTAGGTTGACTAACCATAGTGGTTATTTTAAACAATAAAAAGGAAGTACTCCTGAAAGCCTGTATTTCCTATGGGTATCATCTGTTCTAGCCTGCTGGTCTAGACTCAAGTTTTAAGAAAATGTGACGAAAAGAGCACAGACAAAGAACCGTGATACCAAGGGATGGAGCTAATAGGAATCAATACATATTGTCTGCACAGGTGGGTACTGAGCCCCAGTCCACAGTGATCTGTGTGCTGGCTAGTTCTTCACATTAGAGATATGCAGGACGTGAGAAGAGCAACTGAGATACTGTCTGTACACACCAGACTGGACTGTGATATATTTTCTTGCTTTGTGATTGATGTGGGAGGGCCCAACTCACTGTGGATGGTACCACCCCTGTGATGGGTCCCAGGGTGCTGTCTGAAAACAGGCTGAGCAAGCCACAAGGAGCAAGCAGTAAGCAGCTTCATGACCTCTGCTTCAATTCCTGGTGAATTCAGAGCAAGAAATCAAAGAAGCCATAAAATAAGCCTTTTCCTCACCAAGTTGTTTTTGGCTATGGTGCGTTATCACAGCAATAGAGCCCCTAACACAACCTGACTAAAACTTTTCACCAAACCGCATACTACGTTCTGAAGTCAGTTCCCTTCAACTTGTCTCATTGTCTTAAATGAAAACCCACAACAATGTGTTACTGTGTTCTAGTACTTTCTTCCCGAAACAACAGAAATCAAATATCCATTTCCAAAACACAGCGAACACGGGCAAAGGAGTCCCAATCTACTTGCTCAAGTCTGTTATTAAAGTAGTGGCATGAGTCTGGTGTCTGCAGCTCTTCAGACTACAAGTCAGGCAAGTGAGGCCAGGACAGCAAGTCAAGGCCAGTGCTATAGGAAATCCTACAGCCAGTAGCCTTTAAATTACCTGCCCACTTGGGCATGGCCTCCTATACTATAAATGCCAATGTAAAGAGCATATCCGGCATCTCTCTTCTGTGGGATTTGTTGCTGTTCTGCATTCGAGCAGAGGACTGTGATCTTTGAGTCTACCCCTAAATAAACAACCCTTTATTATACTCAATTCTGAGCTAGTGATTTCCTTTTAGCTCTGTCTTCAGGTCAGGACCCCTCTTCCATTCTGCCTTTCGGGTTTCTGTTCTATTGCTCTGTCTTTATTTTCTTTACCCTCTCCACCTTCATGTTGCTGAACTGTCACGCCCAGCCATTGTCATTGTGATATGGTTGACTTTTTCAGTGCCCCCAGAGCTTCAGTCCAAACCTGAAAGGCACTGGCACCGCTGAGAACTACTTAACAGTGTCCTTTTATTCAAACATCAGTTTCGTGAAGAAATCTGGGATACAAACTGACTTCTCACGTGGCTTCCTGTCTTTGGCTCACACGTTTGCTACTGTCTCAAAGTAGAATTAGCTGTTCTCATTGTTAGCCTTAGAACTTCGCTCCCAGAGAAACCCTAGCCAGATCTACACAAACAGGAAGGAAATTTTCAATAGGTGTAAATTTAGCCTTTATTTCTTTAGATAAAATTTATAAGCTCAGTTGCCTCACTTGGTCTCTATATACCTTATTATGATGAGGTTTTTCTGGGCTCTTAAAAAGGAAACTCAAAACTTTTTCAAGTTTTTAAGACCACTACCTATAATATAGGTATGAATGTATATGCTTACATGTGTGCATACATTCATACATACATACACAAACACACACACACACATATATATATATACTACCTAGTTGTAGAATTACTATGTCATTAGATGAGAAAGCATAACTATCATGGAAATTATCACACAGTCACACTTGTGACTAAGTAAAAATTTTGGCCAAGATATTTTTATTTTGCATAGTCCTCTTATTTCATTGTTCATATTTAATAACATTTACTTTATGGAAGCCTTGTTCTTTCTTCCCCCATCTCTCTAGAAAATTTTATTTTTTCCAAACTTCCTAGGAGTCTTGGTGCTATTCTTATTCATGTCACAGGTCAATATCATTTCAAAAACATAGGTGACTTTGGTAAATAAACCTAGAACACTTTGACCAGATTCTGAGCTCTTGAACGGGTCACATATAGCACGAAATAAATATATATGCTAGGGGATAGAGATCTGGTTCAACGGTTAACAGTGCTCACTGCTCTCACAAAGGCACCAGGTTCATTTCATTTCCAGCACCCTCATGGTGGCTCACAATCACCTGTGACTTCAGTGCTGAGTGATCCGACACCCTCTTCTGGCCTTTGCAGACATTTGCATGCATGTGGCATACGTAAACTCACACAGGCACACACACATACACATAATTAACAAATGAATCATTTCTAAAAGTAAGTCTATTCAAATCACTGCCTTTGAGTAAATGAACTCCATCTATGTTTGCATTTATTTCTAATTTAAATATAGGTAAATTCAAATTTTCACAAAGTAACAGTACAGAATTGCCCTACGTCTTCAATAAATTGAATCTGAATGTAGCCCTAAAAAACAAAGAACTTAGAAATCCCCTTCTTTACAAAGACAGAAGTGGTTCTGGTCAGTTCTTCTTTTACTTGGTTGTTTGTCTCAGCAAACAGAACTCTTTAATGCACCATGCAACAGACTGAGTTCCTCTGTTCTCTCCAGAGAGAACAAATGAGGAATAGGGTACTTACTTCATGGTAGAAGAGGAAATTTCCAGCTGCTTCTTCAGCAAGGAAGCAACTTGGGCAGAGATATAAATATGCCACCAGCAAGTCATATTTCTGCTATGAAAGATTGGCTTTGCATTGGAATTGGTATTACAGATGATTTTTGTGAGTTTTCTTGTTGACACATTTATTTATAAATGTTGTTTTGAAGATGGGTCACACATTCTGTAGGCTCTGAGCAGCTCAGAGGGAATTAACAGGCCTAGGAGTTCCTAAAGCCCTGCTGAAACTACACAGTGAACCTCCTGGTCAAAAGACAGTGGGCACGGGCAAAGACACAAAAGTCTATACCTACAACCCTTGAAAGACTGAACACAATATCTCCCCCCAAAAATCGAGGAAAACCATCACCAAATTTGTTTAGCAATAGATTTGAGAAAGACAGGTTAAATATGCCAGTAGAAATTATACAAAATGAGCAGAAAATTTATGAAATAAACCAAAAACGAATGACTCCTCAAAAATCTAAGAGACAGTTTCAGGCAGAGCAACACATTATACTGTAAGTTCTGACACAGAAATAGAAGCAAAAATAAGAGATCAAATACCTGATCCAAAGTTCTGAATTTTGGTGGAAATCATTAACTTATAGATCAATGATTCCCAGTGGTCCTCAAATCCTCAAATAATATGAATACAAATAAAATTCACTAAGGTCAAATTGCTAAAAGTAAGTGTGTGTGTGTGTGTGTGTGTGTGTGTGTACGTGTGTGTTTGAGAGAGAGACAGAGACAGAGAGAGACAGAGACAGAGAGAGAAAGCCCAATGAAAGGAGCAATCGATGGGTCCATTATCTCTTTGAAAACAAGGAGAAGTGAGATAATACTACAAGAAGATATCAGGAGGCTAACTGACATACTTTCAATAATCTTATACCCCATTGAACTATCATTGTATAGTAGAGATAAAATAAAGATGGTTTTTTGGTTAGCATTTATTTTGTAATTCATCACCAGCAGGAGGAATAAACATTTTCCAATTCAACACAATATCACGATGCTACTCTACACATAAAGAGTAAGTAAAACTATAAACAATTATCTCTTAAAAAAACAAATTCATCAATTCTTTTACAAATAATCAAGTAAGAAAGTGAGATGTCCCACTGATTAAAGAACTTGCGAAATAAATGTGAGGACCAGAGTTTGAATCCCCAGAATCTATGTAAAGCTAAACCCAGCAGTGTGTGTCTATGATCTCAGCACTCTTATGGCAAGAGGGGAGATTGATGGAATCCACATGCTGCGGGGTGCTCCCCTCTGGACCCCAGATTGGACACAAATCACATCCAAATACCAATTTCCAAGCACAAACCAAACACAAACAGATCCTTTATTAAGCAAGACGAAGAGACAAGGTGGCTAGATCTGAAATGGGCCGAAACAGCAGCGAATAGCTTTGCCAAGTGTTAATTTTAAGAGGAAAAAGGGAGAGGTCTGTATTGGAATGAGCCAGGATGTGTTGATAAGCTCTGATTGGGTATTTTAATTAGGTCGGTCAAAATACTGAATTTTGAATATTGAATCTTGATATTTTGATAGTCAGACCTTGGTGGTCAGGCTCAGGAATTATAAAATAGACTTTGATGGTAATCTAAAATAGACTTTGAAGGTAATCTAAAAGTTTAGAAAGGGGGAGAAATGTAAAACTTATCAGCACATGTTTGCCATGCTCAGGCCGGCTAGAGCCCTTCAGAGATAAAGACAGGAGACTCTCCAAAGGCTCACGAACCAGATGGATTGGTCCACACAGTCACAGCCATCGAGATACTGCGTTTCAAACAGGGTAGAAGGTGGCAGTCAATACATAGGTTGTCTTCTGACTTTCACGTGCTGCTGTGGTCCACATGTGCCCACACTCACATACAAACACACACACACACACACACGGACATGCACTTAGAGACACACATTACACACATATATGTACACCCAAATCAAATTTAGTTAAGATGTGAATTCAGTAACAGGCAGGTCTGTTTATACAAAAGATGTCATATTCATTTAAAAGTTTAAAAGTGAACAATAGAAACCAAAATATGATGACTATTATCTCAATGTAGGAAGAAAAACCCATCAGCCAAACTAGCAGCAATTCAATGATAATAAAAATCTTTGAAAATTAAGAACAGGAAACAAAGTTTTAAATTTTGGTGTATGTTATTAAATACTTTTTTATTAATTAAAATTAATTCATTAAATGCTTTCTCCTAAAACTTAAAACAAGACAAAGAACTTCATTCCCACTACTTCTATTAAATATTGTGCTAGAATTAAGAACATTAAAGCAGAAGTATTGAAGAAATAAACACACTAGCAAATTAACTAACTTACAATAGTATAAAAATGTACACAAAAATAACAGGAAAAATATTCCTTTTAATCCTTTAAATCTACATGTAGAAAAACTGAGATACCTAACATAATTTGAGAATTTCAAAAAATAAAAACTATTTACTATGCATTTAAATATTATGTTGACTTACAATAGTTAATTGATAATGACATGTGAAAAATAAAGTAACTTAAATCGCATATAGATACATGAAATATTAGTAGTCCTATGAAAAAATGTGTTAGTTATATGCAGACCCCCTTTTAAATGAACTCAACAGAGGTTGAGAGCTTAAATAAATAATGAGCTACAGCAGGCTCAATAGCATGAACAGAACACGGTGAAGATGTCAGTTCCACCCAACTACAACTACTCTACAAATTCTGAGTGTTTCCGAATCAAATTCTGAAAGGGTTTCTTGTAAACAATGACAAACTATTTTGAAATTTTGCAGAATGCCAGATGATCTGAAATGGCCAAAGAATAGTGTGGAGTAACTTGGTATTCATTTTGAAAAATTAATGCACCTCACTTTTTACCTTCTGCACAGAAAATAATCCAAAGTAAACCATAGATCTGTTAACAACAATAAAATACAGGTAGAAGAACCTGACAGAGATTAATTGTGGTACAGGAGCAGCCAAAGAAAGAACACAAATGCGGCCTTATAGAAGTGAGTAGGTTGGACACAAACTAGCAAAGGTGTTGGCATATTTATCTGTCACAAATTGGCATCTAGAACTTAGGAAGAACTCCTGAAACTCATTAAGAAGAAGAATGAAAATCAACTTTTTAAAATCTGGGACAGTACTTGGACAGATACCTCAACAACAAAAAACACAAATTGCCAAGAGCACATGAAAATTATTCAAGATTCTCGGTCATCAGGGAAACAAAAATTAAAGCCCCTGTAAGACTCCATTACATGTTCATCAGGACAACTGTAATTTAAAAAGAGTAACAGTGTTTAAATAGCCCATCTTGGTGAGGATGAGAGGCAGTTGAATCCGTCTTGCATTGCCTGTGGGAATTTTAAATAGGCTGACAATTTCGGAAGACAGTTTGGCAGCCCCTTCTGAAGTTAAATATACATTGACCAGATGACCTTGTAATTCCATTCTAGATGTTTATCCAAACAAACTGAATATATATGCCTAAATAAACACCTCCAGTACTTTCTATTGTAATTTTATTGTTAGTGGGCAAAGTTGAGACACAGTTCAAATTTTCTAGTAGAAAGGTAGATAAATAAATTGTACTATGTTAATATAATAATGCTCATAAAAATAAAATATTATTGATATATGAAGCAACATATAAACACTTAGCCAAGGGAATGAAACAAACACAAGTCTCGCACATCATATAGTTCAGTGAATGTCTAAGTCTAAAAATAGTAAAGCTATTTTAAAGTAAAAAAGAAAGATTCAATTTTTGCCTGGCTCTGGGGCAAGATAGGGAGACTGACCTAAAAGAAGGCTTAAACAAACTCGATTGGCTGGGGACACAGATCAGTTGGCAAACTGTTTGCCTAGAGGGTGCAAGTCCTACATTCATTCTCAGAAATCACACGAACCTGGCATGGCAGCTCATGCCCATAATCTCAGCATTTGTGAGGTGGAGGCGGGAAGATTTGAAGGATAAGGTCATCACCTACTATGGATACATAGTGAGTTGAAAGCTATCCTGGAATAAATGGAACCTTGTTTTTTAAGAAAGGGAGGAAGGAAGGGAGGGAGGGAGAAAGAGAAGAGAAGAGAAGAGAAGAGAAGAGAAGAGAAGAGAAGAGAAGAGAAGAGAAGAGAAGAGAAGAGAAGAGAAGGAACGAACAGAGGGAGGAAGGGAGGGAGGGAAAAAGGGAGGAAGGAAAGGAAGGAGAAAAAAGTAAAATGTGAGGGGAGAAGTGAGGGAGAGAGAAGAGGGAAGAATGGGACAAAACTTTTGGTATGAATCAAACAAAAAGCAAATGGTGTATTTTAGTCGTAGTGGTTGTCTCACAAGACCTACCCTAAAAATGGGAATCTTTACTTTCATGCAAATCAAACTCAGCAGAGTTCTTAAGTGGGAGGACTCTCACAGACAATATATTTTTAAATTAGGGTCAAGACAAGATTCCCTGCCGCCATTACTCCTTGCTGCAGTGTCCGGGAGCCTTGGAAATGGTAGGTAGGAAACAATTTAGGCCCAGATTTGAGACTTTAAAAGCAGAAACAAATAAGGTTATTCAACAGACTGGATGATTTAATTAGAGTAATCTAAAAGGGGCTGTAGAAGAATGTAACAAAGCATAAAAGAACTGAGCTTCAAGGTCAAAGAGAAAAGGTTAATAGCATTCCTAAGTTAAAATCAAAAGTGGGCTATAAAAAATACATGAAGTTGAAAAGTTTAAAAAGAAAAAAGTCACTTATTGTTACCATTTTCTATGAAAAAAGCACACATTTGAACCAGTGACAAAAATGTTATCAACTGAACATGAGCAAGAGTTTCAAAGATCTTAATCTTACAGAGAAACTTCAGCAACTTTGTCACGATTCGCTGAGGTCCAACATGAAGAGAAGTGGCCCTTTACAAATAAGTAGAAAAATAGTAAAAAAAAAAAAAAAAAAAAAAAGTAGTTTTGTTATTCCTATGTGATAACAAACAACAAAAGAACTCAGTTTTACGAATTCCTAAGCTGGAAAATGAGCAATTTTAGAACTGTGGGGGAAACGTCTTGGTAAAATTCTTACTGCTCTTTGAGCACGCCAGTGGTATGGGGGCCACACGGCTTCTGCACTTGCTCCCTCAGCCTGAGACACTGTGTCTCAGAGAGTGTGGGTGCTCTCACTCCTCTGAAGGGCTCTGCTGCTGTGTCAGGTTTGGAACATGTGCCTCTGAAACCGTGAGGGAATTGTCTACCCTGCTCAGAAGCAGATAGACAGAGACCGAGAGAGGGACAGAGAAAGGGGGAAGAGAGAGAGAGAGAGAGAGAGAGAGAGAGAGAGAGAGAGGAAACATGTGCATGTGTGGAGAAGGGATGACTGCATACAGGAGGAGGTTCTCTCCTTCTCTGTGAGATCCAGGGACAAAAATCAGGCTGCCAGTCTAGGCTGCAAGCACCTTTAAGTGCTGGGCCATCTCACTGGCCCCACAACAGCTTTCTTAATGACTTTACCTGTCTTCTCACATTCTGTCATCATTCATAAATTTTATAGTGTGGGAGGCTTGCTTGATTCACAGTTGCCTCCTGTAAATCTAAAGAGGGCATTTTGCCTCAATACAAAGAAAAGAAAAAGACATAGGCATCAATTCTCGTGAAATTAGAGTTACAAATGTTAGTATTTTCTGACTAGTTTGATGATATGTTTGCTGTTGCTTTCGGTTTTCAATGTTTATAATTTTAATTTAAACAAAGGATAGAATGAAAGATGAGAAAGCCGTTTTCTATTGGGTAACATATTACTGTTGTCTGTCTGGTGCTACCCAGCACATTAAAACATGATACCAGGGAACTGCATGGATATTTTGACAACTGCCAAAGAAAAAGTTACTAGATAAAGTTTAGGGAAATCTACTTGTAGGGAAATAGAAGGCAAAATGCAATTTAGGAACATATCTTTTATTAAAATTGCAATACCCAAAAGTTAGAAACTTAATGTAAAGTCAACCAAAGAAGTCGCTTGAAAGTTTGCAGCTCTCACCCCCATGTGCCCCCAAAATTCTGTAAAGCTAAACTTTGGAAGGACTGTTATTTTCAGATTCTAACGATGCAATAAAATAAAATGAAAGGATAAATACTTGTCATGCAGGCATAACTCCAGTTCTCTTGGGAAATAAAATACATTTTCAAGTCACTTCCAAGGAAACCCACCAGGGGGGAACCTGTCAGAAAACTACTTGATATGTGGCTAGACCAAGACCAACCACTTTTTCCAAATGGCAGAGATGATCGAATTTTCAAAGAACCAACAATACATATGTTCACACACACAGAACAAATCCATCAAAACTCTGAACACAATAGCAAGCCTCAAGGCTTAAGATGAGAAACTTCCAGTGAATGCTGGGTGAGCAGAGACTACCACCATGAATGGGTGAGCCTCTGGACAAGATATCTAATTGCTCCATCAATGGACAATCTGATCACACATGGTTTATATGGCTAGTAAAATTGTTCAGTGTACTGAACTTGGCCTTTATGGGCTATCTAAAGCTAAATATGTTGTAGAAAAGCATTGGAAAGCTTTTGACAATGCATTAATATTTCAGTTAATCATTTGGAAAAGTTTTCTTTTAATTAAATCCAATCAACTAATAGTGATGTTTTTGAGCCTCACAGTCATTAGAATTAAAAACACAACTTAAATTACAAAACATCTAATAATTAGAAGATAATTAGGATGCCCTGTGGGTTTTTTTTTTTTATCTAAATAGGAAACTTTACTGCAAAATTCAACTTTGACTGTGACAGTGAGCAGCGTCTCTACTGCGGTAGAGTTTTGTCATTGCTTGTTGGAAAAATTAGAGCTCTTTTCCTCACATCTATCTGTGGATTTCCCCCTAAGAAGATATTTCTCTTTTAATAGCCAAAGTATCTTAGATTTACGTTAACTGTTGGTGCTTAAATCATAATTATACCAGCTCATTAAATTAATTAGAAAATTCATTTTGTATTGTTGATGTAATTTATATAATTTAAAAATTAGCTTCACTTCAAGGCTAAGGTTCTCTGTTAAGAGATTATGGAGCAAGCCTGATGCTGAATTCAGGTGCAATTCAGTTGGAAGTAACTGAGTCGTTAGAGAGGGAAAAATATTCTTGGCTTTATAGGAATAAATACAATTCACAACGTTGATAAAACAGTTATGAAATTTTATGTGCCAAATAACATAATTTCAAACTGTGCAAAGCAAAAACTATATGCAATAAAATGATATAATGGAAAATAAAATTATGCTAACAACTTTAAATACAATATTCTATGTATAAGAATTATCATGTGGATGAAAATAATATTCACTTCTAGAACATTCTAACAACACTGTTTATAGCAGTGGTAAATTTAAAAGGGATAACAATAGAAGAGTTATTAAATCATTATAAAATCAAAAATATAGAATATTAGGCAGTTTTTAAAAATGTATTCTGAATGACATTTAGAGGTGTGAAATGTATCATTTAGAGAAGTATCAGGATGATTTTTAATCACAGCCTTTGGAAAAAATTTAAAACTATAGTAAACTAAGAATAAACTAAACAGTATCAAAACACCCAGAAATGATAGCATGTAATAACCATACTTCTGCATGAACAAAACCAAACTGTCTCTCTCTCCCTTCTTCCCTCCGTCTCCCTCTCTCTTCCACCCACCCCTCTCTGCATCTGTCTCTCACATACATTCACTGTACTGACTTCATTTTCTTTTTCTTTTTTTGTTCTCCTGCTGACAAAATACATCACCAAATAGGTGTAATACATTATACATAGATAGTCTGTTGTATCTTTTCGAGGGAATCCCAACTCAAAATAATTTATGCGGCTGTTTTGTGGGTTTTGTTCCCATACATAACATACTATATTATAGTGAACGACGATTACTTTGTTAATTTTTTTTCAAGATTATCATTTTATAATCACAGCACTGGGTTACATAAAGACATTTCTATACAGGCATAATATATACTTTGATTATATTCATCTCATTTTTTTCCTCTTTATCTCCCTATCCTATTTGCCCTCTCTGTTTCCTGGAAAGCTTTGTTTCTATTCTCACATCATATGTACACAAATGATTTTCTGTATTCGCATGAAAATCTATAAATCACAAATGAGAGAAATGGTATATCTGTCTTTCTGAAATTAACTTAATTTGTTTACTATGCTTCTGACCAGTTCATTCATTGCTACAAACTTTAGCTGAAGACAATTTCTTTCTCTTGAGTTCCCAAAGCCAGGTGTGAGGAAGAGCGATGCACTGATGTGCGAACATCTGTGAAGTGTGCCTTGGAGTCCTTGTGGTAAGTACCAGAGTTGCACAGCTGGGTTGTGCGGTAGATTTTTGTCTAGTTTTGTGAAGCACCTCCACAATGGTTTCCTCCATGTCAGGACTAGCTTGCATTCCCAGCAACAGTGTACAAGGGATCCCTTTTGTTCTCATCCCGGCCAGCACTTATTGTCTGTCCTCTTAGCATCTCTGATTGGGCTGAGTTCTAATCTAAACATACTTTTAATTTGCATTTTTTTCATTGCTAGTTATGTCATGTCTATTAGTCATTCACAGTTCATCTTTTGAGAACCATCTGTTCATTACTCCATGTATTGATTTATTGGTTTTTTGTACTTTAGTGTTTGAGGTCTTTACAAATTTTAAAAATTAATCCTCTGTCTGATGTGTAATAGTAGAGATTGTCTCCCACTCTTTGGGCTGTCTCTTCACTTCATTAGTTGCTCCTCTGCTGTGAAAATGCTTTCGAATTTCGTGAAAGCACACTTGTCAGTTTGGGGCACTGTTCCTGATTGACAGGAGTCTTAGGAATTCCTTGCCCCTACCTGTATGGTCACTGAGTTTCTCTGCTTTTTGCTCGAAGTCATTCAGAATTTCTAGTTTTGCTTTAAGGTCTTTGATCTAGAGTTGTTTTGAACAGGGTGAGAAATAGTGATGGAGTTTTACTTTGTTACATGTGGTTATCCAGTCTTCTCAACATTGTTTGTTGAAGAGCCACACAGACAGCTGTAGCAGTGGGTTATAGATGAGTCTTCAACTCTATTTCACTGATCAAGGTACCTGTTTTGCTCCTTAGTAGCCATTTTTCTTTTTGACAAAATGACATTTCTGGTATCTGGTCCCATTGAATTATTAATTGTAGATGTAAACACAGGTGAGGATGTTTAGCAGTTAGTTCCTACGCGTGGTCTTTTCGCTCCCACTTTCTACCTTCAGCCTAAACCGCTGAATTCTACTTCTATTATTTCTTAAAAGAATTTTCTAAGATGTCTACTTCGGATCAAAACTACTCAGCCTTAAGGGATGGGTCTATTCTACTCTATCTGTTTTCACTTTTCTGGGTCAGGCAAACCATTTGCCAACATTGCTGGGCTACCACAGTAGAGCGTGGAGTGTCTTTCCCTCACATCATCCCGTGTCTAGTTACGTCATACCTCACTCCTTGTCTCCATCCCAACGACATAGTACGGACGCTAATACCATGTCACTTTTCATTTAACTAACGGGGCTGAATCGCTGAAGAAAACTGATGCTCCTCCTGCCCCACTAGAATTTGTCAGCGCAATACCTTATCAGCTATGTATTCCTCTCCTCTATGCATACTGGAATGCTGGCTACTTTGATCTCATGCAGGTCTTGTGCAGGCCATCACAGCCTCCGTGAGTTCATGTGTGCAGAGGGCCTGTCATGTCTGGACAACATCATTTCTGCACTTGTTCATGACGTCTGGAATTTATAGTCTTTCTGCCCCTTTTCTTAAATGACCCTGAACCTTGGTTGAGGGATGAGGTGTGATACAGATGTTCCATTTGTTGCAGGGCACTCCACTGTCTCTTTTTCTCTGTGCTTTGACCAGTTGTGGGTCTGTGTATTAAGCAACACCGACTGCAAAAAGAAACTCCTCCATTGAAGGCAGAGAGCTGTGCCAATCCACGGCTATAGAGATAAGTATTTAGGAAGCAGATTAATGCTATCTATGTACTGTATTTAGCAGAATAGTGGTAATAGATATTTTTCCCCTAGGACTTATTCCTAGTCAGCTATGGGATCTTGTTTCAGTTAACACCACTTTTGAACTGTCTTGCTTAGCTCTGACATTAGAACTTTATTATATTTTAAAATAGAACAGAAAAGCCTTCCTTAATCTTCTGTTTTCTAAAGCTAGTTGTAAGAGAGAAATTCTGTTTTTCTACATTTGCCTAAATCAGAAATTTCCTATATGTAATACCTGGAATGCTGATCTTTCTACAGTGACTTCCTTTTCTCTTTGGTGGAATACTGGAATTTTTCTACAGATTCAGTGCTTTAATTAGTTTTCCTAAGTTTATATATACACACACAAACACACTTGACATTTTGTGTATATGCTCTCTATACTTCCACATTACCTTACATTGCTTTTCTGTGTACTCCTGCTTCTCATTAGTTCTGTTTATCCCATTTTTCTCAACTTTCCATTAAGTGATCCTAAAAAGTTTTCAATAAGAATTTCACTTTTAGTTTAGATTTTTACTTTTAATTTTATTTTGCTTCAAACCCTCAGTTATTAACTAATTGGTTGATTTTAAGGCTGTACCCACATAGCCCAGGCTAGCCTAGAACTTGCTCTCCTCCCTGGCAGCCTCTCGTGTGTTGAGGTTGCAGGCGTTGTCACCACATGGTTTTTCTGACCCATTAATCTCCTTTTCTCTACGTTTCTTTTACTAACTTATTTATAAATTTCCCAGATTATTAGGGCCCAGCTGAGGCTAGTTAGCTGGAGCTGAGAAGAGAGCTCCGCTCCATGGGTGCTGCTGTTCTTAGCCATCTCTTCTTAAGCTCTGCTGATTTCTCAGTTCTACTAACCAGCATCAGTTGTCCCAGCATAGCAACGTTTTGCTTCAGTGGTTCTGGTATCTTGTTAATCACAGCTGACTCTTCAGCAGCCCAGTTAATCGGAACCACAGATTCTTAACCCAAAATTCCAAATGGCATGGATGGAGTTGTTAACGGATTCCCAAACTTCTTCCCAAGACAGACCTCCATCATCCGCACTACACTCAACATTCTTATCTTCAACGCTCTGACAGAATGGCTTGCTGAGCTCTCAACACTCAATGGCTCTTCTAGCCCAAAATTCTAAAGCCTTTCCACCGACATCCCAAGAATATGGTCAGATCTGTCTCAGTGAAATCCCATTTTCCTGGTACCAGTTTCTGCCCCAGTTAGGGTTAATATGGCTGTGATAAAACAAAAGCAAGTTGAGATGCAAAGAGTTTATTTGGCCCGTACTTCCATATCACCGAAGGAAGTAACAGCAGGAAATAAAACGGGAGAATGCCATTTCCTGGTTCCACGTGGCTTTCTCAGCCTGCTTTCTTATAGAACCCAGGAAAACCAGTCTGGGATAGCCTCACCCATAAAGGGATGGGAGCCTCACCCATAATGGGATGGGGCCCACCCTTAGCAATCACCAATTCAGAAAATGCTTTCCGTGCTTGAGTACAGCCAGATCATATGGAGGCATTTTCTTAATTGAGGTTTCCTCCTCTGAGATGACCTTAGCCTATTGACAGAAAACTAGCCAACACAGCCACATTGCACAATTTTGACATATAATTTCCCCTTCTTTAATTTCTAAGTACTTAATTATGGTCTCTCCCTTTATCTGGTTTGTAATGTTCACTAAGTTTAGCAAAGTTGATGAGGTTTAGAGCTTTGCAATTATTTCAGAGCTGTCAATCAACTGATTCCTTTCTGCTCCCATAACCTGTGATTCCACCAAATAGCAGAAATGATCATTACTGGTTCTGCCACGGCAGACCCTCCAACAGCCCTGGTAAATACAGTCAATTTATATGTCAATTCATTAATAAATTCATCCATTAATTTGAAGTCATTTAACAACTACTCCCCAGCCTTCTGAAGAAAAATTAAGGAATGTCCTAGGTGCCTTGGTTGGCAAACTGGATAATGTTGAGCACTAATGATCGGGGAAATCATATCTATTTAATGGCAGTTTGAATGTAAACCACTATGTAGTTGATACCTTTCCCTAAAATCATTTCCTATAAGCTTTTCCTTCTCATCATTTTTTTTCTTCTTGCCAACACCTGAGAGCCTCCTATAAATGAATGAAGCAGAATCATCTGGAACGATTAACAGGATGGACTGTGGATGCTTTCAGCCTTTCTCTTTGCATGGAAGTACCTGTTCTACATTTTCGTTCATAAGGGGTCTGTCTTCTGCTCTGCTATCATTGTAACCATCTAGGCATTCAGATTTGTGCCATCTGGATACAATCTTAGATTAAAAGAGATGAAGGTAGAATAGAGATGAGGTGGGGGCAGGGCTCTGATATTTTGTTCAGAATTACCAAATGATGAGAAAATACTCTGTTTAAACAATATCTTGCTGCCTCTTTCAATGCTTCCTGCGGAATTTTGTTGACTGTTTTCCATGTGGTTTCTGGTAGATTCAAATAGGGTAAAGATTGGAAGATAGACACATGTAATATACCATTGTTGGTGAAAGATTTCCATTTGCTTTAAAACAAGAATGAGTGGTGAACGAGAAGCCCTTGATTCCTGTCTGAGATGAAGTAGTCAGTCCCAGGCTATCCCTTATCTGGAAATGAAGAAGGAATATGTCAGAACCTGTTGACATCCTTCCCTGATGGGAGCTGTGACCCATCACTGTGGATCTCATGAAAGCTTTAGTGATCTCGGAGACCTAAACTAGGTCCTCAGAGCCTCCTCTGGGCACCAGGGATCCTGCTTGTGCAGGCAAACAATGAGAATGAATATAAGAAGGCTAACTGCACATCTCCATTGCTTCTGTTTCTTGGCTAACTTGCAAACATTGATGCCTTGGATATCAGTGAGTTCTCATGCTTAAGGAGAAGTGTTGAGTGAGCAGGGGCAGGGCTGATCTGTCCACACACTTTGGTCGCCAAGAGAACAAATGAGCCTCTTTGGGATACAGCACCAAATCATCTCTCGGATGTTTTAATTCTTCCAAACAATAAATCCTGCCATCCTCCTGTATCGCTTTTAAAGACAAATTTATAAAATGCTATTTTGGAGAACCAAATGAGATCAATTATACCCAGCAGGAATGATATCTAAATAAGTTGTTCCAGTTATGATTAAAACCTTCAGTTGAGAGTTCTGTACTCTCATTAACAGGAAAATGGCATCTTACCCTATAAACGTGAAATTAGAGTAAACTGGGCCATTTAGCTGACATAAATCATTTTGTATCATTGCTGTATTTAGAAAATTGTACACTCCAAAATCTTCCTATTGTAGGAATTTATTTGGTGGGTAAAGTGCCATTCACCTTTTCCACAGCCTCACCCAAAGAAACACACTGCACGGGTAGTTAGAGAATTCCAAACTTTAAAGGATACAGTTGATTTAATGAAAGCCACTTTCTTTTGAAAACCATGCTTGTTTTTATGGATGGTTTTACAAACAGCATACTATCTTGGCAATGTAAAGAAATCTGCTAATTTAATCACATTTGAACTCTGTTTGTTAGCATTGTTTCTGCGGGCTTTTTTTTTTTTTTTCTGGCATTGGTCTTACAGTGATGGCTTTATTCTGTAGATATCTTAACTTACTCCATGCCTGTGTTTCTGAAACAGAAACTTATGGGCCAGGTAAATAACAATGAGCAGGCAGACTCTGCATTGGCTCATAGCACTTGAGCTTGCGTTCTCGACCTGTGGGTCACAACCCCCTTGGGGGCTGAATCACCATTCACAAGGGTCACATGGCAGATACTCTGCATATCAGATACTTACATTATTATTCATAACAATAGCAAAATTACATTTAGGAAGTAGCAAAGAAAATAATTGTTTGGTTGGGAGGGGGGGGTCACCATAACATAAAGAACAGTACAAAAGGGTCAGTCTTAGAAAGGTTGAAAACCACTGATCTAGAGTCTGGGAAGCTCTAGAAAGGTCTGTGAAAGAGTCAGCATCCTGAAGCCTGTATAGTGTGCATGAAATGGCAGAAGACACCTTAGCAAAAAGAAAAAGAGAGAGAGAGAGAGAGAGAGAGAGAGAGAGAGAGAGAGAGAGAGAGAGAGAGAGAGAGGAGACAGAACTGGCTTTTTTTTTTTTTAATCAAGAACCTGGTCTAAAGAAAACAACCCTCTCTGAATGAGAGCAGCAGTCAAGGCTTGCGGTCTGCGTCCTCATGGACCTTTCCATCCCCAGAAAGGTCCCACCTTTTCATACTGTCACAATGCTGATTAAATTTCAGTAGGAGTGTTGGGGAAAAGGTCAAACAATAACACAAGGAGAACAAGAGAAGGCTAGAAGATAAAAAACTATTATTGTAGACTCATTTTGACCCTCTACCCAAGGATAGTTTGCATATGATTAATACAATATAATATTATTGTACTGCAGATTTCTCAAATTTTGTTAATTGGGGATATACCTTATTTATCTATTGCCAATCCAAGAGTGATTTCTACAGTTACACAGTGAAGTACTACACAGAGGTAAAAAGTAATGGCATTTTGAAATTTGCAGACAAATGGATAGATCTAGAAAAAACTTATTGAATGCGGTAACCCAGACCCATAAAGACAAATATAATATGTACTCACTCATTAGTGGCTTTTAGACATAAAGCAAAGAAAAAACAACCTATAGTCCACAACCCCAGAGAACCTAAACAACAAAGAAGACCCTAAGAGAGATATACATGGATCTACATAGGAAGGAGAAAAAGAAAAGATCTCCTAAATAAATTGGGAGTGTGGGGGGTCATGGGGGAGGGTACAAGGGTAGAGTGGGAGAGGGGAGGGAGGAAGGAAGCAGAGAAAGATGTATAGCTCAATAAAAACAATAAGAATCAACATAAAAAAGAGTGATTTCACTCGAGGCAATTGAGTGTATTATTTTAACACTTTTTAATGGAATGGGGTTTGGGGGCTTGGAATAGGGAATGGCACTGAGCAACTCAGACACTAGCTCTGAGAATGGATCCATATCTGGCTAAAGGCTTCCATTCCTGTCTTAAAGATTTCCTCAACTCATCACCAGTTATTTTGTTCCCATTGCATGGCCCTTTCTTGTGTGAGAGAGGCATCCATAAACAATGTTTCTCTTATCCAAACCATAAGATAACCCCTGTCTCTCCTCAATAAAGTTGGAGCACTCCTACATTATTGTGAAGAGTTGTATCTTGAACTTCGAATTATAATAGCAAGAGTAAAACACATTAAATCTGACAAAAATATTCATTCCCAGAAGAAATTGCAGAAGATTTATGATCTTTATCTACACTGGTTATTGAAATTCATATTTATTTTGTCCTTTGGGCATAGAGTTATTTCAACTAAAATAGCTTATTAATTTAGAGAATTCCAATTACCAGCTTTTAGAACAGATCTACTTCGTAATTTACTAACTTTGATGATTGATATATCTTCCAAAAACCTTCTTTAGTAATAACTATTTAAGCTTATGGCCTGACATATTAAAGGAAAGATTAAACTAAATTTTAAATATTAGAATTTATTTAGAGAGACCATAGTCTACTAATATGTTTTTTTAAAGTGTGGTGAAGGAAAAACTAGAATCAAGATGTTCAGTTCAATATGGTCAAAAGCCATCGTGTTTGTGTGTGTGGTAGGGGTGAGGGTGTATATGTGTACACTCTTGGTAACTATGGAAACAAACAGAAAGGTCTGAATTGGGGAAACATTTACACAATGGAGAAGAGAGGAGGAACTCGCCCAAAATAAGGAAATGAAAAATGAAGGTATTTTAAAGAAAAGCAAAAATTGAGCCAAAAATATAACTGTCTAAGATTATTATGGATGATATACATTCACACATGTAATATATATGATTATAAAACAGTTTCTTGGATTTTCTAGGCATTAAAGAAAACATATATACCTCTATATTTTATTCTTCAGGAATCTTACATCCAAATTTTCATATCTATTACCTCTTGCAGTTGTCAAGTCCTTCAAGACACACAGTTCTGAGCATGATTCTGAACTCAGCTTTCCAGCTGCTAAACTTTAGCTTCCATTTGCCCTAACTCCTTGAGTTAATCATTGCATTTAATCTCATCTTTTAAAATCACCAACACAAACTAGTTAAGGAGAAATACTGTGTGCCTTCATGTGTGTCTATCTAAATATAGCATATAGGACTTCTAATCAGCAATAAATATCATACTTAATCTTTTCTGTATGCATATTGCATATTATTATAATAAGGTATTCCTATTTCTTCCTACATTTGAAGAAGAGCTAGCAGCTCCAGAGGCCATTTAGGTCTTAGGAGGATGCATCAACTCCATTTATATCAATAGACTCTGAGTCTTCTTTGATGCTACCAACAAGCCAATATAGGCAAAGCTCAGACTGAATCTTGCAAAACAGACACTGAGTGAAGGCTGAGTATGTCATACCTTAGTTGGAACATGATACCAGGAAGTACAGGGAAGGCCAGGAAGTGAGAGCACACATCCATGGTAGAACATGGGGCTGATGGTCAAGGCATGCATCAGAAGTGACTACTTTTTCCAAAATTCCCACTTGCTATTGATTGAAGACTGTTTCAATGAACAAAGTGCTTTTAATGCTTGCAATCTGCCCTCTGGGGTTGGGGACAAATCTGACCTCACTGCCACATTTGAGGCCAAGGCTATGGTAGAAAAAGTCAGTATTTAGGGAATATGGAAGAAGCATCAGCCATGATAGCTACAAATACCAATAGAAAGACAGGAATAGAATTTGGAGGAGTGATTGTCTTAGCACAATTTGTTAGCTTGCATTACTTGTTGTTGTTATTGTTTTGTTTCCTTTTTTTTAAAATAAGAGCAAGAATAGAGGTTCAAGAGGACAATGAAATTTCACTGTGACTTTCTTGATAGTCAATTATATTCTTAGTTTAATTAACATATTCAGATTTTCATGCAAGAATATATTTCAAAGTCAAATATAAATTTCTACCATAGCCTTGGCCTCAAATGTAGCAGTGAGGTCAGATTTGTCCCCATTTACACTGTTGCTGTGCCATATTCCTATAGATTTCTTGAGACCTGGTCTCATGGTCTCTTGTAGACAAGGCTGGCCTCAAATTCACAATGTAGTGGAGGATGATCATCAACTTATGATCTTCGTGTCTAACTCCTAATTTCTGGGATCACAGGCAACCATACCAGGTTTTTATCCAGCGCTGAGGATCAAAGACTGGATTTCGTACATGTTAGGCAAGCATCTACCAACGCAGCTACAATCCCAGCCCTATACATCACCCCCTTTTATTATTATGTCTGGAGAGGCAGGTATGGTTAAATATCTTAGAAGCCAGGAAGAAAAGAGAGAGCATGTGGGATGAAAGCTTTACCTCCTACTCTGCAATTCCTTTTTTCTGTAGTTTCTACTGAGTACAGACAGCCCAGTTCCATCTGGTTCCTGTGCCCTGTAACACTTTCAATATTTGAACCTTATCTTCTGATATAAACTTCGGGCTAACTTTCCTCCAGGCCTTCTGCCCTGATCCCTGTGTATCTCCAATACTCAGCTGCTGTCAAACTTGTGGGAAATAAAAGATTTTTTTACAGATCCTGAGCAAAGATCACAGACACGAACCTAGTTTAAAATTACAAAATCGATATTTTTAAAAAAGGAATGAAAAACCCCAGGAAACCTCCAGGTTGTCTAAAAAGTCCTGAGTTCAAAGGTAGTGATTCAGGGATGAGTCTAAGGCTCTGAGTGTCAATAGAATCCTGGGTTTGATAGGAAATGAACGATCTTTTTCATGGTGGTTTGGGACTCTTTGACTTTATGACCATTGTACAAGGTGAAAGTGTGAGTGGGGGTGTTGAAGCTAGAGAAAGAATGGGCAGAGGAAAGTTATTCACCTGACCACCCTCTAATGCAGGCTCCTTATTGTCTTATAGAAGAAAATAAGCAAATTAACTTTATTATAAAAATCTCAGCAGTTTAGTCAAAGATTCTGTTTAATAAAGAGGTAAACTGGTAGGAGCTAACAGAACTGGTTGAATATAGAAACCACTGGTTTCTGCACTTTGAGGATATTAGCATGTAGTCTTCAAGATTTTGCAGAAAGAGTGTTGCTGTGCAGTTGGTATGAACTCTTCTGGAACCGACGCGATGCAAGGCTCACTATTCTAAGAAAATACATTGATGTGTCTTCCTATAGAGTTGGCTCAATTTTGTCTTGGGCCAGATGGAACAGTATCACTAACACAGACTACTTGTGTCAGAATATTATCTTCCTTCAGTCTTTTGAGTGAGTTCTGTGAGTCAACAGTCCACCATGCTAGCCCTACCTGATGAATTACCTCAGACTCTGTTCTCCAGGCAAATCTTTTATTCTTGTAGAATTTGAATCCCTGTTCTGAGAAATTGTTATTTTGTTTTTGACTGCCCAGAAACCCAAGTTTCCACAAACTCTCAACTCATTCCTCAATGGGAATCTTGCCAGGGGGGCAGCACCAATGTCTGGAGATTTGCCACTACTAGGTCATCCTTGAATATGTTCTCAGACTCTTAGCATCTTTTCCCTAAGAGCAGTCCTTACAAACCAGTCACTCAGAATTCTTTATTGATAAATGTGCAGCTCCTGGGGAAAGTCCCTCTGTTTCTAAACAGAGCTATAGGCAGAGTTTTCTAATTTAACATATACTTTCAGACCCAGGCCAAACATAGCTACATTTGTTCTTATTTTAATATTTTTTACAGTGCATAACAAAAGATCCCACTTCAGTGAAACCCACATTTTAGCCCTAGTGGATAGGTTTTGAGGAGATTCAGCAGCACTTATAGGAAGGGGCAGCATCACTGAAGCCAAATAAGGAGAAGCAATAAGTGGGCCATGCTAAAGGATTACTGGGAGTGGAGCCTCTATTGTGTCAGGAGCCCAGTGCTTCTCAAATTGTTGGGTATTTTGCTGTTTTCTGTTCTTCAGCAATCCTGGTTCAAGAGCACAGGGTCAGGAAGACATAAAAGTGTGGCTGGATTCATGTTGAGGTCTTTGATTCATTTGGACTTGAGTTTTGTGCATGGGGATAGATATGGCTCTATTTGCATGCTTCTACTTGTTGACATCTAAGCACTGGGCCGAGTTCCTGGAGTCCAGTCATAAAGAGGAAGAAGCAATAATATGAGCAAAGGGGTCAAGACCATGATGGGGAAACCCACAGAATCAGCTGACCTGAGCAGGTGGGAGCTCACTGACTCCAGACTGACAGTTAGGGAACTTACATATGCCTGAACTAGGCCTGCTGAATGTGGGTGACAGTTGTGTGATTTAAGCAGTTTTGGGGGCCACTGATAGTGTTTATCTTTAGTGCATGAACTGGCTTTTTGGAGCCCATTCCCTGTGGAGGGCTACCTTGCTCAGCCTAGATACAGGGGAGGGCCTTGGTTCTGCCTCAAGTGATGTGACAGATTTTGTTGAATCCTCATGGGAGTTCTCATCCTCTCTGAAGAGTGGATGAAGGGTTGGCTATGGGGAATGTGGGGGAAGTGGGAGGGGTGCAAGGCTCCCAGCAGGAAAGGAGAGGGAACTGAAATTGGTATGTAAAATAAGATTATTTTAAAAATTAAAAAAATAAGATAATAAAATAAACCTTTAAACAAAGAGGAAAAAAGGGTGATATCCTTGGTGGAAGGCATATACTATGAAACCAAGATTGGGAAATACTGTAAGTGTCAAATGTTTGCTATTTATGCCTAGGACAGAGTCAGCATAGATTTCTCATGGATCCATCAGGGCACAGATACAGCAAGAAAGAATATGTATTCTTTTGTTTCTCAGAAAACAGAGAGATCATATGCCTCCCTTGTCTAAGACAGATGAATTTCCACTTAGAATCTCGGGTTTTTCTGTTTTTCTTCTTCCTTTCTAACATGCCTCACTTTAGCCTAAACAGGACCTGGTCAACCAACCCTTCAAATTAGTTCAACTCAGTTCTAAGCATAACCATTAAAGTCTTAGAATGAAGATAATATTCTTCCAGACCCAGACTAAACTGCCTTAATTTTCAGTATATCAAAGTAACCAAGCCTTGTCAAAAATTCTTGATCACAGAGGCTGAAGAGCCTAAGAGCACTTGCTGCCTTTGCAGAGGACCAAGTTTGATGTGGGATTTCTCTCTGTATGCTGTGATTACCATTAATTAATAAAGAAACTGCTTTGGACCCATAACAAGGCAGAACTTAGCTAAGTGGGAAAACTAAACTGAATGCTGGGAGGAAGAAGGCAGAGTCAGAGAGAAGCCATGTGGTCCCACCAGAGACAGACACCAGAACTTTACCCGGCAAGCCACAGTCTTATAAACACAGATTAATGGAGATGGGTTAGTTTAGAATATGAGTTAGCCAGAAATACACTTAAGATATTAGCCAAACAGTATTGCAAATAATATAGTTTCTTTGTGATTATTTCAGAGTTGAGCAACCAGAAACGAACATGTGGTCTTGTACTACACAAGTTTCCAACACATACGTGACAACTAACTGGAATTCCAATTGCAGAGGTTCAAAAATCCCTCTTCAGGCCTTTTTGAGAATTAGGTAGATATATGGTACACATATATACATACAGGCACATATACATGAACATATTATAAAAATAGACTCTTAAAATTCTTGATTAAGAAATGAAATATAATGTATTAATGTTAAGTTTAATATATACATATACAGAATAATACTTCTAAATGTTTTAATTGTATAGTTAAAAACTCAGTTGAACTAACTGCAAGGTTATAGAATGCAGAGGAGTTTGATCTGGGCACGTGATCTGGCAAGAGAATACAAATAACTGCTTCTACAGATGTGTCTGTGAGAACATGCCACTAAATGTAAACATAGTTTATATATAAATGTGTCAAAATATGTGCAGAAACTAGTGCAACAACACTCAGCTCAGAGTGTACATATACACATGTACAAACACATATTCTTTCCACTGCACATATTAGATTTAACATTTATATGTGAAGAAATAAGGCTGGTGCATATAGGATCTATTTATGAAACCATGTTAGCAATGTCTTTTTCAAACTCCATTTTGAGATTCCAGAATAAATGCCCTTTCTTGTTAGAGCTGAAGCCCTAGCCAATTTTGCAAATGGTCTTGGAAAATTGCCCTCAGAATTGACTGTCTCTGGGGAAGGCTTACTGGTAGAGAAAGCAGAGACACAGGGGAGTTTCCAAAACCCAGATAATGGCAAAGGAGAAGGCAGAAGGCTAACGTGGAACAGGTGGCATCAATTTCTCTTTGACCAGTAATTCTATTATTATTAGCAACCGTTTCCACTCGTGCAAGGAACAATTTTGTATTAATTCAATTTAACTCACAAAAATTGACAAAAGATCAGGGCCTATATTCCAGGCAGTCCACTGTGGGGAATTTGTTCCCATATGGAACAAAGATTTTCTCTTTTAGAATCTGAATGCAATTGAGTCTAACTCACCAAATATCTGGAGGTCTGTAATGTGCCATCTTCTATACTTGCCACTTTATTGTATGATTTAGAGGATGAAAAGTTACCAAGTCAAAACTATACAATAGGGCAGCCAGTAAAGACCTGAGTGATTAATTATAATCTCAGATAAGAGGAAGATCTTGTTCAACTATGACAACCAGGAAAGAATTAAGAGGGAGAAATAATCGCAAACTGACCCAAAGAGATGGCCAGATCTTCAGTGCAAGGAGAGCCTTGAAAGAACTCATCTGGTATAAAGAGATAATCAGAGACAAAGACTTGGAGGGCCTTGTTATGGGGGAGCAAGATTCTATTACTAGATTAAAATTATCTGGGAATATATAAGGGAAATATTCAGAAGACTGGTTTGTTCAGCAAACTTCATTCCAAACTGTTTTCAAAGAAATTTACTCACAGTCAAGTAAGATATTTACCGATGACCCTATGATTTAAACAGTCATTGATTCTTATTAGCAAATAAATTTGCATGAAAAGGATCTGAATGATTCTTCTAAGGAAGAGAAAAAAAGGTAAATAACAAAAATGAGCATGCTGCAAAGTTAATGTTGCCAGCTGAAATTGCTCTACCACCAAAGACACACTGGTGTGTAGTGTTAGATAGAATTGAAGGAATATGACCCAAGTGTTCAAATAAGTAGTGTAAAACAACAGTAATGAAACAAAAATTGAGAGAATAAGAATGAATAGGTAAAAACAAAAGAATTAAAATAAGATTAACCCTGTGTCTACATTATGTGTCATAGAAGGAGGAAAGCAGATGATGGATGGATAAATGGATAGATAGATGGATGGATGAATATGGATGAAAGCTTCCTAAATTATATAGCATCAGATATTAAATAAAAAATATTTTACTCAACTTTGAAACCTATTAGCTACAAGAATGACTGTCCTGGCAAGATACACCTACTAGTTCAATAGTAGCTTGAATGTTATTGGAGCAACAAAAGATTTTCTGATTGACTCTAAGGCTGGCTTGACAAGATGAAACCCACTATTGTGGGAATAAAACTTGTGGTTGGATAGGCCATGGGCTCTAGAGGAAAATCCACTATTACTCTTCTGATAAATGGATGCAGTATTTAATGAGTACTAATGACTTATGGCTGAACTCAGATTAGTATGTCTCAACCCTCATCAGAGAAGCTTCTTACAGTAGATGACAATTGACATAGAGCCCTCAACTTGTCAAGATGCAGAAAATAAGAGACTATGGGAATGCTTAACCCTAAGTGGAATGCCATATCACACCCATTACCCCAAAGCCAGAGATCTCCACAGAACTTGGAGATGGAGTATGAGAGATAGAGGTGGGGCTGACTGAAAGAAAACTCTTTTCTGGCTCCAATATGTCAGATACACATATGAACTCAGAGTAATTGTGACAGCTTGCGCAAGAACTGTGTGAGGTCAAGCCAGAGAAAATCCCAGCATGGACAGGGGAAGTGAGAACAAAGTCCCAACCCTAACTAAGGAGCTCTTGACATGCATAGCTGCTAGGAGAATGGGTGTCAGCTGCCTCACCTTCTCTAAGGGCGTGACTGCTCCTGGTGATCACCTATGCTCAAGCAGGCTCTGCAGCCAACAGTATTTGGGCAGCACAAATTGAACTTAGTGGGTGTTAAAGAAAAACAAAACCAAATAAGACAAAAATGAAAACAGGAATTTGGGTGAGTGGGAAGGTAGAGGCGTATCTGGGATGATGTGAAGTGAAACGTGAAAATCAAAATACATTGTATAAAATTCTCAAAAAATTAATAAAATATTTTTAAATTATATTTAAATTTTAATTAAAAAGCCACATAGAGACAATTGAAACCAATGACTCAAGAATACATGTTTTATTTATACACATTTATTTTAAAAAAACTAATTCTGAGCTAGGTCAGCATTGGAGACTCAACAAATATCAAAGGATGAAAAGATGACATTATTTAAATTGTATTACCAGATCATTTTGTTGCTGTGTTAGAAATCAATACAAATATTAAAAACTGATAATGTCTGGAAATAGAAGGCTATGTCACTTGGGGGTCAAAGAAGAAACCATAATAAGAATCAGAAAGTACAACAAAAGAGTTAAAAGCTGCTAAGACAAATGGGATTCAAAGTCAAATTTATAGGAAACCCCTGGCCTTGTGTTCATGCTCTTTGCTTTCTAAGCGAGTCAGCGATTAAATTAGAAGAATGTTGGATATTTGCAGGTTGGTGTTCAGTGTGAGAGCTTCGTGTGTTAAATAAACCTAATGGAAGGAGGAGGAAAGTGATAGCAAGAGAAAAACTTAATAAAACATTTAAAGTATAAGGATAACCAACAGGAATACAATTGGGTTTTCTGAAAAGTTGAAAATTAGACACAGCCTGGAGGGGTGGGCGGGGAGCAGAATAAACAAGGTACATGATAAAGAACAAGACTGGAGTTTGGGGGAAGAGTAAAAATGAAAGACAGGAAAAATTTAGTAATTTTAAAAATAATTTGAGCTGTTTATTTATTTACTTACTTATTTATAATTCTTTGAAAATCCCATACATGAATACAATGTATCTTGGTCATAGCCCCCCATCCCTCTCCTTAAAACTCTCCCCATCCCCTCATCTCCCTTCTAACTTCCTATCTACTTCTTTATTAATTACATTTCTTTATTTATTTTACATATTGATCACAGGTTCCCCTCCCTCCTCTCCTCCTGTTTGCTCCTGACTCCCATCTACCCACTTCCCCATTCACTCCTCCTCCTTAGCCATTCAGAAAGTGTCAGGCCTACCATGGACATGAACAAACATGGCATATCAAGTTGAGGCAGGACCAAGCTCCTTCCTCTGTATCAAAGCTGGGAGAGTCATCCCAGCATGGGGAATAGGTTCCCAAAAGCCAGCTCAAGTGCCAGAGACAGGCCCTGATCTCATAACTGGGAGTCCCACAAACACACCAAGCTCCACAACTATCACATTCTGCAAAGGTCAGTCCCATGCAGGCTCCCTAGCTGTTGGTCTAGAGTTGGTGAGCTCCCAGGAGCTCAGGTCAGCTGTCTCTGCGGGTTCCCCCATCATGATCTTGACAACACTCCCTTCCCACCCTCCACCCAACTCTGCAATTCCTCCTCCCTGTCTTCAGCAGGATTTCCAGAGCTCTGCCCAGTACTTGACCATGGATCTTTCCACATTTCTTTTGTTAATGTAACCACTGAGTACAATTAGTGTTTTGATTTTTTTTTCTTTTTTTTTATTCTTTTTTAATTAAAATTTCCAACTGCTCCCCGTTTCCCATTTCCCTCCCCTCCTCCCACACATTGCCCCCTCCCCCCACTCCCCTCCCCCATCCCCACTCCTCTTCTCCTCCCCCCAGTCCATTCCCCCTCCCTCTCGATACTGAAGAGCAGTCCAAATTCCCTGCCCTACAGGAAGACCAAGGTCCTCCCACTTCCATCCAGGCCCAGGAAGGTGAGCATCAAAACAGGCTAAGCTCCCACAAAGCCAGTTCATGTATTAGGATCGATTTGAGTTAGGGTCACACTAAATAGCCCAGGCTGGCCTCAAACCCATACAATCTGTCTGCTCAGCCCCCCAAGTGCTAATATTACAAGTTGTGAACCCTCCATGCACAGGAAGTTTAGAATATTTAAATATGTGTTTTATAGCAAAATGTCTCTTTTAAGTTACTCTAACTAACTAGAGATTGCAAAGCCTGGATGGCTCATGAGAATTAGAGAATAAGGGAATAATTTATTTTTAAAACATTAATTATTTGGCCAATACTAAAAGTACACAGAAATAAATAATTATAAGATGATAACATTGACTACTTAGAGGATGCGGATCATAAAGGTTAAGAAACACAAGGTGCACTTACATCGTCCCATCCAGAAATAAGAAATATAATAACAAAACCAATCATAATCAAGCCTATTAAGATAACATACCCGGGGAAAGTTCTTATAAAAGATGTTTGAGAATTTTACTGAAAATGCAAACACATTTTAAAGCAACTGGGGAAAACCAAGATGAATGGAAAAAACACAGGTAGTTATAACAGCTCCACGGAAGAAAGCTCTCATTCTCTTAGATGACCATAGATTGAAAAAAAAACATATTTTAAAGTATTTTTCTTTTAAATATAAGAAAACAAGACTCATGGTCTGGAAATATACTTCCCTAATTATTCATTTTATCTAAAATAATCAAAGATTATTAGATGTGGAGAGATGACTCCTTGGTTAAGAGTGCTTGCTGCTCTTTCAAAGGACCCAGGTTTAATTCCCTGCACTCACAGGGAAGCTTGAAACCATCTGTAACTCCAGTTCCCGTGGGTCTGATGCCCTATTCTGGCCTCCATGGGCACCAGGTATGCACATAATACATACACATTCATTCTGAAAAAACACTTATACACGTAGAAAAATGTATTAAAAAGATGGGCATAAATGAGACAAGCATATTTAAGAAGAAGCAATGAAGTTGACCACTGAAAAATATTAAGAAACAAACCTGAACCTTTCTGTAGGAGCGAGGCTTTATTCACTGGAACATGAAAAACAAACTATCAGTGGTTACACCACTGAGGAAAATGACATTTCTTCCTCAGTGAGCCCCACAGTCAGAAAGCTGAGTCAGCAACTAGACGGCAGGAAGTTGTAGGGAGGAGTTAGATGAAAAAGGGTTTATAAGGAGGGGGCAAGATGAAGCAGGAGAATTCTTTGGGAGATGTAAGGAGGTGAGCTAGGTGAGCTGCTTGCTATTCAGCCTGTTTGGGAAGCAAGAGTCTACCTTAACCTTTGAAACTTGAGTTCTTTAGAGGGACAGAGATTTAGGTAAGTTCCCTTTGTAGCCTTGAAAGAGGCTGAAGGAGCAGCATTTCCTCCGGCTGTGGCTCTTGCGCTGAACCATTGCTGTTAGTGGCAGAGTTGCGTTTGCTGACGAGGAATGCCGTAGCTTAATAGGCAGCAACAATTAAAAAGGAGGAAAACGTGTGTTTTTGTCATTTCTTCATTCCTCCTTGCCCCACTTGTCAGTCCTTGATCTGTAGAGGTTGCAGAATCTTCTTCCTTCTAAACAAAATGTCATATTTTCTCTCATATGTTAATATCCATCAGAAGAAGTATTTGAAGGAGCACAGTAAAAGGAGCCATGGAAAGAACAGGTGGAGAATGGAGTGGAGAGAGACTAAGACCAAGGAATCATGATGAAGAACTCTGACAATCTCACACTGTTACCCATTAGGTTTTATCCTAACTAAATTTAAAAGTTATTTTAATCTATTATTGTGCTTCGATTTATATATTAATTGAGATTGGAACTCACATTTGACTTCAGAGTAATATTTTTACTTTTCTACTAACCATCAGGAAAGTCTTTTTCATTCATGATGATTTTATTTGCCTCTTGTCTTTGTCAGAAACTCTTCTGATATCAATCAAACTGAAGAGCATATGTAGACTAGAATATCTACCATGTTTGTTGGGGGTCCTTTTAGAGACATGTACCCTTCCTGGGTGCTAAATGGCCAGTAGTGACGTTCAGAATGCAGCTGGAAAGAACAATCCCATCTCCCCTGGACCCCATTGTTATCCCTGTCAATCTTGACACTGTTGGCAGCTCTCTTCTCCCACACGTCCCAAATTATTTCTACAGATTGAACAGAGTGATCAGAAAGATCAACAGTATATTGGCTCCATCTAATTAAAGATATGCTTTTGACATCACAATATTGGAAGCATCGCTGGTTCTTAAATGGATTTACTCTAAATGTACCTTCCAGTATTTTCCACTCTAAAACCTTGAGTCTGTCCTTGGAGATGGATGGGATATGGTGGCCTCTCATCTTACCTCTAGAGCTTAAAGAGTGCATGTGACTCCTGGGTGCTCATTTTGTCAAACTGGGCAGATGGATTATTTTTCAGTGTACAGTGGTGTCCTATATTGTAACTAGACAAAGTATCTGAATTTATATTTGAAATAGAATACAGTTCTTTTTCTTTGACTGTTGCTTGTCTTTCTTATGTTCTGAGAACTCACAAAGGGGCAGACCAACACATTCAAATAATGCAGCTTTCCCCAGGTGTGTTCTCAAGCCCATGTTATCATAAGTGCAGGCAGTGAAATTTGGGTCAGTTGATAGATGATCACTTGTACCTTCTTGAGTATGGTAACACACACATGAAAGAGAGAGACAGAGAGGAAGAAGAAACAATAGTATTTGAAAACAAAAGCTTTTAATGTAAGTACTCGTGGATATTTTGTTATCTTGGACACATCACAGTCTTTCTAGGTCAACAGAGGTGGTAAAGTGACCAAAAAAAATTAATAGAAAATGGTATCAACAGGAAAGAGAATGTGTTCAATACTGAATTGAACAATCTAAGATTGATGAATCAAGTATGACTACAGACAAAAAAAAAAAAACAAAAAAAACCTCACATAACACCACTGACTCCAGTCCCTGCCTCTTCTCTGCTTTTGTCTTTGTGGGCATCATGTTGATGGTAAGATAAAAGCCATATTTTCCCAAACCACATTTGTTCTCTTAGCTTCCTCGAGGGGAAATAAGCTCTCATTATTTGCAATTTCCATTGGGAGTTCTGGAGATTTGTCTCAGTTATACTGAAAAAGAGGCAGATGGTCATCTCCATCAGACAGGAAAGACTAGACGGAGGGATCATTGCTCTAACATGCCATGGTAGAACATTACTGGAATTTAGTACATTCTAATTCTGGGTAGTAACTGATTGGGACTTCTGGACTTTCAACCTAACACCTATGGTCACATTAAGTGATTGAAAACTTGGCTTATACGAGGTATGGCTGACTTTCTGAGAATTGTTTGTTTCTGGTGTTTCTGTTTGGCTCTCACATACCCCCACAGTCAAGACCCTAGTAGATGAGGCCAATTGAGAGAGTTCGTCTCCACTCTCATTGTAGACCCTGAAGAAAAGCCAAAACTGCTCTTTAAAAAATGAGTTGGATAAACTCTTAACCTTTAGCAGTGGGGTGTTGGTTTTCCTGGCCAGGCCGCTGAACTCTGGTAACACTAGACTCCTGGTCCCCAGGGAAGCGCTATGCATAGCATGTCTAAAATGTGGCTTGAAGCTACAGTAACCCAAGTGGGGCCTTCTGTTTTCAGCAAAGACCAGAAAATCTCTGCTGGTCTCCTGCATTCCTTTGCTCAGTACCAGTCCCTCCTCCCTACTAAAGTCCATGCAAGTGGCACATGTAAATCCTCCTGCCAACATTCTAAATGCTTCAGAGGAAAGGTGGTCACTCTGGGTGCCTAACTTTGTTTGGAAAGGTCATAGGCAAATGTGGGCTATAAATATCCTGGTGTTACAGCTGGTCCTGTACCCCCTTCCCAAAATACCCAGTACTCAGCCAGCTGTACTAAACCTACACAGAGTTAGCTTTCCTGGATTTACAATTCAAGCCAGATGCTTGGAGTATAAGAAGGTAAGGGGAAGGGATATGGAGGTCATGTGTAGAGAAAACAGAACAGTTAATAATACAACCACCTTGTATTCATAGAAATGCCTGTTTCAGAAGCTAAATTGCAGACTCTAAATATTAAGTGTCTACCCACGGTGGCACAGACAATCAACTTCAGATTGAGAATTTGGATCCCATACTTTCTCTACAATGTTCTCTTCTCTGGCTCATCACCCCCAACCATGAAAAGCACTACAGAAGGACCTAGTCCTTCCCCTGCAAATACTCGAGACACATCTGCATCTATTCTTGCTGCTGGCACAGAAGGTGAAAAGCTGTCTGGGGTTGTTGCTCTAGCACTTGACATCCATTAGTTGTACTGAGAAGGAAATATCCAAACATTAGTACAAGCTAATAATTCCTCTCCTACACTTGAACTTGATCGTATCTGTGATCACTGCTTGGCCATGGAAGGTAACTTGAGGATTCTGTTGGGAGCAAGAGGAAGCATCCAGAGCTCGGTATTAGCAAAGAGTTGGCAGAGTGTAAATGTCATCTTGTATGTCTGCACGGGCACACATGTTTATTTCCCTAATTTGTTTGACTTCAACAGCTTTGGATACAGTGGTTGCCAGAGATGAATAACCCATAAATCTTTTAGAAAAGGATACAGGGCTGGCAAGATGGCTCAGCGGGTAAGGGAACTTGCTTCTAAACCTATGACCTGAATTTGTTCCCAGAGACTCAACATATTTGGAAGGAGATAACTGACTTATGAAGGTTGCCCTCTGATTGCCACATAGTGCTACATAAACAGTTAACAAGCAAATAAAAAATATAAAATGAAGAAATGAAATACCTTTGAGAAAATTACTCAGTAACTTCAAACTGGGTCTAGAGGAAAATGCATAGAGGCAAATAGAACCAGTTGGCAAGAAAGTCAGGTGCTATCAAGCCCATCAAGACCACTGCATAAGGCTCTCTCCACACGTGCCACTGGCCTGTAGAAGCATTGGAAAGAGACCTGGTATTTCCCTGCAAGGTAAGTTTTTGTTGAGTACGATCAAATTCGTTTCTCTTGTTGTACCTTCTTTGAAGAGGGACAGAGAGTTGGAAGACACTCACACTCCCCCTGGTTGGGGAAGAAGGAAGAAAATCAAGGTTTGCCCTAAAGAAGGGACACAAACACCATGAAAGCCAAATCAAAGATGACAACTGAAGCTGTTCAGGGAGCTAACACCAGCACATTCCATTCCAGTCCATATCTCATTCTCCTTGAGAGCTTTCCTCACGGCGTTCGCAGTAAAACAAACTTAGCACTTAGCAAGGGGTGCAATGGTATGATAAGTCATCAGACTATGATGGCCACTGAGTGTGGAGCATGCTCCGCTGCTTGTTTCTCTAAGGTCCAGGGTATCCACTTCTTCCCTCATTAGGTAACTCTCAAATTTGTGTGAAAATGTTATGATGACAAAGGTTTCCAGTGCTTAGTATGTGCTGGATTAGGTTCTGAGGGCTCTAGCTATCAAACCTCGTATTTTTTTTAAATAGTATATCCATAAAGTAGCCAACACTGTCATCATCAGTGGACAAAGGAAGAAATGGGTACAGAGGACTAAGCACCTGACTAGCAGTTGAGATGGGAAATTGAACCCGGTGATCTGCTTTGGAGTTGGTTTTAATTCCTCTCTTGCCTTTCTAACTAGCACACTGGCATTAATGTCAGAGGGACATTAAGAGCTATCTCTTCAACACTGGTAACTTTATTCAATATTTAGAAACAACATAAAAGTACAAAGGCTCATACCCCCAATTTGAATTTATGATGAAGTAGTTCCATCCATAGATCGGCTCCTCTTCCCAACACGCATGTTCCCAGATATGGCTGTCTGACTCCCTTTTGGAGATTTGCCGTAGAATTTAGCAAAGCTTCAGTAGGCTAAAGAAAATGCAATATCCACAAAAATTCAAAAGCCTTTTATGTACGTTCTAAGTAGTAAGAGACACAAAATGTGTGATAAAGCCAGGTGTTTCAGGTCATATCCATTATCTCAGCAATCAGGAGGCCAAGATAGAAGAATTACCACGAGTCTGAGGATAGTCAGGAGTACTTAATGAGCACCAACATAGTCTAGGTTACATATAGGACCCTGTTCAAACCAACCGATAAAACCATCGCCAACAAGTAAATGCATGATAAGGTATAGAATAGACTTGCAAACAATAATAGCTAAAATCAAATTAGTCATGTCAAAAGAATTTGTATGGCCAGGTCAAAGGGAATCTTGTTTGTTCTGGGAATATTTCTTTTTAATCTCTACCCAGAAGAATTCCCCCTTTCTTTACATGATCCCCAATGGGGACATAACCCCAGAGAAGCCTGCTACCACAGACCCCATCTTAAAACACCACCATGAGGACCTCAGTCCTATGTCAACTTGATATGCCATGCTTTATTCAAGTCCTTAAGAGGCCTGCCCCTTTCTGAACACAGACTGAGGAGTAGATGGGGACTGGGGGAAGATGGGAGTTTGGGGGAGGGAACGGAAGGAGAGTAGGGAGGGGAAACTGTGGTCAGTATGTAAAATAAATAAAAAATGTTAATTAAATATAATAATAATAATAATAAACCATGAATGTTTTGAAAGTTGGCACAGCACATTTGGAAAACCAATCGCCATGGAGACACAGCAGCATGGGCACTTTCCTCTGGAGTCTGGCATGTCCTGTGAGAGGATGCTTATTCCCTCCTGGGAGACAAGTCTTCCTGCAAGCTCAGCTAGGTTTCAAAGCAGACAGTTTCCACCTGCTTTGTTTGTGTTTCATGCTGCTCACCCTGACATTCAGCATGGTCCACAAGAAGTCGTGTTCCATGGGCTGGTGAAATCCTCCCTCACAGCAACGTTGTAAAATGAGGATGTTTGGTGCTCCTGAGCTTACAAAACAGGATCCTTCACTCTGGACAATGAGATACCTTACACCAGGTGACGCCTGGGATAAAAGATGCAGCAGGACTGTGTATTTAGGACAATCCAAAATTATGCCTCTTTAACCAAGGCACTCCTAAGGTCAAGCCCTGTTGTATCTCTGTATTTTTATCTTAATCTCTTCTTCTCACCAAAAGAATCAGGAGTTCATTTGCCATCTTTTTATCCTTCAGAACATGTTGCGTTCTGAAGAAACTTGCACTTACTATTAGATGAGGAAAGAGAGAGGAGCAGGAAACTTGTACTTACTATTAGATGAGGAAAGAGAGGGGAGCAGGAAAATGGGTAAAGAACAATAAAGAAATAGAATTCTTACTGAACATCCAGTGTGCTACTGAAGCCAGCCCTGGTTATTAAGGAATAGGGCGGGTGAAGAGGGCCTGATTACCAAGGCAGGGATGCCAAGATGACAGTCTATGCTTACCAGTTACAACAAACACCAGCCGGCCATCGACTATGTTGTTGTTTTTGATCTGCATCTGATAAATGTGGAGTACATATTTACTTGAATTATAAATGAAGCATTCACCAAGTAGACCAGCTGCTGGGTTTCAGAAAAAAAAAGTTTCAGTAAATTGCCAAGACCTGGGATCCTATCAAGTACGTTCTCTGACTAGGAGAATTAAGCTGGAAATCAGTTTTTAAGAGAAGATAAACAAAAATTCCAGAATTCTTGGGAAGGAAATATTTATATTTTAAATATACTTTGCACACACAATGAAAGCTACTTGTTTAAGTTCGTAAGTATTGACAAATACATACACTCCAGCACCTCCCAGTAAGCACTTTTCCCTAGAAATTTAGCCAGTGCTACAGCTGACCTGGTTGCTGAGACTGAGCATGCAGTATAGCATCCATAAGCCTGGTGTAATGTTACATTACATTGGTCCTGTTGAGGGTCATTGGCACTAATTAGTCAGTAGTCTGAGCCTTTGCTTTGTTGAGTCCTGTGCCTCTGCGTGAGTGTGTCAGCTTGTTCACCCATTCAGCAGATGAGTGAGATTTAGTTTATCTCCAGTATTTTGTAATTATGAATAAATTCAAGAGCAGGATCATAACTAAAGTTGTGTGTCTAAGTGTGGATTCAACTTAATAAACAGTGAGATTTGTTTCACAATGTAACTGGTGCTATTTTTTATTCTTATCATAATGTATGGATATCATCTTAAGTTTATACCCCCATTTCCTGCACTTAACAAAGACCATTTTCTTTCTTCCTGCTTTCTTTTCCATTCGCCTTCTAATTTCCATTTGATTTGGTTTCAGGATTCAGAATATAGAAGTTTGTCATATGTCCATGCACATGTATGAGAATGTAGAAGTGTCTCATTGCTTATCCTACTTGGTGTTCTCTGAGGATCCAGGATTTCTGGGTAGTGTCTTCTGTGATTTCATTAAATCAATTATACTGTCTCAATCCTTAGATAATCTACTTTTTTATTTTTTACTCTTATTATCTTTTTTCCTCATTGAATTTTCATTTTGATAACCTTCAGAAACTATTAGGTCCAGTTTTGTTATGTTCAACTTCATTTTTTCATTTTTAAAATTTATTGCTTTCTGATATACAGCATTGGAAATTGAACCCAGAGCCTTGTGCATACTAGGAAAGCATTCACTTTTAATAATTTCTTCTAATTTACTGTCTTTATATAGCTGTCACGTGTACTCATAAACTTATTAAAGATGTTCTTGATTTATGTTCTCCCAATTTTTACTTTGTAGCATTTTTAGTTTTTTTGTATCATATTCATCTTTGTCTCAAAACATTGGTTCCAAGTGTTCAGATGTGTTCCCCATTGTTAGCACAAGACTCTGATACATCAGTAGTGTTTGTTTTATATTTTGGAGCTGTTGTAATATCTGAATGATATTTTAGTCTGCTTCTCTTGATTATGTTTTGCATAAACAAAAGTAAATTAAGTGATGTGAGATTCCCCTCTGTATGCTGTGAATACTATTGGTTAATAAAGAATTGTCTTGGTCTGTATACAGCAAAAGAGTAGAACTAGGTGGGGGAAACTAAACTGAATGCTGGGAGAAAGGAGGCAAAGTTAGTGAGAAGCCGTGTAGGACCATTGTAGCCAGACAGAACTTTACCTGATAAGCTACAGCCATGTGGCAATAAACAGATTACTAGAAATGGGTTAAGATATGAGTTAGCCAGTAAGAAGCTAGAGCTAATGGGCCAAGCAGTGATTTAAATAATATAGTTTCTGTATGATTATTTCGGATCTGAGCATCTGGGAACCAACAAGTGACCTCCCACAACAATTAAGTAGTATAAGAATTTCATAGATGAGGCTACAAGTGTTGATATGCTCAAGGCCAGACAGCTGAAGAGTGATAGAATGAAGTCCAGTGAATTTCAGATGCCAATTTCTGTCCATTCAACTGTGTTTCCATTTAATAATGAACATAATGAAACACTGATGGACAGATAATCAAAAGACTTGGAGCTCTCAAGTTCTCAACTGTCCAGTCTTCCAGGAGATACGGCTCAGGAGAACCAAGTCTTGGGACACAGCTTTGCTGGAAGTCATTTGAGAACTCCCATGTTCTGGTGATAGTGAACTTATTACAAAACAAGATAAGATAATAAAGATTCAGACAGTCACTGTTACTGTGATTAGACTTGCTCACCTGGGCCAAGTGGCACAGAACAAGGAGCAGTGAGAGGCTCTGTAATCTTTGGTATGATTCACAAAGACCCCTACTTCACCCTGACTCTTCACTGGGGAAACATTTGCTTTTTTTTGGTGTTTGTTTTTTCTCATGTAATAATCCTTTGTAACTTACAAAATAAGCTCTTTTATTTGTCTCTTTCTTTATTAAAATGAACAAAATTCATGATCCCGTTCTAATGCATAGCCAAGGATAGGCTGGCTGGCAGCCAACGTCCCAGCTCTGTAGGCTCAGGCTGTGTAATGAGCTGGGATATAGACTGGA
Source organism: Chionomys nivalis (assembly GCF_950005125.1). Lineage (NCBI taxonomy): Eukaryota > Metazoa > Chordata > Mammalia > Rodentia > Cricetidae > Chionomys > Chionomys nivalis. The sequence goes on along the minus strand of NC_080094.1, from coordinate 18,440,225 downwards.
CATTTTGAGCTGCAAAGGTTCAGTCTGCTGTCTAAAGTTTCCTCATAGATCATGGGATTTGAAAAGAGGCTCCACATAGCCAATGATCAGACACATTACCTGCACAACAACTCAAGTAGAGAAGAGAGAGGGTTGCTCCATAACACATAACTTGTCCTGACCAGGGTAAGACTGATCTCCAAGGGACAGTGTCTTTGTAGCTATGGACAGACGCAGTCCCCACACCCCAGAGCATCTTCTCTTTGAAAGATGGTCTGCAAAGAAGACTCCCCTGTTATATGTTAAAGGTCTCACACAAATCTGTATAAAATCCTCCTGGTTTCAACTCAATAATATTGTTCCTTAGGAAATAATTCAAAATAAGAAACCACATGGAAAGATGCTACTGATGACAACCTGGGTTTATCACATTAGGGTCCTGTAGATTCTCCTGAATAAAGTGTCCCATGGCAATTAATAAAATCCTGCCCCATATGGAAAGTACAGAAAAAGGAGAAAAGAAGAGTGAAAATACCAAGGTTGTAACAGATGAATATTTCCCAGGAAATGAAGGTCATAAGCATTCATATTGCAAAGGTAGACTAAGCATCTAATAAGATAAGACACAAATGCCCAAAAGTAAGTCATTCTGCAACATTTCAAGAACTAAGAGTGAAGAGGAAGCCTGAAGCTTTCCAAGGTGTGGAATAAGCAGGTAAGAAAAGACAAGAAATAAACAGACCTCATCCCTCAAAATGGTGACACGGTGTGAGCTCAGATTTTCATACTTCACATAGGCACAGTGCATCTGAGCTTCTTAAGTTATAGGAAAATCTTTTATAGAAATAAAACTTAGCTGGGCTTGTGGCACATGTCTTTTTATCCCAGCCCGTGGGAGGTAGAGGAAGGCTGACCTCTGAGTTCAAGGCCAGCCTGCTCTACACGCTGAGTTCCAAGCCAGTCGGGCATACACAGCAAAACTCTGTCTCAAAAAAAGTTGGTAGGTATCAACTTATAAATAGAATGAATTTAGGATTCTCTACATAATATAATAGATGATACCATTCAGAGATATATAATGCGTGGCAGTGGTATAATCAACAAATAAAGGGAGGGACTGAAAAGATTACTCCATTGCTGCAGTTCTCGCCTTTCAAGCAGAAGAATCTGAACCCACTTGCCTGTAATCTCAATGTTGGCTAAGTGGGCACTGGCAAATCCCAGGTCTCACTGGCCAGCCAGTCTGGCCTAATTGGTGGACTCTGAACCAAAGAAAAGAAAGGACCAGTCTCAAAGGAGGTTGATGATGTGCTTGAAGACAACACCTGTGATTGCCTTCCGGACCTTCATGTGCACACTCATGCACTCCTACATATGCGCATGCACACACCATATACAAACATAGATAGGTTAGAAAACACATGTAATTTTCTGATCTATAGAAGTGACAAGAACATCTTTTTTTCTTCTGTTTACCTTTGCCTCTAGTTTCTGTTGCATATCTTGCCAAACCTTTGGACTCTGCACAGTGGAAGCATTTCTTGCACATGATAATGGCCTATTCAGTGCCTGGGGAGTTCCTTGAATGCTGCTGGATAGAGGTTGGATGCCTTTATGGTTAGAAGGGTGGCTCTTTTAGTGCCCTCCCTCAACCTCTGGGAATGGCATTAGAAATAGAAGAGACAGCAGATGGGTAAGAATTTGCCTAACTATTTCTGTGTTGTAAGTCTCCCCACAAAGTCTTGTGAGTGACAGGGTTCACATTCTTCAGTTTGTGCATTATTTACTCCGAGAAGGTGGCAACTCCAGGGGTTGAGCCCAGAATCTTATACACTGAGGAACATTCGGACCTTTGGTTAAGAACCTCTGTCTCTGGTTATTCACTTGTAAGTTCCTCATAATAAGCAAGTGAACACAAATGGGAAGTTCTGTGAGATATTATATCCAATTATAGGTTTAAAGGAAAAAGTTTCAGAGTACCTAGCTGAACAGAAGGACAAGCAGCAGGCTGGGATTTGCAACTGTTGTTGGAAAGAGGGAATTCTGGTGGGACTAAGCCTTGATTCTGCGTGCTCTGTGCTAGCTATGGCTCTTAGTTGTCAAACTGCTAGATGGTGTTGGAGAATTGGTAGCTGGTGTGGAAAACAACATATACGTTTAGCGTCATAAGTATGGGCTCAGGATATTATAACCTATGAATATGCTAAATCCACTCCTAGTTCTAATTTCTCTGTGTATATACACATACAGAGAGAGATAGGGAGTCAGAATTTAAATTAAACTGCAAAATAGAAGTTGAGACATTATTAAATGAAGACGTAGAGTGAGCTATTTTTATGACTATGTGGTGGTGCCCTGTGGAATGTTTCATAGGATGAGAGCCGGGACTCCAACAATAAGAGTACCAGAATCTACAAGTCATGCGTGGTCTCAACCTCTGGGCGCCATAACCTCATGATTACAAGGGAATCATCCCACTCTTCAAACAAACCACCAGTAAGCATTGGGATGTAGTAAAGATATTTTTAGATGTTACAGGACTTGGGAACTTTAGGTATTTTAAGTCACTATTGTGATTTGAATGGTATGAATTAAAAGAACTTTCCACCTAACCCCCAAACTGGTACCCAATTAAGAAACAGATCAAAGAAGCTGGATGAATAAAGTTGTCTTTATTGCTGACAGAACTGAACTGAATCTTTACTAAACTCCAGATGGGCCCTAAATCTAGAGCTGTGAAGAGCCTTAGAGCTGGGGAGTAAGTAATACTACTAGAATCACAATATGGGTTGTCTCTAGGTCTAAAGGACTCTAGCTATCTCTTCAAAGTGGGTTTGGTCATGAACCATGTGTGTTTCAGGTTTGAAATGATGCAGAATACCAACAGCTATTGTCAGCCAATTAAAAACAGAAATCCCCAAAGTGCCTGAACCAAAGGTGCTGAAAAGTTCTTTTTTTCTGTGTTATTCACTACAAAGGTAGAACCTTCTTCACCGGGAAGCAGGGAGGAAGAAAGAAGGGTAGAGCAGAAGCATTTCCCCTAGTCTTCCTCCTTCCCATGTGTGCTTCATGAACCCGGGGCATCACCAGGAACTTGACAGGAGTACAAACTATGGGGCCCCCAACTTAGAAGCCTGTCAATCAAAAAAGCAAGGGTGACCCAAACACCTGAGTTTTCATCAGCCCTCCACGTTTTCAAGCAACAACCACTGTGCTAAGATACGTGGTGAAAATTTATTTTCTTTTCTGGAAATTTGAGACTAAAGAAAGCTTGTTCTACCTACCAGCCACCATCCCATATTGAGGGTGATTTGAGATTTACTAAACACAGTCAGGACTCAGGATAGTAAGGGATAAAGCTCCACAGGGACCAATGTTCCATAGTGAGCCCAGGGATCAGCCTGCTTAGAACAGAGTCTGGAGACTTGGAGACCTAGAAGGAAGGGTTTGATAGTGGGGTTAACACATCTGAGAACAGTTTGTGAACTTCCAGTAAAGCACAAAGGGAAGAAAGGGGGGAATGGGAAGAGAACGAATGACCAAGAATGAAATAGAGGGTTAACAGGATGACTCGGTGGGTAAAGATGCTTGCCTCCAAGCTAGACAGCTTGGGTTCCCTTCCTGGGACTCACATTTTCCCGCTTTTCCTTTCCCTTCCTCTCTCCCTACCTCTGTCCTCTCTCTTCTTCTCTTGCAACATTCACACTTACCGTTTAAAACCCCGTAAAGGAAAAAGCATTTCTTTGTGAACAGCATTTGATGTTTGGAGAGATCATTGGTACTGCTTTGTGAATTTTCACAAAATCTTCCATGTCTTGGGACACAGAAGGTAGTGTTCTGAACACCCACAAATTTTGTTCCAGCTGGTCTGTGCTGGGGTACATGTGACATTCTGGACACTCTACACTTTTTGACACTCTACTCTTTTTGAACAATAATATCTTTTGGTTATTGAGGAGAAAAGATACCAATTCTAGACTTCAACACCATCCCCAGACTAACTGCAACCAATCTTCATGTAGAACTTGCAACTTCCTTAGAATTTCAGGCAATTCAGAGCAAAGATCAGAGAAGCAACCCCACCAGTCACTAGTCTTTGATGGAAGATAAAAAAAAAAAGGAGCTATTAGATATCCTCATATTTGATGTTTTGGTTAACTCTTATTTTTATTATTTCCATTTGTTTTTTACAGTGCTCAAGGATAGAACCTAGGGTCTCTTGCTTGCTAGACAATCAGTCTACCACCCAGTTACACTCCTAACCTCTATCTGTGGAGAATAGTGGCCTCTGAACTCAAGTCTATGAAGATCCGCTCCACCCATGTGCCCAGAACACATTTCGTAAGTTCATCCCTAAGTTCTATTTGAATTCCTCATATAGCCAGAGTTGATATTCAAATACTTGCATCTTGCCTCTTTTTTCACTTGTCCATTTCTTTTCAACATCCACAGTTTGGGTAACAGCGTGTCAAGATCTGATCTGACATGAAGAAGGTACTTTTTATATTCTCTTAGGTTTTGCTGACTCTAGTCTTTGTTCTACTCCCTGAGTGGTAAAGGTTTGGGGTGATTGGAAGCAGTTTTAAGATATGGGTTCAGATCCACATCTCCATTCAGGTGCTGAGGGCAAATTATCCTCTCTTCTGTCCTCTTCTAAAGTTTAATATAAACTTAGGCAGATTGACCTTCTCGGTTTATATTGATTTTAAGAATGGGAACGCCCTGCCCTGTGAGACACAGACCCACTTTCTGTCTTCATGGCACAAAAGCTCAGGTGCTGGGATGCATGCTTGCAGTTACTAATAGCTTGAAGAAGTTTGTCCAGGTAAAGACAGGAAGTGAAGAGCCCAAAGAGGCTAAGTGTGCAGAGAACAGAGAGGGTTTGTGATTGCACACAGAGAACAGAGCGAACATTGGTTATAAAATAGAAAAGAGACTGCTCAAAACTATTGAGTTACACTCTTACAAACAAGCAAATGTTATGGCAGAGAAATTACATCTCAATATGGCTTCTTAAAACAGAACAGATGGGCTGGGTCAAGAGGAACCCGTTTGTGCAAAAGGATTAAGGCATCAACCTCAATAAACCTTGGAACAAGTATCAGCTGCAATCAACATAGTTTTTATATCAGTAATTTCGAGAGTACTGAAAGCACGTGCATTGTGTTATTATCTGGGATTATTAAATTTTGGAATGGGGGAACTGTGTTTCTCCTTCATGAAGCCCTTATCTAGCACCACGGATCGAGGACTTTATCAAGGGGGAACATAATTGCTGAAGGTTTTTGGAAAACTCGGTCAATGCTGATCCTTAAATTAGTTCCATAAAAGAGAACTAAAGGCAGATGTTTACTTTAGCAAAGAACATAGATGCTTTGCCATTGCTGAGCGGGACTCAACCTTCTCGGCCTAACTAACTAAATTGGAATGATTATCTGATGTCTTCTCAGGAATTCCCAAAAGAGTATTTTCAGGGCAGGCACCTGCCGTCCATGCGGGAAAAATTATGGGATGGAATAAACCAGGGCCCTCACGGTCAGGGGATGCACAGAGAACAGTGAGTTGCCAGCTGGCGCAGTGTAGCCAAAGCTTGTTAAGGTTGGAAGAAAGCGGCTCAAGGGTAAGAAATCGTCACCTCTCTTCTGAAAGAAGGCGAGCAGGAGGGTGAGGATTCACAGCCTCATTTGGGGGGAAACATATTTTGAAAACGGCATTCCAGGATGAGATGTGGCATTGGACTCCAGAAGGCTGTTTCACAAGGCTTTCCATCTGCTAGGTCACAAACCAGCCTCTTGTTTCCTGAGAAATTTTATGGCTCTACTGTGTCCTCAAGGGCTCATCGCTAGAGACTTAATCCCTGGCTGTTGTTGCTATTGGAGTGGCAGGGACCATGAGGACACCAACCTAATCTATGAGTTATTCCCCTGATGAATTCATACTGAAGGGGCTGGAGGAGGTGAGGCCTAGTTGGAGGAAGTGGATCCTTAGAGGAATGTCTTTGAAGGATCTCTGTCTCTGATCCTCTCTCTCTCTCTCTCTCTCTCTCTCTCTCTCTCTCTCTCTCTCTCTCTGTGTGTGTGTGTGTGTGTGTGTGTGTGTGTGTGTGTGTCTTTCTCTCTCCCCTTTTCTTATTCACCACACTGTGGGCAGTTTTCTTCTCCCAGAGTCGTGCCTAATCAAGTCCCCAGTGGCAAAGCTTCCACAGTCCTCTGTAACTGTGAGAAGAACTCCTTGAAGTTGCTTTTCCTCAGAGATTCCCATCACAACAACAAAACGTTCTTGAGGGAAGGCCATGTTTTCAGTGTGACTCCAGACAGCAGAGGGAAACCTTAACCTAGGACTGTCCTATTTGGAAAAAATGTTAACAACTCAAATGTTTGGTGATTCCCCAGGGATACTGAGGGTGCTACCATCAAACCTTTACTCTAAATCAACCCTATACATACAATACCAAATACTCAGAGACACATTTTAACACACACACGCACACACACACATGCTCGCGCACACACACGAGAGAGAGAGAGAGAGAGAGACAGACAGACAGACAGACAGAGACAGAGACAGAGACAGAGAAGATACAATAGGGGGTGTTCAGTGGGTGCACAGTTATATCATTTTTTAAAAATTTAAAAGTCTGATGGAAACTCTGAAAGCAGAACCACAACCTTGTGTGACATGTATACAGCCCCTACCTCCTGTTCCCCCACAGACCCTCTCTTCTTTCAGAGGTAACCCTTTTCCATCTGGTGGGCATCTTCCTTACCGTTTATGTATATTCATATATATAAACATATATAGCAATGTAGAGTTCTCTGTGTCCTAACAGTTTTTCATAAACAGCAGATTAGAGAACACATTGTCATGCACATTGCTTTTGAAGGTTAAAAACAATTCGTAAATCTTTTGGCCAAGTACTGAACTTATCCTCACAGTGGGTATGTCACAGTTTATGTTACCATCCCCTTAATCATAAAGAAATCTGCCCATCCCAGTTTACTGTTCATTTACAATAAACAACTATAAAGTGAAAATTCTTGGACAAACCCTTGGGCATACAGTTTTTCTAGGGAACAAATTAAGCTGTCCAGTTTCTGGGTTACAGGATAAGCACACTGTTGATTTTAATAAATACTGTTAAAATGCCATGCTAAAAGACTGTGTCAAATTAGACACCCACCACAGCCTTAACCTATTCTGGGAAAACTGTTTTGGGTGGTAGGAAATTTGAAACCTCTCCATCAGAGTTCTTGGCTTCGGAGGCTTTGTGCCACAGGCGCTCGAATGTCCACAGAAACCTTCCTCTCAGGGGGCAGGGAGTCCAGACTCAACCACACTCAATGCAGGTCAGCAAAGACCATGTGGAGGACCTGATTCCCTCGCGGGACCCAAGTGAAGGAATCCTTATCCCAAGCCATTCTTTTTCTTCTTCCTCCAAACATTATAACCAAAAGTAAAACTAAAACTTCCATTCTTGATTCTAGAACTTAAAGGTGGGGTACTAAAACCATAAGGAGGTAATTCCATCAAGATTTATTTATTTTGTGTGGATGCCCTTGCTTGTCTGCAATGTGTCTGAAGGCAGACGAGGGCATCAGATCCCCGGGAACTGAAGTTGCAAGGTCATCGTGAGCCTCCTAATGTGGGTGTTGACAGCCGCCCCAGGTCGTCTGTTGCAAGAGCAGTGTTCACCAGCCGCTTTATGGGAAAACAATAATTACTTCTTAGCTGGTGAGAAACTTCAGATAGACATCTAGATGGTGACCTTTCTTCCCATGTTCCAGCAATTTTCTCCAGCTCTCTTTCTATCTTAATGACTTCCCTTCAGCCCAACCTAGTCTCACTTTTGTTTATGTCCCCAAAGCAAACAAGCAGTGAACAACCACAAGCAGGAAACAACCACAACAAAACCTTTTAAGTCACATGATTGTTTTTAATTTTTTTTATTATTTATTTATTTTTTTTTTTTGATTTTTCGAGACAGGGTTTCTCTGTAGCTTTTGGTTCCTGTCCTGGAACTAGCTCTTCTAGACCAGGCTGGCCTCGAACTCACAGAGATCCGCCTGCCTCTGCCTCCCAAGTGCTGGGATTAAAGGCGTGCGCCACCACCGCCTGGCTATGACTGTTTTAACTCTGGGGTCATCTGCGAAGATCTGTAGACACTAGTTCCTGAGCCCTGACACTGTCAGTACTGTTTCTGTTTGTATTTTTTTTTTTTTTTTACAGCTTTCTAAATGATTCTACGGTGCATGCCCCAGGTGGAGAGCATTGTTTGTCTGGCTTGTGTGATTTTTTGTTTGTTTTTTGTTTTGTTTTTGTTTTACAGCTTTCTAGATGATTCTACAGTGCATGGCCCAGGTGGAGAGCATTGTTTGTCTGACTTGTGTGACATTGCCAGTGAACTTGCTACAGGAGCAGATAGACAGGCTCTTTCCAAGAGTTACGGAGTGGAATGTTCTGGGCAGGTCCAGCAGTCTGTCTCAGCAGAGCTTCTATTAATATTGATGCATATTCTGGCAGAGGTTCTGGGATCTACACATACAATTTGATACCCTTTACCACTAAATACTGTTCTACCATTGTGGGACACTGGCTACCACAGAAGAAGAAATGAAGAAAACTTCTCACTGGGGAAGACTAGAGGAGCTGATGATTCATTTCCTACTGCCTGGCGGGATGAGAGCAGGAAACTAAACTCTACCTCTATGCAGGTCTATTTCAAAAAAGTCCCTCTGCCCTTCTCAGAAAGAAACTGAACATCCACCCAACAAGGGTGTCGCTGAGAACACAGAGATGTGAAGAGGAGTCCGTGGCAGCAGTGGGGAGTCTGGGGGAGACACACCTTGGCAGACACAGATGTGAGGACTCTGTGGTGGCATTACAGGGTGTCTGCAGTGGTATCTGACAGACAAAGAGAATTCTGAAGAACTTCCCCGTACTGATGTGGATTAGAATCAGTATAGATGTAAGTGAGATGTTGGTGTCGTGACATGACTCAACATGGTGCTTGGTATCATTTTCAGACTCGGCATTATGTCAGGTGTAAAGAAGGTGAGGTGGCTGTCACGTGGATGAAGGTTAAGCATTGATGTCAAGTTTACCTGGGCTTCCATCCTACTTCCACTACGGAATATCTATAAATGTAGCAAATTTTCAGAGCTTGCTCTCTCCAAAGTCAGTTCTCCCATCTATAAATTACAAGGTAGCAGAGCCTGCCTTGTGGAGTTGTCTGACGAACACAAACAGGACTTGGCACATGAACAGGCAAGCACGGGGGCTTTCATAAATAGGAGCCTCCTTATTGTACACACTTCCGTTATTTAGCCAGCTACTTAATAAATAGTTATTGGGTGCTTACTCTAACCCAGACACTGGTGGGCGATCCCAAAACCAGACTGCTGGAAAAATTATTTGCTTAGGAGCTAAGAGTCCTATCCAGGAGACAGGCATTACAGTTATCACACAAATAAATACAGCCTCTCAGTAGTAAATGGCATATAAAAGGCGCACAAAGACGGATGAGAGAAAGTGGGGTGTAATTCAGGAGGAGACATGGCATGGATTTCTGGAGAAGGTGTCATTTACACAGGTGTCTTGATGGGTAAATTAAAGTTGAGGAGCCCAGGGAAAGCAAGTCAAAGGGGTTTCAAATAGCTTGTCTAAAAGTCCTGTGGCAAGCAGGGACACACACATGCACATGCATGTGTGCACACACGCGCGCGCACACACACACACACACACACACACACACGAAATGGCCGATGAGTACTGAGTTCAGAAAGCAGAGGGGAATGTGTGATTCAAGATCCATTTGCAAAGAAGAAAGAGGCAGACCTACCCAAGGCCTCATCTCCTCGCCTCCTCTGTTGTGCACAGCGGTGCTGTTGTTAGTGGGCTGTTGCTGTGCTTTTGTATTTACTGAGTATTCCACTCCGAGTCCTCAAGATGAGTGGCCTGCACATAACTCAATAATGCAGTGAGCATAAGGCTTTGGTTTGTTCTGCTGATTGCAGTGCTGGAGACTCAGTCTGGTCTTGGAGTAAGGGGTTGCCCCTTTGGGGTTGGAGTCCACAGCTATGAAACCATTCACCTCTTTCGTTGGTTCCCCCGTTTGGGGTTTCAACAATGTACAGAGGTGGTTACCAGAGAATTTTTCTGGCCATTCTCATGTTCTGGAAAGTTCTGAGTCTAGTAGAAAGATGAAACGAACCATCCTTGTTTTCCGTATACCTTTCTCGATATTCTTACTTAGCTGGTTACTAGTTAGTCCTGCGTCAGCAGCCATTGGTACAGGCTGCCATGTTTTATCTTTATTTCCAGGGTCCACTGTTGTTGGAAGACTTTCCAGCACCTGGGGTGAATACGGCTTTTGATGGAAAAATGTCTCCCTCGGTCTATCCTTGTAGGAACCATATATTTCACAACTCAGCTCCCAGTCAAATATACATAAACGTCCAAGAGAGGAAAGAATCATGTAGAAGGACTATATCTCTTAATAAAATCTTGAAAGATGTTCCATTTTATTTCTAATAAATCCTCTGTGAGTGTCACGGTATCCTTTCTTGAGACTCACAATTGCCTCCAACTCTTTTCCTTGATTGTGACTGCAAAATCATAGTAACCAACACATCCCAATCCATCTTTGTCTTGACAGTATGAGGCATAACTTTTATTTCATTCATTATATTATTCAAGCTAGTGTTTAATAAATAGCCTTTCACTGAACAGCTTCTTCATATTAAAGTCTGATAAAGTTTAGCATAAAATGTCATAACTTGACTTACAGTATGTTTGTTTGAACAGTTGGTGTTCTACAGTTTTAGACTCTAGATAGAGCCAAAATTTGGGGTGTGGGTGACTTGACACAGAACTATGAGTAAAATGTAAATTTTAGAGCTAGGCCCTCTGAATGTGGGTGGCAGTTTCATGGCTTGGGTGGTTTGTGGGGCTACTAGCAGTGGAATCAGGATTTATCCTTAGCACGTGAACTGGTTCTCTGGAGCCCATTTGCTGTGGAGGAAGATTTTGCTCATCATAGATAAAAGGAGAGGGCCTTGATCCTGCCTCAAGTGATGTGAGAGTCTTTGTTGACTCCTCATGGGAGTCCTCATCCTCGCTGAGAAGTGGATGGCGGGTGGGGTGGGGGGAACGATGAGAGGAGCAGGAGGACAAGAGGGAGAGGGAACTGAGCCTGGTATATAAAATAAGATTGGTTTTCAAATATAATTTAAAAAATTCCAAAAATATAATTAAATAGCTGTCCCTGTTTCAGGCCCACCCCTTCCTGTGTTACCTAGAGGAAGTGGTTTTCCCTCTCTGAGCATGTTCTTGTTTGCACATCATCACATGAGTAATTACAGATAACTGCACACTTCAAAAAGAATCAGATCCACTAGCTTAATGCAGTGCCTAACAGGTCATATATGCCCATACAGTCTTTTTAGTGTTTCCTCCAGGTTTCTAATCTAATAATGGCCTCAGGTCCTTCTCTCCAATGACAGCAATATTGCCATTGTTACATACTGTGCCCTGCTGAGGACTTCATATGAATTATCTCCTTAAACATTTCCAATAAATCTCTAAAGTTGTTGAGGGAATCAAGAGGCAGAGACACTTATTTCCTGGTGCAAGGTCCCACGGCTTGTGTGCTGTGGACTGACTGTGGGAATTTTGTCTTCTTTACTGTAACCCTGTGGGCGACTGAATCACAGCCGCAGGCCAGGGCCTGGACAGAATGGGGGCAGAAGAGCACCTCTTTGCTCTGTGGGCCTCTTCAAGAGCAAGCAACCCATTTCAGACACTGGTCCTCGGGGCTTGGCCCCCTCGAGGGTCATGTTTATAATCTAGGGAAATATTAGAAGCTGCCTGGAATTCGGGCTCTAGCAACTCTCGTTCCAGTAGGCTGAAGAAGTGAGTGACCTTCCTTAATTGTTGTTAAGTGTTCTGACATTTAGTTTATTTGTACTAACTGGCCCCGGGGATCTTCTGGAGGCTTCTCTATGGCACTCCCTAAGCCTGCAGGTTTTGAAATCTGTCTGTGTGAGTGGTTAGTGATGTGACCTTGGGGAAGCCACTTGGCTTTCCAGTTCACTTATGTCAGCATCTCTGTTACTCTCACCAGTAACATACAACAACATTGGCCAAAGAACAAGACTGGAATGAGATATGTTTGCATGACTTTTCTTTGTACAAAGAATCTTTTACCATAGCCCACTTACATATTAGTACTTTGAGAGAATCTTACTTAGGTGATCAAAGTATATTAGCTCCAGGGGCCCTCAAGAAAATAATGATGTCATCTAAGGTTGCTAGCATCACACCCAACAGCTCATGTCACAGGATGGGGTGCACTGGAGTAGGGCTTCAGGTTCACAAACACATATTGGCCCCCAGAATTAGGGAAACAAGAGCCTTAGGTGCTCCGTTGGTCAGGGGTCTCCAGCTCTTCCTGTAGAGGTAGCTCCTGGCTTCACAAGCCAAAAGCCAGTGTCTTCAACACATCCAATGACTATCCTTGATAAAGGACCTTTTATATCTTACAGTTAAAATGTTTTATAAAGTCTTTTATTTCTTTCCTTATCCTTCCTAACAAAAGGAAGGAACAGCTAGCTTTGATTATGGCTTCCCTACTTGTCCAGGGCCAGAGAGTTGAGGCGTGAATTCTGGAGCCAGACCACCTGGATTTACGTTATATTTGTCATATTGCAATGCCATCACCTTAGGCCAATTTCTTAGACTCTCTGTGGCTTAGTTTTCTCATCTGTGTGAAGGGGGTAAAGATGTCACGGGATGCACTTGTCAACTGACTGCAACATGGTTCCCAGACAGTAAGAGCCAGTTATTGTCATTATCATAGCCCTTCCTACATTTTCTTCTTTCTCCTTTTTTAGGGGAACATGTCCAGTAAGTACCGCCATTCCTCAGATCCTGGTAGCGTGCATCTCCACAAGGATGCCTTTCTGTGGGTTTCCTGAGACTTAGCGACTCGGTGATTGTCTAAGGGTCTTGTCACAAATACAGATTCCTAGGACCTTCTCCCACTTTGCTGACTTGTGCCCTGAGAGTAAGCATTCAATATGCTTTGCCAATAGTTTCCTGGCCCATGAAGTTTAGGGTTCACTGCCTCAAGACTTCTCCACTTCCTCCCATGGGATCCAGATCTAACCGAAAGTCTAGTCCACCCTCAATCCTGTGGATGGTTTAAACTTCAGTGGTTAAACACACATCCCACATTCCCCCAAGACCTGAGGAGGAGGGTTGACGGATGGCCGAGCAAACTTGGTGTTCTAGTGATCCAGGGCATGCGGTTGGATTCAACAGAGGATAATTAATTCGATACAGAGAATGAACTCGGGTGAACTTTGTGGATTTGGAAATGAGTGTGGAAAGGCTGACCTGACAGTGGGCAGGGCTTTCGTCCAGCGCAGTTCGCTTTGGGGGATTTACAAGCTCCTAAACCTTCACAGTGAACAGTGAGCACCCCAGGGTGCAGCCGCTCGGGAAATCCTTAGATTTTCCTTTTCTTCAGCACACCAGGCTCCATTTCCTTTCTGATAGATGCACTAAGAGCAAATACGTGAGGTAGAAATAACGGCCTAGGACGACCACTTCCAAATAGTACCGATTTATGAGGTAAAATTTAAAAGCACTTTCTCTACTGAATCCATTTCACCAAAGATAAACACAATTGTTATTTTCTTTGATGTCCTTTGAGAAGCGTCTTTAAAATATATATTAAAAATGTCTGGATGTGGGAGCTAGAAATACATTTCGTTCGTATGAATAGAGTCTACAATATTTACTTTAGGCAACCACCTCACTGAGATAAATCATACCCTGAACCAAATGTTCTCTTTTAATTCCTAATGCACACTCCTATCATTTTATTATGTCTAAGCTGTCAAGCCCTTTTCCTTTCCATTCTGTAATGTCATCCGCTAAACCTAGAAATTAGCAATGAATGATGTGTCACTCTTGTCCAATAAGGAAGGATACTTATAGATATAAATATCTCCCTTGTGAGCCAGGGAGATGGCTCGGTGAGCCCAGATACCTGCCTCTGAGTCTGATGATCTGATTTGATCCCCATGGTCCACGTGGTGAAAGGAGAGGAGTGCTTCCTGGAAGTTGTCCTCTGACCTCTGAGTGCACACTATGGCATAGGTGTACCCACACATGTACACAGACATGGTCAAACTAAATAATCAAGCGAGGAATATTTTTTAAAAAGGAATATATTTCCTAACACACAATCAGTGTAAAGACAATCCCCTCCACCTGCTCCCTAAAACCGGTCTGATGTGTCTGTGGACCTGATCAGCACACGGCATCATTGTTTCCTACCCCAACTCCCCCTTATTTTATGGAAAAGTTCTAGAATAGATGACACAGACACCAAACTAAAACAGGGCAACATGATTGCTAGAAGATGTATCGAGCATCCTGCTCTCTGGGGCTACCCCAACTCACAGCTGGATGCTCATAAGAAGGTTGGAGAACTTGTTTTGGTCACATAGCCAAGCCTCACTTTGCTCCCCAAATCTGCTGTATCCTAGATGTCACTGCTCATTTTGAGAGCGTTTGGGAGATGTCTCCAGGGGCGAGCAGGAGGGCATCCAGAAGACTGAGGGCAGGCAATGATGTCTGGGTTTATAGGAAAATGGTTAGATAGACTCTCCAACCATAGACTCGCAGACCTGCTATCATGTGTCAGAGAATTTGACAGTGGGGGAGTGCAATGAAGCCTCCTGAGTGCTTAGTGACATGGAGCCAACATGAGGTCACCAAGGCGACGCCATCGTTCAATAACCACATTTCCTCTCCCTGTGCCATTACCAGACTGGCAGACCAGGAAAATACCATAAACACAGGGGATCGTGAATTCAGAAGAATATTTTGCAAAAAAAAAATCTCTTATGAACACAGGGTGGTGTTTCATTTAGTTGAGCTCATACTTAGAGGGTGCCAACAAACACATGTATGTCTGGCCCTAAGTGGGACACCTCAAGTGGCATCAGGATACTTCTATGAAGTCCCACAGAAAGCTGATTCTCAAGGAGAAAATATCAGAGAATTTTAGTCCTGAGGAATATAGCTGTCCAAAGAAGTCTGGACCCAGGCTGCTGGACCTGCACACAGATATTAGAACAAACCAAAAATCAATAAATACGGTTCATGGTTAGTGACAGAGAGACATGGGGAGTGTTACAAAAGGAAGGGAGGGAGAGCTCTATGCTGGTCATTTCTCTCAGGGTGACAGTGCCATCCCTATGACTACAGTTTGCAGTGAGCTTTATGGGGTAGAAAGGAAAACTTACAGCCACTACAGAATAGCATCGCCGTGTTTTAGACATAAAGTCTGTTCGATTGGAAGGAAGAAGTGAGAATAATCCTCAGGAATCCTCAAAGATCATTCATTCATAATTAATTCAGTAAAGATAACCGTCCCTGTAAATTCAGAGACACTTTGGTATGTTCTGGATACCTAACAAACTTCCTTGCTTTAAAAAGTAACTGGATGAGAGACTGAAGGACGGTGATATTCGTTTAACCCACTCTCACCAGATGTCCGTTTATCCTGGATGTAGCCGTGTGACCTGACCTGGGACAAATGAATTATATTAAAAGCCACTTCTGATCTTTAAGAACCCCACCATGAAGACAGTGTTTCATAAGAGGTGTGCATAGATTTTGTAGTCAGGATCGGATGATGGCCGTATGAAAAATGAAGATTTCTGACGTACACTCTTAACTCAATAACAGCTTAACGATTCCCACATTCCTGAATCTGAACAGAAAATTCAATTCTCAGAAAGGGATGTAATAACCCTAACCCTGAGGAGGGAAGTACTTGCGTGTATGTTTGTCCGCAGTGTTGGGTGAGGGCCTGTGTTCATGTGACTTGTCCAGCCTAAGGGCCTGCTGTGTGGTCCTGTGTGAATGCACGTCCTGGGGAGAGAGTGTACACTGCGTCGCACAGAGTGCTATGTTGGACTCGGTTACTCCATCAGCAGAATGAAAGGTGGAGAACAGAGTTTCTCTGACACTGAAAATGTTCGCAGCCCAACCAGAGCAAGCTCAAGGATCAGAAGTAAGAAGCAACTGCCATGATTGCTTTGTCTGTGATGCAGATGATATAAAAGAAACATCGATGTCTTCAGCACATATTAATTATACATAGCAATGGCTTTCAGGAGGACACGTTCATACATATTATGCTTAATGTCTTTCTATGATAGTTATCCCATATAACCCTCTTCTGCTCCCTTCCCCCATCTACTACCCTCCTTCTTTTCCTACCTTCTCCTTCTTATCTATCTATCTATCTATCTATCTATCTATCTATCTATCTATCATCTATCTATCTACCTACCTACCTACCAAACTATTTTGATGACCTAGTGAGTTTCACTAGAGTTGTTTAGAGTCTTTGATGATGGATTATTTACAGGAACATATGCTCCCTCCTAGTGGCTATACCACTCAAGAAAATCTTGCTGTCCTAGTGAGCATTAATTGCCCATAGATCCTCCAGGGAGGGGTGAGTCTTGCCTACTCTCTACTATTATCATCTTTTGTGTCCTCAAGAAGGTAGGCTTCATGACTTCTTTCCTCCTAATGAAGGAAGTAGCATTTTTGAGACTCAATGAGTTGGTCAGCAACAACAGTATTTGGAGTCAATGAGATATGATTTATACTTGTATTGGGCTGCAGTTCTCACACCTTTGTGATCTTTGTAAACAAACATGTCTATTGAGCCCAGGTACCTTTACCTGAAAAATGGAAGGGTCAATAACTGTCCTCTAAATACTGGAATGTTGCCTCTGATATAACTGATATGTTCCATTGAGTGGATACCAAATACTTGGGAGAGATGGAGGTGCTGGAAGGTAAGTGTGAAATCCAGAAGAGTGAGGGTTGCCCTCTTTCTGATTGTACACCATATCTCAGTTATACGCTCATGGACTCTCAGTGAAGTCAACTCATCTATGTTCCTTCCTGTGATGGCAGCAGCTTTAGCTTGCTCCTTACAGAACTGATTTCTCATGTCAGTCAGTAGACACGGTCAAACATAAGGTTACCATGGAGACGCTGAGCCCAAGGGGTAGCAAGATTTCAAGCTGAAACAACCATTGACTCTCAAAACCAGTATCCTTAGTTCTGAGGGCTGAATTTCTCAAGTTTCTCTAGTCTCCCAGGATTTTATTTATCAGTGGAGTCATGAGCACAGGCCTGCCTTCCCAGCGGGCTCTTACTCTCACTCACTTGCTCCACTAAGAATAGCTTTGTGGAGTCATTCAGAGGTTGCCAGGAGAAGGTCAGGCATCCTAGCGTGGGTTTTCACCCAGTTTCCTTCCCCTGTGAGTGTGTCACATCAGTTTGAAAAAGACACGGTCTCACAACAGGGCCTCCCCCAAATGGACCCCAGAACACGATGAGTACCGTATTGAGCTCAACTTCACATGTTCCAATGACTCCCGACCTACCAGGTGGCCATATGTTCAGGGTACTTCTATTGCCAGATGTATGTCAAAGTTTTCCTTTTTAAAATGTAATTTTCTCCAGAATTTATTGGCACCCCACAATGCTGCTTCTTGGCTGCAGAAGAGGCTTTTCTGCCATTTGGGCCTAAAATAGAATCCACCACAACCTTGACAATAATCAAAACCAAGGAGAGAATATAGAGCTATTTATAAGATTCCCTCAAGGTGAGCTCTTCTCTGTGCTCCTGCTTTGAGAAGCCAATCCACAGAGCTGGCGAGCGTGGTGTTTACAGTGTGCAACTTCCTTAAAAGCTGGCAAAAACTGAGCGTGTGTGAAATGGTTGGTCATACCGATCAAGTTGATCACATAGAGTATCAAAGTCCCAAAGAAAAATCACAGATTGGAATTGTGTTTGCAAGTCACGTGATGTGCTTGTTGTAATAGCCTTTATTTCTTGCTGATAGCACAGGTGAGACACGCAGCCTCTCCTGACAGCAGTCCATATGAGAGCTGATACTGCCCAGCATGGAGTCGAATTCTCAAGAACTTAGTCAACAAAAGCACAATGACTCCATAATATGGCGTTGGCACCCAGGATTACTCTGGGGGATTGGAATCAGGTTAATTTTCTAAAATCTGAAACCTCTTCATTCGGAGAGTTGGGACAATCAATCAATGGCTGTGTTTCCTTCTCATATCCCGGAAGACAGGACAACAGCTCTGATAAGCCAGACAGAGCCAGTCAATCCCACTCTGAGGAGGCAAATGTCCACGGACTCTAGAAATCTGATGTCTGTTTCCATCCCACGGCTCCTCAAGGCTGATCTCTTCCTCCTTTTCCCTCTGACAGGCCACTCTAAGGCTGTTTCTCTGTTATCTGCTACATGTGTTACTTGTTCAAGGGGTGCAGGACAGAAAAGCACTCTGCCTGTTCAGATCTGTCACTGGAAAATTCAGCACGTTGGAACAACGCGTGCCCAAGTGAAACTGATTGAAGAAAGTACTTGCATGCAGCTATGATTTGGACTTTAAGATAATGTCAGTTTGTGCGCACGCTGTCTCTGCTGAGGACTGCACTGGAGATAAATTTAGGGGACTCTAGGGCAGGTCTGGTTGCCAGCTGGTGTTAGGATGGAGTTCTCCCTCCAGAGTAATCAATTATAGTTTCCCAAGACGAGCTCATGGACTGCTGCCAGCACAGTGGGTTGAAGAATCTGGAAGTTGGAACTTTTCCCCAGATGCAGGGGTCATTCCATGGATGTGTGGAGAAGGCAAGTCAGCCACACAGAAGAAACACTGGCTTGATTTTACAATATAGTGGAAAAGTTAGCAAAGATCATATGCATAAATGTTTGCTTGCTGGGTACTGTGGAAAAATTAGGAATCAGTTAAGGATGTGGGTCCCAGATATAAGTCTGCCTAATTGGTGATTAGTAAGCAGCAGTTTTAATGGAAAAATATTTGTGTTCCAAGCACGATACCACTGAAGAATGGTCTGGAGGTTGCAACCCAGACTCTTGCTTCGAGGAGTCTGCAGATCTAAAGCCACAGTCTAAAGAAATATAGAATATTAACTATAATAACAAATGAAACATACATGAGAATGATAATAGTTTTTTTCTATGCAGTGGGTCATGTATTTGGTTCACATAGCTTTTCCTTTATTTTTATCCATATAATTTTTTTAATTGTTTTAAAACTGCCAAGTGGATAATAAGACACCCATCCCTCCACACACACTTATGAAGAAACAGTAATGGTGGAACTGTGTGGTAAGTCACATACTTGATTTAAAGACAAACTGTAGGAAATACCAGCCAAGTCTCCAATGAAGATTAAAAAATAAAACATAATGTGAAAATAGCACACTGAAAAAAATTACGAGAATTTTCATTTAAGACAGAATCACAATTCCTGAGTTTTTCATTTCTCCTCAGGCTCCTGTCTGACTTGGTGTGGTTATAGTTCTAGTTGGCAAAAAGGCTTTCCAAAACTCAGACGTCGGTCCATGGTGTATTTAACCTGAGAGATATGAATTTTGCGGTTAGGGTCAGTGATTGACCCTTGCTGATGTAGGTATCGGGTAGGAATTGTCAGGAGAAGCATCTCTAGCCCAGATCTGTAAGTGGGTTAAGGCAGAGTAGATTAGATGTGTGCAGCCAGGAGAACAGAGGCAGGGGGCCAAGTCTCAGATTCTGAACAGGAAAACCCAACTGGCCTCTGGGAGCTGGTTGTGAAACTCCGAGATTGGAAGGCCATTGCAGAGAGAGAAGAGCAGCTGGAAAAGGAGGCCAGAGTCAGGATTGGCTGCATCCCTGCCTTCGGAAAGGGCTTGTATGAATTCTATGAATAATGATGTTCAGATGAGCAAGCTGCTCCATGACAGGAACACAGAGCAGAAGGAGAGGTCCTGGACTGCAGACCTTTGGCTAACAAGCATTCCAGATTGACAACCAGTATAGCCAGGACTTGGAACTCACAACCGACACTTTCCTATCCCCAATGGAAGGACAGTTGCCTTGCTCACTCATGTAATTCTGCCCAGAGTCCTACCCCCACAAAACCTGACAGGGTGAGTTGTCAGCTCCCTGAGGGCAGGATGGACTTTGGCTTCTAGACACAGAAAGATTCCCTTCTCCTGGATCTCTGGCGGCTTGGCAAGAGAGCTTCACTAATTAAACCTTCGTACATCCCCTTTTGTATCTAAGCCCCAGCCATTCACCTATGCTCAATGCATGGGTCTTGTCTGCAGGAGGGCAATGACAGAACACGAGAGTTTTCAGGGAGTGGAGGGTGAACGTAGATTTTCAACGGGGAAAATATGGAATTTCACTTACAACTGAGGGAATGCAAAAGCTGTTCAAATGCCATACTGGAAAGTATCCCAGTGGGTCCATCCCGAATGTCTCAACCTTACAGCCTGTTACAGTGATAGCCACAGAATGCAGGGGATGTTTCTCCAGATACCGAGGTAATATAGAAAACATTATTCCAGCCTCGGGAACATTCAAATGACAAGCCTGGAGATTTGAGGCTTGAATGGTCTCCTACTCTCACTAGCCCGTTGACCTTTACACAAGAGATGGCATGGGGGGGCGGGGACAGTGTGTCTTTCTTGGTCCCACCACATTCACAATCCCTACCACTATCCCAAGTACTGGTGGCCTCCCTTGCTCCAGCTCCACTTCCCACACGTAAAGGCTTAGGCACGATGCCAGCTAACTTGCTTGACTATTGGCACCTTGAAATGGAAGTAAATCCCCTTCTTTCTGATTTATTATTTCCTGTTCTTCAAAGTAAAGGGAAAGCAGCAATGCTTGAAATATTTAAGCAGTTATTCACTCTACAAATCCATCTCTTGTCTCACCCCCAATTCAGGGGAATAATATTTTTTCCCCGAGTTACATAAGGCATGATAGAAAGCTTTTCAGAACCTTGTCTACCTTAGAACCAATTTCTTGTGGTAAATTTTGAGAAAATCCTTCACAGCTTCTAGAGTAAGTGCCTGGGCTGTGCGGATAGGACGTAGAGTGTGCACTGCTCCTCACTCCTGTGTGAATCTCACTAACCCCTCTTCTCTGCCCATCATTCCTCAGTCTTCAGCTACAATTCCATCACACCCAATGCACTGTGAACTGGTAAAAGCTGAGCCATGTTTCAAACCTTGGGACTTTTAACTACAAAATCTCAGTGTTAAATCAAAAATTCGAAATGCTGTGGGCATGAGATTCTGTTTGGTAGGAACTGGGCAACTCCATGATTAGACAAACTGTGGACCTCTGGGGTTTCTACACTGGACACCAACTAGCTGAACAAAGCCAATGGTAATGATGCTACCATCCTAAGGGTTGTTCACGTTTCTGTTTGGGAACGAGTGTTTTGTTGTCACTACCTGGCTCAAAGATACATACAGGAACTAATATAACATGCATATGTGTAACTCTGTTCTTATTGTGTGTCATAAGACCAAGGCAGTCTTTCTTCTTGCAAATGGCTGGAAGCTCCGGGTCTCCATCAGATCTCTGGAACATGAAACTTTACTATGACTCTGGAACAAGATTGCTGAAATTAGGCTTTTATCCTCATTTTTGCCCTGTATGCTTCTTTAATGTGCCCCTTAAACAATTTGGTACCCATATCTGACATTAATCTATTTCCTAACACCTCATCCTTGACTTAGGTCTAGTCTCTGATCTCAGATCCCAAACCACAACACACAGCTAGTGATTCGCAGCTTGTTTTCAGCCCTCTAACCTAAATATGACCAACTGTCTGTTGCAGTCTTAACTGGCTGCATGTGGCTTCCACTCAGAGCTACATTTTGCTTCTGAGGATGCTGATTCCACCCTAAGAGATACACTCACTGCTAAACATGTCTCTTCATTTTATTAACCCTTCTCTTCCCTCCCTTACCCTCCCGTTCCCTCTTTACCCTTCTCTTCCCCTCCCTCTCCTCCCCTCCCCCATTCCCTTCCTTTTCCTTTTCTTTCCTTTCCTTCCCTTTTCATTCCTTCCTTTTTCTCTCCATTCTTTCCTTCCTCCTTTCCTATTGACCATTCTCCCTTTCTTTTATTCAATAAAACTAATATATTAACTATGCACATTGTAGGATTTTGCTACTGTGATCAAAAGGAACTCATATGCCCACTCTCTGCTATGCACAAGTTGTTAAATAAATGTAACATTAAGCACCAAAATGATCAATCTTAGAATTAAAATTAATAACACTAAGAGAGACATACATAGATCTAATCTACATGGCAAGTAGAAAAGAATAAGACCTCCTGAGTAAATTGGGAGCGTGGGGACCTTAGGGGAGGGTTCAAGGGGAGGGGAGAAACAGGGAGAGGGGCAGAGAAAAATGTAGAGTTCAATAAAAATTAATAAAAATAATAACAAATGATATCTACTAATTATCAGGTGCTTCATCATCCCTACAAGATCATAAAACAAAGTGTGCTTCTACATTGCTGCCCAGGGAATGTGTAAATCATGATTTTGTCAAACCCCTTGTGTGTTAGTGTTTGTGTGCACACACAAGTGCCTGGCAGGACTTCTTTCAGGACTTCCAAATCTCTGACATCACTGTATGTTGTCATACTAAATGTGTGACATTTAAAATGTATCAGCTTGAAGACCTGCACACTCAGGGAGGTCACGGAACTTCTTGTGTAGCTAGAGAGGTAATGCAGGGCTGATTTCCCCCAAGGCTAACAGCTCTCAATGAAGATTTCTATTCCTTACACCTGACCATGCAAGAGAGCAAGAACTGAAGTTGGAGGGAGACAAAGGAAACAGAAAGCAATGGATTGAAACCTGAAATTAATACAAAGCATGAGAGTAAGAAGGATCTATATGAAGCGTGTGGAGGAGAAAGCAGGGGGAGAGCCTCACGCACAGTAATAAGGTAGTTCCGAAGCCGCATGTGGAAGTTCAATAATGCCAAATGAAAAATTTGAGCTGTAATCAAAGGCAATAAGGACCTATAGACAGTGTTTAGCATGCAATTAATCCTATCACCTCAAGTTTGAAGATGAACCAGTCACCTAGTAGAGGAAGGTGTATTGTGATAGAGAAACCACACATAAATGCAGCAACTGACAAACAGCATCCATTCTGCATTCTGCTATGATCCAGTTTCTATCGTTTCCAATTTTTAGCATCAGAGAACATGACTCTACCTGCCAAGGTTGGTCCCTCTGAACCAGCACGTCTAAGAAAATCTGTTTTCCACTCATGTACAGTTAAGTCAGTGCTCTGTGGTATGTTGTTATCTCCTATTTTAACCACCAATGGATTCAATGCCACACACAAAGTAGAGGGAGAGAGAGAAGGAGAGAGAAAGAGAGAGAGAGAGAGAGAGAGAGAGAGAGAGAGAGAGAGAGAGAGAGAGAATTGTAGTTTTCTTCTGTTCTCACCCCATGGCTGAGCAATAGGAGTATCATGGTACAGGTTAAGGTATCAGGACACTAACACACCATCAACCTCTGAAGGTGGATCTGGACAGGAACTGATAAATCTTAGTTAATGTGCCTTAGCTCTTAATTTTTATTTTTTTTTTTTTGGAGAGAGTTCCAGAAAGGTTTCAACTGAACTTTCCAAAAGCCTTCCTTCTGCCCAGACTTTGTCTGAGGTCCCAGGATAGTGTGTTCAACAACAAAGGATGAGTGGGCTTCAAGAAAGGAGAGAGACGGAGTCAGGGATGGAAGCACTTGCTGATGAATCTATAAAATCGGTGCCCCAGAGGGGCAGAAGTTGAAATCATTTATTTATAATTAGAGATCCAATGGACTGTGTGACTTGGAAATTTCACGATTCAATGTTCTCAGTGAAAAATACTCAATAATAATTAAGAAAACAACCAAAAGCTCGGGGGGAGATATATTTGAATAAATGACAGATACCTTCTTCCAAAAGAGCAATGCTACTCTCCTCATGGGTAAACTTTCAGAACTGAAGCTAAACTTAGCTTTCTAAACCCTCTTCTGCAGATTCTACCAGCATTCGTGTGGGAAACTAAGGTAGGAAGCAAAATGGAAGGTCATGCTTCCCATGGCCTGCTCTGAGGACTGAGATTTGTGGAACAGACCACTTCACAGGGATTCTAGAGTCTGAAAGCAAAATCTCTTTCTCTACAAGAAGAATTAGAAACTCACACAGTCTGTCATGAGGAAACATTCTCATGCTTGGAGGTGGTGGCACACGCCTTTAGTTCCAGCACTTGGGAGGCAGAGGCAGGCAGATCTCTATGAGTTTGAGGCCAGCCTGGTCTACAGCACTAGCTCCAGGATAACTAGGTCTGTTACACAGAGAAATCCTGTCTCAAATAGATAAATATCCCGAGAGAAGGAATTCGCTCAGTGCCCACCTATGCCAGCGCTGTGTGTTAGAAGGAGCTGAAAAAGTTTGTGGATGTTTTCTTCCTGTGAGGTCTGGCGTCAGAGTTTTCTAACCAACAAGATCATGGTCATTTTCAGTCCTCATTTGATGTTTCCTGAAATTAATTTTGGTATGTCAAAAAAGTCCTCAGTAGAATGTCCAAGTTCCCTGGTAAATATCTCCTCTGAACTCCAAAACCATTCACTCTGAGGATCAGATATTAAACAAAATTGAATATTTTATTCTCCCCTGCCTTCCCCAGAGGCCAAATGTCCCTTAAGACAGCTGTCCACAAGGAAAAGGAGCACAGAACTTGTTATTAGCAGAGAATTTCCTGTGGCTGGGCCCTGTACCAGAGAAGGTTGAAGTTCACTGAGGATGTGCATAGAAAGACAATTCTGGATATGATCAAGCCCTCAGGTCATTCAGGAACATGGTCTGAGTTCAGTCAGTTCCCTCATTCTGATTCCTTATATGGCAATCTGAGATATGAATTCTAAACAGAAACATCAACCATCATTAAGTTAACATGTATTTGTTAATCATCACTGTATTTCATGACCTTAAGATACAACTTCATCTCCTTGATTGCTTCACATTGAAATGCCCCTGGCTTCCAGTGTGCAGAGAAGCCAGAGCATGGATATTGGCATTATTACTTATGCATGGTCTTCTGAATTCCCAGATAGAATGTCGGTGATTGGCGGAATCCTAGATTAGTGCTGAGCCTCCTTTGGAAATACTGTTTGGCCAGAACACCTGAAAGCCTGGTGGCCAATACTCTGTGAGGAGACTGAGCAACAGACTTTCAGTCACTGAATGAAACTTAGAATTAGTACAAAATGTCTTAAGAACACTTTGACTACCTAAACATGCTATTATTTTCTTCTGTACATGTACACAAACTTGAGCTGTGGCAAAGACTAATGACTAACTGAACCTAAAACTACTGTTAACACCTAACTTACCGATGCAATAAATATAAGTAACTGTTTCTAAATATGAGCAAGGGTTTTAAGAGAAAGAAATGGATCCAGAGTAGCATTGCTTCCATGATTCTGCAATGAAATAAATATACTCTCTTCTCAGAGTTAAGGAGTTCCCAATCCAGGACTACAGAAGGAAAAACAATGGGCATGCTTGGGTCATTATCTGAAGGCAACAGCTTAGGCAGTAAAGGGGATCTTCAATAATAGACCATTCACCATCATGAACTAAAGCTGTATTTACTCAAGAAAATCAAAGGTGGATCAGGAAAGGATCACGTTTGTGAACTACACAGGGATTGCACTTAGTATTTTACATGCATTCATTTATTCCATCTTAATAGGAATCTTAAATTGCAGATTCAAATGTTGGCCAGAAGATGCTTCTGCTTGATCCAAGTCACACAAAAGCAAAGCACAAATATGGGGTTTGAACTCCAAACACTGAGCACTTTATATTTTTAATACAAAGTATTGAATTATCCCTTAATCAATCTTTGCCAAGAACCATCCCACACACAAACACACAAACCGAATTGCCAACCCCGCAAACTAAGAGCCAGTAATGAAATGTTTATATAAGTCAAAAGAAATATTGAGCCAAGTAATCACTTATTTCATCAGAGAATGCATTTAAAACATAAAATGATTGATGATGATGTAAAAGAAAGTGATCAGTGGACCCCAGGATCTTGACATTGTGTGATACATGAGCCAAACTTGTTATGGAAAGTCCTGAAATTGTTTAACCTGGTGTGAGTGAGGGCTGGGAGGTCATGCTTTTCAGGTTGGTGACAAATTTTTCCATTTAATAGAAGAAAAAGGAACACTTCTATATATGTTATACTCCCATTCCCAATGTAAGCACAAGATTCATGGGAAGGGAAGCACATTCGTGGTGTTGCCTTTAGTTCAGTGGGAATTCATTCTGACTGCAAAGTTTCCAGACTTAAATAGGAATTCTGTAGAACAGCTCAATCTTTAAACACCTGGTACAGTTGCTGTGCCGTGAGAAGCTGATCTACACAGTAATGTGGAACCTAAGAGCCAAGATAAAAATCATTCAATTTTAAAATGTTATTTTAAGAGAAATATTAAACAGGATTTGACCTGGAAAGCCATTAGTTAAGAAACTGGATTAGGGAAAAAAAGAAGTTACTACTACATACTAAAATGTAGTACAGCTTATAAGCATTATTTTGAATTAGAGCAGACAAATCACATTTTGTTTTATAAACGGTGTTTGAGTTGTGATCTAGAATTTTTAGTGTTATGCCTTCATCATAGCATCATATTGTCTCTCCGAAGGACCTTCTCCAGCACATGTACCATACACAAGAATTTACTATGTATTTTTTTAAAAAGAGTTAATATATTCAGGTTTCTTACTGACATGAATTCTGTGTTTGGAGAAGACAAGCACAGAACAAATGAAGTAAAAAGGATAAAGGTTGATGAATATGGTTGACATTAGCTTGTAAAAAGTCTGAACAAGACCAGTAGATAGATCCAGGGCGACAGGGTATCTTTCTGTGCTGAGCATATAAGTAAACTTGTGAGAGCCCCCACGAATGTTAAGAACCAGGTAAAGAACTAGGGTAGCTAAATAGGAGTAGCCTCCGTATCTTGGAAGGGCAATAGAATGTTGACCAGGAAACATACTCTGAAGTCCAACTGAAGTGTTCATCCCCAAATGAGGGAGTGTTTCAGGAAAGGGTCATACAAGCCTGTGTGTCAACTCACTCAGCACATATGGCCTTGGTACAAACATCGCCTCCGCCAGGCACTTGGTGGTGCATGCTGAGGCAGGAGGATTGAGAGTTTAAAGTCAGCCTGAACTACATAGTAAGAGTCCATCACAAAACACATATTCAAAGATTCTGGAGAAGGGCCCTCAACTATCCAAAAGGCAGTGCCCCCTTTGCTCATTTGTCCCCAGTTTATCTCTGACACACTGAAGGACGACAAAAAAAATAAAATAAAATAAAACTATCATGAAAGATTACCTGTGTCATGTATTAATGAAGGAAAGACTTTTCCATAGAGGCCCCAAAAAGACATAGAAGACTTACGTGGCAATGAAGAGGACAGACCTGACCTTTAGCCTCAAAAACCACTTCCTTTGGCTCCTTTTAAATGGGAGGTACTGACATGTTTATTTATGCCTTTTAATTTATATACCTTGATTTTTTAAAATTTCTTTGGGTGTTGTGACTTTCTGATCAAGTTTTACAAATGTTTTATCTCTTGCTGTGCCTACTTTAATTCCTGTCAAATCTATCATGTTACAAAGGTCATCATTTTTACAAATTCATGCAGCTGGCAACTTCCACGGAGATCACATCACATAGGCACACAGGGATAAATAGAACACATGAGACCTAGAGTGTTGTTTTTGTTTTTTGTTTTTATGAGAAAGTATGAACATTTGCTATGCAATAGAGAGGGAGTCTAAGAGCACTGTTGTTATACGCACTGCTTAGAGAAGTCTTAGAAATAGTAAAAAGTCAGAGCAGCCTCTGCCCTCTGGCTTGGCTGCCATTTATCAAGTAGCTATCACACTAGCTTCTGGGCATTGTGCCATCTGCTTTACACGTAGCATTTCGTGAACAAGAGAAGTGAGAATTCAAAAGCCTAACTAGTTCCCTGGGTTAGCTGGAAAGAAAGGTTCTAAACTGGGTCTCCCCATTCTGCTCCAGCACTCTTTCTCTCTCCTTTATCTTGATCTCTCTTGTAAATGTCTCTGAAGAGCTATCTACTGCTGGATTCACAAATGACAGCTGGACAATAATTTATACTGTCCACTGTTAGTCCCTCCCATTGGAGCCCAGGGAGGTGATTTTTGAGGTGGGGAAAGCCAGGTGCACTCTTTTCATTGTTATTTCAAAGTCTTCTATGCCCTTATTGGGCCTAAATCAGTACAACTGAGAAACACCTGTAACACCCATCTGGCTTTTGCACTCCCTCCTTCTCCTATGTTCTGCATAGATTAAACTGTCCGTTTGGTGACATTGCCTTCAAATATTTTCTAATAAATTTCTTTGACATCCTCCCCTAATTGCACTCATTGGCAGAAAATTATCATTTTCTAATTGTCTTTGATTTTTCTCCTCATGCAATGCTCAATAAATGTTGATACGTAAAACAAGCAACCACCCAAGAGCTGTACTATCCAGAAATTGGGCTCGACATGCCTCTGATGCAGTTGTCTCACGTTCTTGCTACTCAGTATTCCTAGAATCAATAAGTTAGTCATTTTCAACTTTAAAAATTTGCTCATAAGTGCCCTGAATATGTTTACTGAGGAAAATTTAAATAAAAATCATTGTTCAAATGTCATTCATATCAATCATTTTCTGCAATAACAGGAGAGGAGAAATAATTGCAATCACATGGTCTGTACTGAGGATGTAAGGAGAGGGAAAAAAAAGGAAATAGATTCATAGGAATCCAAGAATGTCCAGTTTTTCTAAAGAGCATTTTTCCCACCCAAGAAATATCAATGACTCTTCCTCCAAAGGTGTTTCCCATTAATTAACACCAACAGCACAGGTAAGTCCATCTTCATGCCATCAGTATAAACATCCCCATACAGCTCCACTCACAGATCATCGTTCTATCTCTGTTCTTAGGCCAGACACTGCTAGGTGGAAGGAACAGCTTAGAGGTGGTACCAAAATAAACAAATTCTGAGCCTCTTCAAGGACATGAAACATGCAGGGTTGACTTTGCACAACCCTGTCATATTTACAAGGGTCACCCTCTGGCTTCTCCCTGCAAAGACTTTGCCCACATATGCAATAAGGTTTATGAGAAGAAAGTGACAGTAACTAAGTGGAAAATGGGATTTATGGGAGAAAGCCATGGAGGCTAGCTGTCAGCCTCCTGGAAGGATGCGCTGAGAACCTGTGTTAATGTCTGTACCTGTAACCCTGTATTACCCAGGAGTATGAATGCTGACTATGCTGACTACCATGCCATGATGCTAACCCATTTTCTGTTGTGCTATTAACTATCAACTCAAGAGTTGCTTTGATAAGATTTAGCATCTAGAATGTGTCAGGGATTATCTTGATAACTAACTGGTGCAAGAGAACGCTTTTTAGCTGCTGGGGACAAGTCCCTGGCTGGGAGAACTTGGACTGTATATGATAAAGAATGAAATAGAGAACGCATGTGTCCATTGCTCTTCTCTGGAACTCAACAAAGCTCTTCTGTTTATTAGCCAAGTTTTTGAGGCTGGAAGTCTGGGTTTTGGTGGATTCATCAGTTTGGTCTACAGGGCTGTGTCACAAGAAAGCAGATGGCATCGTATTAAAAGCAAATGGGAGAGAGAAGAAGCAAGAAGCAGGGGAAGGGTCAGTTTTTAATAACATCAGAACGGTTAGCATTAAGAGTCACATTAATCCCTGCCGAAGGGACAGTCCGTTGCCTAGTCACATCGAGCTAAAACCTTCCTGAAGCTTCCCTCAATATTGCTGTACTGGAAACCATATTTCCAGAATGGAGACATCTGGAGGACATGCTTAAACTGGAGGTCATTTTCCTGAAACATCTGATTCACTTCTATTACCCCTTCCTCTATCTATTAGCATCATGAAACCCAAATCGTGTTCCTTGTTATTGTGCCTCTGAAGGTTGAGGCATGGCACATGGTATCTAAATAAGGATTTGGGACCTTGGTGTCTGATTTTGCCTTTGAATTCACTTTTATGTTTTGTGATGTCCACTGGGGCAAGGTGATGTAACTGCAAAGCGATGTCCACTGCTTCCAGAGCTGGAACAAGTACCAGACAGAGAATTTTCATAAATACAGTTTTCATAACACTCCATTTTATGAATGAAGATGTTGTTTAGAAAACTTCTCAAGTCTCGCATAAAGCCTTTATCACCCCCTTCTTTGATGCTGATTATAGACATGAAAGAACTCCATCCAAATCCCACTTCAAGAAAACCCTCTATTTGGCTGCAGAGAATTCAGACAGTGGAGAGCGTCTACTGTCCAGGGTCAGTCTCAGCTGCAGCCAGCAGCTCTGCCCAAGGTCACTCCTTCCCAGGGCAGCCACAGTCAATAGTCATTGAATAGCTATGCAGGGTTCACCAATAAAGACTTAGTCATTGAGTCCTATACACCATAGTAGTTTGACTTCTCCCTCTTCCCACCCTACTTCTCTCACAAGCGCTGGCCTCCAATAGCCTCTATTTTAATGATGTCTACTTCTGAATACAAAACCATAATATCAGCTCCACCATTCTTTGCTTTATTCAGGCCTGTCCTGGACTCTATGACTCCAGTCACAAGGGACAAATGCTACATAGATAAATCTTTATTATACCCAGCTGCAGAGGTACTACAGCTCCGGCTCGAGCTTTTCAGCTCTGGAGCATGGCTTCCATCTCAAAGAGCAGATGCTTCTTTCTTTCAGATTTCAAGTGATTATGCCTTATCAAATTTCTTACTGCTAAACTCAGGTCTTCTCCTAAATTAGTCCCTAATATCTACTCAAAATTGTATTCAAAATGTTCATTCTACATTATCAGAAGTCTCAAACTCAAATGCCCACTAAGATTGCATAATGAAATTTATTATTATTAGCTTCGTCCAAGACAAAGGCTACTAACTGTTTGTTTTGCAGCTAAGCTCCTCCTCCAGGTACCGGGCTCTGGTCCTTCAGTACTCCTCCATCTCTGCTTTCGTTCTCCATTTCCTCACTCAGTCCTCTGCAGGGACAACTGTTTCTCAAACAAGCCAGTGACTTTCTGACTTTGATGCCTTTGGGCTTGTTTCTTCCTCTATATTGTATGTTCTTTCCCTGGTTATTATCCCTTAATCTTAAACACAGTCCTCCAAGAAGCACCTCTAGCCATCCTGCCTACAGTAGACCACTTACCTCCTCCTCTTGATGTCCTTTACTGCATGTCTGCTGAGTGTTTTAGCTTTGTGATTATAAATGTAAAGGTAACTTAATTTATGTCTCTTGTATTAGGCTATGAGTCCCAGGAGGGCAGGCAGCCTTCTCCCTACCATATGACCTAGGCTCTAGCACAATGGCTTGCCTGCATCTTTTGGGATGGATGAATTTCCTCATCTAACCCACTTCTTCCTGCTGCTTTCTTCCGTGTTGCATGGTGCCAAAACCGTGTTCATTCCACTCTCCCAGTCAAAGTGCTTCCTCCTTGTCTTCTTCCTTTTCTCTTTCCTCCTCTTCCCCTTCTTTTTCTTCTCCTCTTCTTCCTCCTTTTCTTTCTTTTTAAGGCAGGGTGTTGCTCTGTAGTATATGGTAGTCTAAAATTTCTGGCCCCCTGCATCTGAATTATGGGTGTGTACCCCCAGGTTCATCATTGCAGCATAGCTACATGCAGCCACTTCTTCCCCACTCCTCATCTACTGTGTCAATAATGACACTCAACATCCCACACTTAGACATACCGCATCCTCCCAGCAAGCTGCGCTCCCTGACTCTATCTCCTGTTCCATCCTGCATCCTCTGTCAGAGTGACCTTTCCAATATGCAAATCTCTGCCAGGCTAACGGCTCCCTGTTGCCTCAAGGATAAAATTCAACCTCTTCAGCATGACAAGCAAGGTGGTCTGTGATTTCATCCCATCTTCCTTGTGGTTTGATCTCTGTCTTTGCCAGTAAAACCCTGTTTCTATGACCACTAAGCACCCGACTCCTCTCTCTACTATAGTGACCATAGTGTCTGTAACTATAGTCACCAATTGTTCAGTTTGTTCAGCAACAAGTGAGGTTTCACACTCCCAGATTAAACCACAGAACCGCATGCCTCCTCCTCTTGCTTAAAATCCCACTATTAATAGAGGTTAAGATATCTGCATGATCTTTACTCTTCTGGGCACACTTACCAATTTCCAGGCATCTTCTCTTCCCAGGTACATTGCCTAATATTCTCTAGCATCTAAAATCCCCAAGAACACCTTCTCCCTATGAATTTCTATCTAATCGTCTCACAGCACGATTTTCCCCTAGCCTGGACCAAGAGCTCCTGGATGTCTTTGCGTGGCTCATGGCTTTTGTCTTAGCACCTCTCCACCTCACTGTGGAGGTACAAGCACAGAACAAAGGGGCATAACTTTGCAGAAGGATAAACTGATATTTGGACCATTGGATCATTGTATGCAGTTGTCTTTGTCTGTTCTCTGTTCCTCAATTTGTGACACTGAGTTTGTACATCATTGTTTTTCTGATAACTTTAGGGTATTTAATACAGCAGAGAAAGCTTGCTGCTCAATTTAAATTATGGAAATCATTTGATTCATCAAGCTTAGAGTTCAGATTTTGTTTTATTTTTAAATTTTTGGGTTAATATTGTCCTCTTTCTTTCTCTTTTTCCTAAGTATGTGCTCGTGTGTGTGTGTGTGTGTGTGTGTGTGGTACTGTTAACTGAATATATTTCTATTACTATCTCTTACTTCCTCATTGATTTAATTCCTTGCAAACACTTGTCAGATGCCATCTCTTCTCTTGTTCTCTTGAGGGGGCAAGAAAACATTTCAAGATCATAGGTAAATTATGTTCTGAAGAGGATCAGACGAAGTAAACCTGTACCCACATTTTTCAAAAAGAAGTGGAAGCAAGTGCAGGTTGACACTTTTAAAACCTGATAAACAGAACCCAAAGAGACAAATCTGACAGGGAAGGCAGAGACAGCTAGTAAGTAGACAAGACCAAGAGCACCATAGCAGAGCCACGAAATCAGGGGAGAGCATTGGGTAACTATTGCCACTGTGTTTATCATTAGAAAATATATTTCTGAGGGTCTGGCAGAGTCATGTGAGCACAGGCACGAGAGCCAGTCTCACTACTCAGTGGCATTTGATTCCAGGTGAATGCTCTATTTCCGGTTGAACCAAGGAGAGTAACCAAGAGTATCAGGACTGGGTCATGTCTAAAGGAGAATGTGGGAAGGGCTACACGAGCAGTTAGCATCCCTGTTCACTTTCAGCTATGCAAAAATCCTAGAGTGGCTGACAGAAATATTGGGGCAGTTTCTCAACCCTTTGGATTTAACTAGCCAGACTTCTGATTACCATTGCTATCCATCACTTTCCCCGGACTGTATTATTTTCCATTCACCTAAATCTCAAACAAGCAAGCCGAAACTGTGGGTCGGATAGTTGGCTCCACCTGAACCAAGGCTGGGTGGTGGGCAGGAAAGTGAGGGAATAAGCTCTGAGGCGCTCTACCATTTCCTCACTCTCTTGCCTCCCTCAGGAACCCACAGGGGACTGAAAGTCGTCTGTGTGAATCAGGGTCTCCTGACTCAATTTGTTAAGGGCTTCCCTCTGTCCTTTTTAAATATCACCGTTAAGATCCCCTTGCGGTTCCGCCTCAGTTCCTTACCCTTTCATGCAGATATTATTAAAAACTAGTGTCAAAAATGGAATTCTCCAAAGACCTTGTAAAAGTCAGCTGTGAGGCCATGTTACAGAGGAATTCAGCCCCATCACTAGGAACCATGTCCTGGGCTTTGATTTCTCCATCTAAAACTTTGGCTTTTCAAACCCATGATAGAAATCCCAGTGTTTTCTTCCTTCCACCTTCACGCTTCATCCATCCTGGGCTGGAAACCATTCTTGGAGAAATATTCCATGAGCTCCAAAAATCACTCTGTCTATATTTTTTTGTAACAAATCCCTCCATCTCAACCCTGCAGAATACTCCTTTTCCACCTACATTTTTGGAACTTCAGGGATGTGGCTGTCCCCTGAGATGCTGACAAGTGGCCCTTTCAAGTCTCACTGAAGGATTCTGGTGCACAAGTCAACAATATTTTGAAGGAGCAGTTTTAATTCAGAGGTTTTGATGTGGGAGAAAAATAAACAAAATGGTGTTAAGACAGGCATGCATGCATGCATGCATACACACACACATTAATTTTTTTCATACTAAATAACATTTATTTCCGTATGGTCACAAATCAAAATAACTTTCATTATATTCAATGACACCTTCATCTCTTTGAAGTCCTAATGTTAAAATAAATTATTATCATTCCATAATAGTGGCTTTGTTTCAGATAGTACTCATGTTTCATATTTATAAACTTACTTATCACAGTAATCTTATAAGTTAAAAGTTATTATTTTATCCATTTTGCTGATGAAAACATTGAACTGTAGAAATCTTCAGTCCCAACTCCCAGAGTAAATGGGGAAAGTCTTGCTTCACGTCCTGTATTCTTAACTACAGCAAACAGAAATCTCTGCACTTCGAGGCAATGTAGGAAGAGAGAAATTGTGGCCCCATTCTTCTATTTTTTTAATTAAAACACAATGACATCATTCCCTCCTGCCTTTCCAATCCTCAGACTTCCCCCATGCATACACACCCATTTTTCTTTCTTCAATTCTTAATCCGAGCTATCTGCCATTGTTAACTAGAATCAGTTGTTCAGAGTAAGTGGGTGATTCTGGCTGAATTGATTGTCTTTTTTTTTTTTTTTTTTTGGCTCAAGATACTGGGATTGCCCTCCTTTTCATAAGCCCAACTTTAACATCTAAACCCTCTTTCCCAAAGCTGTAGGTCTTGGTGT
Source organism: Chionomys nivalis (assembly GCF_950005125.1). NCBI lineage: Eukaryota > Metazoa > Chordata > Mammalia > Rodentia > Cricetidae > Chionomys > Chionomys nivalis. Next base: position 18,405,340 of record NC_080094.1, on the reverse strand, counting down.
CCAAGGTTCCTCTTGCTTCACTGTGTTCTCTAGTCCAGAGCACTGAACTCACAGATAGAACCAAATCTTGTGGACACTCCCAGGAATCTGTACTTCCCGTGTCTACAATCTAGAGCTCAGCAGCCATCCTCAACTCAAAGCAGAGCCTCAAGTTTCTCCCTTAGGGATAATCCAAAACAACCCCCTCCCCAGAAAGCCTGGGCCACATACCATTTCCTTCCTCATGACTGTAGAGCAGGCTAACAAGATGAGATTCTCCTCCCTGTTTGCAGTGAGGAAAATACCTGATACAGCTAGTTTGTGGGAAATCACCATGCTCGGTGTCATCTCCAGCTTCCCGGATGTGGAGGACTGCTGGAGCCGGAGAGCACCCAGCTTCCCGGATGTGGAGGACTGCAGGAGCCGGAGAGCTGGTGCATTAGTTAAGAGCACACACTGCTTTAGAGGGCTCACATTCAGTTCCCAGTGTCTGAAGCAGGCTGTCCTCAACCACCTGAGACTCCAGCTCCAGTAGTTCTCCGGCCTGCATGGGCACCTGAACTCACGTATATGTATAAGGTTGAGAGTGACTAAGAAAGACTATAGATGTCCAACTCTGACCTCCACAAAGTGTATGTGTATGCATATGAACATGCATGAACACACGGATGGGGGCCTAGTGTGTGTTCAGGCTCCAGTGACATTTCGTCTTGTGAGTTTCTGGTGCCTCTTTGGCATTGAATTTGTCATTGAAGTCCTGTCTTCCCATATTGCAGCTAAAATTGGGAGCACTTCCTTATCGCCACTGGAATATAACCTGGAGATTCACTCAAAGAGAGCTGTATGATTCAGAAAGGCCCAGAGAAAGTCCCCACTCCCTACTTGACTTGATCCTGGCATGTATAGCATACAGAGTTCAGAACAGAGAGAGAGAGAGAGAGAGAGAGAGAGACTAATTAAAGAGCTTCAGTAATATGTTTAAGCCTCTCTCTCTCTCTCTCTCTCTCTCTCTCTCTCACACACACACACACACACATACACACACACACTTTTAATTCTTAATCAGTGTGCCACTCTGTGCTGATCTTAAATCCCCTCTGTATCTTCCCATATGAATGGATGCTTAGAGATATCCGCACCCTAGTCCTGGTAACTGAATGCTACTCTACAAGTCGAAGAGGCACTGAAGATATGGTTAAGAATCTGGAGATGGGGACTAGGGCAGTAGTTCAGTGAAGGAAGCCAAGCATGGAAAACAGGTTTGGATCCACAGTGCCCACTTAAAAGCTGGGCAGGCTTGGAGACTACCTCTAAGGAGGAGGAGGATCACCTTGCGGTGGGATTATGTAGATGTGCCCAATCCAATGGTGTGAATTCCTAAACCAAGACAGCAGTCATGTCATGGCTGCCACCAGTGAGAGATGCACTGCTATGGGCTACAAAGATGGAGGAAATGACCAGGGTCCAGAACACATGGGCAGTTCCTAAACACTGCAAAAGTCCAGAAAAAAGCCTCACCCTAAAATCTGCAGAAGCCTTGCACCCTGCTCACAACAGGATTTCAGCCCAGTGGCTGCTGCCAGACTCTCAGTCTCCAAGAAAATCATTAACCCATGCTGCTTTTAGCCAGCCCAGCACGTGGAGTGCCTGTCCTCTTCCCCTCTATTCTTTCTGCCTACAGGTGGCTCTTGTTTTATTCTCTTGCCTCCTAGGAATTCTCCCTTGTATTTGTGCCAGGTGCGTGGGATAAGGACCTTCCTCCATCACATGACCCACTCCACAGAACTGGAAAGTGTCTCCCACAGACAAAGTTTGCTCAGACTCCAATTTAATTTGATATAGAACCTTCATATTAAACCCCATTGACAAAAGCAGTTTTTATTCAGGAGAATGTACTCAAAATCACTAATAAATTTAAAGGTTCAGTCTCAAAATTTACATTTTTTTCCATGTGTGTATAATGGTAACTTGATTAACCCTCTCTGAGCCATTATCACTTGTCCCAGAACATACAAGGAACACATTTTTATTTCCTTGACAATGAATTTTATAAACATACCCATCAACTCAGTAAAAATAAACACATTATAAGAGCCTAGATTTAAATACATTTTGATATTTCTTCATTTTCCACCTCTTGCTTGATTACTCTGTCTTAAGTGTGCTTGTGAGTTCTGTGTAGAAGCTAATAGAGAGTAACTAGGGTCACCTACTACTTAGTGAGGCTCTTTTTCCTAGAAGCTCTGAGTTAGATCTAATTAAAGTTTGACACCTCACAGTGGCAGTGACCTGAGAGTTAGAGAATGGTGTGTGTGTGTCACCTAGTTGGTTGTAAAAATAAATGAGATAACTCACGGGAATGACAGAGTCTGTGCTACATCCTCCTAGTGACAGAATTAGAAGCCAAGGGATAAGTAGATTGTTTTTTTTTTCTTTTTCAGAAACTTGGGCATATTTAAATATTTACAAAGTAACCCCCTTGCTTTCGCATTGGCAAACTGAATTATCTGAGTCTTCTTAGCGGACACTCTAAATGAGAGGCTGTATATAAAAGCACTCTGGGAAGGTAAGAAATGCTCCATGTTACCGTAAATTCAATTTTTAAATTATGCATTCATTTTTGTAAATCTTTCATTCCCAGAAGAGAGGCGCCATATTAGTAGAATGTGACATGACATGATGTGGCGTGTTAAGAAGATATATGTTCATCTTTGCTAACCAGCCCCTCCCATATCAGCTGAAGTTACTCGTGGGTGCTTGGAGAGCTTCAGAGAAACGCTCAACCAAAATTGGTTCCCATCTTTTTTTTTTTTCTCCTAAATGAAGAAGATTCAGACAAGTGTGTGTGTGTGTGTGTGTGTGTGTGTGTGTGTGTGTGTGGTATTCACTGAAGCATCACTGACTGTTAAGGAGTTATTATAGGAAATTGTAGCTCTTGACTTCAAACCAACTTAAAATCACACCCTGGACATACCTCTTCAAAGACATGAGAATACAAACTCATGATGTTAGAATTTAAAATTGCTTTAATTTAAAAAAAAAAAAAAAGGCAGTGACATACAGAGATCTCAAACACTCTTGTGAAGCTAACAGGAAATAACTTTTTAAGATTTATTTTTCTTTTAATTTTTCTTCATGTGTGTACATGTGTGTATGAAAATTTATTCCAATGTGAACAATGTCCAAGAGGTCCGAGGAAGCTAGTGGATCCCCTGGAGATAGAGTTATAGCACTCTGGTCCTATGGAAGAGTTGCTGAGCCACCTCCAGTTTCAAGAGGAGAAAGGTAGTGAAGTAGGTCATGGATATACTTTCTTCTTTATCTTTTAAAATTATCTCCTGTGTATGTGTGTGTGATGTTGTGTATGTGTGTGATATGTGCATGTGGGCATACCAGTATATGTGTATGTGTGTACATACATGTCAAGGCCAGAAGTGGGTATCTAGTGTCTCTTTTCTCTATCATTATTTTTTTTAGAAAGGCTCTCTCATGGAACCTAAAGTCATGCTTCAGCTAGACTGGCTAACCAATGAGCTTCAAGGATCTCTTCCAAGACTGAGATTATAGACAAGAGCCACCATGCTTGGCTTTTGTATGTGAATTTATGTGGACGTAAACTTGGGTCCTCGAACTTATGTGGAAGGCACTTTCTTACCAAGAAATATCCAAGCCCCATTTTCTTGTCTTTAGGCATCTCTTGTCAGACTATTTTATTTTTGGTTGTGAGTCTAGCCTTTAATGACTGACTCTTCAGCCCTTGTCAGACTATTACAAACAATAAATTATCTGATGAACATTGTGGAGATGGATTGAAAAGAGTGCAGTTAGCCTCCAATGACATCAGATCTCTGGAGAATCTGAGTCTCCAGCAATGAACTAGGGGTTCATCAGAAACACCATCTTTCCACTGGTTCCCTCTTCTTAAGCACTGTGATCTCAGTAACTCCAAAAATCACGCAGAGCAAAGAAAGATGTCATCCTCAAAACTGACATGTTCCCAGGCTCACAGCTTCTCCGATGACACTGTGAGCCTACCTCTCTTGAGGAGCCTTGTTACAAAGGTCCCTCCCTTGGACTCCAAGGCTGATGTGCTCAGGCCGCAGTTCATGATCGTGTTTGGCACCTGCACATTTAAACCTCTTTCCAGGATACTAAGGCACTAGAAATCTCCAGAGCTTCTGTGCCAAATTTGGCAATGCCAGTGTAGAAAGTCCTTTCATAATCTTTTTCCGGACAGTGATCGAATCTGTCTCCTCCATCAGGCTATTTGTTGAAGAGCACTGTTATGGGGCAGGTTGGATTTACCTTTCCTGAGTAGTCGCAGGGTTTTCCTTTGTATTTGTATTTTGAGGGGATATTTTCTTTTCTTTTTATTTTTTAACTCTTGTTCTTAAAATCTCCCCAGCTGAGCCAACAGTTCTCCTGGCCTGTAAATGTTTGAGTTTACAACTGTTGTAATTTCTGCATGAACTTGTTGTTGGTGTTTGTTTTCATTTTTTGTTTTGTTTTGTTTTGTTTCATTTGGGTTTTCAAGACAGGGTTTCTCTGTGTAGTCTTTGATGTCCTTGAACTTGTTCTGTAGCCCAGGCTAGTCACAAACTCAGAGATCTGCCTGCCTCTGCCTCCTGAGTGCTGGGATTAAAGGCGTGCGCCACCACTGCCTGGCTGTCTGAATGTCTAGCTGATCCTGGACAGCAATGTGCATTTTCCTCAGTTGTAGGCAGAGTCATGAAGATGGGAGCATTTAATACCAGTTCTGGGCAAAGCTCCCGCCATCTGAAACTGCTCCTCAGCCCATCTCTTCTCACCGGAAGCTTCTCTCACTTGGATTCAAGACCTCACAGGAAAGGAGCCCTTTCATCATCTGTCCTGTTATCTACATCCACATCACACCCTTCTTATGAGCGGCTGTAACTTCCCTTTCTTCAAGAAGGTTGAAGTACACCCAGTAACTTGCCCGGCTTCCATTCCCAGCTTCCTTATTTTCAGATTGGTATGTTCCACAGCCAAAACGGGAACCCTGAAATGATGGGCACTATAGACAGTTCTGAAAATATTTGCATTTGTATGAATCATAGCAAGGCTGCAAGGTCCTGACCGACCCCTGGCAACCCCTAGTCGTGTGTGGAGAAACAGACTATTCACCCTCTCTCTGAAGTTGGGAGGGGAGATGTATAAGATTTGAGCAGCTAGCCGATGGTTGGAAAAGCTTTCCGGTTTGAGACATTTTCTGGTTGGAGACTTGGTTCCCTGTTAGAACTGTCTTCTCACGGAACCAGAGGAGGATTAGAAAAAAGGAAAACAATGACAGCTAGAAGTAAAATATTCAAGCCACAACAAAGAGCAGATCTCAACAGATGGGGGGTCATCAGCAAAACTCACCTGACTGATGCATGGGGTCCCCCTGCACTGCCAGCGCCCTTTGCTCCATCGGCCAAGGGCCTGGGGGTAAAGAGTTCCTACGCAGCGGAAAATCCATGACTACTGTTGGGTGTTGTACACAGACTTCCACTTTCATCCCAGGATTTCAAAGCATCTCCCAGAGGTTAATTGGTGTAAGTAATTCCTGCCTGTCAACTTTTCATACCTAATCAAGGGCAGATATTTGCCACCCAAAGGGATCTGATCAATAACTTCTCTGTGCGCTCTCCTTCCCTTTCTCCCAGTTCTGTTTTTTATTTCAAAATCTCTGTGCTGTGTCTCTTACAATATCTGCCTTTCTAGTCTCCTCCTTCTTTCTCATCTTTTTTCCCTCTCCCCGCCCAAGGCCTCTTTTCTTTCTCGTTCCCCTGAAAGGGGTTGGTAGACCTGACAGACCAAGGGTTTTGAACCTGGTGAATCCAGGAGCCCACGCTTGACAAGGGAAGACCCACAGGAGGATAAGTTCGTGGTCATGAGTTCCATTTCCACTGCTAGATCTTTACTTGTGAGTAATTTGTGACTCCTATACATAGCAGACAGACAAAACAGTGTCAATGTGCTACTCAGATCTTTCCTTAGAAAACTAGAGAATCGCAGCTCTTTCCGTGAGCTGAATGTGTTCAGGCCCCTCAGACCTTCATAAGGCAAAGCTTTATTCTGTCACAATATATCACTTAATATAGGCCTAATCTATCTGCCATACACATTCTGTGGCTGTCATTTCCATGCATAATTAATTGAGCACAGTGAGCACAGAACTTAACCCCTCTGCAATCACTCAGATCCAAAATTCCTCCTAGAAGATACATGAACCATCTTTGTCATGCCATGGGTAATATGGCTCCTTCATGTACCAGGGCTCACCATGCTTACAGCCCATCCTCTTTGTTTCTAAGTTCTCACTTTCTTACTTTTGCTATATTTCATTACAGTATATGATATACTTTAATAAAGTTTTTGCAAAATAATAGTAATAAGTGCTGATTCATTTATTGACCTAAACTAAGCACTAAGATATTGCTATTGACATGGATTTATGAAAAAAATTCTCCACATTATACACCAACTATTACCCTCCACCATCAATTAACAACTATTTTGAGTTTTGTGTTTGTCTCTTGACGTCATCTATGAGCATGCACATATATGATATATATTTGTGTGTATCCTATCCCATGGATAGACACAGATAAACACAGACAAGTATATCATGTGTGTATATATGTGAGTACATATATAGAGAGATAGACATGTCTGTATATGGCCTTTGTATAACTTTATAGCATAAATATATATATTGCATATATGTAATTATATTAATTTTACTGTTTTTGAAATAATAGCAATGATTCATCCTTTCTCACATGTAGCAATAGTTCATATAGTTGTATTGAAGTAAAGCACTATGTAACTGTAACCCCGTTTTAGGCTAGTTTTAGACAGTGACTGTCATTGGTCTGAACCTCACTAAGTAAGCTGGGTTGACTTGTCACTATACTCAGGATCCACCATCTCCACCTCCCCAGTACTGGGATTACAAGAACATGCCACCATACCCAATTTGTCTATGTGGGTCAGATCAAACTCAGGTCCTGTTGCTTACGAGACAAGCATTTCCCTGACGGTGGCACTCCCCGGGGACCCTGTCTCTTTATTGTTTGTGAATCTTTTCCCGTACAAAACTAACCCAAAACGAAGTTGTGCTACTACTTCTAAAAGCAAGAACATAATTGACAGATTTTTCCCTCCAGCACTTTCTCTCACAGGCACCGTTCACGCTGTTGAATGAGAAAGAATCTCTCATTGGCCTTGCTTTTGTAAACGAGGCCACTCCAGCTGGCCAGCTAGGCCCTGGGATCCACCTCTTCTTTCATGCGCCACCACGCCTAGGATGGAACTCCCATCTTCAAGTTTGCTCAGCAGGGACTGAGCTGCCTGAGCTAGTCTCGAAGCCCCAAAGCCCCTATTTGGATATTTTTTTTATCAATTTTATAATGAATACGTTATAAATGATAGAGGAATAACTTTATCTTTTCCTGTTTTCTGACCTTTTTTAATTTATGAATTTTGTATGCTTCCCCTCTCTTCTTCAATTTGTAGCCAAAGATGACCACGAATTTCAAACGTTTCAAACTCCCGCTCCCAAGGGCTGGGATGTCAGCATTCTACCAATCAAATCCAGTTTCTGCAAACTGAGGAGCTAAGCAGGGACTCAGTGTGCAAACTAGACAAGCTCTCTGCCAACTGAACTCTCAACTTAAAACAAAGTTAGATGCATAAATAGATTTAATATTGTTAATAGTAAAGGTATCATGAATAATAAGCCTTGTAATTAATAAAATGATCTTGGAGCTCACAGTTTATCCATTGCCCATTGGTTTCGAAGCTTCTCCGATTTACTATTTAAACAAAATTAGATCTTGTCTTATGAGTACTATCTAGGTGTAATTAGTGTTTGTATTGATAGTCACATTTACCATTTTATTCATTTCCTATTATGTCTTTGCAACCATCTTGAGACAGTGTTTTGCCTTAAACTCCATTATTTCCCACTTCCCCTTTTAGGTAGTCTTCCTCCATTGTGTGTTAATATATATCTGTGTTTCTGAAACTGACTTTATTTCATATTCAGTAGTGACTGGAGGAAATGTAAACACATACTCAAACTCTAAAAGGAAAAAGCAAGGCCGAGCTTGATATTTAAACAGGAGAATAAGGTATAATAAAAATAACACAACTTTAAATAAGGAGACAAGGGTAAGGTGCAATTTCTTCCTTTGGCCTTGGATAAATTATTCAGTAATATTCATTAATTTATGTGTGAAATAAACATATGGTGTATATCTGCTAATTGCTTGGCTCTGTCCTAGGTATTCGTGATTAAAAACATAAGGCACAGTTTCTGGCTTCAGTGAGTTCAGTCTACAAGGAGATTCAGATATATTAATCAGACAGTTAAAGAGATATGGAGTAGAAAGAGTATCTGCACATAGTGTCTCAAGAAGACACCCGGGGTTTAAGATGGAAAACATGGAAGCTTGACATCTTAGAGGTTGTGTGAGCAGGAATGGGAAAAGATATTCCTAGAGAAAAAAATGAAAGGGGAAAAAAGAAATAAATATGGGATAAAAATAACAATAAGCAACACTGGAGTAGCATCATGTTCAATCAACTAGTACCGTGGAGGGGAGCCATATGATGCTGGAGGTGAGTTGCTAACTGTCAGAGACAATATGGGAGGTTTGCAGGTTCCCTAGGCCTTGAAGGGCCATAGCTGCTGTGCTGAGTGTTTGGACGTTACTGTGTGGGTCACGAAAACTCATCAAGAAGGCGAGACGCTAATGACAAGTTCATCTTTGTGTTTCAGGTGATTGAAGCCAGTGAGTGAGACTAGATGGAGGCTGGGAAGAAATGCTTGGTATTTTATCTGGCTCTAAAACCTTTTTATAGTGCAAGCAAGAACAGGAATACACTTTAGAGGCTATTATACCAAAGAAGAAATGATGTAAAGGGAACTGGACAGGTATCTCAGTCAGTGAAGTGTTTGCCATGTAGGTGCAAAGGACTTCAGCTGGGTCCACCGAACCCATATTGAAAGGCATGCCTGTAACCCCAATGCTGGGAAAGTAGAGACTAGAAGACTCCAGCCAGCAAGCTACAAACCAACAAGAGACCCTGTCTCCAACGAACAAACAAATAAATAGTAGGTGGCTCTTGAGAAATGACCCCGGAAGTTGAGGTTGACCTCATGTCTCACAAGCACATACTTACCCACACACACATGCACACACAGAAGAAATAAGAAAAAATAGTATTATGGGAAATAATCTTTGAAGACACAAGGGCCAAAGCTGTGTGTTCTGAGAACAGGAGGGGAAAGCATGAAGAATAATACATACACCAGAAATTATCTAGACCCTTTTTTATATTAACCCTCTATATATCAGACTTAACCTAAAAGACTCCCTCCAACTAAAATTACTTCTTGTAGTATTATCTAGGAATAAAACTTAGGGTTCTTATTCGTTGAAGAGAGGTGACTCCCATGTCCCTTGACTGTTCTCTACTGCTTAAGCATTATTTCTGAAAAAAAAAATCTGTTTGTCCAAGTTCATCCATGGTAATGTTTTTGCTTTTGTTTTTAGCATAACTAGCTATGCCCTGCCCCAACCTGCTTAAAACCAGGACAGTATAACAAAAATAAACATTTTGGTGCTGGCTTTGTCAAGGCAGCCTCCAAGCAAGTATTTATCCACTTAAATATTCTTCGATAAAAGTTTTTCTGAGAATTTATAAATACTGGAAACTTCACAGTGTACCTCATAAGACAGTACATAAAACACATTTTATCCAATGTTCCCACCAGCAGGGTAACTTAGATAAACTAAACTAATACTGAAAACTTCTTACATTATCGATCAAGTCCAAAGCAGCATGTGGTGCCAGCAAATATTGGCAGCAAATATCAAGTCTTCATCCATCCCTGAAGATTTAGTGATCACCGTTTTCCTGTTAATCAAATCTTTAAACTGATAACCTGGAAATCAAGGATTTTCAGGTTTGCCTCTGTTTTGAACCCCAAGTACCCAAGTATGGAAACTGACTGGCAGGTGGAAATCCTCAGGTTCACCAATTGGTGAATACCAACAAGCCTGGATTCAGATTCTCTAAGTTCACCCTCACCTCAGCCCTGCAGTGTGCCCAGTGTAGAAATGCTAACCGAAGCCTGATGTTTGACTGGACTCTGCTTCTTCTGTGTGGTGGTGATAAGTAATCGTATTTATTGATGCACACCTTTAACCCCAGCACGTAGGAGGCAGAGGCAAGCAGATCTCTGTGAGTTTGGGGCCAGCCTAAGTTCCAGGACAGACAGGACCTTGTCTCAGCCAAACAACGGGGGAAAAAAAAGAAGACATGTTAAATGTGGAACGAGGTCAGAGTCCAGCAGGTTAAAGGGGCTAAACTGGTGGCTACCAACCTGTGAGTCGCAACCCCTTGGGAACAACCCTTTCACCGGATCACCTAAGACCATCAGAGAACACAGGTATTTATGTTGTGATTCATAACAACGAAAAAGTTATAGTTACGAAAGAGCAGCAAGAATAATTTTATGGCTGGGAATCATCACAACAGGAGGAACTGGGTTAAAGGATAATAATGTTTGAAAGGTTGAGAGCCATTGGGCTAAGTGGGGGTTACCTCCCCCAAAGAACTGCAGTTCTCGCTCTGTGGCATGAGTGACTCAAGCGACTCCTAAAGTCTCTTCTTGAAGCTTTCACGTTGGAAGGCAGGATGGAGAGGATTGCCTAAACTAATCTTTAACGTTACTGAAAGGGAAAATTGCTGACATTAATACAATCTGAAGGAGACTCCAGGGATAGTTCATGATGCCTGGCTACTTCCCTTTCTGTAAAATTCTTGTAAAGCAAGAATACCAAGTATCCAGGATGAATTCAAAGTCAAAACTCCCCAAGACCCGTGACCAGAGAAGAAAAACCAGGAAGGTCACACCCAGCCCAGTCACCATGCAGACAACACCGGGATTTGTTTCAGACACATCTGTTTTTGAGAATTAACCTCACAGTAACATCACCTTTAAATGGCCAATTTTAATCTGGCTCTGCATTTGTATCAAGCATGAGGTTGAAAATGCCCAAATCTCATATCCTGTCTTCACAGGACACAAAGTTAAGATAATTATGTCCTACCATGTACCCCCAAGATAGACGAACCAAGCCTCACAGAGGACAAACAACTCCTCCTTGATAATCTAGGTCATGTTTATAATGGGATTTTAATTCATCTTTCCGTCATTATAGAGCCCATGTCCTCACCTCCACCTATGCTTTCCCGGGATGCAGTAGAACTTCCTCCTTGCACTGAGTCCCCTGATCACAATCACACGCACCAGCCCCTGGGTACCATTTCCTTAGTCTCCGCAATCTGAGAATGCTAGCTGATGTTCAGTTATTCCTGATCCAGTCTGACTTATTTTTAAAAACAGAATTTACGGCATCCCCACTGTAAAACACCGCAAATGAGCTGTCATTCAAAGGTCCACTCTGTCACTCTCCCTCTCTGTGACACCTGCCCAGCCTCTGTGAAGCCTGAGCCTTCACAGAAAGCATCCTTGCTGGTTCTCTTTATATGAAAAACTCCAAGGGTTTTCTTCCTCCAAATGGACCTATTCTCCTGAGTCCCCTCCCCTCTATTTCTGGCCCAGCCCCTCGTGCAGCCCCACCTGCCTTCATCTCTCTTTGGTTCCCACATTCCACATCGCCTCACCACCTAACCCTTCCGCACACTCAGGCTCGAGCTAAGCACTCCACCTAATGGACCTTCTTACTCAGCCTCAATATTTGCTTTCCGATACATTGGATTTATAGAGTGTTTGCCTGAATTAAAATGAGAAATTTTAGAGCAAACCAAGGCTTCTCAGCTGCTAAGCTCCACCATGTACTTTAAATAAGGAGAAGGGGGGAATGTGTGTGGAGGGCTGCCCGATGCATCCACCCAGCCCTGAATTACCATTTTGTTCCAGGCTGCTCACCTTCCAACCCAGCTGGCGCCACCCCTGCCCTGCTTACCTCCCCCAGCTAAGTTAACAAAGCAGTTACCGCTCATCTGCAGAGCGCTTCTAATCGACTCCCATGAAATAATATTTGCTTTCCATGCCTACTTTGAATCCCACTTACTTTGTTAAATGATTGCCTCTGGCTGCCTCCGCTGGCTAATCTAATAGTTTCTAGTTTGTACAAGCCAAGCGTTTTCAACCACCTATATAAATAACTTAAGCAGGAGAGGGCACTCAAGCAGCCCCAGCACAGGGCTATAGGACATGACAGGTCCCCAAATGACACTTTGACCAAGCTCCTGGAGGATCACCTCCCACAGAGTGGAGCATTTGCTATATTGAACCAGATTGAAATGACACTCTGTCTTCCAATGGTGAGACTGATGGTGTGTGTGGGGGGGGGAGTGGAGGTGGGCTCTGTGTTGGGGGGAAACCATCTCGGTGCCTCTCTGTCCTCTTTGCATCTCCAAGCTGTCTGTATCCATAGTAGCAAAGGGAACTTGTATAAAGCAGGGATAAAGGAGCTAAATCAAGGCACATTTTTTTAATGAAAAAGTTAAACCAATCAACTTTAATGTTTTAATTATTAGATACCTATAACTTTAAAACTTGCTATATAAGCTCCTTTCAGGACACAGCTAATATGCTAAGTATATTTTTATTATTCAACTATTGTATAGAATAATTTTCCTCCCTGAAACCTGAAGCTTTAATAGTAAGTAGCTTGAAACAAAGGCCACTTATTTCCCCTGACATGGTCCTTTGGTCAGCACCATTCTACTTCCTTTCTATGATCATGTTTTGATAATGCTGGGCACCCTATAGAAAAAGGAACCCTGGAGTCACTCTTTGCAAAGCTACTGTATCTTATTTAGTGCAATGTCCTTCCATCCCATCCATCCATCATCACACTGGCAGGCTTCTCTTCCTTTTTCACTTGTATTCTCTCTTCCTTCTTTCCTCAGATCAATTAATATTCCATGGTACTGGGTATTGGGAGATAGATGCTCGGATGCTTGCATGTTTTAGCTATTAAGCATGCTGCGGGGATAAACACGGATACACGGATATGCTTATGTTTCTTTGAGCCCCCTGCCGTGGTTTGAGTATAAATTTCTGCTCCCACTTCATCCCTAGCTGGTAGTGCTGTTTTGAGAGGTTGCAGAAACTGGAACATCATACTTAGGTGGAGAATGTAAGCAAAGCCAGTGGAGGCCTTGGGGGTGGGGGTTTCATCACCCAGCCTGCCTCTGATTCTGATCTCCATTCCTGATTCATCAAAATATGGGGAACAATCACCTTCCACTCCCATGGACACTGCTGTGCCATCTCTGCCGTGACAGACTGAAACCATGGGCCAAAATAAACCTTTCTTCCTGTCAAGTTGTTGCCGCCAGGCATTCTGTGACAGTCATGACAGAATGGACCGACACACTCTGCTTTTGGTTGTTTCAGAGATACACTTGAAAGTAAAATTTCTGGATCCCGTGGTAATTGTTCCTCCAGGAGCCACTCCACCATTTCCATGGCACCGGCATCATTTCACCAATAACACACAGGGTTCCAGTTCCTCCATAATAGCAGAAACACTCTTTTTGTTTTTACTTTTTTGATAATACTTTTCCTAATAGACATATCTTTTTCTTATTTGATAACTTTATTTGGGGGATACAATAAAACAAAATCAAAGGTTAGGATGGGAATAAGGTTCTGATGAAAGAGAGGAAACATTTCTACCTTTGGGTCAAGTCAGGTTCTAAAATGAATTGGCCAGTTTTGAATTGCAGCAGACCATTGGGAAAGCTATCATCTGGCTGTGGGCCAGCCAGCTGAAAGAAGTGGACACACACCAGAAGCTGTCTCCAACTGATAGCCACTTGCAAAGGAAAACTTAGTTTTCTTCAGTGGAATCTCAGTGGAGAAACAAACCACTCTTAAGACCCATGCCCAGCAGGAGATGGCTAACACACACACACACACACACACACACACACAAAAAAAAAAAAACTCCTTATCTTTAGAGGTCTTTTGTCTCATGATGTTAAGTGTTAAGTCAGGGCATTTTTGTTTGGTTGGTTGGTTTGGTTGTCTACTTGCTTTATTTTGTTTATTTGTTGCTGTTGTTTTTTGTTTTTATTTTCTACCTTATAGGTCCTATGCATATATATATGAGATTCCGGAGTAGGCAATCCTATGTGTTTCAGCATCTACATATACATTGTGCTTTTTCTTTGGTTCTTTTTCTGGTTTGGATATTTTTTTATCTTCCAATTGGTTTGTTTTTGATTTATCTTATTTTATTTTACTATCATTCCTTAGATGTTTGTTTGTCAGGAGTGGTATGGATCTGGATGGGAGAGGAGGGGAAGGGGAAGAACTGAGAGGATTGGGGGAGGGTAAACTGTACAGAACATATTGTATGGGGAAAAATCCATTTGCAATTTAAAAAAAAAAGAAAAAGAACATAGATCCCGTGTTGTTTTTTGCACTCTCTGTTGGAACTTTTACAGGCTCAGAGCAAATACTACTACATGGACTGGATGTGACCCTGGAAGCCTCAAGATTTAACAAATGATCCTTTACAAGAAAAATTAACCCTTTGTGTCTAAGGTCATGCCAAAGGTTCCTTTATAGGAACATCAGTGGTTTATAGATCCCCTCCAGTGGTTGGGCGATAAGAAGGCCTTGACTTTTCCCAGTGGTTTAGACCCTCAGTTCTTGCTTCTACTGAATTAGTTTTTTTATTGTCATTCTTCTATCCTAGATGCCTAATCCAGTTTTTCATATGGCAATATTTCTTATAGTACTACCTATACCCCCCTTAATTCAGCCACTCCCCAAAAATAGCATGAGTCCAACCTAAGGACATGACTGATGTTAAAGGTAATAATATCACTATTAATATTATTAACAGTAACAGTAAGTGCTAGGATCTGAGGATTTCACATTCTCAACAAACCTGGTGCTTATTGTACTTATTTGAGCTGCACTGAAAATTGGAAGTCATCCAAGTGCGTTGTGTTTTCAAGGGGAAGTTTGCATGTCACACCTGGCAGGTTTCCAGACTTTTCTCTTCCCTTACACTCCCCTTGACCTGCTGCTTGGCCTCCGAAATTCCCAAGTTCAATTAGTTTCATGTCAAAGACGTATTAACTGATTTTTCTATCATGGCCTCTACAACATCTTGACTGAGATTTTACCTTCCACTTCTCACCCTGAACCTGCCAAGTTATCTATGCTTAATCTCCCAAAGCCTCCTCCAAAGGAAGACTCGGGGTCATCTGGGTGATGATAAGCATTTCTCTCCACTTCTTAAATAAATATTGTAAAGGGGGCTTTAGGAAGGAATATTGTCCAGGGTGTGTAACGTGCATTCGAGGCTAGAGAGGGGATTGCATGAGTTTCAGGCTTCTGAATAGAAAGCAAGCACTTTACTTCTAACAAATGTAGAGAAATCGAGTAAGATAAGCCCAAGCCAATAGATATTGACCGCTTCCACTAGGTCCCAGGTAGGGCTGTGCGTTGCCTGATTATCTGTCTTCAAGGAAGCCCAGTGAGGTTGATATTGCTATTCAAACAGTATAACTGAATAACATTGAAGGTCCTGCTATTAAGCAAGAGTCCCCCAAGTTACACATTTAGTTAGTAACAGTTCAGGGATTTACGCCCTTCCCCCTTTTCTGTATCATGCTGCTCAGGCTAGGTATACAAGAAATAAAAGCTTGCCTAACTAAAGGCTTAAAACGTGAGTCTGAATTTGGTGTGCCTGTCACTTGTGACCTTTCGGTTGCAAATGCCAAGATGGCTTGTACTCTGTGTGACTCATGGTTCCGGGCACCCCTACTCCACAGGAGTGTGTACATCAACTCTCCAATGAGACTTAATAACAATAATTTGTAATATCTTTCTTTCTCTAATTTCCTCTCTGAAAATCAATAAATGGTTAGTGATGCTATTAATAGAGGGAAAGCAGATATTTCTCTCTATTATAAGAATTGATATTTGTAGCACTTATAAGAGAGGGGAGAGAGCGGTTGTAATAAGCACCAAGTTTATTAAATGCTAACCTGAGGTTTCAGCGGAGAAAAGCATAGAGAAATTAAAAGCTCTCATCTGGGAGTTTCAAAGCCCTGAATTCAAGTCCCTGCACCCAGTATCTCTTTCCACACCCAAGGGCTGTTGTGGTGATTGGAGCTGCTGAGCAGTTAATAGCACATGGCACAACGCCTCCTGGTGATGGAGGATGATGTTATAGTAGAGCAGGTCAAAGAGCAGTGGCATCTCCTCTCTGACATTGCCCTACTGAAGTTCTCACCATGCCTTGCTCCTTCTATACTCTCATTCTATGCCTGCCAATATAAGCTTCACCCTTCAGTAGCCAGGAGCCAGTTTTGGGCCCAGATTCTCCCCAGTTTGTTTTGTTTACCCTCAAATCACTGTGAGGTTTTAGGACAAGAAGTTAAATTCTCTACATTAATGGTCCTCTGTTTTTCATACTAATTATGTCATTGTCAAAAAAATCCCAGAATGTAAGAGTACAGGTGAGGACAAGCCTGATCATCCCAAAACAATTGCTAACTGAATAAAGAAGGTTCTGGTTCCAATAATAAGCAAAGAAGGGGAGGTTGCCACAGCCTTATCCTAATGGTGTATGACTCTCAGCGTGCCCTCAGATGTATTGAGTGTACACCAACATCAGGAGATTGTGAAGGACCACATCCTCTTGATCTTGAGAGCTCATTTGACCACACATAGAGAAGGTTGCATAGATGTCAAAATTAGGTCAACCAACAACATCGTTTACGGATGATTAGATCTTCGGGGATGCTAAGCAGGAAGAACCAGGTCAGAAGCTTTGAGGGATGCTGTCTAGTTTGGGGTAGAGAAATAAAAAAGATAACGATGCTGGCTCTAGACGAGAAAAGGGTGGGAGTGAGATAGCTGATAAATTTTCTACCTTGTGACAGTAAGGAGAGCCTGATACTCTTTCTTCTTTTTAGTAATTTCTGTTTTGATATACTGAAAATCTGACAGAGTCCTAGGGGTAGATTTGAATCTGAATGGACGCCAGGGCAGGCTGAATGGCCCACCTTTGTTGGCCTATATTCAAAAGAATGGGGCTTCAAAGTTAACATTGTGCTTCCAGTTGGAACAAAGAGTTGAGAAGATTACCTTCTTCCTCACCAGCTCTTCTGCTTTGTATAAATGGGGAAAGGAAACAAGAGCACCACCAAGGTCCTGCTGGAAGGAAGTCTGCATTTGCTGGGCTCCTGGGCTATGTGTGAAATAAGGTAGACTCTAGAAAAACACAACAGAGAAGCTAGAGACCCTCACACTTTCAGCAGCACCTGGTGTCAGCATTGCAGCTCTGATGGAAAAGTATCCTGGCAGTAGGGAGTCAAGGAATAGCACAGTCAAGGTAAGGATTGGAGCTTACACTCCTGCTCCAGAGAAAGGCTTCCACAACGCACATGTAACAACTCTGCTTTGGCAGGAGAGGGTTTTCCCCAGAGAAGTTGTTAGAGCTCTGCTCCACTCTGCTCTGGAGAAGTGTTACAGTTCTGTTCAAGTCTGGCAAAGTGTTACAACTCTGCACCACTAGGGGAAAGTTTCCCCAGTGAAAATGTTACAGCTCTGCTCTGCTCTGGATCCTGGCAAACTGTCACACTGCACAACAAACATCACTCAAGAGATTTACTCGGAAGGAAAAATTCAGGAGAGTGGTTGCCTTGGATGAGAAACAGCAGCAAACTGAATAGGGTATAGACCTTATATAGAATTTCTTGGGGGCGGGGAACAGAGCTTTTCCAGGTGTCTTGGGATTGATGAATTTTTGTGGTCTGACTCTGGAGCAAGTTTGGGGTAAGGTACAATTTCAAGTCCTGATCCCAGGGTCAAGTCAGGTTGAGGATGTTTTTCTTTGGTCCATTTCACCCTATACCTTATTCCTAGAACTTAAGAAGACCTCCTTATACTATATCTTGATGTTTTAGAGCAAAGCAACACCATCAAATATGGTGTCTTTGGTTGGTGAAAGAGATGTTCTGGGGAATGAACATAGTTAAGGCAGACCATGGAGTCAAGGAAAGGGACCGGGTGCTGTGTGGAAGACAAAAGTGAGGAGAACTTTCACAGACAGCAGTGAGAGCGTTCCATGTGCAAACGAAGGGGTTGCATCTGAAAACCAAGAGAACATTTAGAAGCGTCTGTGTGAGCTCTAAGGTGTAAGGTGCATGTGCAGGGACCAAGGGAGAAGCTATGGTGTTGGGCAGAAGGGCATGGACAAAGGGGATCTGAAGAAGATACAATAAAAAAAAAAAAAAGATGATGAGAACAGAGGGTAGAGAGCTGAGCATGAGAGCAGGAGAGAGTGGTGATACCAAAGTTCTAGCTGAAGCAAAGGAGAAGTAGGGAAGGTATGGCTGACGATCAAGCTAGGACAGCATGGAGCCACTATTAAAGTTCTGAGATTTCCAACTGCAGTTTCTTTCTTTCCTATAATGACCATACCACACTGTCCAGAACTGTAGCCTAGACAAGGGATGCACATATTTGTCACTTACATAACTGATGCTGTCAAGTTGGAGAGAGTGAACAGCTGGGACCATTCCAGCAGTGACAAAGGACCTAAGAGACTCCCTGAGAGGGAGGAACATTAGTGATAGAAAAGGAGCCCTGCGCAGGGCTTCTGGTATTTTCCAAATGTTTTGACTCATAAGTCCCTCTTCAGGGACCTTAGCCTGGGAACAATCAAGAAGGAGCATGGAGGTCCCTAGATTTCCAGAATCACAGGAATGTCTGGTGAATAGCTCCCTAGAAGCTTGTGGGTTGTTAGGCGTTTGTTTCTTCTCTGAAAATAGGGTGTAACCCAACTCTTAAAGTTGGATCCAGAAGTCAGCTAATGGAAACAAGAACAGGGTGAAAGAAAATTCCTCACATCAAATGAACGCCACAGTGATAAGAGTAAAAGTACGACAAAAAGCTTTACCTTCCTCTCGGGCCCTTAAAAGCTACCAGGACTGTAACATCTTGGTGGGAAAGAAGGAAAGGAGTGTGGTCCTTAAAAATAAATAAGAAGAATGCGTTTACCTACATTTGTTGACAGAGGTTTCTGTCCCACCCAGTCCTGCAGTCAACCAGTCCAAAGAAACACACAGAAGCCTACATTAAGACAAGATCTCCTGATTTTATTGGGAGCATGGGGACCTTGGGAGAGGGTTGAAGGGGAAGGTAGAGGCAGAGCAGGGAGCAGAGAAAAATGTAGAGCTCAATAAAAATCAATTAAAAAAAAGAAAAAACTGATTGACCCATTAGCTCAGGATTCTTATTAACTCTTGTAACTTATATTAGCCCATTATTCTTGTCTATGTTAGCCATGTGATTTGATACCTTTTTTGGTGAGGCAGTCACATCTTGGTCCTCTGCAACTGGGTCACAACTGCAGACTGCGGAATTCTCTTTCCAGAATTCTCCTGTTCTCATTGTGCCGCCTTTACCTCCTGCCTGGTCATCCCACCTATACTTCCTGCCTGGCTACTGGCCTATCAGCATTTTATTATAAATAACACAAGTGACAGGATAAATGACCATTGTTCCACAGCACTTCCCCCCTTTTTATTTTAAAACAAGAACTCTGAATCTAATATCCTTTGTTTAGCATTTCTCCTGACCATTATCCATAACAACTTGTAACCAACAATCTGTTTACAGAGGAAAATAACCATAGTCCATTTTGGGGAGTGTGGGTGTAGTTTTCCAGGCTACTTGCTGCCGTTTGGGAGCACTGATAATCTTATGGGGACCTAAAGAAAATTTAGAATTATGCTCAAGTCATGATTAGAGTATTCTGAGACTTGATCATCTCAGGCAGCAGTCTTGAATCTGTTCAGGATGTAAAAATCAGACACCTGGGCCATCTGCTTCTGTCAGAGATTTCTCAGTGGGTTTTCCTTCATCAAACCTGATTTTCCTTAACCCGGGATGAATCTATAGCCTCTCATTTCCTGTGGAAACAAAAGCAAAACCTCTTCTCCAAAGTAACATACCTTTTTGACTTCAATTTTGAAGCCAAGGTATTTTTAAAATACTTATCTTGGATTAGTTCAGCAGCATTTATAAACAAATATCTTTTGTCAGCTGTTGCTCCTTCCTCAGCATTCGAACAATTTATAGATAACATAATAACATACAGTATCCAGATTCTCTGTGTGTTTTACATCTTTATACGGCTTTGTTTTAAACTCTATTTCTTTTATTTTTATTTTTAATTTTTGGCTTTTTGAGACAATGTTTCTTTGTATATCTTTGGCTGGCCTGGAACACCCTATGTAAACCAGGCTGTCCTTGAATTCACAGAAATCTGCCTGCCTCTGTCTCCCAACTGTTGGGATTATAAGTGTATGCCACCACACCCAACTACTCTCTTTCTTTCTTATTTTAAGGACTTTATCCTTTTTTTCCCCAAGCCTACATATATTTTTAAACACAGCGTAAACCATTTAGAGTCTTTCTTCATTTGAATCTATCTTTACTGTATATCTCTGTTTTTCTGACCACATGAGTCTTTAATTTGCTAAGCGATACAGCTAGGATTAAAGCCATGGCTTTGATGGCTAGATCTACCCCATTCCTTAGTTTTCTGAGGATTTAGCTTTATGGTTGGAGGTACCGGCCAGAGCCATGTTTATTGCCATAACTCTATGGTGTTTTAAGGTCCATGCCACCACCAAGAAGCACGCCATAGGCTATTCATAAACACCATTTAAGTATTTTGTGGCAGAGCCTCTTAAAGGAGCTGCAAAGTTTTTGCTGCAAAAGCTGAGTCAGGAAGCCTCTCTTAAATGAGACCACCTGCCTCTAACAAGTAGAGCCTACCCAAGAAAGTGATGCTATCAAGAAACCATGCTTAACACTGTTACTTTGTATCTAGAATTACTTCCCAAGCTCTCTCGGGTTTTATGTGGATGCAGTTGTCCACACGTTGGGCACCATTCTGTCCCACAGCATACATGCAACTAAAATGTTCAGGTAAGCATATCCAAGGGGCAAGCAGTATCAAGGGATGGCAGAATGAGTTCACCCATGATGGGAAGTTTCATAAAATGGTCTGGTTGGATGGTCTGCCATTTTAAATTGGTCCTCACCTCTGAACTTCATTTCTTATCTGCAAAACAGGGTAGCAAGAGTAATTTCTATTTCACAGGTCAAAGTATGTGTGAAATGCTAATCAGTGCCTGGCCAAGAAAAAAATAGGTATTCAGTAATTATTCATGACAAATTTGCTTAACCTCCTATGTGCCAGACTCTAGCACTGGGAAACAAATCTGAGAATGAGCCTTGTGATCAGCTACCCAGAGCTGTACTTCACAGTGTGTGTGTGTGTGTGTGTGTGTGTGTGTGTGTGTGTGTGTGTGTGTGTGAGGGGAATGTAGGTGTAGGCAATGATAAATGGTCTACTTGGTTAGAAAATGGTAGGTGTTATGAATGAAGAGAAGGTAAAGCAGAAGAAGGCAGAGTACAGTCAGATGACCCAGAAAGGATTGTGTTCTTTGCCTGAGAGTTTTGCTTAATCTATAAATTTGAGGCCAGACAGCTACTGCAAAGAAGTGTTGTATTTAACAAATGGCTACATATCACCAAGAATTGAATCTGTACCTTTGTAAATGTTCAGTAGTTATTCTTAGTCTTCATCGTCATCATCATTATGATTTTGAATCGCTGCATCAAGACATGTAATACTCAGAAGTAGACATCTGAGCAAAGATTAGAAGGGGTAGATATTTTCTGAGTTAGAGTAAGAATGTTCAAGGCTCAGGAGCCACATGGAGACAAGTCTGTAATGCAGGAGTCATGGCCTGTGAAGTCCTGTGTTCTTAGCATAGTTTTCTACTTAACCTCATTAAGGAGATCGGAAGGGATTCTTAAAATTAGCCACTTCAGAGGGAGCAGAGGGATGGGAAGAAATTGAAGTTGAAGGACTATAGGAAAATAGTACCAGGACTTTTGGCTACTGTGTGACAAAAATATCCTGGAGTGGTGAATTTTCTCAATTGTGAGGACTGAATGCTGGAACTTGCAGACAGGCACATGCATCACAGCTGATAGGTGTTAGTACATCCAGATTTATGCTTGGGTATATATGAGTCCACATTTGTTCGTGAGACATCTCTTTATCCATGCAATTACAAGACTGTGTAAGTATATATACACAGTTTGTGCCAATGTGAATCACTATGCATAATGGCTACTGTGCATTGCTAAATACTCAGCATGTACCCCTGAGTATTTGTGCAAATGGAACTCATGTGGTGTGTGTGTGTGTGTGTGTGTGTGTGTGTGTGTGTGTGTGTAAATTGTGCTTGCCTTCCATGTACCTGGTCTTGGATACAATCCCCCAAATCACATAAACAGAACGTGATGATACACAGTCTTGTAATCACATCATTCAGTGGGTAGAAGCAGGGGGATGGGAACTTCAAGATCATCCTTGGCTATATTGAGTTCAAGACTACTCTGGGTTTTATGAAATGTTACCTAAAAATAAAATAGTTGGCAGCCTGGAGATATGGTTCAGCTATTTAAAGTATTTGCTGCTCTTGCATAGAACCTGGGTTTGGTTCTTAGCCTCCACATGGTGGTTCACAACCATCTATAACTCCATTCTCAGGGTATCTGATGTCCTCATTTGTCCTCCAGAGGTGCGGCATATGCATGGTACATTTAAATACATGTGTGCAAGACACTCATATGCATAAAAATAAATAAAAATGAATCAAAACAAGTGAGTGTCACCATGGTATATCATCATCAATGAACTTACGTTGGAGACTTTAGGCAGGCACTATTTCATAATACTCTCAGACATACAGTTCTGCAGAAATGCCTAGACACTTTACAGCTTTTTCTTTGGCAGAAATATAAATAATACTCTTACCCAGCATGCATGAGACATTACGGATAATGAAATAAAACATACACACATGCATGCATGCATACATACATACATATGTACATATAGGCAGACATGGTAATTTCAAGTGACTACAATATCAGATGGGTAGATGCTGGAAACACTAAGACAAGGGCCCACTGAAGGCTTTACGTTTGGAAGGCAAAGTGGAGTTTGGGTTCCTGCTAATGCCCTTCTGGCTGTATGATCTTGAGTAAGTCACTGTTTTAACAAAGGCTTTGCTCCATCCTCAGATAAGATTCAGCAATAGCTGCTGCACAGGGCAACTGTGAAGAATAAGTGACTGAGTGAGCTGACCCTAACAGATACTCATGGATAACAACTCATACCTTCATCAGTGTTGTCAGCAAAGGCCTCCCCATTTCCTCTGATAGTGGCTTCTATCCTTACTGAGGGAGCACATTATAAGCAGAAGTTACATTGCTGTTTTCTGTGTTTATTTGCCTGTTTCCCAGTTTCATCCAGTCCACTGTTTATAAAATTCTCTCAGTGGGGTTTTGTTGACCACTCATCATCTTGTTTTCCTTTTAAAATGTCACTGAATATATCATTTTATGGAACTATATCATATGCTTTTTGTTCTTCTGTACACACCTATTTGCAGTTAATGTACACTCCCAAAGAGAACAATGACAAAATCATTTATTTTTTGCTCTGGAACCCTTGTGAGAATGCTATTCTCATGTCTGTGGGTGTGCCTGGCATGTATGTAAGTGTATGTTGAATCAGAATAGAAGAAGTACCCCAAATTCATGACTGAATAATCCTGCCCAGCCTCCAGGAGCTCAAAGACAGTCCTCATTTACATATAAATGCTCATAATTTTTAAATTATAGATTAGGGCCACTCTATGCCCTTGTACTTCTCTTGCTAGAGAAACAATAGTGACTTACATTCATGAACCCCAGCAATGGAAACAGTAAATATATGCTATTTACTTTTTGAATTTCTTAAAAACTCCTTCCTCCCCTAAGTGGAAAAAGTACTACTTTGGTAGAAGTTGCAAAGAAGGACTTTAAGTTCCTACAGTTGATTTTAAAATGTGAGGTCCTTTGTTTACTGTACTAGAAACTATAGTCAAGTCTTTCCACCTTTCTATCGCCATCGTGGTCATTTCTAACAATGGTCACAGAGAAGGTGACACGTGCGTGTTGCAAGGAAGGAAGGGTATTCACTACCTCATTATCAGCACGAGCCACGCTTTCAAAATAGAAGTCTTTGTCATCATTGTATTGTTATCATTCTATTGTGTCCTAATTTACCCGAGTGACCTCAATGATGAAAGAAGAGAATTCCCAGGCATCCCTGTCTGCAGAGAGGAAAAGAGGGAAGCAGAGCTGGCTGCACCCACTGGGTGTAGACTGAATCTTGATGGTAGTCTTAGTAACAGTTCATGCTTCGCCTCTAAGAAGCCTTTATTTTGACAGCCCATGGGTAGGCTAAGAGCACACCTGGCTCCTGGATCTAGCTAATATTTGACATTAAAGATGGACCAGTGATAGAAAAATCAGGCATTGGCTAGGGATCTATTTGACTCTTTTGAAAAACAACTATGACAGTTTCTGGTTTAGATTCTTAGCCACCCAGAGAATTCTGCAGGAAGGAGGGGCGGGTGGAGTAAGTTGGGATTTAGAAAAAGATGCCACTTATTGGTTCCCTTCCTGCAAATATTTTCTTGCTTTGTGTCATCCATTTTTCTCATTGCCTTGTGGAACAATACTTATTATTCCAATTTGTAGATGAGGAGTTGAGGCTTCCCAGGGCTATGAGACTTGCTCACAGCCATGAACAGCAGCCAAAGTTTCAAGCCAGCTTGCTTGGATCCTGTCATTTGGTACCGTGGGTCTTGTTTTTCATGAAGACTGGAGATGTGACTTCGTGTGAGTCCTAAATTGTGGTCACCTTTTGGCAGAAGTTACTTCATAGACTCTAGAAGCATTTTTTTTCCCATTGGATACTTCAATTTCTGTGACTCTGAGTCCCAATACTGTCATGAAATCAACACATTCTAAATAACTCAATATCTTACTTATTCCCACAACCCCTTAGCAAAGATCTTCTGCCTCCTTACAACGCACTGTTTACCATGCTAAGCCATCCTTTGATGGTCCCTTCACTCACACCTCCCAGCATCCCATAAGCCACACGTTCACATGGCCAAGGTCAAGCACTCTAGGAGATAGCTACAATATAGCCCCACATAAGGAGGCTGGGAGAATGAATGGCTCAGTGTGTAAAGTGTCACACAAGCATGAGGACCTGAGTCTGATCTTCAATATACACATACAATATATTGTATAGCAGCAGATAACTTTAACTTCTGCCCTGGGAAGGCAGAGACCGATGGATCCCTGGAGACAACCAGTCTAGTTGAATCAGTAAGCTCCAGATTCAATGAGAGAAACTAACTCAAAATACAGGATGGGGAGTGATACAGGAGACATCATCAACTGATACTAAATTCTGGCCTCCAGACAGGTGTACCCACACATACATACACCTGTACATCATGTTTATACACACACGCATGAGCGTGGACATACAATATATACATACAAATAACTCAACATGAGGATCCAATCTCATCTCACTTCTCATAATACTTTCAATAAATGTCTAATGATTTTTGTAGAACACTGTGGTGGCTTGAAAGAAAATGGTCCTCACAGGGAGCGGCACTATTAGGAGGTGTGACTTTGTTGGGGTAGGCATGGCCTTGTTGGAGGAAGTGTGTCACTGTGGAGGTAGACTTTGAGGTCTCCTTTGCTCAAGTTATTCTTGGTGGGGTACTCAGTTCACTTCTGCTGCCTGTGGATCAAGATGTAGAACTCTCAGCTCCTTCTCCAGCACCGTGTCTGCCTGCAAGCTGCCATGTGCCACTATAATGATAATGGACTAAACCTTTAAAACTATAAGCCATCACAATTAAATGTTTTCCTTTATAAGAGTTACCATGGTCATAAAAACCCTAAGACAAACACAATGTCTTTTCTTTCTCCTGCTTTTCCATTTAAGACTTATCTTTCTCCAATGTCTCAGCTTGATTAACCTTTCATCTCCAAAGTCACAGCGACTCTTGTATCTGTGTACCATCTCCTGCAGACAAACCCAGCCTTTCATATGTATGTCTTCATTGATCCTTCTGCCATGAATTTGTCATGCACCAACCACGCCAGGAGCATAAGCATCTTAGAAATCAATGATTTTATTTTTAATTCTTCCTTTCTTTGCTTTTTAATCATTCTCCTTCATCTCTTTTTAGCCCAGAGATTTTTGCACAGTGAGAATGAAAACGCAGGTACTCTTTGAGTGTTAGCATAAACATGTCATAAACATACTCCATGGAGCTATGCAGTTTTCCTAATTACCCTTTTAATTGATGCATAATATTTCTTCCTGTAGATGCTCTATAATTACTTAAACATTCAATTCAAGTCATTAAATTCAAGAAGCATTTGCCAAGCATATTCTAACATCCATAAGGTGCTATGCAAGAAGGCAGGTGTACAAAAAGGAGGAAGACATACCTGCTGTCTCCCAAGAGCTTGTATTCTAGAGTATGTGGTCTCCTATAATAAGTGCTATGATTAGAAATGTGTCATCAATGAGCAACAGTCTATAAGAAATAATTTTATTCTTCCTGAAGAGGTTAGAGAAAGTAAAAGCACAAGAATATTTTGCTTGAGGTTTAAAGATAACAACCTAAGAGAAGGGGGGACATAAAAATAGCTAGGTTCTCATAGCCTGTGAGGCACCGACTGGGGATAGTTTTCAATGCAGCGATCTGACTGTAGGTCTCATTGCCACGCCTATCTGCTGAAGAGTTCCTACTCACCCAGCAGTGCCTGTTGGACCTCTCCTCCCTCAGCGCTTCTTGCTGCAGCCCGCACTCACGCATGGAGCTAAGAAGTGCGGACAAATTTTCTGGAACCCACTAGTTGTGCAGTTATAGGATGTTCTGTTTTTGAGTTTAACAAAGTAAGTTCAGGCACAGGATGCATTTCATTCTCTGTCCCCCCTTTGTAAAAATTGCAATGTTATCAAGAAAACGGGATTGCAGAGCAAATCGCTGGTAAATATGTGTCTCTCAAAAGTTATTAAGCGAATAAATGAGCAACCCAAGGCTAACTGCCTGAGTTTATCTATGTAGAGAATAAAACTGTATTATAACAATGAAAGGAGTAGTGGGTAATATTGTTATGTTTGCAAAAGAATTAAATTCAAATTAGTGTCTTGGTGCCTCATATAGGGCATTGCTGCCTGTGGAACCAGCAAGGCTAAGAGCTGTGAAATCAATCCCACCCCATGACTCAATATTTAATCTACAAAACTCATCCAAATGAAGGGAAATAACAGATATTGTATGCACTATTTTTCATATTTGTGCAAGTCTGGAAACAATCAAAAATTCTACCAATAGGGAGTGGTTAAATAAATTACAGTATGTGAACTGTATGGAGTATTATGAAGTCATTAAAATGGTAATTAGAAAGATTATGTAGCCACGTGGAAAAACATTTACTATATAATATTAAGTGGAAAAAAAAGCTGAATACAAAATTGAGTCTAGGCCATCTCTGCAATTATGTAAAAATGTGTGCCTATGAATCAAGACACCAGGGAAAGAGAGAAACACATGACCAGCTGTTCTAAACCAGGGTGCTTTCGCTTCTCTCTCTCTCTCTCTCTCTCTCTCTCTCTCTCTCTTGAAAGAAAAGATCCTTTAACAATGTAAAGATTGTAAGAGCCAGAGGCCTAGGATGGTAACTGTGACATCTTGCCTTCTAGATCTGTCAGGAGTGCCACACCTGTGACGTATCAGTGATGTGGTTGCCTCAACAAGACCTGCATAACGACACATATCAACATGCCAACATGGATGGGGGAAGTTACGTAATCCTTCTCCTATTTGAAGAGCCACAGACTGTTGAGATAGGAAGAATCCATTTTCTCCAGGGACAAAACCCCAGATAGGTTGTCCTATCCCAAGTGTTCGGCCCTGAATGCATGTATATTTAAGCAATACTAAATGAACTCAGTACAGGTCGTGTGTGTGTGTGTGTGTGTGTGTGTGTGTGTGTGCGAGAGAGAGAGAGATTGAGACAGAGACAGAAACAGACACAGAGAAAAAAACAGAAAGAGAGAAAGAGACAGAGAGAGACAGAGACAGAGAGACAGGAAGGAATAATTAAAGAAGCCATATATTGAGATGGAGTCAGGAGGTATGGAAGAAGTTGGAGAAATAATGTACATAAAAATGCACTTTGTATGATTCTGAAATGTTTTAAAAAAATTAAAAAGTTCTTTTGATTGTTATTTCCAGGCCTTAAGAAAAGCTCAAGACCTCCCTGATCTCAGTCTCTCTGTCTACTTCTTGAGAGAAGGAGGGGAAGTCTCTAAATGAGGCACAATTAGAAGCTTGGAGCTGGGCTTCTGGTGGACAACACAGAGGGATTAGAAACAGTTCAGAAACCCAGCAAACTGTCACCAGCCTTTCATCTTGGTCTTTCTGGACTCAACTCTTAATCCCTCTTTTGGAATCTTTTGTCTAATTGCCTTTTCAACTTCAAGATGTGATTAAATATCATCTTGTTTCTTTCAATCACTACATTCAAGAGATTCTAGACAACCTTTCACCTGAGAACTACATAATTGAAAGTTATAAGTTAATTAGTACCTGTGTTTATAAAAAGCATATAAATACATCATATGATTTCTTTTTAAAAACTAAGTTTACACTAATATAACCAGTCAACTAAATAGCATATATAAAGCATGAGGTGAAAAATAAAAGTATCCAATATCTAGAGTTGAGCAGTGGGAGCAGCAGAAGATGCAGACTAGCTTCTGTGTTTGCAGTCTGTGTGTGCATAAATGATCTAATGGATCATAAGGGTCCCTATTTGCTGATGTGACTAGGCACCTGATAGACCAGAATATGTGTAAAAATGATAATATCATGAGTACAAGATAGTGACCAAAGTGCGGGTTTTCTTTACTTTTAAGTCTGTGTGTTTTTGCAGTGCTGGGGATTGAACCTAGATCCCCATGTGTGCTAGGAAAGTGCTCCACCACTGAAATTTATCCCAAGGCCTTACTATATATTCTTTTATATTTATTTTTTATGTGCACTTAATAATTTTCAATGCTTTTAAGTGGAGTTTGAATAGGACCTTGGGGTAAAGCTTCTGAGATATGACTATATAATGTTCTATACTAACATACTCTCACATATCATAAACATGTTTATCTCATCTCATGATGAGAAGAAACCAAACAGGCCTTTAGCGGTTATAGTGATAACAACAAATTTTATCACAATAAATATATTGAATTAAAGTACTAAAATAGTGCAAATCAAAAGAAAAATATATAGGCAAATATTTAAGGATCATTTTAAATATTTTTTTTAATTTATTTATTTATTATGTGTACAACATTCTGCTTCCCACACACCAGAAGAGGGCACCACAGATGGTTGTGAGCCATCATGTGGTTGCTGGGAATTGAACTCAGGACCTGTGGAAGAGCAGTCAGTGCTCCTAACCTCTGAGCCATCTCTCCAGCCCCCATTTTAAATATTTTAACCAAGTCATATTTTTTTTACTAGAACAAAAATTGGATAGAGTCAGTTCCTGCTTGGAGTTTCAGTTTAGTTTAGTGATCAATAGTGTCCCATTACAAGTGGTCCTCAGGGCTATTTGTATTTTGAAATGTGTTCTTCTCAAACATATTTTTAATCCTTCACTCTTTTTTTATTTCCTTGTGCTTTGAGTCTCTATGTTTTCAACTCCATTGATTTGATTGCTTTGAATACTGCCTCTGGACATGGAAGCCTCCCGAAGAAGCACTGAGTCTAGAAGCCAGACAGAGGGAGGAATGCAAAGACACTGACAGTTGAGGCCAGGGCTGTGAACTTGACCTTTCCCAAGACTGGATGTAGGCTCAGGCTTTCTCAGGGAATTGTCACTGTAGGAGACCTGAATCCATTTCCACCAGTGATGCTCAAGTTTTAGGAGAGAATGAAAATGTGAAGAATACTTAGTATGCCAGTCAATAACAAATGTCATTCTCTTTCTTACATGTGTGACACAGTAATGGTTCTTCAAAGTCATGTATGGGAAAGATCATATCACACAAAGTAGAACAACATGGTTACCCACTATAAGGTAAAAACTTATTACTAAAAACACCATGCACTTTGGCCACAAGACATTGGCAAATCAAGCTGGTATTTTCTTCCCTGCTGGCTATCTCACATAGAACAGGAAGATGCTATAAAGATTGGTAGGAGGCAATTAGTCAACAACAGTCTTATCTAGTTATGAACTTTGTGAGCTACAATAATTATTGGAATGGCAATATGTGCCCTTGGGTTCAATGGGGGTAACATAATGAAAGTTATAGGAGTAACCAATCACTTTGTGTTTCAATTTAAGGCTTGATCCATAGGAGAAAACATATGTCTGATACTGTAAATATGGTCAAGAATCCATTGCTGCGAGCGCATAGGCCACAGGGTTGAAGCCATTATTATGATGTTAAATGGACACAGTATCAAACAGCCCTCTTACTTTGCATCTCTGTACTCATAGATTAGTGCACTTCACAGATAACATCAGGGAAGTTTTTTTCCCCATGTATTGGACAATGACTAATGCTAAAATTTGGCCTGTCATAGTTCAGATAACAGCTGTCTGTGGAGTGCATCTCTAAAGATGGAGCATCTATATCACACTCCCTAACCCTAAGGCTCAGGAAGCATTGCTGAAGAAAGGGTGGAAAGATGGGAAGAGCAGAGGTCAGGGAGGAGAAGGATACAGCATCTTCTAGAGATGTCAGTACCACTTGTACTCTTGAACTCACAGCAGCTGTGGCTGCCTGCACACAACCTGCACAAGATCAGGCCAGTTAGCATTCCATTATGGGGTGGGGAAGAGGTCATGACCTTCCAACCCTAATTGAGGAGTTATTGGCATCTAAAGGTGTCTGGTACTCAGTTTTTTTAAGGGCTTGACCCCTGGTAGCTTGACAGTGATCCAGTGTGTGATCCCATACCCAAGAGTTTCTGGACAGGACAATTTGGATTCAGTCGATTATTTGAAAGAAAGGAAGAAAGAACAAAAGAAAGAAAGAAGGAAGGAAGTGAGAGAGAGAAAGAGAGAGGAAAAGGGAAAAGAATGAGAAAAAAAGTTGAGATGAAATTGTGGTATGCAGGGTGTATCTAAGAGGATTTAAGAGGAGGTCAATATGCACAAAATACATTGCATACATCTATAAAATCCTCAAAGAATTAATAAATACATCATTTTTGTGGTAATTATTGCTATGATAATAATTTAATGCCCGATAAGTGTTTCCAGCACCACAAACAATGTGACCACAAACTCTAGTTGATCATCCTCTTTCAAAATCCATACCAAAGTTGTTAGAATAACAAAACAATATACATTTGAGATAGATGTGTGGAATCCACACACTGTCCAGTGCACACAGAACATTGCATGTAGTAGACTAAATGGAACAGACTTAGTAAATATTTGTTGACAGATTGAATAAATGATTAAGTCCAGGCATCTAATTGATATTCTGAATTGTCTCTGGATTATCACTGATAAGCAGTTGTGAGAACTACATTTTACATCCCCAATCTAGGGGAACTTAAAACTCTCTCAATTGCATGCACAACAAACTTAGCAAATAAGTAAGTCTCTGCCTCCATGACACACTGCTTGTATATGTCAGGCAACCTGTGCAGGGCCCCAGAATCCATAGCTCCAGCTAGGTTATCAACAAACCAGAGCATCGTTCAAACTTGGACTATCAGAGAGATCAGCCTTGTAGAGAATCATTGCTCCTTTCTACTTCTTTTTCTACTTTCCTTAAGAGCCAGAGAGAAAAATCTGCTTATTTTGTTTCACGAGGTTGCTTCAGAGATCTGTAGACCGTGCTTGATAATTCAAATCTATCCTCACTGGGATATAGTCATTTGCAACTGCCACACACAGATCCTGGAAACGAGCGCAAGAAATTGGGGACTTCTTCACAATTTCTCCATGAAGAGGGAAGAGAGGGGCCCTGTGGTCTCTGAGCTATTATTAAAATAAATACCATTGGCTAGGAAACCAGAAAAGTTTAGGGACCACCCAGACGAATGACAGTTTCCCAGCTCCACTGCATCACTACTAATTAGATGCTCTAACACTTTCTGGGCCATTTCGTAAAAATGTTTCAGGACCAAGTGATGGAGTGTCCAAACAAGCCTGTCTCCAGATGTTCCTTCTGGCTGCTTCTGGGGAAATGCCTCCAACCAAATCCAAATTGCAAATAAAAATGGTTTCTCTCTCTCTCTCTCTCTCTCTCTCTCTCTCTCTCTCTCTCTCTCTCCCTATTTATCTATCTTTCTCTCTGTTTGTCTCTCTCTTCCTCTCTCCATTCCCTCCCACCCACCCTTCCTTCTTTCTATCTTCCTCTCTTTCTCTTTAATGAGAATACAGTGAGATTTTGCTAAACCAATATGAAGCATTTTGAAATAGCTTTTATATTAAACAGCACAACCAAACAGGCAAAATATTCTAAATATTTGTTTCAGAGTGCATCAAAAATTTGTTGGGAAACGTGATACAAAATCATGAGTTTGAAGTTTTCAGAACTGTGGGACAGGAGGCTTAGATTTCTAAAAGATGAGCCCCTCTGTATCTGTAGGATCACAGTTACAGGAAGAGTTCGTAATTGCATCCATTCCCCTAAGGGACCAAACAGCTTTTTATGAAACTACTAAATTAAAAGTAAAAGGCACCCAACCTGTGGGCTATGTCAAGTCATTCATTCTGTCCTGAAGTCTACGTGTTCCTGCCTAAGACAGACATGGTCCAGTGCTTTTGTGGTTACATCAGCCTCTTGTGAATCATTCAAGGAGCTAGACAGCCAGGGCTTGCAGCCAC
Organism: Chionomys nivalis; assembly: GCF_950005125.1. NCBI lineage: Eukaryota > Metazoa > Chordata > Mammalia > Rodentia > Cricetidae > Chionomys > Chionomys nivalis. The sequence continues at coordinate 18,372,453 of NC_080094.1, read as the reverse complement.
TCCCCACCATTTCCCAAAGCCCTTGTCCCTACAAATATGCTCTGCTCATTTCCTGTTTGTGATGTGACAAATTAGCACAAACTATGTCCTAAAACAATTCAAATTTATTTTATTGCTGGTCTGGAGGTCCAGAGTCTAAGTGGATCTTGAAGGATTCTATTGCTTCTGGAGACATCAGGGGCAGATTCCAATTCCTTACCTTTTCCAACTTCAAGAAGCTTTCTACATGACCTGGCTTGTGGGCTCTTGCTTCATCTTTAAGGTCAACAGCATGACATATACAGATGCCATTACACAACTGACTGCTTTCATTTATTTTTTTAATGGCTATGAAGTATTTCATCTTTATTTACTTTATGTGCACTATTTTCAAGCTTATTTATTTATTGCTCTGTGTGTGTGTGTGTGTGTGTGTGTGTTGATAGGTGGGTGGTGTGGCATGTATGTATGTATGGGGCAGCAATACGTCCCATAGTGCTAAAGTACAGGACAGAGGACAACCCAAAGTGTTAGTCTCTACTTTCCACTTTGAAACAGAATCTCTTGTTTGCTGGTGTGTATACCAAGCTATCTGGAAGCTTCCAGGTCTCCTCCTACCTCCACCTTCCATTTCATCATCTGAGCCCTAGGATTAGAGATGCATGCTACTGATTCCAGCTTCACATGGGTCCTGGGGATTCAAACTCAGATCATCAAGCTTACACAGAAAGTGCTTTTCTCACTGAGAAATCTCCTTAGCCCCGTTTGTTTTTAATTAGCATGTGTTATTTGTACAAAATAATTGGATTCGTGGTGATATTTTTACACAGGTATGTAAAGTATTTCAATTCCCCTCCTGAATGTACAATGAGCCACAAGAGTACCCAGGACCCACTATGGTAACTCAGAGTGACCTTTCATCTCATGGTCCTTGATTTCATCGCCTCTGCTAAATTTCTTTGCCGTATAAAGTAATATTTCCTGGTTTTGAAGATTAGGACATGTGTGTCATTGAGGATCTGCTGTCCTCTTCCCAGAGATGCAAAGATGAAGTTATGAGGCAGATCTAAGTCTTCTAAGGAAGTTAGGAGGACAGCGAGAAGAAACACATGGCAGGGAGAGGTAGCTCTGAGTTCTGCTAGCCCCACTTCTTTGTCCTCGTGGACTCCAAGAATAAGGGTCAGAGGAGCAGTCAAGTTTACCTGGTGCTTTTCAGACTTCACACGGCTATCCCAAGGAGCTCAAAACATAGACTGTCTATGGCACCGTGCCACTGGCTTCACCGCAAGTATCAGGTGGCAGGTTTATCAGCAAGGCTTTATGACCCAGGCAGGGCGGTGCACAAACATGAGCTTACAGTTGGTGAATTCTCCAAAGTCAAGGTTGGACTCTTCTACGTTGTTCCTCAAAGGTTAAGTTCCCTTCAGGAAAAACAGCTTTCCTCTTTAGCAGGAATTAAGTAAAATCACTGTAGTTTCTGCTGAAAAGAATGTTGTTTTCAGAGAGGAAGTACCTTTCACCTGTGTATACTATATTACATGTCACTACCTAAAAGGGGATTTTTTTTCAGAGGAAGAACTCCCAAAAAGTAAAACACAAAACATTTCTATATGGAAAACTTTTCAATAAGAGGTTAGTCTGGGGTGAGGGTAGAGAATTAATAAATGGTATCCTATTCTCTGTGTCTTGTATTCCTGAGCCAAAATTGTATTTAGTTTTAAAAGAAAATGACTTGGCATTTTCACAAAATTTGGAAGAGAGGGGAAAACATCTCATAGAAATGCTGCAAAAATAACTCATGCTTTAAGACTCCTGGGCAGCAAGAGCAGCCCTCTCCATCCACCCCAAATTAGGCTAAAAGGTTTTCTTTGAAATAAAATAGACCTTTGAAATTCTGAGTTATTAGAGTAACTCACATGTGAGCAAGGCCAAGAGGAGTTCCAAGCCTTTTCCAATTCATTGTTCTATCGTCTAGGATGGTCTCCTACATGGTTCTGGGAAGAGGTTTGATGGACAGCATTTTTATAAAGACTCACTTTGATCTCAAAGCTTTGCATTTGGTTTCAATGCCAGATTCTGAGGTGAAGGTCTGAGAGCAACATCTCATGTCTGAAAGTTATTGCTGATTTTACAAAGAAGTCAATAATTCACTGATTTCAATAATACGCTTAATTACTGCTTGGCCTGATTGCAACATTTACTTTAAGTATTCAGTTTAGCCAAGAGCCAAGACCAAATCACAGAGATAAAGGAAGAGCTGTTTGCGGTGAACCAGTTTAGTGCAGAATAAACTTAGGAAGACATTAGAAAAATGAAAGCTGTAGGGATTATCCATGATGGGAAGAATAGGGAAGAAATGGAACCTAGAGAATAATATTTCCCCCACCATGTATGTGATCCTACATTCATACTTTTATATAGATAAGGAAACTCCCGACAAATGGAGAAAGTAGGATCCAGGGAATGTTTCTTAAGATGTGTTATAAGAAAATGGTTGGCATGAGTGACCCCCATTCCTTTCATATACAACAAGTGTTCTTGCTTGCATTATTAATAATTGAGTGATGAGGGTACAATTTGTGAGGGTATACATTGAGCTTGTCCAACTTTTTGTTTATCCCAAAGTACCCTACTTGAATAAGTAAGCATCTCCAGGCTGAACACAAAGACATTGCTGCGTAAACAGTATGCCTTTACATGGGCTTGACAGACAGCTCTGAGTTAAGTTGCAAAAACTCCGGAATCCCATGTTACCTTTGTGCCTACACCCATGCTGTCTCCAACTTTCTCTGATACTCTAGGAACTGAATTTATAGCCTCAAATTACCAAAACACAGTGATATTCAGCATAGCTAACCTGAAGGATATCAGCTAAGAGACTAGCACAGTTCTGAGCTGGGATCTGTTTTTACGTATGCCAGAAAATGCAGAGATTTTTCTTCAGAGAGAGTCAACTCGCAGGAGCTAGAAAAGGCCTTTCTCATATCAGCTACAAAGAGCCCACTTCTATTTCTTATCATAGAGTCAGGAATCTGTAATACGCTAGTATTAGGCTGTGATTCACAAACAAATAATAGTTTCATCAATTCCATTTTATGTAAATCTAGAGAGAGAGAAACAGAGACACACAGAGAGGTTGGTAGACAGTTATAGAGTATTAGTCTAAATACTAGAATGGGTGGCTTAAATACAGAAATGTGCAGGCTTTTGATGACACTCAGCTGCTAGAGTGCTTGCTGCACAAACATGAACACCTGCATTTGGATCCCTAGCATCCAAGTGAATAGAGAAGGTCAGCAAAGGGGCCTGTGTCTATAATCCCAGAACCGAGGAGACAGGGACAGCAGGATCCCCGGGACTTGCCGTTTAGCTAGTCTAGCTGAGCTCAAGGCTTTGTCTCCAAAAATGTAGGAAAGCAATTGAGGAAGACATCTGAAATTAATCTCTGGCCTTCATGCTAAAGCACACACATGCACATACATATCTGCATGCACACATAATCACATGCCCACATGTGCGCTCGCACAAGCACACACACACACACACACACAAAATAAAAATAGAAATTTCTCTTTTCATATATCTGGATATCAGAAGTCTAAGATCAAAGTTCCATCAAAGTTGGTATGTCATGAGGGTCCCTTCCTGGCTTATCGGTGACAGCCTTATTTCTGTGCCCACAGGTCCCCTTCTCCATATGAATATGAAGGGAAAGATTCTGATATATTCTTCTATTGTTCAAAAACTACCAATCTTGTTATGAGAGTCCCACTCTTCTGACTTTAACTAAACTTTAACCACCTTCTAAAACACCTTATTGCCAATTACAGTCATTTAGAGCTAAATGATCATCATGAATTTATGCATTTAGGGGGAAGACCCAATTCAGTTCATAGCAGGCAAATCACATATAGAAATGTGATACATAGAGACAGACAGACAGACAGACAGACAGATAATTTTTATATGTTGGCTAATACATATGTCCTCCTATAAAAGTTGTTCATTACTTGAGTGGTTTTTTTGCAAATAGTTCTGTATGGTATGACTAATAACTTCCATTTCTTGGAATAATTTTACAGATTAAATAACAAAGCATATTTAAATTATTTTTGCTTTCCAACAGAAGGTACTCTGATGATTCAGGTGGAGTGTCACCTCTTCTGGTAAGTTGTGCTTGGCTTCTGCCCCATTCCTTGTTCGAGCCAAGGTAGACAAGGCAGGATGCTGATTCCCTTCTTGCACGGACACTCTGGAGTGTCCATCAAAGCATTAGAGGTGAGCTTCGAAGACAGGAACCTCCAGAGTATCAGTAGTCTCTGCAGCCTCGAACATTCAGCCAAGGTTGAATGAATAAATTCAAAATGCTGACCTAGCGCAGTACTTAGAATACGACATTCATGTTATTTTATTTCCATAAAGCATAAAATTTCAGGGAGCATTAACTAATGAAAAGGCTGTTTTAGTTGTTTTCAGTCATAGGAGACTTTCAAATGATTATAACAGTGGGTATTAGACATCTTATGTTCCACTTTCATAATGGCTTGTTATTTTTGAAATTCACAGCTTGCATAATAAAATAAATGTAAGGTTCAGCTCCAGAACTTATACACTCCACGGCGACTTTGCCTCACACAAGTCATTTCAAACAGTTCTCCTTTTCACGAGGTCTTGTTTTCATTTTTGTTTTTGCTTTTAGGAAAGGAAAATAAGGAAATGTAAAGTTGTTTTCCTCTGTTGCTGTTGGATTCTAACTAGTTTTGAAGAAAATTTAAACGTCAATTTAAAAAATCCCGGTTGGAATATTTGACCCACAAAACAATCCCTGCTGTCTAGTATGGGTGGTTCCAGGTAAGAACCCCTGACTGTATTTGAACCAGCAATCAAAACTCTGGAATAGCCTCGCTGAAGAGTTAGCTCTAGGCTTCTCCTTATAACAACATATTTCCTGAAAAGTTGTTCTCTTCTTTCTACTGATTTTTCTGTTTCCCCATGAAGGGCATCTGACTGCATCAAATTACCTCCTACAGAATCACTTCCTACGGCTTTCTGAAAGCCCCATGAAGAAATCTTAATTGACACGAACTGGACAGATGAAGTTACTGACGGGTGCAGAATGTAGTCAGTGCCACGTTGTCTGCCATTCGCAAATCTAGGATCCACAGACGCGGGCGCGCACACACACACACCTCCTAGGGTCACGGTGGAATTCTCCAGCTTCAAAGTGCAGAAGGCAGTGGTTCCTGGTCTTAGTTGCCGATTGTGGTCAGGGAAACCCTGAAGGTTCCTATTTAATGGACCTAGCAGCCTGGACATCAGGCTTTTAAAAGCTCCTTGGATGTTCTACATTTCCCGGGAACAGCTGTCTGTATGTTCATGGGTGTGGTTCTCACCTCCAGATGGAATCTGAGTATGTTGCATTGTACAAACCTCCCACGATGTTTTTAAGCTTTAGGCTTCATGGGATCATATAGAAACGTTGCTGGCTCCACCCACAGTTGCTGATCCTATGAGCCCAGGTAGGACCTAAAGGCTTGCCCATCAACTAAGGTCCCCTGTGCTGTGACCTATCCTAGGGCTCATTTTGAAGATGATTACCATTGGCACTGGATTTATTAGGTCTGGAAAGCTTCATATTTCTTGACTGAACATATCTGGCCACACGTTAGTGATTACTTTTAGATATTATCAGTCACTTATTCCTGGTATTGTAATGGAAACTCACCAGGACTCTGGTTTGAGTAGTTTCTTATTATCCCTCCCACACGGCTAGCATGTTTAGTAAACATGAGAGGGCAGAACACAACACAAACCCGCTTTGGACACTTGACTGGGTCACTTAATAGCAAAGAACTGTGGGTTCATTATTAGCCCAGTTCCCTCAGGGTTTTCCATTAGCCCCAAAAGTCCCATGATCTCGGAAACTCTTCAGTCTAGGGGAAATCACAAAGGCCAGTTGCTATTCTAGAAATTATAGAATTTATATATTCTATATATTTATAGAAAGGGGGCTTACACTCTATAAGACAATGGCAAGGACAAAGCTAGCCTTGATGTATCCCTTCCAGTATTTGGAAGAATCTTTAAAAAAAATATATATATATATATATACATATATATATAATTCTTAACTTTATTTTATATACATTGGTGTGAAGGTCTCAGATCTCCTGGAACTAGAGTTACAGACAGTTGTGAGCTGCCATGTGAGTGCTGGGAATTGAACCTGGGTCCTCTGGAAGAGCAGCCAGTGCTCTTAACCACTGAGCCATCTCTCCAGCTATTTGAAACAATCTTACCTAGGAGAGTTGCTACATTGATAAATATTTGGTGGGCTTCACATTCGAGACAGGGACTGCTTATCCCAGGTTGGCTTATGTGGCTGAGATGACTTCATACTACTCACTGACCCTGCAGCCTCCACCTCAAGTCCTGGGATAATAGGCATGCCATGCATGTCATAGAGCTATGGAATGCTGGAATGGCAACTAGGGCTTTATGAATACTAGGCAAGCATTGTGCCCACACAAGCTACCTCCCTAGCCTGTCCCTGTGCCATCTTTAACGATGGATAGTTGAAGGAAAGGAAACTCTGAGCTTAATTGCCAGTAAATATTTTGAGTGAAAAAAAATATTTCCAGTGAAGGTAATGTAAGGATGTTGTCTTCTAACAGTTATTTAAAAAAAAATCTCAAATGTGGCTGCAAATTGAGTCATCAAGGGAGATTTTGTAAAGCGTTCTTCACTCTCAAACCATAACTCAAGAGATGAAATCAGACTATCAGATGTTAGAACATAGGCACCAATGTTTCTATGAGTTTCTTAGATGATTTCAAGAGGAGACAAAAGTCAAATACTAAAAAAGTCCCATATGAGCCGGGCGGTGGTGGCGCACGCCTTTAATCCCAGCACTCGGCAGGCAGAGGCAGGCGGATCTCTGTGAGTTCGAGGCCAGCCTGGTCTACAAGAGCTAGTTCCAGGACAGGAACCAAAAGCTACAGAGAAACCCTGTCTCGAAAATCCAAAAAAAAAAAAAGTCCCATATGATGTTGTCTGAAGTGTCTTCCCTAGACTGACAGCCTCTGTGTGACTTGGGAATCTCCTAGACTGTTGGGAGCAGTGAGACCCCAGATCCTGAATTTCTTGTAATCCCCTGATCTGAGTGCCTACAGCTGCTCTGAGCACGAGACCTTCAGGAGTTCCTGATGGCAGGAGAGTGGTTTCTGGTGGGTTTGGCTGGGGCATGGCTATCTCTATATAATCTGCCCCTGAACACAATAAACGGGGCATTCTTGGGGAATTCAAGGATGATCCGTGTCGCTGTCTCTCTGTCTGTGTGTGTCTGTGTATTTTAACCTCCAGCCCCTTGCCCGAAGCTCGTGAACTGGGTGCCAGCGCACAGAGAGTTTTTACTTCCCCCATCTCCACTACCTCTTAATGTAGTTAAGCACTTACATTGGAAGCCAGAAATTGGTATTTATTAGCTCTATGTGGCATGCCACATACCTAGTGATGATACACCAATCTCTAGTCCTCGTAGTGATTGCTTATAGCATTTATTAGTGAGAAATTCTGCATCTTTCTAATAGTCCAGTAGAATTTGGCATTGGTGATATAGCACGGTGCTAGAGTTCTTGCCTAGCACATACAAGACCTTGGGTCTGATATTTTGTAATGAAAAATACAATAAATGAACAGACAAATAAATAATATCTGATGTCCAGTTTTAGATGTGAGTTTTGTGAAGTCTTTCCTAGACATGAATGTCAACACTACTTTAATTCAGTAAGATTATTTTGTCAAGATTTTAATTACTTGGGTCTCAAAACTTTTGAAAGTTGCTGGTAAAACCATGTGGCTCTACCACTGTCTTTGAAGGAGATTTTTAGTGGTTTTTAACCATTATTTACAAAATTGTTTGGGGATATTTCTATTACTTAGAAAGTCATCCTTTGGAAGTATTTTTCCAAAGTATTTGCTTAGAAAAAAAATATCATTTCCTTTAAGGTACATAGCTTTTGATATGTGACCTATTTTGTTCAAACTCTAGAACTGAACGCTTGCACACAAATTTAAGCTCTTTTTAGGCCGTATTTAAATACTTAGCTATATGTATTTTACTTAAAAAATAGCTATGGCTGATCTCCATAAATTTTACTAAATTATATTACTATGTTATTTGTGTTATTTTGGAAATATTTTAATAGGTATAGAATTTTTTTAAATTTTTGAACAGCAAAAACTAAGGCCTTTTAAAAAATGAAACTATGCAGGGTAGGGGTATAGATATATAGACACATATAAATACATATATTTCACCATACTGTGTCTTACTTATCTGTTATGCATTCTACTAAAGCAAGGGAGACTAATAAACTGAAAGAGAGGTAAAATAATCATCTTAATAAAAAACATACCCATTATTTATATTGAGGAAACATTGGCTTACTCTTTTAACAGTATCTTCCTGGCATGCTCAAATTAAACTTCCTGTTGTTATTTTAAAAAACTATTTTATCAAAAAAATGAATTATAATCATGGAAATATGAGGGAAAACCAGAGATTATAAAATGTTAAAGTGCCCACTCATTAATATTATTATTATTTTAAACAAAGTATGTACATGTTTTGTAACCAGGCTTTTCCTTTCCAGTTGGAGCTTCAAGGAAAATATGGAACACTCTATATGTTTCAAATAGCATATTGCAAAACTTTTGAGTATTTTCTATTATAGATGTGTACATTTTAATCCTATAGAGCATAGTAATTGATTTTCATTTTTATTTTTACTGTTTTAATGCTACAGTAAATGCTATTCTCCATTCATATTCATGTCTGTGATTATTTTCTTAGAAAAAACATCCAAAGTGGAAAATCACTGGGATAATAAAAATGGGAGTTAAAAATAGAGTTATCTAGAGAAATATCTTTGCTTTCGCTGTGTTTCAATAGCAGAATTGAAGTTTTACATTGACCCTAACTAAAACACTTAAATAAAACCAAATAATTTACTGTGCATATATTTTTCTAATTTGTTTTTTTCTTTTGTTGTTACTGATTTCTGGCTCTGGTTGGCTTTAGTGTTTGTCATCTTACATTTGCTTCCTTCTTTGTGTTTATCATTCGTTAATTAGATCCTCCACCCTTGTGACTCACAACAATGCCAAAGATATTTCAACTCAAATATGTATTCACTTAGATGACATCAAATCTCCAATCCCTAATTCATAGAAAGAGCACAGCTACTCCTCAGCTTGTTCTCAAGGCGGAGTCAGGAACCTCCTTCTTCAAAAATCATTTTGAGGGCTGGAGAGATGGCTCAGCAGTTAAGAACATTGTCTGCTCTTCCAAAGGTCCTGAGTTCAATTTCCAGCAACCACATGGTGGCTCACAACCATCTGTAATGAGGTCTGGTGCCCTCTTCTGGCCTGCAGGCATACACATAGAAAGAATATTGTATACATAATAAATAAATAAATATTTTTTTTTAAAAAGGAAAAGTTTATTTTTAAAAAAAATCATTTTGAGTCATTATCAGATGTACAGATTTTTGAGATCTACCATCAACTGCTGAGAACAAGAATCACTCAGGACTGGGGCCCAGAAATCTGGTGTTTTATAAGTACCCTAGGATAAATTTTGGACAAGAGAGAATTGTTTTCGTCACTGATTTCGATTTTTTCCTAGTAGGTTATGCAAAAGTAACAAGGAGAAATTAAAAATAAATCTCCCTATAACAGTAAAGGGTGTTAGCTGTGGCTTCATTGTACTCTGATTACTTATCTGAATTAAAAGGAGGCAGATATTTGGAGAATGGCTAAATGGAAACTCTGAGCACTGTTTCTTTAGTGGTTTTTAAAGATACCCTGGATCTTCTTAACGAATCCCCGTGAATGACCTCAGCCCAGAGGAGAATTAGGCAGTTTCAAACCAACCACTTTTCTGACTTTCCCTGAAGACTAAGCAGCTATTAGAGCAGACATTAAACCCTAACCACCACTCTCTGTCCAGATGACTCAACTCCAGTTATAATTAGGGGAAGAAGCGGCCAGAGGCGGAGTGCTGGGCAGGGGTGTGGGTGGGGGTAAGTTAGCTGCTGGAAGGAAGGATGTTTCTAGTCTTTCTCGATTTGGGGGGTGAGGGACAGTCACTGGTTCTCAGTGTCTACTGTGTTTCAATGTTTTTCTTAATCCAACAAGACCTTTAGGTGTACAGAAACATGTGTGTTAGAACAGGCAAAAGACTCACACGTTCCTTCTGGCAACAAGCATGCTGTTAACCTGTGTCTTCACCCTCAACTGATTCAGTTTGGTGACCACTGACTCCATTGTCCTGGGCAGAAGTTCCGACACTGATGGATCTGCATGAGTCAACTATTCCATTTCATTTTGTAAATGCCAGGTCACTAACAACAAGGAAATGGGACCCAAGTCATCACTTTGCTAGAGCATCAATTCCTTCATTTGTGGCAGCATGGATAAGGCATTATGTTAAATATAAAGAGCCAGGTACAGAAAACCAAAACCTACATTATCACTTATATGTAGGAGCTAAACAAATGAATTCATAAGAGTTAAATGTATAATGATATGACCGGAATTTTGGAAACGCATAAGTAGCTTAGTTGGTCAACATGTACTAAAATATCCCTAGATATGATGAATTCTGGGACTCCAAACACAGCACAGTGACAATAGGTCTATGAGATGTGTGGTTGGTTTTCAAAGGAATTAGAAGGATTTTAAAATTTCCCAGCACAAATTATTAATGATGAAAGAGCTGAAATATCACTAGCTCTTTCCGATGTTTATTACATGTTGTGTATGTTTACCAAATGACCACACTGTACACCATTAACTATGTTTAATTTTCATATCTCAATTGAAATAAGTATGAAATGCACGCACAAATTTTGTGCATATATATTCTTCCTTATAACAAAGCCTAACAAAGATTTTGGTTCAAATAAGGCACAAAATTTGATTCGCATATTTGCCAAACATATTTCCTGATCTTCACACACTATGATGGCTTTGAATAAATTTGCTGTGCCTTTGGGGGGGGCTAACATTCAGAGAACCATATGTTCCCCCATAAAAGCATTCCTGGAATCTGACATTGATAACAAGGCCAGTGCCTTCCAAGGACAGTGTCTCTAGGGAAGAGCCATGGTGTGACAGAGAAGTGTGGAAACACGGGCTGCCTGCTTGGGATGGAAGCCTAGGTACAGGGCATGTCTTTGTAAGTGTGTCTTCGTATTCTTGTGTAAACTGCTCCCTGACCTAGAAACACCCAAATAAACAAAGGAGAGATTACCACAGACTCACACAAAGCCAACCCTGCCAGGTCTTTCCTAATCCTTGACAGAGTCTCTGCCTGTTCACACTCATTGGTCTCTGAAAACTCGCCTCCACTGCTTGCTTCTTGGGATGCAAAAATTAGCTCAATTTTCCTTTCTAAAAGACACTTGAAAACCCATATGAGCAAAGTTTCCTTTGCAGCAGCCCATTGAATTGCAAATGAAACCAACCAACGGTCCATGTCATTCGTAAGCTATTCTAACCTCAAATACTTACCCCAGAAATCATGGCTGGACAAATTTGAAATACCCAAACCTGGATTAAGCCTGTAAGCTTCAATTGACTTCAATTCAAGCCCCGCTCCCTTGTTTTATCATGTATAACATTACATCACTGCCTTGCAATGAAACGTATAATCAGAAAGCCAGACTCGCCTTTCCTCTGGGGTTTTGGAAGAACAGTTCCTTTTTAGGGGTAAAGCTGTAAGCCGTGACCTTCAACTTTTTATTATAAGTCAAGTATTAAACCAAACATCCATCCTTTTAAAGAGAGGTTGTCATGTAATCAACCTAAGGCTTGGCTTCTCCGCACCCCAAATAACTATTTGGGCAAGGTCACCTTTTGGACAGCTTCTTGCTGAATCCATCCTTCGGCCCTCTCAATTGACCTTGTTGGAAAGTTCAGGCAGAAAAAGACAGACATCACAAGATCAATTTCAGGAACTATCAAGTCCAGGGTTGGCAATATAAGTACCCAGTTTCCCAGGAGCTCTGCAAGGGGGTACCAGAAGTGACCTTGGTAACTCAGTTTCAGGACATACTCGACTTAGAAACAGAAATTAGGCACAGAGGACCTTGCCGTCACAGCAGGAGTGAAGTTGGAGGGCACCAAGAGAGAGCCCGATTGGGGCAGAACAGTACAGTTTTAGGAGGGTGGTAAAACCACACTGCTGTCAGCTCTGGGCCTGAGCAGTGGGTGTGGACCCGGGCAGGTCTGAAGCCACAGGTCAGAGCACGCAGATCCATGTGCTGGGAAGAGTGGACTTAACAACTTTAAGCCAGACTCCTAACACAAGCTGAGACAAGGGCTCCTTTCCTTCAAGTGAGCATGGTGGAGCCAGGGGAAAGCCTGCCACCCCGGGAGTCCTCCAAGATGCACAAAGAGAGTTCATGTGAAGGGGATGTTTTTAAGATATGCAAATCATTCCCCTCACAAACAGTTAATAATTTATCATAATCATTATTTGCTGATAATTTGAATAGTGTGAACTGCGACGCGCCTCAAAGAATACTGATTCACATCGTAGATGGTCCACTTGGGGTTTTATTCTGTTTTATGTCTTCGTAAAGGAGCAACATCACTCAGAGAAGAAAGCCAGGCTGCCCCTACTTATACACACACTTATACAGTGGAGGTGTTACTGTATGTCGGTGTGCCATCACTCAGTGACGGGAAGTGTCTTTATTTTAGGGCATGGGGCCATGGAGTTGCTAGAAATATGAAGAAGAAGAAGAAGAAGAAGAAGAAGAAGAAGAAGAAGAAGAAGAAGAAGAAGAAGAAGAAGAAGAAGAAGAAGAAGAAGAAGAAGAAGAAGAAGAAGAAGGTGACCTAGTTCTCTAAGTGACCTGGAAAAACCAGAACACATTGCAAACAAGTCATTGCTAAACACCAGTGGCTTCCCGTGCCTTTGAGAAAAGTGAGCATGTTTTCCCATGTTGAGAGAGGCACTGATAGAATCGCTAGCTTTATGTCAGGTTCATGCTAAGTGCTTTGCACACATTATCCAGCTTGATGTTCCGCTCTGGAAAGTGTTCCCACCATCCCTTTGTAATATGCTAGGAAATCTAGGCAGAGGAAAGGGAGCTATCTTTCCCACACCTCTACTGAGCAGATGTCTCAGTGTCCTGTTGCTGCAGCATTGCTATGACATTTGTAGCTTATAATAGATGCACTTACTGCCATATCACTAGGTGTATAGGAGCAGGGGACGTCTCCTTAGACTAAATATCCAAGCATCAACTCCACTCCAGCCTGGAGACTCTTGGGAAGGGTTTGTGTGACTCTCTCTTCCAGCTTCATGGTGTTGCGTACACTTCCAGGGTCTTCCTTTTTACCCATCTGCCTTCTTTTTGAGGCTCCTTATAATCCTGCTGAGCTTACCTGGGTCACCCAAATAAATCTCCCTACCTCAAAACAGGTGAACTGTCAACCTCAATTCCACTTGCAAGCTTAATTCCCGTAAGTATGTAACTAAGATGTTCACAGTTTCCAAGAATTGGAAAGTGAACATTCCGCTGGCCGCCGTCCTCCCTGATGGAGTCGGGGAGACATGGAGAAGTGAACTTCAGCCATCTAGATGCAGAATTCATGCAATAGCTCAGACGATGACACCAGCTACTCAGAAAAGAACTATTTTACCAAGCTGCAACATTCACTCCTGTAGTTTCCACATGCCACTCCATGAAAAGTCATCCTCAGAACACATATTTATTCTACCATCCTGTTTCCAATCAATTGGTCTCTTTCCATCCCCTTTCCCTTTCTTATTCCAACAGCAACACCTGTGCACGTGCTCAGTTTCTCTTGATCTCTCTACTTTCGGGGCAGACAGCTTAGAAGTCATCCTTGGCTTCTCCCTCTCTCTTGTTCACGTGAGCATCCTCTATCAAAGCCCACTGGTCTCAATATGAAGAAGAATCTCTGTCCATTTCTCTATGTGCATCCTGCCATACCCCAATGCCAACACCCTCTCTCACTGGCATGGCTGCCTTGGTCCCTACAACTTGTCTTCTACCCCCACGCTCTCCCTTTTGGAATCTGCTCCCTACACAGCGTACAGCATGATTTTTCTTTCTCATATCTCCTTTCATCATCATTTCATGACCAGGCTCTCCTGGCTTCTGTCTGTCTTGATAACACTACAGTTATGTCCACCTCTTTGATTTCCTGCCTGCAACCTTCTCTACCAGGGGCAATCTTATATAAGCCTTAAATACTCTCCACTTTGAGGAACTAATGCAAATTACTGGACACTCCATCTCTCTCTAAACACTATTTTCTTTCTTAAGCCTTTCCTTTCTTGAATCCTCACATACACCTAACATCTCTTTCTTAATTATGCTTGCCAAAAATATATTGTTTTGTTACATAAAAGTGTTTCCTTCCTCTGTTTGTCTATAAAGTCTTTGGGGGCAAGGGCCACACCTATCATTCCTTAATTGGAGTGTTCCTGCAACCCAGGACCTGATACGCAAGTGAATGCTTTAGAGTTAATAACCTATTCCAGCTGCCTTCACATCTTTCCCATCCCCTGGCTCCAGTCCCCCGTTATCTCCGCTACTGCCAAAGGGATCCTTGCCTGTTGTCGTTTTAGTGCCATTATGTAGATTACAAAAGGAAATTCATTGTTGAATTCCATTGTTTCTCTTTGAAATGGGTAGACTGTCTAGCAGTCCATGGTTATGTGAAGAAGTAAATCAGCAAGAAAGAATGTTGCTCAATATATACATGTTTATGGCACTAGATGCCCTGTCGGGAGGTTGATACCCCAAGGTTTCATGCAGGAGAGAGAAACAAGGGATCCCAAGATCCCTTTTGGCTCTGAAGTCCCAGATTGCAGAGGGAAGAAGCAAAGCTGACTTGCTTGGAGATTTTGTTCCCATTCCCCTGCCATATGAGAGAGGGAGCAGGAGTGAGATGGGGGTGCAGACCAGCTTACTCTCACTCCGGTTCGCTGTGTTGTCAAAAGGAATGGTGGTGGACCTTGTTCTTTCTCTTCTTGAACTTCTGAGAAGACCACATATGTGATCAGCTCTCTTCATACACGGGTAAAATCAACATGTAGATTATAGCTAAAAAGGGCAGGCATGGACAGTCTAGAGTTACCCATGCCACTAAGGGACATGAGATTGCTTTGCTCACAAGGTCCTGCATGCTCGATGACCTTCCAAGTTCGTCATTCTCATGAGACACCATACCTGTTTTCTTCTATTTCTTCTCCAATCCTGACATCTCCTTGTCTCCGTCTGTGGCCCCCTTGGTTTGGCACTCACTGAAAGCAGTTCCTATCACATATTGGTGTATTTTTCTTAGTTTCATCTTTCTAGCCTCCTGAACGAGGGACTGACAAACTATAGCCCAAAGATCAAGGCCAAACACTGTTTTTAAAGTAAATATTTACTGGAAAAAAATTATGCACATTCATTTTCATATTGCCCATGGCTATTTTATAGTGTGACTGCAGAGTTAAGAGAGTGTGATGAACGCTACATGGCACAAAGTCTCTCCTATCTGCTGGGTAGCACTTACCTAAAAGGCTGTCTGTGGCTGAAGAGATGGCTCAGTTAAAACCTTCAAGAGGACCCAGGTCCAATTACTAACACCCACATTGTGACTCACAACTGTTTATAAGTTCAGTTCTGGGTGATCAGATGCCCTCTTCTGGCTTCCATGGGCATTATGGAAACATATGGTACAGAGACATACATGCAGGCAAAACATATATATAATTTATCATTTTTTAAAGGTTGCCAATCCTTGTACTGGAATCTAACAAAAGAGCTCTGCCTGTTTCACCTTCCGTTCACCACTGGTGTTTCTGAAGTATGGCAGAAAGCCTCATCTATGAAAGAATCAGCAAGTATTCTTGGAATAATGAATAAAAAGGAAAATCTTAGCTGTCCAGGTCATTTTGATATCTTGATAGCTGCAGAATTTAAAGGTCATTACCTTCATTCAGGTATGAGAATTTTGAGAGGAAGACATTCTCATATACAACATCATATACTCTTAGACACTAAGGGCAGAAGCCCAAATCTGCTTTCTCTGACAGCAAACACAGAGTTCAGCATATGTGAAGGAAGACCTAGAAGTAGAAAACTTTAGGCTTCTATTGCTATGACAAAACATGATGAAGGTGGCTTAAAAAATGAGGTTATTTTGACTGATGATTTCAGCGGCTTTAGTTGAGGGCCAGCTGGCTTCATCAATGTGAAGACGCAATGGGCAGAACAGAAAGTCAGTGCATGTATACAGCAGAAGAGGCTGCTCACCTCCGGGCACCCAGGAAACAGACAAAGAGACCTCGGATACGATGTACCTTCCAGGGTACATCCCTCCATGTGGCCAGCTTCCTCTGACAAGCCTGCATCTTCTAGTCTTACAACTTCCCAATAATGTTATAGCAAAGCGGTCATAAATCCACCAATGGGTTACTCTTAACTTCTAGCACTGCCAGGATCTAGTGACCTCCCAGGAACACCACCCTCTGGGAACCATGCCTTCACCACACGAGATGTCAGGAGAGCACTTCATAACCAAAACATAACAATTGAACAGCCATTTGGGTTCTTCCTCCATCCAAAGCCAGCGCATTTACTTACTGTTCTGGGAATCTAGGGTTTTCCTTTTTTTTTTTTTTCTTTTTTTCTTTTCTTTTTTCTGTTCCTTATATATCAGGAAAAAGATAAACCCACCTTATCCCTTTTCATGAGTTTGATTATCCTTCAGTCTCGTTGTCTCACAACGTTTAAAGCCAACTATATTTATTTGTTAACATTTAATTATTTTAAATTGCATGTGTGTCCGTGTGTAAATGCGTGCACATGGATGCAGGCATCCACAGAAGTCAGAGGCCTCAGATTTCCTCAAGCTGGAGTTATAGGTGGCTGAGAGCCTCCTAACATGGGTGTTGCACTTTTAATCAGCGAGACATCTTTCCAGGCCCAGCCTTACAACTGCAAAAAATATTCTTTCTAAAATACCAAGAGGGTGAATCAATAAATGCCCAGTGCAGAGCTCACACAGTTGGTCAGATGATGATGCATACCCACAGCGGTGGATCCCAAGGAAATATAATTAGTATATGTGGGATACAGAAAATCATAGTGTGCAGTTTGCAGACAGTCAGGGAAATGAAGAGGTATCTGAACTCACCAGCAGCCTGTGATTAGGAAACACGGAGTTTGGGGACACGCTTTGATGAGGTGAGAAGAAGAGGACACAGGATATGCTTGCAGCTGCATTTTATGAAATATAAAAATTATATTTTATCCTAGATCTCAAAGTATCCATAAATCAGTCAGAGGGTTTTCTTGAAAATGTAGTCCATAACCTTTGTTTGTTCTTCCTTTCAGGCAGGGGATAGCAAAAACCAAGTTGAAGTAACAAGAGCTGCCTAGTCTGGGTTTGGGAGGAACAAACCCAGCATATACAATTTATATGATTTTAAATATATATTGAAAGAATCTCGGCCAGGCGGTGGTGGCGCACGCCTTTAATCCCAGCACTTGGGAGGCAGAGGCAGGCAGATCTCTGTGAGTTCGAGGCCAGCCTGGTCTACAAGAGCTAGTTCCAGGACAGGCCCCAAAAGCTACGGAGAAACCCTGTCTCGAAAAATCAAAAAAAAAAAAAAAAAAAAATCTCTGACTTAAAGGGTTTAACAAAATGTCTTAAGTATTACAGAAATTTTTATTAACAGTTTTATATTGGCTAAAAGAGGGATTTCATCACTATTTTCTGATGAACTAAATTATAATGCATCTGATGTGTTTTCACGACAGTTGTGGACTCCGTACATGCTTTGAGGTAAACGAGCAGTTTGAGATTCCTTGCATGTTCAGTTTGAATATTTGTGAGTTCCCATGCACAGATGAACTTGGCCATTTACAAATCACTAAGAATCTATTATGAGCTGGATAATCCTTCCTGGACCCAGAACCACAGCAGAAAGAAATATCCATGTATCATGAGATCATACATTCTGGGAGACAGAGAGAGACAAGCATAACTGTGATAGCATGTGGTGAGATTATAGAATTGCCAATGAATTTATCAAATGCCAATGACAATAGTAATTGTTATAATTTTCTCTGTATATTAAGGTTAGCCTTTTATGTCAGTGAGCTTGTTAAATGCTGTTGACATCTCAACGTGGTACATATTCATAACCTCATTTTATAGATGGAGAATCAAAACTTAAGTGGTATGAATAACCTGTTAACAATAAAACCTCACAAGGAGTAACAGTGCTTGGATCCATGTGTGACTAGAGTTTGTTCCCCTATTTTCATCATCTATTGTTTCACTGTTCCCACTCATTTTGGGGTGCTCAGAGAAAGAGTATACAGTAAAAAGAGCACAGGAGACCTGGGAATGGAAAAATGAGAAGGAAACATTGATTAAAAGATAAGTCTTGAATCAAGAGTTAAAAATGTAAGTTGGCATTTGCTAAGCTGTGGATAACAGGTATTGGGTGGACAGAGAGGAGTAAAATAAAGATTAGAAAAGTTTCTGCCTTTGGAGAACACAGACTTAGTACAAATAGAAAATAAGGGATGTTGAGAGAGATGTGAGCAGAAGAGCTCATTAGAATCAGATCATGATGGTCCCTGAAGATCAGCTATCTGAAAGAGCGTAAATTCACCGAACTTTTTGAGCGGTAGAATAACAATGGTCCATAGAACTTAGATGATGTGAGCTACACTCCCCATGTTTCCCTGCGTACTGCATTAGTACCTCCAGTAACTGGCAGATAAATTGATACAGGATTTTAAAATAATCCATGGAAGACATACTTGAGAAAGACTGTGGCCAAAATTTAAGTTGACAGATTTCTGGGAAATTCAAGAAGGATTTGCAATTGATGTGAGAGAGACACTTGAGTAGAGTGAACAGGGCCTCATCATCAAATAACAATTCAGTCACAAAGGAAGGAAATTTCAGGATCACTCTTTGTATATAAGACTTAATGGAGTCCAATGTCCTTGTCATATGAATGAGCATTCTTTGGGTGTGTGCCCAAGAGTGGTATTGCTGGGTCCTGAGGTAGGCTGATTCCCAATTTTCTGAGAAAATGCCATACTGATTTCCGGAGTGCTTCTACGTTCTCACCAGCAATGGAGGAGTGTCCCCTTACTGCATATCCTTTCCAATAAAAGATATCATTATGGTTATTCCTGTTTTTTTTTTGTATCTGTTAAGGTTTGCTTTGTTACTGAATATGTGGTCAATTTTAGAGAAGGTTCTATGAGGTGCTGAGAAGAAGGTATACTCTTTTGTGTTTAGGTGGAATGTTCTGTAGATGTCTGTTAAGTCCATTTAAGTCATGACATTTGTTAGTTTTCTTATTTCTCTGTTAAATTTCTGTCTGGTTGACCTATCCATCGTGGACCTCTTGAAATTTGCACCCAAATGGATGGAACTAGAAAAAAAATCCTGAGTGAGGTAACCCAGACCCAGAAAAATGAATATGGGGGTATGTACTCACTCATAAGTGGATACTAGCTATAAAGCAAAGGATAACAAGTCCATGACCCTAGAGAAGCTAAGTAACAAGGTCACTCCTAAGAAAAACATATATAGATCCACCTGGAAAGGGGAAATAGACATGATTGCCTGACAAAACTGGGAGCATGTGGGAAGGGGGAGGGGGGAGCAGAGGGCACAAGGGAAAGAGGGGGGGAAAAGGAGAAGGGGGAGGGGAACTTGAGGAAACAACATAGTCGAGATGGAGGAAGGACAGAGATGAGAGCAAGGAAAGAGAAATTATGATTGAGGGAGCCATTATGGGGCCAGCAAGAAAACTGGCACTAGAGAAATTCTCAGGAATCCACAAGAATGACCCCAGCTAAGATCCTAAGAAATAGAGGAAAGGGTGCATGAACTGGCCTTGCCCTATAGTCAGACTGATGAATATCTTAAATATCACCATAGAACCTTTATCCAGCAACTGATGGAAACAGATACCCACAGCAGAGCACTGGTCTGAATTCTCAAGGTCCAGCTGAAGAGTGGGAGGAGTGGGAATATGAGCACAGGGGTCAAGACCATGATGGGTTCACCCACTGAAACAGCTTACCTGAGCTAATGGGAGCTCACCAACTCCAGTCAGACAGGGAAGGAACCGGCAATAGGACCAAACTAGACCCTCTGAATGTGGGTGACAGTTGTATGGCTGGGGCAGACTGTGGGGCCACTGGCAGTAGCACCAGAATTTATCCCTACTGCTTGTATTGGCTTTTTGGGAACCCATTCTGTTTGGATGGATATCTTGCTCAGCCTAGATATACTAGGGAGAGCCTTGAACTTTTCCCCAAAGCAATGTGCCTTACCTTCTCTGAGGAGTGTATGGGGGTGGGGAGGAGATGAGGTGGAGGGAATGAGAGGAGAGGAGAGAGTGGGAACTGGGATTGGTATATAAATAAAAAAGATAGTTTGTTTTCTTTTTTAAAAAATGAAATAAAGAGTTAGGAGTTAGTGGGTAATGCAGAAGGGATGGATCTGGGTATGAGGTGCCTTTAAGTGAAGCAGAAGACAAATTCAAAGTAGCAAGCAATGGATCATCCTTCCCAAAGGTCTCAGGCAGTACGGGTATCATGAGGACTGCCCAGGTTAAAGGTAGTCTGTATATGTGGTCATAGGTATGGCCATACAGTGGGAAAGTGTGTCTACCAAACAAAGGACCTGAAGAAGACATGAGCTGAGGAAAACAGTCACCTGAGCCATGGCAAGCTTGAATTTATGCCTGGTGGGCACTTCACAAAGGGCCTGGGTGGATTTCTTAGGCTTCTCCTGTGGAAAATTTATGAAGTCCCATTGGAGAAAATGTCCTGATAGTTTTAAGGCTGGCATTTGAAGTCAGAATGCCTTCTCCAAGTAGCACATAACGGCACAATTCAATAACTCTGACCATTGTGGAAAAATGTCATGTGCCAACAGCGATTTTCCATAATTCTGTTCAGAAAATCTGTAAGAAGTGCAGAAAATGGATTTGCAGCCCAGGACGCAGGCAAAGAAACAGTAGCAGAGGGCTGCAGGCCAGTAATTGATGTTTCAAATATCACTGAGTGCTTTGCCTGTAATTTCAGGGGAGAATGATAATAATTAAAAGCACAAACTTACAAGCCATGTGAGGGGGGGAAACGCCAACAGCGTGCGTAGTGAGGAGAGCCTGGTGGATTGCTTAGCTTTCTCTAACAAGCTCCAGATACACACAATGATTAGTTCACAGAATGACTTTCTCCCCCAACCTTCCAAATGGCCCCCAAATGGATTAGATGATTAACTCGTTGGGATTTCCTAGGATCCAGTGATAAACTGAGGGTTTCTTGGGACGTCCCACAATCCCAGTCTTTTCCAGATTGAACTGGCTTTTCTCACAAATGTACTCCGGGAAATAATGTCACTAAGCCTAGCTCATGCCCACAATTATGAGAGCAGCCATTATGGTGGTTTGTGGCAAAGGGATTTGTGATTTTTGTTGTGAGGTGTACTTGTGATTGAGTCTGCATCTGATCTTATTGGCTCATGGCCTTAGCCAGATTGTCCAACTTCTCTGAACCTGCTTCTTAACATAGAAAATGGGTATCATAAGAATAATCCTAAGAGACTGGTGGAGAGAGCGGAACAATAAACTCTGTGGGTTTGTTGTTGTTCTCAATAAATATTAACTATTACTGAGACTGTTAATGCTACCAAACACTACTTTATGTAATTTATTTATTTTTGTTGACAGGATATAATTTCCTTCAGTATAGATTGTGTAAGCCAAATAATACATAGATAGATAGACAGACAGACAGAATTGTATGATGCTAAGCTGTATTTGGGTTCTTTTTCTGAAAGGAACCTCCTTTGGTTATCAAATACAAGGATTCAGTTTTCTGTATCTCTAACTCTGTGGTCGTTGCTACAGCGAATAGCACATAACAGTACTCTAGAAAGGGGCGTGGTGCTTCTATACATTTGGATAAGGGAGTGGTTTCAGTTTTGTCTCCTTTGAGGAATAACGAACACAGGCTTTGGGGTCTTTTATCAACTTCTGATGATGAACATTATGCTTCTGTCTCTGTCATCAGTTGAAAATAGAGATTATTTTTTATTGTTAATAATCTCTCTTCCTTTCCAGCCCTGACTTACAATGACTCTATATAATTAGGGCTTATGGGATAGGGGGAATAATAGACATTGTCTAAAATAACAAAAGCTGTTGGTTGAGTTGGGCACTGTGATTAATAGATGCAAAGAACACATTCAAGGATCCTAGTGGCCACCATCAGCACCGCATTAAATATAATCGTTGTGGATTTTGCTTTAGCTCCAATATTCTCCTGGCTCAGCAGAGGTTCCTCCCTCACCTGGACTTTAGAGTGATCCTACCTGTAGATTTGTGATTATGAGTGAGGACCAATGCACCTCAATCCTCCTGCTCACAAATGAACCTTTCACACCCCTAGAAAGTAGCTTGCATGAATTCAATATGTTACTTGAGGAGAGAAAAGTGCTTGTTGGGCTAGAAGTTTGTTTTACGGGAAGGCGACACCATTCTGCATAACATGGCTTAAAGGCAGAATGAGGAGTCGTGTTGAAATCACAACACCATTTCTCAGATCCTCCCTAAGTAATAATTTGGCTCTGCAATCCCCACTGGATTTTCCTGCAAGGCCCAGCTTTATCCAGATGCAAGACTCAAGTTTCTCACATACCTATGGCATTTCACTAATCGAAAAGCTCTAGGCATGGAGTTTGGACCAAAAGGGGTGTATTTTCCCCCCTGGAAACTGTGCATCATGAGGCCTGCTGGGATAAATGGCAAAGTCAAGGAATTTAAAGATCAGCCAAGAAGCAGTGAGGCAAGGCGAGAAAGAGGTACCAGATAATCCTATTGATTTTGGTTGGCAACATTAAGAAAGTAGTTGAGTTTTCTAAGCCAAGTTCTTTTACATTGTAATCATAATTCAATGCCAAGGATGAAGGTGACTGAAAGCCTATAAGCTGAGAATGGGCATAGACTTAGTAGAAAAGGGGTATGGAGCCCAGTTCCAAGGGAGCTCTTAGTGGGGTAGGATGCCCTAGCTTGTCTACCCTGGTGACCGTAAATGTCCTAGGAATGGCTGGATTGAGCCTTTGCTGGCTTCTTCTATGTAATAACTGTAGAGAAGAACTACTCAGAATTTCCACTCACTCAAGGTGGAAGCTTAAGCAATTCTGTATTATGAAAGGATGAGCAAGTGAAAAAAACCTTTAGGCTCACAGACATAGATGCCCCAAGTCTAACCAAGTATCCAAGTCACCTACAGATATTGTGATATCTAGATATTGCAGCCTCTGAGACTTCAGTCAAAATGGGTACATAGCTCTGAGGACTGGACCTAGGGCTGTGTCTGTATGATTACAAAGGTGATTCCGACATGACTCTAACCTGCTATGAGCATATAGTCCATGACCCCCGAGAAGCTAGGTAACGAGGAGAACACTGAGAGAAACACACATGGATCCACCCTGGAAGGGGAAACAGATGAGACCATCAGAGAAAATTAGGAGGGGGGAAGAAGGGAGAGGGGAAGATGGGGGAGAGGGAGAAGTGGAGGAAGGAAGAGAACATAAGGGAACAGGATGCTCAAGAAGGGGGAAGTACAATGAGGGAGAGAAAGGAAAGGGATATCTTTACTGAGGGAGTCATTAAAGGGCTGGTAAGAAACATGACATTAGGGAAATTCCCAGGAATCCAAAGGATGAACACAGTTAAGACTCTAAGCAACAGTGAAGAGGATGCCTAATCTGGTCTTCCCCTGTAATCAGATGAATGTGGGGGACCTTGTGAAGCTTGGACGGTCTGTGGGGTTACTGGCGGTGGGACCAGAATTTATCCTGAGTGCCTGAACTGGCTTCTAGGAGCACATTCTCTTTGGAGCGATACCTTGCTCAATCTAGATATAGGGGGGAGAGCCCTTGGACTTGCCTCAAAGTAAAGTCTCAGAGTTGTTTTTTCCTATGGGAAGCCTTATGCTTTCTGAGGAGTGGATGTTGGGGGGTGAAGAGAAGGGTGAAGAAGGAGGAGGGGGGAGTAGAAATGGGGATAGCTATGTAAAATGAGAAAATATTATATTAAAAGAATTCTTTTTTTTTTTTTTTTTGTTTTTTTCGAGACAGGGTTTCTCTGTGGTTTTGGAGCCTGTCCTGGAACTAGCTCTGTAGACCAGGCTGGTCTCGAACTCACAGAGATCCGCCTGCCTCTGCCTCCCAAGTGCTGGGATTAAAGGCGTGCGCCACCACCGCCCGGCAAGAATTCTTAATAAATAAAATAAAAAAACATTTTGAAAAAAGAACATGTCTGCAAATATGGATAATTTGAAGTCTTTCTTTCCTATTCATATAATTTAATTTTTTCCAATTGTCTTATACTTCTGCCTAACACTTTGAGTATTGTAACTAATAAGAGCAAAGAGTGTGGGTACACTTGTCTTCTTGAATTTAGAAGAAATTTTTCCCATGTTTTTCCACTTAGTACATTGTTCGCTATAATATATAATATAGTCCCTCTAACTGTGTTGAGATATATGAGTTTCTTTCTTTATACATACAGCTATTAATGGAAAACAAAAAGTAAATGATGTGATATAATACCTAAGTATATTTAGGGACAGAAATCAAATCACATCTCAATAAGTGTAAAATGGCCTTTGCAAAGAAACTCTAACATCTCTTACACATAAAAGTCCTAAAGAAACTACAAATCAAAAGAAAAATGTGTAATATGTTTTATTCAATTTTTGTGTAAAGATTTGCTTTGTGGCATTTTTTTGGGGGGGGACATATGTACATCCAGTTGTCACCCAAAAATGTATTAAATAGACTAGATTTGTTTCTAAAATTACCTCTCATTTGTCAGAAATCAGCAAAATATACTCATGTGGGCCTATTTCTAGACTTTTTATTCTATAATAATAATAATAATATTTCTGCCTATTCTTTGGCTAATATGACACTCATTTAATTGCTGTAGCTTTCAAAGTCTGAACACTGGGCAATGGTAATTCTCTGACATTGTCATTCAGCTTAAACATTGCATTGTCTATTATGTTTCTTTCACCTTCTCATATCATCTTAAGAATCAATTTACTGATATGTACAAAATAAGTAGCTTAAAATTTTATTAGAGTTCCAATTGTTAAATCAACTTACAAAGCCTGAGAGTATCGTATTTTTGTCCTTTTCATGAACATGTAATATCTTTTTTATACTATTTTGATTATATTCATTAGAATTTTATATGATATATATATATCTTTTACATACTTGCATGCATATTTTACTTTCAGATATAAATACTTTTAAATTTTAATTACAAAATCCACTAATCTATTACTTGTATTTAGGAAAGTATCCTTTGCACATTAATCATGTTATAATTACTTGTTATTTCTAGCAGTTATTTAGGTCAAAATTTTCAGATATTCTGTATAAATAATCGTATGTGAAAAACCAGTTTTATTTCTTCCTTCCCAAATCTTATGCACTGTATATCTCTTATTTTCCCCTTTTATCTTTTTTGTTGTTGCTGTTTTATCTTCTTGTTCCATTAACTAGGTCTTTAGTAGGACAAGAAAGAGCATCCTCACCTTGTTTGTGACCTCAACAAGGAAGCCACAAATTTCTCAGGACTAAGTAGATGTTCAAAGTAGGGCTTTTGCAGAAGTTTTTTTACCATTTGAGAAAATTCTCATTCCAAGTTTGCTGTGAGATTTTAATCACCAATACACCCTAGATTTTGATCAAATTCTCCTTCTACATCTACCAATATTACATAGGTTTCTTTCTTCAACCTTTGGATTACATTGACTAATTTTCTAATCTCAATTCAGTCACCTATAACTGAGATAAATTTTTCTGGGCTATGATTAAAAAAATAGTCTTTTTTTGTTTTCTCTTTCTCATTGAAATATCTTCATCTGGTTTTGCTATTAGGTACATTGATCAATATTTCTGATCTGTTGGTCTGTAGCCTACTCTGCTGGCTTTGTAGTTTTACAGTGTATTCTGAAGTCATCACATGTTAGTATGCCAATATAATTTGTTTTTCATGTTATTTTGGAAAATAGAGAACATAGTCAATTCTGAATGAACTTTAGAATCAATTCATCAATTTCTAAAGAAAAGTCCTGCTGAAATTTTTATTGGAATTTGTAAATTTTTCACAATTTTGGGAGGGTTAAAGTTTAACAGTACTTGGTCTTCTAACATATAAGCAGAGTGTATGGTTCAATTATTTTTGTTTCAGCTATCTGTCATATTCATGTCCAAGAATTTCCTATAGTAGATGTATCATGAATGATATTATTTTATTTTACTTGTAGTTCTGATTTTTCTTTCTAGTATTTGGAAACACGGTGTATTCCAACACACTACTCTTGTTTCTGTAAATCTTAGTCCAGTTATTTCTGAGATCTAGTATGTAGAGTCATTGTATTTTTCCCATAAATAGTCTAATTGACTGTAGCTAAAAATAGATTGTATTTTCCTTAATAATAACCATTAGGACCAGTGAGATTTCTCAGTGGGTAAAGATTCTTGCTGCAGAAGACTAACCATTTAAGACTTATCTTTGAAAGTCAGGTTTAAAAGCCAGCTGCTGTAGCTAGGGCATCTGTGACCCCAGGAAAGCCCTTCAGGAAGACGGAGGCCAGTCAGTCTGGAACACATATCAGAGACAAAAAACCCTGCTCAGCAAGGTGGAAGGAGTAAGTTTTCCTCTGACCTCCACATGTGATATGTGCTACACATGCAGGAGCTTGCACACACACACACACACACACACAAATAAATAAAATGACTTTATGTTTCTAATTTCTATATTAATCCTGATAAAGCATGTTTGTACTTTTTAGTTTTGAACATAATTTCCTGATAGTGGGGCAGTGTTGGTTCATAGATTAGGATGGGATGCATCCCATTCACTTTTAGTTTTATCAAAGATTTCGTGTACAATTAATATTAATGCTTTTCCAAGTATTTAATAGAGTTCACCATTTTAAAAAATTATGGTGCTGAAGAGATGGCCCAGTGATTAATCAGCAGTCCTCAACCTATGGATTGCAACCTCTCAGAAGTCACTTATCAGATATCCTGCATATCAGACATTAACATTACAATTCCTAACAGTAACAAAATTGCAGTTATGAAGTACCAGTTTTATGGTTGGGGGGTCACCATAACATGAGGATCTGTAGTAAAGGGTCACAGCATTAAGATGGTTGAGAACCACTGACGTAAGAGCACTAGTTGATCTTGCAGAGAGTCTAGTTTGGTTCCCAGCATTCTCATGGTGGCTCACAACCACCTGCTAAGTTCAGTTCCAGGGGATCCAGTGCCCTCTTATGGCCCCTGCAGGCACTGCATGCAGATGGCATTCATTTATTCATATAAGCAAGACATCCACCTACATAAAATATAAATAAATAAATCTTAAGATAAAATGTGCAAGTAGAGTGGTGCAGGCCTTCCCTATCAGCACGCTGGAGGCAGAAGCAGGGGGATCTTTGTGAGTTCAAGGCCAGGCTGGTCTAGATGAGTTTCAGGACAGTCATAGCTAAATAGCAAGAATCTGTCTCAAACAACAAAACAAAACAACAACAAAAGCCTATTGTGATCAAGAATTTTCTTTATGAGACTTCAACTTCAAGTCAGGTAATTTTAATGTGCATAGAGATATTCAGATTATATATCTCCAAATAACTTACGTATTTTATCTAAATTATCAGACTTATTAATATAAAGCTATGAAAACAATCACTTACAATTTTCTTAAAATCTATAGACTTTTCAGTTACATCAACTTTTGCATTTTGTACTGATAATATAATCTTCCATAGTTTCTTCTGAATACTCTAGTAATAGATTTGCAAAAATATTGATTTCACTTAAAAACCAAGATTTTATTTATTTTTCTCTATTATTTTATAGTGAAATGTATTTGCTCCTACTAGGTGTTTATTTATTTATCTACCTTTGCTAAATTCAAATATTCTTTTTTATTTTCTTAAGTTGGAATCCAAACACTGACTGAAGAACTTTCTCATTGCATAATATAGGCATTTAAAAGTTCAAGTCACCCATTTCCCAGATACTACCACAGTGCTATTCTGAAACAATCTATATGTTGTATTTTCATTTTTGCTAGATTTGAAATACATTCTAATTTCATTTATCATTTTCTGTCATCCCTGAAGTCTTTCAGAAGTGAATGATTTATTCTGCAAAATATTGGGAAATTATACCGAAATCGTTGTACCAATTATAGACTTCTCATCAAAAAAGTTCTTAAGTGTGAACTCATTTTTTGTGATGTCAGAGCCTTGGTTTATGATTTACAGTATTATTGAATCTCACTTTTTGGCCCAGGGTATGTTACATCATAATAAATATTCTGATTTTTAAAAAGAATGCATATTCTAAATCTATTAAGTAGAGTGTTCAGTAAATGCCAATTAGGTCAAGTTGCTCACTGATGTTATTAAAATCTTCTACAGATTTTCTGATTGTCTAAGTATTTTTTTTCTATTAGTTTCTGAGAGAAGAAATTGAAATCCCCATGTGTAGTTGTATATTTAGTTATTATCCTGTGATGTTGTTGATTAGTTTTATTTCATATATTTTGAAGTTATAGCAAGTGCTTTTAGAATCATTGATTCTCAACAAATTAACTCATGTGCCACTATAAATTAAAAATATGCATTCCTGCTAATATTCTCAACTTTGAAATTGACTTTGTCTGATGCTGAAGTAGTCAACCCAGATTTCTTTTGATTAATGTTAGCTTATTTTTATGCATGCTTCTTTATGTTAACTTATTCGTGTTCTTTTGTTAGAAGTGCATGCCGTAGCGAGCCATTGTTAGCTTCCGTTGTCCACTTCGTCTTCCTGGGAAAAGGGACCCTCAGTGGAAAAACTGTTTTCATCAGACCAGCATCTGGGCATGTCTAAGAATTTCTTTTAGTTGCTAAGTGTAGGATGTCCAGATCCTGTGATTGGTACCATCCTTCGGTTGATAAACCTGATCTGTATAAGAAATGTAGCTGAACAAACCAGAGGGAAAAAGACAGTTAGTCTTTTCTGTGGTCTCTGCTTCAGTTTCTGTCTTCAGGTTCCTGCCTTAGCTTCCCTTGAGGCTGAACTGTCACTGGTGAACCAAGTAAATCTTTTCTTCCCAGGTTATATTTGATCATTTTGATGGTTCGTTTCATGTCAGCGTGACACCGGCTAGAAGAGGGAACTACCAGATTGTCCTGTGGGATAGCCTGTGGTGCATTTTCTTGACTGATGATTGATGTGGGGAGGTCTAGTTTACTGTGGGTGGTGTCATATCAGGTAGTTCTGGATGCTATAAGAAAGCAGGTCATGTAAGCCATATGGAGCATTCTTTCATGGCCTCCTCATCAATTCCCACCTCCAGGTTCTGCCTCAAGTTCCCTCTTTGGCTTCCCGTAGTGATGAGCTGTCTCCTAGAAGTGTAAGAAGAAAGGAAGGCGTTCCTCCTCAGGTTGCTTTTGGCCATGGTGTTTATCACAGCAACAGAAACCTCACGAGGATCGCGCGTTTCTCTCTGATCAGCTTCTACTGGGCTCTTTGTTTATTACCCATCTAACAGCTGCTGCCTCCCAATTTAAACAATTTTCTTCTCATTGATTTTTGGTGTGACAAGGCTCAAAACTATTTTATAATTGCATGCTTACTCTACATAGTCTTCCTTCCCTTTGTTTTCTTCATTCTGCTTCCTTCAAATGAAGATTTGTCACTGCAACTCTCCTGGACACCGGGCTACTGTTGGCTGTCACTGCCTGTCTTGTTATTTTGTAATTGCTTTATGGTGTGTGGCACATATCTTTTCTACAATACTGTCTTTATAGTGCCACAGTCTACCCTCAGATAATGTAATGCACTCTTCATGTAGTGTCGGGCATATGAGAATAAGCTGAATATTTTCCTTCTAGTGTCTGCAATGTTATACATTTTATTTTCACATACAGTGTAGTTATTTGAACGAGAATGGTCCCCATAAGCTTTTCTGTTGAAATACTTGATCCTCAGTTGGGAGAACTGTTTGAGAGTGATTAGGAGGGGTGGTCTTGTTTGCAGAGGTGTGCCACTAGGAAGTGGCTTGGCTTTGAGGTTTCAAAAGCCCACACCATTCCTAGTTAGCTCTCTCACTGCCTCAAGCTGGCGGATCAGACGTTAGTTCTCAGATACTGCTATACTTGCCTGCCTGATATCATCTCCCCAACCCCACCATGACGGTTATGAACTAACCATCTAAAACTGTATGCCCTAAATAAATGTCTCTAATACCTACAATATTATTATGTATCTTATTTTCACATGTAAATGAATATGACGTGTTATTGTTTTCTTTAAAGCATTCCATGGTGATATAAGAGGTTTCAGTTGTGAGAGTGGATTTGTGCATTTGCTCATGGGATACTCTTTCCAGTTCCCATCGTCCTTCTGTGTGCTTCCCCGTCCATGTCATGTCAGGCTCCTTATCCACAAGAAGAGCCCTTCACCTTTGTCATTGTGATGACTTGCCAGGGGTAAATTATTTTATCTTTTCTTTGTCTTGGAAATTTTTCATATGTTACCACTTGTGAAAATGTCTTTTCAGGAGTTAGGAAATTTTCTCTGATCTTATGCCCACCCCAACATACATCTGCACCTCAGAGAGGTTCTTCCACTGCTGTCTTGCTATTGGCATCGCAGTTGATAATGAGCCCGCTACCCACATTCATTTTGGTATGAACATAGTATGTTCCTCGGCCCATCTACTTTGCAGATTTTATCCAAAGGTGTTGAGAAAATTGATCAGGAGTTGCCTTGAGATAAATTTCGTCATGTTTATTGTATTAGGTTTTTTTTCATATTTTAAATTCGTGTTTATAATTTCACCAAGTTTAGACAAAAATGTGACCATTATGTCTTTAGGGTTTTGCTCTTCCCCATTGCCTATGGTGATCTTGATTACATAGACATTAGGCCTCTCTCATCTGCCCTTCAACTCATTGATTCTCTTTCTGTTTTCTTTGTTAGTGGCTTCCTTTCTCTTTGTTGTTTGGAATGGTTTTTACTGATATGCCTTCAATATCACTAGTATTTTCTCCTTCAAATTCTAGTTAATTAATGTCATGTTGATCTATTTCCATCTCACACATAGTTGTTCTCCTCTGTAAATGTTCTGTTTGGGCCTTATTAACAATACGTGTGTCTCCTCTTTAGGTTTGGAATCTCTGGAACAGAATAAATGTTGCTTGTACGTCTATGCAAGCATTTGTCAGCTCTGGGTGACTTCAAATGACGAATTCATTTTCTCTCTATTTTCCTTGCTTCTCTGGTGTTCTGTCAATTTTATGTGGTTGAGAGCTGTTTATCATATGCGTTCTCGTACATGTTCCTGAACTTTCTTTTGTGATGCTGTGAGTTACTTAGAGACAGTTGGAAGTGTGGGTTTGAATTTATATTTTGTAGGCGTTGAAGAATGTTCGCTGTGGAGATAATTACTCTCCATGTGTGAGGCAAGGCATTTCTGTGAGCCTTGCTTAGTTGGTACACTGTGGGTGCAAAAGCTTTTCCATATGATAACAGCCATTAACATCACTAGTCTACTTCTTTCCATAGGCTCTTCTTTCTCTATCCTCAGGTAATTTACACACATACACGCATGCACACACACACACACGGAGGGGTAATCATTTTTTTTCCATTTATTTCTATAGGGAAACCTGTATAGGTCTGTAACGTTCTTGTTCTAGCAACCTTAGCAGCCCCATGGCTTTTCTGAATGTCCTTCTCCTAACCTTCTCCTTGTGTCCACCAAGCTCTGCCCGGTTCTTGCCTCCCACTAGAGCTTGGATCTTCCCTGTGGCAGCAATCTAGAAGAACTTGAAAGGGGTTTCAACAATCAGAGAACACAACGCTTCCTTGTCTGACTCTAGTCTCCTGAAAACTCCTATTCTATATATTATTCTTAGCTTTAAAACACACCCATTTTTGGCTGATAATGCTAGTTGATGTTATTCTCACCTGGATGGATGTGAAAATAAGGCTAAAGGCCAAATGGTTTGATACCTTCCCAAAGCTCAAAGCCTTACAATGTCCATGTATGACAAAGCTGATAGCAGATCTTCCTTAAGATGAGAGGAAGAAGTTATTGGGTACATATCATGAGCAGTTAATCAAAGCAAAGGAGAATACGATAATGCACACATGCTAGCCTCTTACTTCTACAACACAGATAAAAGGTCTCCATACGTTTCCACTTCTAAGGCATCCAAATCCAGAGAACACGGATTTGGTTCCTGGCTGCACAACCCACTAGATCTCTAATCTTATGTGCATCATTATTTTTCCTTTTTAATATTTTTATCTGTGTGTATTACATGTGTGTATGCAGATGTGTTCACCTGAGTGGTCATATGTACAAGTCAGAGGCTTTTTTATTTTTCCAATCACTTTTCTATCTTGTGTTTCTGATAGGTGGTCTTGGGGGTAACGTGGAATCGGTAAGTTCTTAGGATCTCTTTCTGGCAGCTGAGGAGTTGCAGGTGTGTGTTTTTATGGTCAGCTTTTACGTGAATTCTGGGATCTGAAGTCAGGTTCCCGTGTTTGATTGGCAAAGCACATTACTCACCAAGTTAGCTCACCAGACAGAGCATGTCAATCTCTCTAGGCTTCAGTTTCTCTACCTGGGAA
Source organism: Chionomys nivalis (assembly GCF_950005125.1). Lineage (NCBI taxonomy): Eukaryota > Metazoa > Chordata > Mammalia > Rodentia > Cricetidae > Chionomys > Chionomys nivalis. Next base: position 18,339,657 of record NC_080094.1, on the reverse strand, counting down.
ATGGAAATAATAACAGTATGTGCAAATTGGTTGGATATAAGACTTAAATGCAATGTTTTGCAAAACCCTTGGCATAACAGTAAATGCTAATTTTCCATGTATGTGTTAACCAAAATGCTAAGTTAGGCATGTGCTCAATAAAATTCAGCTCTTTTTCTAAATCATTTTAAATGCTTTCTTCTTTTTTGTTCTTTTAAATTATAAAGTTGGTTTTCTCCTCTCTAGATTCCTGAGATGACACACACACACACACACACACACACACACACACAAAATGTGCATCAGGCACCTCTTTTAGAAACCAAGTGGTCCATCTGGTCTCCATTTACAGCGTCAATGTGAAGTGGTTTTCTCTTTGCTGGTGACATGTCTAGAGCCACTCATCCTTGTATTTGCCTTTGCTGGCCTCACTGCCCACCCAATTGTTCTCAAAATTTCTTTTTCTAAATGTTTGTGTTTGTTTGTCTTTCTGTCCTCAGTCAATAACTTTATCACTGCTCAAATCCATGTTTCCAGCTACCCAACGCCCAGGGCTGCACAAATGGCATTTACTGGCATCAGTCTAGGTGGGTCACCTCGCTGCTCACAACCAGTGTAAACACGGGAAACCAACTGGCATCCTCATTTTCTAACACTTGCCACATGGCATGACGGGCAAATTTCCACGCGCCTTTGTTTTCTGTTTCCATTGCATCTATCCCCTCCCTGGACCTTGGAAGAAAGAATAATTGTTGTTGGTACCTTTGTTTATTTGGTACATGCTGTAACATTTTAAGACACTTAGAGAAAAGGAATATAAAAAGGTATAGAGATGGAGGAATAAAGAAACAGGACCTCTCTTTGCTTTTGAGATGGTTGCTCAGGTTAAGGTCCCCAAACCAAGCCTGAAGACTCAAATTCAATCCTTGAAACCCATGGTAGAAGAAGAGAACTCCACACACACACTAAATAAATACATAAACAAAATTTTAACATAAAATTAAAGAGAGGATCCCTTGTGTGGGAGCTGAGTCTTTCTTCTGGTGTTATCTGATGCTCTTTGGACCTAACTCCTGCATTCTGAAACATTCTCCCCTTTTTGCATGCATTTTTGTGTCACCTGGGCCTTTTGAAGCAGTGTTCCTTTTGAAATTAGGGTACTTTCTTTAGACAACAGCTTTTACTGTTGGGAAAACCAAGACACTGAGTTTAGAGATCTCCATGGTGCATGAAGATGCCTTTGGTAAATGATCTCATTTAAGAACTGTCCCTGGGGAATCACACCACGGTTTCACACATCTCTCTCACCATGCACTGAGACACTGGGCCATGTAGTTATCATGTCCCCAGAGAGCAAAGACTTACATATGAAAAAAAAAAACTCAGCAAAGTTGCTAAAAATTAATTATATTTCCATGATGATTCTAAGCAAGAAAAGAGAGAATCCTATTTAACAAAGCTGGAAATATCAAGTAGATGGTGGAATGGAACTAAGTACAATCTCATATAAAAATAGCATTTGGATCCCATCTAAATTTAGCGATAAGGGCTGCAACAATATGACACTAATGTACCCTGACAACACTTGTCACCTCCCCCTGGCACTCGGCTACTCTGTCACAGCAGACCAAAGAGCAAAGGGACAAGAGCACTAAAGGAGGCATCAGGCGGGCACAGCAGTATGTCAGAGAAGATTTAGAAGGGAACTGGAACACTGATGAGGCCCAGGTGATGCAGAAAGGATGCAAAAGGCGAGGAATGTGTCAGAATGTATGGACTAGGTCTAAAGAGCAACAGAGAAGACCAGAACAGAGACTCAGCTCCCACACAAGTGATCCTCTCTCTAATTCCACAGCCTGCTGTGCATTCTCGTCACAGCTCTCTCGGACATAGGAGTCATCATCTTCATCCTGGAGAGAAACCAGAGCTCAGAGAGGCAAATGGGATGCCCCAAAGTCAGAAGCAAGTTTCAAAAGGCGTCTTCTAACCCATGGTTCTTAAATTCTAAGGCTGCTCTTTTCTCTCTCTCCCCCCCCCTCTCTCTCTCTCTCTGTGTGTGTGTGTGTCTGTGTGTCTGTGTGTGTGTGTGTGTGTGTGTGTGTGAGAGAGAGAGAGAGAGAGAGAGAGAGAGAGAGAGAGAGAGAGAGAGACCACCGAAGGAGCCTCATTAAGCCCACACACTTCCAGGTAGCCACCCTCACTTACATTTTTACTCAGTTGCTCTGAGGTAGAGCTGTGTGGGTGATTGAAATAATTTGGAAGTTAATCAAGAAAAAATTATACCTTGTCAGTAACCCATGACTAGCTTTACTAGACAGAATCGCATCAGATGGGCAAGTTCACCTCACTGGAAGACCCTGGGAGAGGGGTCTGAGAGATCCAGTTATCTGGGTGGCATCACTTCCTGGGTAGCACACTGGGGATCCAGGAGGCGAAAGGCTTTCTGAGGGCCTTGTAACTCCCAGGGCCTATTTTATCAATAGGTGACAGTTGCTAGGTGAGGTTTACTGGGCTATGTGAATTAGGTAAGCTCTAATTGGCTAAAATCTGCTGGCTTGGACAATTTTTAAAGTAATTATATGTGTAAAACTTGGGGTTTGGTCCTGGTAGGCGCTTGAGCTAATGGGCCTTGTCCTGCAGGGGGAAAAATATTAAACAACCTGGGGCCCCTCACGCAGAAGACACCTTTGACTCATTTAGATGACAGAGTTGTGTCCCCTTGGGAGATGACATCGCTGTGGCGAATCATAAACCGTGTTCTGAGGAAAGCAAAGCGTGTTTCTGACTCCAGGTGTCCCACTCGCTGTCTTTACTCCCCCACAGCCAACTGGAGCAGTGAATAAACACGGCCATCCGCGGTTTCCTAGGAGACGGCGGCTTCCACGGAAAACAAGCGGAAGATGATCCGCACGGAGAGTGGTACCAGGTGAACACCTGCTGGATGGGTCTCGGGTTAGGTTTACAAACCTGCTCTTTTCGTGGTAATGAAGACACATTTTCTTTTCCAATTTTCTTTGTGGCCAAAGCTTTGGGGCAGCTTTACCCAGGCAAGGCCCCCGACTTAGTCCTGACCCATTCGAGAGCAAGCAGGGACACTTGAGTCACACGTGGACCTTACCTTAAGATGCAGGTCAACAATGACAAAACTGCAACTCTAAGTGAATTGTTGACAGGCACCATATCCAGCACTAAAGTGAGCTTTTCCACTGAAACGGTCATTAAATGCGTTTGTAGAAAGCACATGAGAGTATTTCTAAGTAGTCCCTTGTATCAGGTGTATCAGGTTGGTACCCTGAGAAATCCACTTGGGGTCACTAACTCCAATCAGTTCTCATACCATGGCTGTCAGACAGGTACTTCAAATCCTGCTCTTACCACAGGCTAAATCACAAACCCAGGCTGTGGGAACTGAGGTGGCATTTAAGCTAGCTGTTACCGAACTTACAACAGGTTTTATCATAGCAGCGAGGATAAGAGAAAGGAAACCCTTGATTGGGGGTAAGGGAGGCTTGAAGGCAACCCTCTGCATCCCCTTTCACAGGTAGGGCAGAAGCCATCATGTCCCGCTCACAACTTGCTTGCACTTTTCTGTGCCCTCCTCATTTTTGTGACTTAGTCAAAAGCAATCTGATGTCAAAGGAATTCAGTATGGTATAGCCCTAGAATGGCTAATCCCAGTGGTACCGCAACTGTTCCATACAGCCTCCAACTCCAGAGACTGGCATGTTGAGGATGGGCAGTGGGACCCTAGCTGCCTGGCCACCACTACCCACTGCTGCCTTTCCTCCCCATGCACCACCACTTGCCATCTACTGCTTGGATGGAGGCACCATGCAAAGATGGGCTGCTCACACTATCTTGTGAGTAATTGGGACGTAATACTCCAGTGCCAGCTTTCAGATTAAGAAACTGATATTAATTAATCAAGGCTGACTTGATCAAAAGCTGAAAAGGCAAAGCATGAAATCATGAATCACGCTTGAGATTCCTACTCTTTTGTTTGCAAAGACAAACAGCAAATCTCAAATGTCTTACTTTGCAGGCTACGCTTCTCTATATAGGCAGACGTAGAGGACCTGGTCCAGGACTGCCGCTCAATTCGAAAGTGGCATAGCTATCAGACGGTATAAATGACATTTGTCTCACTAGGATACCTTCTCACCAAGGACAATTGCTCTAGGCTGCACTCTTTGGAAGTACCATCACTCACAAGGATCCTATGATGAGTCTGATCGCTAGAATAATTCTTCTTTTACAAGAGTGCATGTCCACATTTTGCCTGCTTGCTCTCTCAAAGGGTTGCCAAAGCTCGGAAAGCCATATATACACCCGTTCCATTGTGCTTCTCCTGTCTTTCTCCTTCCCCGCCCCTCCAGCACCAACATGGCTTTTATTATTTCTTTGCCAGCTCGAGAGAGGATTTTTCCTTCTTTGAATTCCGTCACCCAGATGCCAGCTCTCTTCCTCTAATGAGCTTTTCTTGGGCCCAACCCCTCTTCTCATAAACAAAATATCCACACGTGTCAGTATGCCAACCTTTCGGTCTCATCTGGTCTGGAGAAACAAGGCTGGGAAACCCACCGATTTTCAGTACACTGATTCCCTGCCCCCATTTTCCCCATGCCAGGACCTGTTTCCAGTGGCTCTTTGTGTCCTGGCTAGCAAGCTGTTCATGCACCCCTGCTCCAAGTGAGACAACCTGTTTCACAGAGCATCTGATTCTTCACATTTCACTAATAGGTTTGTTTTGTTTTGTTTTGTTTTTCCATCTAAGCATTTAAAGTACATCTGAACAGATGGAACTGTCTTTAAACAGAGTTGCAAATATTTTCCTCATAGACACATGTCCACACATTCTGGTAACGCTGGTTGAGTAACCTGGCTAATCCATGAAAAGCTGTCTGACAACCACTTTCCGGTCCATCCAGAACTCAGATGAGCGCAGTATTATCTGTCTCCTGCGCACATCACTTCCTTTCTCCGAGGAAGCATTTGAGCTGCTGCCATGCCACGCCACCAGCTACACAGACACCAGCTCTTAGAACACTTTTTCCCACTGCCCTCTGGAAATTCTGACTGACCCCGCCCCCCTCCAACACCCATGGCAACTGATCATTTTACAGCCACTTGGGCTAAATCTCTCTCGAATTTTTATCTTTAAATATTGTCTTTCATCTTCCAGGTGCCTCAGACATTCCCTGGGTGGCTATGACATCCAATGACTTTGGAATACATTTTCATAAGCACCTGAGTGATTTAGCTGAAGCTCGTGGGTGTTTATAGGTGGTAAAATGAGGAAAATTTTATCCACTAATATACTCTGGGAAAGGGAAAATGGGTGTCTTTCCTGGAAAGAAAGAAAGAAAGAAAGAAAGAAAGAAAGAAAGAAAGAAAGAAAGAAAGAAAGAAAGAAAGCCAGTATAGTTCCAGGACAGGCTCCAAAACCACAGAGAAACCCTGTCTCGAAAAACCAAAAAAAATAAATAAATAAATAAAAATTTAAAAAAAAATTAAAAAAAAAAAGACAATCTAAGGAAATCCCAGATACATAGATTATTCTGGAAAGAACGGTGTCTTCCATGCTTTCTGTTTCACAGAAATCCTAGAGCCAGGAAAAGCACACTACGGATGCTGGAATCAACACTAGCTTTGTGACTGGAAGTGCACTGCCCTTTTCTGTGGGAAGCTTGATCCTAGCCTCATAGCTGTTCTGGGCTCTGCTTACCCAAGTGCACCAGGTTCTGCTTTCTCAAGTGCAAAAAGCTTCTCAGAATGAGTGTGAAGAGAAGAGGAAGAAGTGAAACTTCCAGCCCACAGTTTCAAGTTTTCCAAAGCCTGTTTGCTTTGGCCCGCCTTTGCCATTCCTTTCTCTCTTTTTTCAGAAGTGTGAAATGGGTTGGTTGCTGGTATTTGTTCTGTGGTCTCTGCTAATTCTTCCATCTGCATAAACTTAACTCTGCCAATCCAGCCATTCAGCAGCACTTTCTCTTCAGCTGGCTCAGAGGGACAAGAAGGTCCTATTAAGTGGTACTTTCAAGGCTTGCAAATGTGTGATCCCGGCTGTTGACTGGGAGTGCAAGGCTTAACTGTGCCGTCCTTCCAGCTGGCTGGCCTTTACTTTAGGCCCAGGCACTAAACAGATGAAGCTACACTGGATCCAGGTCTGGATCTGACTACCTTCCCAGCAGCAAGGGCATAGCATTAATGACTATAATGTGCCTACAAATGTGCCTTCCTGGGCCGCTGAAAGATGGAGGATTATACGTTCTGGAATTTTCCATTCTCATATGATGATATTCATTTGGGAAACGAAGCACTCACAATAATCTCCCTTTGCATGTTTTCCCATTTTCTTTGTTGTTTATCTGTATCTAGGTTGATTCTCTTCAGCAAGATGTTGCCCTTTAAGATGCAGAACACCAAAATTCATTTATCTTTTCTCAACGTGTCCTCTTGGACCGTTTTCTACCAGATACTATCATACAGAAAACAATTGTCAACTGTGGTCATGTGTCTTGGGTCGGAGACTGAAACTGAGTAGAGCTGATGGTTCTTGGTGAGCTCAACAAGTGTGTCTATGGAGTGCAAACAGCCATTGATGAAAAATAACCACAGCTGAATAAATTATGAATTGAAAGACACATGGGTCAAGGGAAGAACTATCAATTGATGTTTGTACTGTCTGAGGAAAAACCCATCTCAATGGCCTCCTCAATGAGGGAATAACAGAAACTAAACAAGACAATTACTAACAAGAAATGACTTTAACTAGCCCCCTGTTGTCCAGAATAACATTTAGAAGGAGTCAAATTACACCAGTAGTTAAGCTCAAAACCTCTTCTTTTGCTTGGCCAAGCTAGATATGGCAACGTGTTTACCCAGCACTTCCGGGGGGGGGGGGGTATTTTCTTTTAGTTACCAGGTGTTAGCATACCCAAGTTCACTAGCCTATAAACACTTAATCTTCAAGACCTGTCTCCCCTTTACATACATGATCTAGTTCATTTACTAATCCTCCCATGATGGGACAGTGCAACTTTCTACCAAATGTATTTTCAGACTTAAAGAACTACGTTGTGATTCATAATTCCAAGAAGTGAACCTCAAGTGCAAGGAAGAGTGTTCTTTTCATGGAAAATCCTTCCTCCGAATGTCTTGCACAGACACTTAGAGGGTATTTGCACTTGGGGAGTTAAATAGCAGAAATTTACTATGATGGAAGCAATGGAAATCACTGGGAAATATGCCTGCAGGGCCAAGACACAGGAGTCAAAGCATGCAGAGTTAGCAGTCAAGACCGGCCCATCAGCATGAAATAAGATGTATAAAAGTAAATTAGCCCATGTGCTTCTGGTTCTCTTTGCCTATGTTGGCCCTGAGCTGCTCGGGGGAGGAAGTTACATCTTTCCCATATCTAAAACAATAAAGCATAGTGAACACTGGGTAAGCTAAGGAACTGGCTGGGGCTCAAACCTTGACTCTGCCCCTCTCTACCTATGGTACTTCTGCCCTTCTGAGCCTTAAATCCTTCTTCCATTAAGTAAGGAAGCTGCTTTGTTGGGTGAGAAATAAATGAAGTTACTCTGCATATTGAGATTTCAGAGCAGTGTCCAACACAGATTCATTACGAGTAAACAATACCTCATGCTGTGATCTGTTGGTTGCTAGAGTAAACAATACCTCATCTGTTGGTTGCTAACCATACCTGGCCACTCACTCTTCTTTCTTACTAACAGAAGAATCAAGTGGTTTGCAAAAACCACATAAGGGGATTCTATCCCTCTTTTTCTGAAAATAATCGATCTGGTGTTTGGCCAATTTTCTAAGCTGGGATTTTTTTTTCTTTTTTGAGAAACCATTTTCAGGGGATTCATTTTCTTCCAAGAGGAATATGTGTGAGTGTGCACGTACTCATACGAGTCTAGTGATCAAAGCTGCAGTAACCATATGAAAACCACTGCTGGTTCGAGACCAGCCTGGTCTACAAGAGCTAGTTTCAGGACAGGCTCCAAAACCACAGAGAAACCCTGTCTCAAAAAAAAAAAAAAAAAAAAAAAAAAAAAAAAAAAAAACACTGCTGGCAGGCTGGCAGTTTGGCAGCAGAAAGTCGACAAGGAGAGACCTGAATAACACCAGGCTTGATGTGGCTACACCGAGTCTTAGACTGCCTGTCTTCAACCTTCTGTGTGTGCTAACTCTCACTCACAGTGGAACATGCCCTGCTGTGGTCACTGAGTGTCCTCTCCTGCATGTTCACGTAAATCTATGTGTCTATGGTGTATCTTGTACTTTTAGTTTTCCGCTCTTATATTTAATTTTTTAATAATTCAAGTCATGGAAATTCCAGCACACTATAAAATGTTCCCTTTGTACCTACTAGCAATATTAAACAGATATTAATATTTTGTTGCATTTGCTTTACAAATCTTTCCATCTATCATTTATGAAATAAAACATTAAAATTTCAGCTAATGTATCTCAGCCATCTTTTCCATTAATGAAATACTGCTTTAAAATTAGTCTAATGTTTATGGTTTTATTAGGTCTTTGCATATACAGAAAATGTGCTCTTGTGTGTTTTTCAGTTTTCAACAATAGCCATACTCTATGTATGAAGGATTGAGTCTGATCTTTTACCCACGTCAATAGAAATAACATTTATTCATTGAAAGTACTGTATAATATTCCCTTAGTGTTTATCCAAGCATCCTCACAGAGTCTATCTACTTAGATTTCTGAAAAAGCACATCCATCCTCTTGCTATGATGCCCTCTAATTATCTTCTGTTTGATTGACCTGGTGAAACATGTTATCGATTCTAGTTTATCCTCTGTAGTCAGTGGTGTGGTTTGAAAACAGCTACCCCTATCTTTGGCATGGCTTCTGTTTATGGCAGTGCTACCCTTACTGGCTTTTGCTTGGACTTTAATTATATTTATTAGACCTTCCCTTCTTGGTTTGGAAATTTGGGGCTTAAGAATTTCTTCCCTAGCCTAAGTTGGAAAGAATGTCTTCAATGTTTTATTCTAAAGTTGTGAAAATTTCCTTTCCATTTTTATTCAACTTAAACCCTGTAGAAAGTATTTTTGTATAAGATCAACACGAGGGATCTAACGCCTGCGTTTTTCCATAGGAATAGTCTTAATGCCTCAGAACTGCGAGTGGAAAGTCTGCTTTTCACCACTCGCTTGTATTGCCACTTACTCTGCATACCAAGCTCCTCCATACCCAAGGGTCTATGTGGTAGTCATTAGTGTTGTTTACCACATGTTCTTATTCCACAGCTTCTATGTACCCAGTAAAATTCCATCCTCTGACCCCTTCTGTTTAGCTGGAGCTGCGTTACTGGTTCAGTACAATGTGTATGGGTGAAAGTGACAAGCATACACAGTCGCCAGCATAAATGCCCATGGAGATCTATCAGTAAGACAGTAAGAGGCATGACTCAAGTGTAAACCTGGATACCCAAGTAGATGGCAACTTCCAGTGGACTTGTGGCAGGTCACCAAAATACCCTTACTTCACACTTCAAATTTTGGGGTCTGTTTGTTACTACACCACGACCTTAGTTATTCCAGCTGCTACTTGGAGTAGCAACAGCAACAACCACCACCAAGTCCAGCAAAGGCTAAAGGCCTGGGCACCAGATGGTAAGGAGTAAGAAATGAAGAAGCTGGCACATACATTGGAGGGGTAGGGATCTGTGTTGTTTAGATGTAAAACATTTGGTGAAAGCAATCCCTGAAATAATTTGGAACTCAGGCTCATTCTTAATGGACTTCTAACTCTAATGGGAAAAAAATGGAAATTAGAATGTAAGTGAGACCTGTTGGCCAACTTTGGCTTTATTTGCCAAAGTTCTACAAGAATGAATTGGGTTCAGAAAGGACTCAAGCAGATCACAAACAGAAGTGAGAGACAACAAAGCCCCCAGACAGAGGGTTTTGCAGTACTGGAAGAGGCAACAGATTCTTGTCAGTACCTAGTAGAGGGTGGTGCTATACTTGTGAGTGTGAAGGGCTAGTTTAACTTATTAGATACAAGGATCAAATTAAGAACATAACATGAGCTTCCAAGAAATGTTTTCAGTTGCCTATTGTAAGTTTTAATAAACGGCCTGCAAGAGAAAGACGCCATGCAACAAAAGTCACGTGGAGGGTTTTTTTGGGGGGGGCAGGGAGAAAAGGGGAGACCGCCTCTGGGGCTAGGAATTGGAGAAGAGAAGAGAGAGAGACAGAGACAAAGATAGAGGGACTGAGAAATACAGAGATGGGAGGTGAGCAGGGTCCTTTTAAAAGGCAACATAGTGAATGTGCACAGGAGGTACTCTTAGTGGCTACAGCTAAGGACTTAGCCTTTCAGAACACCAAGGGCAGGCCAGTACAGATGCCTGAATACTAACATCTATGGTATTTCAAATGGATTAACTAAGAAAGTAAGTTTCCAGATGAAGACGTGAGAGACTTACCCTTGACGAAATTCAGAGAGAAGGAAGGATGAACAAGAAGAGGCAGGGAGAAAAAGTGAAGAACAAAGGAGGAGGTGGAGGATAGATGACAAAGAAGGAGAAAATAAAAGTTATTTTCAGGGGCTGGAGAGATGGCTCAGAGGTTAAGAGCACTGGCTGTTCTTTCAGAGGTCCTGAGTTTAATTCCCACCAACCACATGGTGGCTTACAATCATTTGTAATGAGATCTGGTGCCCTCTCCTTGACTGTAGGCATACAAGGAGACAGAATACTGTATACGTAATAAATAAAATCTTTTTTTAAAAAGTTATTTTCTAGGTCCCAGTGAACTATCTCGAGCTTCTGTTTCTATTTTGGGTTGTGTCCTTAGCTGGGATTTCTATTGCTGTGAAGAGACACCATGACCACAGCAACTCTTACAAAAGAAAATATTTAATTGTGGTGGCTCCCTTACAGTTCAGAGGTTTAGTCTACTATCATGGAGGGAGAGAAGGCAGTATGCAGGCAGACATGGTGCTGGAGACAGAACTGAGACTCCTACATCTTGACTTGCAGGCAACAGGATGTGAACTGAGACACTGGGTGGTATTTTAAACATAGGAGATCACTAAGCCCCTCCACCCCACAATAACACACTTTCTCCAACAAAGCCACACCTACTGCAACAAGGCCACACCTCCTAATAGTGCCACTCCCTTTAGGGGCCATTTCCTTCAAACCACCACAGGTTGTCTTTTTTTTTCTTTTACAATGCTATCATCTGTTTTTAATTTATAATTGTGTATCATATATGAAAAATTATAGAAAATTGATTCTTCAGATTAATGTTATCTTGTCCCAAGAATAATTCTGTTTGCTCCAATTAGACAACTAGGGGGATAGTTAACCTTAACAAATCACAATCTAACTCAAGGAATTAAGACTAATCTATACAATGTTGGGATTTTTCTCATGGATTTTCTTATTACTAGGTGTTAGTCCTTTCGAAGCCCAAGCCACATCAGACTAGGGAGTTCTTAGAGCACCCCATGTTCCACAGAAGCTGGCCATTCTCTTGGCTACCTTAATCTGTAAAACATCTGGTCAGTTTTTATCTCCAAGCTATTTATCCTGGCAGCCAAAGAGTTCTAGCTCTCTGACTCCCGCACCCTAGAATGCCAGTTTGGTGCTTTGATTTTAAATACTGTCTGTTCAGTCATTCTAACTGTTTGTACTTTGAGGTAGGACTGAATTTTGTTACCTGCCAATAGCAGACACAAGCTTTTAATACTTAGCAGAACTGGAGGGAGATACCCTTATAAGTCTACATCAGAGTTCTGGAGCTGCTTTTTTGATATCAGTGCAAGAGAAGTTAGGCCGTTGGTCAATAATTTCTATCACTTCCAAGACATAAGGTCACCCTGGGCTAAGGTGACCTACTTTCTGAAATCCCATTCCACTCTAAGCTTCCAGTTCTCCGTTGTTCTTGGGCAGAGCCCAAGTTACACAGCCATGACAGCTGAGTAGGAGACCTGCCAGTGTGAAGAATCTATACTTCAACATACCTCATGTGGAAGGAGCAGCACATTGGACCCCAGAAGAGAACATCTAAGAATTTTAAAATGTCTACAATATTTTTTAAACTTCTGGGGGAAAAAATCTAGAGGCAAGCAGATGGGATGGTGCCTGGACAGACCCAACTGAAGCAGTGTCAGTTATGGGATATTTTGATCATACTCTGACACTCCCAAGACTGCCAATACAGTTTAGACTATCAATCAGAGGGTGGAGAAGCGATCAGTGATTCTCTCTCTGTGTGTCTCTCTGTCTCTCTGTCTCCCTCAATTTCTCAATCTCTCTCTGTCTCTCTCAATCTCTTTCAGTCTCTCAATCTCTCAGTCTCTCTCAATCTCTCTCTCTCTCTCTCTCTCTCTCTCTCTGATTCAAACAGCCCATTAACCTTTATAACTCCTCCCTATTACTTCTTGTGTCTCTCTACAGGTCCTGGGTGCTCCTAAACCTCTATGCCTGATTCTGGTCAGCTGGTAGCTAGCTCCACCCTCTGATTTAAAGTAAACTTTATTGACAGTCTTGGGAATGCCAGAGTGTGATGAAAATATCCCATAAGTATCTACCCTACCTTCCCATCTCACTTAGCCTCCTCATGGCAGGGTCCAGCTAGATAGAGAGCTTCTTGAAAAGCAGGCTATCTATAGTTATATATGGTTGGTCAGCAGCTGCAACCTTTAGACTGGTTTTATTAGGGACAAGAGGCTTCCATTTACCTTTTAGAAAAATCACAATATAATCAGATATAATAAAATCATATCTCAGTCTAGTAATTCTCATGTCAAAGTGACTTCCCTAGGTTCAATTGTCTTTGATGTTTCCTTTAAAACAAAGTCGGAAGGGGTAGAGAGATGGTTCAGAGGCTGTAAGCTTTTGCTGCTCTTTCAAGGGTCGGAGTTCGTACACATCACCCACGTTAAGTAGCCCACAACACCTGTAACTCCAGTTCCAAGAGCTTCTGATGGTACTTCTGACCTCCGCAAACTCCGGAAGACACATGCACATGCACACAGACACACACAAACACATAAAATAAAAATAACAATACATTTGTATAGTGAAGTACGGGGTCCATTCCTAGATGCAGACCAGACGATCTGTACGAGAAGCGCAGCTTCAGAGGGAAAATATGAGTCTTTGGGAGAGTTCATTACTGGGGGGGGGGGGGCGGGGGGAGAAAAAGACCAGGACCCTGGGTGGAAAAGCTCTGAGTCAGCATTAGAGGGGACCAAGCAAGACTCCAGAAATGGAGAGTGGCTTCCTCCACCTCGGAGCCAAGAATCACATCGTTATGACTTTTGTCTGTTAGTGGCAGCTGTCCCCTGTGGGTTAATGTCAAACAAGGTTCTTTTTCCATAACAACCTTGCAGTTAATTGGACACAGAGCCCGGGCCCTCACATCCCTCCCTGATGGTTTCTGCTCCTCAGGTGGACACTTTCCAGCCTTTCAAGTACTCCTGATACGACATTCTGGCAACAGGAAGCAGACTGGGGAAAGGCTGTGACTAAGTACTCCATGTACATACACTCCAGTACATGGCAGATCTCACTTTGCTCTGTAAGCCAAACATCGTGACCTAAGCAAGATCAGAGCACACGTTCAAGGCGGCATGGCAGCGGGCAGCTCTCCAAGCCTCCTGCCTGTAAAGTAAAGGGAAACAAGCAAAATTGGCCAAACTATTTTTGCCATATTAATTAAGAAATGCTTTCCCTTCATTGAATCTCATAAGGGACTGCCTGGGATTTTGTTTTTTATTAGAAGTATTAAAGTTTTATATTTTAACATCCTAATGAATCTTTCCTTACGATACGGTTGGGATTGTTTCCGCATTTCATGCACAAATCCACACATGTGGATTTCAGCCTCGTGATCTTTCAACTTCTTTTATGACTAAAAATAAACAAATACCTGAATGGATGTCTCTGTTTTCTGAAATGGTACATCCAAGATAGAATCGAATGAGGCCCAAATTAATATTACCTTTGGAATTACTGGAATCAGCTCCTACTAGCTGAAATCCTTAGAGCCCACTTTCTCCTGGTCTTGTCTCTCGCGTACGAAAGGCAAACCACAAAAGTCAAGAAATGGACTTACTGGAAGATTCTGAGACCGCTCTTATAATCTCAGCTCTATGAGGGTGAAAGGTAAGATTCCTCTGCTAATATCACCTCTAGTTTCAACAGTAGCGAAGCTAGCCATAATGCTCTCAATTACACAGGAAGCAGCTTATGGTTCTTCATTAAAGATGGTATCTCCTACTCAAAGACAGATTTTTAAAAGTCATGGTAAAAATAACCAAGATGTTGGGACTGGAGAGATGCCTCAGTGGTTAAGGGCACTTGTTATTCTTCCAGAGGTTCAATTCCCAGCACCCATGTGGCAGATCACCACCACCTAGAAGTCTATTTCTATGGGATGTGATGCCCTCTTCTGGCTTCCAAGAGCAGCTTGGTACACACATGATGTACATATATTCAGTCAGGCAAAACACTCATGCACATAAGGTAAATATTAAAATTAAGAAATGATCAAAATGTTTAGGAAATTTAGTGGTTTTGACATTTAAAAAATATTTTCCTATTTTATATATTTTATTAAATAGCCTAATTAACCAGTCATTCTAATCATTGGAAATATTCATGATATAGTAATTAATAAGATAACCTAGCAGATTTATATAAAATACCTTGCTCTGAGTTGTTCAGCTAAGCAAGATGTTCCTTTCCTCATCACTGTGACAGCATACCTGACAGAAGACACTCACAGAGGCCAGGGGCTTGGCGGAGGGTACATGCTCACCACACAAACGCGAGGATCTGAGTAAGAGAAGTGGAGACAGCAGGGCTGCTGGAGCTCCCGGGCCAGCCAATCTAACTGACTCGGTGAGCTTCGGATTCAGTAAGGAACCTCGTCTCAAAAAACATGGTGATGAAACAGTTGAGGAAGAAGCCAACATGTAGGCTGTACCTAGCATTTCCCAGTGCCAACATTTGCCCAGCACCAACCTCTAGTTTGGAAATGCAGACAGAGATTGTTACACCTTCAGTTTTATCTCTGCCTTTTTTGTTTGTTTCATTTATATTATATTTGTCCCGTCATCACCTTAGATCTACTGTTTCTGAACAGCTAAGGCTCACATGGAAACCCTGTCTAAAAGACGAAAGAAAGGAAGGAAGGAAGGAAGGAAGGAAGGAAGGAAGGAAGGAAGGAAGGAAGAAAGAAAGAAAGAAAGAAAGAAAGAAAGAAAGAAAGAAAGAAAGAAAGAAAGAAAGAAAGAAAACAGAAGAAGAAGAAAGGAAAGGCAGACAGAGAGGGGGGAGACTCTTCCCACCAAACCAACTCAGAAGTAAATCTTATGTGCTTGGTCTTAAATCAATGGAAAGCAAAAAGTCACTGACAAATTGAAACCGTTCACCCCCACACCACAGGTGGAAGTGTGTTCCAGACTCAAAGTAGCTGTATGATGGAAAGTCAGAAATTAGCCTAAAAATCAGTTGAGGTCACTTAAACCATTGAGATTTCTACCAAAGACTCATATCACAAGACATCTTAGAATTGACTTTGCAAGGAAGGATGTGCAGGATTTCCACATGTTAATTAATTGCTTCAGAATGGCACAATTGATCTGTATCAATAAAGAAGAAGTCTATGAGACTCAGATCCAAAGATCCAGATGACCCAACTAAAGAAAAATGAATAACAAAAACGTGAAAGAAGTAGTGCAATTATAGAGAAATACTTAAATGCCAACATCTGATTAACAGCATTTGCTATGACTAAAATAACAAAACCCCATGGAAAAGAACAGTTGAGTTGACCGAGAACCAACCAGAATTTCTGGAAATGAAGAGTCAATAGATCATTAGATGGTTTAACAGGAAAGTAGATGGATTTTTTAAAAGTCAGCTGCTTCTGAGGATTAGGTCATTAAGGTAGAAGTAACTCAAAAAGTCATTTTAAAATCACATAAGATGCTTACAAACACATTTGTAATAAAAGTATAAAAATGTACAGTGCCACAGACACCCTTTCTTTGATAATGATAATATGAGAAATAAATGTTAAAAAATAATCCACATTTTTAGAAAAGTGTAAATAAAAACATGAGTAGACGAATGAAAATGAAAATTATGAAGTACTCAGAGCTGTCAATGAAAATACTACAGCTGAAGCTTGTGAAAATTCAAAAGTAGCTGCAACAGTGTTGGAGGGACAAGGAAACTGTGATCTCAAATATTTGGAAATTGGAAACGTAATGAGTTAAATGTTTAGTGCAATAAATTGCAGAATAGTATCTTAAAAATAAAAATGTGGAAAGTTAAAAATAATAAAGATCACAGAAGCTAATGAAATATAAAAACAAAACAAGACAAACAGAACAAAGAGGTAATTCTCTACATGATTAATAAAATGTACAAAAATTGTCAAGGTTGATACAACACAACAAAATTAAAGTCCCAATAAGCCCACCAAATTTCAAAAAGGAGACAAAAATATATCTTATATTTTAAAAACCCATAGTAAAAACTTTATTCCAATAACATCAAAGTTATATGAAACAATTTATTTTCACACCATAAGAAATATTAACCTCCAGTGATTTCAATTATATTTGAAATTTGTTTTAAATTTTTATTTCACACCCATATAATTGAAATTTTAAGTGTTTTTTAAAGATAATCAATTCATATAAATTACCATCTGACAGAGCATTGAAAAAAATTTTGCAAAAAAACTGGGAAGTATTGTCTATATAAAATAAACTATTTTAAAAGCAAATAGTCAAGAAATTATATGAAAATAACACTATTTCAGTACAGATACTCAAAATGAGCAGCACGTATCTATCTTCCTTTTAAATGAATATTAAATTAGATAATGTGGTTCTTTGCATGTTACCAATAGAGAAACTGTCATTGAAAATGTCAATCAATTTGTCCAAGATCACACAGAGAGGAGAAAGTAGTGTATATG
Organism: Chionomys nivalis; assembly: GCF_950005125.1. Lineage (NCBI taxonomy): Eukaryota > Metazoa > Chordata > Mammalia > Rodentia > Cricetidae > Chionomys > Chionomys nivalis. The sequence continues at coordinate 18,322,687 of NC_080094.1, read as the reverse complement.
CTCCAAACTGAATGGGAAAGACTGGCTTGGGTTCTTCTGCCCTTAATCATAGACTTTGTTAACAAAATATTTATAAATCAAAGGCAACCATAGATGTTAGTGCTTAATGGTGGAGTAGATGGGGAGATACAGGTCTCCAGGGGATTTTGTTTAACTCACGTCTGTATATTATTATTATGCCATCTCCAGTCACCTGTCCAGGAATCCATAACTCATTATAACTCAGAAAATATATTTTCTATCTCCAGCAAGTGTTTGAACTCAGATTTGTTCCTTTCCTTCCCTTTCCAGTCTAGCTTTATAAGCACAAAGTTGATGCTCATATTACTTCCTCACCACCCAAGCCACCCCCTGCTTACGAGCATTTGATTATTTATAATTACCTTTAGCATAAGAAGCAAATTTCTCAGGGTAGCCTCCAAGCCACTGGTTTTTTTTTCTTCTAAAATTGAAGAAGGAGAGGGAAAGGGAGAAGGAGGAGAAAGAGAAGAGGAAGAAGGAGAAGAAAAAAGAAAAAAGAAGGAGGAGGAGTTTAGCAAGGAAGTTATATTATAAGGGACCAGGGTTCACATGACAGACCAGCTAAAGAGGTAAGTTTCCAGAAGAAAACACAAAGGTGTGACGTCACCTCTGACAAAATGTCTTCCCATAACTATGAGGTTCTAGCATATCTCCCGAGGAGGTATACAAGGGTTAGGTCAGTGTGATGGATAATTTTAATTGAAACTTTACCCAAGCTAGAATACCAAGGAAATGAGTCTCAGTGAGGGAGTGTATAGATTAGGTTGGTGCATGAGCGCATCTGTAGGGCGTTATCTTGATTACATTAAGTAAGTTTAGAAGACTCACCTACTGTGGGCAGCACCATTCTCTATACAGGGGAATCGGGGATTTAGCAGAGAACCATCTGAACACAAGCAGCCATACATTAGTTCACTGCTTTCCATTCTTCACTGTGCATGTGCTGTGACCAGGGACTTCAGGGTCCTGCTGCTTTGACTTTCCCTCTGTGATGGACTCCTCTGGGATTGGGAGCCAATAAACTCATTTTCCCTTTAGTTGCTTTTGTCAGTATTTAATCAAACCAAGGGAAAAGAGGTTGGATTGTCCAGGAAGTTTCTGGAGAAGCAGTTTTTATACAGTACTCATGATATCATCACAATCCCTTACCTGCCAGAGATGTTTTCCTTTAGACGAAACTTGAGAAGAAGCCTGGACAATGAAACTCCAAGATCCAGTCATCCAAAGTCCTTGACATTGTGCCTCGCTCCTTTTGAAAAGCTAAACAAAATATAGGTAAACTGGGTAAAATGCCACATGAATCTTGATTATTATTTGATTTAAACCTTGTTCTTCATGCTGGGTTGTTACTCTAGGTCATAGAAATAAAAAGATGAAGAACCTAAAATTTAGCCAGGTTTGTAGATTTGGACACACAAAAGTAAAAATGAACAACAGATAATATTAGCAGGCACTAAACACCAGACTTTCCCTGGGCCAGACTGCCCTCTGAGGGCTCAGTTTATTTATTCTTATGAAATACATATGGGCGGTGCACTGGGATTATCCGTCTTCGTTTTGCAGAGGAGGAAAATAAACAGGAAGGCAGGAAGCAATCCCCCCAAGTCTAGCCTAGTGTCCACTTCCTGAGCCCCTACACTTCTTCAAGTGGTTGAACCCACCCCTTCCTCCCCAGGGCTCACACTCAGTGCTGCGAAGAGGAATTGCTGCTGGTTCCCAGGCAGACTCTGCCTGCAAGTGAAGAACTCCAGTCACTGATACACATGAACCTGGATTTTCCAACTGAGCTTGGCTCCGGCTCCCTGGAGAGTTTATAGCAAATTGGGAAAGCTAGAACTGTCTCCTGCCCACTCCTGCTAATTAAACTCCTCCAACTGACACTTTTTGGCTGGTTCCAAGAGGATATTATTTTTAGCTTGTAAGGGTTAAAGGGGAAGGGAAGTGTGCCAGATTCAGGTTGTTAGAGAGGGAGAGGGAGAACGGGGCTCAGAGAGATGCACTGTGATGGTGACTGCATTTAATAAGATGGGAAAATTGGGAGTCTGGGCCCGTCTCAGGCCATAAGAAGGTTCTAAACCGTGTTGGCCTCCTAATGGCTCTACCACATTAAACTGTGGAGGATTTCTATGCTCACACAGTCCCAGGGGAACTGCAGTTGCAAATATTAGGATGATCCTGAGTGGTTATAATGATTATGATTATTGCTATTTACTGGAATAAAGGGAGAGTAAGGCTTCCTGAGCCCTGAGAGTTGGAAAGCCCTTTTGCAGCACTAACCTGGCCTGTCATCAGAGATAACCAATGGCTGACTAACAGGACCCTGATTAGGAAAGTGGGAGATGGGCAGCTGATCAGCAGGGCTTCTGACAAAGACCAGGCTAGACCCTTTTTGGCAAATCTGGGTTCACACAGCCACAGGAACTCATCTGAGGTGGGCAGTCTATGGACCCGCCTTCCAGAACCCCATTTAGCAAAGCTAGCATCCCTCTTCCGCACACTAGCTCTTTCTTCCCCCAGCCCCCTCCCTCTTGCTTCCGTTCGGTGATTAAAGACACCAGATCCCCCCACTATTTACCAAGAGCTCTGCAAGCTATCAAAACCCCAGCGGCTCAGGCCTGTTAAGATGAGGCCTAAAACCTTGCAGCCCCATTATAAAAACCATAAGACTCAATTCACAGGAAAAATAACCTTTTGGCTTTGCCTATGCTCTTCCTGTGATTAATAGCCACCATTGTTTAGTCTGACAGCAAAGGCTGCATCGAACAGCAAGTTAACATTTCCACTCCTGGACAGATGAAGGAGGGAAAACACTCCTGACACTCAGTAGATCATTTTTTCTCAGAACTCACTCCATTGCCATTTTTTTTTTAGAACATGTGGGTGCAATTTTTGGCATATACAATAAGCATGTATGATAGAGCTGAATTCATCTAAGTTTTGCTTTTGTTTTTATGACAGGGCTCTGGTTATTCAGGCTGGCCTCGAACTTATGTAGCCGAGGCTGATCTTGAACATCTGATCTACCTGCCTCTACATCTCAGACTCCGGAAGTGCAGGTACATACCTCCATGCCTGGGAGTCTACCCATGCCTGTCAGGCAAGCACTCTCAAATGAACTGCAGGCCCAACCTAAGAGCACTTTTGTTTTATGCTGTTCTGTTTTGTTTTGTTTGGGACAGGGGTTTTGAAAGGCATCTATTGTAAGAGTGAGGGCTGGCTAAGTGTACTAATTGAGAATGGGCAAGGGCCAGATCTGGATTTGAATCTCCGCCCACACCCTTACTACCTAAATTACCTTAGGCAAGTCATGTCATTGAGAACACAGCTCGCTCGCTGTAAAATGTTTTAATAGCAGTTACCTCATAGGGTTATGTGCAGGATACCATGAGATGATGCCACAAAATCTGAGCAAGGACCTGCCTACAGCCATCCCTTGTAGTAGCTATGGTATTAAATTATCTGACAGGAGAAGGAGCAGGGAGTGGCCTGCGGGGGGGGGGGGGGGCGTAAGACCAAATGGACAGCATCATTTTTGGCATGAGGTAGGCTTTACTTTCCAACTTTATAAACTGTCTGGCCTCTAAGAGTCAATGAGAAACAAACAGATAATTGCCATGGGTCCAGAATGGTTGCTCATTGTTAACATCTACCTCCTCCTCCTTCCATGAGCAACTGCAGTAAAACGTGCTCCACCCCACAAAAGTAAACACTGTGTTCTTTTAGGAGACATTTCCAAAGACAACTAGGAATTGCATTTTAATAGCGGGTGGTCAGTGGGGATGTACTGAGCCTCATAGTATGCTAAAGAGCTTTACTAATCTATGTCCTCCAAGGAACTGGGACCAAACTCCATGACAAGCACTGAATCTCACTAAACCTGGTGTTCCCTGCTTCTCAATGTGGAGTAGTTTGGGTCACCTACCTTCCCCAAAAAGATGTTGGCAGTGTCTAGAGGTGTTTTTGGTTATTACAACTACAGTGGGGACAGTTTCTGGCGGTTACTACTGGGTAAATGCCAGAGACTCTGCTAAATGACCCCACATGGTACCTCTTCAAACCCAGATCTTACGTTCTCGAGATCATTAGTGTTGATCCTGAGAAATTCTGTCCTAACCAAACTTTCAAGTCCACGGATTATTCTGCATATTGTAATTGAATATTAAAACACCTGAATAGTCTGAAGAAATTTGGTTAAAATGTAAATCACTGGCATCAAAGTGAAACAAATTCATCTCATTTGACAGCCATTTATTACCATTACAGGTCATGACTCATTTTTCATATTTAAAAGTATTTTCCAGGGCTAGGCATGATGATGCCTTGCCTATAAGGTCAGCACTAGAGAGGCAGAGGGAGGTAGATCTCTTTGAGTTCAAGGGCAGTCTGATCCACGTAGCAAGTTTCAGGCTAGCTAAAGCTAAATAGTAAGACCAAGTATTAAATGCAATGACAGTCTGTCTATATAGGCACTGTTTCAAAGCTACTGGGGGCCGATTTTATGGGTTTTGTCTGCAGAGAAAGTTTGAGAATCTGAGGCCAAGCTGATTGTGGCTGTACCATCTATGATGATTTGACTCTCCAAGAACCCTTCTCCCTGCATGCCTACAAAAAGACAAAGTAGAAAGGCAAAGAGAAGGAAGCCACTGTGACGACCCCACTCACCTTCAATCCAGTGTAAGGATTTACCCTGTCTCAATTCACCCTGAACATGGTTGTTAGCACAGGCATAGGATTTCTCCAATGGCTGCCAAGGTGAAAATCAAAACATTGAAAGTACAAGGCACAGGGTATAGATCCCATTCGCTGTTTAGTTTTTCTTCGCCTTTCCTGCCAACAGAGTATGGCTTTGCCCATCTGAGAAAGTCATTAGAGGGAGAAGAGACATTATAAGCACTTCCCCTCAAAATGGAAAGTGTTTGCTTTTTTTGGAAACTGTCAGCCTGGAAGAGATCAGATTCAGTAGAGGGCGAAACTACCAAAATAAAAATCACATGGTGCTTTGATTTCAGAGGCTTCTGATTAGAATCTGGCTCTGCAGCTCCCCTAAGCCCACCTGTATTTCCACGGGCCAACCAAAGCCGTGGTATGGCCTCGGGAAGTTCACAACATTGGTTGGCCCATGAAAATACAGGTCCAAAGCAGATCTAACTGGGTGTGTGAGATGTGGATCATTAGCCAGAAACTGGACACAGTGCTAGGAAGGCATCTGCTTCTCCAGGGGAATTTCAGAAGGGGCAATTAGGTTAGTGTTATAAAAGAAATTAGAGATGGTGACTAGGGGAGATTCTTATTTAAACTTGCAGTAGCCCAATTTGGATTAAAAACATATTTTAAAAAACATGTCAATGAGCTCATAGAGTAGCTGCCATATTTAAACATGATCCCTCAGCCTGTGCCCTTTTATGCAAAGCTCTGGCTTCTTTGGAAGCTGGCCCCTGGAGGCAAGCGGAGCTCATCCGCATCTACTTTTTCTTTTTGGTGGGTCCTCATAGATTCTTGGTGAATTATTCCATTTTAATCCCACTGCAGATGGGAATTTCACACAATCCCTGGAACACTGAGGGATTTTCAAACAGAATGCGTTTCAGTCTGACTTTTCCATGGTTCACCAGGACTGACAACAAATCTACCAGGGTGTGTGTGCGCTCAAATGGGGGTGGACTGATCAGACTTAGTGTTGTCGCGCAGTATTTAGTGACGAGCGAGGGCTCATTTATGTTTACTAATGTGGCCTTGGCACTGGGGTTGGCTTTGGGAAATGAAGTAGCTATGTACTTGCGCAGGAACCCAGGTGAGATTTGCTGCCTGAGTCTCTGCCTTCAGAAGTTCTCTGGGCTAGAGTAGGATACTCACTGTGGAATCATGAACTCCCCTGAGCTACTTAGCACTTAACCTTAACACATCAGTACTTTGCCTGGGAAGATAACTCTAAATTGTAAGCAGCTGAACCGTCTGAAGCAGCAGGCACAAGATGAACAGCCTACAACCAAGAGAGTGGGTATCCAGAGACTGGGGGTCCCGTGACGACACTTTGAAAGAGGAGCTTCAGATTTAAAATAGGTAGAAGAGTGATGGCCTGATTGGCCAAGCTTACACATGTAACTTGGTGGGGTGGTATCTAGGCGTTCATTCCATTGAATCCACCAATAGAGTCTTGAACTGGATCCCTAGAGGTATAACGCAGTTGGCCTTTGCTTCCTATGGTCAATTAGTCTTTTCATTTTAGTTTAACATGGATCACGTCACTGATCATGTCACTGTGTTACTTACTGGGCCAAGACATATCCTGCCCACCCCCACACTTAAAGGAACCACTTTGGGGTGATGGATATTACTTACTGGTATGGTTCAATAGTGGCAATAATAATAATAATTATTATAGTAATGGCAGTAGTAACTAAGATTTATCGAGTCCCTATCAAATGTAAGGATGGAGCTTAGAACTGCTCTTTGTACTTAATTGTACAGAACCAAAGTCTTTCCAATACTTTTTTTTTTGATACCACACATCTCCACCCTATGTCTGGAGAGAACTGGACATTTGCTCACTAGAGCAAGAAGCGTTGCTAGTAGTGTTAAATGGGTAGAGGCCGGAGACTCTGAAGTGACATTTAGTACCAGTAAGTTAGCAAATATTTCATTAAATGGTATTAAATGGTTTTTCTTCTATACAATCTATTTCAAAACAATTGCTTAACTAATAAAGATTTAAGAACATTTCACAAAAAGGGGTAGGATTAACAGGGACTTACAATGTGATGATTCCTAGGAGTCACCTGTATGATCTAATAGTACAGGGATGAAAAAGAGTCTATCGGAGTCATTTACAAAGGACAAAGGGAAGAGAGACGATATCTTAGTGAGCACAGGGATGACAATCCAGCCTGGGCAAGATCAGGGATTCTGAGTGGGCAGAGAGAGGCTAGAGCCAGGCCACCCTACATCTAGAGGGTGCTGTAAGCCATGGGGGTACTTGTAAAGACTTGAGAGCAGTCACCTACAGTGCCAACAGAATGCAGCTTGCAGGGCAGGATTCAGGCGCATCGACATTAACATTCAGGGTGCCCTTCCCCCAACCACAGCCTCTGCCCACCTTTAGATACTTTCTCCCAGGGCGTGTCTCCACTGCAGTCTCTCAGGAGCCTTCAGCGAGTTATCTCCTCCAGGTTTGATTAAAGCCTTTTATGTCAGGTGCTCAGATGGAGATTGAGCTGGCTGTGACTGGTCCTGAAGCTGCAGGAGGGCGCTCTCCAGGAGTCTCCCCAGTAAAGGAACACCCAGAGTACCCAGGACTTTCAGATGCTTGTAATAGGACAGGTGCACCCAGACTGAGCTCAAAAATCCAAAGAGGATTTCAAACTCTTCAAACTGAGCCTTGCAACAAGAGCAAGGACATAAGCTCTCTGGGAATCTGCATAGCTTCCCACTGTGAGCCCAAGAAGGAGAGAGTCTAATAAGATCAACTTCAGAGCTATTTGGCCCAGTTCTGGCTCTGCCATCTCCCAGGTCTCTCACACCAGGCAAGTTGCTTAACCTCTCTCTCCCTCTCAGTTCCCTCATCTTTAAATTGGAGCCAAAAATAGAATCGTGTCTGAGGTTTTTATGAGGACTCAGGAAGTTAATAAATATAAAGCCCCCAGGCCAGTGCAGGACTTGGGATGTGCTCCTTAGGTTCTGTTGAGAGGCGTGCGAGTAAAGGCTTTTTGTGTAAATACGAACTTGGGAATCATTGTGATTGGAGAGAGGAGCTGAAGTGTGCAAAGAGTCAAGGCTGCAGGGTCAAGAATGCTCCTTCCCTTGAACATCTGTCCTTCATCTTTCCATAAGGGGTCCCCAGCTCCACCCTGCCCCCATTCCGCCATAGTTTCTGACTGCTCTCCAAATTCACATGTGGATTTTTTTCTGTGGGTTTTAGGTTAGGTGAAGGAATGGGGACACAGATGATAACCCCATAGGACAGAGTCATAAACTAAGAAAGATCCCTACCTGTGGATCCCAGACTTCTCCCAGGTGTGTGGGTTGAGGCTCCCACTCAGCTCTCCCTCCTTCTTCCTCATCTGCACACGGAGCAACAGTCACACATGTGTAACATGTCTTAAGTGACTGGTGAGAGAATGAATGAGACATGTAAGGCTTGAAGCATCCAAGTGGCCACTGTGGTAAGTCCCTTTCTTCATTGACCTCTTTCCTAGGAACGAGCAAGTTACTAAACATGGTGCCAGCGATGCCAGCTTCCTTCTCTAAACAGAGCATTTCTACGACATGTAATGCTACCGGATCCTGCAAGTGAAGCCAGCAGTCTGGAGCCAGCTCATGCCTCCATAAATGGAGTAACTAAGGTACTCCAGCATCCAGCTGGTAGAGGCCAAGGCTGCTGCTAACCAGGTAAACAAGAGCTGGATGATAATGATGTGCCCAGCCTGAAAAGTATGTCAACAATGGCAAAGTAGGACTCTGCCTACAAGACAACTCTGTCTTGCTGGGGGCAACCACAGCCACTCTCTGCCTGTCATAACCTAAAGAATTCAAGAAACACGATGCTCCTTCCATCATGCCCATTATTATTTCCCAAGAGTACTTTTGGGAATGATAGGGTTGCATCTTCCACCAAGATCATCTCTTGGGCCACAGTGCAGAGCCATCATTCATTATAGTGAATTTGCCTTGTAATTTAAGTTGGGCTTTAACCTACAGATTAAACCATACAGACATCCCCACCCTTGACGTTACTCTAATCACATACTACTCTATGTGTATATACAACATGCATAGGTTGTGTGGGGGCAAGGGGCTTGATCTGTGCTGATTTTTACATTTCAAAATCCAGAGTTGAAAATGCTTGCTGCCCGTTAGTAGATTGAGACATTTTACCTGGCAGCTGTGCTGGAGAACTTGGCAATGAAGCATCTGCTACAGGGACGATTGAGAGAAAGTCCCGGAGAGAGTGCTATGGGAGCTTTGTTTCTCCTGTTTGCACACATGTGAGGAGAGAACAATAAGTGCCCACAGTGCAGCAGGCTCTGTCTACAGGGAGTGACTCAGAAAGCAAGAGGATTCTGTGTGCTGAGAGCGATTATTGGTTACATGGGCACTGTCTGCTCATAGCACCATTGAAATCCAAACCTTAGTTTTTCAAAGGCAGCAAGACCTCAAGGAGAAAATAACAGACTCATAACATAGTCCCCTTATTCTAGGGAAACACTGGAGTTCCTCCCAGAGACTCAGAGTTTGGCTGGAAGAAAACTCTTACATCCAGAAGGAGAATAGGAACAAGAGAATGTTGTGGGATTTGGGCATCTGTGGGATAAAGTAAAACACATACATGAGAATCAAAGGCTCAAAGAAGGAATATAGACAGGAATCATTCCAGGGGGTTTTATCTAAATCAGGACTCCTCAATTAAGACATAAAGATCAAGAATCCCAATCCTGTAGAAAGTTGGAGAGAGGTCTCGTAGTAAAATGTTTGCCTTGCAAGTGTGAGGAACTGAGTTCAGATCCCCAGCTCCCAGGTAAATAATGCTGACATTACAATGGAGAGGTGGAAGGTAGAAATAAGGTGCTCCCTGGCTCTCATGGGACAACAGAGAGAGATGATATTTCTAAGAAAGAGAAGGTGAGGTTGTTCTCTGGACTCCAGGAATGCAACATGAGCATGCCATTCACAGACACACACACACACACACACACCACAAATACCTACCTACACACATATTATATACACACACATGCACATGCATGTACCTATGTTTTTTAAAAGGCACAGCTAGGAGTTAAACTTCTAACCAAAACAATACAGCGGACACTGCAGCAGTTATCTCCAGCTATTTCTTTGGTGCCCACAACCTTTTAGATTCAGACTTTGCTTTTATTATCTCATTTAATACAAAGGACATTAACAGCTCCATCTTCCTATTTAGAAGGGCCATGAACTTGGTCCAGGAACAGAGTCAAACATTCCTAGCTCAAAATATTTTGTTTGGGGGATAAAGACCGGATGTCTATTTTCCCTGAACCCAAGCCTTCTCCTGCCCATAGCTCAGCAAACTGCGTTGACATCATCTTGATGTGCCTGCCAGACTATGGAGGGGATTGATGAGCAAGAACTTGGGTGCATCCTCTCATACCTCAGCATTTCAGGGTGCAGATCTCTAGCTGGTGTCTCTGCATTTAACTGCATCTGCAGCAGTTAGCCAGCTGCCAGGCATTCACATGCAAGTGACTGTGGCTACATTGTCAGAATCGTCAAGAATACACAGAGTTAGACTAGAGACAGCCAGATGTGGAAGAGAAAACAGAGAATACCAAAGCAGAAACATATTCATTTCCCAATGTAAAGTTTGGCTAAAACTCATCTTGAAAGACTTCCTTTTTCTGGAGATTCTTATCCTTTGTGAAAAGAGTCTTGAAATTTTCTTGGCCAGGAAGGGAAACAAGACTGGGAGTTAGTTTTTCTTTATTTGTAATCAAGGCTACTACTTTACTGTCTTTCTAGATACAACCTCGAATTTGGAAATGTCAGGCCAGTGGCTCCTAACTTCCAGCTGATGGTGAGAGCACACAGCAAACCTTACACTACATTTCATTAACTCGATGCAAATCTACAGAAAACCACCTTCCTATATAACCAGGCATTAATGCTTAAGCTCATGGGTGCCTGGTACTTCCAAGCATATCTAATCCAAGAGAATATTTTCTATATGCTTGAAATATATATATACATATATATATTGTGTGTGTGAATATATTTTCTATCTCATTCAACTTGATTATGAAAATGCAACACATACCATATATTATAATACATCAAACTGTATTGAATTATTACAATTAAAATGATGTCAAAACATAGGCTGAGCATTGGGAGGCATTATAATGGTTGAGAAATTATGGACCACGAGCCAAGTTCATCTTACCATATTTTTTTACAAATAAAATTTTATTGAAACGCACTTATTCCCATACAGTTCATGCATTTGCATGTGGTCTGTGGCTGCTTTTGACCTACTACATCAGAGTTGGGTACCAGGAGCACAGACACGATCCTTTCAAAGAAAGGCTTTCCAGTCTCTGCCTCAGAATAAGGCAGGAACTGTGTTTCCCTTCACAAGATGAGAGGTCTCCACTGGGTGACAACTAAAACTGAGATTTTATTCCTGCCTATGACAGTTGAACTGAACACATAATTAGGGTCATCTGTGTATATAGTATTACCAAAAAAATGTTAGCACTATGCCCCGATATCTGAAATGATGCTTTGTACATGCTCTCTACAGCCTTTGGCTTTTTAGTCCTGTTAGGACTAGACCATTTTGCACTCTTTCTGCACACATACCCATCTACACACTCTACACTCTGTGCACACATACCATCTGCACACTCTGCACTCTGTGCACACATACCCTTTTTCACACTCTGCACTCTTTGTGCACACATACCCATATGCACACTCTGCACTCTTTGTGCACACATACCATCTGCACACTCTGCACTCTGTGCACGCATACCCATCTGCACACTCTGCACTCTGTGCACACATACCATCTGCACACTCTGCACTCTTTGTGCACACATACCATCTGCACACTCTGCACTCTGTGCACACATACCCATCTTCACACTGAATGCTAAACATAGAGCTCACCTTCAACTCCAGCGCCTTTGCTCACCCCATGCTCACCATGTCCTACCCACTGTTTCTCTCACAATCATGAGTGAGTTAGCATTCCTGAGGGGCTAAAATGATTACCTAAAGAGTAGATTTTAAAGCATATGTACCCATCATGGTCTCTTTTTCACATACACACTTGCCCTTCCACTTCCCACCATAAATGGAACGTGTCTCATAAAAAGCCAAGATCTGGCACTGTGCCCTTGGGTGTCCAAGTCTCTGGAACCAAGAGCCCAAATAGAACTCTCCCCTTACCTTAATAGACTGTCCATTCTTGGGCATAGCTGTTCTGTGACAACAGCAGAAAACAGATTAACACAGGAGGAAGCTACACAGGAAAGGAACGAATCCAGCATGTACGGCAGGGATGGCTGGGATCTCTCAATGCCCACAACTTAATATGAGTCGTCTCCAGAGACTGTTCTACCAGCCTTCCATTCTCCCACATCTCATGATCTGAGGCTGCGTAATGAATCCTTTGGTCATAAGACTGCCTCTCTGACCTGTGATTTGACTTTGATCATCTCAAGACTTAGACTGGTCCCACGAAAGACCTAGCGTGTGGTCTCATCTAACCAGGACTGCCTTCAGTACAGCTCTGGTTCCAGTTAGTCTGTAGTAAGCAGTCCCAGCCACTGGGAGACTGCTGGTGTCAAGAAAATTTTAGAAATGATTTCACAGACTTAGATGTGAAGGCCACAATTATTTGAAATGTCTTAAATATATTCAGCTGAAACTTAGCTTCAAAAAGGATAGATCTGTGTGCGTTTTAAAAAGTGCTTGAAAATGTGTTTGTAAACAACTAAGCACTTAGGGCAGGTTCTCCTAAGGCATCTCAGTGGGATAAGAGTGACCTGACAGATTAAGGTAGAAAGATAGAAGCTTAAAATGCCAAACGAAGGCATTCCTGACATTTTTTTGGCTAACTTGAATGATGAGCATTTGATCTTAAACTTTTAGATTACAAAAGAGCCCAGGCCCCCTACTTTAATGCTTTACTTCAGAAGTGACACGTCTTAGAGTTAGGAAAATGAGTGATGGAGACAAATGATTGGCTTGTTTCAAATGCAGTCTACATCTCTTCCCTGGTACAGGAACTTACAAGTTTATTTGACTTGCCTGTAGCTCAGTTTTCTGTTTGGCAAAACAGGAATTATATCAGAAACCACAGCCTCATGTATCCAGGCACAGCACTGACTGATTTTTATCTGCCTTGTCACTGATTTGATAGCAAATAGGAATAACTAATATTCTTGCTAAGCAGATCAGGAAGCAAGGCACAAAGAACATAAGTAACCACGCAAAGACTCAAACCCAAAGAAGCAGCAGGACCTAGAAGCAAATACAGATCTTTCTGACTTCAAAATTATGCTTTCCAGTATTGCTAATTGCTAGACTGGTGTGGGTGTGTGTGTGCACATGCATGCATGCATGCATGCGTGTGCATGTGTGTGAAGCTAGCCTGGAAATCACTTCCCATGGCTTGAGACGCAGAGCCAGCTGGTAGACGTAAAAGCTGGTTTGCATTCAGCAGACACTCTGCTCCTGAAGAAATCAGCCACATGCAACAAACAAACAAACTGGGAAATTGTGGCAGAGTTTTGGGGTTTTGTTTTTGATTTTTAGATTCCATATTAGGCATTTATCATCACATATGCTTTGCTGATCTCTCGTATTACCCTTTCATTTTCCCCCTTCATCCTCTCACTACTTTTCTTTAGTACACACACACACACACACACACACCACAGAGAGGTAATGTGTGCATTTTCAGAAAACTTTGATGCATGTTTCACGAAAAAAAAATCTAAATAATTGTTATTAGCTGGAAATTCTAAAAACTCTCTCACACTCATAATGCAACTATTACAGCTGCATAATTTATTGAAAAAGCTCATTGATCTTCAGTAGAAAAGAAATTACATGTCATAAAAACATGTGTGTCCATAGGGAATAATATATAAGTATTTGTAAATTATGTTATACCATATGCATATATGTGCACAAATAATATATTCAATGAGCATATGTGCGTGCATACATGTATGTGATTGAAAGAATGTTGTGCCATGAATACATTAGCCACTGAAAATGTTCATTGGGAGCAGGTTCACACTGGAAAGATTCTGCTGTTGGATGTGTTGAGAGGAAGCAACAAAATTATCAATTTGCAAATATATAAATCTTATGTTGATGCCAGTGAGAAGAACAAGGGCATGAGTTATAACCTCTGAAATCCATCGGAACACATTAAAGAGAGTGAGGAGGGAGCAAGGACCAAGAGGCAGGAAGAAAAAAAAAACCCCTTCTGCTTGAGTTCCTTTGGGAAAACAGAATCAATTGAGCTCTCCTTCTACGATTGGCTCTCATGGTTTACACTGACGAATATGCTGTCAATCCCTTGGCATAGTTATTGTTATTTTTATTTTCCAGAAAGACAAGTTGAGACTGAGAGAGCTTCAGTACCTACTCAGAAACATGCTGTTCATTCTTGGTAGAGTTTATCTGCCTAATTACAAGCCCACCCGGTTAATAAGACTGTTGGGCCCTCAAAAGTACAAATATATGCTTATTGGAGGCTTGGCTTAATAAGGATCGGGTGTGGAGTGAGACAGGTTGGAGGCTAGAAAAACCACATAGGAATGTCTTAAGTCAGGCTGAGTAGCAACAGCATGGGTGTCAATGTAGATCTACACCTGGATCCCAAAGAACGAGAAAGGAAAGAGGAAAGGGACCAGGAAGGAAGCAAGAGACTGAAAGGAGAGAAAGCAATTGATGGGCCAGGTTACATCTGATGTAGGTAGCAGTAATTTGAGTTTTAACGACACCTTCATTTGCAGGTATGAAAAGCCAAAGGTAAAAAGCAAGTAATCCAGATACAGGAGGAGACTAATTTAAGTTCATCAAAAGACTCAGCTACTTCATCAAAGACCCAAGTTCTTTTCATTCTCCTGCTTTTCTATCTTCATCTCACCAGCCAATACACAAATTTATATCGAGAAGTGAAGACAGAGGGCTGTCTATTCTGATGTATCTTTCTCATGGTGGGGAAGGATTAGAATGTTTTATGGAATCTACTGACTATTCTCTGATTGAAGCAAACCAACTACAGACACTTTTCTAAATTAGTCCACAGTAAGGATAAAAGATGTGTGTGCCATTTTATTTAAAGGATTTGAGCATTTATAGATTTGGGTATCCGGGGGCTGGAGGAACCAATCTCCTCAAATTCTGAGATAACATACTCTCTCCTTCTCTCTCTCTGTCTCTGTCTCTCTCTGTGTGTGTGTGTGTGTGTGTTCAGAGAAGAGAGAGCCATCCTACACAAAATGTCAATGTGTCTTCATTTCTTTATCCCCTAAAGTGTCTCCAATAAAGATGCAGAATGAATGAAGCAAGCCATGCAGGTTTCTGGCTTTATCTTCTCACTCAAAACAAGTACAGAAAAGACTTGGGGCAAATCCCTGTGTTTCAATCATCCAGGAAGCAATTCTAAGCAATAATAAGAGAGAATAGCAAAGAAGGAGGAGAGGGGGAAATTACTGGCTTGGTCAAAGCTTGCAAAATGGTACCAGTGATTAAAACATCTTATGCTGTCCTCCGGCTGCAGAAGCTATCACTGACAAAAGATCTCATACACACACATACACACGCACACACATGCATGCACAAAAGGAAAGAAATTAGCCATTAAGAAATATTTCAGCATAATGCAATTATTACAGCTGTATAATTGAATGGGGAAACCATTGATCTGTAGTAGAAAGGAAATTGCTCTTCTCATTGTGTTCCTATGAATATGTGAACATTAATCTCCATCTATAATCAACGTTCATTTCAAATCTGATTGCGTGCTACTAAACACCCGTAGCTATGCTAACATTATGTTAATATGGTTCAACATCATAGCTCCCAGCTTCACAGCACAAATATTTTTCTTTGGCAATCAATAGTAATTTCAGCTGAGTGGATGGAAGTCACGTTTTAATGGTAATCTTTCCTCCAAGCCTCCGAGTGGAAACTCAGTTGGTGTCTTAACAGGGCTGCAGTGCATTGCATATAATCAAATAAATTAACCTGAGTAGAAATGGAGAAAGAGGAAGGAAGGGAGAACGAGGGCAAGAAATCAGGAGCCACCTTGGCCCAACCTGAAATGTAGCTATCAGCTGGAAATATATGTTGTGTAGGAGAAAAGATGTGTGGAATAATGAAGTAGATGAACCAGAGGGGTCTGTGTTGGTGAAGGTTTGCAGGAAGAGGGTTATGTTGGTCTGAACTGAAGCTTCTTTTTCTGATTTCTAGGTAAAGGGACAGAGAAGCTAAGATTCTGAGTAAGCTAGATTTTGGCAAAGCCACCAAGCCAAATAAAGATGGGATAAGAAGCTTGACATGTCAGGATGGGTGGTCCATAGGAAGCATCTTTGCTTTGAAAAGCCCTTCTATCATTCATTCATTCATTTATTGAAAGCAATAAGAAATATAGAACTTTAAAAAAAAATCTCTATTTTAAAAAAAACTCACAGAAAATGTAGGAACTGAAGAAATGGGAAGGAAGAAGCCTCCATTGGCAGCACAGCCGTTGGCAGGCAATCAGCACAGAGAACTGATGGCCCAGAGACCCAGGTGTCCCCCATCAGCAGCGAACACTGCTCTTGAGTCTCCTCCTCCATGTTTTGGTAGAAGTGAGAAAGAGGCACAGAGAGAAATGAAATGAGGAATTTGGATTATATTGCTTGCCCAGTATCTTTTTCACTCCCCATATACCTAACTGATGGAGTAGAGAGATCATCGCCCAGATCCTATGTCCAAGGCCGATGCCTTCAATGGCTTCTTTTCAACCACATGCACATGTTTTCTTGAAAGAATTAAAGTTTGTTGTGTGTCGCTGTTGTTATTGTTTTTTGTGATGATGATGATGATAACGATGCTACTTCTGTTGTTTATTATAAGACAAAGGAAAATGAAATAATTCAAGAGGATCCTCCATTCCCCTCAGCACAAAGAATTTAAAACATTGACATTCTCTCTGGTCTCTGGTTCCCACGCTGTCTTTCTTTGGCTCTAGTTTGAAGATCAAAGGAAGAAAGAACTCAATTCTAGCTCAAGTGTGCCTGTGTAGACACTGATATTATAAGTGAAACCCAGAAATGGTAACACACTAATGAGAAAAGACAAGGCGGCCATCAGTGCTAAGTTCTGGTTGTTTTGAGGAATTCAGAAAGCAGAGAGTGTGGAAGAGAGACTTCCAAGGCTGTGGCTAATACTGAAAAGGAGAGCCCAGAGAAACAGAAAGGTTTTTCTACTTACTCCCCTTCCATGCCCCAACCCACCCTGCCCCACCCTGTGCTCTGTCTTTCTCTAATGAGACCTACCTCAGCAATGATTTGTTTTCTTCCTTATAAAGTGAACAAATCTTGTTCTGCTTTTTCTTTAAGATGAAAAGAAATACTGCTATCAGGTGTAATCCGTACACCAGCACAGAATTCACTGAGGGCCTTCTCTCAAACCTGCTCTCAATCTGCTTCCCTAACATGCTTGCCCAGTTTTAACCTCAGTGCCCCTGCGGTGTTGCCCTGCCTTCATTCTTTCCCTTCTGACCCCTCTAAACTGCATGTTGTTGTTATTAACAACCTTGTCAACAAAATCCACATAAGGAGGTTGGAGAGATGATGGTTCAGCAGGTAAGAGTACTTGCTGCTCTTGGAGAAGAACCAGATTCAATCCCCAGCACCCACATTGTAGCTAAAAATCTGTTCCAGGGATCCAGTGCCCTCTTCTGGGCTTCCTGGGTACCAGACACACACACACTACACAGACATACATGCAAGCAAAAGACCCATATATACAAAGATAAAAATAAATAAACCTAAAAAAAAAAAAAAAAAAAAAAAACCTTCCACACAATTAAGCCCTAGTTTCAAGACATTTGAAAATGAAGCTTCCAGGACACCATGTACAGGACCTTGTTTGTTTTTTCCAGCCATGTTTTAAGTCACGCAATGCTCAGTGAAGTGCTGAACAAAACTTCACTAACCTTACGGTTGTGTTTGGAAGTCTATTTTGAGTTTTCATGCCTATTAACAAAGCTGGGAAGAGATGTCATTGGGGAAACAGTCAATCTTCCTATCACAAGAGGAAACCTGAAAACTGTGCAGGAACAATGTGGAACAAAGTAAGAACATACTCCTTTATCAGCAGATTGTGTTAGGAGATGCAGAGGAGACCTTGCTGAGGATGCGAAGTTGGTGCTAAGAGGCATGATTTGGTGTGCGAGGGTTTCCACACAGCCCAGATGTTCCTAACATCTCTTCCCTTCTGGAATTGACTGCATGAAATACAAATAAAACTATTTTTATTCACTAACGACAACATGCGATAGAATTGAAATACTCTGAGCAAGAGGCAAGTTCCTTGTGGAACCAATACCTTATGAATAATTTTAAATCAAAGTACTGATAAATTGGAATAATTCAGAATTGCAAAGTCAGTCCCAAATATACAACTTGTGTGCCTTTTGATCAAAACTACAACAAAAAAGGCAAAAAAAAAAAAGTTAAAATCACTAGGGAACAAACATGTTTACAAGCCGTTATCCGTGTGCTTAATTTTAAAAGAATTCTGAAGTGCTAAAGAATTGTTTTTACAATGAGATAATGACAATAAAAATATGTTATTGTGTAGCAAAGATTTTAAAGTTTGAAATTATCTATTTTCTTTTATGAAGTTGAAAATGTTCAGGAATACTGAACACCCAGCATCCCCTGCCTCACACACACATCCCCACAAACACACCCCCACATATACATGCTACAGTACTGACTTGCAGGAAAAAATGTCACCTGGCAAAGAATTAAATCGAAAATTCTTATGTTTCCAATAGTGAATAATAACTAATAATAATAATAATAAGCCCAATCTTTTGTTTCAAACTTAAGATGGCATTTTAAAACTGAGGAACAAACTATCTGCCAAATGAATGGCACAGGCTATGTAAATATAATACCTTTGAAATGAATGTATAAGGTCTGCGAAAATGGCTCAGCTTGGAAAGTGCCTGTTGCACAATTGGCTTCATGAAATCCAAGTAAAAAGCCAGGCAGATTGTGAGCTTATGGTCTCAGCACTGGGGCACTGAGTTGTAGAGACAAGAGGATCCCTTAGGGCTCACTGGCCAGCCTTTTGAGACTCACCAACTAAATCCAGTTTCAGTGAGGGACACTCTCAGAATAACCTGACACTGACCGCTGCCCTCCATGTGCATCTGAGCACACATGTTCATGCATGCACACACACGCATGTATACGCACATGCAAACAGATGTTGGAGGCCTGGGAGTATAGCACTGTGGCAGACCGCTTGCCTCCCGTGGGCAAAGCCAGGGTTCAATTTTCAACACTACCTACCATCCACCCCAGTTATTTTGAAAGACTTCCTTTGTTATAAAAAAATTTCCTTTGTTATTTTCATGCTTAAAACATAACAAATGCATTAACTATAATCATTTTATATCCATATGCTTTAAAATACATTGATGTTACTAAAATTGCACAAAATTATTCTAAACAGAATATTGCAGTGGAGACTGAAATGCTGACATTTACCCAAGGGGCAAGATACTACAATTATTTTGTAAGACCATTAATTGACATCATTGAAAGTATTTTTAGATTGCAAAATAATAAAAGCAAAAAATCTTTTGCATAATTGATGAATAAACTGAGATGCAAAAACAAGAATTAGGATGGAGTAACAGCCTATCTATTCCTCTATACCACAGGGCTTTTGCCTTCTAACAATCCACCCTTAGAATTTATTTAACCTCATGTGGTCCTGCTGCTTGGCTTCCACCAAACCCTTTAAGAAGACTGTGGTCTCTGGTGCAGTTACAGGAACCTGCAGATAAGGATACAGTTATCTGAAAGTTCAAGTCTGATGCCTGGGAAGAATAAAATAATGGTACAGATTAAGTATTTCTCTTTCCTAGAAGCCATTCCTCATGAATCTTTGACTCCTTGAAAGCATGACAGCCTCTGGGACCATCAAAATTCTCTCCTGATTGCTGAATGCCTCCAGAAGGAGAGCTGCAGCTATCCGGATAGACCATGGAAGCTCTCTTATAACATGGATGTGGACACATTAAAAAGTTGTTCCCAGTTTGTTCTGTTGGCCAAGAATGTTGCTGAGGAGAGAACACCATCATTTTAGCAAAGTGCCAATCTACAGAACGGGACAAGATTTTTACCAACTACACATCTGAGAGAGGCTTAATATTTAAAAGATACAAAGAACTCAAAAAACTGGATATCAAGCAAACAAATAAGTCAATTTAAAAATGAGGTACAGATCTAAGCAGAGAGTTCTCAAAAGAGGAAGCACAAAGAGCTGAGATGTACTGAAAGAAATGGTCAACATCCTTAGTCATCGGGGAAATGCAAATCAAAATGACTTTGGAATTTCATCGTACATTGTACAGTCAGAATGGAGAAGATCAATAAAACAAGTGATAGCTCATGGTGGCCAGGACATGGAGTAAGGGGGCACTCATCTGTTGCCAGCAAGACTGCAGACTTGTACAACCACCATGGAAATCAGCATGGCAGTTGGAATTTTGAAGTAGTTCTACTTCAAAATTCAGTTCTGTCACTCTCTTGGACATATACCCACAGGACTCTTCATCTCAGAACAGAGACATTTGCACAACCATGTTCATCACTGCTCTGTTCATAATTGCCAGAAATTGGGAACAGTAAAGATGTCTGTCAATGGAAGAATAGATAAAGAAAATAGATTTTAAAAAAACACACAAGAGAATATTGTTCCACTGTTTAGAAAGAATGAAATTTGAAGGCAAGTTGGTAGAGCTAGAAAATGAAATCATCCCAACTGAGGTAACCCAGATCCAAAAAGACAAATATGGTTTATATTTCTTTATATATGTATGTTAACTATTAAGTCTTCTATAAACAGGTCACAATCCAAATAATCACAGATGTTAGGTATAGAGTAAGGGGTGTAAGAAAGGGAATGCATGGAGGGAAAACTAAAACTAAGGGCCATTTGAGGGGGTCAAATGGAACCCTAATACAGTAGAAACTTCTTAAAATATATACATATATGAAAGAAATTTAAATGAAATCACCAAATAACATGGGAGACAATGCCTTGACTAGACATCTCTTGTCACCCAATGAAACCTCCAGTTCCAGAAATGGGTTACATCTAATTGGGTTGTTGGCCAAAGAGACCCCACAGACACCATCAAACAACCCAGGCTATGGCCAAAGTTATGGGTTTTTCTCCACAAACTGTTGGTAAGGTCTTATTGCTGAAGACAGCACCTGCACAATTCACTGGACACAGAGAAGTCAAGCAAGCCACATGGAGTCCCAGCACTGAGAGGGCAAGTGACACAACTTCTGTCCCTGACTAGAAGCTACTTCCAGTAGAAGACCCTCACAAAGGAAAAGTTCTTTTCTCCAACAGAATCTCACTGGATGTACAAACCATTTACAGTGGCAGGTCCCATGCCCAGCAATAGATGGCCAATACCAAATGAACTCAGTGGTCCTTTTGGAGGTTCTTTGTCCCATAAGGCTTTGTCTAGGTATCTTTACTTTTACCCCCTACCCATACACACACAGGTCTTTTGCATATCTGTTATTTCAATGCTGTGTTTTTATGGGATTTCTGTGCATTCAACTGTGTGTATGTCTGCATCTATGTGTTTCTCGTGCTTTCTCTTTGGCTCTTTTTCTCCTAGTAACCTGTTTGCTTCTTCTATTGAAATTTGTTTGATTTTATCTTATCCTACTTTATTGATATTTTTATTACATTTATATATAATGCTTTATATATAACTATACATTATGTTTTTGTAACATTATTATTATTTTTAGATACCTGTTTGTATTCCAATGAGAGAGAGAAAGAAAGGGCGTGGGTTTGGGAGGGTGAGGAGTTGGGGAAGATAGTGGAAAGGGAAACCATAGTCAGAATATATTATATGAAAACATCTATTTTCAGTTAAACATATAATAAATTTATAAAATGTTGTTGAGGAAAGATCAGATACTAAAGCAATGGTCCTCAACCTGTGGGGCTGTGACCCCTTTGGGGCTCACACATCAGATAGCTTGCATTTCAGATATTTACATTACAATTCATAACAGTACCAAAAGTACATTTATAAAGTAGCAATAAAATAACTGTGGTTGAGGTCACCAAAGCATGAGCAACTGTATAAAGGGTCACAGCATTAGGAAGGTTGACCATCGTACTAAAGAAAGAAAATTAGTCTTTGGCTGTCAGAACAAAGATCAGTCTCCATGGAGAAGGAACTGAAGATAGCGTAGCCATCATTATCCATAACACAGCACCAAGGCCATGTGTCTGTAGTACCTGCTGCTCTCCCTAAGTCCAAGCTCACCAGTGTGAAGCATGTGTGGTCAGACACATTACGAAGTCAAAGTCATTCTACGTAACGATGAAACTGGTGCTTGTCCCTGTTTTCTTTGGACAGGTGGCCAGACACAGGAACGTATTTGTGGTTTTGTTGTTTGTTTGATTTTGAATTGTAAAGAGTGAACACTGGAAGATAATATTCATTAATTATTTCTGCCAGAGCGAGCCCCCTTTGCGAATCACCCTGACTTGAGTCTGTGTACAAACCCTTTGGTGAGTGAGCTGTATGGTTGAACTGCACAGAGAAGCGCTCAGAACTGAGAGACTTTTTGTAGGTCACACAGCTTTCCAAAGCCCAGGCTCTTGATGACAGGTGATTATTACAACCGTGCTAGAGCCACGTTGAGGAGACCAAATGATGAAACCCCATGAGATTGTAAAATCTAAGAAGGGATGATTCTTGTCAAAGCAGAAGTTCACTGAGACAGGCCTCCCTACTCTGTAGCCCCATCTCCATCCTCCTTTCCCCGGGTCATTTCATCCAGTTCTGAGCAACTAACTGTGCAAACATCTGTAAAAACAAGCTCATCAAATTAAATGTTATTGTCGTTTCCATAAATTACAGGCTTTAATTATTTGTAATTTTTAATGAGTTGGCCTAGTTTATTAAAGTAGACCACAAAATAAATTAGGGTATATTCTTTCTAAGGGTGTGTGCTAAACTATCACAGAGAATGAGAAGGTGCAAAGTCCATTCATACATCCACTCCGGTTATAAACACAGTGCACATGCAAAACCACACATAACTTACAGCTTAATGTAGGAAGTTAGACGCCATCTCACATCCTGTTTAGAGTAATTGTATACAGACGAAATAACTATGTATTTAGAGGGTGTTGATATGGGAATTCCTATAATGAACACATTTATATTGTTTTGAGCCACATAATGATATACTCATACAGAAAGAGAGAAAATGAAGAGAGGAGAGAATGCATTTCTACAAAAGTACATGAGAAACTCTTATGAAATTCTCATTGGGGAGTGATATTTGGGTTTAGTTTCTTTGACTGCAAGAACCTATATTCTTCCTTTCCGTTCATTCATTATTTTATGCCCCCTTCCTTCTTCCTCCTCCTCCCTCTTGCTTTCCTCTCCTTCCAGCCTTTCTCATTCTCTCCCTCCTATTTCTTTCTATCCCTCCCTCTCCATTTCCCTTTTCCTCTCCCCTCTCCCTCCCCACTCCTTATTCTTCTTTTCTGCCTTGAAATAAGTCACATGTTTCTGGAAGCAAACCTCCATACCTAAGCATGGTGACTCAGTTCTCTGAAGCTAAGTCAGTGGACCCTGCCCACCTCTGTGGCCCCCAGAAACATCTGTTGGCCACACCCACCTACCCTTTGCTACTCACATGGTCCCTTCCTGTCTCACTCCCCATCTCTTCACCTTATGTTTTGGGGTCTGAATTCCTCCTTCTGACCCTGCATTGTGCAGAACACAAACTAAGCCACTATTGGATTTTTTTCTGTTTATCTCCAGACTTCTCACCCAAAGAATCCGGGCTAAGGGCAGCTCAGATTTTACAGTAAAAGAAACAGAGCAGATCTCCAGAGCCCACTTCCGTGGTGAGTGTGCAGGACCACCCACCTGTGTAATTTCAGCACTCAGAAGGCAATGACGGGGATCCCCAGCAAATGAGAGTGAACTCAGGGGTTTGATTGAGAGACCTTACATCAAGGAATACGGTGAAGGAGAAGTCAAGGAAGATACTGAGGATCAGCCTCTGAGCTCCACACACAGAACTACCTGGTTCCCACATGGAAACACGTGTCTACCCGCATGCGTGAACACACAGAAAGACACATGGACATGCACACTGTGTACACATAAATGTGAATAGAATAAAAGTAATTAAAATAAACCTAAGTTTAAGTAAACAGAAAATACAGTTATTTCTATTGCTCATACTGGGTTCCATGTCACCCTCGGTCTCAATCAGTGGAGATGAGGACATGTTGAGGGTCACAGAGGCACGTTAAAGAAACAGGGCTGTGACAGGGGTCTCCCCAGGGTGGCCTCCCCACCCACTGTGAACCAGTGTAGTCTTGCTTCTTTGTTTTCTATCCTCCCCCTAGCAGTGTTATATTAAACTGTTGTATGCTCCTCAGGGATGAGGCTCCTCAGGGATGCTTTCTTCACCCCAGCCCAGGGGCTGTCCAGACAGACTCGAGGGATTCATAGTCGGAGCCTGACACAGCGCCCTGGGCCCTAGCCCTGGGGAGCTGAACAAAGTCATCTTAAGATTACAAGCCATTTCAACACGATCCGGGGTTATGGCCCCGACTTTTTAACATCCGCTTTTATTTGCAGGCTATGAAGTGTAATAGTTCACCATTTTGGTTTAAGTATCACCATTAAAGTCAGTGAGATGGAACAGGCAGTAAGTAGTTCTTTTACATAGTGTGGTTGAGGCTGGAGGCTTACGTCTTCATTAACCCACAGAAACGGCTCTGGACTAAAAATGGAAATAAAATGCCGGGTGAGCAGTCCTCAGTGCCGGGTGGGCACTCCTCAGTGCCAGGGACCAGCCCATCCCCAGACGACTCCATGGGCCTCACTTTGTCTCTTCTGGCCCTGATGCTGAGGAAGGTGGAAAAACAGGAAGGAACAGAGAAGATGAACTTCAGAGGCCTAATTCTGTGTCTGTGATAAGCTGTCAGGGGGAGGACACGAAGCATAAACTCCCAGTCTGAATGCATGTGCCCAGGCAAGCACCTCGGGGCCCCTCCTCTGAGCTCCAATAGCCATGCAAAGGAACATCACACGTTACTGTTTCCTCCTTGAAAGGCACACCCTTTTGGATACGGGCATCTCCGATTGGCTATCTATACTTCAGAAATCCCAGCTTTGGCATCTTGGAATGCTTCCTCCAAAGTAGTTAGCCAAGCCCGGGGCTCACAAGTGTGGAGTTTGGATAAGGAATTGTTCTCTCAAGATTTTGGATCACATTTGCCCGCACACATCTTCCCATGACTAATGGGGACTGGCATATCTCCCCTCCATGTAAAACCTTCTGAAACACAGTGAGTTCTTCCAAGATATGAACAAGACTTGGCTTATCCCCAATCCTTCCGTGTCTGTCATGGCACAACCCCTTCAAACTGCTGAGTTTATGGCTGTGGTCTACTGCTAGGGCCTGGAACATATAAAAGAACAAACTAAGACTCACAAAACCAGGCTAAGCGCAGCAAGTGTCTAGGAGTTCAGACAACCCTCATAGTTTTCCTCGAGTCAGTCTCTCGATGCCCTAGAGAGGTAAACCTGAGCTCTACACCGCAGATAGCTCAGCCAGGTTCCTCCATCCCGTCTTCTGTGCATTTTTTTTCTCTGCATAGGTATACCCACTCCCTGAAAGGACATGTCCCCATTACTCACTTGTGGTTCTCCTCTCTGTGTCTAAGTCTAAGTAAATGGTTCACCCTGTGTTTTGGATTGCTGGGGGTCTGAACTATGACTTATTGGGGTGGGGGGGTATTCAATTCAACATGGCATGCCACACAATCTGTCTATATTTAGAAGTAGCTACTCTCCTTGCGTCAGGCAGAACCAGACACAGCCAAAGGCCTTATGTTTCCTGTTTAACTCAGCAACCTGCACAAATGTCTCTTTTACATATTATCAATGTGTCTTTAATAGTCTTGCAATTCTTGAAGCAATCTCGGCTGAATAAGCAAAACACAGCAGGCTGTGCTCACCCAGCCAAGCGGCATTTCCACACACACACACGCAAACACACACACACACACACGAGCCAAGAACAGCATATTTTATGCTTCTTGAAGAACATGCATCCCTGATTGTTGCATTTGACCAGTGTTCAAGAATTGTGGTTCAGGAAGGAATCTTTCCACTTTGTTTTTCTGGTTTTGTTTGGACGTGAGATGGGGTTGAGTTGTGATTTACAACTTGGTGAAATAGTGATGCAACGGTATTCTTTTCTGCAGTCCCTATCAGCAAAATGTTTCCTAGGAAGACCTCACATACACGCAGAGATATCCTTATGCAAAATATTAGCTGAGGAAACAGCTGTGCTGTAGACACTCTCTAGTTATAAGGCGGGGCAGAGGTATGCTCTCAGGTGAAGGTTATACATTTTGAGTCCCATAAGGATAACCTTGCTGAGCCCTTAGTGTCGGGGTTTCAGGTTCCCAATAGGTAGCCTCTGACAGTTTCCCAGTGGATGGCCATCAGAGATAGGGAAGGGAAGTGGTGTTTAGATAAACTGAAGCCAAGGAAGAGGAGGCTCAGCATTATCCCCTGACGAATGCAATTGCTTATGAAGATAACGTGTCTCCACTCACTGAATAACTTCCTGAGGCCTGACTTGGCTGCAAAAGGACATGGCGGGGCGGGGTGGGGGTGGGATGCAGAAGATGATCCCTGGTAGTAACCAGAAGTTGTTTGTGTTTGTTTGTTTTTGTTTTTTCACAACAAAGGTAAAGGACACTCTGGAAACTGGATCACTGGCTGACTAGTCTACCTATGGTTTATGAATTTGGTTACTGCAAGTCATTTTCAAGAGATCGATCTTCAAAACAACTAATCAAGTCAATGTCAGGAGGGGAAAAAATATAAGTGGCATGTCAGTCAAGGTCCTTCTTTACTCTTGACCGGTTGGGTTCCCTGGCCATTGGAAATGGAGGTCTTATTTGAGACTCTCCATGTGTTTACTCTGCTAAGACCCAACCAGTTGCCATGCATACCGTCCTCAAAGTCTAGCAGTTCAACCTCACTTTTACTCTGTAAGCTATACTCTGTATGCATTTTGAAAAAGTAGATTTGTTTCCGTTAGCCGGGTAAAGATTCTGTTCCTTGGAACT
The DNA here is from genome assembly GCF_950005125.1 of Chionomys nivalis. Taxonomy (NCBI): domain Eukaryota; kingdom Metazoa; phylum Chordata; class Mammalia; order Rodentia; family Cricetidae; genus Chionomys; species Chionomys nivalis. Next base: position 18,295,714 of record NC_080094.1, on the reverse strand, counting down.
TGGAAACCCAAGTCATTCAACAATGAGAGCCATTTCCACTCAGGTACCAAAAGAGGAATAAGAGCCACAATGTCTTTGACTGGATTTCAGGACCCAGGAGCAGGATAATTAACCTTTTTATTAGGGGAGGTGTGAAAGCCTGCCTGCCTCCCTAGGCAGACAGAGCTCCACCCAGCCCAGCTGAGCCTGTGATTGTCTGAACCACATGCTCAGCACAGGCGGGAGCCGCTGGAGCTTGCCCAGGCGGCCCTGGCAAACAGAGAGGGCTAGAGGGCCCAGCCCCGGAGGAGGTTCTCCTGCAGCACCCTGGGCGGTCCAATGGAAATAACTGTGTCTACAGCCTGGTTCTGGCAGCAAAAGCTACCCCAGCACAGGGGAAGTTCAGACTCCAGACCCCCCAAAACCAGGAAATTCCAAACTGCAACTCAAACTGTAGCTGGCCTCTTGGGCTGAGCAACCAGCTCGCTTGCCCCCCAGCCTCAGCTCGCGCGCTGAATGATGGAGCTACAGAACAGCCAAGGCTGCCGCCCTTCACAGCTCCTGACTCCCTGAGCCCTGGGGCAAGACCCTTCTCTAGTGATTTGCCTAGGGGAGCTGGCTGTGAGTTTTAACCAGGGCATCGGATTCAAGAAAGTAATGCTGGTTATTGTGGGCCAGAAAATGAAAATTATCAGTCCTCAAGGCCAAGGGTTTCCTGATTGGTGAGACCCACTGTCATTAGTAGGCAGGACCAGACCCTGAATTAAGAGTTAAGAATACTGGAAAGCTTGCTGACCAGCTAGCTAGTCTTTCCCTATCAGTGAACTCCAGATTCCGTGCAAGATCTTTTCTCAGGAAATAAAATAGAAAGATATAAAGAAGGCATTCAATATTTACCTCTGGCTTTCACTGGCACAAGCATATGTGTGTCTATACATGTTCACACACACTCTTACTCCCTCATATACAACTGAAAAAAAAAACAATAATTAAAAATCCAGCAGTCATGATAGCTCAAGTCTGGGATCTCAGAGGTTTCTGTCACACCCAGTCCCGCAGTTGTTCAGTCCCAAAGAAACACACAGAAGCCTGCATTGATTATAAACATGTTGGCCTATTAGTTTAGGCTTTCTTATTAACTAACTCTTGCATCTTACATTAACCCATAATTTTTGTCTGTGTAGCCATGTGGCTTGATAACTTTTATCAGTGAGGCATTCTCATCTTGCATCCTCTGCATCTGGCTGACAACTGCAGACTGAGCATTTCCTCTTCCCAGAATTCTCCTCTTCTGGTCACCCACCTATACTTCCTTCCTGGCTACTGGAAAATCAGTATTTTATTAAACCAATACAAGTGACAAATATTTGCAGGGTATAAGACCATTGCCCCACAGCACTCCTCCCCCCTCCCCTGCTTTTTTTTTCAAAACAAGAACTCTGAATTGAATCTCCTTTGTTTAGCTTTTCTACTAACCATTATCCATAACAACTAGTAACCAACACTCTAAACAAAGGCAAATATCCATAATCCATTTTTGGGGAATGTGGGCATAGTTTTCTAGGCTACTTTCTGCTGATTGGGGGCACTGGTGATCTTATGGAGACCTAAAGAAAATTTAGGATTTTGGTCAAATCCTGACTGGAATAGTTTGTGAGGCTTGATCATCTCAACCAGCAGTCTTGAGGTTGTTCTGGATGTAGAACTCAGAGAAAACTCCAACAGAGCTCCTCTGAAATGTTGGATCATCTAGGCCATCCACTCTTATCAGAGATTTTTCAGGGGGGTCTTAATACATCACACCACATTATTCTGGAAGGAATGCAAAGGTTCTCATCTTCTTGTGGAAACAAAAGCAGAACCTATTTTTGAAAGCAACATATTCTTAGACCCAAATTTTGAAAATTTTGAAGTCAAGATACTTTTAAAGTATATATGTTGATTTAGCTTAGCAGCTCATACAATGAGATGTCTCTCTGTACTTAGCTCATTCACAGTCAAAAAATTCAAAGAAAACACGATAATATACATGACCCAGACTCTGTTTATTTTCCATCTTTACATGGCTTAATTTTCTGTATTCCCTTAACCTATGACTATCTGTACTCAGTCTCTTTAAAGACTTTTTTATAACCATTTATTTCCTTTTATAACTGCCTATATTCTTTTTCTTCTCTCTCCCAAGTCTATGTACATTTCTCCAACACTGTGACCCATTTAGAGGCCTTTTCCATCTGGTTTTGTCTTTACTGCATGTGTATCTGTAATTATTTCCTGACCAGAAGTGCTTTTTTTTAATGCTAAGCAGGCATAGCTAGGACCAACTCTGCGGTCCTGACTGCTTACTCTGCCCAGTCCAACATGGCAGAGGCATGTCCCCTGCCTCTGAGAGCCATTCCAGATCCAGGGTCGCAGCAGGTCTGTGTCACCATTAAGCAACTTGTAACATGCTGCTCACAACCCCATTTAAATGTTCCTCAGCCAGACCTCCTAAAAGAATCAGAGCCTTTCATGCTGACAAACCAGGAATACACCATTTCTAAAGACACCTTGCAGTTTTACTGCTAAAGCCCAGTCAGGAAACCTCTTAAAGGAGCCACATCTCCGCTTTTGCCAGCAAACAGAGCAAGAAGCTGCATTAAACTCTGTTTATTTTGTTTTGCATCTAGAATCCCTTTTCAAGCTCTCTCATGTTTTAAAGTGGATTTAGTTGACCACATTGGTACCCATATTTTGTTGGAGGATGCTCATTCATTTCCCAGCCCCCAAGACTCCCAAAATAATCACATAGAAATCTGTATTAAATAAAGCACTGCTTGGTCCATCACTTAGGTGTATTGCTAGTTAGCTCTTATATCTTAATTTAACCCATTTCTATTATTTTATATTTTATCATAAGATTTGTTGTTTACTAATAAAATTCCCGAAAGTCTTTCTCCTTCAGTGGCAGCTACATGGTGTCTTGTTGACTCTGCCTAATATATATATATATATATATATATATATATATATATATATATATATATGTATATCTTTCAACCTGGCTTTACACTGTGAAGCCATTGGCCAAAAGTAGCTTCTTTATTAACAAAAGGTCTCCGTGAATCCCCAAAATTACCATGCCTCAATAAAGCAGGAAGCAGTTTTGAAAGAATTACAATAAAATTCCCTAAATGACTGTTTATAAGCTAGCCTCTTGCCTTTTCTGTGAACTCTTCCCACCTTGGGTGGTGTCCCTTGGGCTCCCAAAGTCCCTACTCAGTAATCTAAATAGGTGATTTGTTTCATAATTATGTGTTTATGAAAAATATTTGGGAGTAAGAATAACAGGTCTGGTACGATACACATAATTAAAAATCATAAATATAAATATTTTAAAAAGTTCTATTTTAGAGGGTATATACACAATGATATCTAGATGTCAGTACATTAATAATTTTCATACATGGGCAAATGTTCCAAGAGACTGTTCACATTTTCTTTAGTTTCATTACAATAAGAAAATGAAATGACTCTTCTTACTTTCCATTGTTAGAGTGATACATATATATAGATGGGTATAGATATCAAGTGGAAAATAAACACTAATTTGCTTCCTTCTCATGATAGAAGTATGGAAAATATGGTGCTATGGAATAATCCTTTTGTATACTATGAAAGATTTGTTGATGAATTTGGTTTACAAAAGAAGCTAACTGACCAATAGCTGAACAGAATAAGATTAGTCAAGAGAGCCAGACTAGGAGAATACTGGGAGAAATAAGGACAGAGTCTGGAGTTACCAGCCAGATGCAGAGGAAGTAGGAAATAACATGCCATGCCAATAAATGTACCACCATGTGGCAGGGCATAAATGAGGAATATGGGTTAACTTAAAATGTAAGAGCTAGTTAGTAATAAGCCTCAACTATTAGCCAAGCATTTATAATTAATATAAGCCTCAGTGTGTTTATTTGAGAACAACTACAGGAGAAGAAAACTCTGCCTACAATGTGGCAAAATATAGCCTAACATAGACCAGATCCAAACAGGAGTTAAAAATCATGTGTCAATTTAAACAGGAAAAGTTTGGTGCAATAAATTACTACATACAACATAGGATTGCTTACTCAGAAGTATAAATGACTCCCCATATCAACATTTAGTAGAGTAGGAAGTTGCCACTCTGTGCAAGACCAGCATAGAACCTAGGGAAGGGACATATGGAGGACACACTTCCCATCTCAGAGCCAAGACCCACCTCTGCATGTGTGGTACTTTGGCTCATAGACTATAGAGAAGAGCCCTGAGCTGTGCACTTATGGGATGCTGTGGGAACCTGTCCGTAGGCAAACATCGTGTCCCTGGTGATAGAATGCCCCCGGGATGCCACAAGGGTCATCACTATGCCAAAGAATTCACACTGGAACCAGAATAGAGCCCATTGCAGTTTGGTATCTTCAGTGCCCTCTAGTGGCAATATTTTTCATTGTGTAAACCGCCTCGGTAAGGAGAGAGGGTGAGGACACTGCTAAGAAGCATGCATTCCTACACAGCAAGATTTCAAAAAACAAATGAATAAATAAAAGATTAACAATAATCCCAACAAGCATAAAAAATCATCGGAATTTCAATAAATATCCTTTTTCAATATTAATTATGAGAAGGGGTATCTTCACATCATTAAAAATAAATCTTGATATAACCTTAGACACTCAATAGGACTATGTTAGTTTGTTACTATGAAATTATCAAAAATGCCATTAGATATTTCCATCAACATCATGGTGGTGATTATTCTGCAATAAAATATTTATGGGCTTTTTTATAGTTTAATTTCTTTTAATATTTATTTCTTACAGATCACTCATATATAGTGCCATGATATTTTATGTATTTCACATTTCAAACATATTTAATGCTCCTACTATATTTTTTATTCTGCACAATTTTAAACCCACATACAGTTCTACAAAAGCATAAATATAAAGTCCCATCTCACCATGTCTTCAACAATGGAACAGTAATATATACAGTTTTTAGACTGAAAAAATAATTTGATTTTTACAAATTTGATCACTAAAGGAGTAAGTAGAGGTTTTTTTTGTTTTTTTTGTTTTGTTTTGTTTTGTTTTTTCAGCTTTAAGTTCCACATTTGAGTGTTTGCTTTAGCCAGTGGCTTGAATTTTTGGGACTTTTATTTTTAACATGTAAAATAATTCATGTTTGCCTAGACAAGCACAACATTAAAGAGAGAAAAATAATCAGCAATATTAATGGTGGTGAAGGATGTTTTATCATATGCAGCAATTACATCCTTGTGACAGTACTGAAATTGAAAGTTTGTTGTTGTTTTAATTTCCTAAATTTTCCACATATAAGTGTGATTTCTGATAATCAGAAAAGCTGTTTCTTTAGAATGAAAGTGTGTATATTCTTCAGTTGTATTTCCTCAACACAATGGGATCCTTGCCAAGAAAAACAGTAACAAAATAACCAATTCCATTATTGTTCTAAGAGTTGTATAATGAGCAAAATACTTAAATCAGAAAAGAAAAAGATGTACATTCCATACCGAAGGAGGAAGTTGATATCATGGGCTGTTTGTAGTACTATTAATAATAACAGGAGGGGTTTTATCTTGAAACAGCTCTGATGTGTGTGTAAAGATACCGCAGTATGAATTCGAGACAGCGGACTAATAAGTTAAAAATAAGTTGTGATCAAAAAAGAAGAAAAAGAAAGGAAGAGAGGGGGAGAGAGGAAGGGAGGGAGGGAGGGAGGGAGGGAGGGAGGGAGGGAGGGAGGGAGGAAGGAAGGAAGGAAGGAAGGAAGGAAGGAAGGAAGGAAGGAAGGAAGGAAGGAAGGGAACAGGTCCCTATATACACTAAGGGTTGGCCTGTGATAACTAATTCACTCAGCTCTGGGAATTGAAGAGTTGTTCCCTAAGTGTTTGAGCAATTAAATCATCTCTCTTTTCTCATGCCACAGACCAAAATACATCTGAAATGGATTAAACAATCAATATTAAGACTAATAAGTGAAATGTTAGATTAAGACAGAGTCATTGGCTCACTAGCATCTTGGGGCAACCAGAAATTAGAAAACTATAAAGGTACTTCTACCAATTAAATATTTCTCTGTATTTCAAATACCTGAACTTCTAGATGTAGAGTCTTATGCTGCACAAAATGATACATGGTCTGTTATGGTAGGTGGGATGGTTTTATTTTTACCTTCTTAACAACTTAGATAAATCAGGAAGCAATACATAGCAATTTGTTGGGTTTTACTTAAAAGGTGACAGACACACACGCTAACTGTGGAGTGGAAGTACAAAGCAAAGTGAGAGAGGACTATCCCAGCCAGTCAACAAGCAAAGAAAAAAATCCTTGCTGTGAAGAACACAGTGAAGCCGGGCAGGGGCTTGTGGCGCTGCTAGGCTCTGGCTGCTGTTCTGAGAGGCATCTGGATTGTTCCTTAAATCAGTTTCAGACAATTACAAATTCCTCAAGTCCAAAACATGTTTTTCTTCAAATGAGAATAACTGTCTACCACAATGAGCCTCAGTGTGACATGAAGGTTCCACATAGGCACCCAGACAGATGGGAACCACAGCACGACCTTCGTCTCTCTCAGGGAGCTTCCAACAAAATGGTTTAGGCTTGTTTTGAAATGTCTTCTCTGGAGAAGTATCCCCAAGAGGACGCTTGCAGACTAAACCTTTGCTGTACTTGGCAGGAGGCCTGAAGTGGCTGGGTCCTGGGAAATGCTGTGGATCCCTGTGGGGGAGGTGAGAGTTGAGCGGAGACTAGCCCACAACCAGACCTAGGGTCCCTACTTCTGCTCAGCACTGAGCCAGGCTTGCTGCCTCTGCAGTCAACAGAGACAGAGGTTTACTTGTGGCTTGGCCTCAGGGTTCCCCTCTGTACCCACCTGTATTTCAGAAGGGGAAGAATGCTGGCACTGGAGACTCCCAGTATCCTCATTAAACAACTTTATGATCCTGGAAAAGGTCCATAGGCCCATGAATGCTGACCCTCTCGCCTTGGAAATGGGGTCTGTATTTGCCCTATTTATGTGACTAGATTTCTTTTTTTTTTCTATTTCTTTTCTTTTTTTTCTATTTCTTTTCTTCTTCTTCTTCTTCTTTTTCTTCTTCTTCTTCTTTGTTTTTTGTTTTGTTTGTTTGTTTGTTGAGATAGGGTTTCTCTGTAGCTTTGGGGCTTGTCCCAGAACTAGCTCCTATAGACCAGACTGGCCTCGAACTCACAGAGATCTACCTGCCTCTGACTCCCAAGTGCTGGGATTAAAGACGTGGGTCACCACCGCCTGGCTATGACTAGATTTCAAAAGAGATACAGTTACATTCAAGATGACTGAGACTCACATGTAGACCAGACTTTGGAGATTCCAATCGTTTCTTTTATTTTTATCATTTTAAGCATGTGTATGTCTGCATGCATGTATGTACACATGGGTAGGTGCCCAAAGAGGCCAGAGGCCTCAAATGCAATTGTGAGCCCCCTGACAGGGATGTTAGGAACAGATATTAGGACCAGGCAAGAGCAGTCCGTGTTCTTCACTGCTGAGCTATCTCTCCAGCCCAGAGCTTCAGCTCTTCTTTTTACAGCTTTGCGACCCCGGACAAACTGACCTAACCTCACTGCTCAAGTTCTCCATCTGTAATATGGAAACTATTTTTTGTGGCCTTACTATGATGGTCAAATTATATAGCATACGAGGACGCTCTAAGAAGCCCTGAAGCGATGTTATTACTGACACGCCCTCACCCGCAGCTCTCCCACTGTAGACAGTATTACTTTCCCACGTTCCCACCTCAGTTCAGCCTTGTCCCACACACTGTCCGTCATGGTCCCACAAGGTCACCTTTTGCCCTTTATTTTGCCTTCCACATTCGATGCCATCTGACACCACGAGTAGTATTTGCCAGGATAGTTTTTATGTACCTAAGGCTCGGGACCACATTCTCTCTTTCATGCAATAAAGGCATGCAGAGGCATCTGCTTTATCCAAGACACATGTGCTAGGCCCTTGAGTATAATCCAAGTGTCAACCGGGTGTTGAGTGTTTGGATACCAGCGCTGAGGTTCTAACTTCCATGTCAAGCAAGGAAACAACTGCTAACTGGAAAATAAGATCAAGGTCAAAGCTCTAAGGGAAATACAGTGGGATCAAATTAGGAAGCCCAGCTGGGCCTGGTGGTACAGGTCTGTATTCCCAGGAACTAGGGAA